>NC_137082.1:13392201-14796007 GCF_951640355.1 Cnephaeus nilssonii | reverse complement strand
GTTACTTCTAGACAGTTAGAAATTAGGCTCGAGTCAGGCCTGGGGAATATGTATTTTATATGTATCTGAATGCTTCATATACCTTCCTCTAAGGTTTATATCTGTAATAATGAAAGCGTAATATGCTAATTAGACCAAACAGCCAAAGGACCTTCTGGACAACCTTCTGGACGAAGCCGGGGCTGCGAGAGCCAAGGCAAGCTGTCGCAGCTGCAAGGGCTGAGCCCCTTGCTTGAATTTCATGCATTGGGCCTCTAGTCTATATATATATAAAAGCCTAAGCGAACATCGCAACTGAACGGATGACTGAACAGGCTGCATGGGCGACCAGGCCGGCAGGGGGTTAGTGAGGGGTGATCAAACAACTGAGCAGCAGGCTGAGTGGGGTGACCAGGCCAGCAGAGGGGGGTAGTGAGGGGTGACCAGGCCGGTAGGGGAGGCAGTTGGGGGCAACCAGGCCAGCAGGTGAGGCAGTAAGGGCAACCAGGTTGGCAGGGGGCAGTTAGGGGCGACCAGGCTGTCAGGGGGGCAGTTGGGGGTGACCAGGCCAGCAGGGGGGGCAGTTAGGGGTGATAAGGCAGACAGGCAGGTGAGCAGTTTGTGAGAGGGATGTTCGACTGTCGGTTTAGACCTGATCCCCAGTATCGGGCCTAAACCGGTAGTTGAACATCCCCCAGGGGTCCAGGATTGGAGAGGGTGCAGGCTGGGCTGAGGGGACACCCCCCCCCCCCACCGGTGCATGAATTTTGCTCACTGGGCTTCTATATATATTTGATTGGAGATAGATAGATATATAGATAGAGAAACATCAATGATGAGAGAGAATAATCATTGCCTTCTGCACGCCCCACACTGGGGATCAAGCCTGCAACCTGGGCATATGCTCTGACCGGGAATCGAACCATGACCTCCTGTTCATAGGTCGACACTCAACCACCGAGCCATGCTGGTTGGGCCCTCTAAGGTTTTTGAACTGAATCAGTAGTTTTCAATTTTTGTGTGTGTCTATGACTCACAGCATGAAATACATGCTACACTGAGATCTAGTACACAGAAGCACAACTAAAACAAATGTGTCACAAACAATGGTTACCTTTTACTATGGACAATGCTCTCTGATATGTTCTATTCCACTATTTCTACCATCTTATTTAAAAATTGTTTGTTGTGACTCATAGATAGATCCCACAACTTATTAATGCCTTTTAACTTGCCAATTGAGAAAGACTGGAATATATGACCTTTTGCAGTGTTCCTGGATTATATCAAACTTGGAAATCAGAGACTGAAAACTTTGAACTCAGAGATGATTCTATTAAACCATAATTTCAGGTTTTCATTCTCCTAGTTCATGATGCATAATCTCTCCTAGATCATAATGCATAAAATACGCATGTCAACTTGTTTTGGGTAAGAAAGGATGAAAGCTATGAAAAATTCAGTTGGAACTCTAGGTAAAATGCATTGACTCTGGGGAGGCAGATGGATGCTCTACTCACAACAGCCTTGTCTTCCCCTGAATTCTTCTCCTTTCATTCAATTCTTTTGTACTCTCCCTCTTTATCTCAAACCGGCCATCTCTTCTTTTAGGTAAATAAATCTGGACAAACCTTTCAGATCCATCAGTGCTGGACCCACCAGATGGTCAGAGAGTTTGCTGCAGTAATTAAGTACCCCAGGTGCCCACTCTGCCCTCTCCCTTCTTCACCGGAGCAGACACAGGGCTCCTGTGGGTCCCCAGCATGAGAGGAAAAAGACCCCATTCTTCATCACAGGGGCTTGTTGCCTTAAAAAGATGTCTAGGGTCTCCTTGGGCTGTCAGTCGACACAATGAGAGCAAGATTGCTTTTTGGAGTGGGACTTGCCCCTGTGAAGCCAATGGCAACTCTGGTCATTATCTTTGTGTTTTGTGGGTTGAGCTGAATGTTGAATTAACCAGCTGCTTCTGCAACCCAGCTCACACTGTCCATCTTTTGGATAAATCTGTTGGTTTCCCAGACCACACAAGTGAAAAGGGTACTTGCAAATAACTCTTCTGCCCTCTGACTTCGCTTTAACAGCCCTCCAAGGAAACAAGGTCGCAAGTTCACTGATGGCAGGAAATGCCCACTGGTGGCCTGAGCGATCCCACACGTTTACTGTACCATTCCTAATTCATAGAGAAACCCGGTGCCTTGTGAGCCCAACGACTTTTCCATGTGTTTGGTATTTTTAGTTCTATGCTCTGTCTTCAGAGCTTCTCCAACATGTGTTGGAGAAAGGCCCAGCGGTCCCATATTAAGGTAATTATTTTCACTGCTGTTCTGAAACACCACAGCGGTGCACCAAGAAGCTTCCTACCTGGTAACCTGCACAGTTGGTTAAACAAAAATGGATCCCTAGTCAATCAAATGAATCCAATAAGTTGTAGATAAATACATGATTTCATCACCTACAGTATGCGCACCCAAAGGGAAATACGTAACTTCACAGGAGGTGTTGATTCCTTTCATAATAAATGGATCGGACTTCTGCGTGTGCTGAGCAATCAGTGATCTCACAAGGCATGCTGCTACAATAAACTGAAACAGAGAGAGGATGCGGGAGAGAAATGCTACCCATCCAGAGCAGGACTACCTGGAATATGCCTTAACAGGCTCAAACATAAATTAGCCTCTATAAATCTCCTTGCTTGTTGCTTTAATGACATTATGTCCAGCCACAATATGACATTCTTGAAAGAACTGTATTAGCAGATTAAGCGGTTTCTGTCCTTGAGAATGTGGAAACCTTTATTTGTTTTGTTAAGAGGCTTTTAAATATCTTTAGGTTATGCCTCAAACAGATGTCCAGAGTAAATGCTTCTGACACATTTAAACATTTCTGAGCTTGAATGCAGGTCCAGGGTCCCAGCTTGTGTAGACTTCGACTCGCTGGGCAGCACCTGACAAAACTGTGAGGCTGGTAATGCTATGTTTGATGGCTCTGCGGTGTGACTTTTAATGGCAGGACTGAGGAAACTAAGATAAATTAAAAGCTAATTGGGTACGTTAACAGGGTTAGCAGTCTGCCATATGGATCCCATGAGGACACTTTCAAAGATGTTACAGTTTAGCTCCCGTTGCAAGGCTGAGCTGCAGAATGTGACCTGGACAGTTGTCTTTTCAATCCATTTTTTCAGGGTTGCTTTTCCTTTTTAGTTTGAACATTACGTTCTCTGAGTGTAAAGGTTATGTTCACTCTTCCACCCGCAGCTAGTTCAGTACATGATGAGGGACTTAGAATATAGATATAAATTCCCCAACATGAAAGTCACAGAATGTTCATCAGAGAGAAGAAATTCCTTAGGGTGGTTGCTTCGTGCTAGCCATATTCTTCAAGCAGGAATTTCAAGGAGTCCCCATTGCCTTTAAAGTCCACCATTGTGTCTGTTGTCCAGTAGCCATAATCTACAGACTGTTTGTTTTGTGACCTGAGATCATCTGTCAGGAAAAAACTCCCCTCAGGCCCTACAATGTAAACAAAATTAATTTTACTTAGGTCTTCCCCCAACCCAAGCCCTCATGGTTTTTCTCTCTTTGTATGTGTCCCTGGCCACTGACTTGGAGCCAGCCAGCAGGAGAGAGTCAATGCTGGGACACAGCTTTTTTTCAGGGTCTTCGAAAGGGATCCCTTCCAATCTTTGAGTAAGAGTTCAATAGCAATAGGGTGACAGTGAATCCAGGAAGGGCTTGAGAAAGCCCACGAAGAGATGCCCTTTGTTCTTGCAACGAGAGAGGACCCAGGAAGTTACTTACTGGTGGGTTTGGCGATGTTTCCTAAATGTAGATTTTTCATGGCTGATAGAATTAATTCACAAATCTTGTTTCTGATCAGAGACTTCTTGAGGCTGGTTGATGTAGAGTTTTGAAGTTTTTTCTGTCTGCTCGCTAAAGACTTGAGTTTGCCTTACCCCCAAAATGTGAGGACAGGAGTGAAATGATTTCTTAACCAGTTTGAATCCACTTAGGGCTCTGTACATGCCACTGCAATACTAATGTGCATTTAAAGGTTTTAAAAGCTCCTTTAGAAAATACCAATTAAGGTCAAGTTTCTGCAAATGAGTTGAATAGCTAATAGTGTGAATAAAGTTACTATGGCCACTTCCCATTACCAAGTTCTTTGGCAAAATTAAAGTCCTTTAGTTGGATAGTTGAGTGTGCAATTCTCCAAACTGCTATATCTTTGATTTTTAGAATCTATAAATCATTGATAAGCTTATAAAATTGGCTCTAGAGATGAGAAAGTATTATATTAAGCTAGTTAAAATAGCAGGTTTTATTTCAAATATGAATGGTTTACATAACTGTATTGAATATCAAAGCATTAACTTGGACATGCCTGAAAATGTCTTTATCTTTTTCTCCTCCCTAATGCATTCTTGAACAGTGTGTATTAAAACATAAAAGAAAAAAGGGCATGCAAGCAGAAGAATGTGTGCAATTCACACATTATTATCTATTTTTGGCTCAAGTAGATATATCTATGGTTGGGAAATTACCACTGAATATTGGGGCAAGGTACAGATGCCATACCATTGGTTTGCATTTCACCAAAGTGTTTCTGAAATGTAAACTCTTCAGTCAGCACACTCTGAGAAATCCTGCATGGGAGCCCAATGGGTCTGCTTCCTGTAGGTTTAATCATTGCATGATAATGGGAGATTTCTGTTTCAATGTAAAACCCAGCTCTTCCAAGTTAAAATAAATATCCTTATTGAGAAAGATAGCTGAAATGATCAGCCTCAACTATCTTGTGTTTTCTTTACAAAAAGGAAGGGAAATTGTTTTCCCCTGAAAAATGGACCAATTGTGAACTCCCTTCCTTTCCATTAAGACTCAGAAGCGATGCTGAGGCAGACTGATATGCTTACACAGGGCCACTACATTGAGGGCCTATGAGGGAAGTAAACGTAGAGAATAACCTGAACCAGATAGATCTGTCTCAAAAGATGTGACTTGTTCTCAGCCCTGTTACCTTTTTGTAGGATTCCAGGAAAAGAGAAGGGCCTTATGAGCCTTCCTTTTAAAATCCTCTGCTTGCTCCTCTCCCACTTTTGCTGGACCCTTCTCCTTTCTAAAGAGGAGCCCCAAAGGATGCCTATCAGAAAACTGTTTCTGCCCAGCTGTGGCTATGTTTGTGTGGCCCGCTTATGAGAAAGTTCACTTAAGGGGTTGATTTAATCTCTCCAGTTTTAAAACATGGAATGCCATGATGTGAATAGGTCTGAATTAGAATAAGGCATAAACCAGTTTGGAAGAAATTTCTGGATTTAAAGTAGAGAGTCCTAAAATCAAAGAATGTCAGAAACAAATTGACGTTAGAGCTTTAATTGAGATTGTACACAATTCCTCTTATATATGTGTGCCTGTGTGTGTGTGTGTGTGTGTGTGTGTGTGTGTGTGTGTGTTGGGGAAGGAGGTGGAATGAAGAGGATAAGAATCTCATGCAGACTTCCTAAGTCATAGTTCTCCCCAAATTCTCACTTATCTACCCTTCTACACATCACCTGGTTGAGAATTACTGCTAAAATGAGGTGGTTTCTAATGGGACTGTGTTATTATGTGTAATGGAGAATAAAAAGGGCTGGGAATCACTGCATGTAATCACCTCGAGGAAAGGCCAGAAAAATTAAGTGACTTTTCCAAAGTCATGCAATAAACTCTTATTCCACTCCATCACAGGATCACAATATGTCACCTCTTCTACCTTGGGTCTCAGCCCATAGACACATCTATATCCAGATATGAATTCTGACATTAAAGCATTAACTTTTATTGTCCCTTCATACCAAAGGAAACATACATCAAAATTAAACACTTTTCCCTTAAATGCATGCTTCCCTTATGGTTCCAGTGAGCTCTGTGTGGTGACAGTGTCTAATAAAATTCCCCTGCAGCTCCTCAGATGAGAATGTCCAGAAATGTTGACCTTTTAGTCACTGGGCAATTGTGCTATTTACTCTGGCCTTGGACATAGTTGGGTGTAGATCCATTCTCTACACTTGGCGCTTGCCTGTGATGGGGTGGGGTTATTTGGAGGCAGTGACTCAGAGTTCTGTGGGGACTTATGTACTAGAACAACTTTTTGGGGCTAGGAAGACCACTTATAATATTTTTCAGAGAGGACAAGAAAACAAAAGTTTCATGGGAAATTTTAAGAGCGAAAGTTCTGTACATTTGTACGTTGGAAAACTATGTACAAAATAGCACCCATTAGTTTCTATTTTCTTTTTGTCATAGGAAACAAATGTAACAATTCATTGGCTGAGATGTTGGCGGCCTCTTATATGAACAGCTTCTTCTCTTTTTCTTTTTGGAATTAAGAGCCCATGTCTACCTGCTGTTGGGACTCGGTTGGCCTGTGAAGGATCAGTGGGTGATCGGCTTCCCTCTTCTCTGCATCACAGCACTGGGCCTCCTACCCACCTCTCCACCTCCTGTCTTGCCTTCTCCAGTTCACTCTTTCCATGAAGCTGGAAACATCTTTCTGAAATAAGAATATGATCAACTTTTAATCTTGCTGTAACCTATCATGTGCTCCCCTTTGGTTTTGGGAGCAGGCATAAGTTCTTTGTCATGTCTCACTAAGGACTTGTGGGATCCAACTGCTGACCTCATCTCCAGCCTTGTTTAACACTATTCTCTCCTTACCTTCTGTGAGCCAGCCTTTCTAGACAACTTTCTGTTCCTTGGACTTGCTGCCTTTTCTTTGGAATCTTGCCTTAATACTATTTCCCCACTGTGCCTGGCTATGGCAGCTTGCTTTTCTGGTCCAAATCTTATTCTTCCCATCATCTGCACACCTGCAACAGGCAGAGTGAAACGTTGGTCTTGACCAGATGACTTGCTTAGGCCAATTGTATGTGAGTGAAAGTGGTGGAGGCTGAACCTAGACCTTTCGGAGCCTTGCAGGTTTCTACCTGCACTCTTGTGCCTCTGTATCATCATGAGTGGAATTTCTCCTGGGTGGCTTATGCCCCTCCAGCCTGGGACTCAGAATGAGCCCAAGTGGAACCACTCTGAGCCCAACCTCAGCAAGAGCCCAGGCCAACTGACCACAGCACAAAGCAGTGCTGCCCAGGAGAACCCAGACTACTTCAGCTGATTCTCCAGCCAATATGAGGGCACATGAGCAATAATGAGTATTGCTGTTGTCTTAAACCACTGAGTTTGAGGTAGCTCATTATACAGGCAAAGTTAGTAGATATGTTGGCCAATGAAGACTTTAGATCATAGACAGATCCTCTTACTTCTTCTAGGAAGTCCTCCTGGATCTACCCCTACTGCAGCCCCATATCTGGGATGGTTGCTGCTCACACATGCTCCAACAGAGAACTTGTCCTGCTCTGTTGTGTCCTCCCTCCAGACCCGATGAAGGCACAAACCTCACCTGTCTTATCCACCACTGCATCTCTGAACATAATTCCTTTATTCAATTAGCAAATCTCTCTTGAGTATTTACCAAGTTCCAGACACTGTCCTAGTGATAGAGAAAGCCCCTGCTCTAATGGAGCTTCCATTCTACTGGGAGAGAGGAGAGAACAGCACACGTAAATAACACACACACACACACACACACACACACACACACACACACCTATATACACACCCATATACCCACATACACAAACATATAGTAGTAAAAAGAAAAATAAAATAGACAAAGGTAGTTCTGGAAAAATGTTATTTTGGACAGGACAGGAAGGAAGACTGACTGTGAGCATTGATATATTGCTCCATTTGCTTACTGTGAATATATGTAATATTTTTCTCATTACATCTATTTTCTCATTGAAATAAGAAAAAAATCAATAATCCTCTGGTTGATACTAGTAAGTAATTAACTGAATGAGTAAGTAAATGGATTTCATGTTTAATGTGAAGTATATTCATGCAGGTTAGAAAAGAATAAGAAAGGAGATAATGACTGAGAGGTGAATGCATTGATTTTAGAGAGAACCTACAAAAATAACCATGCACTTGCAGCTACTCAGGAAATTCACAGAATAGATGCTTGAAAAGTGAAAGAAGCAGAAAGTGAGAAATAAGGAGTGGGAGAAGTTGAAGATGTGAAATCTGTTTTATGAATATTTCTGGAGCCAGTTCATTCTAATCTAGAACATCTAGGTTGCAAGAAAGAGGAACACTTTTGGATCCATTCAGAAATTCAAGGAGAGGGAAGGTTGAAAGCCAACCCATAAAACTCATGGAAACAGCTGGGCCAGAGGAAGCAGGAGTAGGAGAGCTGTCAGAAACCAAGGCCTCTTCCTTCTCTTCTCTGTGCAACTACCTCTTGCTCACCTCATCTGTTCTATTCCCCTTTTTGCAGTTATTTTTCTTTGCTCACTTGTAAGGTCTGACTGAGAAACCACACCCCATTTGCAAGACTCATGGTATGTCATATGTACCACTGACATAGCCATGCTGTCAAGATCCCCTACTTCTCGAGGGATAGAGACACACTTTGGTCTGAAACACACTCAGTCCATTGACCGTTCTTCTCAGGATTGGGTGATCGCAGTGGTCATTGGAATGAGCTATTGTGAGGGGCTTAGCTCTGGTCCCACAATCTGTAGAATGCTCCTCTTGAGAGCTATGAGTGAAACAGGTCCGTCTCAGATTGGTGGTCACATCTGGTGGAGGTCACAGGCTCCTGACATCCTCACTTTTGTAAGCTCTCACAAATTGTAGAAAATATTTATTTTGTAGTAGAGTAAAAACTGGATATTAATTTTCTTTCCATTAAAGTCATCTTACAGAAGTTGTGTGTTTTTAATTTTATCCATGTTTCATCCATGTGCCACTTATGTGCATAAGCCAAAAGAGTGAAGAACTTCAAAAGTTTATATCTAATGCTGACCTGAAATGAGTAGAGACCAGCAGTCATAGTCTCTCCAGATAACAATTGAGGGCTACCTCTACTGTCATTAATTTTAGGAAAAAGTCTTGCCAGGTTCTTAAGTGAATGTGTAATGAAACCACAATGTGGTTCTAATTCCAAAGACTTGCATTCAAGTTTTGGCATGCCAGTTACAGATATTGCTATTCTGGCAAGGCCTATATCTCCTCAGAGCTTCAGTTTCCACATTGGTAAAAGAGAACACACAGCACCAAATATAAAACTCTGAGAATTAAATGAAAGTATACACAATGAAAACAAATGTTTTGTTAAACTTTAAAGTACTATATATGCTCTTTTGCTTCAAATGAGTACATATGGCCACCAACTAGACTGCTTTTGTCTACAAACTAACAGGAATTATAGTGTACTAATGGAAAGAGCTTATCATGGGATAGGTATATGTCAATAACAGGATGCATCTTTATTTTCCCTTAAAATTTTATACTTGTGAATAAGTCAGAATCTACATAGAACAAATAATCAGTATTATAGTGAATTATTGAATGACCTATCAAAGGTCTTTAGTATTTTACAATATTTGAGAAATGTTTTCCATAGCTTGAAAACGGTGATGCTTATGATTAAATACACATTTTATTTACTCTTAAGTTTTTTATGCTCAATAGCTAAATTTATTTTCTCTGTATGTGGAGTTCCCAGGAAAAAAATTACCCATGTCTCCATTTGGAGTTCAGCTATATTCAGACATGTCTGACCAATGGACGGGAGATGCCAGAGAAGCCAAATCTTAAGAATGGAGAAAATTCACTAGTGGGAAGGAGTTTGGCATGTCCAGGCAGACACAGCTATAGGACGTGATGTTAAAGCAGTATATCTGTTCCAAAAACTTTGTTATAGCTAATGTATGGATTGGACCCAAATCAGTGACTCAGGTGGCATATGTGTATTCTAGGAGTAAAGAGACTGTAGATGTGAACTGAAAAAGCCTGTTTATTCAACTCTGCAACATGATGGGGCCCAAGTGATCTTGCTGCAGGATCCTAGTATATTACACATTCCCTCTCCTGCCCTATAGGATGCCACTGAACCATCACAACCCCTGCATCTTGAGTGGTTGGTGGCCACATATATCTTTAGATATCTACACTGCAATGGGAGATTTTAGAGCCAATAGGACCACTTTGTGAATATATTTGAAGGAAGTTCATCATGGTCATTATGTGGGCTGGTGTGACTTATGCATATTTGAATTGTATTAAAAGAATTTTAGGGTGCATTCAGGCCAAACAAAAAAAAAATCTGAAGAATTAAAGAGCTTCTCTTGACTGGGTGAATAGCATCATCTTATTCTCGAGCTCACATTTCTTATCAGCATGTCAGGATGTGTGGATACCCAGCACAATGATGAAGCTACTGCTACTCTCAAGCTATCAGGCAATCTGCAGGTAGACCCTTTTAAAGCCATGATGGGAAGTTTTTCTGCCACAGTGGAGAGGCCAAGATGTGGGCAGTAAAGTCAGCACATGCCTGTGTGACAAGAATTAGAAGCAAAGTGAGCAAAAGATCAGAAATTTCACAGCAGGGGAGGTGAGGTGGTTACTGTAAGGGTGGCCAATACAAGGCTTTTTAAGGTATCCTAAGGCAGAAAAAAGAATCAGACACTATGGATTAGGAGAGGCTAGTTTAGAATGAAGCTGGCAGGGAGGAATGTAGAGTGAGGGAGTGTGACCAAGAATGAGAAGATGGGTCTCTAGGGTATCTTTGGGACCCAGAATTCAACCAGATCAAATGGGAGCTCTAACTTTGGAATTTTAGGGATTTTTCCATGAGACAATAAATTCCTTTTTATGCCCATTGAAACCGGTTTAGTTTGGGTTTCTGTAATTTTTTCCGAAAAGTGTTCTAAGTAATTTGAACTTGATCTGATTGTAGCTTCTCATGGGGGCCAGTCTACTGATAAAATGCATTTCAGAAAGTGGGTGGTGGTACGTATATTCTTTTTGATTGGTGTTTTGGGATTCAGAAGTGGGATTGCTGAGTCAAAAGGCAGTTACATTTTAATTTTTTGAGGAAACTCCATACTGTTTTCAATAAGTGACTGCACCAGTCTGCACTCCCACCAGCAGTGCACTAGGGTTCCCTTTTCTCATCTTCACCAGCACTTGTTTGTTGATTTATTGATGGTAGTCATTCTGGGAGGTGTGAGGTGATACTTCATTGTGGTTTTAATTTGCATTTCTCTGATGATTAGTGACATTGAGCATTTTTTTTCATATGTCTATTGGCCATGTGTATGTTCCCTTTGGAGAAGTGTCTGTTCAGGTTCTTTGCCCATTTTTCAATTGGATTGTTTGTCTTCCTTTTATTGAGTTGTATTGGTTCTTTATTTTATTTACAATAGATCTAGATCTGGAAACAGTCCAAGTGCCCCTCAGTAGATGAGTGGATAAAAAAGCTGTGGTACATTTACACAATGGAATATTATACACTTATAAATGAAGGTTCTCTTACCCTTAGAGACAGCATGGATGGACGGAGATTATTATGCTAAGTAAAATAAGTCAGTAAGAGAAATATAACTATCACATGATCTCACTTATGTAGAATCTAATGAATAAAAAAACCTAATGAACAAAATAGGTCTAGAGACATGGAAGCATGGAACAGACCAGCAGAACTTAGAGGGAAAGAGGTGGGGGTGGGAGTGGGAAGAGATTAACCAAAGAACATATATGTGTATCCCATGGTATAGACAATAGTGAGGTAAAGGCCTGGGGTGGGGCAAGAGCCCAGTGGAAGGGAGCAAAGGAGGAAAATGGGAGACACCTAACACTCTAAACAATATAAAAAAAAAATTACAAAAGAAAGTGGATGGGATTTAGGGTGATTTATTGAGCTGAACAGGTTGTGTGTACTGCAATGTGGCCCTGGCTGAGGTCAACAAAGCAAATGGTACACAGAGCTCACCTCTTGTAACAAGTAAGTGAAGGGCAGAGAACTTGGTGTATTCCCAACGTGTGAGGTGCGCTTGGGGCTTCACAGCCACAGCACAATGGTTAAGGCTATTAAACCTCTTCTGAGGCTTCTTCTGAGGATGTCTGTCTTGATGGGGCAGGAGCAGGAGGCAGAAGGAGCAGGCTCAACTCTGCCACTGGAAATCACACTTACTTAGTGTAGTTTAGGGAAAGCAACACATCCCCAGCACCTCTAACCTCCACATCTGCATGCTCAGGGCTTTCAGTGGGACTCTACGCCAGATCCAAGGCCCAGCTGATAGTTTTCAGTGATGATGTGAATCCATTTCATAGCTGATTCCCAGATCCCAATCTGAGTTTCATTTATCACTGTATACCTAATCTAATATTAAGGATAGACCAGAGAAACAATGATTCAAATAACTGCTGAAATAAACAGAAACCACAGAGGCCAGAAGACAGTGAAACATCTTTAAGGCGCCAAAAGGAAACACACACACACACACACACACACACAAACTATCAAAGTAGAATTTTATGTCCGGTGAAAACATTTTTTAAGAATGAAGGTGAAATAAAGACATCTTAAGATAAAAGACTCCACCCTCAGCTGACCTATACTAAAAAACAGTCTTCAGGCTGAAGGGAAATGATACCAGATGGAAGCGCACATCTGCAGGAAGGAAGGAATAGCTTTGGAGATAATAAATATGTGGGTAAATATAAAAGCCCATTTTTTATTAATTTGTTAAAATATATACTACTGTCTAAAGTGGGGGTGGGAAAGTACAGCCCTCAGGCCGATTCAACCCACTGCCTATTTTGTAAATAAAGTATTTTTGGAGCATATTCATGCCCATTTCTCTGCATATCATCTAGGGCTGCTTCTGTGATACAACAGCATAACTGAGTAGTTGTGACATAAATTGTATGACCCCAGAGCCTAAAATATTTATGATCTGGCCCTTCATAGAAAAAAATTGCCAACCCCTGATTTAAAGCAAAAATTGTAACATCGTGGGCTTACAACACATGTAGATATAATACATATGACAACCAGATGGAACTGCATGGTCATGAGGCTCTTGCAGTCCATGAAAAGTGGTCCAACATTAGCTCTAATTGACAGGGAGAAGTTGGGGATTTGTACTTTAATCTCTAGAGAAACTGCTAAATAATGATGCCAAGAGGTATAGCTATAATGCAAATAGATCAATTAAAATGCAATCTTAATTTTAAAGAAAAGAATGTCAAAGGACATTTTGTTTAACCACCAGTTAGTCACATGTCAACAGTTCCTCTGATGTCTTCTTAAGTGGCATTCAGCTTTTGCCTGAACCACCTGTAAATGCTCTCCGCCCCTGGGATAATTAGCTAGAAAATGATGTTTGGTTATTAATAAAAATGTTTTAATGGAAAACTGGCACATTGAGAGGACTGATTCCTTGATGTCCAAGTGACTTTGTATGTCTTTCCTTGACACTTGGCAAATCTGATAAAGACATCAGACACCGAGTATCTGCTGGGGTAATTTAGTGTCTTCATGTTTGTTTTGGGTTCAGGCCCCAGATGACCCATAAAAAGTTGTGGCTCTCCTGGGAGAATGGAATAATAAAGTACAGACCTTCCTGAAGGCTTTTTCTTATTTTTCAAACGTGCTTCAGTTATTTATCATCACCTGATTCGTGAAATATTTTTTAAAAGGTGTGCTCTAATTCTCATCAAGTTGGAAAACTTGTTTCTTTTTGTAAGAATATATTAGAGCGAGT
Organism: Cnephaeus nilssonii; assembly: GCF_951640355.1. Taxonomy (NCBI): domain Eukaryota; kingdom Metazoa; phylum Chordata; class Mammalia; order Chiroptera; family Vespertilionidae; genus Cnephaeus; species Cnephaeus nilssonii. The sequence continues at coordinate 14,782,380 of NC_137082.1, read as the reverse complement.
GCAGTTTATAATTTCAGTTTATGATTTTTAGTCAATTAAATGATATTTTAAATATTATATAAACTCAAAAGTAGATTCCTCTTTAATAGCTTTCTTACTATATTCTCATAAAATAAAGTCATTAGACTATGTTGTGGAAAATGATTCTATAACAGAATTTATTAAATATTTTCAGGTTTCTTTAATTAGTAAGAGTTATAAAAGGGAAATATAACTTTTAGAAAAGTTTTCCCCTGCTCAGATTAGATGACCCTCAAATGACAACACTGATGTGTTATTTCACTGGATATATTTCCCATTAAATCCTAAAGTTCAAGGTTCAATTTCCCCTCTATAAAAAAATGAGTTTTTAATAAAAGCTGGTACAATGAAGTGTCCAATTATTGCTTTCAAGACAGCCAGCTATCAACATTCCTCCCGAAGCCAAATCACACCTTTGGGCAAGTTAGAGATGCACTTTTAGTTTTCACTGAAGCACCACTGGGGAAACTCCAGGCCCTGTTCGTGACCTGATAAAAACATCAGATATCGAGTATCTGCTGCCTATTGCCCAGCTAGAGCTTATTCTGTGGTTCTCAGAATTAATTTTAAATGCTTTTATCCATAAAATTAGATATTTTATAAATAAAACTTCCAACTTCCTGCCTTATTAGGAACTACTAATGTTATGTTGTGTCATATTCCCACTCTGTTTCTGGATAAACATTCCACAGGATTGAGATTATTCCTTTAGTTAAATGAGTATAGAAATCAAGAGAGAGTATTCAGTACAAATACTTTCTGGAATGACTGACACTGGTGTCAGAGTTTAAGTGGCTTTGGCTTTTCATTATAATAAAGCTGAAATAGACACCTGAGAGAAATATGTCGTTATAAACATTTCCTTGCAAACGCTGGCCTGTAACATCACTGAACTCTTCTCTGTGCCACACGAGGATGCAGACAGGCTCAGCGGAAGAAATCCAATGCCTACAACACCAGGAAAACTCCCTTCTCTATGGGGAACACTGTGCATGGAGTGTTTGTGCTGCTGTCATATGGTATTCAGCCTAGAAATTTGAAGACGTTCAACTGTGCTTCCCTAAAACCAAACCAGACAGGCTGCATGGTTGGTGTTAACTGTTGTGTGAGCAGCTGTAGTTTTTCTTTCTTTAAAATAACTTCCAAAGGTTTCCCAGAACTTCCAATGACATTGTGTATTCATATTAATTAAACTGCTTCAGACGATGACATTTATGTCTAAGCCTTAATAGTGTAAAGTGACTATTACCAAATAAACCAGGTACTTCATAGGGATTCTCTAATTTATTTCTTACTTCCTGATAGTGGAGATAGTAATATTATCCCTATTTTAAAGTGAGGCATAGAGTAACCAAGTAACTTGTCCAAGATCACAGAACCTGCGACAGCATTGGGATTTAAACCAGGAAGCCTGATTCCACCTTCTTACCCATTATATAGCTAGCTCCAATGATGAAGCTCTCCATAAGTTTATCTCTAAATATTGTAATATTCACTTGCAATGGATGATTAGTTATAATGCAACTATTAGTAAAGACAAACTGGATTGGATAAAAGAGAACTGCTGTATGTCATTAACTTTTCCATGGCCATTGCGCAGTTTGTTAAATGATAATTTAAACTACAATGGTATTTCCTCATAAATTCCCTGAGTTACATCTGCCTCCCAACATCAGAGACTTTTGGGGTGCAGAGGGGGGCTTACAGGAATTCTAACAATATTTACTGAGTGCCTCTAATGAATCAGGCATTGTGTTAGGAACTGTAGAAGTTTAAAAGATGAATAAGGATTATCCTACTCCTTCAGGCACATAAGCTTTAGCAGAGAGAGAGAGAGAGAGAGAGAGAGAGAGAGAGAGAGAGAGAGAGAGAGAGATGTTGACGCAAGTAATCACTAAGTCCAAGAAAAGTGCAAGGGGAGTAAAAAGAAATGAGTTTAGAGTTTTCGGTGGCAATCTAAGAAGGCTACGTCAAGAAGTAAGATTTCCACAAGGCTTTGAACAACAGAACCAGTGGAACCTTGCAAGGCAAACAAAGGGCAGGCAGTGCTGGTGAAATAAAGAAAACACACCTTGGACTAGAAGTATAAATAGAAATTTTAAAAATCCAAGCTTATTTAAAGCTGAGTATCAGCTTTACCATCTGAGTATCACTGGCCAAATCATTCTATTTCTCTGTGCTTTAATTTTTCCAGTTTAAAAATGTAGACTACATTTTGGAGTTCTAGTAAGAATTAAATGAGATATGCATTTTGAGAATGATTTGTTAGTAAAGAGGCTGTGAAATAATGACTCTTTTTATTAATTGTTAAGTTGTAGAAACAGTGTTTAAGGAGAAGACCAGAATGATCCAAGGTATACAATAAGAACTTTATATTTCTCGAATAATTGAACTAAGAAGCCTATTAATTGGAAATCCATTATTTGCTGGGGACTTTGCACATATTATCTCATTTTTTATTGTTGAGAGTATTACAGATGTCCTTTATTTTCCCCCATTACCCCCCCTCTATCCAGTTCCCACTCCAGGTCTTCACCACACTACTATCTGTGTCCTTGGATTAGGTATGTATGCATATAAATTATTTGGTTATTCTCTGCCTTCCTCCCCTTCTCCTTTTCCCTCTGAGATCCATAAGTCTGTATCATGCTTCCATGCCTGGGACCTGCTTTGTTCGCTGGTTTATTTTGTTCATTAGATTCCACATATAAGTGAGATCATGTGATACTTGTCTTTCTCTGACTCGATTATTTCTCTTAGCATAATACCCTCTATTTAATTCTGACAGTGAACATGCAGGCTTTGGGTGGGTTACTTATCTTTCTGTCTTATCTTTCTCATCTATAAGAAGTGGTTAATATCCCCAATTTGCATGGCTATAATAATGGTTAAATGAGATAATATGTACAAAGTGTAACAGGGTCTGGTTTACAGCAGGCATTTGGGAAATGTATGCTCATTATTATTTATTTATCTATCTATTGTCATCTACCTATCCTCAATGAGTATTTCTCCTAGCCCTTGATTCATACCCTTAATCTTGACATTATTAATAATTAAATCTTTTTTTTTTTTGTCCTTCTAGTTTACTAACTGCAGTACAATGTAGGGAAGACTTTGCTTTGGTCCAAATCCCAACACCATCACATCCTCATGTGGCCTTGATTATATTATTAACCTCCTTATTTCAGCTTCTTCATCTGTGAGTGGGCATCAACATAGGCCCCATGTCATGTGGCTGTGGTGAGAAATAAACAACGTTATAACTATACTGTAGTTAGAGCAGTGCTTAGCACATATCAAGCACCTCATAAATGGTTGTCTAAATTAGTCACTATCACTTTAGTCTAAGGTATCTAGGGCCCTCATCACTATATGAGTATGTGGTCAGCTCTGCTTCATACTATCTCTTCTTCCACATTTGTTCCTCTGAATTCCTTTTCATACCAGAAGCTAAAACAATGGTTTAAGAACTTGAAATTACAGCGTGTTTCTCTCCAGATTAAAATTAAACAACATCTTTCCAAATTCTTTACCTGTTTCACAAGACTCTACGTAACCTAGTTCAGGCTTCCCACCTCCTAGGTCAACAGTTACCCTGCACTTCTTTCCATTACTCAGACAGGTCAGGTTCATTCTTATTTCAAGGTCTTTGCATTTGCAGTTCCCTCTACCTAGGATGCTCTTCCCCTAGATCTTGGCGAGGCAGACGCTTACTATTCAAGTATCTAAATGTTACTTCCTCAGGGATGCATTCGCTAACCATCCAATCTAAAGAAGACTTTTAGTCACTTTGTATTATGTTGCCCTCTCTTATCTTCATGACAGCTACACACCAATCTTTTGATATTTAATTTTTATTTCTCAAGCCTGATTCTAAGAAGAGTAAAGAAGACAGACAGTCCCTTCTCTCATCAAACTGTATGTCTTCTTCACTATTCTCAGAATCAGGCTTGGCAAATAAGGGCTCAATAAAGATTTTTAAAATTAGAAATGACAGTAGGACCTACTTCATAGGTGAGCATTAACTGAGGTAACATATATAAACAGCTTATTATCAGCTCATGATGAAATCTCAGTGGATGCCAACTTCATTGGGCTGATACACAGGAGTATACACTGAGTGGCCAGATTATTATGATCTCTAATATATATATTAGAGGCCTAGTGCATGAATTCGTGCATAGGAGGGGTCTGGCCAACCTGGACAGGGGGAGGGGACATCGGCAGTTGGCTGGCCTGCCTACTGGTCGAACTCCTGGTCGAGGGGACAATTTGCATATTAGCCTTTTATTATATAGGATATACACTGAGTGGCCAGATTATTATGCGTTCAGAGATCATAATAAACTGGCCACTCAGTGTAGAGCTCCATGTAGCCCAAAGGCAAGAGGGAAGAGACAGATGACTCACAAATAAATACATTAATAGAGTATTTTCTCTGGTAGAAGTATATTCCAAGAGTTGTTGGCATGCAAGGAAGGGGTTGAGTTTCCAGGAGTGGCTGGAAGGCTGGAAGGCTAAATGGAGGAGGGAGCTCCCCAGGCATCTCAAGGGTGAAGGTATGCCTATAGGGGATTGCATATGCCAAGCTCTTGGGTAGGGAGAACATTTTGACATGTTTCAAGAAGTTTGATTGGGCTGGAACTCAGGGTGCATGTAAGGAAGTGATAGCATGAGGCTGGAGAGGCTCAACTCTGGGGGGATGATGGGGTGGTTTTCCAGGAGCTTTAACCTTTTATCCAGGGCAGATAGTGTACAGCGGCATTAGAAGCAGCACTTCTGGTCCATTTGTCACCCCATTGCTGCTTTGCTGGACAATTCTTTGGGAGGGGTGGGTGGGCTGGAAACCAAAGACTAATCCCAGGCTTGACCCATAAGTGCAGATATTTTTCCCCTCTGAGATCTAGAAGTTTTGCTGACTGACGTACAAATGGCAGGGGTTCGAATCTCAGGGTGAATGGGGGAAGCAATGTCACTGACTTGTCCGTACCCTCTTTATCCTACCTCAACTTGGATAAGACCAAAAATTTAGTATACCCAAGAAATAAGCAAGGCTTCAGGGAGCTCCCCTGAGGCACTACTCAATTGACTCTTCAACCTGAAGGCCCCATCTCCTTTCTGTTTCCCTTCCGCTAAAACGGGATGGCATTGGGGGTGGAGTGCAGCACCAATTTCTAAGATCAGCGTTCTCAGTACCAGATCTAGCGAGATGCTCTGGGGCTTCCTCTTCCTCTCCCTGCCCTTAACCCCCACCCACCTCCTCCTCCACCTCCTCCTCCTCCTCCTCCTCCTCCTCCTCCTCCTCCTCTTCCTCCTCCTCCACATCACTAGCCTTTATCGAGCTTTGAATGTGCCAAAATTGAACTGAAGTGCTTTAGATTTATTAGCTAATTTGTATTCATGACTATCTTGGTGCCTCTACTATCCTAGTTTTACAGACAAAGAAACGGTAGTCTCAGGAAGTGTCAGTAATTTGCTCAAAGTCACTCATCTTGAAGGTGACAGAGCTGAGATTTCAGTCCCAGATCTGCTTGATTTCAGAGTCTGAGGTCCCCAAGTACAGCTGGAGAGTCAGCATGGGGGGACCTTTTCTCACCACCCCCCCACTCATATTTTGCCAAAGCTGCCCTGAGTTGCCATTTTCATGAGGCCAGCAGCAGCAGATGTGAATGAGAAAGTGACCAAGTGAAGATAATGCACCACACCAGCCTTTAACCTTCAGGTTTTCAAAAGGCTTTTAAGCAAGGATGGAAAGAATGAGAAATGTGGTGCTGAGACCCAGGCTCCCAGAAAGTTCAAGTCCTGGGTTATTTGTCAACACACTATTTTATCTTTACATGTCAGTGGCACGGTTCTATTGGACAAGCTTAGAATCCATGGAGGCATGTAAGTTGCAAAACATCTTCACTGTACCATTCTTTCAATAGCTGTTTGCACAATCTGTACAGAGCTCCCTTCTCGCCCTGTCCAAGTTAGCTGGTGATGACACGTGAAACCACTGAGAGAAGGGGCACTTTCTTAGTGATAGATGGTTTAACTGCCAGTGGGAAAATATCATACTGCAAACTTTCCATGGATTATTTTCTTCATATTTTGTTTGTTTTGTTTTCCTTTGGATAAAATGATTTTTATGAGGGTGAAATAAAGTGCAATTGCCAGAAAATGATTGAATAATTTTTTAAAATTCTATGATAAATTGAAATAATCTTCCCCATAGTAATCCTACCAGTATCCTTTGTCATGACCAGGTAAAATAACTGAAAACTCTCCTCTGTCTTCCCTCTTAGTACAAAGAACCCTCCAAAACCAGGATGATTTGATCAGAATTAGAAAGCTCCTTCAAAGGACTCCCATGAAGATCATTTTGAGATGTGCACTTGGTGATTTTGACAGTCCACCTTAAGTGTATACCTGTTTCTTCATCTGCAAAATGATGAGATGATGATGGGATGAGATGATTTCAAAGGTCTCCTTAAATAATGCAATCCTTAGCTTAAAGTCCAAGGTTGGTACTGGATAATCACTGTGTGGGGTACAATATAAGGTAGAATAACAGTTCTTTGTGAGAGGAATGGGCCATAAAGTCATAATTTTGTGCCAGTCTAACACCCAAATGACAGTTGATTGTCACTTCAACAAAAATATCAATCAGTTTCATTGGATGTACTGCAGCTTTTTCCCTATCTCTGAGGGTCCAAGGACCAGGCTTTTTATCCTTATATTCCAGAGCCCATAAGAATACTTGGTACATAATAAGTGCTCCATACACACTCACTGAATGAAACTTTGGTAATATCTGGCACATAGTAGGTGATTTATAAAACTTCAAATGTTTCAAATGAACCAGAAAAGGTGGAAAAATGTCTAGAAATGACCTCCATCCTGGACCACAAGCTCAGAACAGAAATAACGTTTAGAGATACTGTTATTCCTTGATACATTAGCATCCTCTTCTTTGCCTCCTTTGGAGTTAGGATTTCTTGATGGTTTTTGCATGTTGAAATGGATGTGCCCCGCTACCTTCCATGCTGTTCTCTGGCATCGGTGCACCAGACTCACTGCAGCTGCAGTCCTCATCACGCATTGATGTGCACTCTTTGAAGACTTCAAGTCCTTCTTTCTGATACGTTCTTAATTGCTTTCTCCTGGGGTTGGTGCATCTGCGAGCCACCCGTTTGCACATGTGAGCTCACATCATCTTCAGACATCATGGCTGGCTTCCCTTCCCAAAGCCACAGTTGCAGCCGTGTGAGCATGTGACTATGTGAGCCTGGATAGGGTTTCTCTGATAGTGTTGCTTCATCCTAGGGATGGAGAAGAGCCAGGAGGAAATATGTCTGTTCAAGTGGGTGATGGTATGGATGGCCACTGTGAGGTTAAGGTCAGATGCTCAACCAACAGCCATTCTACAATGTTGGCATTTGAAAAGCATCTGAGTGTCAGCTAGGAACATCAGAGTGGCACTGAAAGGTAACACCATGTCACAAAAGCTATATTTCTAGCTTTCCCATGCCCTCTGTGAGAGAAAAAACAGGCAGATACATTAATAATAAATAACAAAACAACAGGGGGAAATACCAACAAAGCAAACGACTGGATCCCCTCCAGTTAACTTCTGTGTTGCAAGACAAGCAAAAATACTTCTAACACCACAAACGGACATACATTTGACAAATAAGATGAAAGCTAACCTAAAGCAGCTGAGACTTTTGGGTTTACAGTGGGTGAATAGGGTATTGGTATTTACTTGTCCTTTTCCCCAGATGAAGTGGTATATTGTCTACCACCAAACTGATGCAAAGGAAATCAGTCGCCATGCCTTTCTGCTAAATAGGAATATGCCATTTCATATTCGCCACCAGTGACGCAGACAGATGTGTGATAAAAAATTACACCCAAAGAGAGAAATGCAGTTAGTTACCAAGCAAATGCCATGTGATGGGATACCATGTCATGGTGCCAATGTAAACAAGTTTACAAATTGATTGGACAAAATTCATCGGTTTTGTTCTTGCTGGTGCAAAGAAAGTTGCTTAATGCTTTTCCTTTAAAATATACATTTTGGGGAATATATTTCTTGGACATGAAAGTAGCTTGTTCACAAAACTTTCCAAATATGTCAGAGTATTGGTATCCAAGGAATAAAAGAATGTGCACCCCTTTGTAACCAGCTATTATAACCATCAAATGTAATCACACTGAGCTGTGGTTGCTGTCACATTTTTTAGCATATGTGTCAGCATAACCATAAGGATAAGTGGTCTCTTGGCTGAAAAATTAGTGTGCATTATTTCTAAAGCATGTAATATCTATAATTAATCTACATTTTGGCTTACCATGTTGACAGGGCAGTAACATTGTTGCATTTATGGTGAATTCAAATGTGTGACTGAAGATCCCACAGCCATGAGAGGGGCACTGCCCGTGTTTCTCTCCTCTACCTGCAGAAGCCTTTAAACAATGCAGCATGTTTTCCCACACCCTGTGCACTGAATTTGCATTGCTTGACCCAACTAATCTGGCTATTCTGCTAATGAGATGAAGGTAACATGTTCACTGGCCCATTAACCCATTAGTACACAGAGTTGAAGTCTTTGTCACCAGCACATTCAAAATCCCCACCCCTGTCTGGATAAGTGTGACCTTACAGCAACAGTGGGGGCGGGAGTGGGGAGAGCCCCTGAGTGAGTAGGTTGTCATAAACTCAACGCAGCTCCTGGAGGATCAGTATGATTGGCTGTTTCAGCTGCTGGGGGTTGGGAATATTTGCTGCAGTCACAGCAAATGGCGTATGCACAATGCATTTGCACCTGGTATGGATTGTTAGTCATCCGTGCATTATGTATTTCAGTGAATAATAAAAAAAGAGACCTTAGGAGGCCAAACAGAGCTTTGTCACTTTGGCAAGCTGTAGCCATCACTTGCTGTGGCCACCGTTTTGGATTTCTGCACATGGGGGCGATGCAGGGCATGTCTTACTGTTTTGCAACTCAGACTCCATTCATGTTACCCAGAAGGCCTTGCTCTGATGCACTCTGCAGGTGTGAGGAACAGGAAGTGCTGTCAGACTGCGTAAATCATTAATAATGGAAATGAAAACCTATGCAATTGTTTTCTAGCAATGAGAAGGATTCAACTAATGGCCTTAATTCTAGTTCTACCAGGGAGATTGTTGGATTCTAATGACTTAAAAAGTAGAATGAAATTGTTTTCAATCATAGTCTTTAACAAAGTTTTATCCTAATTATATCACCACGGCTATATCTAATTCTCTGTTTACTATATTTCTGTCATTATGTGCGTATATTTTGATTTAATGTTCCGTCACCACTGAATGTTGAGACTTTGCTAATCCATTGCTTTTCAAAGTGGAAAGAGACCAGTTTTTTAAGATTTCCAATTTATTGTGTACCGATATGTGGCCCTGCTGGACATAATCAGTGTCTACATCACACCACATGCTGTTCTCCATGAGTCTGGCAGCATCTGAACTAGTCAGTATTCATTCCAATGACGAGTCCAGTGATAGTACAACAATGTCAAGTTGCAATAAAAATCTCTAAATGCATTTGACTCTTAATTGCTTACTTTGTCGCAAACCACTAGCAGGCAGAGAACATATTGGCACTAGTCACAGACAATACTGTAAGTATCATTGTACAATTTAATGCCTACTTGATGTCCTGGAGGTGTTGGGGAAGAGAATTGGGAGATCCTAAAATATTACTGCGCAGAGGATGCCATATTCAAAGTGGTGCTTTATGAAGATTTATTCATTTGATATTCAGTACTGAGAAGTGATTGAGTTTGATGGAGGCAGGGAATTCTCCAACCTGGAGTAAACCATGTGAGAGTTTATAAAGAGCCAAAGGAACACGGCCTGTCATGGGGGGATGTGTGGTGAACAGATGTACGTACGGTCTTCTGTGCACCATTTATCCAGGGTATTTTATAAGTAGACGAAGCGTTCCAGGACTGCCTATGTGAGTTTGGGCATAATACCGAAAGGCTTCTAGAGTTTTCTCAGGAATCATGGACAGGTATGGGGTAACAGAGTATGACAGAGACCAGGTAAACTGGAGGACAATGCCCATGTAAAGGCTATAGCGCACAATTCTAGATAAATCTTCTGAGTTTAAAAATAAATAAATAAATAAATAAATAAATAAATACACAAAACTCTAAGTCTTTACATAAGAACTCCTGATTACTTAACTATTAGTAGCTATCACCTAATTAAAATCATTGAAAACCCCGGTGCTAGCTAAAAAAAGAACCCCAAAAAGCATGAATAGGCAGCTTGTGTGTGACCCTTGAAAACTCTCCTGAGATTTCTACTGATGAAACATATTCTAGCAAGTTCCAAGGAATGTTGGAATGTCAACTTATTTGAAGGTAATTCAAAACATAATTTTATATTAACATGAATAGGGAAATGTATGACAAAGTAAAGAGTGAAAATTCCAGGTATTCTTAAGATACATGAGACTTTCAAATAAGTGTTGAGGTTATAGGTGATCTAGTAGCTTCAGTCTGGGCCCCCTAAAACTTGGGGAATTATTCCCTTTCCCTGCAGGGGTTCTTTGGAGAAACATTCTGAGAAGGATTATGTTACTAATTTTGTGAAAAGAGCCTCAAAGTACTGAGTCTATTTAGTGAAATGCCTTTTTTATTTAGTTAAAACACCTACATGGATTTAAATATATTAATTATCTGAGATAATTCATGTCAGAATCAAAACAAGAGTACACACAATTTTGAGGAATTGCCTAGCAAAATAAATATTTGTTCAATTAATTCTGTTTCGCAGATACTTTTGTTGGGAATATCCATGTGCACATAAGGTGCAGTATTCTGATATCAATGCTACCTGGCTTTCTGGGGAAACTTTACTATGCTAAAAATTGGTAAAGACACCTTTGACAGATGTGCTTACATTTCTCTCTAGGACCTTAGCTAAATGCTGGCATCACCCTGCCTCTGTGGCTGCCAGCTGACCAATTCTGAGGTGATAAGCCTGTAACAGGCACACACTGGACTCATGGCTGTGGGTGCTGTAAACACACATTTTTAGGTCCCTTCTAAGGTGCCTCTTGTCGGCAGGCCACCAGTCCATCCTGGCCTCTTGAGTACAAAGAAAAAATGTTCTTGCTTCTGAAATCAAATATTGGATGTGCCAATATGTGGACTAAGGTTCCCTGAGTGGAGAATGCCCATGTAGCAGCTGGGAGTAAATGAATCTGTATGGGGAGATTCAGGCCAGTGGGAGCCTGAGCCAGGCACTTATCTCTAAAGGCTGCAGATGGAGCAAAGACTCTGAAAAGATCAGGTGGGCTTACGGTCTGTCTAAGATTGGGATTCCCAGAAGCAAACCCTGCAACAAAGACCTGAATGAAAGTGGTTCATCTGGGCTGTGGAATAAATACCAGCAGGGCGTGGGGAAGTGAACCAGGGAAGAAAAGGAAGCCCATCAAAGGTGCATCCTGGAGCCAGTTACAGCTGTGAGCATCCAGAGTGCAAGCTCTTTGGGAAACTCTGGGCGCCATTGTAGAACCTATGCCTCAGGGCTATTCCACCTGAGGGTTGAGGGACCTGGGGTATCTGCTCAGCCAATGGCTGGAAAGCTGTCAGGCAAAGGAACACAGGTCCTGGCAGAAGTCCAGAAGTCAGAAGAGGTACTTTGGAGGGTAAAGGCAAGGAGATAAGGGAGGTGGGCTACCAGTAGCATCAGCTTCCAGACTTTCAGAGTTGCCGAAGCTAACAGCAATCCTAAAGCATATGGAAATGCAATCAATGATGCAACTGCATGCTTACCGAAATTCTATATTTTCCAGTGGCAAATTTCTGGATATATTAATTGACATTAACTTTCTTCCATCAACCCCATCTCTTCCTCCTATGATTTTGTTGTTGTTTGTTTTCTTCTGGTGCCCCTGATTTCTGGTGTCCTGGTTTAGTCCTAGTTTGCCTCTTACATAGTGGATCACTTTTCATTTCCAGTTGAGACTGGTAGGGCTTTACTAATGGTAACCAGAGTCTCCACTGAGTAAGGGCATACTCTTTGCCAGGTCCATACATTAACTCCCCCAATTGTCATAGTAACTGCCTGTCTTTCTTGTAACCACACCAAATCCCTTGATCATATTGGCCAATAGCAAAAGCAGATGATAATATTTTTTTTGAGAGCTTACATATACCAGCACTGCTCTAAGCATTTTGTGTGTAACTCATTTTTGTCCATACACCAGCTTTTGAAGTCAGGACTATTACTATCTTTATTTTGCAGATGAGCAAACTCAATCAACAGGAGGTTAAGTTACACAAAGCCAGCACATGCCAGAATCTAGATCTGAACTCATAATCTCTGTCATTAGAAGCTACCCTCCTAACCATTGCACCATCGTGCTGCGAGCTGCTCGTGGTCCAACTGAATCACTAGCTGATGAGGAGAGAAATTGCAAATACGATTTTATTGGCTATAAGTCACATAGGTCTCCTGGCAACAGGGACCCGTTGATGTCACTGCAATCTCCCAGTTTAATATCAGAGAGAACATCACATTTGCAGACATATCCTCAGCAGGCAATTTGCCCAGAAAATAGGGAGCAGATTTCTGGGTCTGGGAGTGGGAATGAGAAAGAGCTGCTCTCGTTTGGAAGGTGAGAGGCTTAGGGAACTGATCCAGAGCCGCGTGAAACAGAACACCTTTTAACACCCTGGCTTTTGTTGAACTGGCATCCGGGTGGAAGAGGGGCTGGTGGGGGCCTTGATCATGTTGTTTTTTTTTCTCCTTTCACTTGAATAGTGGTCTAGCTATAGGAGTCTGGGTGCCTTGTAGTTTGGAGGAACTTGAGCAGCATTTAAGGGAGAGAATTGCACAAGCTCAGATGCAAAGGGATTCTGGGTCTGTAACAATGGAACAGCCTTCTTTGTGTCTGCACTTTACAGTGAAGGTATATGCACATCTTTGTCATCAAAATGCTAAAGATTAATTTTAGGAAAAGGAAACATGATTGATGCAGTGTTATCACAGACCCCAAAGTTTTCACGGGAGATGAGAGCTTTCTCTTCCTGGCAGCTATTTCCAACCAAGATCAGGTTTATTCACTAACTCTTGAAGTTAGCTCTTTACAAGCATCCCTCCCATGAATCGAAGCTTTGTTCTTTTAAAACTATATGTATTTTTAATTGATTTCAGAGAGGAAGGGAGAGGAAGAGAGAGAGATGGAAACATGAACAATGAGAGAGCATCATTGATCAGCTGCCTCCTACATGCCCCCTACTGGGGATTGAGCTTACAACCAACCTGAACAGGAATGGAACCACAACCTCCTGGTTCATAGGTCGACACTCAACCAATGAGCCAAACCGGCCAGAGGAAGCTTTGGAGTTTCAAATTGTGGTTCTCTTTCTTTGCCCCCGCTTGCCTCTCTTCTTCCTCTTCGGCTTCATTTCCATGTGATGGTCTCTAGCCAGTAAACTTGGAAGGGTCCTTTCTCATTCCTTCCCCCTCAAACTGCTTCAGGCGAAATGTTTATCCTGGAGCACACACTACTTAGAGGGTTGATTTAAAATTCCCAGAAAATGAGTTTCTCTCAGGTTTTGTGTGAGGAAAGAACTTCCATGTGTGTTGGTGACCATTTCAAAGTTAACCCCAGCATCACAATTAGTGGGGCCAGAGAATGACAGTGCTTCCTGAACACTGAGACAGAAGTGCTCACAACCCATCCCGAGTGTGCATGCTTCTGAATCATTTTCTTTTTATTGAACAACACAGTGCTCCCTGAGAATTGCTGCTTCACATATGCTGAGCCACAGCCTGAATAAAGGAAAACACAGCTGAAATCCTGCTCCACAGTCTTCAAACTTCTCCGAGCATAGCTCCTGCGATACATACTTATCAGTTTGTGTGGATGTTCACAAGATGCTGTTGCTTTGAATGGGAGCATTTTAAGACTCAGATAATTTACCAACTCAACACTATACAGAGGTCATTTAAAGCAATTTGTTCTAAATTTGTTATCATTAATGTGCAAGGCAGCTGCAGGAAATTATACAACTGCAAAGCATTTCAAAAAACGTTCTGATGCTGATATCCAGGCTCCAGGCTGTTTGATCCGGAAACAAAGGGAAATCGTGGTCTTGTTGGCTACAGCCTTACAAACACAGATTTTGGCTTTTCTTAATAATCATTTTTAGTCCAAGTTATTTTTATTTCAGTAACACTGGTACTCACCAATGATTTGGGACTCGCAATAAGAGGCATGTTCTTGGACTAGAAGTACACAGCCGGGATTAGCGAGGATTGCATAACTGCCTCCCTTCATGTTTGGGATGACCCCTGGAAGGAAGCGTGCCGAAAGCCAGGGTAGAATAACGAAGGAAAAAAGAAATCTTCTCATCTCCAGGGGTGAATAAATGGTAAAATATGAAGGCATGAAATGAATTGGGACTGTTGAATTCCAAAAAGCAAAAGTTACATGATCTTTGATGTAAAACAATTACCAGGATGGCTGTGGTACAGCTGAGTGTATTCGTTGATTAAGTTGAATGACCTGACTGAGGAATGTTTTGTGGGGCTCAGAACTCAGTCCAACTTTATGGGTTTTGAAGTTTTGAATCAACTGTTAAGCTTTGCACAGTGCCAATTTTGGATATGTCTTTCAAAAATTCTTGATGAAAGGACAGTGGGTTTCTGGGAAAGGAGCAGCAGATCAGATAAGCATGGCCCGACCACCAGGACGATCCACTTCTGAGGAGCCCTTCTCTCTCTCGCTGGTCTTCTCCACTTTCTCTCCACACTCCCAAATGTGCACCAGATGCACAAGTCCAGTGTGTGGGTTTGTTCTGATGTGGGGCTTTTGCTCATTTTATCTCTATTTTCTGATTGTAAGGCACCCAGTGTCATGGGGCGTCAGGTTAACTGCAGGTCTTAGAGAGTTGCTCATAGGAGGTTGAGGAACTAAAAAAGCCACTCCTCTGAACTCCTGAAATTGCCTTCATAATTACTTCTCTGTGTTAAAGACTCTGAAAGAATAAAAATATCTCCATTACTAGTAGACATGACAGGGGCGGGTTATCTTGGCAAGGAAATGCACAGAGCAAATTTGTTTCATGTTTGAGGAGCAAACACCACATCAGAAAACTCTGAGGGGATGGGGTCTGAGGTCTGGGGGTCTAAGGAATTGGACAGAGGTAAGCTTGTTTGGGCAGCAGAGGAAGGAGGGAAAGACCTGGAGCATGGAGGAGTCGATAAAGACTGGGGTGGGGAAGGACCCCACCAATGGGAGAATAGGCATTGGAGAGAGTACAAGGACAGCAAAACTTGGAATTCAGAGACTATAGGATGGTTCTAAGAGTAATGTGGCTTCACCCAAAAATTTTTCTACACGATCTCTAATCTATATATATAAAACTCTAATATGCAAATGGACCGAATGGTGGAACAACCAAACAACCAATCAACTGAACAACCTATCGCTATGACATGTGCTGACTGCCAGGGGGCATGCACAGAACATGGTGGATGTCGGCCGCAGTGGGATGGTGGAGAAGGTGAGCGGGGGCACCAGACCAAGGTGGGGCACCAGACACTGTCATTGGGGTGAGCCTCTGATGGTTACTAAAAATTCTTTGCTCCCATGCGCTTCAGTCCTGCCCGACGCTCACACCTGCTGCTGATGCCTGCCTCGCTCGCACCTGCTGCCAGAACCAGAGCCGCAGCTCACACCTGCTGCCAGCGCTGGAGCCACCGGTTGCACCTGCTGCCAGTGCCCAGCACCAGTCCTGATCGCTTGGTGCTGTCAGCAGGTGCGAGTGGTGGCTGCTGGCCCCGATTGCCCCTTAGGGCTCCTCCACCTTCACCTGCTCCTGAGGGGTGATTGGGGCAGCAGCTGCGAATCGCACCCGCTGATGGCACCAGCCCCACTTGCACCAGCTGCTGGCACTGGCCCCAATCACTCTGTACCATCAGTGGGTGGGAGCAGGGCCAGTGCCATCAGCATGTGGGAGCGGCAGCGGGAACAAGGCTGCCAGCAGACTGGGGATCAGAGGCCGTGGCGGGCAGGGATGTGGATGATGGGCCAAGACCCACCCCTGTGCCCACTGCAGCCTCATGACCCCACAGTTCCTTTCAAGGTGCACAAATCTGTGCACTGAGCCCCTAGTTCTAATATATAAATACCCAGGGTCCATAATGTCCAAAATGACCAAAGGTTTTTGTTTGTTTGTTTGTTTTTAAAAAAATATATTTTATTGATTTTTTACAGAGAGGAAGAGAGAGGGATAGAGAGTTAGAAACATCGATGAGAGAGAAACATCGATCAGCTGCCTCCTGCACACCCCACACTGGGGATGTGCCCACAACCAAGGTACATGCCCTTGACCGGAATCGAACCTGGGACCCTTCAGTCCGCAGGCCGACGCTCTATCCACTGAGCCAAACTGGTTTCGGCACGACCAAAGGTTTGATCGAACACTGGAAGTCAGTCCTCCAGTCAGTGCTGGGTTGCTGTGGTGACCTAGCACTTGGCGACCCAGCACTGACTGCCGCTGGTGTGGGCGCAGCAACCCAGCACTGACTGCCGAGGGCGCTCCAGATGAGGCCCGGAGAGAGGCCCAGAGAGAGTGGCAGGGTGTGATCTACAGCCTCTGTGGCAGCTGTTGATCAGCCGTTGCCTCTGTTTCTCTCTGGGCTTTGCCAGCAACCATGCCTCTGTTTCTCTCCAGGCCTCCATAGGGGCTGCTGATCAGCCCCGCCTCTCTGATCAGGCCCGGAGATAGGCCCAGAGATGCTGACTGGCATAGAAACTGACCAATCAGAACCAAATTGGCT
This sequence comes from Cnephaeus nilssonii, assembly GCF_951640355.1. Lineage (NCBI taxonomy): Eukaryota > Metazoa > Chordata > Mammalia > Chiroptera > Vespertilionidae > Cnephaeus > Cnephaeus nilssonii. Next base: position 14,765,522 of record NC_137082.1, on the reverse strand, counting down.
GGTAGGGAAGGGCAGCTGGGAGTGAGATCAGGCCTGCAGGATAAGGCCATTGGGGGCCAGATCAGGCTAGCAGAGGAGGGCAGTTGGAGCGAGATCAGGCCAGCAGGGGATGGCAGTTAGGGGCAATCAGGCAGGCAGGCAGGCAGAGGCAGTTAGGGGTGCTCAGGCAGGCAGGCAGGCAGGCAGGCAGGGGAGCGGTTAGGAGCCAGCGGTCCCAGATTGTGAAAGCGATGTCCCACTGCCAGTTTAGGCCCTGTGGGATAGGGCCTAAACTGGCAGTCAGACATCCCCCAAAGGGTCCCCGATTGGAGAGGGTGCAGGCTGGGCTGAGGGAACCCCCCACTCTGTGTACAAATTTCATGCACCTGGCCACTAGTAATATTGATAATAGGCTTACTAGTTGGTCTTTTACCTAGTTGCCTGTGCATTTGTGGATCCCTCTATTTATTTACTCTGCTACTTCTTACATTTCTAATGTGAAGAGTTAAAGCCCTTGATTATAAGAGCTGCATTTTACTTACTTGGATGTTCACTAGACCCATGCCTAACACATGTGGGGCTAGGAGGAGTGTAAATGGGAGCCCATACCCATGGGCACAGTATTCAAAAGTTGTAAATCAAGCTGGCAAGCTGCTAATTAAAACAGTTTCTATTCTTTCACATTGAGAAATATATCTTCACAGTGATAAAACAGAAAATATGTGTAAGCTACGGTTATGTGACAGAAAGTCAGCAAAACATCAAAGAGGACTGCACGTGGTTACTGTGCACATGCAGGTGATATTTAAATGTGTAATAAAACAAAGACATGCACAATATAAATTACAAGGTACTCTTTTTACATTTTCTTGCATTTATTTCAGCAACATCACTATTTTTATTTTTTAAATATGTTTTTATTGATTTTTAGAGAGAAAGGAAAGAGAGGAAGAGAGAAATAGAAACATTGATGAAAGAGAAACATCAACATCGGTCAGCTGCTTGCTGTATGCCCCTGCTGCGGATCAAGCCTGCAATCTGGGCATGTGCCCCGACCAGGAATTGAACTGGTGACCTTCTCAGTGGTCGATGCTCAATCACTGAGCCACACCGGTCGGGCTATTTCTATTTTCTAAAGTCAAAAACTTTATAGAAATTGTGTCTTATAGAAAATGATTCTAAATTGGCAAACTTTCTCTAGTCACTGTGTTTTATCAATTGGTTCCTAAAAATAATTTTAATTTTGAGAAACTTTCCTTTGCTAAGGCCAAGCAAATACATTTTCAATATAATTATTCAAGTGATATATAGATGGAAATGAGTAAAGCTCGCATGTCCTGTTCAAATATTGATATGCTATTGAATGCTATTATCATTAAAATATTTAATGTTATTTAGATTGTTATCACTTATGTAAAATGTTTCACTTCTTTTAGAGAAATATCTAGATCCATGCAGTGAAGATACATGGTTCTCAGATTCTTTAAAAATTTTCAATGCTAGAATATTATAAAGAAAACAACTAAACAAAAAAGCTACCTATTGTTCAATGTATTGAAATCTTTCTTCAAGCAGCACTACAGTGTTCATAAAGTACTCTCTGTGGAAATTTCTTTTGGGATTATTTATACTTAAATCTCCTTCATAACTGTAAACACTTCTGCTTCCTTATTCTAATTTCTCTATTTGTTTCTGGAAGGTTACTTTGTTACATAGTCCACATGCACTTTTATTTGATGCAAAAGAAAAGAAAATAAATCTTTATAAAGTAAAATAGCCCAACTTGGATCTGTTTTTATAAGCTATTATCAACATTAATAGTAACCACAATTTATACCAAATAACTCTGGATATGAAAATTCAAAATTAATTTTATTTTCTTTCAAAGACCAGGATTCACTTTTTATTTGAGCATCTTTGGCTTTTCACTTAACTTTCCTGACATATTTTGTATCATGTCTAAATTTAATTTGATTTCTTTATCAGCATTCAGTCAGCATGTCCCTTGTGTGACCAAGAGAAGTCATAAAATCAAAATTGATAGTTTTTCATCAAGATGTTCTATTTTGGGGCAAGTCCAAAAATGTCATATACAATTTTGAATTGTTCCAAAGAATGTCATTGCTATTGGCTCAGCTGAGACCATGTCTCAAAGTAACAAATTCAAAACATGTGCCACGTATGGCACAAGGACCGCTTCTGGTTCTCAGCCAAATTTATGGCCTTACATCTTTTTCTTTACCAACCATGTCAGCACCATTATCAATAGGTTTGCCCTGTACAATCTGTTAAATTGTGTGAATAAAGCTGACACTTAAAATTTAATTTCATAAAAATGTAGCCAAATCTTTTGAAATATTTTTATAAAATATAACTAGTCACAATCCTAACATTGGCTATAATGCTCACTTAGTATTATTTTTTTGTATGTACAGCTTTAAATGTCCTGGGTTTTTTTCAACACTGCAAAATGGTCCTCAGCTGCCATGTGCAACTGTTGTTATGATGCTCGTTTAATGCACCTCTGGAAAGAGCAGTTGGAACACAAGGAGAAGCAAAGAAACAGATGCCTGCTCCCTGGCACCCATTCTGAGGAAGGATTCCACAGATTAATTAATGATTTTTTTTTCCCTCCAGTCAAGTGCTTTTGCTACTCAGACGCTCTCCACTACTGACTAGTGTGTGTTTAAGACTTTGGCAATTACATATTCCAAAAGCCTCCATGGTGTTTGGGCGCAGCCACCTTTTGCTTCAAACACTTGGGCAAAAGATGCAAAGTCATCTGATTGTACAGTCTGGCTCCAATCTGATTGCCAGAGCTGTCTTGCCTGGGCGAGCTGGCTAGACTGATAATCCATGAGTTTCCCTGTTGATTCACAATTTAAGTCAAATATAGTGTCCCTTTTAGAAAGAAGGCCTCATGCTCTTCTTCTAGACCATGGGTTGAAACCAGGTGGTACTGTTTTGTGTGTGTGTGTGTGTGTGTGTGTGTGTGTGTGTGTGTGTGTATGTTTCCCCTTTTTTCATGTATTTATAGGGGATAGTGCCTGATACATAGTATGCATTAATAAGTATTTGTTAAATAGATGATAATAAGAATAATATAAATTCCACTTCTAGGTTTTTTTAGTAGGAATATTCTGTAGCTGACATTAGAATGTATTAAGCCTCTGACAACATAGAGAAATTTTCATAAAAACAGTAATAATGAAAGACAAATATATTTCATTTATAGAGTGATAATGTATTGGTAAGTCATAGACCTGTAGGCCCAAACCAGTGTCTTCCATTGAATTGTATATACCATAGGTGAAAAATACCTACTATAGTCAATGGCTATTGATTATGGTGTGCCCATACATGGATCCAGATTTAAATTCTCTCAATTTTCTGTTATATAGCCATATCTGACAATCTCCATGGATTTTATCTGTCATTCGTGGGTGCAATGATAAAGGTAAGTGAGAAGCTCTTATAAGACTAAGGAAATGAAACACAATGACAAGGAGAAAAGAGGAAGACCAGAAACCCATGAGTGAAGCTGAAGCAAGACTTTGTTAGCCCAGCCAAGGTAAAATGTCTTTCAACATGATGCTACAGAATATTCAGAAAACAAAATGATGGTGACCTTTGTTACTACTTATGAAAGCTGCACATGTCAGGCAATCTTGTTAAAAGATGAATAAAAATTTATGTTTTGCTCTGGCTGGTGTGGCTCGGTTGGAGCATCGTACTGTACACTGAAAGGCTGAGGGTTCGATCCCTGGTCAGGGCACATGCGGGAGGCAACTGCTTGATGTTTCACTCTCACGTAAATGTTTCTCTCTTTCTCTCTCTCCTTCTCTTTTCCTCTCTCTCTAAAATCAATAGAAAAAGAATGTCTTGGGTGAGGATTAAAAATTATAAATTTGTGTTTCTGTTTCAAAAAGTGTTGGAGCAGTAGCAGCAATAGCAAAAACAGCAGCAACAACAACAAAAATTAGACAAGCATATATAATATATAGAATCTTTCAAGGGTGTTGCTTTTTACCACTTGTAATAGCCCACTGACTTGCCACCTAGCATTTGGCTATCTGCATAAATTCCATGCTGTCTATAAGATACTAATAGAAAAATGGCAGTGAGAACTGCAAAGCCATTAAGTTGTTTAAAATGCTTGCAAAATTTTGCTCCTCTAGATTTTTCTAATAACAAAGAGGCTGCATGACTGTCTCTTGCTGAGGTAGTTGCTTTGATGCTTCTGATGGCAGGTTAGGCTGAGATGGAAGATAATCAAAAGCCAAGGTCACAGTGCTGTTCCTGTATAGACTGGTGAGCAATACTACATGACTGGGCCAATTGAATAACCAACAAAGAAAATCAGATCAACCCTAACGCCACCTTACTGATAGGTACCACTGGTGAAACTTCAGATGGAATTTTTTTAGGAAAAGTGTACAGATTATGAGTCCACATTTCAATGGATTTTTACAAATTGGGTATTATTGTGTAACCAGTAACCCAGAACATAAAAAGCAGAACATTACCAGCCTCCAGAATCACCCCTGGCCTTTCACCTTCTAGGCAGAGCTCTCCCAGTGTAACTACTATCCTAACTTCTAGCACTGTGGATTCATTTGGGTATTTATATAATACACTAGAGGCCCAGTGCATGATTTAATCATGCACCTGGTGCACCAGCTGTCTGTCTGTCCGCTGGTGCCCCAGGCCTTCCGAAAGCCTCCGGCGCGGCGGAGGCTTTCGAAAGGCCTTGTGCCGGCGCAGACAGACAGACAGCTCCCCCGCTTTGGCTTTTGATCGCGGGGGAGCCAGCTGGCTGTCTGTCCGCTGGTGCACCAGGCCTTCCGAAAGCCTCCGGCGCAGCCATGACACAGACGCTGAGCGGGCCCAATCAGCTACCCCGGCCACCCTGAGTCCCGCCCCCTGCGCCTCCTGCTGGCCCAATCGTGGGCGTAGCGGAGTGATGGTAATTTACATATTACCATTTTATTATGTAGGATACTCTATGCATATGGATTTTTTTGTGTGAGTTTTATTCACTTTGTTATATGTTGGAGTTTATTATTGCTCATGACCATATAGTATCAATTCTTTATCACAGTATATTTATTAAATTACAGTTGATCAATTTGGGTGCTTTCTAGTTTTGGGCTATCTCAAATAATGTTGAAATAAACCCTCTTATACATGTCTTTTGTTGAAACATGTATATGTAAATAACTAGAAGTGGAATACTGGCAAACTGATTTTAAAAATATTTGGATCAATTTTTATTCTGATAGTTTGGCAAGCTGATAATTCATGAACAGTGCAAAGAAAACTTTATCTCAGCTGAGATCTGGTGAAATGATCAGATTTTATAAAGAAGTGAAAACCGATGAAGATAATTATTTTAAAGAGGAAGGTAGGATGCCGTGTTGACATCAATATCGCTAATCCTGATTTTAATGATAGACTTCCTGAAGCTGATCTTATATTTCAAGATGTAGTCAATTGGTTTTATATTTTATTTCAGCTCCAGTATATGATATATAGTGGGTAAAAATACTAGTGTGTTTAAGTAGAAAAATAGAACTATTCTGAGCCTGTTGATTTTCAACTGAACTATTAAATACACAGGAAGATACGAACCACTGACTATCTGTATTCTAAAGGTTATCAGTTATGATGTGAATGTCAAAGCTGTGTATGTGCAGGATAGGCTCATCTTTCTGGTTGCAGATTACACCATTTGATATAAATCCCCTTGAGAAATAGCTGCTGATAAGGGAAATAAACATTTTAACTGTTCTTGTAATCAAGCATGAGTGAATGACACTGTAATCTTGGCTGCAGATGTGAACATTTATAATAGGACTAAACCCTCACTCACACATGTGCTCTCTCATCTATTTCCAAGCATACACCCAGGGCACCAATATGCTAGTGGTTAAGTGAACTCTAGCTGCTGGATCTCTGAGCTAATCTGGCGAGCTTGTTAGCAGCCTTGAAAGGATACGAAGAAGGAAGAAGAATGAACAGTTTACACCGAATAGGCTTTTTTGTCATCAGTCACCACAGCCACTCTCATAGACTAGTTTGCATGTGTGACAAATGTCTATTGCTCAGTTAAAATGGCAATGTGTACTATCAGTATCCCCTCTCGCAGATGAGAAAGTAGAGAGTCAGTAAAATTCAAATTTGCCCAAGATCCTGCAGCCCTTATAAAGAAAGATGAGACCAGAACTGAGGCCAGTATAACTCCAGAGTCAAAGTTCTAACTAGATTCTGTGTGGATACAGGAAGGCATGAAGATAAACTGAGAGGTGAGCAAAAGGATTTCATTTGGGGAATGATTTAGGAAAACAAAGAACAGGGGACAGGTTAAAAAGAAAACTGCAATTGATCATGTTATAAAAAGTAAAAATTAAACATTTGAGATTCTTAAAAATTACAAAGGCGATTCCAAGATGGTGGCAGATTAGTTGAAAACTACATTGACCTTCTCCAAAAACCAAACTGGAATTACAACTAAAATATAGAAAAATCATCCTGACTAGCCAACTGAAGACTAGCTGGAGAGAAGCCTTATAACCAAGGACTTACAGAGGAGGCCACACATCGAGATGGGTAGGAAGTGAGGCGGCACTAGAGGGCTGGCTGGGCTCCCACAGGCAGCAGCTGAAGTTCCAGAAGTATATCTTAGCTGCAGAGGTTCCCTCTGAGAAGTCTGGGGTCTAAACCCCAAGCTGGACTCCCCAGCCCAGAACTGGGAAAGATGCCCAATAACATGTGAAAAGCAGCAGGTTTATGTCCACCACAGAGAGATGGCTAGAAATGCAGGCACTTTCTTAAAGGGACAATAAAATTTTGTTTGCAGTGACTCAACTTGAGCTCTGGCAGAAGGAGGGCAGGGTGGACTAGAGCTGCATGAGAGGAGTTTGAGGTTGGTGGCTCTGGGGAGAGAGCTGAGAAGATAGCTGTGAGGATACCTGTGCTGAGTTATTTCCCCATACTGCAGAAGCCATCTTTCTCAGATAGAACATTCCCATTCATTCAGCATTAGCTTGGGCGGGGGAGGTTGGAGGGGGGAAGCTATAGTACCAGACATTCTAATCCCTCTTTCCACACCCTGTGGATTTTATGCCCTGTTTAGGACTACAGCCAGAGGCTCATTAAGTGACTGAGACTAACAGACAGCCTTCAGGCAGAGGCGGATCTCTGGATGCTTTCAGTCTTTGCCTGACCTGACCCTGGGACTAGGGCTAGTAAAAGCAGTAATAAACTCCCAACAAACAAAATGCCTAGACCAGATGACTTTATAGGTGAATTCTCCCAAACATTCAAAGAAGAACTAATATCTACTCTTCTCAAACTATTCCAAAAAAAAAAAAATTTAAGATGAGGGAAGACTCCAAAGCTCATTTTATAAAGCCAGCATTATCCTATTTCCAAAACCAGATAAAGACACAACAAAGAAAGAAAATTATAAGCCAGTATCCCTAATGAACATAGATGCTAAAATCCTCAACAACATATTAGCAAACCGAGTCCAGCAATACATTAAAAAGGTCATACTCCATGATCAAGTGTGACTTATTCTGGGGATGCAAAGATGGTACAATTAATCTGCAAAACAATAAATGTGATACATCACATAAACAAGTTGAAGGATAAAAACCACATGATCATATCAATAAATGCAGAAAAAGCATTCGATAAAATCGAGCACCCATTTATTTAAAAAAATTACAGCAAAATGGGAGCATATCTCAATGTAATAAAGACCATATATGACAAACTACAAGCATCCCCCTTAAGATTGAGAATAAGATAGGGATGTCTGCTTTCATAACTCTTATTCAACATACTACTAGAAGTCTTAGCCACAGCAATCAGACATGATGATGAAATAAAAGGCATCCAAATTGGAAAGGAGGAATTAAAACTGTCATTATTTGTAGATGGCATGATATTGTGTATAGAGAATCCTAACAATTCTACCAAAACACTACTAGAACTGATAAATGTAGTTAGTAAATTAGCAGCATACAAAATTTACATCCAGAAATTGGTGTCATTTTTATACAGCAATAATGAACTCTAAGAAAGATAAACAAAACAAAACAAAAATCTCATTTATAATTGCTTCAAAAAGAATAAAATACCTAGGAATAAATTTAACTAAGGATGTAAAAGACCTATACTCAGAAAATTATAAGATATTGAAGAAAGAAATTGAAGATAATACAAGTAAATGGAAGCAGATATGGTGCTCATGGATAGGACAAATTAACATAATTAAAATGTTCATATTACCCAAAGCAATCTACAGTTTCAACTCAATTCTTATCAAGATGCCAATGGAGTATTTCACAGTACTAGAACAAATGTTTCAAAATGTTTATGGAACTACAAAAGAGCCTGAATAGCAATAGCGATTTTGAGCAAGAAGAACAAAGTGGAGGAATCATGCTACCTGATATGAAACTATACTACTAGGCCACAGTAATCAAAACAGCATGCTACAGGCATAAAAACAGACATATAGGTCAATTGTACAGAATAGAGAGCCCAGAAATAAATCCAGGCCTTTAGGGTCTATTTATATTTGACAAAGGAGGCAAAAATATACAATGGACTAAAGATAGTCTATTCAATAAATGGTGTTGAAAAAATTGGACAGGTATATGCAAAAAAATGAAACTAAACCATCTTCTTACACCACACACAAGAATAAACTCAAAATTTTAGAGTTGAAACTAACAAGTCCTAGAAGAAAATATAAGCTGTAAAATCTTGGACATTTCTCATAGCAATATTTTTTCGGATAGATCTCTTCAGGCAGCAGAAACAAAAGAAAATATATATAATTGGGACTACATCAAACTAAAGAGTTTTTGCACAGCAAAGGAAAGCAGCGACAAAATGAGAAGACTATATGTTTCATTGGAAGAACATATTCTCCAATGAAACATATAGTAAGGGGTTAATATACAAAATTTATAAAGAACTTATAAAACTCAACACCAAAAAAAACATCCAAAAAACCAACACACAAATAATCCAATTTAAAAATGGACAAAAGACCTAATAGACACTTCTCAAAAGAGAATATACAGATGGCCAACAGACATATGATAAGATGGGTAAAGTCACTAATCATCAGAAAAATGTAGATTAAAACCACAATAAGATATCACCTCACACCTGTTAGAATGGCTATCATCAATAAATCAACAAATAAGTGTTAGCAAGGATATGGAGAAAAGGGAACCCTCATGTACTGTTGGTGAGAATGCAGACTGGTACAGACACTGGAAAGCTATATGGAGTTACCTCAAAAAACTAAAAATGGAACTGTCTTATGACCCAATGATTCTACTTCTGGGAATTTATCCAAAGAAAGCTCATACACTAATTTGAAAGAATGTATGTACTCCTATGTTCATTGCAGCATTATTTATAACTAGAGGCCCAGTGCACAAAATTAGTGCATGGGGGTCCTTCAGCCTGGCCTGCACCCGCTCGCAATCTGGGACCACTGGCTCCTAACCGCTCACCTGCCTGCCTGCCTGATCACCCCTAACTGCCTCTACTTAGGCCCTCGCTGCTGTGGCTTCCTCTGGAAAGACGTCTGGAATGACATCCAAAAGGTTGTTCGGCTGTCCGGTCTAATTAGTATATTATGCTTTTATTATTATAGATAGCCAAGATTTGTAAGCAGCTGTAGTTTCCATGAGTAGATTATTGGATAAAAAGCTGTGGTACATTTACACAATAGAATACTATGTGGCTGTAAAAAGGGAGACATTTTTACTTTTTTTGACAGCATGGATGGACCTAGAGAACATTATGCTAAGTGAAATAAGCCAGTCAGAGAAAGACAAGTACCATGTGATCTCACTCATGTGGAATTTAATGAACAATCTGAACTATCAAGCAAAATAAAGACAGGCTCATATATAGAGAGCAGGTAGACAGCTCTGCTGGAAAGAGAGGTGTGTGTATGAGGATGGGGGGTGGGGGAGGGAGGAACTGAGCAAAAAAGAAAAAAAAGAGAACTCATGGACATGGACAATAGTGTGGTGATGGAAGTTGAGGTGGGGTGGGTGAGGATGGAAGAGGGCATAGAGGGGATAAATGGTGATGAAAAATAAAATTAAATTAAAACTAAAGAAACATACAAAAATTATCAAGTGCATAAAGTACATATAAACAAATAAAGAGCTTTGGTACAAAATTTTGAAAACAGCAACATGATTTTAGTATTTTTATTGAGATTGTCTTGTCATAACATAATAAACAAGGCAAGCCCAAGGGAGGCTGCAAATGTCAGTGATGACTCTAAGAAGGTTGGCCTCTTGTTGTCAGCCTTCAGTTATAGCAATCACTTATTCAGTTTGCACCATTAGACTCATGAATAATTACTTTCTTTTCCTCCACTTAATCTGCCTCAATAAATTTATTTTTCCCAGTTTGTCTTCCCAAACTCCATATATAATTTTATCTTCTTTATTTCCAAGATGCTGAGTCACCACTTCACACTTTATTCAAGGATCAGGAGTAGATCTGGATGGTGCCTGTACCATCTGGATGGTTTTTCTATAAGATTCTCGGTGCTCACACTGTGGTCTGTGGACCGGTGGCATCAGTGTCCTCAGAGGCTGGTTAGAATTGCAGAAACTTAGGCTACAGCCCAGACCTACTGAACCAGAATCTGCATTTTAGCAAAATATCCAGTGGATTCATGTGCACATTGCATTTTGAAAAGCTCTGTATTAGCTGAACAATCCCAATCAGTGGGGACTTATTCTTCTTTGTAGTTTTTCATACAAATTATAATTGTATAGTCGATTAACCTGCAACAAGATGAAGAAGCAATCTTCAAGAAGCAGATAGTACCTATGTTTTCACTGAAATAGATATAGGCCATTAATGCATAACACTCATTCAGGCTAATTATTGGCTTGTCAAAACCTATTTCCATTTAGTTACCAGGGAAACATCTCTTTTGGGCAGTGCCACGAACTGGCACCAATTCCCCACTTGAATGAATAGGAAAGTCTGTGGTAACCTTAGGTGAGGAAAGTTGTTACCCAGGCCCCAGGGGTGTGGTGATGGTAACTGGGGCCTGAGTGGACTCCTCCAGGATAACCCCTGCCCAAGCTTCTGAGTGATTGATAGGGACCATCTGGGTTGAGCCCCATCTGATTTGGATTAACTGAATATAACTTAGCTTTCTGGAAACAAAGGAATTAATTTAGAAAAGAAATACTTGTGATACTGTAGATGAACTTCACATATTTATAAATTCAAGTACTTATATCACTAAATACAACATATAGCTTTGATTTTGAGTTTATCATATATCTTTTCTACTTTAAGCCGTGATTCCCAAGATGAAGCAAGCATCAGATTCCCCCCGCCTCCCCTCCTCCGGGGCGGGGGGAGGTGTTAACACAGATACCTGGGCTCCATCCTTCGAGTTTCTGAACTGTAGGTCTGGGATGAAGCCCAAGAATGTGCATTTTGAACAAACTCCCAGATGGAGCCAATGCTGCTGATTCAGGCCCAGCCTTTGAGGCCCACTGCCCGAAGGATTAGCGAGTTAGTAGGCAGTGGTGGTAGTGGGCAAATTCTCTGTCTCTCTCTTTTAAAAAAAGATGCTATTGAGGCTTCTCCTGCATTGTCTGTACCTGACCTGTTGGTTGTCTTCTCCAGCGGTAAAGCTGCTGGAAGTCACAGATGGGGCAGAGGCTCCGGGAATGCAGCTCTCCTCAGGCTCTCTCTGTGGTTATTTCGCTTCTGTTTCTAATTTACAAGACTTTCTTGCCATATGTGATCCTGCACAGCCAAACTGAGGTGTGGTCCAGGAGAGACTGTGGACCTGTGTCGGCTGGGAGCCACATCCATCTTAGGGGATGCACAGACACGAGAGTGATCTGAGCCTCAGAGAGGGGAGAAGAGTACAGAGGCCTGGCTCTCTTCCTGGTCCACCCCAAATAAAATGCGTTTGCTCCTGGTGTGCTCTCCTCTCTGGAGCACGCGGTACCTTTCCTTCCCCCCCTTTTCTCACCAAGGCGCGTTACCTTTGCCTTTCTCTCTCCTAAGCTCCAAGGGTCCTTCTTTGGCTTCTGTAACTTGTTTCTAGAGACTATGCAGCTCAGCAGGCTCATTCCGACTACCCCTGTGACTTTCTAAATAAATTTTCTCTTATAATTAGAACACACACACACACACACACACACACACACACACACACACAAAACAAACAAACAAACAAAAAAAACACAACAAACAACTTTTGTCCCTAAAGCTTGGTCTCATGAGTATTTAGTTTGTTTGCCCTGAAACTTCTAGGAGAGTCAAGTTGGGGAAACAAATGAGGTGTTTCATTTCAGGGGTTTTCCAATGAGCCTGGTACCTGGTTCAGAACTCTAATCTACACTCCCCAAAGGTCAACCCCAAACCATGTCAACCCAAAACTATGTTCATATTGCTGCCACCTCTGGAACACTGATACTAATGCAGGCTGGGGTGAGGGGTGGATCTGATATTATTAATAGAATAATTTAGAAGTAGCCGAGGATGAGGCCTTAAAACTGATGGTAAAGTTAAAGCCAGTTTCTTTTGAATGATCAATTCAAAATGGATCTAGAAAAGATATGCCTATTAACTCAGAAAAATTTGAAAGGATTAGAGTGATGCCTCTTCAATAACACAAGAGCACTAAGGTTAGTGGGAATCAAAGAGTCACATGGTTTCTTCTGACTGCTTTCACATGTTCAGAGTGGCAGAGAACTCTGTCAGGAAAAGCCTGAACATGAGTGGTGCATTCCTAAAAGTCTTCCACATCAAACATTGTCAGGGTCCTACTCATAACCCATCAACATTGTTAACAATGATTAAGGAAGACAAATGAGACAAAATCAACCAACTTTAACATTTCACAGAGTGGCAGTCTCCTTCACCAAGGTCCAGAGTACTACAAAATGGGGGCGGGGGGGGGGGGGGGGAGGCAGGAAGTTTTGGTAGGATAAAGAATAAGGAACAAGGGAGATAAAAACAGAAAAGAAATAAGGAACAAGGAAGTAAGAATAGAGCCCAGAGTTGGCTTGCATTTGGGGATTAGCTGACTAGTTATACTGTGTTTCTGGTCATGCAGAACATTTACAGAGAACCAAAAGTTGTCTTAAGTTTGGTTTGCTGATGTGGCACCGTGGGCAGGAGTGGCTCTGCCTTGGGCCTACTAACTTATTTCAACATCAATGACCATTTCAGTGCACTCTGTCTCAAAATGAAACTGTCACCATTCCCTTGTCTTGGCCCGCGCACTTTCTCTCACTGCTAAAGCCAGGTGTGGTGAGTAAGAACTGGGTAATAACAGCTCCACCCTCCATCCTCCTCTCCTAGAGCAGCCTGAGGCCATGACTGACAGGAGCTGGGGTGTCCTACCTCTGCTCCCTCTCCCTGAGGGAGAGAGTCCATCTAAAACACTGCCCAACGTTTCCCATCAGGAATAAGTCCTAGTTGCCCAGTGGCTGTAGTACCTTCCCTGTTTCACTTCCTTTCACTGTCATCAGCGGCCTCTTTCCCTTTCTTCCTGCTCTCCATTCCCAACCAGGCTGAGCTTAGATTCAGAAAAGAGGCCCCAACCAACTCTTTTGTTGTGCTGTTGGCTATGTATTTTCATTCTCTGTCTTGAGAGCAGAGGGAGGCAGCAGGGTAGGGAAAGCCAGGAACCTAAGACCAAATGACTTTTCTGGAACCCAGGTTTGTTCCTGTCCAACAGCAAGATTTTCTCTGAAACCAATGCTTAAGGAACTTACCCGGCCCGGGATTGTCTGCTGTTGCTATTCTATAGCACAGTGACCTGCACAAGAAGACAACGGAAGGTGCTCATTATAATGCTTCATGCCTATGACCTTAAGGGTGCATTATCTACACTTGAAGGTTCCTGTCAAGTTTCTGCTGGCAATAAAATCAGCTGACATTTTCCTAATAAGCATGATACACGACTTTTATGTAATTGAGTTAAAACTGACTAGAAATTTTCAAAATTTCCAATTACTTTGTCAATAAATTTCTTAAATTTTTAGCACTTCTAATATCTTCCTCATAAGAATGTGAATCACTTGTAATGAAAGACCAAAACTCCCACAATATTTTCAAGGGTTTCATAAGGTCATTGATTGGTTGCCTTGGAATTCTGTACCACCCAATGCTGGATAAAATCAGAGGGCTATTGGCTAGGCTTGTCGATCATTTCAAAACTGCAGCTTTTCACCATAATAATACTTATCACAATGGACTAGGTTCTACAGATAAAATTAGTAGTACTATTAACCATCTGAACATGGGAGCCAGAAAGAAAATGTTTTCTCAGGTAAAATCTATGGTAAGGATAGGCAAAACTAGTATTAGGCCAACCACGTCAAATCATGCATCAAACTTTGGAGGTCAGGCAAAATTAAAAACATATTTGAAGAAGTTATTTTCCCTTAATTTTGAAACCCATGTGTATTTCAATGAAAATTTAATCCGTGTGTTTCTAATTCATTTACACTGAACTCATCAAAATATTATTTTGAAAGAATTATTTCATTTTCATATCCAGGAAATATGTATTCCCTTAACAAGATTCTTGAAGTCTTGAAAAAATGTCTTTAAAGAGTTGTGTTTGCCCATCCCTAACTAGGACTTATAAATAGAGATGGGAAAAGCAGTACAGTTCTAAAACTAGGTCTCCCATGTTTCTGTGGGCTGTGTTTTGCTAAGTTACAGCACCACTGATCAGCAGGCAACTAGCTTTACTCCACCATTTTAATAATGTGTTCCTCAGTGACCTGACACACTTAGTATAGAATGTGTTGGCTCTTAGATTTAGTTTTCCTTAGGGATATATATATATATATATATATATATATATATATATATATAATGATATATATATTGATATTGGTTGAAATTAATGGGAAAGCTTATGGAGACCATGATTTTTTGTTGTTGTTGTTGTTCTATAAGAAGAACCCGGAGATGCTAAATCTTGCTAAGCAAGAGAAACCCTGGGAAAGAAGGGACAAAGGAAGTGGGCAATTTTACATAATTAATTTAATTTGTAAAGAAACATAATGGGTGGGATTAGTTATAATTTTTACATACAATTTCTGGGATGAGAAACAAAAGCACTTTTATTAGATCAAAGCCTGGAAATGTGGTAGATAAAATGTCTAAAACATGGAAGAAAAGGGGGTAATTTTTTAATGTTTGTGTTCCTAAAATATGACGATCATTGTAAGGCTCCAAGTCAAAAATGTGTTCACAACTCCTGATGAGGTCAGTGTGTGGCAAGAAAAGGTCCTTCAGTTTCTGAAAAGAAAGGAAAAAAGCCTTGCTTTGCTTGAGTTTTTGATTTATAACCAGCAGGGGAAACCAAATTCACTGAGCTTCCCTTTTGGGGCAGCTTTCATGGGAGGGTGGGGACTGCTGTACAAAAGCAGCCAACCCAATTATCCGGAGTAATGGCAGATTGCAGAGCCAATCACAGAGGCCAGCCGCCTTTTGCTAGGGATGCATTTTAAATGGTGGTGGGCAAACCCTCTGGGAGGAGAGTCTT
Organism: Cnephaeus nilssonii; assembly: GCF_951640355.1. Taxonomy (NCBI): domain Eukaryota; kingdom Metazoa; phylum Chordata; class Mammalia; order Chiroptera; family Vespertilionidae; genus Cnephaeus; species Cnephaeus nilssonii. The sequence continues at coordinate 14,749,945 of NC_137082.1, read as the reverse complement.
TGAGGGGGTTCCCAGGGATAATTAGCAGGAGGGAGAATAGCAGGCATTCTTTCTTTGCACTTCATTTGTAACAGGACAGGTTATTACTGGGTTTTACAAAGCTCTTTAATAAGAAACAATGGCAGGTGGATGGCAGTAGCTAATGGCCAGGTTCCTGTCATAGGCCACAAGATGACAGTTAGAATCTCTAAATGGCCATCTTCTATGATGTCTTCTTCCATCCTTATAGTGAATGCTAACTTCATTTCATTTTTCTCTGTTGTGGTGGTGGCAACTCTGAGGGCAGCTTTGCTTTAAAAAGGTCAGTGAAAGCACATTTGATATTGCCCCCCCCCCCCCCCATGTTAAATACCAGAGAAACTCACCAAGTCCGTGTGGAAGGCCATGTTAACTCCAATAAGTACAAATCTGGGTTGAGGGCAGGGAGCATGTGTGGGGTGGAGAAGTAGACTTGGAAGAACCCACACTCAGGTGTTTGTTTCCTGAAGGTTTCCAGTCCAACAATGCAGGAAACACGAAAACCTGAAGAAGACAACTTTGGGCTTTTCTCTGTTCACCTCTAGTAGAATGCTGGGAAAGTTTTCCACATATCAATGTGACAGTAAGACTTAATGATCCCTACTTCATTCTTGGAGATGACAATTAATTATTGGCATACTAGGATACTTTATGAATTTCGAAGTCATACAGTGAGTATCTCTGGCAATTCTAGTAGAAATAAATAGGAGAAAAAATGCTCTTAAGATTCTAAAGTTAATTTACCTACAGAAATATCTTTTCTTAATCCCATTTTTTTAAGTGTAGTAGATCATAACCTCTCTTTATGTGAACCTTGTTTTCTTACATGGGTAATAATTATAATGTTAAGTGGTCATACCACTATCTTTCTTCAGATATGGTGAAATATAAGTTAACCATGGTAGTTTCTGTAAAGACCAGCACAAGGCCTGGAACCAGTAAACACTCAGGAAATGTTAGCTCTGTCTCACCTGCATGAATATACACATTTTTGAGCTATATGGTATGGCTGGTATTATGTTTCATGTTATTATGTGATGGTTTTGCAAGGTAATTCTGTGTTAATAATTTTGGTACTCAATTCAGACTCCAAAATACCTTAATTCCAAATTCAATTTTAATCATAAGCATATGCCTTACTTCTTATTTAACATTATAAAGAAATATGTATATGATCCTAGGTTTACATTTTTGGAACATGCTCTGGTGACCATTACAATCAGAATAATTTCTGAACCTTTTTGTGTGTGCATCTGCTTCTGAAAGATTGATTGGGAAGTAATAAAATGCCCTTATAGATCTTGGTTTTATTAAGATTTGATTACCTTATTAAAATTGAGAATGTGATTTTTATTTTCTTCATAAAGCTACACAACTGTGCTTCACTGATGGTTACAAAAGAAATAAAATGCAGATTTGATCCTATGTCAGGTCCTGCTGCCCATGTGGCTTTCCCAAGCATACAGTTCCCACTAAAATTCCTGAGTGCTCTGGGTGAAGGGCCATACACTGCAGGAATAGTGGTTTGGTTTTGCCATAGTGTCCAGTGTGGGAATCTGCAGCTGATGAATGTGTGAATGTGAAGTTCCTTAAAGTCACTGAGCAAGTAATCCTTGATGAAGGGAAGGGCACTAAACTTGTTGAGGAATCTTTACTCTGCTCTCAGAATACTGCTCTGGGATAGCATTCATCTGCTCCCTATTTCACTGGGGTTCTCCTTGGCTATTCTATTTTTTAAATTCTTACCCATCCATAGGTTTTATCTCTGAAGTTTTCTGTCTACTGATGGCATCCAAATTGGAACTTCTAATGATGGGCTCTCTCCTCAATGACAGACCCATGTTTCCAGTTCTCATCTTAGATATTGTTGGCTTATATGACTAGGACACTGGGTACCACCTATGGCCATAGCCCCTTGTGGGCACACATAAGAGTGGCCTATAACCCATGAAGTGAAGATTGCCACATCTTTAAAAAGACTGACACCTGGGTCTTACTCTCAGGGATTCTAATCTATGGATCTGAGGGTACAGCTGGGCTTGAAGGTTGTTCATCACTTTCCAGATGAGTCTATTGTGCAGCCACAGTTGAGAATGACCACTTGCTATTGTCTTATTGCTTGAAACACCTTGGGCTTCCTAATTAAAAGCCTAAACTTCTTAGCAGGTATGCAGAGTCTCTGAAGATCTGGTAGCTTCCCTGCTGCTGTTGTCTCCTAGGGCCCCTGATTTTTAACTGTGATGAATTCCAGCCAAACTCCTGCCTCCTACTCAGGGTAGCCTGTGTCACCCCAAAACACTTCATACAAGGGAGAAGCCTGTGGTAGCCTGACAGTAATCAACAGAGTATGGCTCCCTCCCATGTGCAACACTTTCCAGCTCTCTGCAAAGTTTCCTCTATTTCTACCTGAGTTTCTAGGTGATGTCTAATGTGCCCTGCTCATTATTCGCTCTGAGTAGATTTCAAATTTCAGGAGGGCATGATTGTCTTTTTCATAGGAATATTGTTAGCACTTTCTTGCAGTTAATGTTTTCTTAGTGAATAGTTGTTGAATGAATGATGAATGAATGAATGAGAAATAAATGAAGGCCACATGACCACAGCCACATGATGCTGAATACACCATCAAGCTTCCTATCATTCTCCACTCCATTTCACAGATTACAAAAACTTTTTGCTCCTTCCCTCTGGAGTGGGGAGTATGTGTATGTATATAAGTGTGTGTGTGTGTGTGTGTGTGTGTGTGTGTGTGTGTGTGTGCGCACATGCCCAAGTGATGCATGGACCAGGCTTGCAAACCTGCCCTACTTTCCCCTGAGTATATTGGTCAAATAGATGATTTCCCTTCAGGCTAGGCAGTCATTTCTGCACACTCCCTGAGTGGAGCCACTGGAGTGCTTTCTGGCTCAGTCTGAAGGTAGAATGCTGGTTGGCTTTTGTTTGCTGTTGGTCTAGGTCAGGGGTCATGGTGAGGAATGGCTATACCTTTGGGATGTAGGTTTTCCTTCTGGAAGTTCCTGGATGTAGGTACCTTATGAAATCATGACACTTCAGATTGGTGACTTAGACCCTCATCACAGTCAACCTGAAGGATGTACTATTTCAGCCTCTACCCATCTCCCTTCTCATTTTGAAATACACACCTCTGCTATCCTCTTTGAAGTGCAATGCTGAGGATAGAATGGCTCTTAGTAAATGTCACATTAATGTAGAATAATCAGTGAAAAAGTTATTGATTGAATAAATAAATATTTGGTGATTTTTGTCTTAGGCTAGACACATTTCCAGTATGGGTCGCTGTCCATCAGTCAGAAATAAGAGATATTTTACTCTTTTTATCATACATGTACCCTTAAAACCACTTCAGAGGAATGTCAATGAAATCCACATAGAAGGTTTTAAAGTCCCCTGAGTATTCATGTCAAAGACCTAATACACCAGCTACTAGCCACATGCGGCTAGTGTGACTGAAGAACTAAATTTGTTTAATTTTAATTATTTTTATTTATATTTATTGTTGAAAGTATTATAGATGTCCCCTTTTCCCTACTACAGACTCCCTTTCCCCACTCCCTCTCTTCTTAAATTTAAATTTAAGAATGGATGGTCAGTTCAGTCATTGGAAAACTTTTAAGTAACTTTAGAAGAACTTGGGTATGTGAATTCACCTTTTCAAGGGCACATTTTATGCAATCTCAATACAGATCAGGTGTTTCTGGAGAAACTTTATCACATTAATTGAGATGTGCTATAAGTATAAGAGATGTTAGATTTCAGAGAATTATTATGAAAACAAGATCTAAGAATGTAGAATAGCATTAATAATTGAGGGTTGATTGCATGTTGAAATTATAATATTTTGGGTTACATATATAATAAATTAATTTAATGTGTTTCCTTTTTATTTTCTAACTAGAGGCCCGGTGCACGAAATTCGTGCACGGGGGCAGTGGGGAGGGTGTCCCTCAGCCTGGCCTGCACCCTCTCCAATCTGGGACCCCTCATGGGATAACCAGCAGTTGGACATCCCTCTCACAATTCAGAACTGCTGGCTCCTAACCACTCACCTGCCTGCCTGATTGCCCCTAATTGCTTCTGCCTACCAGCCTGATTGTCCCTAACTGCTCCCCTGCTGGCTTGATTGCCCCTAACCACCTCTGCCTCGGCCCGCACCTGGTACCCAGGATTCCTTCCTCCAGCTGACCACAGGCACCCAGGATCTGGGCTTCCCTCCCTTTGGTCAGCCATAGGCACCCAGGCTGGCTGCAGCCTCAGGGGACGGTGGACAGGGGGCTTCGCCTGTGCTGCAGCTGCAAGTGCTGGTGCCCAGGACCTCAGGGTGGGCGGCTTCTCCATCTACCAGGCTGTAGCCAGCTGCAGGTGCTGGCACCTGGACCGCAGGGTGGGCAGCTTCACTGTCTCCCAGGCCACAGCCAGCCACAGGTGCTGGTGCCCAGGACCGCAGGGTGGGTGGCTTCTCTGTCTCCCAGGCCACAGCCAGCCGCAGTTACTGATGCCCAGGACCGCAGGGTGGGTGGCTTCTCTGTCTCCCAGGCCACAGCCAGCTGCAGGTACTGGTGCCCAGGACCGCAGGGTGGGCGGCTTCTCCATCTCCCGGCTGCAGCCAGCCTCAGGTACTGGGGCTCTGTTTCTCCATCTCCCCCAGGACGTGGGGCGGGTGGACATGGGGTGGGCGGCTTATCCAGCTGACTTCGGCTTGGGATCACGGGGCAGGTGGCTTCTTTGTCTCCCAGATCGAATCCACCCTCAGGTGCTGGCACCCAGTTTCTTGTCTCCCCCAGGATGTGGGAGGGTGGCTTCTCCAGCTGGGATCACCGGGCAGGCGGCTTCTTCATCTTCCAGGTTGCAGCCAGCCTCAGGCACTGAGGCCCGGTTTCTCAGTCTCCCCCAGGAGGTGGGGCAGGCAGACCTGAGGTTTCTGATGCTGGCTGCAGCCTGGGATCACAGGGCAGGCGGCTTCTTCATCTCCCGGGCTGCAGCCAGCCTCAGGCACTGGCACCTGGTTTCTTTTCTCCCCCAGGACATGGGGTGAACCACTTCTCCAGCTGGCTGAGGCCTGAGATCACGGGGCAGGCAGCTTCTTGGTCTCCGTGGCTGCAGCCAGCCTCAGGCGCTGGGGCCCGGTTTTTCCGTCTCCCCAGGACGTGGGGCGGGCAGACCTGAGGCTGGCTGCAGTCTGAAATCATGGGGCTGGCGGCTTCTTCCTCTCCCGGCCGCACCCAGCCTCAGGCGCAGGGCCTGGTTTCTCCATTTCCCCAGGGCGTTGGGCAGGCGGACCTGAGGCTTCTGAGGCTGGCTGCAGCCAGGGATCATGGGGCGGGTGGCTTCTTGGTCTCCGTGGCTGCAGCCAGCCTCAGGCACTGGCGCCTGACTTCTCCGATTCCCAGAGACCAGGAGATGCTGGGGGGCGGGGCTGCCGCCATGTTTTCAGTTTAATTGCATACTCACGCTCATTGGATGATGGGCATGGCTGGGCGTGGCTGGTGGGTGTGGCTTTGTGAGTGTAGCAGAGTGATGATTTGCATACTACTCTTTATTAGATAGGATGTGGCTACTGGAAACTTTGACATTGCCTTTGTGGCTTATCATATCTTTCTGTCTAGCAGTGCTGTCACTGGACCTGTATAGGCTGCTTGGATGTGCCCTGGTAGGACTTTAAAAGCAGCCTTGTCCCCCACCTCAGATGCCTTTAGTACAATTTTGCTCTGAATTGAAGCAGAAAGTTTCTCGGTGTCCAGTTTGTTTGCTTTTTGTTTGTGTGTCAAGTGAGTGCTAGTGCAGTGTTAAACCCGTGCATCTGCTGTAAAGTGAGACATTCGTGTTCTCAAGGTCAGTACCATAAAGTATTTACAGAGGGCTGGTGTGTTAATTTTATGTGTCAACTTGACTGAGCTAAGGGATGCCCAGGGAGCTGGTAGGACATTATTTCTGGGTGTGTCTATGAGAGGCATTTTGGAAGAGATTAAGATCAAATTCAGCAGATGGAGTAAAGAGATCTGCCCTCCCCAATGCTGGTGGCATCATCCAGTATTTAGGGAATGGAACAAAAAGGCAAAGGAAGGATGAAATCCCTCTCTTTTCTTGAGTTGGGATGCCCATCTTCTCAGACCTTCAGACATTGGAGCTCCTTGTCCGCAGCCCTTCAAACTCCTGGACCTACACCAGCATCCCTTGGTTCTCAGACCTTTGACCTCAGACTGGGAGCTACACCAGTGGCTGCCCTGGTTCTCAGGTCTTTGGACTTGGACTGAATTATTTCACTGTCTCTCTGGGGTCTCCAGCACACAGACTGTAGATTGTGGGGATTCCCAGCCTCCATAACCCATGGAGCCAATTCCTATGATAAATCTATCTATCTATCATCTATCTATCTATCTATCTATCTATCTATCTATCTATCTATCATCTATCTATCTATCTATCTATCTATCTATCTATCTATCTATCATCTATCTAATCTATCTAATTTTTATCTGTACTATTGGCGCTGTTTTTCTGGAGAAACTTTATTAATACACCGGGTACTTTGCCAGGTGTTTAAGGTTCAACAGAGCATTGTATCCTCTCAGCAATCAACCCTATGAAATACATTCTATTATTATCCCACTAGTAGCCCATTTGCAGGAAAAATCCTGCAAGCAGCCGCTGCGGCCGCATGCGCTGCCGCCGCTGCCACCGCTGTTGTGGCCTCCACGCCTGCACCCATGCACCACTGCCACCTGCCCCGCTCCACCCCGCTCCGCCCTGCCCCGCCCCGCCCGGGCTTTACCTCTGGCAGCCATCGTGCTTTCCGCTTTTCCTTTGTCTTCCTTCTAAGTTGTCTTCAGTCTTCACTCCTCCCTCCCTCAGCGTATGCAAATTAACCGCCATCTTTGTTGGGTAATTTGCATACTCACCCTGATTGGCTGGTGGGCGTGGCTTTGGATGGTGGGCGTGGCTTGGGCATAGTGAAGGTGTGGTCAATTTGCATATTACTATTTTATTAGGTAGGATTTTACAGAAAGAGGAACTGGGGACCAGGGCAGGTAAGTGAGCTGCCCAGGACTCAGAACCATATATTTTTTTTAAATATTTTAATTGATTTTTCACAGAGAGGAAGAGAGAGGGATAGAGAGTTAGAAACATCGATGAGAGAGAAACATTGATCAGCTGCCTCCTGCACACCCCCTACTGGGGATGTGCCTGCAACCAAGGTACATGCCCTTTGACCGGAATGGAACCTGGGACCTTTCAGTCCGCAGGCCGACGCTCTATCCACTGAGCCAAACCGGTTTCGGCCAGAACCATATTTTTAATGCAGGTATATAAAATCCAAATCTTTCCCTTTCTATGGTTTTGTTATGCCTAAGCTGATTAAGACAGAGAAAGTGTGTGACTGTGAGAGAGGGAAGATGTCTATGTATGAGAGTATGAGAGAGATAGTGTGTGTGTTTATGTGTATATTTGAGCCATTTGAAAGGTTGTAGATAGCAAACTCTTTTGTGCACTAAATACGTCAGTGTATATTTCCTAACAAAAGAATATTCCTTTACATAACCATAACACAGTTACCTAAATAAACTAATTTACATAGATACAATACTATTATTCAACCCACAGACCACATATAAATCCCATCAATTATCCCATAATGTCCTGTAGAACTGTGCTCTGTCTCTTTAATTTTCTTGATGTTTGGACAGGTCCTAAGTTGTGTGTTTTTTTTGTGGAATTGGCCTTGGCATTTTTGAGAACCACAGTCCAATTTCTTTATAGAATATTTATGCACTGGCTTTGATCATTTGAGTGTATAAATAAACAATGAGTGGTTCTGGTCCCAGGTGACATGGTGTAATCACACGCCACTCCATCTCTGGGGATGTGGCTGTGAAGCCTGGACACACCCACGGGCCGCTGTCCGAGGACCCTGCGAGTAAAGCCTAGACCAGAGTGTAACGCACGGAACTGGAGGCAACTGACCCTCATTCTTTGTCTCTGATCCTTCTTCCACTTGCCCCTGGGTGCAGGCACAGGTACAGAAGTGCATGTCCAAACGCAGTAACTAAAGTCCCAGCCTTGTCGTCAGAAAACCCCAACGGGGAGATGCAGGGAACTGGAAGATCCTGGGATGGTGGGGAGGAAGGAACTGGGTGGCACATACCTGTGATGAGGCTAATGGCACTGCCTTGGCTTAAATTTTTTTTCTTTTATCATAGACCTTAATGTTTTAAAATATATTTTTATTGATTTCAGAGAGGAAGGGAGAGGAAGAGAGAGAGATAGAAACATCAATGATGAGAGATAATCATTGATTGGCTGCCTCCTGCACTCACCCCCACCCCCAACAGGTCTCAAGCCTATAACCTGGCATGTGCCCTGACCAGGAATCGAACTGTGACCTCCTGGTTCTTAGGTTGACGTTCAACCACTGACCCACACCGTCCAGGCTAGACCTTAATTTTTTTAGAGCAGTTTTAGGTCAAAGGAAATTGACCTAATTGATAAGCCAATATTGACACATTATTATTAATTAAATTTCATAATTTATATTAGGATTTTTTCTTGGTCTTATATGCTCTATGAGTTTTGACAAATGTATAATGACATGTATCCACCATTACAGTATCACACCAAAGAGTTTCCCTGCCCTAAAGTCCCCAGTGCTCCACCTGTTCACCCCTCCCCTGTTCCTCCCAACCCCTGGCAACCCCTGATCTTTTTACAGTTCCTATACTTTGGCCTATTAATTCCATAGAGTTGGAATCATATAGTATGTAGCCTCTTCATACTAGCTCTTTCGCTTAGCAATATTCATTTTAATTTCTTGTCATCTTTTGTTGGCTTTATAGCTCACTTTTAAATCACTGAATAATATTCTATTATCTTGGTATAATAAAACTTACTTATTCATTCACCTTTTGAAGGACATGTTGGTTGCTTCAGGATTTTGACAATAATGAAAATGCTGCTATAAACATTCATCAGGTTTTTGTATGGGTGCAAGTTTTCAACCCATCTGGATAAATACCAGGGGGCATGACTGCTGAACAGTATGGTGAGACTATGTTTAGTTTTGTAATAAACTGTCTTCCAAAGTAGCTGTACCATGTTGTATTTCCATTGACAATGAATGCGAGAGCTTGTTACCCCACATCCTTGCTTGCATTTGGTATTGTCAGGTTTTTTTTTAACTTCACAATTTAGTCATTCTAATAAGTAGATAATGGTAGCTCATTGCTGTTTTATTAATTTGCAATTCCTTAATGACATATATGTTGAGCATATGCTTTTTTGCCATATGTCTGTCTTCTTAAATGAAATATCTGTTAAGATATTCTATTTTTAAATAGATTGTTCACTACACTGTTGTCTGTATCTAAGCATCATATATTATTTTTTGCTTAATCCACTTACTTTTTTTCATCCAGCCCCCAACCCTCCTCCTCTCTGACAGCTGTCAGTGTGTTCTATGTATCTATGCTTCTGTTTGAATTTTATTTTTTAAAATTATTTTGTTGATTAGATTCCATATATAAGTGAGATCATATGGTATTTGTCTTTCTCTAACTGGCATATTTTACTTAGCATAATAATTTCCAGGTCCATCCATATTGTCATAGAAGGTAATATATTTTTTTTCTTTTTTATGGCAAGTAGTATTTCATTCTGTAAATATACAACAGCTTTTTTATAAAATCATCTACTGATGGACACTGGGCTATTGTAAATAACATTGCAGTGAACATAGGGGTAAATATAATCTTTCAAATTAATGTTTCAGGTTTCTTCAGATATATTCCCAGAAGTTAAATTGCTGGGTTTTACTGGGTTAAAAGCCAGTTCCATTTTTAATTTTTTGAAGACACTTCATAGTGTTTTCCACAGTGGCTGCTCCAACCTACATGCCTACCAACAATGTACAAGGCTTTCCTTTTCTCCCCATCCTCACCAGCACTTGTTGTTTGTTGATTTATTGATGATAGCCATTCTGATAGGTGTGAGGTGATACCTCACTGTAGTATTAATCTGCATCTTTCTAATGATTAGTGACATTGAACATCTTTTCATGTGTCTATTAGCCATCTGCATGTATATTCTGATTTTTGCCCATTTTTAAATTGGGTAATATGTCTTCTTTGTGTTGAATTGTATAAGTTCTTTATATATTTTGGAAATTAACCACTTATCACATGTATAATTGGAGAATACATTCTACCATGCAGTGGGTTGCCTTTTTATTTTGTTGATAGTTTCTTTTGCTGTGAAAAAGCTTTTTAAATTGATGTAGTCCATTTGTTTATTTTTTCTTTTGTTTTCCTTGCCGAGGAGATACATCAGCAAAAATATTGCTATGAGAGATGTCTGAAATTGTATTACCTAGGACTTTCTCCTAGGATTTTTATGGTTTTGTGATTTACATTTAAGTCTTTTATCCATTTTGAGTTTATTCTTGTGTATGGTGTATGTTGGCGGCCTAGTTTAATTTATTTTGCATGTACTTGTCCAATTTTCCCAAAAACATTTATTGAAGAAATTTTCTTTACTCCCTTGTATGTTCTTACCTTTTTTGTCAAATACTAATTGACCATTAATGCGTGGCTTTATTTTCGGGTTCTCTTCTGATCTAGATGCCTGTTTTTTATGCCATTACCAGGCTGTTTTTATTACAATGGCCTTGTAGTATAGTTTGACATTAGGTAGTGCGATACCTCTAACTTTGTTCTTTTCTCAAGATTGCTGAGGTTATTCAAGGTCTCTGTGGTTCCATATAAATTTTTGGAATATTTGTTCTTGATCTGTGAGTATGCTGGTGGTATTTTAATAGGGATTGCATTGAATCTATAGATTTCTTTGGGTAATGTGGACATTTTAATAATGTTAATTCTTCTAATCCATGACCATGGTATAATGCTTCCACTTCTATCTATCTATCTATCTATCTATCTATCTATCTATCTATCTATCTATAAAAGCTTAAGCTACCAAATGACTGAACAACCTGTCAACTGCTTGTTATGATGTGTACTTACCACCAGAGGGCAGACGCTCAATGCGGGAGGTGCCCCATGGTGGTGAGTGAGCTCCCATAGCCAATCTCCTGCGGCCGGCCAACCTCCCGCACAGCCTCCCCCAAGACAGCCAACCTCCTGCGGTCCCTCCCCCCTTGATTGGCCCTGATTGCTGGCCAGGCCGAGGACCCCCATCCATGCACGAATTCGTGCACTGGGTCTCTAGTATTTATATATTCCTCAATTTTTTCTTCACTATCCTATAATTTTCTGAGTATAGATCTTTAACTTCTTGGTTAAATTTATTCCTAGGGCTCTGGCTGGTTGTACTCAGTGGTTAGAGCATTGGCCTGCAGACCAAAGGGTCAAGGGTTTGATTCTGGTCAAGGGCATGTTACCTCAGTGACAGGTTCTCCAGTTCCAATAGGGGCATGTGCAAGATGTGTCTCTCTCAAGACAATGTTCCTCTCTTCTCTCTCTCTTCCACTGTCTCTAGAAATCAATGGAAAAAATATCCTCAGGTGAGGATTTAAAAAATATATATTCCTAAGTACCTTATTTTTTTGCTTCAATAGTAAATGGGATTGTTTTCTTTTTTATCTTTTTAATAGTTTTGGTATATAAAAATGCCACTGATTTCTGAATATTTATTAATTTTGTATATTGCTACTTTACTGAATTTATCTGTCAGTTCTTGTGGTTTTTTGGTGGCGTCTTTAAGATCATGTCATCTGCAAATAATGACAGTTTACTTCTTCCTTTCCAATTTGAATGCATTTTATTTCATTTTCTTGTCTGATTGCTGTGGCTAGAACTTTTTTTTTTAATTTTTTTATTGATTAAGGTATCACATATTTGTCCTCATCCCCCCATTCCCATCCCACACCCCTCCCCACACATGCCCCCACCCCCCTGTTGTCCTTAACCGCTGGTTAGGCTCATATGCCTGCACGCAAGTCCTTTGGTTGATCTCCCCCTTTACCCCCACCCTTCCCTACCCTCCCCCTGAGGCCCGACAGTCTGATCCATGCCTCCTTGTTTCTGGGTCTGTTCTTGTTCATCAGTCTATGTTGTTCATTATTTCCCCTAGATGAGTGAGATCATGTGCTATTAGAAATACACTTATAAGAACCGAAAATGAGACAAGCAATAATGGTTATGGTGACAGGCAAATGAATCAGTGTGTAGTGAGTTTCTTTCTGGGCCAACAGTTCTTTTGAGACCCAATTTCAATGTCCAACAGTTCCTTATGTGTACATGTCAGCACTGACATTTCAGTTCTGGATGGTGGACAAATGATGGTAATGCAGGTCCGACTCTGTCCGGTTTGGTCCTGGGCAATCTGCAGTGATGCACAGCTGCTAACTGCTAGTATGGGAAGGCCACATCAGCGTCTTCCGTCTTTGGACTGCTTCTCTTCTGTCTTCATGGCTGCAGTAGTCCTGTCGATTCCTCTCTTGCTGGAATCCACATGGTCTCGGAGTTGTTTTCTGAAAATATACAAACATATTCTCGACCAAAGGTTAATAAAGGAATATTTTCTATAAATTTGACTGGGGATCATTTTTCAATTTTTGCCCAAATGATTTTCCTCTGGCTTGTTTTGTCACCTTGTGTGTTTTTCATGGGTGTCTTGCTTTTAGCCTTAAAATTAATTTTCTAAAGTATTAATTTTCTAGATGTAATTTACTTACAGGATATTTTTCCTTACATGATATTCCTCTGTTATCCCCTCCTTTTTTGATTTAAATGTTAGGAGGCTTTTGAAAATTTTATAATGTATTCTTGATGGCTTTTAAATTTTAATTTTTTGCACTATAATATTACTATTTTAGGTTCATTATATGGTGCACACTTTTATCATGAGATGAAGTACCAATAAAAATTTTAGTTGACTCTTTAGGAACACCTTTTTGTCTGGTACAATTAATTTTTCTAGAATATTCACTTGTTTCAACTAGCCAATTTAAATTTGCCTGAAAACTTGACTACTATTTTACTGTCAAATTTATTACTCTAACAATAATCTTGTTTTACCCTGTAAATATTGGTGGAAGGGATTATTTGCCTTATTGAGTAGGTCCTGAGCATTCCTGGTGGTAGGCTGGATTGTGGCTAGAACTTTTAATACTATGCTAAATAAGAATGGTTAAAACTGACATCCCTGCCTTTTTCCTGATTTTATGGGAAATTTTTAGTTTTTGCTCATTGAGTATGATGTTGGCTGTGGGTTTGTCATATATGGCCTTTATTATGTTGAGGTATATCCCTCGATTCCCTCTTTACTGAGAGTTTTTATCTCAACTGGGTGCTGGATTTTATCAAATGCCTTTTTTTTCACCTATTGATAAGATCTTGTGATTTTTATTCTTCATTTTATGCTGGGATTGACCAGCAGACCCTGAACGACAGATGAATGGATTACTCTGACACATGTTTCTGTGAAAGAGAGGCTAAGAGGCTGCTTGGCAGGAGGCACCAAAACAGCCCCAACTGCCTGCCACTTAGGCTTTTATTGTAACAACAGCTTGAACTAAAATTAACCTCTAGATACAATCAGCAGGGTAAGTATACTTGAGAAAGCACATGCTTCTACACATAACACATAGATTCCAGCAAAACACCGGGGCTTGGACTTGTTTGGAAAAAGTCAAGGCAGGGGCTGCTGCCTTCGGCAAGGTCCCCCTAAAAGACCCCTCACCTTTCGGAGAGTCCTTCTTGCAGACTTTCCAAACAAGTCCTGTGCTTCCCCACTAATTTTATTTATGTAATGTATCACATTTATTGTTCTGCAAATATTGTACCAACCTTGCATCCCACTTAATCATGGTGTCTGACTTTTTTGATGTATTGTTGGATCATTTGCTAATGTTTTGTCGAGGATTTTAGCATCTATGTTCATCAGGGATATTGGCCTATAATTGTCTTTCTTTGCAGTATCTTTTTCTGGTTTTGGAATTAAATAATACTGGCTTCATAAAAATGAGCTTGAAAGTTTTCCCTCCTCTTGGATTTTTAAAAGTAGTTTGATAAGGATAGGTATTAGTTCTTTTTTGAATGTTTGATAAAATTCACCTGTGAAGCCATCCAATCAAGGACTTTTGTTTGCAGAAAATTTTTATTACTGTTTCAATTTAATTTGTTGTAATTGCTCTATTCAGGTTTCCTGACTCTTCCTGATTCTGTTTTGGCAGATTGTATGTTTCTAAGAATTTGTCCATTTTGCTTAGTTTTTCCAATTTAATGGCATATATTTGTTCACAGTATTTTCTTACAATCTTTTGTATTTCTCTAGTGTCAGAGGTCACTTCTCCCTTTTCATTTCTGATTTTATTTATTTGGACCATCTCTTTTTTTTTCTTGATGAGTCAGTTTAAAGGTTTATTGATTTTGTTTATATTTTCAAAGAACCAGCTCTTGGTCTCATTGATCTTTAATGTTACTTCTTTTAGTTTCTGTGTCATTTATTTCTGCTCTAATCTTTATTATTTTCTTTCTTATACTTAATATGGGTTTTATTAGTTGTTGTTTTTGTAGTTGTTTTAGGTGCTGGGTTAGATTGTTTATTTGAGATTTTTATTGCTTCTTGAGGTAGACCTGTAATGCTATGAATTTCTTTGTCAGGACTGCTTTCACTGTGTCCCATAGAATTGCAGTTGTTATATCTTTATTTTCAATTGCTTCCAGGAAGCTTTTGATTCCCTTTATGATCTCCTTGTTAACCCATTCATTGTTTTATAACATGTTATCAGCCTCCATGTGTTTGAGTGTTTTTCAGTTTTTTCTCTCGTGATTTATTTCTAGTTTCATAGCATTATAGTCAGAGAAGATGCTTGATATGATTTCAATCTTCTTAAATTTATTGAGACTTGTTTTGGAGTACAGTCAGGTATTCTCAGGCCTGCTTGGTCTTTACCCTCAATCCCAAGCCCACCTTCCAGAAGGAACCTTGAAGAATCTTAGAGTCTGTGAAACACAGTGTATAAAGCACTGTTCCATGATTTCTCATCCTAACTGTGTCACTTTAGATAATAAAAGAGGACACCATTAATACATTTATTCTGGGAGGCAGGGAGCTTAAACAGAACCAAAGTCAAGCAAATATGGGGCACACAGTCATTTTGGTTTTGGATGGTAAAGATTCAAAAGGAGAAGAAAGTATGAGGATGTCAGAACACGTGGATGCCAGCAGTGGAATCCTCTATAGGTGACCGAACCTCTCTGATCTGAGCTTCAGGTTTCTCCATTCATGTATTGATGAGGACAGACTGCTACCTCACTGGAGGCAGTTATAGGATCACGGTTATGAGAGTCTCTGTCAACCGCAAGGCACAGTGTCATAGTGGTTTTATCATATAAACTGATATAAACTGTCTGACTCTAACATTGGTTGTATTTGTACACAATAGTGAGATCTCAAGAATAAAGTTAAGTATGGATAGAGCTTTGTAAATTGTTCCTTACTTAGTTCAGCATTAAACAACATTCTCTGAGAAATTCTTCTGTAAAGGTCAGAATGCTCACATCTTATATATCAGGATTTGCTTTTGAGCAAAATATATCTCTAATGCTCTCAGTGATCTGTCTCCCAGCTAGACACGGGGTGAGGCATTTCATAAATATTAGGTTACCTGGCTATGATGCAGCCTGTGGGGAAGACTCCACTCAAACCTTTTGGGGCCCAATATGACCGTGAAGAAAAAAAACCAACAACATAAATTCTTGAAAAGCAGGGCTCCGTCTGTTTAATTTATTTCACATTGCGCCCTCGCAGCACCAGGCTCCAGTGGGCTAATGGATACGAGATGCAGCTGCAGGTGGGAGGCAACCTGCACATGCTGGTTGCAGGACTGGTGCTCAGATCGGCAGGCTTCCTCAGTTGGTTTACTATCAGTTTTCTAGCACCTTCCACGTGTATATAGCCTCTGTCTCAGGCCTGCCCTGTCTCCTGGATGGACATTTAGGAAATGCTTCTTAGTCCCATTTGCATAGCTTCTGGAGCTGCTGGTTCCTTCCCCATGTGTGTGCTGCCATCTGGGACAACTTAGCCATTGTCTGTTAGGGCCTTTGAAGCTTGATTATAGGAGAAGAGAAAACATCAGCCACAACAGAGCCGTCTGCCTTGTTTGGGACACCAGTGCAATCCTTTCTCTCTTTTTCTTTTTGTAATTCACATATTTTTGATAATTTTTACATAGGGCCGGATAGGTGCAGTGAAATGTCGTTTAGAATCCTTTCTCTAGAATGGAATGAACCCCACATAAAGCTATATTCCAGTCCCTGTGAAACCAGTTTTTTTGAATGTGATCATGTTGATAAAAGTTATTCCAGTCCTCTCATTCTATTCTTACACACTGAATGCCAAAAGAATCTAAAATTTCAAAACATAAATGTTAATTACATATTTTTTTTTCATTTCTTTATTTCTAATGTCTCTACTCCACCTCCAATACTTTGTCCTTAAGAAATAGTCATGGATGTAAATAAACTTTAGTTTTTATGGTAAAACTTTCATGTTCAACAATAGGAGATTAAGTGAAAAAAATCCATACAATGGTTTATTTTAATAGATATTAGCAATGCTCTTGCAGAAATGCTGATATATATTCAAATGGAATGAAATCTATACTTTACTGTTAAGTGGAGGTGCGAGGGGTAAGTTACAGTCATATCATATCTGTTTTGTGATTTTTGATTTTTTAATTCTCACTCGAGGACATGCTCAGAGAACGGAGGGGAGAGAGAGAGAGAGAGAGAGAGAGAGAGAGAGAGAGAGAAGCATCAATGCGAGAAAGAAAAATCTATCAGTTGCCTTCCATATGTGCCCAACCAGGGATTGAGCCCACAATCCATGTATTTGTCCTGACTTGGAATGGACCATCAACCTTTCAGTGCACAGGACAACAATCAGCCAACTGAGCTACTCCAGCCAGGCTTTTAATTTTATTTTTGTAAAAAATAACAACCAGTGTACTAATGAATAAATTACATACCTCAAATAATTTATAGTCATTGTCACTGTGGGAGAGAACCACAGACAAATTTTCTTGCTTTCTTTTCTTTCTTCTCCTTCTCTCTGCTTAGTTGGATTTTTGAATTATTTTACAATGAACTTGTGTCACATTTGTAATAAAACATCCCTTAAATTTAAAGACATAAGGTAAAGTCTAACATTGCACAAACTTAATTTGCACCCAGAAATTGAGGGTTAGGGTAGGGCATAATCAAGATAACCATGACAATGATGTCTAGAGTGACACAGATGACACAAAAGGGTAAATACCCAATACACATTTAGTGCCTTTTGAGGAAATAATTTTGTACATATATCCAAGTATCTTCCATGGTATAAGAATTCCCAAGTTATGAAATTAGGGTAGCCACTATAACGAAGATACCAGTTATATTATATCCTCCTCTCCTTTCCCTTTAGTAATAGTTTCTCTGCCTTTTAGTGACTGTGGCCCCTCATCTAAGGCTTCCAGCCAACCTTGATGTGGGGCTTGGCCTATGAGGCAATTCTAGTCAGGTGTGTGAATGACAGTAGCAAGAACCACCTCTGACTTATGCCCTTATCATCCTCTGACCCTTGGGTTCTGCACATGGTAGTGGGAGCTGATGCAACACATCTTAGTCCACAGATTCAATCCATGCAATAGGATCCTGGATGCTATTGAACCATCACATCAGTTCTGAATTGCCAATGTGTGAGCCTTTATGCAAGAGAGAATCAGTCTTTTATCTTAAATCACCACTTACAGGATTTTATTTTATTGTTGTTATAGCAATGGAACCAGTGTCTTGATTAATAAGAGTAGAGTATATTAGTGTAATTTTATAATATACTAGGCGCCCAGTGCATGGATTCATGCACCAGTGGGGTCCCTTGGCCTGGCCTGTGGGGATCAGGCCGAAACTGAATTGGGTCCCATCCTTCAAGGGGTCCCAGATTGAGAGAGGGCACAGGCCAAGCCGAGGGACCTCACCAATGCACGATTGGGGCCGGGGAGGGACCGCGGGGGGGCTCCAGGGCGTACCCAGCCTGTCTCACCCAGTCCCGATCGGCCAGACCCCAGCAGCAAGCTAACCTACTGGTCAAAGCATCTGCTCCCTGGTGGTCAGTGTGCATCATAGTGATTGGTCAAACAATCGAATGAACAGTCGGACACGTAGCATATTAGATTTTTATTATACAGGCTAGAGGCCCAGTGCACGGATTTGTGTACTGGTGAGGTCCCTCGGTTTGGCCTGTGCCCTCTCACAATCTAGGACCCCTCGGGGGATGTTGGAGGCCTAGTGCATGGATTCAGCCCAGTCCCTGCAAGCCAGGCTGAGGGACCCCACTGGGGCATGAATCCATGTACTGGGCCTCTAATATGCATATAAGATCTTTGATTAATCTCTTCCCGCCCTCCCCCCTTCCCTTTCCTTCTGAGATTCATCAGTCTGTTCTATGTTTCCATGCCTGTGCATTGAGCATCTGCCCCATGGTGATCAGTGTCCATCATAGCTACCAGTCGAACAGTCAAATGGTCGAACGGTTGAACGGTCTCTTATGCTTATATATATAGATAGATAATATTATTCATGAGTAGAATATTATCTACATATCTCTTCTTTCCTTCTCCCTTCTCCCATGTCCTTACAGGTACCCCTCAGTTCACTTTTCAGCCTAAACAAGAGCAGAGCACTGCTGGGCTCTAAGCATGCCTGCAGTTGCTCAGATTTCCTAAAACATAGATGTAAATTCCTAACCTGGCAGATACTTGAAAAAAAAAGTCTTTTAAAAAAGTTAATGTAAATAAATATATTATTTTATTTCAGCAATTCACTTTAAGAAAATATGGAAATTGAAATTTAAATAAATGGTTACATAAAGAGTGACTACCTTTGGGTTCAAACCTGAGTCTCTTGTGGTTTGCATGAGCTCAATGAGGCTCATCTATGTGCAAGTACAAGTGAACAGCACAGATTAGAACATTGTGAACACCACACAGACACAAGACTAATGTCTGGGACAAAGAGATTGGATATTGAAGATGTAGAAGAGTAAGAGAGTCCTGGGGAGCAAGTAACCAGGAATCAGACATGTGGGGTGAGGAAAGGCATCCAGCCCGGGAAGCATTACAGGCAAAGGCACAGAGACAGGAATGAGTGTTAAACATTGGGGAATACAACAGTGGGAGCAGTTGGTCTGACTGAGCCAAGAGTTCATGAGAGAAGCAGGAGGCAAAAGCCCTGGAAGTGTGAGGGCAGGCATTGGGCTGCTATAGACTTTATTTTTTTAACATATAATATAGCTCCGTTAAATAAATTGCAAACCTCTTGTTCTCATGCCAATTCCCTTTTTGAAATTGTGATTGAACATTAGACTACAAAATTCCAGGTATGTCTGAAATCCCTGAGATGCTATATAGCATAAAATTTGTTAACATGATGTTCAAATACCTCCCTAGCCAGGAAGCAAAAATTGTAATAAACTGGTTTTGCGTGGCTTCTCCTGCACCAGATGGCAGCTGGAGTTCTAGCTCTTATTTCAGTTCTCCCACTCAAGTGATGAGATCCATTATCATCTGTCGCCACCCTACATGTCCCTGTTGTCTGCCAAGCTGCTGAGGGGTGCCCCACTCTTCCAAAGATGGTGTTTCCAGCGCTGCTGTCCAACATCTCCACAGCCCTGCTCCCTCTGGCCTCACCAGCCTGCAAAAGTGGCTCTCTTCTCTCCTCCATAACAGAGTGTGTCCCTTTTTATTTCTCTTTCCTCCTTGTGCAATATGGGAGCCCTCTTTTTTTATCATTACATTTTTCTGCTTATATTACTGGCTAACCATACACTTTGTGCCCTTTTGGTTTTTGCCAGACAAGGGAGCAGAGTTAGTATTCTCTTCTCTTTCTCTGAAAGATGGTGGTGGCAGCTCATCATCGTTCTGCCACAAGTTTCTACTGCACTTTTGATTCTCAGCCCCGTCTCTCCTAGTCGGAGCAACCCAGTATGGATAATTTGTTACCCTTGCTTAGTCGGACCACATTTTGATGTGTGTAACTTTTCACTCATTGTCTCTGGTGGTAATGTTTTGAGCAGGTGGGCTTGTTGATGCAAAGATCGCTGGTCCCCTATCCCAGAGTTTCTGCAGGTCTGGGATAGAGCCCAAGATTGTGCATTTCTAACAAGTTCCTGAGTGCACTGAAGAATCACATTTTGAGAACAGCTGTTCTAGAGCACTCTTGCCCTAATGATGTCTTCGTATTCTTGCCATGCTGTGGGAACTTCTATGATACATCCTGGTATCTTGTGGCTCCTCTTCTGCTCTGTTGAATTTTGGACAGCATGTGGAGGGGTGATGTTGTCACCAGAGTGTGAGGAGGAGAGAGGACTATTGAGCATGTCTGGGATGCGGTCGGCTGAGAGGGAGCAAGAGGCTCAGGAAACCTGACAGGTCAGCCATGCCCCTCTTCTTCCAGTATCCCAAGGAGTCCAGGCAGCCAAGCTTCTAAGTAAAATCCTTAGGAAACATTGACATTGGATCCTCACTCAATGTTTGTTCTTCAAACTTGGAATGGTTGCTCCATCCAGAAACCTCAACATCAATTTGCCATTAACACCTGTGGTGAGTGGCAGGGCTTACGTCATTGTCATCAAGATTACCGGAGGAAAACAGCTGCCTTGCCTTGAAGTGAGGAAGTGTTAAGAATTAATGAGGCATCAGTACCCACAGTTTGATAAACTGCAGGACACCTCTCCCTCACCTCTTCTCTCTCCATTGCCTCCTGCCTCCCATCCTTTATGTAAGACATTTCAGAAGAATGAATGCCAACCAGAGTGCTATGGATGTCACCAAGAGAATAGAAAAAGAGAGAGAGTTTGCATTTTTGGCAGAGGGTCATAAAAACACTATGGTATATTTGATGCATTTTGTTTGAGGGATCAGACCACACATTGGCATTTGCACTTGCTGTTTATTCTAAGTGAGTCATGTTGGATGAAAAGGATAATTTGTTGGAATAAGTGTGTGTCAGCAACACCATGAAAGAGCTGCTGGTGATTCGGGATGGTGGGGGTTATGGGCAGCCTAGGGGCTGATTTCAGATGCCTAGTGTTCCTGGTCTGAATGCATGCAGAAACCCCTCAGATGTCTTTATTCTGCCCTGTTTACTGGATAATTTTGATGAGCCTGAAACCCAGGCTCAGCAGTAATTCCTTGTATGTTTTTTTTTCAAGAATTTGGAGGATATATTTACCCATCATAATTTATTGTAGCTCAAAATGCCTTATAGGTGCTCTCCAGGTGTATCTTTTCAATGCTCTTTGAAGGAAGTTTGTAAGTGTTAACGATACTATCCCTGTTGAATATGTAACTATTATTCATGACATGTGGCTATTATGAAAATGAGTTATGAGTAACTGTTCTAAGATCTTTTCCAATATTAACTCATTTACTCCTCAAAGTAATCTAATAAACTCAGTGCTATTTCTATCCCCATTTTACAGATGACAAAACTGAGGCACAGTCTATGACTTGCCCAAGGTAAGCAATGAGTGAGTGGTATATCCAGGGCTGTTAAGTCAGTGTTCAGACATCAGACCCCATGCTCTCAACTACTACATGGAACTACTTCTTGTTTTGCTGATGAGATTTGATTAACAGAACCCATTGGAATCAAAAGCACATGTGTGTGCTTTTAGACAGAGAGGTGAACTGAGTGTGCCCTGCTTAAAAGCCTCTAACTTATTTTCATTGTTTTAGAATTAAGTACTTCTTAGCATGGCCTTCCAAGGACTGCCCTAAACATGCCAGGGGTATCCATATTCTATATCTTTCTTATAACATCTCCTCACCCTGGAATTGCCTTCCTTCCCAACCCCTGTTTGCACACTTTTTACTTTGGCAAATTCTAATCTAGAGCTTCCCAATTTGAGTACCAGGTCTGGTTGCAGATATGTTGAGATAATGGTCCATGTGCCCTCAGAGAAATTGCACATGGTCCAGAGCTGCTGGAACCTTTAGCTGGTCATTTCCAGCCCTCTCTGTTTATTTTAATGTGTCATACAAATATTGCTTTTTTTCTTTGCTTTTCTCTGAGCTGCTCTCTGCTCATACCCAGGGTCCCTTGAAAGAGATGAGAGAGCAGGGTATTTTTGCTTCCATTCTCTCCCCAAATTGGGGCCACAGTTCTGGCAGCAGATGTGGCCTTCCATCTGATTTAGAGCTTCACCTGCCAGCCCCTCTTCCTTGGCTCCAGGTCTCCTAGGCGAGTAAGAACTCCCCACGGTGCTTGGCCTCTGGGCGTTTTTCTAGTCCTTGTTGGGTCACTGTGCCCACAATGCTCCTTCATCAGAACCTCTGTGTTTGAACCACAAAGATGAATTCTATCTCCTGCTGGGACCCTGACCCTGACCCTGACCCTGACACTCCTTAATCTATTTCTGGGCCTTGTCCTCCAACTCACAAATCGTCACTTCCCACATGACTCAGGTCCCCACTCATAGGAACACAAGGCAGTCTTAAAGGCATTGGAATTATGATGTAGACTTACGGGTCCATTGAATTTTTGGAAAGGTTTCGTGTTGGATTCCTTCTATTTTCCCTTCCTTCCACATTCTCTTTTGTGGTTGGTCTCAGATACATGTTATATGTAACCCATATTCTTTTCCTTTGTCCAGAACACAACCCCAGGGCTCAATGGGTTATTTTTCTTTCCTCAATGTCTATGTAATTATTGATGTGCTTGTCTTCCCTAGAAATATATTGGCTCTATTGGGGGAGGTGGGTATCTTTTGGACTAGTTAAAAATATTTACTTCTTGAATGAATGCATGCATGCATGAATGAATTAAAGACACCTGGCAAGATGTGGGGTCTATCTTGCAGCCTCGGAACAAAGATAATGGGTTCCCACCCTGCTCCTCAAAACTTAACAAGGAGCAGCTCTCCTTCCTATGGTCTCAGCAGCAGATTTAGAGGCCTGATTCTGTCTTTGGTCTGCTTCCCTCTGTGCCATGTTTGGAGGACAATGAGGCATTGAGTGCCTTGCTCCAGCTGGGCAAGCTGCTGAGCAAAATCAGGGTTCCCGACATCCAGCCCAACACTCTCTTGACTAAACCACATGGGCTGTTTTCCTCTGCCCTGCCTTGGACCACTCGGCTCTTCTTGACTCAGACACCACTGATCCCTTTCCCAGGATACACACCCACCTGCTCCTAGAGCCAAGTTTTGTTGGGCATGTGGCTTTTCTTGGAATGCTCAGTCACCTCGGAGCTCTGGCCCCTCATCCCAGAGCAGGAGGATTTGCGTAGACAAATTCCTACCACAAGGGACCAGTGTGAGTCTCCAAGCCCTCAAGCTGGCCAGAGACTCTGGTTTTCTACAACTGCTTTCTGCTGTGCACAGTGGTCAGGAAGTAGAAATCCAAGTTTGTAGAATATAACCCTTCTTCATAATAAACCTAGTTTAGAGCTAACCAAGGCATACGGGCCACTGCTATTCTAATACAACCAGAAAATGTGCAAATTTCTAATGAGAGCCAAGTTCACACACATTCTTTCTTTTTTTTTTTTTTTTTTTTTTTTTTTTGCTGTTGTTGCCACTGCTTCAGACCTCCTTCTTTTCCCAATAAGTCTGTTATTTGCTGGTGTATAAAAAAGTAAACAGTAAATGAATAAGCTTTGGAATTCTGAAGGAAAAAAAAATTGAGCCAGAAATCTGAAGAGGGAAGAAGGCCACAAAAATGGGGTAAACAAAATAGCCAGCATGCTGTAGCTGAGATATGGACTTTACTGCTGGTTAGGAGGCTAAAGTGAATTAAATTGACCAAAACCTAGTTTGGAGGTAGCAAAGAATTTTTTGGGGGGGGGTTATTTCTCTTCAAAAAAGGTATAATGTAAGGCTAGACTTCTGTCTGAGTTTTGCTATCTCCTGCCACTGTTTCAAGGCTTTGCATTAGATGTTAGTTATGAAATGTGCATATATATATATATATATATATATATATATATATATATATATATATATTTCATTTCTTGTTGAACCATGATAGTAAAAATGATTAGTGGAGTTGAAATCTGCAGCAATGCACAGATCGCTTGCTACAGTGTTTAGGATAGTTGAAATATGCAATAATTGATTTTAACATGCGCTGTAATTGGTTCCATATGCATTGCTGTCAACTGTGATGCATCATAATTAAGCTGACATGTTCAAAAACTGGCCACTGAAATGAGCACTCGCTGAATTTTCCAGCTGTGAGCAGCTGCTGCGTCTCTGCCCCTGGTTTGCCACTCAGGACCTACATTGCTGGGTTTCATTTTGCTGCTGGTCTCCTCCACATTTTATCTATTTTACTCCTTCAAATTTTAAATGACCTCCTTGAGTGAATTCAGGTTCTTTCTCCACCTTCATTTTCACATGGTCACATATTTTAGCAGTGATAGATCTATATGCAATTTCCTACGTCATCATAAATCAGATCTAAAATTGTGAGAATGGTCAAGGACTTGATATAAGATGCAGCAACAGATCCATAAAAGTTCCATATTTTAGGCCTCCACCCCCAATTGAACCATGCTTGAACTTCTGTTAGGAAATGTACTTGGAGGAAGAAAGTGTAGTATGGGGCACATGTCCACCTCTGGTCCCCCATTGTATGAATAAAAATGTTTCTACTGCGACCAACTTCCTTTCTTATTTCTATGGTCATCAGAATACTTATGTGCATTCAGGATGGCTTTACCTTGATAGCCTGATTATCTTTTGAACTAGGGTCTTGGGGCCCTGGGATCAAGTCTTCTTCTGTTACCATTAATAGTGTTACTAAAGCTCTCTGAGTGTTAGCTTCCTTCCTGGAAAAGAACTCCATCCCCTGCCCCTATCCCATCCACCAATGTCACACCTTCTCTAATCTGTTTATCATACAGATGGGTCCTATGATGGAAAAACATTTAATAACAAAAGTTGGTTCACCACTCATCCATACTTGATTAGTTTGTCATTGACTGTTAAGCTCCTTGGTACCATTTCTGTGAGGAGGAGCATGGTAGCCATTTTCCTATTATTTCTTTTGGGACCCCCATTCTTTTATTTATTTCAATCATGTGACACTGGTGAGACTTCCCAATTTATAGCAAACTAGTCCTGGTCAATCATGGTGTCTTCTGTTTGTTAAGAGAAAACATTATTGCCAGCACTGTGGCCATGAGACCAAGCTTGATCAGCAAGTGTTCTTATGAGTTTTAATAGCCAAAAGTTGTGAGACAAGCTTCTCTCATTTCCTAGGAAATGAAGATATAAGCCTGGGGATTCTCTATCACAAGAAAGAAGCCATGCTCTTCAGCCCATGAAGATGAGGCAAGATTGAGTTCCACACACGGGGAGGAGCAGCCTTGATGAGAAATGCTAACAAATGGCTTTGGGAGTTGTCAGGTGCGGTCTAGGAGAGCAGAATTTACTCCAGCTTCCACTGCTATTTCTTGGCTAACTCCCTTAAGAGACAAACCATGTGGAGCTAAGGAAGAAATGGATTGAGGCGGGAAAGTGGTTTCTTGTCTCCCTTTGTCTTCTTAAGTTTTATTTTCTGATGGGGAAGAGTCTCTCTATCTGAAGTTCAGGATCTGAGTAGAGGGCTGTCTGCTGCTTAATAATCTTCCTGACAGGGACCCCTTGACTGCCAGAATGTTCCTCTCCACCCCATTTCGTGGTCAACACAGTCTTGGGGCTACATGAATTGCCCATTAGTTTTTTTAAATTTATTTTTGTTGACAGCACTATAGATGTCCCCCATTACCCACCCCCCTATGCTCCCCTCCACCCAGCCCCTAACCCACCCCAGTCCCTCACCAAACTATTGTCTATATTCATGGGCTATGCATATATGCTTATAAGTTCTTTGGTTATTTCTCTTCCCGTTCCTCAACTCTCTTCCCCTCTGAGATCTGTCAGTCTGTTCCATGCATCCATGCCTCTGGACCTATTTTGTTCATCAGTTTATTTTATTCATTAGATTCTACGTATAGTTGAGATCATGTGATATTTGGCTTTCCCCAACTGGCTTATTTCATGTAGCATAATAATCTCCAGGTCCATTCATGCTGACTCAAAGGATAATAGATCCTTCTTTTTTCAGCTGCATAAGTATTCATTGTGTAAATGTACCACAGCTTTTTTATCCACTCATCTACTGATGGGCACTTGAGCTGTTTCCAGATCTTAGCTATTGTAAATAACACTGCTATGAACATAGGGGTGCATATATTCTTTCTGATTGGTGTTTCAGGTTTCTTAGGATTATTTTTGAGCAACCTTTGGATGGTGTGCAGTGCACCTGCAGTGATTCTCAAACTTAAGGTGCATCTGAATCCTTAGAAAGCTTGTGATAACAGATTGCTGTGACCAATGCCCAGCGATTCTATTGCAATAGAGCTGGTTGGTGTGGTGAGGCTGCATTTCTAATAAGTTCTTAGGTTATAATGAGGTGCTGGTCTGTGGACCACACTTTGGTCACATTTCTGAAGTGAATGTGAGATTAGGCTATAAACTGAGGGACTCCAGTTTTGCCCCCTTAGGCAATTCACCAAATCTCTGTGGGCTTCATTTTACCCACTTACAAAAAGGGAGATTTGATCTAGGAGATCCTTAAATTTCTTTTAAGATGCTCTAAGTCCACCAATCGATCATCAAGTTCTATTTGGGAAGACTGTACTGTCATTATGGTAATACTTTTCTTTAAGACAGCTATTACTTCAAAATATAATATCTAATTTCTGCAGAAATAGTGGAGATAGAGGTCAGCAATAGAATAGAGTAAATATTAGATGCTATAAATCCCAAGGCCCTGATAAATTATTCTGCAGTTAAGCAAAAATTTTCCATCTGAAGGTTGTACAGTTTTATAATAATTTGTTCATCAATCAGGTAATAGTTCTAGAATTGAGGCAATTCTAGTTCAGTACTTTCTCCACCACAGAACAGAGTAGACAGTGCTGGGAAAAACAGTAGTGGGGATTGTGAGAGCTTGGGGGAAGGAAAGAGAATCAGTTTAGCACAAAGAGTGCTTTTCCACCTCTTCGGCTATGGCATTCTGCATTTCCTAGCAGATTCTCTGGGTGTGCAGCCAAGAGAAGATTTGAAGGTTATGTCCAGAGCCCAATGACAGGTGTGAGACAAAAGATGAATTGTGGCAGCATTTAGGAAATCACACTTAAATTTGAAAAGAAAGGTATAAAAGGAAATATCTGAAGACGTTTTCGGAAATGGAATGGAGAGAGAAGTTAGTGAGTCTGGGTTTTTCTCTCTCACTCCCAGTGCCTGCACACACCATCTACATCCCATCAACAACATAAATGACCTTTTCATGAGTGGGAACAGGAAGCTCTTGTTATAACAAGGTTTCCTGTCCCCTTCCCTTACTTTTGAGGAAGAATAAGTATTGCATGTAAAGAAAAATGTATAGCAGTAATTTAGCAAATTTTTTTTCACACAAGAAGCACTTTATGACAATCTAATGGTATTCAAAGATTTAATAAATGACCATTATAGAGAATTAATTAATTAATTCCATATATATGTGTTGGGTGCCTAACATATGCTAGCATATTGGGTGAGGCACATATTTAATTTAAGGGGCTTCTAGTCTAGATGGGAAGATACAAGTAAATAGGCAATTTTATGAGTTCCAATAGGAATGAGCACAGGGTAGAGTGAGAGGGGTGCAATCTTGCAGGTTAGGAGTACCAGTAAAGAGTCCCTGTTGAGAATAATGGCCTCTGGCATGAGTAAAAGTTGGGTCAGACAGGATAAATATTTTTTTTTCAGACTCAGCAGCAGACCAGGTTCAAAGAGGTGAGTCCATGAACACCAGTAGTTTATTATGACTGGTGGCTAGGCTTGAAGCTGGAAGGGAAAGCAGAGGCACCTGTTGAGTTAACTTTGACACCCTTGTTCAGAACTGGTTTCAGTGCTCAAGAGTTTGATTTTTATTGATGAGATGGAATGGTGGATCATGGAATTAACATGTCTATCTGCAGCTAGGGTTCAGAGTTCTTTCGCTTTTCCGTTGACTTATTTTTCTCCTCCACATCACTCATGTTCTATTATGATGCATTGCCTCACCTCGTAGGCATGGAAACTTCATAACTCCCACCTCTAATCCCTTCTCTTCTGGCTTTACTTTGAAGCTAACACCGTATAACCTTTTCCCTCTAGGTATCAATTTATTTTCCAAGTCTATAATATAAATATGACTAATGTTTGTAGAGAAACATGGTATTTAAAGAGAAAGGAGATAGAGAAGGAAAAATTCAGAGTTTGCTACAGGTTGAAGAACTGTTTTTCTATTTTTGGAGGAACTGGATCCTCTTCTCAAATGATGGTTGATGGAATTATATTAGGCCAAGTAAGTTTTAGGTTCTCAGGCTCTCTCTTTCCTAAATGGGAAGAACCTTTTGGTGGTAAAGAAACTATTCCTGAAAGACCCAGAAGCCTTTTTAGTATATCTTTATCCTCATAGTTATCTCTAAACAATTCTTTCTGGAAAACAGAATAACTGCAAGGAAGAAAATCTACAGCCTAGATGAGTTTCACCAGTCTTGGAAACAACAAACCCTCATGGTGGTGAGCATGACCACCATTGTCTCCAGCATAACCATCACTCTGTTGAATATTGAGCACTTCTCTGTACAGGGAAGGCCAAGGACTTTAAACAATGACTCCTGTCCTTAAGAGAGAAGTCATATTATTGTAAGGCTGACATTCACATGCAAATATTCATATTAATAGTAAAAGGTAAGCCATTGCAGCCTTATGAATTGCTTCTAAGGCTCAGGCACATTCATTCTCCACTGTTTCAGGTTTCAGAATTCAGCAGGCATTGAATATGCTGCTATCTGGGTATGACTAACCAGAGAAGTGAGGTTTCCATTTTAACTCTCTTTAGCATTTTGCTTTTGACTCCAGAACTTCCAAAGGTACAACCTTATTTGGACCAAATTAGATGTACTACTAGAGACTATCAAGTTACATACAATGTTTCATATGTTATTTAGACTGATATTTGGTAAAAAAGCGTTCTGCAATTAAACTGAGTATAGCCTACATTATGAACATCGACTTAACCTGAGGCTCTAAGACTAAAAAGAGGCCAAAACCAAAAAAATACTTGGAGAGAAATGGAAATTTGAGCAACAAGCAATCACAAAACACACTCATGTACTGATGTTTTTCCATAAACAGCTCTGAGTTATGGAGCAGCTAGGGGAAATAAGACAGGGTTCCTCTGAGCACATTTCCAACGGGCTTTTTAGGACGTGGCAGTTGTTTACCTCAATGCTTTTCAAACTTGTGTGCACATGAGTCACCTGAGAATGTTCAAAATTCACATTGAGATTCCCTGGGTCCAGGTGGACCCCAGCTTCTGGGTGCCCAACAAGCTCCAAGCCATCCTGGGACCACACTCTGAGTAGCAAGAGCTTAGAATATGGTGGAAAGATGTTAGAAGTGGCAGTGTGAAATCCAGTGTCCTTCTGTTCAAGGTGCTGAGATAAAGAAGCCGGGGGATGGAAACGGTTCTCCAGGAACAAGTAGGCCAGGCTCATCCCCTGGGGCCACCTCTGCACTGAACCTGGCTCCACTTTGGGCCCTTGGGATCTGCTGGGCTCTCCACGCTGTGCAGGGTCCGGCCTGGGGCAGATTGGACACTGGTAGCAGAAATAGTGTGATGCTCTGTGCCCTGACCTAGCTCCGAGTCATTCCCAGGGCCCAGGTATCCTGGGGGAAGAAGGAGTCCCTTGTTTTTACATCCTCCAACCAGTGACTCTGCACCTGTTTTTGTATGGCTAGGAAATGAACAATAAGGGGCTATCGCAAATTAACCTGCCTGCACAGAGAAAAATCCAGAAAAAAGTTCCAGTGCTCCTTTTCTAGGCCACATCTCATGATATTCAGGACCTTGCATCCTTCCAGAAAGCCAATGGCCTTGACTACCTAAAGTTAGGTTATTGCTTTCTTTTCAAACGGAAAAGGGAAGCTCTAGGCCAGAGCTTCTCAAACTGCAACGTGTGTGAGTGGCTGGGAGCCTGTTGAGTGGCTCTGGGTTGGAGCTCAAGAGTCTGCATTTTTAATGTTCTCCCGGGTGGTACTGATGGGGGCTCCATTTTCAGTGGCACAGGGAAAGAAAGCGAAGTGCTCCTCAGGCATTTTCTACATCAAGGATGCTATCTCTCCAGCCAAAGTCAAACTCCCAATGCTGTAGGCTCCAGGGAGCTGCACGCTGGGTAAGATGTGAAACCTCAGAGCCAGCACAATGGGGCAGGGCCCAGTTAATGGCATCATTAAGTTGTAGTAACTGCAGCAGGCCAGAGCCAATTACAGACTGTTTGGTGGGTTTTCCAGGGTTTGTTGATTTTGGTGTTACTATTTGTTTAAGGAGGAGGAATCCCTGTGTTAGATGTTGAGAAAGCATTAGAAGGAGGGAAGTGAAGTCAATTAAACCCCCCTTTGCTCAGGACCCCTCAGACCCCAGATCACTTTTTCCTCTTCTTGGCATTATTTTGAGCTCTTGGGTTGATTTCCAAGTTCTCAAAGTTCAAATGTGGAAAAGCCAACTAATCTCCTCATGTGTATTTTTCTTAAAAAATCTAGGCTGATTTTAAACTTAGCATCCTCTAGACTGTGCTCAACAGTCATTATGATTGTGGACACACATTGCTCTATTTTCCAAAGTGTCTCCCATCTCCCTGGCCCCGTATTGATGCCAGATACCGAGGGGATTTGCCAGGGCAAGTTGACAAATTAGCTCAGTTAGTTCATTAAAAGTAGGAAGACTGATTCCTCACCTTATATTTTGGCTGTCTGGCCTGATTTGATCTTATTTCTCATTGAGTATTCCATATCAAAGGCTGGGATAACAGAATTATAGGACATTAGGATTTTCAATCTGGAAAGAACCCTAGAGATCACTTAGTGCTGCCTGCTTGCTTCACAGATGAGGAAACTATATTTTTTCACTCTTAAGAACTTGAGCAGATATGCAGCTTTTGATATGCATGTGTAGTTGCTGTTCCTACACAGAGAATTATGTATGTGGGTGAAAGAAGACAAGATAGATCTCTCCTTGTAGTTACCCTTGATCTTGGCTTTCGCTTCATCAAAGCCTGTCATGTATACCCTCTAGATAGCACGCATTTTGCAATGATATGCAAATGCCTTGGCTCCTGACCATAGCAGGAAAAGAAGTGTGATGTTTTTACTTAAAGGACATTTTATACAGTTTAATAGCGACTTCATCCCTGGCATTTATAACAGATGTTATCCTAGTGCAGCAACTTTTTTAAAGTAATGGAGCTGGATTTTAGCTGCTGAAATTTTCTGTATCATTTGGTGATCATATTTCATTTCAGACTTTTGAACGTGACAGATTGTCCACCTGGATTTCATTTTGCCACATTTTATTGATGGCTTGACTCAGTTCTTTCAAGTTTGTACTAACTGACCTTGAAGGAGTAGCTTGTTGTTTAAATTTTATGACACAGAGACGTAAAATTCCTGCAAATTATGCAACATAATGGTGATGAACAATGAATCAGAACTGTTTATTAATATTGATTGCCTATAGTTAAGGAATTAGTAAGAACTGTTTCATTGTACCCATTCCTGGGTTACTGGTAGGCCTAAAAATGTTTAGAGCCCTGGTCCCTAAGATTCTGACTCAGTATAGGAGAGGGGGACCCAGGAGTCTGTATTCAAAATTGTTTGTTGCTGATTTAACAGATTTACTGTTTGAAATCTAAACCTCAGAAGATCCATGCTTATTCTTTCCTAAAGGAAATAAAAGACCCTACTCAACAATGTTGGCTCTTGAATAATTGACTGTGTAGACTAGGAGTCCACAAACTATACCTGTGGGCAAACGGCTGACAGCTCCACCTATTTTACAAATAAAGTTTTATTGGACACAGCCACAATATTTGTTTATATGTTATGCATAGCTGCTTTCTTGCTACTGTGGCATGGTTGGGTAGTTGTAACAGAGGCTGTGTAGACCACAAAGCCTAAAATAATCATCTGGCCCTTTCCAGAAAAAGTTTGTTGATAATGGTGTCAAGGATAGGAAGGTATCTGTACCATAATTAGTCACAGTAAAAGGCAAAGGGAGTCTAGCTGCTTTCAGGTTTTAGAGTAACTAAGAATCTCCTGTGATGTTTATTTAAAAACTAGGGGCCCAGTGCATGAATTTGTGCACCTTGAAAGGAACTATGGGCCGCTAGGCTGCAGTGGGCACAGGGGCAGGTCTCAGCCCACCCTCCGTGCCCCTGCCTAGCCCCTCCCTCCCTCCATGGCCCCAGTCCCCTGTCTGTGGCAGCCCTTCTCCCACTGCCACTGCTTCCATGTGCTGATGGTGCCGGCCCTGCTTGCACCTGCTGATGGCGTGGAGCCACTGGGGCTGGCGCTGTCAGTGGGTGCAAGCAGCAGCTGCTGCCCCAATTGCACCTCAGGAGCAGGGGGAGGTGGAGGAGCCCTCAGGGGCTATCAGGGCTGGCAGCCGCCGCTTGCACCCGCTGATGGCACCCAGCAATCGGGACCTACACGGGGTGCCAGCAGCGGGTGCGAGTGGTGGCTCCAGTGCCAGCTGTGGGTGTGAGCAGAGCTGTCACTGGCAGCAGGTGTGAGAGGCAGTTGCCAGCCCTGATCACCCCTCAGGAGCAAGGGGAGGTGGAGAATCCCTGAGGGGTAATTGGGGCCAGCAGCTGCCGCTTGCATTCTCTGACAACGCTGAGCGATCAGGGCCAGTGCCAGGTCCCAGCAGTGGGTGTGAGTGGGGCCAGCACTGGCAGCATGGTGAGCACCGGGCAGGATCATGGTGCACAGGAGTAAAGAATTTTCAGTAACCACCAGAGGCTCACCCCAATGACAGTGACTGGCGCCCTGCCTTGGTCTGGCAGCCCCACTCACCTGCTCCACCATCCCACTGCAGCTGATGCCGGCCATGTTCCATGCTCTGCCACCTTCTGCCGAAGTCCGCCATGTTCCGCGTGTGCCCCCTGGTGGTCAGCGCATATCATAGCAACTGGTTGTTTGGTTGTTCAGTTGTTCCACTGTTCAGTCTATTTGCATATTAGGGTTTTATATATATAGATACCCATCCATTCCTGGAGATTCTGGCTTAGCAGGTCATACTGAGACCCCAAATTATGCATTTTTAGCAATGCCTTGAGGATACAACCCTAGTTATCAAAACTATTGGCCTTGATCACAGCTGCATCTGTGTCGCTAACCAACTCTAGAGACTTGGACATGTCTAATTATTGCTAGAAATTCTATTTGAACTTAAATTTATAAAACTAAAGTTAAATTATCAAATTGAGGAATTAGAAGTATTAAATCTGTTTCTCTCAAGGCATGACTAGGAAACAGAGAAGAAATGAACAAGAAAGAGATGAATAGAAACTGATGAGTAATGAATTGTAATGATGAGTAATGAATAGGCATTCTGCTTTCTGACATGCTTTCAGGAGCTTCATTGAGATATAGTAGAGGTATAATAAACTGTACTTATTTTACAGCGAACAATTTAATATGCTTTGTCATATGAATCCATCATCACAATCAAGATAATGAACAAAACTACAACCCTCAAAAGTTTTCTTGTGCATCTATGTAATCCCTCCCGTTCCCCTTTCTTGCTACTGTCCCCAACATTCTGCAAGAGGCAACCACCTATCTGCTATTTGGCACTATAGATTTGTAGAATAATTTAAACTTTGTAGAATTTTATATAAATAGAATCATATGGGGTAAAATCTATTTTTGTTTGGTTTCTTTCACTTACTGTAATTACTCTGAAACTCATCCATATTATTGCATAAGTCAATATTTTATTCCTGAGTAATATTTTGTTTCTGCACTCACCACATTGGTGACACTTGATTTGTTTCCCGTTTTTAGCTATTACAAATTAAATGGCTCTAAACATTTATGTATGTCTTTTTTTTGTTTTGTTTTGTTTTGTTTGATATGTTTTCATTGATTTCAAAGAGAGGAAGGGAGAGGGAGAGAGAGTTAGAAACATCAATGATGAGAGAGAATCATCAATCAGCTGTTTCTTGCATGTCCCTCACTGGGGATCAAGCCTGTAACCTGGGCATGTGCCCTGACTAGCAATAGGACCATGACCTCCAGTTCATGAGTCGCCACTCAACCACTGAGCCACACCATCCAGGTTATGTACAAGTCTTGTATGGATCTATCGTTTCATTTTTACTGGATTAAATGGAAGGTGTATATTTAACTTTTCAAGAAACTGCCAAACTGTTTTCCAAGTGATCATACCACTTTACATCCCTACCAGCAGTCTATATGTATGAGAGTCACAGTTGCTCCACATCCTCGACAACACTTGATGTGCTCAATCTTTTTAATTTTAGTCATTCTAATAGGTGCATAGTAATTTATCACTGTGATTTTAATTTGTGTTTCCCTACTGACTAATATGCTGGTAATCTTTTAATTAGATTATTTACCATTGATATATCTTCTTTTTGAAATGTCTGTTTTGTCCACTTATTAAATATTTCTTTAAGTTATTGAGTTTTGAAGTGGTACAACTCTTTTATCCGTCAGATATATGCTTTGCAATATATGTTTTCCCAGTCTGTGGCTTTCATTTTATTCTTTCATTCTTTTATGAATAAAGCACAGCATGTCCAAAAACAAAAGTTTAATTTTAATTAAATACAGTTTACCAATTTGTTTTTCATGGACCATGGTTTTGCTGTCATAGCTAAGAAATCTAATCACCCTTGTAATTTATTCTTTAACTCATTGGCTAATTAATATTGTGATGTTTAATTTCTATATATTTGTGAATTTTTCAGTTTTCTTTCTGTTATGAATTTCTAGCTATATTCCATTATGTTCAGAAAATATTCTTTTTTATTTATTTTTTAAATCCTCACCAAGGGAGATGCTTTAGTTGATTTGAAAGAGAGAAGGAGAGAGAGAGAAAGAGAGAGAGAGAGAGAGAGAGAGAGAGAGAGAGAGAGAGAGAGAGCTCCTCGATCAGGAATAATACCCTCAACCCAGGATTTGAACCCATGACCTTTCATTGTGCGGGACCACATTCCAACCAACTGAGCCACACCGGCCAGTATTGTTCAAAAATATTCTTTATGATTTCAATCTTTTTACATTTATTGTGTTCTGGAGAATATTTCATGTGCATTTGAGAAGAATGCGTATTCTTCTTTTGTTGGAATATTCTACATATGTCTTTGAGGTCTTGGTGGTTTATAGTATTGTTTAAACTCTCTGTGTCATTGATCTTCTGATTAGATGTTCTATCCATTATATAAAGTGCAGTATTAAAGTCTCAAATTATTATTGCAGAACTGTCTATTACTCCCTTCAATTCTGTCAATGTTTGCTTTGTTTTTGAGCCCTATTTTTGGTACATATATGTTTATAATTCTCATATATTCTTGATCATTTTATTACTATGTATTATAATTTTTGTCACTTGTAACATATTTTGACTTAAAGTTTAATTTGTCTGATGTTACTATAGCCACCTTTTTGGTTATTATTTGTAGGAATATCTTTTTCCCATCCTTTCACTTTCAACGTCTTTGTGTCTTTGTATTTAAAGTGAGTCTCTTGAAAATAGTATATTGTTGGTTCATTTTTTTAAAATTTATTCTGTGAATCTTTGTCTTTTTCATAACAGTTTATGTTATTTACATATAATTACTAGTAAGGAATAACTTATTTCTGTCATTTTGCTATTTGTTTTCCACATGTCATACTTTCTTTATTCATTCTTATTATGTCCATTATTGCTTTCTATTGTGTTTAATTTATTTTTGTAGTGTCCTATTTGATTCCCTTTCCCCAGTGCTTACAATGGGCTTAAAATTAAAATCCTAAAATTATAATACTCTAGTTTAAATTGATAACAACTTATGTTCAATAACATATACAAACCCTGCTCCTGTAGAGCTCCATTCCCCACCTTAATGTTGTCATCACACAGTATGTCTTATGTATTGCATGCTTATTAACATAGATTTATAATTAGTTTTTATACCTTGATATTTTAAATCATGTAGCAGATAAAAAGAGGACATACAAACCAAAAGTACAATAATATTGGCTTTTATATTTACCTATGTAGTTACTTATTAGATTTCTTTCAAGTTACTGCCAAGTATCTTTTCATTCCATTCTAAAGGACTTCCTTTAGCATTGCTTGGAGGGTTGCTCTCCTAGCAAAAAACTCCTTCAGCCTTTTTTTTTTTTTTAATCTTGGAGTGTCTTATTTCTTTTTCACTTTTGAAGCATAGTTTTGCCAGATATAGAATTCTTGGTTGACATTTCCCCCCCTTTTTGCACTTTAAAAAGGCCATTACACTCCCTTCTGGTCTTCATGATATCTAATGAAATATCTGCTGATTATCAGGATAACTTTTATGTGATGAGTTGTTTTTATATTATTACTTTCAATACTCTACCTTTGTCCTTAGCTTTTGATAATGTGTTATAATCAGTCTTGATGTGGATCTCTTTGCACTTATTATTTTTGGGGTTCATTAAGTTTTTTGAATGTGTAGATTTATCTTTTTTCATCAAATTTGAGACTTTTTATATATTTTTCTCTAAATATTCTCTCTTCTACCCCTTTTCTGTTGTTTCCTGTGATTTACATCATATCTGTCCTAGTGTACTTACTTAATTATGTCTCACTTATCTCTAAGACTCTTCACTTGTTTTTATTATTGTTTCTTTCTCCTCTCATACTGGATAATTTCAAATAATTTATCTTAAAGTTTATTGATTCTGTCTCCTGCTGGCTCAAATCTTCTACTTAAATCCTCTAGAGAGTTTTTCATTTCTGTTCTTGTACTTTTAATCTTCAGAATCCCTGGTTTCTTTTTACAATTGCTCTCTCTTTATTAATAGTCTCTATTTGTTCAAACATTGTTCTTATGGTTTTTAACTTATTGAATCTGTATTTTTAAAAATTGTCCAAGGAATTTTAATGTGTAGCCAGTTTGGAACATCCCTGATTTAGAAAACGCTGTGTATTTCCTTATGCAATAGTGATACCTTAGGAGTTTCTGGAAGTTAGAGATGAGGAATCTGACAGGTGATGTTCCAAGGCTTTCATATCATTTTTTATAGAGCAGATTATGCTTACTTTATCTTTTTTCTATTGTTTTTATTTTTTCATTTGAGTTCCATCAAAGATTTTTATTTAAAATTAATTCCATTATTTTTTAGAAAGTTAAACAATCACTAAATATGTATATACTAGAGGCCGGGTGCACGAAATTTGAGCATGGGGGTGGGGCGCAGTCTCTCAGCCAAGTCTGCACCCTCTCGTAATCTAGGACCCCTCAGGGAATGTCCGATTGCTGGTTTAGGCCCAATCCCATAGGGATCCTGATCCCACAGGGATCCCTGTGGGATCGGGCCTAAACAGACAGTGGGACATCCCTCTCGCAATCTGGGACTGCTGGCACCTAATCGCTTGCCTACCTGCCTGACTGATTGCCCCTTAACTGCCTCTACCTTGGCCCCCCTCCCGCCTGCTGTGGCGGCCACCTCTGTGTTGGCCCTGCCACCGCAGCTTTGTCTGGAAGGTCATCCGGAAGGTCGTTCGGCCATCCAGTCTAATTAGCATATTACACTTTTATTATTATAGATGTGAGTGTGCAGCCAGACTACAGAATGTGCTGCAACTTCGGGCGCTTCTCCCATTTGAAACCTCTGTAGTTCAAAGAGAAATTTTATGCTTTGGGTAAATATTTATTTACAAAAGAAAACTAACAGCAACAAAAACTTCTTACTGTTTCTTTTTACAGTCAAGTTTATTTTAAATGAAAACAGTAACAATTCAATAATAGGAAACAGAACCTAAGTTATTGAATAAAAACGATTTAATGCCAGATAACAAAACAGTCACTCAAAAGAAAGCTCATCTTAAACTATTTATAGCATAACCATCTTCCATTGTATGAGGCTTTTTTGTGCTATTTGGTTCTCCCGGCTAGTCCTACAATATGTGTATAATCCTTTTGTATTATTTTTAAGAGAACTCTTCAACCAAAGAAATATATTGACCAATTCATCTATTCAGCTTTAAAGTTCACTGACACAAAAAATGTTTTTGGCCAAATTGGCCAAAATTTGATCTATACTCTACATTATGCTACTATTTTTTTCAAAAAAACATTAAGACTGATCTTCATATAAAACCATATTAAAGAAAACTAATGAGCAGGCACTCATTAATTAGGAGTTTCAACTTGAAGTATACATAAAACTGAACTTCATTAAATACAACTCTTGAAAAACGATCTAATTCACAGATCATGTACTTAAATATTTACACACTGACCCTGTCAGGGTGGCTCAGTTGGTTGGAGAGTCATCCTGTATACCAAAAGGTTGTGGGTTTGATTCCAGTCAGGACACTTATGTAGGTTGCAGGTGCATAGAGGAGGCAACTGATCAATGTTTCTCTTTCTCTCTCTCTCTCTTCCACTCTCTCTTTAAAAAAACTCAATAAAAACATAGCCTCAGGTGAGAATTTAAAAAAATGCTAAATAAACAGATAAACAAACAAATAATAAAAATTTGCATACTGATTTGACACTCATCACTCTGACTTAAACACAATAAATATGTAGACATGATACACGGAGACAAAATGAAGACATCATTTTCCTTCATGCCCCCACAGGTCCCTCTGTTACATCTTCCCTTCAAAAATCTCCCTGACTGCCACAGTCTGAATGTTTGAGTCTCCCAAAATTCTTAGGTTGGAATCCACATGCCTGATATGATGGTATTGGGAGGTAGAGTCTCTCTGGGGAGTGGGGAAGCCATGGCCATGGAGCCCTCATGAGTTGGAATAGCACCTTATGGAATAACCCCTTCCATGATTTGAGGGCAAAGCAAGAAGGTGATAGCTGGGAACCAGGAAAAGGGCCCTCACCAGAATGTGCCCATTGCTGACATTTGAACTTGAACTTCCCAGCCTCCAGAACGGTAAATAAATGTCCGTTGTTTTTAAGCCACGCACTCTGGTATTTCGTTATAGCAGCTTGAGAAGACAAAGACTAAGACACTGACTCTATGTCACTCACTGAGAAATCCTCTGGTTAAATGGAGCTCTAGCAGGTCCTTAAATGAAGATTCCCATTTGCCAGACCATCTTGTGACTTTT
Organism: Cnephaeus nilssonii; assembly: GCF_951640355.1. NCBI lineage: Eukaryota > Metazoa > Chordata > Mammalia > Chiroptera > Vespertilionidae > Cnephaeus > Cnephaeus nilssonii. Next base: position 14,710,707 of record NC_137082.1, on the reverse strand, counting down.
AGCCTCTTCTGGGACAGTTCCAAAGAATTGCTGGTGGTGAATCTAGTCCACGATAGGCCTTGCCTGAGGCCATGAATTGAGGAGCGTCACACATCAGTAAGCTAAGAGTTCAAGTCAGTGAACCCTGCAACCCAAACACAAGAACTAAGCTAATGCAGGCCTGCTTGGGGTAAATATCAGAGTGTCAGTGATCATACGAGGGAATGACAGGGCAGGAGTCATCATTTTAAAAACGGTCTGGGAATATTCTGCTCTCAAACGAATCCAGATTTTCTCTGAATCCTAAGACATTTCTCTGTAAAGGTACCTTGGTTTCCAGAACAACTCAAGACATATATTTGCTCCCAGTGATTACCCTGAAAATGAGGACCCCTTCTAGCGTAGCTTCACTGTGGCCAGAGATACCTACATTGGGCCTTGCCCTTCTTTGGAGTTTTTTTTTTTCTTTTTTTTTTTTTAACCCCAAATTAATTTCAGACTGCACTAAAATCAGAAAAACACACTGACTTTACATGCCCCCCCGCCCCATTTATGATAGCTGAACAGAAATGTCACCACCTCAGTGAAATGGCTATGCCAGAGCACCCAGCAAGGTTTCATATATTGTTTTAATTAGGCACTGTCCCAGAAAAGTCTTTTTTAAAAAAGCATGGCACTAATAGAAAAAGTAATTTGTCAGGAAGTATGATATTTTTTGATTAACTGCATATTGTTGAATTTGAAAGAAAAGAGTCCCATAATTATATATTTAGACATTCCTAATCAATATTTTCATAAAGCTCAGAGGGATTTTTTTTCCTTCCAAAGGCAAGGAAATGATACTGCAAAGAAGAAAGATTTTTTTAAAAATCAGATGAACACATTCATTTTTAACGTATTACAAACTGAAAGCATTTGAAGCATCATAAACTTGTCTATCAGAAAGCAACATTTTCATGTCCCTCCTAACATGCTTTGAGTTTCTCCTTAGATGGGTCCCTCCCATAGCTAAGAAAAGGAAGCATGCTTAAAATTTAAATGACTACTTACTGTTTGTAACTAATATGTGCTGTCTAGCCTCTCAGCCAGGATGACTGACTGGGAATGGAAACCCGAACACTGGCTTGGTCTCAGGAGGTTCCTTGGCACGGCTTCAGCATCTGTTTAATATGAAAATCATTACACTGGTCAGCGTGAAAATATTATGAGATCACATTGACTTATTGGAAGTTCTATGAGAAAGGAATGGTGATAAGAGATTTTATTGTCTGTCCTTCCTTCTATGTGACTGCAGATGGACGGGACACTTTAGAGTGAAGTGCCCCTACTTCTTAGTAAAATGAAGAGATGGAATACAGGATTCATCCTCGCTGCACATTTCTTCAACTATTGACAAGGTGTGGCGATGGTAATGTGCGGGGACAAGTTTATTTCATTGCCTCCATGTTTGTGTTTGTGGTAGCTAGCCTCTGAGATGGTCTCCAGTAATCTCTGCCTCTTGGAATACATCACCGTGTTGGTCTGTGTGACTAATGAATATGGCAGAAATGATGGTATGTCATTTCTGAGATAAAGAAGGTTATAAAGGATTTGCCTTCTCTCTCTCTCTCTCTCTCTCTCTCTCTCTCTCTCTCTCTCTCTCTCATTTCTTGTTCGGAAAGAAGTGAGCTCAGAAGTGGATTCTTCAGTCCCAGTCCAGCCTTAAGATGATTTCAGGCCTGGTTGACAGCTTCAATGCAATCTCCTGAGAGTCTCTGACTCAGAACCACCAGCTAAACCACTCCCAGGATTCTGATCCTCAGAAACCGTGTGAGATAATAAATATTGTTCCAGGCTGCTAAGTTTTAGGGAATTTTGTTGTGGAGCAACAGATAATTAAAACAATGATCTCACGCCCTAGCCGTTTTGGCTCAATGGCTAGAGCATCGGCATGTGGACTGAAGGGTCCCAGGTTCGATTCCGGCCAGGGGCACATTCCCAGGTTGCGGGCTTCATCCCCAGTAGGGGGCATGCAGGAGGCAGCCGATCAATGATTCTCTCTCATCATCACTGATGTTTCTATCTCTCTTTCTCCCTTCCTCTCTGAATTCAATAAAAATATATTTAAAAACAAACAAACAATGGTCTCATTTTGAGATTCCATACTCCAGTTGAGAAAGCAGTAGTGAGGATATATGAATACCCGGGTTCTCTTTTCTGACATGATTTTGGACAGTAATTTAATTTTTGAATAATTTTCATAATCCACAAAATGAGGAATTATGTCTTTAATAGAATACCTTATGGAAAACTGGGTTAAAACTTCTTATTAAAAAGAGATAATTATTTTTAATGAAAAAAAAGAATTACTCTTAAAAATTTTGAGAGAATGGACGGGGGCAAAGGAGACTGACTGAAAAATGTAGTAAAACTAGGTGTGAGCACAGAAGAGAAGGTGGTGTAGTGATATGCTGGGTCAGATTTGCCAGCTAACAGAATATTATTATTACCATTTTCAGGAATTTCGTGACCTTATATTTAAATATGTCATTATTAAAAATTAAGTTACATAACTAATGATTAAATAGAAATTAAAACATATTTTAAAAGGTAATAAATATTCAAAACTTACCATTACTAATTATTTTATTAAATTTTACTATTTTTGATGCTTTTGAGGATATTTATACTGATGGTATCTTTATGATAGAAAAATGATGTAGTGGTATGCCACTGTATGTCTCTTCCCAATTTTTCCTTTAGTGGAAAACCAGCAATAATTGAAGTATTTACAACATAACAATTGGCAAATACTAAGATCATGGCTTCCCCTCCCCAGAGCCAGTTGTTAAACATTTGCCAGCATGACACTGGAGTAAATGGAGACCCCAGTGGAAAGTAAAAGAATGTGTACTCTATTTGCTCCAACAAGCTCAAGGTGAGAAACAAGTACAGAATTGGTGTGAGAATAGGGAACAGAAAATAAAGGTCAGAAAAGGCTCTAAACATGGAGGATCATCAAAAGAGAAAGAACTGTCAAATGCTGTTTCCCATGAAACCTGAAGAAGAGAAGGAAGAAGACCTCTGAGAAGAAAACAACTGATTAGAATTTCCAAGAGTGGTTTATGGACAGTAAAGGACGAATGACACATCAGTGAATTACTGAAAGGGGATTATGTAGTGGGGATTTTGAAGTCTCAATCCCTGGGGATGACTTGGAGAAACAAACCAAGAATTAGAAAATAGGACTAAAATTTTGGATTGAGGCATTAGATTTTTTTATCTGTACTTCCACTAGTATGCTGGTAAGTGTTGAATAACTGGCTCTCTGGAAGGGGGTGCGGCTGGGGAGAAATCCTCAATTTATATTCTTTTCTGATTTACATCATGTAAAGATAAACAGACTGAACAGAAAGACTATTTTCATATTTCAAGATGACCTCATTCATCTATATTCAATTCTCCAGTCTGTTTTTCTGTGTGTGTTAGCTTATACAAGCAGATGTCCCTACCCCTTTGTAAGGGCTGAGTGTTATTACCCTGGTACTATCTGCAAGCTGACAAAGTATTGTAGCATCATTTTCTGTAAGGGGCAATAAAAATATTATCACCTAAGGAAAGCATATTGTGTTGTGTAATATTTTAAAAATATTATTATTCTTCAGGTGATTAGTCTTAAAGTATTCTTGAATTATCCACAGTTTTGTTTATGCAATGAAACTTGTTTTATGAAATCAGTATATGAATGGAATATTTCCTTCATCCCCAAGAAAAATCCTATCCTGATGAACTGAAATGGATATAGAATCAGCTAGATCTTGGTTCCTATTCCTAGTTCTGTCACTTACTACCTGTGTGACCTTAGGCACGTCACCAAACTTGTGACTCATTATTATCTTACCTTATAATAGAGAAACATGCAAATTGACCGCACCTCCGCTATGCCCACGATTGGGCCGGCAGGAGGCTGGGGGCGGGACTCCGGGTGGCATATCCACCGTTGAGAAGTTCAAGATGGCGGTGCCAAGTGGCCGGGCCCATGCCGCCGCTCCTGGGGGTGCCTGGGCCCATCGGCACCCTGGGGGGGCTTGGCCGGGCCCATGCCGCCGCTCCCGGGAGTTCCTGGGGCGATCGGCACCCCGGGGGGGCGTGGCCGGGCCCATGCCGCCGCTCCGGGGGGTGCCTGAGGCGATCGGCACCCCGGGGGGCGTGGCCGGGCCAATGCCGCCACTCCCCAGGGTGCCTGGGGCGATCGGCACCCCGGGGGGCGTGGCCGGGCCCATCGGCACCCCGGGGGGGCGTAGCCGGGCCCATTCAGCCGCTCCCGGGGGTGCCTGGGGCAATCGGCACCCGGGGGGGCGTGGCCGGGCCCATGCCGCCGCTCCCGGGGGGTGCCTGGGGCAATCGGCCACCTAGGAGGGCGTGACCGGGCCTCTCCCGCCCCTCCCGCCCCTCCCGGGGGTCCTGGGGTTGATTGTCCACCGGGGGGGCGTGTCCGGGCCCCTCCCGCCCCTCCCGGGGGTCCTGGGGTCGATCAGCCACCTGGGGGGGCGTGGCCAGGCCCCTCCCGCCCCTCCCGGGGGTCCCAGGGGCCGAGGCTTTCCGGGCCTTGGGCACCAGCGGGGAGCCTGCACAGATCGCAGGAAACCACTGGGGGTCGGTTCCTGTGATCGGTAGCAGGGATGCTGGGTGCGGCGAGCCCAAGGCCAGGAAAGCCTGGGGCGGAGGCTTTCCTGGCCTTGGGCACCAGTGGGCAGCCTGCATGGATCGCAGGAAACCACTGGGGGTCGGCTCCTGTGATCCTTAGCAAGGATGTTGGGTGCCTCCGAGCCCAAGGCCACCGCCCGGGGCCAAGCCCCGACCCTGAAAAAGGCAGAAGGCGGTGGCCACAGCCTAGGCCTGGGTCCCTGGTGCCGGCAGAAAACTGGTGCAGGCAGCCAGGTGAATGAAGGTCTATTGCACGTATCTTCGTGCAAACGGGCTACTAGTCATTTATAAATAGAAGATAATTGTACTACCTCAAGTGGCTATTTTAAGGATATAATAAGTTGATGCTTATATAATGATTAAGAAAAACACTTTATTCCTAATAAATGCTCCATAAATGTTGCTATCAAGTTTCATCTTCCTACTCTCTCTGTGCTTCATTATTTCCTCCCTCCCAATTTTTATCTTCCTCCTTGCACTTGTTCATTGTATGCTAGTTCAAATCTCCTTTCCTTTGCCATCTCCCTCTCTACTTCCCACTGTGAAGGCCAGATAACTTCCACTCTCTTTATTTTTCCTTGGACCTTTGTTCTTTAAGTTAAGATTACTTTCTTCCCCTAATTTGACCTCAAATTTTCAAGGCAAGAGACAAAACCTTGTGCTTTCTAAGTGTTTGCAAGAGACAATGCCAGGTACATATAATGCACCATGCACATATGCACCTAGATTATATGCATTATGCACATAAAAGTTTGTCATAAAAAATGTCAACTTAGATATCAAATGACCAATAAGGTTGATACAAAAGTATAGTAAAATAAATATTAAAACATGACAAAACTAATGAAATCTGACACTGAATAAATTTATGCATGGGTAGAAAATAATGCATTATGTATATGTATATGTACCTATATAGAGACAAGGATATATAGATATATAAAATTGTACATATAGCAGATCCTAAGAGTGTTGAATGTTCCCGAGATCTTGCAACTATAAATTATCCTATATAATAAAACCCTAATATGCAAATCGACCAAATGGCAGAACGACTGATCACTATGACGTGCACTGACCACCAGAGGGCAGATGCTCAGCACAGGAACTATCCCGTGGTGGTCAGTGCACTCCCACAGGCTCATGGCTGGTGAGTGCAGCATCAGTGGCGGGAGCCTCTCCTGCATCCGCGACAGCACTAAGGACCCCTCGGGGGATGTCTGACTGCCGGCTTAGCGGGGAGTGGGCCTAAGCTGGCAGGCGGACATACCCCAAGGGGTCCAGGACTGCGAGAGTGTGCAGGCTGGACTGAGGGATCCCCCCCCCACACCCCAGTGCATGAATGTTGTGCACCAGGCCTCTAGTAAATTATAATTTATCACTTGCCTTGGGAGTCACCACTCTATCTTATCTATATATATAAAAGCCAAGTGACCAGAATGATGGAACTACAGCAGCCAACCGACCTGATTGGGGGCGGGGCTGGCCGGCCAACTGCTCGCGGCCCCTCCCCCCTGCTGGCTCGGCCCCAATGGCTTCCATGGGGCGGGCCGGCCGGATCCCACCAGGGCACAAATTTGTGCACTGGGCCTCTAGTAAACACATTAAAAATCAACCACTCTTCAAGGATCCATAACAGAGGGAAGCACAGGGTGAGCCACTGCCCCCAAGTTTGGAGAGACAGAAAGGAAACTATAGGGAGTCACAGCTTAACAGAAAGAGATTCACAAGTGGAAACACTATGGGAACCAGTGCCAGGATAGGAAAATCTAAATGGGAATTAAAGAATTGCTGGAGGCTCATTGCAGAGTTTATAACTTTAAGAGTTATAAACTCCAGGGGACCAAGTTATAGAGGCACAACATTGTGAGATTTACCTCCAGGAGCTCAACTAGGTTCCCACAGTAAATATCAGAAAAAACTCCTTTTGTGATTCTGGCAGGAGGACGGGAAAAGTAACCACTTTGGATTATGCCAGAGCATTCTGTTTTAACAAGGCCTGCCCTCAGGGGAAACTAATTAATCAGAGCTTCACCTGTTGGAGTACTATCAGAGCCTATCTGGCCTGGAGAAGGGAAATGCCTAACTGCAGTCCACTTAGAACATCCTGTCCAATTTAAGAAGGAGAGGAGAACAGAAATACTTGTGAGAGTCCACAGCCCAAGGCATAGTCTTACTAAAAGACTGAGACCTGATCATAAGACTATATGAAGCTTTCCAGCCCCCACACCTCACCAACACATCACTAAAAGCCTAGCCTACTTACAGCAGTTCCTTTTACTCAGAACATCATGTCTAGCTATCAAGAAAAATTGCAAGGCATATCAAAAGGCAAGAAACAAAATATGAAGAGACAGAGCAAGCATCAGAACCAGACATGGAAGGAATGTTGAAATGATCAGACCAGGAATTTTAAAAACCTATGATTAATATGCTAAGGGCTCTAATGGATAAAGTTGACAGCATACAAAAAAAGAAATAAAATGTAGGGCAATGTAACCAGAGAACTGGAAAGCCAAAATAAATAAATAAATAAATAAATAAATAAATAAATAAATAAATAAAGCCTTTTATAGGCTTATTGATGACTGGACACAAGGGAGGAAAGAGTTTCTGAGCTTCAGGATATATAAGTTGAAACTTTGAAAACTAAAAAGCAAAGTGAACAAAAGATTGAGAAAGAAAGAACAAAACATCTAAAGACTGTGGGACAACTATAAAAGGTGTAATGTTCATGTAATGGGAATACCAGACAAAGAAGAAAAAAAGAAACTAATAGAAGAAATATTCAAAACAATAATGACTGAGGAATTCACTCTAACTTAATGTCAGACACTAAATTACAGATCCAGGAAGCTCAGAGAACACCTAGCAGAATAAATGCTAAAAAAAATACTATACCTAGGCATACCATTTTCAAACTACAGAAATTTTTAAAAATCCTAAAAGATGCCAGAGAGAAAAATACATCTTACTTACAGAAGGACAAAGGTAAGTATTACAACCAACTGCTATTCAGAAACCAACCAAGCAAAAAGAGAGTAGAGTAAATTTAAAGGGTTGAAAGAAAAACCCACCAACCTAGAATTCTGTATCCTGCAAAATTGTCCTGTGTGTGAAAGAGAAATAAAGACTTCCTCAGAAAAGCAAAAATTAAAGGAATGTGTTACCAGTAGACTTGCCTTGCAAGAAAAGTTAAAAAGAGTTCTATAGAGAAAAGTGATATAGGTCAGAAACTTGGATATCAAGAAAGAAAGAGCATCAAAAAAAGGAATAAGTAAAGGTAAAATTTAAAAACTTTTATTTTTGTTATTCTTACTTGATCTAACAGAGAAAAGTTTGTTCAAAACAATAATACAAGCAATGTATCCAATTATATATACTTTTGCATGTATCACATATATATGCATAAGATATGTATAAGTAAAATAAGATACATGTGTATGATGTATATATTCTTATGTGTGCTTATATATAAGTAAAATGAATAACAGCAATGATACAAGTTTAGAATTTTTTTTATTACAGGATACCTACACTACCTGTGAAGTAGTATAGTGTTACTTCAAAGTGGACTTGAATTAATTGTATAGGTATATTGTAAACTCTAAAGCAACAACTAAAAAAGTATAAATGATATATTTAAATAGGAGACAAAAATAGAATCATGTAAAATGCTCAATTAAAAGCACAAAAGGCAGAAAAAAGACAAAAACAAGAACAAGGGCAACAAATAGACTACAGTAATGAATATGGTAGATATTAATTCAACTATATCAACAATCACTTTGAATGTCAATAGTCTAAATGCACCAATTAAATGACCGAGGTTGTCAGAGTGAATCCAAAAACAAGACCCAACTAAATGTTATCTACAAGAAACCCACTTTAAGTATAAATATATATATATTTAAGATTAAAAGTAAATGGGTGAAAAAATATGCCATGCTAATACTAATCAAAAGAAAATAGGAGTAGCTTCATTAAATTCAGACAGAGCAGACTTCAAAGCAAGGAATGTTACAGGGATAAAGAAGGGCATCATGTAATGATAAATGGGTCAGTTCCCCAAGAAAACCTAACACCTCTTAATGTATATGTGCCTAGCAACAGTGTCAAACTGAATAATGCAAAAATTAATAGAACTGTGGGACAAATAGATGAATCTTCTATCATAGTTGAAGAATTCAACAACTCTCAATTAGAAATGGACAGATACATCAAGCAAAATATTAGTAAAACCGTGGTTGAACTAAACATCACCATCAATCAACTAGATATAATTGACATATATAGACTACTTCATTAAACAATAGCAGAACAAATATCCTTCTCAAGCTCATATGGAACACTCAATAAGATAAATCAAGTTATGGGACTATAAAACTAATATATAATAATAGAAATTATAAAATATCAGAATGGAATTAAATTAGGAAACAATAACAGAAAGATAAATGAAAAATACCAATATATATAGAGATCAGATAACACATTTATAAATAACACATGGGTCCAAGAAGAAATATCAAGAGTAATTTTTAAATATTTTAAATTAATGAAAATGAAAACACAATATATCAAAATTTGTGGGATGCAATGAAAGCAGTGATTATAGGAAAATTTATAGTATTGAATGAATGTAGTAGATAAGAAGAAAGATCTAAAATCAATAATCTATGATTTCACCTTAAAAACTGAAAAAACGAGGAGCAAATTAAATCCAAAGGAGGAGAAGAAAAGGATAAGAATTAGATAAAACACAAATAAAATTTGAAATTGAAAACAAGATCAAAAGACAAAATCAATAAAACATAAGGCTAATTTTTTTAAAAGATCAATATAGTTGATCAGCCTCTAGCCAAATTAACTAACAAAAAGGGGAAAAGACACAAATTACTAACATCAGAAATGAAAGTGGCAACATCACAACAGATCCTATGGACATAAAAAGGATAATAAATACTATAAACAACTATATGGCCAAAAATTTGATAGTCTATATAAAAGGAACAAATTACTTGAAAGAAACAATTTGTCAAAATTCACACAAGAAGAAATAGACTATCTGAATATAAATATATTTATTTTTAAAAATTATATTAATAATTAATAACCTTCCAAAATATAAGTGTGAGGTCCAAATGGATTCATTGGTGAATTCTACCAACTTTTAAGGAAGAAATCATATCCATTCTCTAGAAACTCTTTCAGAGAATAGAAGCAGAGGGAATAGTTCCTAACTATTATCCTAATAACAAAACCAGACAAAGACATTACAAGGGGGGAAAAACCCCACATAGATGCAAAATAATTAGCAAGACATTAGCAAATGTAATCCAACAATGCAAAATTGTCATACAAAACTACCAAGTGAGATTTATTTTAGGTATGAAAAGTTGGTTCAACATTCAAAAATAAATTAATTTAATCCATTACATCAACAATCTAAAAAGAGACACATCACATGATTATATCAATAGATACAGAAAAAGTGTTTGGTAAAATCCAATATACTTAAATGATAAAAACTCTCAGTAAAGTAGAAATAGAAGGGAACTCTCTCAACTTTATAAGAAACATCTAAAAACAAAACAAAAAAACCTTACAGCTAACATCATATTTAATGTTGAGAAACTTTAAGCTTTCCCACTAATTGTAGAAACAAAGCAAGAATGCCCCCTCTCACCACTTATTTTCAACATCATACTGGAAGTCCCAGCTAGTGCAATAAGATAATAAAATAAAATAAAATAAAATAAAATAAAATAAAATAAAATAAAATAAAATAAAAGGTAAACAGATTTGAAGGAAGAAATTAATCAGTCTTTGTTCAAAGATGATATGATTGTTTATGTAAAAAAACTGAAAGAACCAATAAAAAACTCTTAGAATTCATAAGTGATAATAGGTAGTTTGCAGGACACCGGGTTAATATACAAAACCCCAAAACTGTCCTATATAGCAGCAATGAACAAGTGGAATTTAAAATTAAAACCTACAGTAAACAAGACAGTGTGATTTGGTAAAAGAATAGACAAATAGATCAACGGACAACAATAGAAGGATCAATGGAACAGAACAAAAGTAGATCCACATAAATACAGTCAAGTTATCTTTGACAAAGAAGCAAAGGGACTATAATAAAGCAAAGATAGTCTTTTCAATTATTGGTGCTGGAACAACTCAACATCCACATGTAAAAAATGAAATCTAGACACAAATATTACACCCTCCATAAAAATTCACTCAAAATGGAGCATAGACCTAAATGTAAAAAACAAAACTGTAAAATTTGTAGACAGTAATGCCTGGTGGAGGTTAGTCTGCATTGTCTTCCAGTACCTACCACCATGTAACTCACAAAATTGCTAGAATATGCCACAATGTCACTAAATATTTGGGAAAATATTTTCTTCCTTTTCTCTCTCCTATGGACCATACTAATGGTAAAAAAAAAAATTAGGCTTCCCTTCAAGGTGGGCGCAAGATAAAAGAAGGGCATAACAACCAGGGATAGGAAATCTTAAGTTAAACATTTCTCATCTTTAGGTAAATCTAATTCAGTCTTCACACAATTGGCTGACAGAAATTCTCAAAATGTTCCTGGAGGTCAAATCCACCCCCCCCCCCCATCCCCACCCCACCCCATGTGAGCTGGACAAGCCTTTGGAAGTCTTTTGCATTTAAAGCATTTGGAACTGGGCCTACCTTGATTATCTTCTGCAGCACTATTGCTCTGAATTTTCCAAACCAGTCAGTTTCATTAAAGCAGGCAAGCACTGGGTTTTTAATATTAAAGCTTTTGCTGTTCAGACCCTTATCTTATATATCATTTCATCAGAGACCTGCATTGTCTTCCAGTACCTACCACCATGTAACTCACAAAATTGCTAGAATATGCCACAATGTCACTAAATATTTGGGAAATTCTTCACAGGAGCAGGACAAACACCACATTTGAGGAAAAATTTTCAAACCTCTTTGTTCAGCCCCCAAAAGACAAAAGAAAAATTTACTTATCCCCAGATTAATCATGATCAACCAAAACAAAACGATAGAGTGAAGCTTAGTTTCTGCATTGCCTAAAAGCATTAACTTTTGGCCCAACAACACACACACACACACACACACACACACACACACACATCCATTACCAATTCCATGAAGCTACAGGCTGAGAACCAAACACAAAGGTTGGCTAGTTTCTAGGATACAAAAGAAAAAATAATTCTCATTCATTCTGAATGTGGTTTCAGATTTAGTCATACTTAACAAATTCTTCTGTCATCTTTAGAAAGTCTTATTTTATTTAGTTTTCAAATGGGGCTATTATTTATTAAGTGCTTATAGTGTACCATGTGCATTTTACAATTTAACTATTTAGTGAAGTATACGGTCTTACTTTTTTTTATTTTAGAGCTAAGGCTATGAGAAATTAAGTAACTCTGAAAGTTACATAGCCAAGAAGTGACAGGGCTGAGTGGGCTTGTGATCAAATCCCACACTTTTTATTTTGGTGCTAAGAAGCAACCATCAGTGAATACAGCCAAAAAAAGTAGATTATATCACTCTATGTAGCTCCCAATAGTTTTGCAGAACAAATGACTTTGAGTGGAAGAGTTCCACCACACCCAGATAAAGGGGAGAGTTTAGTAGTGAGATTCTTGAGTAGAACAGATGGGCACCAGGGCTGGATCCAGTTTTCTCTCTGCTAGGATATCATCTGGAGGTATAAAAACAGTGATTGTGGTTTGGAGATATTCTGGTAAATAAGAGTCTGCTAATTTAAGTCCCTGGTTAAGAAAAAATTTGTAGCATCTATAATAATAAAAGCATAATATGCTAATTAGATTGGACAGCCAAACAACCTTCTGGATGTCATTCCAGATGTCCTTCTGGACAACCTTCCAGACGAAGCAATGGTGGCATGGCTGAGGCAGAGGTGGCCACCACAGTGGGCTGGGGCCGAGGCAGAGGCGGTTAGGGGCAATCAGGCAGGCAAGTAAGTGGTTAGGGGTGATCAGGCAGGCAGGCAGGCAGAGGCAGTTAAGGGTGATCAGGCAGGCAGGCTAGTGGTTAGGAGCCAGCAGTCCCAGATTGTGAGAGGGATGTCTGACTGCCGGTTTAGGCACAATTCCGCAGGGATTCCTGCGGGATTGGGATCCCTGCGGGATCAGGCCTAAACCTGCAGTCGGACACCCCCAAGGGGTCCAGGATTGTGAGAGAGTGCAGGCCGGGATGAGGGACCCCCCTCTCCCCGTGCCTGAATTTTGTGCTCTGGGCTACTAGTATCATTATAAAAACATGTATTATCATAATCATTCATAAGTAATTAAGTATAAATGAAATAACACGTGCACATGTGATACATATATACATATTCTAAGTGTGTGGGACATCTCTTTTAAAAGATTCTGAGTTTATTAGGATTGCCCACTTTTATTTTCTGAGATAGAATTTGATTTTCTGACATTCATAATTTTCTCTGTGATGAATTAAATTTGGTTATATGAAAAACTGGAACAGTATACACATGACTGTAATTCACTATTACTCAAATGTTTATTAAACTTATTAAACTAAAGTAATTATTAATCACTCTAAAGTAACTTAATGTTAAAACTTCTGCATTCTGTATTAATTTCTATAAAAATTTCCCTTGTATGTTTGCAAAACTTCAATACTAACGCTGTTTATCTCAACTCTGATTATAGGTGCAAAATTAGAAACAATATAGATGACCCAAAACGGGGGATTAATTAGATATTCCATTGTAAAAGATAGCATGTATGCTACCATATTAAGCAAAAAGCAGGTCACATATGTAACCTATGTCGAACCCAATTGTATTCTTTTCAATTCCTATAATAGATACATTCAATGTCCATCCAGTTACTAAGTGTCCATACACATATGCCATAGTCCCCTTCACCTTATCCACAGGGGATACCTTCCAAGGCCCCTAGTGGATACTTGAAACCATGGATAATACAGAACTTTATATATACTGCTGCATATAGATATCCTAATATATAAAAACCCAGGGTCCATAACGACTGAAGGCTTGACTGACTAGAAATCAGTCCTGCAGTCAGTGCTGGGTTGCCGTGGCGACCCAGCACTGACTGCTGCCACTGTGGGTGCAGCAACCCATTACTGACTGCTGAGAGGGCTGTGGATCAGGCCTGGAGAGAGGTCTGGACAGAGAAGCAGGGTCTGATTCCTAGCCTCCATGGCAGCTGTTGATCAGCTCTTGCTTCTCTTTTTCTCTCCGGGCCTCTATGGGGGCTGCTGATCAGCCCCGCCTCTCTGTTCAGGCCTGGAGATAGGCTCAGAGATGCTGACTGGCATAGAAACCTACCAATCAGAACCAAATCTGGGTGAACTGTGAGGAGCCAATGGCTGCCTAGGAGGCAGAGCTTTTGACACTGACTGGCACAGAAACCGACCAATCAGAACCAAATCTGGGTGAACTGCAAAGGCAGAACCTAAGGTGGGGGCTGAGGAGGGGTTTTAAGGGCAACAGCTGTTTGGTGTAAGGTGTAAGAAAGCAATTCAATTTTTTAATGACCAGTTTGGCAGCATAGTGCATATGGCTGGCTATCAGTCCAGATATAGGGATTATGTATTTTTGTCTGCCAAGAGCATCTCCTCCTGCTGAAAAAGGTTTTTCTCCCCCATTTAAGCAATCCTATCCTATATAATCTATCTATACTAATAAAAGGGTAATGTGCTAATTAGACCAGATTGACTGGCCATCTTCCAGATGTCCAACTTACTTCCAGACAAAGCCATGGTGGTGGGCGTTGAGGCAGAGAGGGCAGTTGGGGGCGAGATCAGGCCAACAGGGAAGGGCAGTTGGGGGTGAAATCAGGCAGGGGAGTGCAGTTGGGGGCGACCAGGCCAGCAGTGGAGAGCAGTAGGGGGCGAGATCAAGCCGGTAGAGGAGGGCAGTTAGGGGTGATCAGGCAGATAGGTAGAGGCAGTTAGGGGTGATCAGGCAGGCAGAGAGCTTAGGGGCGATTAGGCAGGCAGGCAGAGGGGTTAGGGGCAATCTAATAATAAAATAGAGCAATTATAACAATATGCTATAATAAAAGTTATATAAATGTGGTCTCTCTCAAAATGTCTTATTTTACTGTACTTTTCTTATGACAATGACTATATGATGAGATGAAGTGAGGGTGAGTAATGTAGGCATTGTGATGTAGCATTAGGCTACTATAGGACTACTTGAACACAGCACTGTGATACCACAGTAATTGATCAGATTACTATACTGCGAAGGCTGCTAAGTGACAATGGGGAAGTAGGGTACACAGTGTAGATACACTGACAAAGAGATGACTCACATCTTTGGTGGGATGGAGTGGGATAGCTTGAGATTTCATCATGTTATGCAGAGGACAGTGCAATTTAAAACTTGCAAATTATTTCTGAAATTTTTTATTTAATATTTTTTGATGGTGGTTAACCATGGGCAACTGAAACCATGGAAAGTAAAACTGTGGATAAATGTATGTAAACATGTGTTTTATACATATCTGTTTTATGCATATACATTTTACACATATTTATTTAAAAGTAATATAAATTGTCAATATGGTAAAATTTTTTTATTGATTTTTAGAGAGAGAGAGGAAGGGAGAGGGAATAAGAGAGAGAAACATGGATGTGAGAGCGAAACATTGATCAGCTGCCTCCTGCACTTCCCCTACCAAAAATTGAACCTGCAACCCCAGCATGTGCCCTGACAAGGGCATTGAACCAGCAACCTTTTGGTATATGGGACAATGCTCAGCCAACTGAGCCACACCACACAGGTTGAATTGTTAATATTATAAATATTCCTTCACAAAACATACAAATGTTGCAAAAATGCCATAAGAATTTATGAACACTTCTGGAAACACAAATTGGAACACAGATGAGAAGAAAGAAGATAGATAGCTGGCATCACTTGGAAACAGTACTTTGTTATCCAGAACTTGTCTTCATGCTTTCTGAGATAAAATTAACTTGTTTTTACTTATTTACTTATTTTGCCTGTGTGCTTCCACTGATTAAAATTTCCATATGCTCTGAAGCCAAGTCTGTCTCTGGTGTTGGCAGTGGCATAGCTCACAAACCTGAATGGCCTTCATGTATAGTCACCCTTTGTTTGGGGATATAGGGCAAGCAATGTAGAGACACATTTGCGTGGGGCCTGAACTGTGTTGATTTCAAAATGGATGGATGGATGGGTCATGTTGTGACAGAGGTACTCACATAATTGTTCATTTTGGCTTGTTTGTGATATTTGGGGCCTCTAATGTGTGATCTCTCTTGCCCAGGTAAAAGTGTGGTGTAAAATTATATGTAATAATTAATACTATTAGCTACATGGAAACACTTCTTTTATTTTGTCCACATATTTTTATACCATTTTCCATTTTGTTTAACTTACTTTTATCTTTGAATCTAAAATGTGTCTCTTGTAGAGAGCATGTAGTTGTATCATAAATTTTTAATTCAGTATGATAATCATTAACTTTTGATTGGACTATTTAATCCATTTACATTTAACCTATATTATTAATATAGTTGGATTTACATCTACAATTTTAGTTTTTGATGGCTTATGATTTTTTTGTTCCTCTATTCTTACTTCGTTGATTTATTTTTCAGTAAGTGAATATTTGCTAATGAATAATTTTAGTTTCTCTAATGATGTTTTCACTATAATTTTTAGTTCATTTTTAGTGAATACTCTAGGGCTTATTATATACATCTTAACTTATAAAAATCAGCTTCAGATATATATTTGCATAATTAGCTATATATAAGAACATTATTACTACATAAATTCCATTTCATCTTTCTTGTGATGTTATGTGTATCTATTAATGTTGCAAACCCAACAATGCATTGCTATAGTTATTACTTTATCATATGTAGTCATTTTTTTACGTGCAGTACAATTTTCCTCTCCCTCAACTCCTTTGTGCTATTACTGGCAAGTGAATCACACATATATTATGTTTCTACATGTGATAAGTCCAAAACTACATTATATGCATACTGTTTTATAAAATTGCTTTTAAAATCGCATGTGACAAAAATAAGAAAAATATTCATTTGTACTGTTTCACATAAAATTACCTTTACTGGTGTGTTTTGTTTCCTTTTTTTTTTGTTTGTTTATTTGTTTGTGAATATAAATTAGTGTCTGGGGATCTCTTGCTTTCAGTCTGAAGGCCTTCTTTTAGTATGTCCTGTAAGGCACTTCTAAGAGCAACAGATTACATTAGTTTTCTTTACATCAGGGAAAGTCTTTATTTCACCCTTATTTTTGGAAGATAGCTTTACTGAATATAGAATTCTTGGTTGACAGTGTTTTAGCACTTTAAATATATTATTCTACTGCCTTCTGTCATCAATTGTTTCTACGGAGAAGGTAGCTGTAAATGTGATTTGGGTTCCAACGTAAGTGATGATGTTTTATCTTGCTCTATTTAAGGTTTTCTCTTTGCATTTCATCATTTTTACTATGATATACCTGTTTGTGGATCTCTGTAAATCCTAAATTTGTACATTACTGTTTTCCAGTAAATTTTGGAAGCTTTATTGCATTAGTTTTATGGGAATATTTTCTGTTCAATGCTTCCATTGAGAAGAAATTTTAGGGGTGAAATAGGCAGGGTTAGGAAATTTTAGAAATTAAGGGGTCCATGGAAAAAACACAGGGCTACAGAGTTGCAAAAGGGTACATTTCCATAAGACAAGGGAGCTGGGAGAAGTTACATTTCCATAAGATAAGGGAGCTGGGAGCAGCAAAAGGTACACATTTACAGAATAAAGGGAAGGAAGAAGAAAGCCCAGAGGGAATAGGAGAACAATGAGCGAGGAGGACCTCACATGTCCCCTGTGAGTTTCGACCTTTGAGCTCAGGAGTTGCTATAGTGACCAAATCAAAGGGGAATAGTGATCAATCAGAGGGGATATCAAGGCACAAAAAACTACAGCCTTTATAAACCTTGGAAAAAGGAACTCAGTGGGACTCTTTGCCCCTCCCCACGTGGGAGTCTGTGCTGTGAGATTCTTTCCCCCTCCCCACGTGGGAGTTTGTACTTGTTCTTCAATAAATTTCCACCTTTACTATACCATCTTCCATCCGTGATTTCTTTGACTCCAATGGACAAGCGCCCGGGAACCATCCTGCCAAGGGGAACACCACACGTTTCCAGTCCAAAATTCCCGTATCACCATCAGGTGCACCAATGTTGGCACACTAGGTGTCCCACATTTCTCTCAGGCTCTGTTCATTTTTCTTCATTCTCTTCTCACTCTGTTCTTCAGCTTTCAAAATCTCTATCACTTATCTTCAAGTTTGCTAATTTTTTCTCTTGCCAGTTGAAATCTACTATGGAGAAACTCTAGTGAATTTAAAAATTTCAGTTTTTATATTTTTAAACTTCAAAATTTCCATTTGGCTCTCTTTTAGAATATCTTCTCTTTATTGATATTCTTTCTGATGTGACATTATCATCATACCTCCCCTTATTTCTTTTATCATGCTTTCTTTTAGTTCTTTCAACATATTTATGATAGCTATTATGAAGTTCTTTTTTTCTTAAATTTCACATATGGCCATTCTCTCACAGGCAGTTTATGTTACCTGTTTGTTTGTTTTTTTTCTTCCTTTCTGGTATATGAATCATCCTTTCTTGTTTCTTTGCATGCCTCATAATTTTTTTGTTGAAAACTGGACCATTTCAATAAAATACGGTAGCCACTCTGGGCAGTAGTCTTCTCCTTACTCCAGGCTTTTTATTGTAATTTGCTTGTTTATCTTTCAGTGGTTGGCTGGATGATTTTAGTGAAGTCTATTTACCCACAACAGTGTAAAGCCTTCGATGGTGCTTCTCAGGGGTGCCGTTTGGGGCACGTAGTGATATTAGAAGGGCAATCTTTCCATCTTTCCTTGATCACATTTAGCTGTTATATTTCTCTAATTCTGGCTGATTTATCTATTATTTTCCATAATGCCTTTAGGCATAGATTGCTTTGTAAACGAATTCAAACCAAATGTGGCAACCAAATACTTTCTTATATCCTTGTGTGACATTTGCTCTGACCCCTGGAGAGCTCATCCCAGCTTTCTTTCTAGCAAACCAACTGGCCTACACTACATCCAAGAATGCTATCTCAGTTGCCTTTCACCACACCCTTCACTGTTCTTGAGAATGTCCCTAGGTCTGAACTTCAGGCTCTGTTGCACATGAAGTCATTTCCTTTGGGAAGAGATTAGGAGCTATCTCTTTTATAGCCTGCTTCTTTCCCCAGGCAAGTTCTGAGCTGGTGCTCTGGAACTGGACGTAGGAAAAATGAAAAGAAAAATTCTCTCTGAGTCATACCCTCACTCCAGGAGGTGAGCACTTGGCAAAAGAAGACAGCAGCTTGAGGTCTTCTTGTCTTTTCTCTCCTGGCATGGAACTGCCACTGCATGATCCAGAGCAAAGGTTATTGAGGTCCCTGTATTCCTAACATGCTGTGCCCAAGATACAGCCTTTATTCCACAAATGGCAACTGGGCAGATAAAGGGAGCTCCCACTTTATTGTTGCACTTGCCTGGGGCTTATCCTTAGAAACAAACATTTGGGACAGCAGGGAAAGTAAAGTCCTGCTCATTTTGGGTAGAAAGCCCTCTGGCTGGGAGCTGGGGGAAGAAGAAGTCCTGTTACAGCTACAGTCCTGCCCTGCTAAACTGAGAGAGGGCTGGGGAGATGATGTAGTCTTGATCATCTACCACAGACTCTCACTATTCTTGCTGAATTTTCATAGGTTTTCTTTAATAGACATTTCATTTGCCCTCAAGACCATTCCTAAAGGCTTGAGATTGTTGTATTGAAATTTCACCAGTTTCCCTGGGAGCAGGTCATTAGAGATTGCCTCGCTGTCATTCCAGGAGTTCATTTCCATTTGTCTTCATTTCTGAAAGATAGTTTTGCTAAATATAGGATTTTTCGGTGACAAAACTTTCTCCAGCACTTTGAGCATGCTGTGCCACTATATTCTGCCCTCCATTATTTCTGATGAAAGTTACTTGTTAATTTTTTTTGGCATTCCCTTGTATGTGAAGATATGTTTAATTTTTCTCCTATGCTTTTAACATTTTCTCTTTACCTTTGTCCTATAACTTATTATATATCTAAGTATGAATCTCTTTATGTTTATTGGATTTTGTTGAAGTTTTCAGTTATATAGATTATCTTTTTTTATCACATGTGGGAAATTTTCATCCATTATTTCCTCAATTATTTTTTCTGTTCCTCTTCTGATACTCCCATTACATGTATATTGGTATTCTTAATGCTTCCCCACAGCTCTTTGAGGATTTGTTCATTTTTTCATTATGCTTTTCTCTTTCTTTTATTCAGATTTTATTGTCTCTAATGATCTATCCTCAAGTGTGGTTAATTTTTTTTTTTTTCCTTTTGGAAGCTCAAATCTACACTTGAGCAGCCTCTAGTGAATTTTTCATATCAAATACTATACTTTCCAATGTCAAAATTTCAATTTGTTTTTAAGATTTTATCTCTTTATTGATATTTTCCACTTGGTAAATCATTATTATCACATCTTCCCTTAATTTTTTTAAACATGGTTTTCTTTCATTCTTTGAACTTATTGATAATAGCTGCTCTATAACTTGTGTCTGCTGTGTCCACTGGGCCCCCATCAAAGGCAATTTCTATTGCCCACTGTTTTTCCTTTATGAGTCACACTATCATATTTATTTGTATGCCTGTTTTTTTCCTAAAAACTGGATAGCTAAGATAATATATTGTATCAGCTCTGAATTCTTATGTGTCCCCTTTCCTTCCCAAAGGCTTATTGATGTTGCTGGTTTTTTGGTAGTTTTTGTGGTTTACCAAACACTTTCAATGGTTGTGATTTATAATTTTCACAAGTTAAATAGTTGTTTTACTCAGAAGAGAATCTGCAGAACTCCTCATATAGTCATTCCAGAAGTCCCAAGTACCAGGTTAATTTTGTACAGTTCTTGTACAAGACTTCCAATCATTTTCCAAAGATGTCCTTGTTCCTCTTAATGGGAAGTTTTATTTAGAGATCACAGTTTGGTTGATAGTTTTGCTTTTGCTCTTAAGTACATCACTTTCAATACTTTTGAATTTATACAGGTAGGAATGATTTTTTTTCCAGGTAAAATACATCATGAGGTTACACTGAAAACCTTTATCCTCAATAACATAAACACAGCTTGTTTTATTAAAAAACAAAACAAAACAAAAAAAACACACAAAACAACCCACACTTAAATAATGTGTTTTAAAGTAGTAGGAATAGTTCTTATCAGTATTTATGCCACCAACTATATACACAGTCATTTTTTTTGTCCTCACCTGAGGATATTTTTTCCATTGATTTTTAGAAAGAGTGGAAGGGAGGGAGGGAGGTGGAGGAGAGAGAGAGAGCAAGAAACATCAAGGTGAGAGAAGCACATTGATTGGTTGCCTCCTGCACACACTCCGACCATCAAACATGAAGGCCAACACTCTAACCACTGAGGAACACTGGCCAGGGCTAGTCACTTTTTATTTTTAAAGATCATTTTATTTATCCAAATGATATAAATATATTTGCATGGTTCAAAATCAAATCAAACCTACAAAACAAGATATATTCAAAGTAGTTTAATTTATATTACTGTCTCCTCTACACAGACCAACATGTAACATTTTTAAAATTTATTTTTCTAGTACTTTTTAAAAAAATTCACATAAGCATGTTACTTTCATTTCTTCATATCACCAGAATACAATGCACTTTTTCTTCTGTACTTAAAAAAAACACCACAATATATCCTAGAAAAAAATCTATAATAATATGTAGAAATATGCCTCATTTTTAATAGTTCATTTGCTGGTATTGACTTTTGCCTCTATGTTCATAAATGATTTTGAATATAACTGACATGTGTGTGTGTGTGTGTGTGTGTGTGTGTGTGTGTGTGTGTGTGGTACGGTGCCTAGGGGACCCCAGGAAGTGAGACATGGATGCTGGTGTCTGGGATCCTGTTGCAGCCACAGCAGCTTCACATTGAACTCTTTCATATGTTGAACACTATACATATTTAAATCAAGGAAGAAGCTAAAAAGTTCAAAAACCACTGCTTCAGAGGGATGCAATATAGCTAATATTGCCAAATATTTCTTACCCCTTTAAAGGGAAAATTTAGTAATTAAAGGTTTATTTTTAGTTTTGGAATTTTAATTTCCCTATACCAATTACTTCAACATTATTTTAATTTAGAAATTGGGATCAGTAAAACTTTCTTGTTATTGTTAACCATCATTATGTTAAATTTTGACATTTTCATGAGCTGGTCACTTAAGACATATTTTTGAAATTAAAAACTAGTTCAAGATTAAACACCCAAATTTATCTACATGGTGGGCACAAGAGAATGTGAGTTAACAGTATGTATGCATCCATGTGCCTGCACCTGGAAAACTCTCCCTAATTCTCTCCACCACCTCTAGTACAAGATTTTTTCGCCCTATTTTGCAGTCTTTTATCTCTCCTGTTTCAATGAGTTTGCACCCTTTAGATAGTGGGTATTTCTTAAATTTACAGAAGTCCATAAATTTCAAATAACTCTGCTTAATTAATCTAAATAAACTTAGAAGGGTAAACAAAATATCCTAATTATGCATTGAGAAGTTTCTCATGGTATGGAAATTTGTTGGCCTGTAATTCGACTAAAAATACAAGTATGAAACTCAGTGCTTTGATTTTTCAAAGAAAAATGATTTTTTAAAAATTAGGTGGATGTGACTAAGACTGCACCTATAAATAACAGAAGTAGGAATTGATATGAGCTATTTGACTAAATTTGTTTGAGACCACTAATAATTGCAATGAAGGTCTACCAAAAAGCATTCCTTGCCCGGCCGGTGTTGCTCAGTGATTGAGCATCAACCTATGAACCAGGAGGTCACAGTTCTATTCCCAGTCAGGGCACATGCCTGGGTAAGTCTCAGTCCCCTGTAGCGGGCATGCAGGAGGCAGCTGATCAATGATTCTCTCTCATCATTGATGTTTCTCTCTCTCTCTCTCTCTCTCTCTCTCTCTCTCCCCCTTCCTCTCTGGAATCAATATATATATATATATATATGTAGCATTCCATCAAGCACACCAAGCATGTTTCTGGCATCCTGTTTGTTCTGTAATATTAGGCATATTCCACCTTTTTTAAAAAGTACTTCCATTTAATTCTACTTATTCTGGAAATGAATTTTCCAGCACTCCACTCAGTTTTCTTTCCCTTTCTGTCCAGCTCATCTCTGAGTATGTTAAATTCTTGCGTATTCTCCAAAGTGGGCCTTTTCAGCTGGGGAGCAGGTTATGTTGGGGGAGAGGGCTTTGCTGTCATCTGTCAACACTGGGCTCTCTGGCTCTGTCACCAATGAAGACAGAGGAATTAAGAAACAAAGCTCAAGTCATTTTCTCAAAAAGTCCCCTTAAGTTTCTATCTTGCTGTGGTGTGCAGGAGAGTGTATTCTCAAAGAAGTATGAAGAAGTTCTAGAAGGCTGAAGCTATTCCAAAGACAGGGACCCAGCTGTGGGTGGGTTCTCCATGTCAGAGGCCCCATTTGTAGGCCCTGGCCTGAGTCTTGTGGCTTAATGGCTTCTTAAGGGTTTTTATTTTCTTTGAGAGCCTCGATTTCATGTTTCTTTTTGAGTAGCCTTTATTTCCCCTCCTGGGGTTGTTTCCATGGAAAGTAGGCAAGAGAGTCCCCTTTGCATTTGATTGCAGTTGATTTCATTGTGAGATCTCTTCACCCATCTGCTAACACTGTCTATCCCCTCTGCTGGCTAAAGACGACAAACTCTGAAGTGTCTTCAGTCTTCAGCGTCTGCACAAGAACGGGAAATGAGTGTGTTACTGGCCCCAGGAGGCGACGTACTTCCCTATACTCTAAATTTTTCCCTAACTCTGGCTTTAGTTTTCAACAAACCTTAGCTGGTAGCCAAGAAAAATACTTTTAAGAACACCCCTTCAAAATGGAACGAGACAAGAATCATAAATTTAAAAATAATTATAATAAAGCAGGAAGTCTAATCTCATGCCTTGGTCTCCCCCTGT
Source organism: Cnephaeus nilssonii (assembly GCF_951640355.1). Classification (NCBI taxonomy): domain Eukaryota; kingdom Metazoa; phylum Chordata; class Mammalia; order Chiroptera; family Vespertilionidae; genus Cnephaeus; species Cnephaeus nilssonii. The sequence continues at coordinate 14,686,886 of NC_137082.1, read as the reverse complement.
CACTTGTACAGGGCCCTTGTGAATGGGAGATGGCTGCTCGTTTCTCCAAATACTCTACTTTCATCCAACCTGAGTGCCGCCTTCCACCTCCACCGTGAGCGTATTCTTGGACACTGGGCATATTGCATGTTTCAGAGGAAAAAGAAACCTTGGCTTTGACTCGAGGCCTCTCACTCAAACTTGAGAGGAAAGTCTGTGTGTAAGTCTGGGTTCCCCAAAGGAGAGAACATGAGAAGGCACTTCCTATTCACTAAAGTATCTAAAACATTGCCGAGGGAAAGTTAAGCCGGTACAGATGCTAAGCACGTTAAGTCTAAACAAGCTCAGAAACCATGTAGAATGCCAAATAAATGTTAGGGTTGTACTTCATCTAGGCCATTTGCAGTTGGTTCTATGAGCAGGCAACAAACTTGCTTGTAGAGATTAAGAGCTAAGCTCAGGCCCAGGGAGGCTGGCTGCCTTTTCCCATTATTTTGATTCACACAGGAAACATTTTGGAAAAGAAATGGGTGGAATTTAAAAGGTCCAGAGCACCTCCTTTAGAAAGCAGAACATTATACCTGGAAAAAAATATCCTACCTCCCTGGGATCAGTGATTCTGAAGAGTTCTGTGTGCTGCTCCTGAAGACAGCATTGTGAGTCCTGGCTGATGTGGCTCAGTTGGTTGGGTGTCTTCCGATGATCCAGAAGGTCACCAGTTCAATTCCTGATTAGGGCACAAGCCTAGGTTATGGGATTGACCCCTGGCAGGGAGTGTGCAGGAGGCAGCCTATGGATGTTTGCCTCTCACATTGATGTTTCTCTTCCTCTCTTTTCCTCTCCCTTCCTCTCTCTCTAAAAATCAATAACATTTTTTAAAAATCTAAAAAAACGGGATTATGAGGAGAGAAAGCCAATGAAGCAACAAATGAATACAAACAAGTGATTACTATTTTAGTGAAACAAAATTTTAAAAATATAAACAAATGTATAAATAATAGCAGGCACTTTTGGCTCCATCGCCATAATAAATTAATTAGATATTAAAACCTTGGCCACTATTAAATTGACAAAGCACCATGATACATCTTTTTTTTTATGCTTTGTTATGCAACTGCACTGCATGTTCTATGATCATGCTGCAAGAAAAAAAGGAAAAAAAAATAACTGAAACATGTCACACACATGTTGGAAAAGTATGTGAGCATCAGAACTGGAATAGAGATGCTGTCCAACAAACAAAGGTCCAAATTGTGAGAATGGTTATAGGTATATCTGTTTCCTCTAAGGGTGCTTTATATCATAAAGTGTAATATAAAGGAGTACTAAGTTACATTTAAAAAGTAAAATCTCACCATATGCCTACATTAAGACATATCAGATTATATAGATCAATTTCCTTAACAAGAAATAATCTCCTTTAATATTATTTTGCTGAATCTACAGGGAATAGATTGTCAATAGAAACCTTGATTTTTAGTTTTTATATTGATAAGGTAGACATTCAGATTGTTTCCTCTTTTCCAAAAAAATTAAACTTGCACCTTATCAGAAGGGGAATGTTTCTCTCCTCCTCCTCCTCCTCTTCCTCCTCCTCCTCTTCCTCCTCTCCTCTTCCTCCTCCTCCTCTTCCTCCTCCTCCTCTTCCTCCTCCTCCTCTTCCTCCTCCTTCACCTCCTCCTCTATCAGCTTCCCTTATAGCATTTCTATTTCTCTTAAGTAATGCTTTTCATCAGAAAAAAAGGATGACCTGGGATTTCTGCCTTAATTGAATTTGCTTATGGTAGACTGCATCATGTTCAAAGATTGAAAGTTTAGATATTTGTTTGTGCCTGTTTTTTTTTTTTTTTTTTTTTTTTAGTGGAACTTTCTCTGTTCGGTATTCACTACACTTGAGTGGATTTTTTTTGGGGGGAAATCTGTATTGTATTTGTGTAAAATTACAAAATATCAGTGGTCTAGATCTGATGTTACACTCAAATGTTTTCCCTAATTTTCTTTTTATTACTCTTTGCATAATTTTAAGGCAATGCAGCCTTCCAATTACAGGGACCACTGACAAACATAAACACCAACAAAACACCACTGGGCACACATTTCCTGCCTTGCATGCCATTGCACTGTTCCTCAAAAACGCACCCACAACTTATAATTATAGAAGCCACAGGAACAGAGAAACTAATCCCAGGAGAAATCAATGATGGCTAAACCGACTGTCCAATCTGTGAAAGTAAACCCATGTGGCAAAAAATTAGAAAACAAAAGTATTCATGGTTGAATCTATTGGCCTCATTGCTAAGGTCCAAAATCTAACCATCTAAGGCCAGATTCAATAAAAATCTGTCTGGATTTTATGCCAAGCCATGCAGGCCTGGAAAAATCAATTTTCTGGAACTTGTAAAGTGTCCCACAGTCAAGGCAAAGTCAGCATTCCTTTTCATTCTTATTCTCAAAGCAGGCTTGTGAGACACTCCAGAGGCCTGGGTCAACCGCAGGTCTTGGCTGGTTTGAGCAGGTTCTAGTACCGGGGAAAAAAGGATGAAGCATGTGAATGTTGTTCATTGTCAAACTATATATTTGCATGTATAGCATTGTTAAGTGTCATTCATTCATTCATTTTTCCATTTATTCATCAAACATTTTGGGGGCCTGGCCCTGTGCCAAGTGCTGTGCTACAAACTGGAAAAGTCAAGATGGAAAATCATGGTCTCTGTTGTGAATGAGACCACAGTTAAGCAGACAATCATAACACAGTGTCATAAAGATTCTTAAAGGATTGTGGAGGAGCCCATGACTGCATCAAAAAGAGGCACCTAATTAAATCCTGAAGAACAGGAAGTGTCTGTGGGAGTGCTTCTCCAAGCAGGTAACAGATCAGATCAGCCTTGAGGGTTGGATAAAGAACAATGGCAAGGGCAAGAATGAACATATTTGACTGAGAACATTAGGGACAATAGTGCAAAAATGTGTGTGTGTGTGTGTGTGTGTGTGTGTGTGTGTGTGTGAGAGAGAGAGAGAGAGAGAGAGAGAGAGAGAGAGAGAGAGCGCCAAAGGTGTATCTTAACATTGCATTTTAGAAAGGGCTTGGAAGTATGTGGAAAATAAACTATAACAAAGATGAACCCAGAGACAAGAGGTGGCTTAGGAGGTTATTGCAGTAATCAAAGTGAGAACTGAGTTGAGGCAGATGCATTAAAATCTTTTATGGTGACAGTCTTAATGGTTGAGTTAAGAGATGGGGGCATGTAAGACTATGTCCCCTCATGTTGACTGGACAAGGGGCAGGGTCCCATACATAATGGCAAGTAATACAGAGAAGAAAGGACAGGTGAGGAGGGTAAGATAATAAATAGGAGGTGTGCTTGTGTTAAAAGGGTTGGTAGGAAGCTTGGAGTATAATTCTGGGTGCGGGCCAGTGGTCTATGGCCCATGGTTATAATTTGAGGTGTAAATGAGGGGAAAACAAGAGAGAAAACTGAGTTAAAAATATAAGGCTTAAAGAACAAAGTCCTGCAGAGTACTAGGGTTAAGTTAAAATGGGGGAGAAACTCAGAAAGTCACTAGAGGGTGTCCATAGAGAGAGGAAAGCCAGCAGAGATGAAGGTCCCCAAATGCAAGGAAGAGAAAGTTCCAAGAAAGGTGGGACCAGTTGTATATTTTGCAGAACAATCAAGCAAGGTAAGGACTGTGTGGCGGTCCTCAGAAGGGCTGGGTTTGAGGCTCAGTGATAAGCAGCCCTATGACATATAAATCTTATGAAGGACACATTCAGTGTCATAAGCATAAAGGAGAAAAGGTCAGAAAATGGTGCAAGGAGATATCCAGCTTGACAAGCAAGCTCAATGAGCATGGCTTCTTGAGTCTTTAGTTACTCATGAGAAATAGTTTTGTGTGGCTATTAACCTTGTATATGTGCAAATTTATGGCTCTGTAACTCTAGGGTAATTACCTTTTATAATGCAAAATAACCTATTTATGTTTCCTGAATCAGGTTCCCAAGTATTATTTCTCATTGTGCCATCTGCCACCTGGCTATATGGTCCAGTGGTGGTATAAAATGGCTTGGTAATACCATGCAAATTTTTTTCTTATTTGCCACAAGGAATCTGAAAATAGGAAATGCACATACATAGTAAACTGATATGACATCTAGGGACTAATCTATATGTACTCTGTGATTTTTAATAGAATATGCTTTAGGTCTACCGGTGCTGATGCTGTCTGTCAGTGGCTCATCCACCCACATGATACTTGCTCTTTCTGTACTATTATTGTTGGCTTCCTCCACAAGGACCTGGGACTCTTTGCCTTAGAGCTTTTCCTAGCCCATGCTTGGGCAGGCTGAAAAGGCCGTGGAGCTCATGTCCATCCTGCGGGAGCTGCCTTCAATACTTAATGGGAATCGGGGGATATGCCCCTGTTCCCTTGCGCCTGAGCTCTGAGGCATGTTCAATCCTAGAAGTCCTCAGCAGGGTTATGTTCCAGAGACCCAGTGGAAACATACTTAATTCACACTCTTTATTTCATTTGCTGCCTTCCCTTCCTTATCTCATTTCCATACTCCCTTATGTGTGGTTTCTGGGACCATTCCCAAATTAAGTATTAACATTCAAATCCTTGTTTCAGGTTCTTCTAGTGGGCAAATCCAATCTAATTGCCAACCAAGTTCAAATGCAAAAAAACTCAAATGTACTTGAACTGATAAGTTAAGGACCAAAGAAGAGAGGACCATATCAGATACAGTAGGAATGAATTTCTTAAGCCCACGCCCAGGTATGAAAAAAATGAAACTTGATTTTTCTATTGCTAAGTTTAGCTTCTTTCTGGTACCTCATTTCATCAAGTAAGAGCTTAATCCCAACCAATCCTGTGAAATCTCAATTGATTCAGTCCTTTACTACCTCTGCTTTTCTCTCAGGGGTTGTGTTTAAATCCAAGAAACTTACCTAGAATTAATTACCAGGGGAGAAGATAAGGGCCTGGCCCTGGCCCTGCATTGGCTGGGCAGCCACATACCTGCTTGTACCTTCACTGGTCAGCATTCCTTCTGACAACATCCAGCAATATGCCAATGGCCCCATCAGAACTTTAGTCCTTATTTCACATGAGGCCAGCTCTGTTCTAGTCTTCCTGCTTTTAAGGCCTCTTCAAGTTCATCTCTGTGAGTTAACTTCTATGTGTCCTCAACCACATGGAGAAATAACTGGCCTGTATTGGTCCCACTAGCTCATGTATCTAAACACCATTAAGGCTCTTTTCAAATTCTGCTGATTTTATTTCATGCCATACAAGTCAAGATAACTCTGAATGTTGCCTGCCACCATGAGAAGCAAAGCCCAGACAAAGCAATTTTCTGTTTTTCTATCTTTATTGACCTCTCTTTCTGGCCACCAGCAAGTTTCCCATTATACTATGTTATGCCGGACAAGTTAATGTCTCCCCTCACTCCCAAAGCAATACTAAGCTATTGATAGATGAAGATTGGGGATGAATTCCTCAGCTCCCATTGAAACCTCTTAGTAGACAACTGAATCATTTTCTACTTATTCTGAGGTGTGTTTGTCCCAGTGGGATTGAAGCCCACGTTTTCACAGCAGCAGCTCTGATTAACATCCTCTTTATTGGTGTGTCCTTCTTCCCTGCCTTGCTTCCCCATCCTCTCACTCCAGATTCCTGGGATTATTTCCCAAATCAACTACCTGCACCCAAGTCCTTATTTCTGGGATGCTTTGTGAATTACCTGACTTAAGGCGCAGCGTCTCCCACTTTTGGGTCTTGCAAACACATGCAGCCCACTCTACCTGTTTGCTGTTTAGAATGTGAATTTGGGTTTGTACCTGAGGGCGTGATATGGTAGAAACAGACCTCATTGATGCTGAACTGACACCGAACTATGTGTTTGCTTCAGCAAAATGTTGGCTACGATGGTAACAAAACTGCCAGAACACCCGCGAGTTTGTTTGTAAGATACGCTTCCTAATGGCCCGAAGGCAAGATGTAAGATGGCATTGGGGGTTGGTGAAGAGAGGGGCTATGGAGACAGGACAGATATGAGTGTGTGTGTGTGTGTGTGTGTGTGTGTGTGTGTGTGTGTGTGACATTTTATAGTGGAAATTTAAAAGGACTTTTCAGACATAGAGTTAAAACACATAAGGTGAAATGTGAGAGTGCTGGGGCCTGATGAGGTGGGGGCAGACATGGCGGGGATCTCCCTTTTCCGCGCCCCGCGCGGAAAGAGAGATGAATGAACTGGTTCTAAATGGAAACGGCCAGGGATTGAGAAATATTAGAAATAAAGAAAACAAGACGCAGAAATAGATTCATAAAGCTGGGAGCCTGGGTGGATCTTTCTGTGCCTGGCTGAGGCCACAGAACCGATCCAGACTGCAAAGCTGAGGCTTTATTTATAATCAGGGACAAACAAGGCAATTGACAATGTTCTTGTAAGTTTCACTTGTTTTGGCAGCACTTGCTGCCCCTCCCACAGCCCACTAGCTACCCAGGAAAGATCTAGGGATCAGTTACAGGATCAAGCTTAATTATGTTTAGAGGACTGTGCCCTTCCAAGCTTGGGACTTGTTTGTGACTTTGCCAGCAGGTCAGTCCGAGGCTTAACCCTATAACCGCTTCCTACATGAGAGTCTCCAGTTCAGAAGCCTGTTGGTGTAACTCAGTTTGTGAGCCAGCCACAAAGACCAAGAGTTTCATATAACCCCAATTAAGGGGGCAGGTAGGCTCAGAGAAAGAATGGGATGCCTGGAGCACCAGCCTTCTCCTATCCAGTACTGGAGACCACCCATCCTACAGGGCTGCCCTCCTCATGGTCCTTGCCTGGTTTACCTTGAGGGCAGCAGAAGCATTCTGCCTTTTTCCATCTGGGATGCTGGTGCAGGGAGAAGGAGCCAGGGCAGAACTGCCATGGTCAGTGGAAAGTTTCCCTGCCGTTGGAAAGCACTGGAGCCCATGCCACAAGTGGGCTTCTTCAATTTGCCAAAACTCACCATGAAGTCAGCAGAGCAAGAAAATATTTGTCTAAAAATTGGCAGGTTAAGCTCCTCTGGATTTCCAATGTGGTGGGCCTGACAACCTGCAGGCATCTATCTATCTATCTATCTATCTATCTATCAATCAATCATCGAATTTTAATCCTCACCCAATGATATGTTTATTGATTTTTTAGAGAGAGAGAGAGAAACAGTGATGTGAGAGAGAAATAGTGATCAGTTGCTTCCCTGGCGTGCCTCAACCAGGGATCGAACCTGCAACCCAGGTATGTGCCCCCACAGGGAATCAAACCCACAACGCTTTGGTGCACTGGATGATGCTCCAACCAACTGAGCCACCTGGCCAGGGCAACTTGCAGGCTTTTAAACATCTCACGCCAGAGAAGATGAAACACAGCTAAGGTGTGTGTGTGTGTGTGTGTGTGTGTGTGTGTGTGTGTGTGTTGATGACTGGCATTTCCCACACAAACACACAGTCAGTTGTCTTGGAAGAGGCCCTTCCTTTCATTTCTGGTCACACAACCACACGGGCAGTGCCTCTATCACTAAAAATCATGGTTTTGTTCGCATCCTAACTGGCACTTGCTGTTGTGGTTGGTGTGGTGGAAACGAAGTGGGACTTTTACAAGATGCTTCTGCACCGAGGGGCTCCGCAGACTGTGCTATTGGCTGAACTCACATTCCACTGTTTGGTGATGTTGTTAAAGGGGCTCTTGGCATTTCTGAAAACTCTTACTGCAGGCAACAACCTTCCTCCACTCTGGAGGCACCTGAGGATACAGCCCCAGGCAGCTCTGATGAGTGTGAATTTCCTTTAAGCTCCTGTTTGTAAGTTGGAAAACTTTGCATGTGTTTATGTTAGTATGCGATATTCGCATTCTGTTATTCTGTGGCTTCCTGTCCTTTACACCTGACCTGTGTCCCCAGTGTGAAAAGCAAAGTAAAGGGCAAGGTACTGAAGGTACTGGACCCAAGACAGAAGGTGGGGACATTTTAACTGGTTCTGTGAGCAGGTGACTTTGTAAAGTTGAGTAAGTTATTATACTCTATTGTCTTCCTTTTCTTCTTGTCCCAAAAGGTGGTGTGGAGGGTGGGATGAGACAGTATTTAAATGATGAATTCTCAAATTTCTTTGGTACTTAACATTCTAAGATTCATTCTATGATTTTAGATATTCTGCTCATATTTTTTAACCATGCTCTCATATTGAATTAAACTGAACATATACTGATTCTTGGGAATGAATCTACAAAACATATTTAAGGAGTAAGAAATCTTCAGGTAGACAAGCGATATCCCAGGGGCTGGTGGGAAGATGTTGATGGACCTGGAGAGAACAAAGGGAAACAGTAACTTAAAACAATTCAGGAACTTGCTGAAAGACTGCCGAGACCCTGCTTTCAGTAGGGCCGGCTGTCAGTGGTAATTTTAGTAGTTGGGAGGAAGAGTTGGGAAAATATCACTTTTTTTAGTAATTCTAATTTTGATGTAATTTAAATATACAAACATCCAAAAACATATTTTTTTTTCCAAAACATTTGAGAATAAGTTGCTGACATGATTTTATGACACCTTTTCCCTCCAGGTACTTCAGGGTGCCTTTCCTAAGAACCAGGGGCATTCTCTTACATAACCACAGTGCAACTATCAGAATAAGGAGAGCAACATTGATACGCAATAGCATCATCTCATCTATCACTCACATTCAGATTGTGCCCATTGATCCAATAATTGTTAGTCTTGTATAGCAGTTTTATTCTTTCAGTTCAGGTTTTAATCAGGAATCATGCAGGGTACTTAGTTATTATGTCTTTTTTACTTTCATTTAATCTGAAAATATTTGCTGACTGATATTTTTGAAGAGTACTGGTCATTTATTGAGTAGAATGTTCTTTACTTGAGGTTTATTTGGTGCTTCTCAGGATTATATTCAGATTACGTGTCATATCTTTGGCAAAAATACTACATAAGGTAACATGCCTCAGTGTGTGCAACCAGAAGACATGTGAAGTTGGTTTGGGCAAAAAAACATTTTTGGCACTTAAGGTGGTTATTATTTTTTAAAAATCTGATTCTTAAATTAAATGTTAAGACATGCTGATTCTTAGATTCTTACTTGACCAGAAGAAACTCAACCTCATTGCAACAGTGCCACCTGCTGAAAAAAATGAACAATTTTCTTATAATTCCAGTCCTCAAGACAAGGCTTGTATTTTGATGCCTTCCAAATGTTACTTACCTTAAGGTTAAATCTAAACTTTCTAGAGATGGGTTGGTGAGATGGTTGGTGACGGCTTCTTGGAGATGGTAGGAGAAAATAGTAGAGTGGAAAGTAAACCCATGGAAGAGCAGGGCTGTGTGGGTTCTAGTCCTGTCCTAGGAGTTTAACCCCTCAGATCACCTTAGACGCCAACTCCTAGTTCAGGAATGAAAGGCTCCAGAGCTGTGCTCAGCTCCACTTTACCAAGTAACATCTGATAGCCCAGTGGGCAGGTAGGGGTGGAGAATTACCCCAGGCACCCAGCAATTGCTGGCTCTGCTAGAACTACCCAGCCCAAGATCTCAACGCTTATTTTCCTTTCATCTTTATAACATAGTTCCTTATAAACCTTAACTTGTTCCAGCATTTGCTTCATTGTTTGTCTGGAAATAATAAGAAATGTTTGTCTCGCTCTATTATTTGAGAGAAAGGCTGGCATTTGCCTCCCACCATGGAAAATACTCTGGAATGATCTCTATCATCTTCCAATCATGCTGGTTACTGACTAAACTATTTTCTTCAAAGACATTTTTGATCTCTCTACTAATCAGAAGTTTGAATGTGAAAATATTAGATAAATGGGATGGTCCAGGTCTAGCGTATTCTCTTTAGTCACCTGTTTTTGCAACATTCCTTAAAGTGTGGGAGATCATAAGATTTTTTAATGACTTTCAAATTTGGACCAAGTCATTTTTCTCTTGTTATTGCCTATTTTTTACTATCAAGGGCCCCAAATTGGTCTGAAAGTGAAGGAGAGAAAGGGAAGATGATTTTAGTCCTGCAGTTAAGAGTTGGAAGAGTTACCAGTGTAATTTGGATGCCAAACACAAGAATAGCTGATATGATCATCTCAGTCTTCATAGTTATATCTGGTGTTTAGATGAATGGAGGGGTCTGTTGACTGCTGAGATCACACCTGGGATTCCTGACACTGCCTTTAACTGTGAACAAACCCAATGGGAACGCATTGCATGAGAGTGAGCAAGATGAGTAGAACCTGAATGTCATGCCACGAGGAAGGACTGAGAACTTGGGAAGAACTGGATTGGGAAAGAATTAGATTAAAAAGGGACAGAATGGTCATGTACAACTATTTATAGGTCTGAAATAGAACGTATCCCAAATTTAACTCTCTTTGACCCACGATGAATTAATACCAGTGAATTAAAGTTTCAGAGATATAGAAATATTTTTATTCTTCTTATTTTATTAAGAGGAATAAAACAAATGTCTAACAGTTGAAGTGTCCAAGGATGGTTTGGGATACTCTAGGGAGTGGAGTTGCAGAAAAAGTATGTGTGACCAGATTATATGATCCATTTACACTGAGATTCTATAATTTAAAGATGACTTTCGTATTTAATCCATGACTTGATCCAATCCAGGTCAATTTTCTAATCTTTAAATTAAAAAAAATAAGTAAATAAAAACAAATAAGATTCTTTCATCCAAACCCAAGTTTAGTGTTATACAATTGACCTTTGATTTATTTGTATTAAAAATTATAAGACATGAGAAAAACATATTTGTAAACAAAATAAAAATCCTTTAAGGGCAGCTCTTTGTAAAAAGAATTTGGGACGGAGTAAACACTATAGGTCTACTAAATATGTAAACTTAATAACTATGTGATCAAGTTTAATTACTCTTTGAAAAATCCTCTATCTTTATAAATTATTTATGTTTCATTAACCTAGGCTTTTTGAATTAGCACATGGAAAAATCTACAAAGAGGAGAAATAATTTGTTTCTAAATATTTTGTGGGTTCTATTAGGTTGTGTAATCTGAAATTATTATTTTACCATTTTAAATTAAAAATTTTTATTGAATACATTAACGATTCACATGCAGCTGTGAGAATTAATACAGAAAAAACCTATACACTCTTTACTCAGTTTCTCCTATGGTAATGTCTTGCAAAACTATAGTACATTTTTTTATCTACAAAACAATGATTTTATGTGATTCAACCTAATATATATTAGATGGATGCCCAAAACCATTAAGTTTGACTGAATTAGGTTATATGAATATATATCCTAACTTCATTAAGTGGTGAAGTAACTTAAATGACATGGACGCATGGGCCATTACAGTAGTAACGCATGTGGGGTTATGTTGTGGGAGAAGGGAGGTTTCAAGGAAGACTCTAGAAGCAGAAAAGCAAGGCTGGTGGTTGGATTTTTAAAATGCTGTGGAGGGATCAGAAAATTGAACTTGGGGAAATAGACATGGTGCCCTTGGATGAAGACACAGAACTGTGGCACAATCATAACTCAAAGGCCAGAGAGAGCAAGGGGGCTGAGGAAGCTGAGGAGCCTGGAGTGGTGCCAGGTTAGAATGGGTGTTCAGTTTTTAGGCTGAGAGGAAGATGCTAATTGAGAGAAATAAACTGAAGATGCAAGAGAGGCTGGAGGGCATGGAGCTGGGAGGATCAATAGGAGATTCACCCAGGAATGAGACTAAAACACTTTCCCCTCCCTGAATGAAGAGAATGGGTAAGATGACTTCACATTTAAATGTAAATAGGAGAGAATTAAATGTAAAATTTACTAGTTTTCAATCCTTTGTGTTTTAACTACACTATATGTGAAATACAGACATGGGATCATGGATAGTCAGTGTAAATGGATCATATAATCTGGTCACACATAGAGGGTAAGGCTCATAGCCAGTCCTGCCTGGAAGTGGCCCCAGTTTCACCTTCAAAAGCCTGGAAGTTTTACAAATGCATTAGAAAATTAATGGAATCCATGATGGAATCAAATGGGTAGAATATTCCAACTCTTTTAAAAAATATATATATTATTGATTTCAGAGAGAAAGGGAGAGGGAGAGAGAGAGATAGAAACATTAATGATGAGAGAATCATGGATCAGCTGCCTCTTGCATGCACCCCACTGGGGATCAAGCCTGCAACCTGGGCATGTGCCCTGACCAGAAATCTAACCATGACATCATAATTCATAGGTCAGTGCTCAACCACTGAGCAACACCAGCCAGGTAGAATATTCCAACTTTTTAAGTCCTAGTTTTATCAAGCTACAAATTTAATTCTCACAGCATTCTGTTGTTTGGAAATAAACTGCAAGTTTTCTATGGGTTTTGTTGATTTCCAAGAAAGACTGAAATCTACAAAGTGAACTGTAATGGGTAAATAGGTCGTGTGAACATAATCGTGAAAGGGATTGGTAATATCCAGTCCAGAATGGGAATAATCTGACCCCCCCAGCAAACATCTAAGAGGGCTCAGTTGGTTGTGAACACATCTTGAGCCAAAAATTTGATGAGCTTCCCCAATAGAAATGTACTTTTAGCCTGGCTTAATGAAAGACCTAATATTCAAGTCCAAAAATATGGCTGCCCTCCTGTAGGGCTAGCTGACCACATCTGGAGTAGTACCTTTGTTGTAAGCCCCATATTTAAGAAGGTCAGAGACAACATTTAAAAATGTGCAAATTAAGGGGAACAGAGCAGGAATGGCCACTGAGTTGATTTGCTGTAGATATTGATTCAAATAGAAAGGGGAGAGGCAGAATGAGAAGAGGAAAAAGGAGGTCAGGAGAGAGGGAAGGAATGAGGAAAGCACATAAAGTGGTGACATGTGGTTACAATTTAGAGAATTTTTTTTTCCACAAATGGAGATGAATAGGCTTAAAAGGAGATAAGTGAATTTGCAAAAGGGGGTAAGAATATGGAGGGGAGAAGCAACAGATCTGGCTTGTGATGGCCTCACCACTATAAATGTCATTGAGGTACAACCCATAATTTGTGGTTGTCAAGGTTTAAAGCTTTAACTCTTCCCATTACCCCAGATGCTTAAGTAAGAATTCCAGTACTCTAAACTCCAGTTCTGTATTGCCACACCAAATTCCCTTGGGTGTTACACATATGTGAGAGTTCCAACATAAATATTTATAGGGCAAAGGACCTTAAAAAACACTATCCATGTTTTCCAAATTATATTCCGCAGAACCAACCAACTCCCATGCCTCCCTGCTCCCACTGTCTCTCCCTCCCTCTCTTCTCTTTCTTCCTTCCTTTCTTCCTCTTCCCATCTGTGCCTCTTCCCCTTCATCTCTCCCTTATTTCTCACCTGTTTTCTTTCTTACTTTCAACACATGCTTACTGAGCACCACTATGTTCCATATACATCACCTACAATTCTGAACAAAACCAGATCCTGCCCTCATGGAGCTCATGATCAAGTGGGGAAGACAGACAATGGGCAAACAATTGTTACTTTCATAAACAGTAAATTATATTTCCTTTATCACCATAGATGTTGAACATTTAGTCTCATATCTGTAGTGAATACGACACGCATGGACCTTTAGTTCTCTATTGCCCAGTGAAAGAATTTGATATATTCATTTTTAGGTTTAAAAGTCAGTCCGATCCAGGAATTTCTCAATCTAATTCAGTAATAAAAACTTGTTCATTGTTGTTCAAAATTATTTCTACTTAGGGCTCAGGCTCTTCCTCTTCCTTCCTGGAGTGGTATCTAAGACTCTGGGAGATTAGACACACTATGGTCTCAGGACTGTGGCAGGGTGGGGAAGATTGTGGGGTCTAGAAATGTCCTGGGGCCATGCTAAACTCTGTGGAGATCTCATCAGCTCTGTAAGTGGGGTTCTGGTCCCCACTGACACGTCTATCTCTATGTGCTCTTTAGATTGGTGCCAGGGGTTCTTCTAATTCCCTGAAATTCTCAAAGAATGTCCACTTGAACTCATTATGGATTTTATTGTTCTTTAATTCACGAGCCTCAGCATATATCTATTCATTCTTTCCTTTCCCTTTTATTTGACTACTTATCCCTTTTAGATTGTCAGGTTCCATTTTTATGTCATTCGACTCCCTTCTTCAATAAAACGTTTAAGGCTATATACTGTTCTGAGTACAATATTCACCACATGGCATGGATTGGGACCTATTGTTTTCCACCATTATTATTTATGAGGCGATTATAATATTTAATTTCTTTGTGATCCTTCCACTAATTCAGATATTTTATTTTTCAACTAGAGGCCCAGTGCACGAATTTCGTGCACTAGGGGGGAAGGGTGTTCCTCAGCCCAGCCTGCACCCTCTCCAATCTGGGACCCCTCAGGGGATGTCCGACTGCCGGTTTAGACCCCGCAGGGATCGGGTCTAAACCGGCAGTTGGACATCCTTCTCACAATCTGGGAATTCTGGCTCCTAACTGCTCACCTGCCTGCCTGCCTGATTGCCCCTAACCGCTTCTGCCTGCCAGCCTGATCACCCCCTAACTGCTCCCCTGCCAGCCTGATCGATGCCTAACTGCTCCCCTGCCGGCCCGATCACCCCCAACTGCCCTCCCCTGCAGGCCCAGTCGCCCCCAATTGCTCTCCCCTGCCAGTTTGGTCAACCCTAACTGCCCTCCCCTGCTGGCCTGGTCACCCCTAACTGCCCTCCCCTGCTGGCTTGATCACCCACAACTGCCCTCCCCTGCCAGCCATCTTGTGGTGGCCATTTTGTGACCACATGGGGGCAGCCATCTTGTGCAAGGGCATGATTGTCAATTTGTATATTACCTCTTTATTATATAGGGTTTCCAAGGAGTTAGAATTCTTTAAAATCATTCATGTTTGTATCAATGTCAGTGTTGGTTGCATTTATAAACACGTGTTTATAAAAATTCTACTTTGGAGAATGCATGAAGATTCTTCGTAGAAATTTTATAATTTTATATTATAACTGTATATCCAATACATGCACTTTTTGGTAAATTTTACCCCCAACACATTCTGACTCTGACTACTTCCTGCAATATACATCTTACAACCTCAGAACCCCATGATCAGAGCAGGGAATGATTTATGTGCCCAAGTTTAGGGTTTTCTGGGACCCCAAACCAAGTAGGGTAGAGGTTGCCATTGGCAAGAGTTAAAGTTGGGACTGCCTTCCACCCCACTGCCTTGACATTCCCAACCCATGTAAATTCTGCAGTGTCGTGGCAGATGGGGATTCAACAAGGTTAGTAATTTTACTGGTGTGATCCTTTGTCTCAATTCCAAATAAGAGATAACATTATTAGGATATTATTGACATTCCACCTTTTTGTTAGTTTGTACTTGTATAAAACCCTTTATCCACCATTTTGTTTCTAATAGTTCTATGTTATTTTGTGCAAAGCATTGCTATTATAGACAGCAATGTTGAGTAGAGCAGTTTTTAAAATCAAACTGAGAAACTTTTATATTAATAGAGATATTTAACCAGTTTGGCCTATTATCTAAATTAATAATTTGCTATCTGTCATTTAATTTATAATCTGTTTTTTAATGAATCAATTATTTTCTTTTTCTCTATGTTTTTTTTCTCTTATTATATGGAGTATCGTCTCTTAGCTTTCTACCATCAAATCTTACAACTTTGATCCATCTGTCTTTACAGACTCTATCTTTTTTTAAATATATTTTATTGATTTTCTTACAGAGAGGAAGGAAGAGGGATAGAGAGTTTGAAACATCGATGAGAAAGAAACATTGATCAGCTGCCTCCTGCACACCCGCTCCTGAGGATGTGCCCGCAACCAAGGTACATGCCCTTGCCCGGAATCGAACCTGGGACCCTTGAGTCCACAGGCCGATGCTCTATCCACTGAGCCAAACCAGTTAGGGCTAGACTCTCTCTTTTTGATCATGAAATTGTCACAAAACATACCATCTGCCAGCACAAGAATATAGAGACACCAGAAGTGTTGCATTTCTTAGCCTTCTCTGCTAGAGTCACTGTCTCCACTTCTGCACCCCCCATTTCCTTACTGACCCATGTCATTTAGAGGTTATTCCCTAACACTTGCTTGAAACAAACTTTATTATGGACATCAATGATCTGTATCTTGCCAAACCAAGGACATGTTTCAGTCCTCTTCTTGACTTACTAGTAGTTGCATTCAATGTGGTTGACTGCTTTCTTCTTTAAAATCTTCTTTGGTGGTGCTTCTATCTAGTTTTTTATTATCATCCTCATTTTCTTCCTTCTTTTTTTTCAGTCCACTCCTACTTTGGTCATATCATTAAATTTGTGGGGTGTACTTAAGATGCGGTCTTCGGTCCTCTACTTTTTATGTTCTATCCCTACATGATCTTACCTAATACCATGGCTTTAAAGATCATCATCTGTATGTTGATGACCCTTGAGGCATTACTTCTAGCTCCAGTCTCCTCAAACCCCAAATGTATACTAAACATCTCCATTTGAATGGAAGAGGAATCTGAAATCCAACATCTCTCAAACATAGCTCTAGGTTCTATACCCCAAAATGCTCCCCTGTAGTTGTTTCTATCTTATTAAATAGTACCATCTGTAGCACAAATAAGAATCATCCTTCATTCCTCTCAAATTCACAAAAAATCCTACACCTAATTCATCCATAAGCCCTGTTTGCTCAACACCCAAAATATGTCACAAAGCTGACCACTGCTCTCCATTTATATTGTTATAAACTGAGCCTAATCCACTACTCTTAGCTAGGCTAAAGGGTCCTATCTGATTAATTTTACTCAGTCAGTGCGCACTGAGTTCTTTCTCTGTGTCAGATGTGTTATAGCTATTAGGCATGCATCAGTGGAGAAAACACAAAAAGAATTCTGCCCTAATGAAACTTATATTCTAATGCATGGAGACAGACAATAAAGAAAATAGTGTCGTGTGTGTGTGTGTGTGTGTGTGTGTGTGTGTGTGTGTGTGTGTTAGATGGAAGTGATAAGTGCTATGTAGAAAAATAAAGAAAACGGGATAAGAAGGAGGCTTGAGGGAATAAATGGTCAGAAAGACATGGTAAGGACATGAGC
Source organism: Cnephaeus nilssonii (assembly GCF_951640355.1). Lineage (NCBI taxonomy): Eukaryota > Metazoa > Chordata > Mammalia > Chiroptera > Vespertilionidae > Cnephaeus > Cnephaeus nilssonii. The sequence continues at coordinate 14,669,819 of NC_137082.1, read as the reverse complement.
ACATTATAGACTGAGTGAGGGGACAAGCCACAGGAAGATTTTTTGTTTTGTTTTGTTTAGCCTTCTTAAAATTAAAATAAACTTTTAAATTTTAAAATAGTTTTAGATTGACAGACGTGTTGTAAAAATATTCAGAGAGCTCCCAAATAACATTCACCAGTTTCCCCTATTTGTTGAAATCTTACTTACCATGGTACATTTATCACAACTAAGGAACCCACATCAGTATGTTACTCTAAACTCTATACTCAATCTGAATTGTATTCATTTTCCCCTAATGTCCTTTTTCTGTCCCAGGATTCCATTCAAGATGTCACATTGTATTTAGTTGTCATTCATCCTTAATCTCTGGTGGACTGTCACAATTTCTCAGACTTTCCTTGTTTTTGTTGACAGTTCTGAAGTGTACTATCACAATTTTGTAAAATATCCTTCAATTTGGGTTTGCCTGATGTTTCTCATGATTAGACTAAGGTCATTCCTCATAGTTAGAGTGGGGTTTTGAGAAAGGAACATCAACCACTAAATATATAAAATTAGAATACCACAAATAATAGCAAAAACAGCCTTGAGAAATTATAAGATATATCTCTAAAAATGATAATCATTAAAGAGTAAATCTGAAAAAACATTATAAAATACTTAAAACAAAACTAGTGGTAAGCACCCAAACTATACTTAAAGGACAAATTTATAATAAATTAGTGTTTCAAATGCAAAAGTTGGAAAAAGGAACAATAACACAAATATCTAAACCAAATTAAGGGAAAGAAGTGAAAAAATATTAAATAGCAAGTAAACAAAAAGTAGAGTTGATTGATAAGAGCAAGTATTATTTTAAATGAGCAATAAAACAGACAGTGGGAGAGAAATAAAGAGGAAGCATGTAAATATTTGGAACAAATAATATAACACAAACATACGCAAAACCCTTTTTAAAAGTGATAAGGCTCACGACATAAGAAAAGTAATAATAAAAATAGTAAGGCAAAAATAAAAATTCTGCATAGTCTAAAAGCTGACTTTTACTAATACAAAGGGGAAAAGGTAATTAGAAAATTTAAATTTCTTATCCTGACTTTATTTATAAATATTTACAATTGGGTAAGAGATAAGACATTGAATTTTGAGAGGTATTTTTATAATTAAGTTTTAAAAATTATTTAAAAAACAAACACTTTGTTTCTTTTCATTAAAAAAAGAGAGAGAGAAAGAAAAAAATTGAAATGGTGGTTTATGCTATGTTGTCCCCAAAAGACATCAGGTTCAGATGGTTTTACAACCGTTAACAGAAATTCAAGAAAAATATATTTTTCATTATGACAATGCTTTTTGAAAAATAATTTTAAAGGTAAAATTGTACAAATCTTTTTATAAGGATTAAAGAATACTATAAAAGAAAAACATAAAGATACATGTCTGTTTAAAAACGAAATACAACATCAACAAAAATTATTTTCTTGTCGGTTCCACTTCAGGGAAATACCACCTCATCTTTATGGTTAATACAAAATTGTTTTTGTGGTTCACAAAGTTGAAGGTGACTCTGATTTTCATTGCACAATAAGCCGATATAATAATCCCATTGACTTTTATATACTTGGCCTGAAGTTATAACTCTTTAAAAGTGAACATTAAGGCAAGGATTCCCTTCTAAATGTTGGGAGGCTGTTTCAGGAGAAAATAGCATTTACTAATTTTTGCTTGGCTCAATTCCAGGTTTATCCTTCAGATTATATTTTGTTGTAAGAAGCAAAGTAAGACTTCATCTTTACTGTTTTCTTTACTTCAATTGGCTAAGTTGTCCCAATTTACTACCAGTGATTTGATACAACTTCTTTGTCATAAAATAAATACCTATCTGTATTTGCATCCATTCGTTAACTCAGTCTGTTCCATGGATACAACCCCCCATCCCAGGGCCCCACTCTTATCTAATTACTCAATCTTGTCAGGTAAGAATGCTTTCAGCTGACTACAGGGGTACTTTTTTCTCTTACAAAATGAGTTGTCAAGAGGCAGATGGTTTCTGGCACTCTTTCTTTAATTCATTTCTGTCAGAGCTGAATTCTTTAATGCTTTTGGCCTTTTCAACATGGCAACAAGATGGTCATCATGTCCCTGCTCAATGTAAGAAGAGAGAAAAAGGAGGGCAGAACAGCATCTGCAGGCTCTGACCCCATTACAGAAGCCAAAACAGGGTCCGTGGCTATCTCTAATTTCAAGGAACTCTCAAGTAACATACTTTAAGGTAGTGCTCTACATTTCATAACATGAGAGAAAGGTGTAGGGATGACATTTCTCATTTCAAATTCACATATTTCTTGGTTGTCCTTAGTAATTCCTTCGCTTTCCCCTTCATTTATTTCTTTTCCTTTTCTTTCTATTTTTTTTTTCCAGAGTTAAAGTGAACTTTTATCTGAGTACAAAATTGAGTTTACCTAGAGATTTTTAAAATTTTGTGTGATTGCTTTCTGGATATTTCTCTTTGAACTAAAGAGATTATTTTTAGATTTCTAAGTAGATGTAAAATTTTTAAAATGTATTTCTTATTTTATTGCATTGTGGAATATGGTTTTGTTATTCATGCTTTCAGCATTGATTAATGGATTTTGGGTGGCCTAAATTATGGTCATTTTGTAGGTTTTTATTAATGTATAAAAACCTTTATTTCCCTTTTATTTCAAGTAGAGGGCTTGATATGTTTACTATCAAGTATACCTCTTGGCTCAATTGTTTTTGATAAGTAAAATATTAATGAATCATAGTCCTAAATATGAGGCTAAAACCATAAAACTTCTACAGGAAAATATTGGGGCATGGGGTATGCAGGGATTTCTTGGGAACAGATGCAAATGCACTTATAATATAACATAAATTGGCAAATTTGACTTTACAAAAATTAAAAGTTTTTGGTCATTGAAAAACACCTTTATCAAAGTGAAAGGCAATCCACAGACTGGGAAAAATATTCTCAATCCATATATTTGACAAATAACTTTTTTTTTCTAGAAGATATAAAGAAATATAAACCTATAATGCTAGAAATATGGCCTAATTTTTAAGAGAAAGGCAAAAATCTACAACAGATGCATCATAAAAAATTATTCAAATGGTTAATAAACACACAAAAAGGTGCTCAAATATTATTACTCATTAAGAAAATGAAAATTAAAACACATTGAGAGTGTATCACATTAACTAAAAAAGCAGACAATAACATGTATTTGCAAAGATGTGGAACAACTGAAATTCTCATAGGCTGATATATGGGAAGTTTAAAATGGAACAAATACTTTAGAATATTGTTTGGCAATTTCTAACAAAGATAAATATACACTTACCTTAAGAACAAGCCATTCACTTCTAGATATACACCTAAGAGAAATGATCAAAATATCTATGTTTGACTTGCACAAAACAGTCTGTGCTCTATTCATATACTAGTAATTGATACTGTACAATGATGAAAATGAATAAGTTGTTTATACACACCAACATAGATGGATCTAAAAATATTTTGAGCAAATGAAGCAAAAATACAAAAGACTGTATACTGTATAATTCTTTGTATATAAAATAGAATAGCTTCCCAACTCTTTTATGATGATGGAGGTCAGGATATATTTACCTTGAAGATTGACTGGTAAGGACACCAGGGAACTTCTGGGAGGCAGAAATGTCTGTTATGTTTCTTGACCTGAGTGGAAGTTACATGAGTATATACATAAGAAAAAAATTATATTCCTTTTACCATATGTAAACTAGACCTCAATTTAATTTTTTTAAAACTTAGGTCCTCTGTCCTTTCTTATATTTTATCTACTCGATCTGCCAAGAACTAAAAAGGTGTGTTTAAGTTTCTTATTATTGGCTTAAAGTTCTGTTTCTCTCTATTTCTCCTTGTGACTCTGTAGCTTTTATTTCTATGTTTTTATGCATGTTACTTGGTGCATAGGAATTTCAAATAGTTTTCTCTTCACATAGAGGGCTATCACCATCATGATTATGAATCAGGCCTCTCTTGTCAATTTAAATTATATTTTTCCTTGAGTTTGTCTGATATTAATTTCTTGGCCTTTGCTTTCTTTTTTACTTTTAATTTACATGGCTATATCTTTCCTCTTCTTTTAAAAAATTGTGGCAAAAGACACTACAACATTTATTACTTTAACCATTTTCAGTGTACAGTTCAGCAGCATTAAGTACAATCACGTCACCACCATCCATCTCCAGAAGTCTTTCATCTTGAAAAACTGAATTCTGTATGTGTTAAACCATAACTCTCTTCCTCCTTCCTCACAGCCCTGGCAAACACCATTCTACTTTCTGTCTCTGTGAACTGAATAGCTAGATACCTCATATAAGTGGAGTCATAGAGTTTTTGTCCTTTTTGACTGGCTATTTCACTTAGCATAACATCCTCAAGGTTCATCCATGTTGTGGCATATATAGGAATTTCCTTATATTTTAAAGCTGAAAAATAATATTCCATCGTATGTACACATTCTCCATTTACAGATATTTTGGTTGCTTTCACCTTCTGGCTATTTTGAATACAAAAGGAAATATATTATAAGGGACAAGTGTAAAGAGAAAAAAAAGATCATGGGTATACAAATATCTCTGTGACTCCCTGCTTTCATTTCTTTTGGGTTTATATCCAGAAATGAAAATGTTAGATCACACGGTAATCCTATTTTTATTTTTTTGAGGAACTGCTATACTATTTTCCGTAGTAGCTTCACCACTTTACATTCCCACCAATAATGCACAAGTGTCCCAATTTATCCACATCCTTACAAATACTCATTCTTTCCTGTTTATCTGATGGTAGCCATCCTAATGGTGTTGAGATAGTATCTCACTGTGGTTTTGATTTGCATTTCCCTAATGATTAGTGATGCTGAGTTTCTTCTCACATGCTTATTGGTCATTTTTATATCTTCCTTAGAGAAATGTCAATTCAAGTCCTTTGCCCACTTTTTAACTGGGTTGTTTGTTGTTGTTTTGGTTGTTGTGGCATATAGAAGTTCTTTAGTTATTCTAGATATTCATCCCTTATTATATATGTGATTTGTATATAGTTCCCCATTCTGTGGATTGCCTTATACTTTGTTCCTTTTGCCCTTTGATGCACAGTTTAATTGTAATGTAGTCTAATTCATGTATTTCTCTTTAGTTGCCTGTGCTTTTGATATCATATCTAAGAAACCACTGCCAAATTAAATGTTATAAAATGTTTTCTATGTTTTCTTCCAAAAGCTTTATAGTCTTACATTTAGATATTTGATCTTTTTTCCCCTTCTATTGCTTGAAACATTTTCTAAGCATTTAGTTTCAGGTGTATTGGGGTTTGTTTTTGGATTCAATTTGAAAGTAATTGTTTCAATGAAATCACTTTTCAAATTTACTAGCATACAAGACAAGTTTTAGAAATGTTAAGTTTTATTTATGTTACTTTATTTCATTTTTTTGTATTTTTTTCTGCTTTCCTGATCATTATGTCTGTTGTCTGTTTCTTACCTTTTGCACAGGGAGGTACAATCATTATGATTCTGCTTGACATATTTGAGGAAAGCTTTACGTTGCCTTTATATTTGAATAATATAATAAAATCTTTACTAGACTTCTTTGGCTGAACTTTTTTTCTCCTCAAAGGTTAGCATATTATTACAGCACTAGAGGCCCAGTGCACAAAATTCATGCGTGGGAGGGGGGGTTCCCTCAGTCTGGCCTGCAACCTCTCCAATCCACGACCCCTCAGGGGATGTCCAACTGCCTCTCGCAATCAGGGGCTGCTGGCTCCTAACCACTCACCTGCCTGCCTGCCTGCAAGTTCCTAACCCCTCTGCCTGCCTGCTTAATTGCCCCTAACCACCTCTGCCTGCCTGATCACCCCTAACTGCTCCCCTGCCAGTCTGATCGCCCCTAACGGCTCCCCTCCTGGCCTGATCTCCCCTAACTGCCTCTGCTTTGGTCCCACACCTGGGACCCGGGCTTCCCTCCCTCTGGCCAGCCGCAGGCATCTGGGACCCGGGCTGGCTTTGTCTGGGCCGGCTGCAGCCACAGGCTCCCTGGACCGGGAGGGGGGGGGCAGGCGAGACAGGTGCCTGGGACGGAGGGTGGGCAGCTTCGCCCTCTCCCAGGGCACAGCCACAGCTGCTGGTGCCCAGGACCGTGGGCAGGCAGCTTCACCAGGGCCCAGCTTTGTCAGGAAGGGTGTCTGGTCTAATTAGCATATTATCCTTTTATTAGTATAGATCTTCTGAAATAAACTGTTTCCAGATATCAATTAGCCCAACCTGGAAGCTTTTCCTTTACAGATAATCATCTTCTCTGTTTTGTATGAGTGTTATTTTCTTTATATATTTCTCAAGATTTAGTAACTTTCAGCCCACACATTGGTATAGGCCTTTCTTTATAAATTTCTCATCAATACATTCCTTCAATAATTATAATAATTATTTATGGAGCAGGCACTGTGACATGAAATAAAGATAAAATAAAGCAGAAAAGGACATCCCCTACCTTTGCAGGGTTTAAAGTCAAGTGGGAAAGACAGGAATTCAATAAATTATCACACAAATACATGTAACATGGCCACCAAGAACTTTAATAGGAGGATGGAACCAGTCTAAGGTATGGGAATAGAGGGGATGATAATCAACTCATTGATATAGGGATGTGCAGGACTTTAGGCTACAACAGTTTTAAAGACCCTGAGGCAGGAGGGAGTGTGGCCTCTATAGGAATTAAAAACTTTGGTGTAACAAGAGCACCTGGAGACTAAGGCAAGAATCAGGCCACTTAGGGTCCTACTGGTCATGTTAGTGATTTAGATCCTAGTTATAAGAGCAACAGAAAATGTCTGAAGAGTTCAAGGTCTATTGACAAATGATCAGATTTATTTTTTGTAAAGACCACTCAGACCGCATTGTGGAAAATGGATCAGAAAAGGTGTGAATGGATGTGGAGCTAGATGACTGTGTAAGTGAAGAAAGTAGATCAATTTAAAACATGTTAGGAAATGAAATTAAGAGAAGTCAGTGTTGAGGTGATGGAGGAAAACATTTATCAAAGGTGGTGTCATTCAGGGACAGAAACACTAGAAGAAGACTAGAAGAAGCTCAGTTTGAGGTGATAGGAGATTATGAGTTTGGTTTAAATGTGTTCAGATTCATCCATTTATCAAGTCATTCAACCAAAATATACTGCTTGCTATGTGTCAGGCATTGTTGCAGGTCCTGGGGATTCTGCAATACATAGGTTGATGAACATGTATCTTCATGACATCCAAGAGCAGTCAGATAGTCATTTGTACATATGTGATTTGGACCTTAGGATGTAGGTTTGAAGTCTCTATTGGAACTATACGTATATTTATGCATTATTTGCATGTAGGTGATAATTGAAGAAGGGACAAATATGAGATGATCTGAGTCTTGGATTCTGAGGTGGGAGCACTGAGTAAGAGGGGAAAAATAAGTACGTCTTTGGAAACATTAATTCTAAAATGGAGGGTTAAGAGGAATAGACAGGATAAAAACCATAAAAGAGATGGCAAAAAAAATAGAAGGAAAACAGGAAAGAATTGTGACCGAGTAGAGAGGAATGGGATACAGAGGTTAGCAGTATTGAATTTGGCCAAGAAGTCAAGTCAGGTCAAACCAGGAGCCCAAGTTCAAATTCTGACACTATCATGTATCAGCTAGGTGGCCTTGGGAAGATCACCCTCTTTAACTCCTTATTTCATGAGTAATGGGACAATGTAGGACCTGCCTCATATAGAGTGTGGGTGATGATTGCATAAAACAATACATGAAACGTGCTTAAAACAATGCCTGGCTTACAAATGCTTAATAAATGTTAGCTGTTAGTGCAAGCTATACATTGGGTCAGAGGAGGTTTCTAAGTCTTCCCTTTCCTTCTTTCCCCTTCCATTTCTTTTTATCCTTCTCTTTTTTCCTCCTCCTCCTCTCCTCACCCTCTCCTTCTCCTTCTTCTTTTTCCTCTTCTTACTCCTCCTTGTATTTTTTAAAATGAGAGACTTGAGCCTAAGCTTCCATATGTTGTACTTTTAATTATTTTAGGAAATTTGACCTATCTTGTACTGGGACAGATTACTTGGGAAATGATGATGACTTTACACACACACACACACATACACACACACACATATTCAAATGGACATTTTTGCCAACAGAGAGGCTTTAAGTCAGGTAAAAAAAGGTATAAGCAAACAACCACATGGAAATTTGAAAACAAAAGACATGTTTTTTAAAAATAACTTTGATGCTATCATGGTCACTTCTAAAGCAAATTTTTTTTTTGTTCTGAAAGAGGTTGGTCTTCTGTATAGAAAAATAAAAATGTGAGCTGCTTCTCATTGTGAATTAAGAGCTATATGCTGAGTCTCTTCTTATAGTGGAATTGAAAAAATTTACATAATAAAATTATATATATATATATTTCTACTGTTACTTTATATTTATTTCCTCAACAAATGTTTCTAAACCTGGCACCTTGTAGAGGGCTTGTGAGACTAAGGAGAGTAGGTTGCAGACAAGTGCATTCCCTGGAGAACTTGGCTGCTGGGGAAAGGATGCATGAACAGAGCCTTACAAAGCCATGGCATAAGCACCTCACATGAGGCTTCAGCTGCACAGCAGCTGTGGAGGCCCTGCCTCTCCCTCGAGCAGCCTGGGGAGGCTGGGCAGATGGGGCTTTCAGATCCAGGTCTTGGCGGGTGAGTTTTCCTGCTGGGAAGAGATAATAAAGGAGCTGGGCACCTGAAACAGCATGTGCACAGACACACAAAGGGAAATGGGAATTTGGGGAACCATGAGAGGACTCAGACATCCAGAAAGTACCACTCCTGAGGGGGAGGGGTTATACTAAACCTCAATCAATCTTAAAAGCCATTTCTCTCTGAGCCGTTTGACATGCTTTGTGACCATTTTATTTCTACTCCCTGACAGTTTAATTTTCTAGGATATTTTTCACCCTAGTGCATAGTTCAGTATAATGCCAGAATAAGTTTATTTAATAATCACATATTGGCTGCAGGCCAAAGCAGGGCTTATGAACACGTTCGTAAAATAAGGAGAACCTTCCTGAATTCTTCAAAGTACGAAACGTGTCTTGCACAAGACCAATTATAAACTCCCCCCAGCTACTCCACTGCCAAAGCAGATGTCAATACTTTTTAACATAAGCAATTCTTATGATAACATTTTGGAATAGAGAATTATTAAACTGGTAAAACAATAACAAGTTGTAATAATTTTGTAGAAAATAGTTTCTTTTTTTTTAAGGGTGGGGGAAAAGTGGCTTAGCAAGAAGAGTTTGAAAGAGATATTGCAAATTGCATTGTGATTTCCACTGATTCCCTTTTCAGGTTGAGTCCTCTCAGTAGTTTAACTGGAAAGACCACTTAGTGCACTGAAAGGACTCTGGCTTGGTTTTCATTGAGTCAGGAATGACATTACTGGCCAGTTTGCAGAGTGTTCTGGAGACAGGCTGAATGGAAGTGACTTGGCATGCTTTATGTTGCCTGACGAATGCCAAGTGAGGGGCGGGGGGCACCGAATGAAAGTTCATAGCTGTGCCATTCTCTGTCACTGCAAATGCTATGTAAAAAATTAAATACGTCGACAGTTTCTGCTGCCTGCCTTGCATCCTGGAGAGCCGTGTACATTTTAAGTTATCCCCGCCACTTAAAAGAATTATAACCACAGAGATGGCGAGGGGAGCAGCTGGTTTGAAAGCTGCTTCAGGTAAACCTGTCAGAGCTCTGAGTAAACAGAATCAGAATACACATGCTGCACAGAGGAGGAATCAGTTGCTTTTTCTACAAAATAAAAGGAAGAGTTTTGCTCAGGGCAATGTGACGATGACTTGCAACTGTTCTGCATTAGCTGCCACTTTCTTCTTGCTTTCTCACCGCCCAATTTTCTTTTATTCTACAGTGCACAGTTGAGGTTGTGTATTGTGTGCTGGGAATATCTAAACTGGAAATAATTAAAATATATATTTCATTTCTAGTGGGCCTCATGTGAGGAGAAGTCAAGATTGCCACAGCTTCCTGAGTCTATGAGTTAATGATGTGTTCTGCATTTTCTTAATTTTCCACCTTTTAACTGCCTCTGTTCCTTATTTGGGGGCAGAGAACTTTGAGAGGCATGGGATACAGACTTACTTGAGCAAAAATGTACAGCTCTCAAGAATTGAGGGGATCGGATGGAGAAAGTCAGATTAAACATAAGGATTCTTGACATTTTCCTTCAGTTTTTCTCTTCAATGTCAGAGCTAAGATATTCTCAAGGATAAGTTTTGAACTACATATTGGTTTAAAGCTATTGTGATATTCCATTCGTGTGTTTTTAGACTATGATGAATAAGTGGATTTTCAAGATGAATTTCTAAAAATAATTATTAAAGAAGGAAACTACACACTTAACAGAAAAATAAAAATCCAACAACTGTGTACATTAGATACATGTCCACAGCAAAATGAAGTCATCTGGAGAATAAAGTCAAATGCCCATTTTTTGGAATTAATTTGGACATCATTTAAGCTAGCATAAACAAAGCCAGAAATGGGATACAAAGGTTAAATTGATTATAAATCTTGAAGCTTGTTTGTATGACTGGGTTGCATGACTGAAACTTAAAAGGGAAAAAGTGTCTTACATAGAGTTACAAGTGCGCTTTTGGTCATGGTTAACTATAAAGGGAAGAAATATGAAAGTCATTCCCAAAATGTTTGGAGATAGAAATTCTGTGGGGAGAAATCCAAGAAGTCACGATGCATTCTTATTTATTGTGTGCTTTTTCAACCTGCAAAGAAATATTATTTATAGGAAGAGTTGACTCAAAGTGATAACAAAAGTCAATGAATTGAAAAATAAAGCATGAAGGACATGAAACGTTTTATCCAAGATAATCCCCATAAAAAGTCAGTGACAGGATGAAAAAGTATCTTCTTCAATAACAACCCACAGCCTCTGGCTCAGAGCCGGGACACGAGAGAGGAATATGAGCATGTCCTTCCAAGTTGCTTGGCATTCTGGCACTAGACGGTAGATTTCTCTGAAATTACATCCTAACGTCCCTGCAATCAGGTGATTATAACTGTACATCTTCTTGAATGGAATCAGAATTTACTAAGACCAGTGCAAAATATGGAGAACATTTTTAATGGTTTTGAAAAGATGAAGAGGAACAAATACTATATGGAGAGATTACTTGAGTTCTGTCTTAGGTTGGAGTCCTCCCACCCCCAAATAAACAGACCCTAAGACAAAAATTTGGGTACAAGCAGTTTATTAGGAGGTCATCCACAGGAAGCACCGTGAGGGAACAGGGAGAAGAGATAGGGAAGGGGAGAAAGCCAACACAACATCCTATAGTGGGCAACTGGGGTGCAAACCCGCTGCCTCCTCTACTGACAAGTGTTGGTGTAGGACAATATCAAGTCACTTCTTTAAATGGATCAGATCAGCCCTGCACATCATGAACAAAATGTCCATTGCTGGGCCTATTTGCTTGGCTTGGTTTCATTGTGTGGGCATAAAGCTAAGACAATTTGAATCTTCATGTGAAATTGTCATGACCTTTCCATCACATAGGATTAGACAGCTGTCCCCTAAACCTGGCCTCTTCATCGTCAGTCACATGCTATTTATTGTTATAGATGCTAGGCAAGAGCATAGACTAAGTGTGTGAAAACATTAGCATATCTAGTAAAATAAGTTCCAAAACAATTACATCATGCATGACACATGCCTCACTAATGGTGAATTGTCCATCAGCTTTGTTCAAAGACAGCTCATTTTTATTATCTCCACAAACAATTCTTTACAATGTACTTTTCCCATACTCCCTTACTAGGAAAAAAGAATGGCTAGTAAGCACATCATCAGAACTTAGAGTGTCTCTTCATTCCTGGGTTCATCCTGTGCTTCCACTCCCTTTATCCTTAAATGTTTGTGAACTTCTCATCAACAGGCAACTGAGATCCAAGCATGTTACTCTGAGCAGAAAATAACAGTTTGATTCCCAACAAAAAGGGGTCTGCGTAATATCACAGCTTCTTAAGTTTTGAAAATGTCTCTGGTGCTTAGAAAAATGGAGAAAATCACTTTACTCTTTTAGATTAACTGGCCTTCCTCTCACCTCCAAACATATTTGTGTCTCTAAGTATATTAATAAAATATTCTGAGACTCTCCTGGTAAAAGTTGAGTATGGGTTTGCAATCCAAGAAGCCTACACTTAGGAAGGATTAAAACAACAACAAGAAGTGGCGATCATCCTCTGGGTAGTATATGTGTGCTTTTTAGCAGATTGCTTTCACTTCAACTCCTGATGTTAATCCTTTCCTTCTCTAGGTAAGTCATATAAGATTGAAATATTTCCTCTGTGTCTAACACCATGAATTCTACACACTTGCTGAATGGATGATATAGACTTGGTGCCATCTTTGTACTAAGAGAATGAGCCATTGTGATCCTCAGCAATGGGCAGTAACAAAGGAGAGGCATTTATTGACATAATAAGTGAGTCAAGGACTTATTTTGATTTATGCCCTTCTCAAGTCTTCACCATGACAATAAGGACATACTACAGCTATAAAGTTGAGGAAATGTTATTTGTTTTAATTCCAAAATTATGTGACTGGTTATACTGTGGATACATTTCAGACTTTTTTTTTGTCTTTCCACGTCAACAGTGGTTTGTACCCCCTGTTATGAACTGGGTTGAGTGGCCCCCAACCAAATTCATATTGAAACCCTAACTCCTAACATGATTATATTTAGAGATGGGATCTTTAGGGACGTAGTTTAGGGTAGCACACTAATCCCATAGAACTGGTGTTCTTAGGAGGAAGAGACACAAGAGACCCCTCTCTTTCTTTGCATGTGCACAGAAGAAAGGCCATGGGAGGACACAGAGAGAAGATGGCCTTCAAGAAGCCAGGAACAGAAGCCTCACCAAACACCAAATCTGACAGCACCTTGGTCTTGAATTATAGCCTTTCAGAACTGAAAAAATAAACTTCTCTTGCTCAAGCCACCTAGTCTGTGGTACTTCATTATATTTTATAAGAGGTGAGGTGTATACAAATTTGGTTCTGTCTCTCCTGCTATTTTGGAACCTGCTCTGAAAACATGTTTTTTTTTCATGACTTTGCACAACACTTGAGATCAAAATTTAGATATTTTAGAAAACAATCAATTGGGTAGAATCTTGTAAAACAGGTACTTGGTCAAGCAGGGGTGCCTTTCAACTTGAAGACATTTGGGATTTCTGATGACTTGTAGATCTTTCCTTCAGCTGAGCTATGAGCAGGCACGTGCTGTAGAGGTGCTCATTCCTCACTGTGGAACTGGTTTCTGATGTGGCTGGGACTTGCAGATATTTGATGAATCATTCTTTCCTCCTGCAGCATCTTTATTTCAGTGAATTGTGGACATGCAGAGTCCTTGGCAGGAGAGCAAAGAGATCAAAATGCCCTGCTATGTTATCTCCCCACATTGTCTATTTTTAAGATGCTTTGGGACCAGACCAAATAATCAGCTATACTAAACAGAATGGTTTGAATCAGGAAGTAAATGCTTGGAGACTGTTGTGTGGTTTCCTTCAAGGGAATCTGGTTCTGTGGGTCCGGAGTGGCAAGAAGAAGCTGGAAGATTAGTAAATTGCCATGGTTCTGTGGAAACAAGTGGATATAGGGTGGATATTTGCTGTTATTAGCAGATTTGTGAGTATAAGACTTATGACAACTAAGGCTATTAAATAGTAACATCTCTGTTAATAAAGAGGATGGTCCTACCCATTCACTTGATTTTCCAGTATTTTGTAACTAGAGGTAGAATTAAAGTGTAGGACTGAATTCTAGTAGTTTAAATATTATAAAGATCTTATTAAACTCTGTAAATACTAAGACATAATTTTATTTAAAAACTGTATGGCTACAATGGAGGTGCGCCACTTGAGTATTTCTTTAAAAAAGGACTCGCTGACCATCCAGGAGGAGAACAGATAGCAGACAGTCCCCAGGGGCAGCACATTTGGAATCTGCCACAGCATTTGCGTTGAGGCTTCACAATTTCCAGGCTGCCTTTTGTCAGTGATGGAACATTCCAGGGCCTGGTTATTTTTGCCTAACATTGGAGTTTTCTTTTCTTTTCTTTTCTCAGGACTACCTGCAAGCTGAGGCTCTTCCTACCCAATCTTCATGCCTTTCCCTACTCCTTTCACACGTGTGAGACCTGCCTCGGGATCTGAAGACCTTCCCTCCTTACTATTGTCCTCCTCATCATTCACAGGTATCCATCCCAATAAGTCTTTACTACTTGAAACTGTGCCTTGACATTTGCTTCCTGAAGGACCCAACTATCATACACTGAATAAGGTAAACAACGTGTATTTAACTTCTGGCTTTTTACTTAATCTCCTATCTCAGGGCTGCCAGCTGAATGGCCAGTAACCAAGAAATTTGTTTAGTGCTCTTGTTTTGCATTTGAGGGCCAGAAAATAGAATTTTTTTTTTTTTTACAATTTGACTCAATCTGATACTCTAATCTTTAAAGTGCCAAGGTTGCCCCAAATTTATTTTGCATCTGAATTACTATCACAATAATCTTTGTAGTTGTATAACCAAAAGAACTATCAAATACCAATCTGGGTATCATTAAGCCAAAAGACCCAAGATCCAACTGGATTTCATATGGCAATATTTTAACCATAAATTTTATTATAAAGGCGTTTTATCATGGATAGATTAATTAATCATAGTATTGTTGTTTTTAGACTTTTGTCTAAAGCAAAGCATCACTTGTAAATAATTTTTTGCTTTCTGTAGAACTCAGTGACAGAATTTGATGTCTGAGAAATATAGCAGCCACCATACCTACCACTGAACAAGGGGCATAGATGATTTATACATATGCTCCATTTTACAGCCTCTCTCTCTAAGGGATAAAAGAGTTCTTGGGGTTTAAGAAAGTCCAACTTTAAACATGATCACTAATAACCATTATCTTAAATAATGGCAACCGTTACTCCTCGGAATTCAAAGGCAACATATCAACTTGCTATGTTGGGTTAGCCATTAAATTTAAGGAGAAAATTGCAAATGTGTTGGACTTTGTAGTTAACCAAGTTTTGATTATTATGAAGAAGTTGATCTGTGTCTTAATAATCTCTTTAGCACCCAGGAAACCATATCCTCGGCTAAAACAGGCATAGGAGGATATAGATATTATTCAAAGAGAACTCATGGGAAGCACTGAAGGATTGAAAGCTGGGTATCTCATATAAGAATATATGAGATAAAGTAAAAAAAAATTAATGTAAACCTAACTCACAGCCTAGATATTTGACCTTGTGAATCCTTACGAATTCAGGTGAATTATTGGGAAAGTTATTCTAAATTGATGAACAGTCTATATTTCAGATGTTAAAATGTGGTTTATTTTCCAAAATTTGCATATAGTAACACAAGGTAACGGCTAGCATGTTTTCCAAGACTAGATGTAAATACAAGCTTTGGAATAAAAATATTGCCTTTCTAGCTATATGATCCTGGACAAGTTCATTAACCTTGCTGAGCTTCTGTTTTCTCATAGTGACCTTGGTACCTAGCTAATGAAACTGCTTAAGAATGTTGGGAGGAAATATGTGCTCAAAGTGAATTTGGAGAAATTATTCCACACATAAATGGCAGTGATGATGATGGTGAATAGAATGCAAAATTTATATGAAATGCTGAAAACTTACTTGAAGTCTTATTTACAGTACCTATTTTGTTCACTGAAACCATTTTAAAAAAACTGAACATATGAAAATATAAGAAATTCTAGCTCAGTCTAGTAATAGTTGTCATTATGAATTTTGAATCAGAGGGATTCATTTAACAAAGTTAATGGGACACATTGAGAACTTTTAAGATGATCATTAAATTTATTTGAAGTATTTTCTGTTTCATTTGCTATGTAGTTGTGATTAAATGTAGGTTTCTATAATATTTTTGAAATAAACACAGTTCCATCCCCCCAAATCTCAACTGCATTAATAAATCTACTCAGCAAGTTTTCGTGTTTTGTGTGTGTGTGTGTGTTTTTTAATTCTGAGAAAACATTTTGAAGATCGCATTGAAATAGAGCCAGATGGTCAGATATGACTTTTCATGTTAGGTGAACGCTCATAATTTACTTTACCCTGGAGCAGCCACAAAAGCAGAAATCATGGTGAATGGCCTCCAAGAACATCAAATCCAAATAATCTCAGGGGTTTTATGTTCTGTCAAACATTTCATCAAATGGCATGAGAAACATATCTTTCATGTCCTTTTCATTTTTAAAACAGCTGTATCCTTTACATTAGAGAAAAGTCATTTTGATATGTGTTTTAAATTACCACATATAATAACATTTTTCTCTAAATATGTATCTTTTCCTTGGTTAAATCAATGCAAAGTTGTTTGGTTTTTTTTGCACAGTTGGTTCATTTAATTCTCTTTTAAATGAAACTTTAAAAATCTGAAATCACTTTTTTCTACCTTAAATAAAACAAAGAAATACTTAAGATTTCAGGAGCAAAAAACATTTTTTGCCTTTTCTACTGGATGGAATTTTTGAAAATTGATGAATAGGTAACGTATAGTAGTCAAGATGATAACTAATCTGATTTTAAAAAAAGAAATGTGGGCTTGCGTAGCAGACGAATTGGGAAATGTGTTATCTAAATATGTCATGGGATATATTGACTTTAATCTGTAACATATGTGAAGTTTAATCATTAAGCAATGAATTTTTTTCCTGAGGTCCGTATGGTGAATATCAATGAATATAATATTTTTTGAGCTGAATGAAATGCCTAAGATCGATCTCTCAAGATTTAATTACCCACTTAAAAGTCCCCAGAGTTCTTGAAGGAAGCCCCGAGACCCATAGATCATGCTTCTTGATGGTAGCTATGCATTGGAAGGCAAGCAGAAGGCAAGGCCAGTCAGTACCTTAACATCAGCCCTACCTGGAATTTGGGACTAGATGACCAGATTCATTAAGATTGGAAACCTCATTTCTGCCCCCGTTTACTGGTGCCTGTTGTAGCTCCCACAAGCCCAAGGAGACTTACATCCTGATGATGATTATGATAATGATGATGATAACTGAATACAGTAAACTCATTCAGCCATTCATTTATTATTTGTAATGAACTTTTATTGTACACTTACTACAAGCCAGACCCTGACTGAATTCACAGAAGTGAACCAGTCCCTCACAGAATGGATGCTGCAGTGAAATGGACAAACCTACAGTGGCCTATGCAGAGATAAGCAGTAGTCACACTGTGGGATTGGTGCTGTGCAGAACTGAACAAGGCCACAAAACAGGGAGAAATGGAGGTGGAGAGGTGGGCCTACTTTATATAAAATCTAAAGACTTTTCTAAGGAGTTGCCACCTAAGATAAAGCTGGGAGGACATGGAGGAGCCACCCTAACGGACCAGCAAATGCCATTTCATGAGGTGGGGTAGAGCTTAGCAGGTGTGAGCAAGAGAAATGAGGACAGTGTGGCTGAAGGGTAGCACATGAGAAAGATGATGTGACCAGGTAGAGGTGGGGAGGTGGGAGGGTGATACTGGGCATAGGAGGCTATAGATATTCTTCAAAGAGAACTCATGGGATGCACTGAAGGATTGAAAGCTGGGTAGTGACTTGCCAGTTTATGACTTTAAAATATTCTTCCATCTGCACTCCAAGATGGATGAGGTGGAGGGGACAATAGTGTATGAGCATCCAAATAGGAAGCTCCTATAGCCCAGCCAATAAGGACAGTGCATGGATCATGGGGTCACAGGGAAGATAGAAGGCAATGAATGGTTTGGAAATGAAGCAACGTGACTGGCTGGTAAAGTCAACACAAGGGATGAAAGAAGGAAGAATTTTGCAAACTGGCTATGGAAAGACCAATGAATAATATAGAAAATTTGGGTGAGGAAGAGGTTTAGGGCTGAGGTTCAGGAGACTTATTTTAGATACTAGAGGCCCAGTGCATGAAAATTCATGCACTAGAGCAGGGGAGTCCCTCAGCCCGGCCTGCCCCCTTTCACAGTCCGGGAGCCCTCAGGAGCAGGAGGCGACCCAGCGATCAGGGGAAGGCGATGCCCCCATCACACCCCTGCTGCTGCCACTGCCCACAGCGCAAGCCTTGGCCGGCCCTGTTTACCTGAGCCTCGGGCAGCCCTGGGCGGCGGGGCAACCGCCATCTGAGGCTTGCCTTTGCCTCGGGTTGGCCATGGGTGGATGGGCAGCCAACATCAGAGGCTTGCCTATGCCTCGGGCTGGCCCTGGGGAGCAAGGGGGCTGAAGGGACTGGGGGACTCTGGAGGCAGGCACGCGGAGCGGCTGGACCCATGTGGGGGTGGGCACGGCTATGCCGCATGCCTGCTGCCCTGGCAGAGCTGAGGGGACTGGGCACTGCCATCTTGTGGCTGTGGGCACCGCCATCTTTGTGTGTGTGAGACAGTCAATTAACATATTCCCTCCTTATTGGCTGTGGGTGCCACCATCTTTGTGAGGGTGTGATGGTCAATTAGCATATTCCTCTTTATTAGATAGGATAGTAATTTTGAAATGTCATTTGGATATCCAGTCTGAGATTTTATTTTATTTTTTTAATTAATTATTTTTTTAAATTTCTTTGATTGTGGTATTACATATGTGTCCTTATTTTAAACAGGCAAATTAGATACAAGTCCATTATGTCTTATTCACAACTCAAGAATCCATAACCTTCAACAAATGAAAAAAATTTTCTTAACTCTTTAGTTTCAAAATCTGACTTGAACCAACATGAAGCTCTTGACAGGCCTGGGTTATCCCTCTGAGAATGTTCATACATTTAAAGGAGAGCTACCCATGTGTCTGAGTACAGGCTGATTCCCTGGACTGCACTGAGGGGGCAATGTGCCATGTGTGTCATATTCATTTTTTAACCCCCAAGGTTGAAATACATTTTCCTCCCCCTTTTCTGCCCCCAAGTTTTGCATAAAGATCCATGGATTTCTATAGAAGTCCTGAAGTCACTGGGCCCTCAAAGGACAAGGGAAAAAAGGATGGATTTGGATAATTCAGGATTACTCTTTGGAGTTTTAATGGAATTTTCATCACTGACCCCTTGAAAACTCCAGTGTGCCCTGAAGAATTGGTGGGAGGATCTAGGCTTTGTGTAATATTCCTCTCTAGGGCACTGCCTAGCCAAGTTTAGGCTTGGTGCCTAAATTCTGCTTTGGCAGCATGCTTTCAGATTCAGGATCCTGGCTGTAATGGTTTAGCCCAGCCTTTTGACCAGAATTTTTAGGGATTTATTTTTATGATATGTGGTTATTAATTATGGATTAGAAATCATTTTATTTTTAAATGCTTTTTATTTATTAAAAAAAGGCATTCATTTTCCCATGAAAGGGCATAAAAATGTCATGGTTCGCTCTATCTCTAAAAAAAAAAAAAATCAAATTAAATGCACCTTGAATTCCCACTTATCAGTCTAGCTGAAAAAATGCAGGATTTCTTAGGTTTAGTGAGACCGTTGCTTTATCCTCTCTCCCAATTGTAGAGAGCCTCTGAGGTAACTCAGTTGAGGAAAAGGGGACAGTCTTTGCTTTCAGGTGTTGGCAACTGGCCATCATGGGCATTGTTTTAAGTCAGGCCTCCACAGTCCACTTGAGGCTGACCAGCCCTTTCTAGACCACCTAATGAGATATTTTCTGCATAGGGCTCAGCATTTGATGCTGCACCTCATAGTCCAAGTGGTTCCCCAGTCCTGTGGGATTCATCAATCTGGGTAGGAGTTAGAGTCATCTTTGGCCTTTCCCATCCATGGGATACCACCCTTCTCCACAGGTTCAGCATTCATGTTTCCTGGGATGGGTCCCTCCAATCTTTGACCATTAAAGTCCCCAGTTTCCCTCCATACTTCCTCCATGGACAGTTCCCCAATATTCTCCTTCCTGGAAGGTAAGAGAAAGGTACACATTACTCCAAGTAAATCTATAGTAATAACATAAAAAGGTACCAGCAAGGTTTTCATTAAGCACCCTCTTAGAAACTAAACAGACCAGGCAAACAAACAAACAAAAAATTCTACAAATATCTGCTAGTTAGTAAGTTCTCAAAGTATAAAACATAAGATATTTGGTAGAATTAGGCTGCAAGGGGAAGGTGCAAAAAAGTTTTCAGGAAGAAAACTATACAGAATAAACATGATTTTGAACTTGGTTTTGCAATATTCCAAGGTTTTTTCTCCAGTTTCTAAAAGGAATAGTGTACAACCCTCAAAACATAATCAAATCTGTCTCTATACTCTCGCCCAGTGACACATTTATGATGAAAACTGAAATAATGGCACTAAGTTGGATAAACCATACGTGGTGTTTTATTTTTAAAATATGCCTTTTTCCTCCCTGATAATTTAATTAATATGTCTAATTACAGGACAATTTGAAAATACTGAAAAGACTATAAAGAATATCCCATCACAGAGATAATCTTTGTAATATTTTGATGTTTTCCTTCCAGAATTTTCTCTAAATCTTGGCCTTCTATCTATGAATTTCTGTAGTTACATAGCTGAATTATTACAGTATGTTAAAATTTATACTCTGTCTTTTAAAAGTCTTAGATTGTCATGTTTCATGTTCAAAGAAATATGCCTGAAAATAAAAGAAGGGTGCCATGTGATTAGTTTTCACTGAAAACGGAACAAGCAGGCTTCTCTTCCCTTAGCCAGTGTACACACGCTCTCGGCCAGCTAGCTCCACAATACAGAGTTAAAATACAGCAGGAATAGAGACATCATTTCATGGTGTCACCTACAGAAACTATGACTTTTAAGCATATCTCTCTGTAAGTGTTTCTTATTTTTTACAGATTTTTTTTGCAACTCTCTAATCTGGCAATATTTCTGAGTTATTTTATCTAAGACTAGAGGCCCGGTGCACGAAATTCGTGCACGGGGTGTGTGTCCCTCAGCCCAGCCTGCACCCTCTCCAATCTGGGAACCCTCAAAGGATGTCCGTGTGCCCGTTTAGGCCCGATCCCAGTAGGATCGGGCCTAAATGGGCAGTTGGACATCCCTCTCACAATCCAGGACTGCTGGCTCCCAACTGCTCGCCTGCCTGCCTTCCTGATTGACCCTGCTTCTGCCTGCCAGCATGATCACCCCCTAACCACTCCCCTTCCAGCCTGATTGCCCCTAACTTCCCTCCCCTGAAGGCCTGGTTCCCCCTCAACCGCCCTTCCCTACAGGCCCAGTCGCCCCCAGCTTCCCTCCTCTGCCGGCCTGGTCACTCTTAACTGCCCTCCCCTGCAGGCTTGATTGCCCCCAACTGCCCTCCCTTGCAGGCCTGGTCCCTCCCAACTACCCTCCCTTGCAGGCCTGGTCCCTCCTAACTGCCCTCCCCTGCTGGCCATCTTGTGGTGGCCATCTTGTGTCCACATGGGGGCAGCCATCTTGTGTATTGGAGTGATGGTCAATTTGCATATTACTCTTTTATTAGATAGAGTAGAGGCCTGGTGCATGGGTGGGGGCCGGCTGGTTTGCCCTGAAGGGTGTACTGGATCAGGGTGGGGGTCCCCTTGGGGCATGGGGAGCCTGGGCGAGGGGCCTGTGGTGGTTTACAGGCCAGCCACGCCCCCTGGCAACCCAAGCAGGGGCCCTGGTATCTGGAATTTATTTATTTTCTATAATTGAAGTTTTGTAACCTTGAGCAGAGGCGAGGGCAGGCCAGGGTGGGCGGGAAGCTTGGCTTCCTCCATCTCCAGGGGCAACCCAAGCCTCCGGCTGGCTCCAGCTCCATGGCTGCCACCGTTTTTGTTGGGGTTTATTTATCTTCTGTAATTGAAACTTTGTAGCCTTGAGCGGAGGCCAGGGCTGACCAGGGCGGGCGGAAAGCTTGGCTTCTTCCATCACTGGGGTCAACCCAAGCCTCCTGCTTGCTCCAGCTCCGTGGCCGCTGCCATATTAGTTGGATTAATTTGCATACTCACTCCTGATTGGCTGGTTGGCATGGCTTGTGGGCATAGTGGAGGTATGGTCAATTTGCATGTTTCTCTTTTATTAGATAGGATAGTTTGAATTCAAGACCTAGAACAAAGAGAATGAATATTTTTGTATAAAGTTTTCATTACAATTTTTTCTCATAAAATTATGTATTATCATTTTAAGAATTGGAAAATATAAAAAATTTAAAACAAATAAAATATGGATCACAAAATTTTTGTAACTTTGAAAAATTACTCTCAGTACTGTGACATCTATAACCCCATTTGATTTTATGAACATATACACATTTATGCTTCCCCTATTAATATAGCTTACTGTTATATTGTGAGTACTTTCCTCTATCATTAAATATTATTTGAAAACATGATTCTAATGGCCCTCTCCTTCTCACACCTCACAATTTATTTTATTTTTAAAATATATTTTTATTGATTTCAGAGAGGGATTGGGAGAGATAGAAACATCAATGATGAGAGAGAATAATTGATTGGCTTCCTTCTGCACGCCCCACACTGGGGATCGGACCCACAACCCAGGCATGTGCCCTGACAGGGAATTGAACCATGACCTCCTAGTTCATAGGTTGGCGCTCAACCCCTGAGCCACACCAGCTGGGCCACATGATAATATATTTAACCTATCCCCTTTCATGGATTCCAGTTAGTCTGTTTTCCAACTTTCCACCATTTCAAATATCATAGCCATAAACATCCCCACTCTAGTCTTTGAACCTCTTCTAGCTAATTCCACTGTAGGAATAAGGACACTGCGACCAGGACATCTAAAAGGGCTTCTTCAGGCTGCTGTCAGCACATTTGTATTCCCTGGGCAAACTGCAAAGAGGTGCTCTTTTGGGTGATGGATCACCAAGACCTCTTCTGAGAGGACCGATTAGAAAACAGTGCCCCTTTCTTAGGGCTGGTACAACCTTGCCAGGAATATAGCTGGGTGAGCAAAACGTGGGTTAGATTTGTAGGCCCACCTATTCAGCCTGACACAGCTGTCATTCCACAGGTAACTTTTTACCCTGAGTCACAGAGCTAGTAAATAACAGCTGGTTGGTGGTTCCAAATCTGGTCAACTCCAGAGCTGCTGCTCTTTTAGCGACCTTGAATCACATTCCTGACCAGGTCAAGAGACCAGCAGGCTAGGATTTGTATAGTTTTTAAAAAATATATATATATTTTTATTGATTTCAGAGAGGAAAGGAGAGGGAGAGAGGTAGAAGCATCAATGATGAGAGAGAATCATTGATTAGTTGCCTTCTGCACGCTCCCTACTGGGGATTGAGCCTACCATGACCAGGAATGTAACTCTGACCTCCTGGTTCATAGGTCAATGCTCAACTACTGAGCCATGCCAGCTGTTCTTTATGCTCAATATTCATGGCATGGTCTGGATTATAGCACATTTCAGTTTTGAAAAAACAATCACCACAGGATTATCTAAACACTATATTTAGGCAATTGCATGTAATGTCTGACTTTCTAATTTACCCAAATTTTGTAATATAAAAAAATCTGAAGTTATGGGCTGTGATTACAAAAAAATAAAAATCTAACTGTGGTCTTTGGGATTCTCAGAAAATGAACCCTTGGCCAATTTAACTGGGCAAAATGTTAAAAACAACAAACATGTTGAACACAACCTTAACCTTCATAATACGTACTGATAAAGTGAACAACTATAAGTTAATTGTTTTAGGGATCACTGCTGGTTTTGACATCCCACCGGGATGCTCTGGAATTTTATCCTAGCCTAGTCATAGTTTTTCTTTCAAAATCTGCAAAGTAGCTTTTACCCAAAGGCCGATGGAGGACAGTAAAAAGGCAGAGAAGTGAGAACTGAAGAGTTAATGTGTCCATTTCACGTTCTTTAAACCAGTCCTTTCTCTGCATATTTCGGCACATGGTTTTTAAACATATTTTAGTCAATCTTTGCAAAGCCGAAAGTTGATTCAAAGTTCTGAAATAAACTGGGAAGGCAATTGGAATTTTTCATCCCTCAATTTTTGTACATAATATCACTTTAAAATTGTTCTAACTGATGGATGGCCCATTGAAAACTGGGTCAAAAAATATGGCTGTGATAGAAAATCCCCTGGATTATAAAACAGGACCTAAACAACACCAATCAAAATGGGAAGCGTTCCTCACTCTGGCAATGGTATTAACTGGACTTCCTTTGCATTCTTTTTAAACTTGTTATTGTGAAATAATCTGAGGCTTAAAGAAAAGTTTCGAAAATCGTACAAAGAATATACTTATCTTACCCACATTCTCTAAATGTTAGCCTTTTAATTAATTTCCTTCATTGTTCTCTTTCTCTCTTTCAATGTGCGCTTTCTAAAATGAGGATGTTCTCTTAGATAACCATGGCACAATATCAAAATTAGGAAATTATTATTAGTACAATACTATGATCTAATCTATAGTCCTTATCCTAATCCTAATAATAGGACAAGTCGACCACCTGAGTCTCTAATGTGATATCCTGAGAAAAATGGTACCTGGTCATGAGGGAACATCAGAAAACCCAGCGTGAGGGGCATCCTAGAACATAACTGGACAGCACTCTTCAAAAGTGCCAGATGCAAAGCAAACCAGTTCACGACCTTAACAAGAACGAAAGGGAGAAAGGGTCCCAAATGCACAGCCAGAGGGTGGCTCTGGACTGTGTGTGTGCATGAAGAGGAACTAAATGATTTAACAACTGGATGGGGTTCCAGGAAAGCAAATCCTCACTAATTCCTAAGAAACATACTGGCATTACACAAACACACCCACACTTGGCCCCACGTGTGACAGTGCTGACAGCTCTGAAGGGCGTTTCAGCCAGCCAAATGTAAATTGTTACCCTGATGGTTTGACCCGCCGGCCAAGCCCTGCAGCCCCTGTGCCTGACGGTACAGCTGGAGCCCTGTGCTGCCAAAGGACCTGACGTCTCTGCCAGCCTGCAGGGCTGGGGCTGTGCAGGGCTCTAGTTTTGAAACTGGAGCAAACATGTCCCAAAGACAGCACGGAGCACAAGAGGTAGAGTTTTCTTTTTCACATCACAGCACACCGGGAAGCATCAGATTTGTACAGGGCAGTAACCAAGAGGGCGTTCAGGGGCATTTACAGAGCACTCAGTGAGATTTTCATTATGTGATAAGAAAAAGAAAATATGACCCTTTTAGAAAAATATTAAATACTAGAGGCCCAATGCACAAAATGCATGCAAGGGACTCGGCCCCTGCCACAGAGGCAGCCGCCTCTGCCTCGGCCCCTTCCTCCTTGGCTTTGTCCAGAAGGTCGTCCGGAAGGACGTCCAGAAGGATGTCCGGTCTAATTAGCATATTACACTTTTATTATTATAGATAGCATTTGTATAAATCTTCCATATAAAATATTTTCCAATTCCCCTTCCCCCCTCACATACACATTTTTTAATGAGAAAATTGAACTTGCCCCTGTAATCTAACTTTAGCTTTGTCAGGCTTTGTGCTTTATATTGATTTATGAATTTCTCATCAGTGGCAGACTGATCTGATGCTTATATAATTTGGGAGACGGGATTTGAGATAATAGAAAATTGCAAATATAAAACCAGGTACAAAAATTGATTATTTATTTAGAATGAAAAAAAGAAGTCATAATAAATTACTGGAGACTTGGATAGGTCCCTTTCCTCTGCAATATGTTAGGCCATTATTAAAAATGCTTTACTTCGGAAGTTTCCTGTTTAAAATCTGGCTTCCCCTCCCTACCTAGAATACTTTATAACTCTCAGCAACTCTGCCAGCATTCATGGGGCCTGTGACAATGAGCACTCTGCAGCTTACTTTTGGTTAGCGCCGTAATAATTCTACCATCTTACATTCTTCTAAATAAGAAAGGTTGTTCACTCAAGTAGATTATTAAAAACAGCCATTGTACATTCATTTACAAATGTACAACAGTTGAAAAATTAGAGTTCAACAAGCTCCTGCTTTTCCCTAGTAGAATAACGAACTATTACAATGTCTTACGATGATGAGCTTGGATTTGCAAGCCACTCCATTTCTATGTGTCAAACAAAGACTGGAAGAATGAGGAAGATTTCCTTTGCAGGATGCACACACCTAACGACAGCAGGCACCCTGGAGCTAGTTTGGACAGAAAGAGCACTTCAGCCACAAAGACACCAGTTTCTGACGTTCTAGAGAACAGACTGTAGGGCTCTGGCCTGGAGTGATCCTAGACAGGAGATGTGACAGAACTTCCCACTCCTAGCCCCCAGGGCAGCACCTCCAGCCCCAAGGCTCCCGGGGCACCTGTCGCACAGCCTCTGTTACAGCTGCCCCGTCTGGTCCTACTGGGCTCGCCCTGCAGGAGCGGATGCATCCATGGAGACACAGTGGCAGGTGGGTAAGCCTGGGTTTGGCTCTGGTAATGATGCCTTTGTTGTGTGGGGACTGCGGGGCAAACTAAATCCCTGTTTTCCCCTCCCCTAATACCCTCCCCCTCCCACTACTGTCCTAAAGGCCCTAACCCAGCTGCTTGGGGGTCAGGTTCAGCCACACCTCCCGCTGAGGGGATAGAAATACAGCCCTTTCCCATCACACACAGGCGGGAAGCTGTGCCATCGTGGGCAGGGGGCTTTGTAATTGCAAAAGGCTAAGTTAAAAATCATGGATAATGTATATAAAGGGCTTCTACAGTGATCGAGTGGCCTCAGACATTTTTGGCATGGAAACTAAGGAGAAATGTCCTCTGGTGTTGAGAAAACAGCAGAGGAGCAGCAACAGAGTGAAAAAATAGGTAGTTTACAACAGATTGCCACTCTGCTGGTGAAACAGAAATGATATTTTTGAGCAGTTTCACTCCCTCTATTGTGGTGTGGTATAAAGGACAGTGTGCGACTTAGGATATACGTGTCTACGAGTTTGGGCAAATCACTCTGGTAAGTCTTTTGTATATTGTATCATTGGCAAAACCAGCTTCTCAAGAATTCTTATTTCACGGTTGTTCCGAAGATCAATTGTGAGAAATTTTTTGTAAATGGCTAAGGAAGGTTTGTGTTTATTTACTTTTCTATGTGACTGTATAAATGTTTAGTGTTTCAAGTTCCCCTGTAAAACCATTGATAAAAACCACGTATTTTTATTATTACAACTTATTTAATTCCAGAAATAAACAACTAAACCAATTTAATTCCTTGAGTAGTTGAGGGAATAATGTTGTAGTCATTTTCATACAGGTTTACCTGAGTATCAAGAACACGCTAAAAGGGGAACTATCACAATAATGCCACATGGTTACAGCCTTTAAGCAACAGGTAAGGGTGAGAAAAATGTTTGTACAGAGGATGATTGACTTCTTTACAGATTAATGGCATATATATATATATATATATATATATATATATCAGGATTATTTTGCTTTATTTCATATATATATATATATATATATATATATATATATATATATATATAAAGACTAATGGGCAGTTAGTTTTCCCTTTTACTGGGTCTCAATCTGGCTCCTACCCTATAGACTCCCCCACCACCCGCCCTGCTAAGCCACATTCCCAAGATGGCTTGTCAATTTCCCATTCCCAAGGGGGCCTCTGAGCTGGGTTCTCATTTCTCCCCATGTCAGGCTGGATTTATACAGCTTTCCTGCAGGGTTTCCTGCTCCATGCCGCTACAGACTGTTTTCTCTGACTTGCCACAGTTTAATAGCTAAACCTCATATTTAAAATATTACGGATACAAAAAGAGGAAAATAAATAATTCCCAATAATGGGCTACTAAGACCTGCTGGTGCTGTCGGTCTGTAAGTGCAAACTCGTTGAAGTCGCTTTGGATACGTGCAGCGGGGCCTGAAGAGCAGGCTGGTTCTGCTTTGGGACGACCTCTGGGCAGCTCTCCTGCCTCTTTCGGGTCTTGAGGTAAAGAAGACTTTTGGAGAGAATTCTGGTTAGAAACCTGAAGCCAAGAAGCTGCGATACCTTCTCAAGGTTATTTCCTTTGCCGAAGGTGAAGCAAACGTGCAGGGACTCCATACTTTCATGAAATCTTTGTTCATGTATGTCACAAATCACCATGTAGAATGAAATAATAAAATACAGTTTTCCTACTTCCCTGTCAAGGTTTCAAGAACCTACCAGTAATTCAGCCAGATTTTTAATTGTTCTGTTAGAGGAAACCCAACACAAAAAGGAAAAAAAAAAAAAGCATGTAAAAATGGAACATTTAAAAAAAAGATTGTTAACTTGAGGGAAAAAAGCCGTTTTACAAACACATATACATGAAGGTAGAGATTAAAAAAGAAAACAGGTTTATTCTGAATAAAATATAAATTTTATCTAGAACCATTAAGTTCCTTCAAATTCTTAAAACCTGTTGATATATACTTGTTTGATGTCTGTGATCTAATTTTCGGCAGGGGTGTTGTGTGTATGCATTGTTAGGACTGGAAAAATGGTATGCTACACTTAAACCAAACAGAATGAAATGATTTTCTCTATTCAGTAAATTTTTTACACTAGCTCTCCTGAAACAATTTCCATCTGCAACTCTATCTTTAGAAGCTTTAATTATTTTTTAATTTCACCACTTGATTTTGATGAGTGCTGTTGGCAATGGATTCAGATGGCAGGGGACAGGTTTAATCAATTGCAAGTGGCTCCTATAACCTTTGTTGGGAAGTAAATCGGAGGAGAACAGAAACTCAGTGGCACATTCTCTTCTCTTTCAAACATATGTTCTTATTTAATAAATTCTCTCTCAAATAAAATAAGCCTGTAGTTATTGGTGGTCAGTTTCACGTAATAGGAGCTACTACAGTTTCCCATTTAAAAAAATACAAGACTGCAATAAAACAAACAGTGAGTCACTTTATTGGGTATGAAGTAATAAAGTGGTGGTTATAATGATAACTTCTATGATGTGCCTTAGAGGAAAACAACCTTGATTGTTTCTTTTGGTTTGGGGTGGGACTTAGCTCAGTGGTACAGAAAACCGATACGGGATCTGATTCCACCACACTGCTCTGTGTTCTCATAGCAACTGGAAGATTTCACTCTCAGCAATTATCACAGTCATAGTTAATTAATAGTTACGTATTGTGTTACTTAATATCTCAGTGTTCTATGAAACTCTGCATAAAGGCAGGAATTAGTCCATTCAGGCACTTGGATGACTGCATGCATGGATAGGAGACAGACAAAAAGAACGAAAAGAAAGTAGGAGGAGAAAAAGAAAAAAGGAAGAAAAAAAAACAAAGAGGGAAAAGTAGTGGGAAAGAATGAAAGAAAGGAGAGAGAAAGACAAGGAAGAAAGGAAAGAAAAAGGAAAGGAAAGGAGAGAGAGAGAGAGAGAGAGAGAGAGAGAGAGAGAGAGAGAGAGAGAGAGAGAGAGAGACCAAAAGAAACAACTCTTTCCTTTAATGCGAACCCACCATCTTGAATCCTGCCAAGCTTGTTAAGTTTACTTTGCAAAACATCTACATCAACTAGGTATTTCTAACCCTGCTTATCTTTTTAAGACAAGTAAACCACAGCACTAACAAAGCGTTTCCAAAGCCAGTTTCCAAAATTCCCTTCGCCGCACCTTGCCCCCGGCGCGAAACCCAATCTTCTCCCGCAGCCCCCAGGGTGCAGGGCAGTCAATAAAAGCGGGGCCTGCAGCCGCAGAGCGCTGCTGAGTGCTGGCTGTTGGGAACGTGCCCCAGCTCTGCGGGTTTACATCGCTGGCAACCCGCGGGGTGACCCAGCCCGAGGACCAGAGAGGAAGCCTGAGCATCCTGACTCCTGGCAGCAACCACATTTTTACCGACGACCCGAGAACGGTTGTTGGACGCAGGTTCTCGTCCCCTGGAAGTGATACCGAACACCCAGGGAATTTCTCTTAAAGACGCAATCATTCACGGCTGGATGTTAACCAGATCTATGACATACAGTCCTGCCACATCATCTTCTCATTTCGCTGGCTCGGACCCTGCCGAACGTTTCTAATACAGCAGGGGTGTTGGGTGAAATACGACTTTGTGATTGAAGGGATGCCTGCGGGCCTCCGTGGTAAACACCACTTCAAGCACACTGTGGCTTATAATGAGGGGCTGGTGCCCAAACCTCCAGATGACTTCGTGGCACACAGGCCTTTGTTTGCAGCCTCCCTCCCAGCACCCCCCCCCCCCCACAGCCAAATTATCTCCGTTTATTTTCTCACCACATCTGACTGTGACCAATACTTTCTGTATGGTGAGGATCAGTGTTTCTGCCTGCCTTGCGTCCTGCTGTTCTTTCCCTGTATCTTTGCTTTCAGATGCCAAGCAACATCTGACTTGAAGGCAGTTTTATAGAAGGGAAGTTTTAAAGACACATTTACTGTGTGGCGGGACTGATATAAACCTATTGGCATGGAATACGCGCTAGGCATACACCTATCGTTTTGGCTTCTCCCCTCCTTTTTATTACCTTTTATTTTTTGAGTTCCTACGGCTTACATATTTCATTTTTCTTCCAGTGTATTTTTCCAGTACTAAAGCTATGCTTTTTTTAGGTCTACCTAGAAAATGTTCAGTTACATCACTTGCACAAATATGTTGATGTTAACTTTGAAAAACCTCCTTGCTTGCAGTTGTATATTTTATTTGGCTAAAAATGGCTCATGTCTAATACATTACATGTCCTTTGGTGATAGTATTTAAGCGAGAAATTCCAAAACTCACAAATACCGAATAGCCAAAAGTTCCAAAGCGGTGCAGTGAACACTAAACATGCAATATATCTCCTCCTTTTCCAAACAGAAATAGATTTCTCTCTGATTTGTTTGATAAATTTGACCCAAGATTTCCATTTGGAGTTATTGGAGTTCCTACTGTTTTTCTGCGTGTTGGTGGGCCAAGGCCTAATCACCCCGAAGCCCCACGGAGGCCATAAATTACAGCGATGAGGTGGGGCTTTGTATTCCTTCGGCTGCAGAAGAGGGCCATTTTGCCGCAGCCTATTTTGACAGGCATGAATTTAATTCATTGTTTTATGACAGATGGGAAAAGTGTACATGCTCATAGTCCTGATTTATGGTCATTTGGGTCTGGAGGATTCTATAATTTGCAACTAATGTGAAAACAGATGGATAGACAGACACCAAAGGTTAGTCTGACCTGTGGGTTCTCTCCCCTGGTTACAAATGGCGTCCATATGCCTCCAGTCTCTCTGGGTGAGGTCTTCGCAGGAATGGCCAGACTCTGGCGAGCTCGCTGCACCTCTTTTTTCTTCCTCGAGTCAGTTAGAGAAAAGCAAAATTTGGGGGACATTTCTAAGCCTCGATCTTTCAAGAGTCATTCCGTGCCTTCTGATTGTGTGGAATTCTTCTTTTTCCTTTCTTTCTAAACGAAAAAGCATTTTTCTAAGGTGTACACAATATCTTCATTATTATCCAAACAAGTGATACCATACATATAAAGGCAATATTGGATGTTTTGATTTCAATTGACAAATTTATTTTAATAGGATGATTGATTGAACATCAGCAGTTGGGGAGTTTCAAAGGAAATGCTTTGAGCTGGGGACAGGCATGTATTTTTGTGAGAAATGTGTTTGTGCTTAAATAAATGATTTTCTACTTTACAAATCATTTTTTGTTTTTAGAAAATAAATGGGCTATCAAGTAAAATTACTTAGTTGATGCTAAAATATTAAATACATTTTGGACTATTAAATGACTCCACCAAAGAGGAAATAGCAATGATCACAGCTCTTTTTGAAGACAGAAATTTTAGACCTATAGCAACAAGGTAAACACACAGTTAATTTTAGTTGAATTTGTGCTTGTAATCTATTTACAAATATAATGTTAAGGAAGCATACACTTTGTTATTGATTATTCCATTGTTATAACATTATTAATTTATTTTATAACATTTCAGTATTAAAATTAAACAGGTCACTAATTTTAGTTCTAAAGATGGAGTAAGCTGCATTGAATTCTACTTTATTTTGAAAACTTGAAATATAGATTGCTATTCCCTAAACTAAGAGTACAAAATTCAGTTGTGATTAAGGAATGTTTTAGGTTTGAGCACTAACATTTTAACAACAAAAGTCAGAAGATATGGTGTTTCACAATGGTAACACAGTGCTTTATTTTTATTCTGTTTTAAAATTACATTTTATCCACTTTCATGACTACTCCTGAAGGTTAACCAACACAACGATCTGTGCTGCTCCAATTAGCAGGATATTTGCAACTTCATATGGTGCTAAGAAGACAGCAGTGTTTAACCTCATTGGACACTTCAACCTTTCTACCTGTACCCTGGGAAGGGAAACATTTAAGGTACTTGATAACGAATTTTAATTGGCATCTGAAAAAAATGAACTAAGCATACCAGATGAGTGTTTTTTTTTACAGATGTGGTCCATTTAACCATGAGCTCCTCTTTACCCAAAGAAAATAACGTGCATATATTTTTTCACACTTCACTTCCTGAAAAAGTTGTAATCTGGGGATGCAATTTTCACCTTAGACAGTAGCTATCACCATCTCACTGCTGGGTCAAATGAGTGTGGAAGACACATATGTACGCTGGTGAAGTGAGAAAGAAATCTGTCCTTAAAGACTTTCTCTAGGGCCGACTTTTAATATTTGTTTAGAGTTCAGACTGTTAGTATAAGAACAGTCTTATTCAAAATGTTTCTTGATGTCAAAACAGGTGCCAAAGACTTTCTTTTATTATGTACTTTTTGGAATGGTTCTGGTGAATTCCATTTATCTACTCATGTCATTTGCATGGAAAGGGACATATCTTGACCCCATGAGCACTGGGAAATGTAAGGAGGCAGCCACTGGGTCCATTCCTTCTCCCAGCCATCCTGCATCCACACCTGTCCCTTCCTGAGCCTCACTTCCTTTTTAAAAAACTCTGTCTCCTCCCCAACGTTTCATTTACTCAACAGTGTCAGGTACTAGGGTTGGATGGTTATCAAAAGCTCAAGCCCTAGTGGATAGAGCTTCGGCCTATGGACTGAAGGGTCAGTCCAGGGTTTGATTCCAGTCAAGGGCATGTACCTCGGCTGCAGGCTCCTCCCCTACCCAGGCCCTGGCCAGGGCTTGTGCAGGAGACAACCAACTGACGTGTTTCTCTCACATCGATATTTCTCTCTATCTTTCCCTCTCCCACTCTCTATAAAAATCAATGGGAAAATATCCCAGGGTGAGGAATAAAAAACAAACAAACAAACAAATAATAAAAATAAAATTTAAAAAGCTCAGGACCTCTGCTTTTGTGGAGTGCATTTTCTCCTTGGCAGAATTAACCTCTTTCAGCATTCACTGAGTTCCCTAGTTCATATCTCACCCATGTACTTACTCTGTCAAGTGGTTGATTATTCAGATATTTCTTTGTTTACTAGGAATCTGGCTTGATTATATTAACTTTTAAAATTCTATTACCTACTTCATTATCTGAAACATAACAGCTGTTCAATAAAGGCTACTTGAAAGTTGATCCTTAAGTCAACTATATAATGACATAATCCATCAGGATGCATGCAGTAGGTTATGAAGTAAATTAAAAGTAAATTCATAGCATACACTTAGTTATGAAATAATTCAGAAAAGTAATAACTATATGTAAAGAGAATGATTCTATGAATTAATAAAAAAATTAAACTATCACTTTTAAATAATATATTACATACATCCTGATTGGCAGCATTTCTAACAACACAATGTAAAAGCCACCTACTCTGGCTCCGGGGGTACCAAAGTACACAGTTTATAAATAATCTTCAATACTTTCTTTGCTTTGTTTACAAAAAAATATGTAGTATATGTAGGTAAAACATTCTATCTTGGTTTGTGTGTTTTTATTTTTAACCAAATAGAGAGATGACACTTGCAATATGCAATATGAGATTTTTCTAAACACTTAACATGCTTTACTCGTTTGATGATCAGAACAAGCCTATGTGATAGGTACTATCATTGCACCAATTTTACCAATGAGGAAAACAAGGCCGGATAGGTTAAGGACAGAAAAACAGGCAGTGTGTATGTAAATCTCACACTCTAACTTCCGTGCTCTGCTACAATAAAATGAGATCATACCAAATGGACTGCTTTGCAATATTGTTTTACACTTGATGATATGTCTTGAATATTTCTGCAGATTTTAAAATATAGGCATACTCATCTTAAAATTTCTAGCTGGTATTCCATAATATGAATGTATCCTAGTTTATTTTGCCAGTCACATACCCCTATGCATGGGTATTTAGGTTGATCCCAGTCTTTTATTATTATAAATTTACGACAGATATTTTGATATACTTTCTGTGCATATGTGGTGATATCTCTGTCTGACCTAAGAGTGAAATCAGGGCCAAATGGAATATATAGATTACATTTTTAAGAGATGCTGCTAAATTCTAATCCAAAAAGTCTTTGCCATCACTTTCACCAACTAACATTTATTTATTATCTTTTTTTGAAGTGAGTATGAAGGATCCAAAAGAGATAGTTGATAGTTTTAATTTTCACTGCCAGAATTATATCAGGACTTATTTTTATCATTTTCCTATTGGTTTTTAGAAGTTCTTTATATATCCTGAACATTAATTCTACATATGTAACATGTGTTGTTAATATATTTCTCTATTCTGTTATTTTTTCCTTAAACTTTGTTGAATATTGCTGTTCCATTGGTTTAAAAGTTTATGGGAACAAATCCTTTTTGTGCTTTTTAGACCACTTAAATTATTTTCTACCAGTTTTAATTCTACATTTTATTATAACACAACTACATTGAGATTTATTTTATTTGTTTGTTCATTCCCATATAGATATTATTCTGGAATGTATTAATGTGCCTAATATAGGTAGGGGTTATTTTTATTACTCAATTTTCCCAGTACTTCCTATTAAATAATTCTGTCCCTCACTGATCTAAAATACTACTTTATCATAAATTTAATAAACATTACTTTATTCTGATAATTGTAGTAAAATTAGCAAATGAAAACACATACAGATAAGATAAAATTATCAGTAATCACTGTATGTTAAACTACTCTTGAGTATTTAGATGATTTCTCTATAGCCATAATCTTACTTTGTTGGTTGATATTTCACCCAGTACTTCTTACCACATAATGAGCATTTTAATATATAAATGTCTTTGTAATTAAAACAAAGGGATACTATGTCTAGTATCAAATTAACAGACATCTAAAATGACAATTTGCAGGTGATTGTAATGTTTGCATTGTTGTTGGTAGCAACTTTTTGTTCATATGCTCTGGAAGAAAACTGATAAAATAATTAAAGAGTATTACAATACTTACATGCTTTGATCTCATCGCTTCTTTTCAGGATACATATCCAAAGAGAATAATCAGAGATGGGATCAAAGATTAATATGTAATATGTTACAGGTATCTATATATATAAAAGGCTAATATGCAAAGTGCCCCCTTGGGAGTTCGACCAGGAGACTGGGAGATTGATTGCTCACTATGATGTGCATTGACCACCAGAGGGCAGCATAGAACGAAGGAAGGCCCCAGCCAGCAGCCAGCAGCCCGGGAAGGGAGGCCCCGGCTGGCAGCCAGAAGGCCCCAATCAGGCCTGATCACCGGCCAGGCCTAGGGACCCTACCCATGAACGAATTTTGTGCACTGGACCTCTAGTATTTCATAAGACTAAGAAGCATGGAAACACTAAAATGTCCAACAATGAAGAAAGTTGGATAAATTAGGGTATATTTCTGGGATGGAATACTACTGACTGAGTGAAATGGGGTTTGGGGGGCCTAGCATGGCAGTCATTGGTGCTCTTTGCCAAATATTTTTAGCTCCCTACCTCCTGGGCATGTGGGAGGCTCACACTTCCTGGACACCTTGCATTTGGGTGGGGCCCTGGGACTGCCTGACAATGAGTCATGAGCAGAAGTGACATGCATCATTTCCAGGCCGGAACATTTAGCAATCTAAAAGGAAACACTCCAGAGACCAACAATATTTGAAATGACATGGCTGAGTGATGATAATAAGTAGAGATCTTCTGCTAACCAGAAATGGAAATATATATTAGAGAGAAACAGACTTGTGTTGTTTTAAGCCACTAAACACAAGCTACTAACCATTGATTAATACAGATGAGAGAAGGTTCACAAAATAATTTCAACTGAAAAAAAAGTAAAAACGTGCTTACATGTATGAAGTCAATTTTGTGTGTGTATAGGTGTGTGTGTGTAAAATAATGTAACAAACACTGAAGAAAAAAATAACACCACAATGTTTTTACCTTTGGATAATGGAACTATTGAATTTTATTTATTTTTTATTTTTTTCTGTATTTTCTAAAACAAATGCCAATTATTTTATTATTTAAAGCAGATATAGATATAGGTATAGATTTGGATACAGATAATATAGATATATGGTAGATGTAGATGTAGATATATTGATTTCAGAGAGGGAGGAAGAGGGAGAGCTAGAACATCAATGATGAGAGACAATCATTGATCGGCTGCCTCAATCCTGCAACCCAAGCATGTGCCCTGACCTGGAATCGAACCATGACCTCCTGTTTTATAGGTTGATGCTCAACCACTGAGCAACACCAGCTGGGCTAAAGCATGCTTTTTACACTTTTGCAAACATACTTTATAATGCTTAAGTAATATTTCAACATATAAGTATATACAGTAAATATAGTTAGCTTCTTATTACTGTTATAAACTTACGATTTTCCAATTTTCCTAAGACAGTGATCGTCATTGTCATTCTTAACCAGTTCAATTATTCCCATAGGAGTGATAGTAGAAGTAATTAATCAATGGTTATAGATACTTTTAGGCCTACATAAATGCTATTAAATTGTTTTTATAAATGGTTGTATCAATTACACTATTATCAGTAAGAATACTCATTAACAAAATAATAAAATTAAAGGATTTTTTTCTTTTGTAAGCTTTGTGATTTGACAAGGAAAATATTCTAAACCTGTTTTCTTAATTCAGTGTATCTTGAGCCATCCCTGGTGAAGTACCAATATTATATTTTATTTCCAGTTTGCTGCTGACTACTACATGGACTACAGTACATGGCTGGAACTTGTGCATCAATCATGTTATCACATGAACTTGTCTTCACATTCAACAAGACATGTCAACTGATGACATCTTTGAGTACCAACACAATGACAAACTACTACAAAATTTTAAATATTTACACTCAATTTCTGATCAACATCAGTTAAACACTAGAGTAACACTGATTTGTGTTTCCTTTATTTTAGGTAAGTAGCTGGTTTATTCTCATATTTAATTTTTATTTCATTTTGACAAGTTATTCTTTCATGATCTGTGCTCCTTTATGTGATGGATTCATAGTTCTTATTACTGGTATGAGTTCAACATCAACTAAGGCTTTTGACCCTTTTTAATGGCTGTATATATCATATGCTTGTGGATTCTTTATTCATATCTCATCATATTATGAAAACAATTGGAGTGTCCATCTTCACATTTTGAAAATAAAAGAATGAAAATATAAACCATAAAATAGTAACCAAAGATACTTGGACCATACTAATATGGGACAAAATAAACTTTAAGTCACAATTATTATAGGAGACAAAGAAGGACATTACATATTATAAAAGGGCCAATCTATTAATGATACCTAACAATTATAAATGCATATGCACCTAACCACACAGTGCCAAAATACCTGAGGCCAAATTTGAGAAAATGAATAGAAAAAATAATTCAATAATAATAGTTGAAGATTCTAATAATGGATAGAATGAGACAAAAGATTAATAAGAAACTAGAAAATTTAATAACAACATAAACCAATGAGACATAATAAATTCTAAAGAACATTTCAACCAACAACAGCAGAGTACACATTCTTCAGAAGTTCACATGGAACAATCTTCACAATAGACATGTTAGCCTATAAAGCAAATCACAAGAATTTAAAGGAATTGAAATCATACAAATTATTTTCTCAGACTACCTTGGGATAATATTAGAAGTAAATAATAAGATGGGAGAATTGGATGAAGGTGGTCAAAATATACAAATTTCAAGTTATAAGATAAGTACTTGGGATGTAATTAATATATAATGTGATGACTACAGTTAACACCTCTGTACAGTATCTTTGAAAGCTGTCAATAAAGTAGATCCTAAAACTTTCTTTTTACTTTTTTAAAAAAATTATAGGTGATGATGGATGTCAACTAAACTTACTGTGGTGATCACATCACAATTTATATAACTAAGCTTATTATACAATACACCTTAAACTTATACAGTGCTATCAATGATATTTTAATAAAACTGAAAGAAAATAATCAATAACAGAAGGAAATTTGGAAAATGTAAAGATATGTAGAAATTAAACAAAACACTCTTAAATAATCAATGGGTCAAAACAGAAATCACAGCCCTGGCCAGTGTGGCTCGGTTGGTTGGGCATCGTCCTGCACACTGAGAGGTAGCTGGTCAGATTCCCATCAGGATAAGTTTCAGGCTTGATCCCCAGTAGGAGGTGTGCAGAGGCAACCAATAGTTGTTTCTCTCACTCATAGATCTCTCTCTCCCCCTTCCTCTCTCTCTAAAAATGAATAAAAACATGTTTAAAAACAAAGAAATCATAGACCCAAGAATCCTTAACAAAATACCAGGAAACCAAATTTAACACCATATGAAAAAGATTATACAGTATGACCAAGTGGAATATATCCAAAAATAGAAGATAAGATACACACATATACACACACACACTCCCGCCACTGCCAATGCACTCACCAGCCATCAGCCTGGCTTGTGGCTGAGCAGTACTCCCCCTGTGGGAGTGCAGTGACCACCAGGGGGCAGCTCCTGCATTGAGCGTCTGACCCCTGGTGGTCAGTGCGTGTCAAAGCAACCGGTCGTTCCCCTGTTCGGTGGATTTGCGGTTCTTCTGCAGTTCGGTTGCAAATCGAACGAACAGCGGAACAACCAGTTGCTATGACAGGCACTGACCACCAGGGGCAGACACTCAACACAGCAGCTGCCCCCTGGTGTTCAGTGCACTCCCACAGGGGGAGCACCGCTCAGCAAGAAGCCCAGAAGCAGGGCTCACGGCTGGCGAGTGCAGCGGCGGTGGTGGGAGCCACTAAGGATTTCCAACTGCCAGGTTAGGCCCACTTCCACGTGGAGCGGGTCTAAGCCATCAGTCAGACATCCCCTGAGGGCTCCCGGGCTGGGGACCCCTCCGAGTGCAAGAATGTTGTGCACCAGGCCTCTAGTATAGGATATATATATATATATATATATATATATATATATATATATATAATCAATGAATAATACACAATAGTAAATAGTAAGAAAATAGAATAAGAAAAAAATAACAAAGATCATTTTAAGAGATGCAGGAAAGGCATTGAAAATATCTTACACTCTTTTAGAATAGAGAAACCCAGCAAACAAAGAATAAAAGAACACTTTCTCAACATGATAAAAGGCATCTACAAAAACACAGGTAACATCATACTTGATAGTAATGATAGTAATTGATCAATCAACCTATAAGTACTCCCTTAGCTTTCACTAAATTAGAGCATAACCTTGTCTCTCCTGTCAGGTCCAGTGGGGGTGGGGAGATGTGTGGGTTGGGGATACCACAGGGAGAAGTGCAGGAAGCCAGGATGTGAGTCTTGGCTCTGCTTTTCACCAGCCAGTGAGTTTATCGCTTACACCTGCTCTACCTCAGGCTTCATAACTATAAAATGGGCGATGCTGACTTTCCCTACAAGCTTCTGGGGTGATTGCAGCATTTCAAGTATGCAAAGTACCTGTGGGACTTCGCACAAGCTTGTAACAATATTATTTTCCCTTGAGAAGCTTCTAATTTATAGAGAAAAAAATGTATAATTGGTTTAACCCCAATTTTAGTTTCTAGTTCTTGAGTTGTGAGTTTTTAAACCCCATCAGGGCTCATTTCAATATCTATCAGGCACCTACTGAATGCTTCCAAATTACAAAATGTATCTTTTTTATATTATTGTGTTAAATTCCTTTCGGATATATACTTATGACCACTTTTTCTTAGGCCTCCTTGGCTGTTTATCCTGTCATAATTATCATTAGTTGTATTTCTGCAGCATTTCTTCTCTTTCCTCTGAAGAGCAATGAGTCAAGTCAAGAATTCAGTATAAATGTTGAATCATATATTGTACACCTGTAACTAATATAATATTAATACCAACTCTACCTAAAAAAATATTAAAAAGAATTCAGTATTCTACTCATTCATATGAATTCATTAAACACTGGCTCTGAGAATGTTTATCCAGTCAATTCAGCATGGGCCTTGCTTGTTCCACATAGACAGGGAGTGGAGAAGTCAGCTGCACAGCAGTGGGATGGGAGCCACCAGAAGCAGGGTTGCAGGGGCCAGCAGAACACATTTGGATAGCTGCCTCTATTTTCTTGAAGAGGTAAAAAAAAAACATCAACAGGGAAAGCTATGTTTTTGCTGCCTCTTGAGACCCAACTAAGGCTGAGAGAATGGCATTTCATGGTTGCCGAGTGAGAAGCAGCACTGGACATTTAGGAAGTATTGTCACCTACTTGGGGTATAATGTACACAAGAGGCTGGGAAACAGAAGTGGGAAGATAGGCCAGAGCAGGCCAAAAACCGCACCCTAAGAATATGGGCCTGTGAGGAAGTGAGGACAGATGGCTGCTGCTTTCAGCCACTGTCAATCCACAGCCCTGCTGTCCCCTCTTTGGGGAGCCCCCTCTTTTGGGGACCCCCTCTTTGGGGGGCCATCTTTGATTTTAACGTCAGGGAGAATCCAGAGCTGGAATCCTCTTCCCAGAACTAACTTGGAGACATTAATTCCACATGAACACAGCACTGCTCTCCTTTCTGCGTGGGGGGTCGAGGGGGAGGCAAGGTAATGGGAGTCTTTGCAGGTTACGTGAGAAGCCAAAGCTGAGATGCTATACTGGGGATTTCCTCTGGGCCTCTGGGCCTCAAAACTTTGGATCTATATTAAAAAGAAGGATTCATGTGCTCTATCCCAGACTCACTGAGTCAGGATCTCTCAGAGGTCTTGCATGGTCACTTTTCAAAATTTCTTCCATTAGTCTTTAAATAAAATAAAATTTGACAATCATTACTCTTGCCTCTTGCTTTTAAAAAAATAACCTTTTTGTTAAGAGCAGTTTTGGATTTATAAAATTTACAAACATATCACAGAGAACTCCCATATATTCATATCTTATATTTATACTTTTTGTTATAATTCATGAACCATTATTGATACATTGGTCATGATATTATTACTATTAACATAAGTTTATGCTTTATTCACATTTCTTTAGTTTTTAGCTATTGTACTTTTTATATTCCAGGATTGCATCCAGGATACAACATTCTACATCATAGTCATGTTTCCGTAGGATCTTCTTGGCTGTGACAGTTTCTATGCTTTGTTTTTGATGACATCAACAGATGTGAGAAATCAGGCCTTTTGTAGAAATCCCCCATTTGGGATATTCATGATGTTTTTCCTGTAATTAGACTGGAATTATGGATTATTATTATTATTTTAGAAAGATCACAGAGTTTAAGTGCCATTCTCATCACATCCTATCAAGGGCACATACTATTAACATGACATAGCTTTTGAACTGGACTGAGCTAGCACTTGCCAGGTCTCATCACTGGACATGACTCTTTCTCCTCTTTCCTTACTACTTTGGAAGAGAGTTACTATGCACAGCCCCCACTTGAGGAGTGGGCAGTGATGCTCCATGTCCTTAGAGGTGGAAAACATAAATTATTTACAGTTCCTCTGCATGGGGAGTTCATCATTTCTCCTCTATTTGTTTACTTACTTATTCAGTTATTTATTTATATCAGTATGAACTCGTGGATATTAACTTTATACTTTGGGTTCTAATCCAATACTACTTTATTTTCATTGTCACGCACATTGTCCCAGCTTTGGCTATTGGGATCTCTTTCAATTGGCTCTTATCACTTTACCATAAGCTCCTCACTGTGGATCTATCTATCTATCTGATTTTTGAAACCTTCCTTATTTTCTGGCACTTCAAGATGCTCCAGCTTCATCTTGTCCATTTCCCATTCCAGTCCTGTGGGGAAGCATGGGGCTGGGTTGGAATGTCTGTAAGGGGGATTTTCCGAAAGGTCAGGGGCCTCTGGGGGGACCTGGCTGAAGGCAGCAGCCCCTACCTTGACTTTTCCAAATAAGTCCGATCCCCCGGGGTGTTTTGCTAGAATCGATATGTTTCCTTCATGCCATCTTTCAGGAAAGCACCCTTTGTTCCTTACCTGGAAAGACTGCCGTGACAGTCCTACAATAAGCCATGTCTCTAAGAACCTCTGCTTTGTGTTATTGAAGAATGGTAATAGACACCGTAATCTGGGTACTAGGTTTCTCCTGGAGTGTTCTGGGGTTTTGCTGCTTCTAGGCTTTCTCAGCTGACAGAACCAGGAAATCTATGAGTGCATACTAAGCTATGTAAATAAATATCTTTGAATGTAAAAACCAGTATCTATATGAAGCTAAATATGAGTTCAAACTGGAATCTCTAACTCTACTTCATTACCACATGAATTATTGTAACCCCTTCCCCTGCTAATCTGTAAATTCTTACTCCAACAGTGAGAAACCTGGGTCCACCCATCTGCCAAGCATTGACTTAATATTTCAAGTCTATTAACACGCATAGCAGTATCAAAACTGTTAACCCATGCCACATAGGAAATGACTTTATCAATTGGAGTACAACTCTTATGTACATTTTTTTTTTGCCTTTTTTCTTAGACTCCACTCATTTCCAAAGTTCCTAAGTCAGCACCTTCTTCCTCTGTTCTCTTCAGCGAGGGGTTTCATGCACTTGTAGTATATAGGAATGCCTCAGAGTTATTGAGGTTTCAATTCCAGACCACTGCAATAAAGTGAATATTGCAATAAAGCGAGTTACCTAAATTGTTCCGTTTCCCAGTGCATATATTCCCAGTGCAAGTTTTTTACACTATAGTGTAGTCTATTAAGTGTGCAATAGCATCATGTCTAAAAAACAATGCACATGCCTTAATTAAAAACCCTTATTGCTTAAAAATGCTAACCATCATGTGAGTCTTCAGGGAGTCATAATATTTTTTATGGGAGGAGGGTCTTGCCTTGATGTTGATGCCTGTCGACTGATCAGGGTGGTGGTTACTGAAGGTTGGAGTGGCTGCTGCAATTTCTTAAGATAAGACAACAGTGAAGGTTTTTTTGCATCCATGGACTCTTCTTTTCCCAAACAATTTTTTTCCAAGACAACTGAGCACAGATCATCGTGAGAAATAAAATAATCATGGAAAAGATTGAGATACTTTGAGAATTATCAATATGTGACACAGAGCCATAAAGTCTGTTGGGAAAAAAAATGGCACCAATAGACTTTTGCAATCCAGGTTTGCCATAGGCCTTCAACTTGTAAAAAATGCATTATCTGTGAAGCACAATAAA
Source organism: Cnephaeus nilssonii (assembly GCF_951640355.1). Taxonomy (NCBI): domain Eukaryota; kingdom Metazoa; phylum Chordata; class Mammalia; order Chiroptera; family Vespertilionidae; genus Cnephaeus; species Cnephaeus nilssonii. Next base: position 14,626,216 of record NC_137082.1, on the reverse strand, counting down.
GCAAAATACAATTGAGGCAAACTGTTATTAGATTGTTTTGTCACATTCTGCATCCCATTCTGTGATTTCTGACTGTCTAAATCATATTTTAAAACTTTTTACGTATTACTTGTTCTTTTTTTTTTAATATGTTTTATTGATTTTCTACAGAGAGGAAGAGAGAGGGATAGAGAGTTAGAAACATTGATCAGCTGCCCCCTGCACACCCCCCACTGGAGATGTGCCCGCAACCAAGGTACATGCCCTTGACCGGAATCGAACCTGGGACCCTTGAGTCCGCAGGCCGACGCTCTATCCACTGAGCCAAACCGGTTTTGGCATATTACTTGTTCTATTCATTTTTTTTAATGAGGCAAAAATCACAGAACATAAACATAACCATTCTTAAGTCAACAATTCAGTGGCATTTAGGACATTTGCAATCCTATATAATAAAAGGGTAATATGCAAAATGACCGAACAGCAGAATGACTGGTTGCTATGACGTGCACTGACCACCAGGAGCTGCCCCCTGGTAGTTAGTGCGCTCCCACAGGGGGAGCACCATTCAGTCAGAAGCCAGGCTGACGGCTGGCGAGCACACTGGTAGTAGTGGGAGCCTCTCCCGCCTCTGTAGTAGCGCTAAGGATGTCTGACTGTCAGATATTCCTCAAGGGCTCCCGAACTGTGAAAGGGCACAGGCACATACACATTGCAGTATATGTCAGGCTGAGGGATGTGCCCCCCCCCCCCCATGAGTGCACAAATGTCGTGCACAGGGCCTCTAGTATAATTATAATCACCACTTCTACCTACTTTCAAAACATTTCATCACTTTCAAAAGAAAACCCATAGCCATTAAGCAGCTGCTCCTTGAGCCTCCCTCCATTCACCCCTGGCAAATGCCAATTGGTATTCTCAATATTACACATGAATGGAATCATAAATATATGATCTTTCGTGTTTAGCTTCTTTATGTTTTCAAGATACAGCCACATTGCAGTATATGTCAGTGCTTCATTCCTTTTTATGGTATCACAATTTATTTATTTGCTCATCTATTGATGGACACTTGGGCTGTTTCTACATTTGGGCTATTGTGACTAGTACTGCTATAAAATACATGTACATGTATTAATTTGAGTTCCCATTTTCAATTCTCCTTGGTATATACGTAGGAGAAGAATTGCTGGGTCATATGGGAATTTTGTTTAATCATCTGAGGAAACACTAACTTGTTTTCCACAGCAGCTAAACCACTTTACACTCTCATTCCCATCAGCAATGTGTAAGGATTCCAATTTCTTCATATCCTTGCTAACACATTATTCCCTCTGCCTTTTTTTTTTAATGTAGCAATCATCCCTGGCTAGTGTGGCTTAGTACCCCAAAAGATAACCAAAATAGTTGGTTTCCCAATTTTTTTAAAGCAAAAAATCTAAATGTGATGAAATCCCTGACTTTTAAATGTGATGAAATCCCTGACTTTTAGCAACTAATTCCAAATTTAAAATGCTTCCTACAGCCCTAGCTGGTTAGGCTCAGTAGATGGAGAGTTGGCTTGCAGACTGAAGAGTCCAGGTTCGATTCCAGTGAAGGGCAAATACCCGGGTTGCGGGCTTGATCCCCAGTGGGGGGCATGCAGGAGGCAGCCAATCAATGATTCTCTCTCATCATTGATGTTTCCAACTCTCCCTCCTTCTGCCTTCCTCTCTGAAATCAATATATACATACATAATATTTTTTAGAAAAATTAATAAAAGGCTTCCTACAGGTCACATAAAACATCTTTATATCATGTTCAGACTCCTGGCCAAAGCTTACACAATTTCTCAATTGTGACAATGATAATGCTGCCAGGTATTTGCTATTATATTTACTTTACAGATAAGCCAAGACTCAGTGAATAAACCGGTCCTAAGTGACACAGCTGGGAAGAAGTACAGTCTTGATACGAACTAAGCAAACCTGCTTTTCCCTACACCACACCACATTTTTAAGCTTTGTATAGAAGACAGATTATTTCCTGCTTCGTTTCATCTTCATATTTCTGACTCACTTAGAAACAGTCCCAAGGTGATTTAATTTCTTTTACATTTCTATGCTGTTGGTCTTGTTTTTCTTATACTTCATTTCACCTACACTCATCACCTCGGTTTCATTCCTCCTCTTGGGTTCCAAAAAGAAAATGATTAAACCAAGGAAGTCGCCTATGGTCCTTGAACACAGGGGATTTGCTCAGGACTGCAGTGAAGTTCTGTTGTGTACAGGAGAGATATATAAGCAGCAAAGGCCATGCTAGATTTGTACACATCCCCAGACAACACACTGGTCACAAGTTGTTATCATGTCTTTAGGATTGCCATTTTGTGATTTTTCTGGTTTTCTTATTTATTTTTTATAACCAGTTATCATTGATTCAGATCCTCTTTGCTATGGAAGTACAACAAAGATGGGACCTGCAGATTCAGTGTTTAGAAGTGTGTGTCTATGTACCTATTTGGCTATAGGTGGAAGGCACAAGAAGAGGTTCTTTTCTGTCACTTTTGGAAGAGAAGAGGGGAAAGATGGTGAGAGTCACCCCTATTTCCTGGGTGATTACAAAGGAAGAAAAAGAAAAGCCAACCCTCAATTTTTGGACAGTATTACCTTTGCGACAAAAACAAATGGATAGTATATTTTCAGAAAACAACTCCGAGGCCATGTGGATTCCAGCAACAGAGAGGAATCGACAGGACTACTCCAGCCATGAAGACAGAAGAGAAGCAGTCCAGAGACGGAAGACGCTGATGTGGCCTTCCCACACTAGCAGTTAGCAGCTGTGCATCACTGCAGGTTGCCCAGGACCAAACCAGAGAGAGTCGGACCTGCATTACCACCATTTGTCCACCATCCAGAACTGTAATGTCAGTGCTGACATGTACACATAAGGAACTGTTGGACATTGAAATTGGGTCTCAAAAGAACTGTTGGCCCAGAAAGAAACTCACTACAGACTGATTCATTTGCCTGTCACCATAACCATTATTGCTTGTCTCATTTTCGGTTCTTATAAGTGTATTTCTAATAGCACATGATCTCACTCATCTAGGGGAAATAATGAATAACATAGACTGATGAACAAGAACAGACCCAGAAACCAGGAGGCATGGATCAGACTGTCGGGCCTCAGAGGGAGGGTAGGGAAGGGTGGGGGAAAAGGGGAGAGATCAACCAAAGGACTTGTGTGCAAGCATATGAGCCTAACCAGCGGTTAAGGACAACAAGGGGGTGGGGGCATGTGTGGGGAGGGGTGTGGGATGGGAATGGGGGGATGAGGACAAATATGTGATACCTTAATCAATAAAAAAATTTTAAAAAGAAAAAGAAAAAAAACAAATGGATAAAAACAAACAAAACAAAACATATACTTCAAATAAGTGTAATAAATTGGCTTTTAGGATAATGGTCTTAATTTTATTGTGAACAAACATTTAACTAGCTTTTTGGTTCTCCCTTAATGAGTCCTATTCTGATTAGTACTGGTTTGAAACAAATTTTAAATAAAATCCATGCAAAAGCTGATTTTGTAACTTTTAAATCTGCTAAGCTCACCTCATGTCATTTTGGTACAATTGCATGCACATAACCATGAGGCAGTTTATTCAGCTAAATGGGAGATGGGAAGTTGGCTCTGCTGTTCTAACCTGGGAAATTCCAAACATCTATGAGAGTCAGATTTTCTGTTTTAAGATTAGAGCAAAACTATATCAATGTCAATCAATAAGATTCTTCAAAGTGAAGATCCTGCGTAAATTCAAAGTGTATTGATGTTTTAATTATTTTTTGAAAGAAATCATCACATCAGTGGCTATTTTACATTTCTATGAATTAAAACATGTACTTTACAAAAATATCTTTTTAACATGACTTCCCCAAAATTATCTCACATTATGCTTATAGAACAATAGTAGCTTGAAATTTGGAGAAAAAAAAGTTATAAAAAAAGAAGGGTATTATGTTGTCAGAAAAGTTTGTGAAGCACCTGATGATAAAGCATTTATCTGAATGTATGAATATTGAGTAAATACCCATTCACTTCTCTTCCTGCACTGTGGAAGAAGATAGCTTCCCATCCCATTGTTGTTTGGCTTGGTCATGTGACTTGCTTTGACCAGTGGGTTGTAAGTGGACATGATATATGTCACATCCAAGCAGAGAATTTTAATCCAAGCCAAATGCATGTTTTGGTTTGGCCTCTTCCACTTCTGCCCACCATCGTGAGAAGAGCTCTCTCCAGGGAACCACTGCTCCTTCAGCCTGGGTCCCAGAAGAATGAACATATGCACCAGATCTACATAAGACCTGCAGTTTTGCCCTAGCTGGTTTGGCTCACTGGATAGAGCATCGGCCTGTGGACTGAAGGGTCCCAGGTTCGTATCCAGTCAAGGGCACATGCCTGGGTTGTGGGCTCGATCCCCAGTGGGGGGCATACAAGAGGCAGCCAATCAATGATTCTCATCATTGATGTTTCTATCTCTCTCTCCCTCTTCCTTCCTCTCTGAAATCAATAAAAATATATTTAAAAAAAAGACCTGCAGTTTCCAGCTGAGCCAACCCAGATGACCTGCGGACTTGTAAGAAATACAGATAGTTATAAGCAACTGAGATTTGAACATTTTTGTCATGCAACATTTTCATAACAAAAGCTGATTGATTTATAGACTAAACAACTGTAACTATTTCTTTGGGCATTTACTATGCTGATGTCCGTTATGGATTCCCAAATTAATTGGCCCTAGACTCATGTGTTCTGAGGAAACATTATTGTTAAATACAATTTTTATGATGACTTTTTAATATACTATGCTCTTTTTTGAAAAGCAGAAAGTGTTAGGTTACAAATATCCCATCTTCACACCACTCAGTAATAGCTATGGCGTTATTGTAGGGTTGCACCAATTAGTATAGACTAGTGATATACAGTAAGTTAGTGGTCAAGAGCAGTGGTTTTGATAAGACAAGCTTTCAACTTAAACCTCACCACTTAGGAGCTAAGGGACTTTGGGAAATTCATGCACATTTTCTGAGATTTAATGTCTTTATTGGTAAACTTAGGATCATAATAGGAGCCATCTCATATAATTGTTGTAAGGATTATTTGGAATGTATAATAGGTTTAGTATAGTGCCTGACCCTGAGCCTGAGCTCAATAAATGGTAGACAATATCAGTGTTTCTTAAAGGTCCTTTTTTATACAATTATGATTAATAAGAAAGTATAGTGCTAAAGATACAAAAGAGTAACAAAAAAGTGACTTTTGTTGTTGTTATCCTCACCTGGGGATATTTTTTCCATTGATTTTTAGAGAGAGTGAGTGGAAGGGAGGAGGGAGGTAAGGAGAAAGAGGAAAGAGAGAGAGAGAGAGAGAGAGAGAGAGAGAGAGAGAGAGAGAGAGAGAGAGAGAAAGAGAGAGAGAGAGAGAGAGAGAGAGAGAGAGACATCCATGTGAGAGAGATGCATCGATTGGTTGTTTCCGCCATGTGCCCCAAATGGGGTCAGGGGTCGAACCTGCAACCCAGGTATGTGCCCTTGACTAGGAATGGAACCTGTGACCCTTTGGTGGGCAGGCAGATGCTCTAACCACTGAGTACACCAGCAAGGACAGAACAAGTTAATTTAATTAAGCAACAGATTGCCTCGGGAAAAATACCCTCCACATCATTATTTTTAGCATTTTTGGCTGATCTCATCTGTCTATTTTCCCAATAACTTTTTTCATATTACAGAATTCAAATTTTCCTAATCTCCACCCTTGTCCATCAACAGCCTTCTACTCCCTCACCCTGAAGTAGAAGCATGGAAAGACTGTGACAGTTGGTAATTTGTCTGCATTTATTTATGCACACAGAAGAGGCCACCCTGTCCCTGCTGCCCCAGGAGGTTCCCAGGACTTCACATTTCTACAAACCACCTGCTCAGTCCAAAGGAGCAATTTCTATTCCTTTTAAAATCCAAAAGACAGAATTTGGAATTATATGGAAAGTTTCAGCATTTCAAAGTATAAAATAGAGCTTCTCCCACCCCCACTATGACTACTCTGCTTTTAGTGTTAGAAAGGAAATTATATTTTAAAAGGTGGAATGAAGAACTTGTATGCATATTTGCATAACCCATGGGCACAGACACTAGTGCGGTGAAGCGCCTGGGGGCAGGGCCCGGGAGCGGGTGGAGGGGCCAATTGGGGAAAATAGGGGCATCAGTAATTCCTTCAACAATAAAGTTTTTAAAAAATTAAAATAAAATGTGGAATAAGCAAAAGGGTCACACGTCTCTTCTGGGTCTTCCCTGGGTATTTGTAAGGCATCTCCCCCACAGAGCCCTCCTGGCTCTGACCTTCCAAGATTCGTTCCTTGTGCCAGAGAAGGAAATGAACCTACAATTGCTCACTGGGGTAATATTTAAGTGAAGGCTAGATTTCAAGCTCAATTTGAGCACAACATTTTGATTGTCTTTTAAGAAGAAAAATTGTCCTGTAAAAATCCTGCTCTTCTTATACAGTGATCCATAAACATGCCCTGACAACATTCAAAATTGGATAAAACTAGACTTATATTTCTAAGTGAAAATGTCTTGAGTAAGGGTGAGTAAGCCAAGCAAATCTATTCCTTTTAGATATATTTAAACTCTCCATGCATTGAAATTCTCCATAATTTCCAGTTATTCATACTAGTATTTTGGTAACATTTTAATCTCCTCCTCCCTCCCCCAAAATACACACAAACTAAAGGCAAAATGTGAGTAAATGGCATTGGGAATTTTATAAATTTAAAACAAAGCAATCAGAAATTTAAAAAAACAAGCACAAGTTTCTGAAGGGAGATATATTAACCAGCCCAATTATTTAAGGGAATGAGTAGCAATATCAGGGTAAGTTTGACTCTTCTGAAGAGCTGAATTGTTATCACATTTCCCAGTATCCTCAGTTGATGTCTCCTTGATACCTTTCTTACGGGGAGAAAAATTCATAATATCAAGGTTCACATGAAGACAGTGGCACATTTACAAGAAAGCCAGTCAGGCAGGTAGCAGTGGGATACGTCAGAGTATAGAGAATTTTGGGGGAGTGTGATAAAATATACAAAACACAAAATTGAGCATTTGACCATTTTTCAGTGTGCAGTTCATTCTACATTGAGTATATTCACACTGCGGTGCTTCCATCACCATTATCCATCTCCAGAACTTTTCATCGTCCCAAACTGAAACTTCATACCCATGAAAAAACAGCTCCCACTGAAAACCACCATTCAGTTTCTATTTCTATGAATTTGACTATTCTTGGTATCTCAAATAAGTAATACAAATATACACATATTTCACTTAACATAATATTTTTAAGGTCCATCCATGTTACAGCATATGTCAAACTTTCCTTCCTCTTTAAAGCTGAATTATATTGCATTTTATGTATATACCACATTTTGTTTATCCATTCATCCATCAATGGACTCTTGGGTGGTTTCTATCTTTTGGTATTGTGAATAATATTGATATGAATATTGGTGTATGAATACCTGTTTAAGTCCCTGCTTTTGGTATATGTTTAGGAATGGAATTCCTGGGTCATATAGTAATTCTACATTAATTTATTTTAATTCACTCTTTTTAAAAATTTATTGTCTCAAGTTTTACATATGTCTCCTTTTTCCCCAATTGACCGCCTCCCCCCGCAGCCATTCCCACCCCAGGCAAGCCCCCACAGCCCCAGTGTCTGTGTCCATTGGTCATGCTAATATGCATGCATACAAGTCTTTTGATTGCTCTCTAACCTCCCTCCCCTGTCATTTGTCTCTGGATCTATTCTTGTTCATCAAATTATGTTGATCATTATATCTCACATATGAGTGAGATCATGTGATATTTGTCTTTCTCCGACTGGCTTATTTCACTTAGCACAATGCTCTTCAGTTCCATCCATGCTGTTGCAAATGGTAAAACTTCCTTCTTTTTTATAGCAGCATAGTATTCCATTGTGTAGATAAAACACAGTTTTTTAATCCATTCATCTGCTAATGGGCACTTAGGTTGTTTCCAAATCTTAGCTATTGTAAATTGTGCTGCTATGAACATAGGGGTGCATATATCCTTTCTGATTGGTGTTTCTGGTTTCTTGGGATATAGTCCTAGAAGTAGAATTACTGGATCAAATGAGAAACATTTTTAACTTTTTTAGGAAACTCCATACTGTCTTCCACAGAAAGTTACCTACAAGGAATTTTTTTTGTTTGTTTTAACTTAATTTTTTTTTATTGATTTCAGAGAGAGGAGGGTAGAAACATCAATGATGAGAGAGAATCATTGATTGGTTGCCTCCTACATGCCCCCCACACTGAGGATTGAGCCTACAACCCAGGCATATGCCCTGATTGGGAATTGAACCATGGCCTCCTGGTTCATAGATCATCGCTCAATCACTGAGCCACACTGGCCTGGCTGTACCTTAAATTTTTTAAGGAACCACCATACTGTTTTCCACAGTGGCTGCGCCATTTTACATTCCAACACCAGCAATCACCTGAGGATTCCGATTTCTCTATATCCTTATCAACACTTGTAATTTTTAAAAATAGCCATTCTAATAGTTGTTAGTAATATCTCATTACAGTTTTCACTTGCATTTTTCTAATTAATAATGATATTGAGCATCTTTATATATGCTTATTGGCTATTTATATATCTTTTTTTGAAGAAATGTCTTTTCAAGTCCAATACCCACTTTAGACATTTTATTGTTATTGAATTAGCAAAATTTAGATTCATAGCTTAATTATCATGAATTTAATAGTTACCTCAAAAGTTATAAAACACAGAGATAAATAAATGAATAATGGGTCAGATTCATCATTGTTGAAATGATTGTTGAATAAATATGATATATTTTTGGTAAGTGAAAGCAGAATTATTTTGGTTAATCCTCACCTGAGGATATGTTTTTCCGTTGATTTTTTTAAAGAGAGTGGAAGGGACAGAGGGAGGGATGGAGAACAAGAGAGAGAGGAGAGAGACACATCACATCATCACATTTGATTGGTTGCCTCCGCCATGTGCCCTGACTGGTGCCAGGGATCAAACCTGAAACCCATATACTCACCCTTGACCGGGAATCAAACCTGAGACCTTTGGGTGAGCTGGCTGACACTATACTTACTGAGCAATACTGGCCAGGGCAAGGAGATTTTTTTAAAAAACATTTTATTGATTTTTTAAAGAGAGGAAGGGAAAGGAATAGAGAGTTAGAAACATTGATGAGAGAGAAACATCGATCAGCTGCCTCCTGCACACCCCCTACTGGGGATGTGCCCGCAACCAAGGTACATGTCCTTGACCGGAATCGAACCTGGGACCCTTCAGTCCATAGGCCGATACTCTATCCACTGAGCCAAACTGGTTAGGGCGATTTATTTATTTTTTTATGTAACTCATTCTATATGACTTATGTATTTCTATATTTAGTGGAATTATCCCCATTTAGAGGTATTTTTTGGGACTCCCAGAATTAAAGAACAAAGCCAAGAAATGTGTTTTTCTGTAGTATTTTTTCCTCTCATGTCTTTCCTACCTTCTGTTTGCTCATTTCTTCTTGCTGTGAAAGAGCAGTATCACCAACAAAATGATCTTTTCTGCTTGTTTTAAAAACCCACCTACCAACCTGGCTGTGGTGTGATAGAGGACCTCCTCTTGGCCTCACCGAACTCTGTCACTATGACTGTGGCGGATCACTTGCCCAGCTGTGTCTTGGACAAGTCTTCTCACCTCTGGGGGCCTCCCTTCCTCACGTGCAGAGCTGTGTTTGACATCACCTCACAGGGCTGTGTATGATGACCTGGCAGCCACTGCAAATCCCCGCTCCCGCACCATCACCCCCGCCAAACGGGAAGGCTGAACCTGCCCTGGTTCTGCCCAGCCAAATGGCAGCCTGACTGGAAGTTTTAAGCTTATATAACACTTACCTCCAGCATTTTATACGCCTTAACTCATTTAATTCTTGTAATAACCCTAAGCATCCTCTTATTATCCCCATTTCATAAATGTGGAAGCTGTGGCACAAGGAAGATGAGTGAAATGGCTGGGGTTACACAGCCAGTTAGTAGTGGAGGCAGGCAGTCCAGCTTCCAACACTTTTTAACTTCTGCCTTGGTCTGCCCCTGGGACATTTTTGGCCCCCATGTATCTGTGTCCAGTTCCTCCTCCCTCCCAGTTTCCATATCTACCACTCATACCCCACTTTAAATTATGTTACCAGGAATAATTACTGCCACTTTTGAGTCTTTTTGTATCAAAATATAGGCTCAAACATAAAACCGGTAACACGAACATTATTATTATCTATCTCTCAGCTTCATCCAATTTGCTGTCATCGCTCTTGTTCATATTCAAGATTAATGGACTGACATACCATAGGAGAACTGCTAAATTGAAGTGAAACAAGATCAGGGTCAATCTTGCAGCCAATTGCTATAGAACTCTTGTTTTCATGAGATGAGAATTAAAAAGATAAACCATGACGATGGCTTATGTGGCCACAAGCCAAGACATAAACACTCAAATACATTAAGATTTATCTTGTTTCTAGAGAAAAACTAGTAGAAAGGGGCTAAGAAGAGAGGATAATATAGTAACCACAGCAGTGGTCAGATTCTAGAATATTAATATGTGGCAGTATTTTATCTGAAAATCCCTGTTAATTCACCACAGCTTATTTGTCAGGCTCCCTAAAATCACCAGGTTCAAAGCCAGACATGTCTTTCCAGAATTTTCTGTATTGAAGATCTTCCCAAGGTGTCCCAATTCTGAATCTCTCAGACCACAGACGGATTTCAAGTCTTCCTCTCAACCCCCAACATTGAGTTGAATGTCAGGAGGAGGCTCCCAGTTCCACAGCCTGGACAGGCAACACCTGTCTTTTGATGAGACAGGAAAAGGTAACACGTGCACTGTTGGTGGGAATGCAGACGGATGCAGCCACTGTGGAAAGCAGCATGGAGTAACTACAAAAAATTAAAAATGGAACTCCTTATGACCCAGCCATTCCACTTCTGGGAATTTATCCAAAGAAATCCAAAACACTGATTTGAAAGGATATATACACCACTGTGTTTATAGCAGCCTCATTTATAATAGCTAAGATCTGGAAACAGCCCAAGTGCCCATCATTAGATGAGTGGATTAAAAAAGTTATGGTGCATTTACACAATGGGGTACTACTGGGCCATAAAAAAGAAGGAAATCTTATTCTGTGCAACAGCATGGATGGACCTGGTGAGTATCATGCTAAGTGAAATAAGCCAGTCAGTACCATATGATTTTTCTCATATGTGGAATCTACTAAACAAAATGAACTACCAAGCAAAATAGAGACAGACTCATAAATAGAGAGCAGCCTGACAGCTGGCTGGGGCGGGGGTGAAGGGATTGAGCAAAAATGTTTAAAAAATGAAGAAAAACTCATGGACATGAACAACAGTGTGGTGATTGACAGAGGGAAGAATTGGGGGGGAGTGGAAGAAGGTAAAGGGGGATAGATGGTGATGGATGGAGACTTAACTTGGGGTGGTGAATACACAATACAGTGTACAGATGCTGTGCTTTTGAATTGTGCACCTGTTAACCAGTGTCACCCCAATAATTTTAATAAAAAGGAAAAAAAGAAAAGAAAATAGCAGTAGCTTTTTGGGAAAGAACAATGTCAATTTGCCCAGTCTTGTTTCAATCAAAACCTCTTTTCCTGCAGAACCTGTTCTCCCACCTCCTCACACCCTGGACTCTTTTTACTGACTCCTTTTCACACTGTGCTGGCCATGCCCTACATAGAGGAGCTCCCAGATCGCAGAACTCATGTGGGTTCAACCTCTGAACCCACAGGGCACCTCCTTTGGCCTCGAACAAGTAGAGCAGCTAGACAGCACCTGTGTCCCGTGAGGTGGACGCCTCTTGAACCCACAATGCATTGAGCCCTGTCCAGAGGCCTGGCATCCAATTAGGGAAGAATGTTTCCAAACATAACCTTCCATTGAAGAAATCACTTCTATCCGTTCTAACCAGCAGTGTCATTGGCAGCCTGTCTCTCCAAGCCTCAATGAATGTCCTCTGGTGGCAGACAGCCAGTGAGGTTCAGCCAACTCAAGTCTGGCTGAGGATTCCCTGCCTTTAAACACCAACAGGAAGAAGTTGTTCATTTGGGATTTGCCCATCAGTTGACAAGACAAATATTTTTGTTTTGTTTTCTAGCATGAGTTGGGTGCCAATTCCAAGCTATGGATTTATGCATCTTCTTTTAAAAATGATTTGAAGAGTGGTCAGAAGAGCTATTTAGAACCCCAGTCTGCAGAGAATAGAGGCCAGAGGTCTGATCTGGGGAGAAAAATAATTTAATAGCAAATTATTTAGGTAGAACACTCCCCCCATGCACAAAGAATTTTTAAGTACTTTTACCTTCATAAATCCTTTTTGCATAGCTGCAAAAGTGATAGAAAGTATACACCTTTTTATTGTCAATCAACAATGCAGGAAAAATAAAAGTAGGAGGTCAATAAACAATCACTGACTTGATAAAAGAGCTATCTTCTGCTGGGATGGTTTTCCCAAACTTTTCTGTGCATTAGGGCAATGGGGCTTTTAAATATCCCCAGGTCCAGGTCACACTCAAGGACAGTTAAGTCACTGTCTCAGTAGCTTGAACCTCTGCAGGCAGCTGTAGTGGGGGGCCAAGTCTGAGAAACAGTGTTTTGAGACGTCAGACTTTCAGGAGATCTGAGCTCTGCATAAGTTAGTGATTGGAGAGGATGTATGACTTGGAGGTTGGGGAAAGAGTGAGATGCTGGCAGGTGAAGAAGGGCAGGATTCCATTCCAGCCCAGCAGGCACAGAAGCAGGGCCATGAGAACCCAAGTTTCATTTGGTAATAGCCATCCTGCCCTCTAGCAACTCCAAAACATTTGCAGACCATTCTAGGAGCTCTCTCTGGACTGCTCTGGATGTTGATAGACACTAACCATATTTGGTCACTTCTCCCTCATCCACTCATCAGCAATCCCCAAAGACTTCCACAAGGAACTGTGTCTTCTATTTCCTTTTCCTTTTTATTCCCTATCTCCTGGATTATATATGTATTAGGAGCCACTAAATATTTGTAAGAGAGTAGGTAGGTGAATTAATCAATCAGTACAAATATTTACCTGGCTTATTATCTATTTATTAGAGCAGCGGTCGTCAACTGGTGGTCTGCAGGCTACTGGTGGTCCATGAGGTCCGAAAGGTTAGCAACTGCTGTACTAGAGGCCCAGTGCACGAATTTGTGCATGGGTGGGGTCCGGCCGGCCTGCCCTGATGGGGGGTGATCGGGGTCCAGGCCAGCTGCGGGGAGGGAGGTTGGCCGGCTGGCCACGCCCCTGATCAGGGTGGGGGGCTGGCCGATCAGGGCCCCGATCTGGCTGGTTGATCACCACAGTGCACGTCATAGCGACCGGTTGTTCTGGTCATCTGGTCACTTGGCTTTTATATATATAGATTTTAATTCAGCATATATTTATTAAGATATATGTAAGATATACCCATATATCTTATGGACCTGGCCCCTGGTGTTGGCTCTGGTGATATAATTCTAAAATTAAAAATGAAAAACAGAGAGACCCTGCAAATTGATGGGGCTCCAAAGTTTTCCCCAAGGACCCCTCCATAGCTGGGCTCCTCGTCTGTCCTGAAACACACATCATCATTTCCCATTCTTTCTTCTGTTTTTCTCACACACACTCGCTTTGACTCCTCACTTTCCCATTTAAGGCTTTGGATAAAGAGAAGAAAAGTGTGTTTAGGATTGAACCGGCTCCTGCAAATGGGCGCTGAAAGGTCTGCTTATGTTAGCACATGTGGCTCACACCAGGGCTATCTTCAGGAGTCTCTCTCCAGCTGGCTAAGAGTGTCACACTTATTCAGAGAGGAACAAAATTTAATACAAATATTCTTTGCCTCCCTACATCCTCCCCTTTGAAAAAAAAAAAAGTTAACTGATACTGAAGGTGAGAGCCCAGTCTTGGATTGTTTATAAAACTAGCTGTTCCAAAAATGGCACTCATAGAATCACCCTCTAGTTAATCTGGAAATTGGATTAAAAATATGTTCAAAGTTTTGTCCTAAGTTAGTCATCCAAAAGATATTTCTGGGCTCTTCATATAGGCCTGGTACTAGATACTTAGGTTTTATTTCTCTGGAGCCAGCAAAATAAAAAAGGTGACATCTACCACCACTAACCCCCGGGTAACAACAGAATGTGCAGAACTACACTGGTGTAGTCCCTCCCCAGTGTAGACAGAGTGCACCCTCCCCTCCAGCGGGACACACGCACTGTCTCTCCTTTAACAGGACTCGGCCACAATTCTGCAGGTGCTTCCTTCGTCAATAAACAGATTCTTAGTTAAGGAAGAATTTCCAAAATGTTTGACACAGAGTTGCTATGCAAAGTCCACATAAAAGTCAAAGATTCACCTGGTTACAACTTTGAAGGAAATTCCTGTCTGAAAATTTTAAATATTGCATGCAACCCGTCCTAATTGCCAACAGAGATTTCCAAAAAAGCTGAATGTCACCAACTCTGAGAGCAAGTAAGAGTCCCATTAGCAAAGTCTTGTGTTGAATCTCCTGCAACGTCTCATCTCCCATAATGAGAAGGAAGTCACCTGATAAACTCCTCTGTTATTACAGATCCTAGAGATTATCTTCAAACAGCCCCATTAGGTAGTTCCATGTTAGGGATAAAAGTAGTGGGGAAGTATCCCCAAATGTGATGAGATAGTATATAACAGACATTTAACGTCTAGGAAAATCTACCAAGTGAAACTGTAAGTAGGCCATTTTTAAAAACAATGAGATAACTTGAAGATTTAATGACCAGTGTTGACATTTTGAATATATATATTTATACAACATGTGTACACTTTATAATATGAGCCACTGTGGTTGTGATTTCTGCAAATTTTACATGGAAGAACTGCTTAGCTGCTTATCCCAAGGGAGGGCCCTTGGAGTAAGTGTGAGCCATATACTAAGTGTCCCCAAGTGCAGACAATTCAAAGACAGTGAGGATATCTTTAATAATTTTATTTTATAAAATTATAACATTTTATTGACCTAACAATAGCAGAAAGTCTATCTCAAAATGGCATATTGGTTTTTTAAATATATGGTTTAAATTAATGCTATGAGCAGGAATTGCAAATAATATATAGTACTGTATTTTTCTTTTGTTATCACTACTCTTTTTTGATCCTGAAATGTAAGCTGCACTCACATTAAAACAAACAAAATAAAAGGTCCATTTTCTTAGCAAAACATCATGGTGAAAGACCCACCACAACAAAAAAGACCCGCGGGCTAGTATTTAAATGATCAGTTTAACTCTCCATCTAATTGTTGCTGTCTCTGCGACCTTCTACGCCAGCACCAAGAGGCCTTCTTCCCTCTGGGGGAAACATGCAGGATTCTAGCATATGCCTACCACTGGGAAAATAAACTTTCCCCCTCAAACAGGACACAGATTTCATATTACATATTTATGACTTTTAAATATCCAGTCAAATGAAGTTTAAAAATGCTATAGTACCCCCAAATGACAAGGAAAATATTTTTTCATTTGTCTGAGAAAAGCAAAATAAGCAATCTTTTTCTTAAACTCTTTATAAAATTTCTCTAGTAATTTACATTTTTGAGAATCCATTTCTTCTAGTTGTTCAAAAATAATATAAACATTTATGCAGCTACCAAAATATGCTAAGCCGGAATATAATACTTATATTTCTTATTTTATGGTTCTGAGCTCACTTTATGGACAACATAGTGAAAAATACTTTAAAAATGAATTCTATTTTGATCCAATTGATAAATGAATTTTGAAATGTAAACAGGAAAAGTATATAAAATATATTCTATATGCATCTAATCGAGGGTTAATGTAATTTCTGTAACCGAGCAATTCTGTGGGTTTGGCTCCCAAAGCCATGCTTTCAGCCCTGCCCTTTCCCCAGCCACAGAGCCCTGCCTTTGGCTTCCAGCCTCCAACGCGTTCCCGTGAAGCAAGGTGCTGTGTTCATGAGATTGCAAGTTTAAAAACGGAAATAAAGTTCTTTAGAACCATTTAGTAATCTTGAAAACAGACAATCAAACATGAGAAGTATCCACATCTTTAGTTGGCTAGTAAAATAATGCTAGAAAGTGAAAGGATAATGGTGATTTGATCAACGTTTTTGAGAGTTTTTGTTCCCTCCTAAAGTAGGGAAAAGATGCCTGACATAAATTCTGTTCTTGTCAAGCGATGCTTTACCTTGTGATTTTGAAACGTTGTTGGCTAGGAGAGTACCTGCTGTGGGAAGAGGTAGATATCAATACAAGAATAACTTTCCTCTCAAAAGAGAATAACAGCCCTAACCGGTTTGGCTCAGTGGATAGAGCATTGGCCTGTGGACTGAAGGGTCCCAGGTTTAATTCCAGTCAAGGGCACATGTCCAGGTTGTGGGCTCGATCCCCAGTAGGGGGTGTATAGGAGGCAGCCAATCGATGATTCTCTCTCATCATTGATGTTTCTGTCTATCTCTCCCTCTCCCTTCCTCTCTGAAATCAATAAAAATCTTTTTTTTTAAAAAGAGAGAGAACAACAATTACACCTGTAATGTGAGCAATGCCAGTGTTTCCAAACGTTCTTTTAAAACTAAAAGAGGCCTTTTGAGTATGGAACTGTGTGTAAATCTGGGGTTTCATTGTTTAGTTTTTTACTTTTCCTGTGTAAATAGACATAAGCAGGCTCACCCTTGGGCTAAGCCCTCTCCCTCATGCCCTTGCCCAGGGACACAGGTTTTAGAAAAACAGAAAGTAATCTAGGCTGGCATATGCTCGGGTGCTGGAGGGCAAGCTGTAGCATCCATTTTTCCTTTATTATATATTGTAAAATATGTTTTATTGATTTCAGAGAGGAAGGAAAGGGAGAAAGATAGAAACATCAATGATGACAGAGAATCATTGATTGACTGCCTCCTGCATGCCCCACACTGGGGATCGAGCCCCCAACCTGGGCATGTGCCCTGATCGGAAATTGAACCGTGACCTCCTGGTTCATAGATCAATGCTCAACCACTGGGCCATACTGGCCAGGCTCCTTTAATATATTTTATTTATTTCTAAGTGAGTGAAGATCCAATTCAATCCCTCATTTATTTCAAGAGAGAGGTGTCAGAACCATAAGACAGAGTAAGAAATGGTCCCTTCTACCTGCCTAGAACTAAGAAATAACGCATGGGGAATTTCCTGTTTCATTTTATTTTGTTTTGTCTTAAGAACTGTAACCCCAGGAATGTACTAAGTGAACTAATTGTTGCATTATTTTTCATGCATCAATTTCAGTGTTTTTTTTTAGTTTCTATGCTTCACTTCAGTAGTAATTTAATTTCACTCCAGCATCTGAAAGTTACAGTTTGATGAAATAAGTAAATTAATAAAGTCTAAATACTTCCAAGCAGGGCAGACACCTTTCTGTATGCCGTGCTTTTACTGCTCTTCCCAGCTGATATTTATAGCTCAGCCATATGTGGTTATAAAGATTTATTACGAGCCTGTGGAATAAGCTCTGTTAATGTGTACACGAAACGTCCAAGTTTTGACTCTGTAAGCCTTGGAGATCGTCAACAAGATGAAGGCATTTTGATGGCAAGCCAAGCAGTGCGCAGTTGGAGCGAGGCCTCATGTTGACAAAGGGCTTAGCTATGTGCCCTAAACTATACTCGCCCTGCGTGTGGGTTTGCTAAAAATGTTTGCAAAGCTCAGGTAGGTATTTTTCTTTTTCTTCATCACCATCCTCATCTGAGAAGAGTTGAAGTTGGGAATCTGTTGACCAAAAGTCAAAATGGAAATTTTAAGATGAAAAATAAAGGACAGACTGAAAATGCGGGCAGAGCCACCCCAGGAGTGCCATGAATGGGGTATCTGTACACCGCCTGGCCATGCCTTGTCCAGCTGCTGGGCCCTTACTCTCCATTCATGGGTAGAGAGACAAGGACAGGCACCAGCTAGTTCCCACCCCCACCGCTACCCTTTCTATGGCCAGTGGAAAGAAAGCAGGACTCTAGCCCTCTCCTTTTACACATTTCCTTCATTGGTGAAATTTCTCCTGCTCTTAGTAGATGCATATATTTTTCCAGTGAATGCCTGCCATTTGGGGAGAGAAGGTTCTCCAAATAAAACATTACGGTGAGATAGCATCCAAAGGTTTGCAGCACTTTTCTCAATCTTGACTGCATTAGAATCACCTTTAAAAATGCTAAACATGCCAGTTGGTCCTCCCAGCCCCAACCCCGAGTGCTGCCTGGGCATGCTTTTTTTCTTAGAAGATTCCCAAGTGATTCTAATGTGCAGCTCACATCACAAACCAATGGTCTAAACCCCAATTCTAAGTCTACTTAAGAATTAGAGAATGATCCAAAAGTGACTTTTCATAGAAGTCTCCAAAATAACCGTTGTCTACTCCCCAGAACTTGACATCTGAAGATAGCTTGAGAGGCAGTATTTATTAACAAGGAGGAGCTTGTGTCCTGAAAAATTCTGCTCTGACTAAAGAAAACCATCAAATGAGAGAAAGGCTAGAGCCTGAGCTTGCCCAAGAGGATGTCCTGAAGTGTTTGGAGGGTATCGTGAAGCTTCTGCAAAGCATCATTTCCTCTTTGTGCACCCCTTCCTCAGATACTCATGAGGTCCTAGATCAGTGGTCGGCAAACCGCGGCTCGCGAGCCACATGTGGCTCACGAGCCGCGGTTTGCCACTCTGTTGACTAATGAGTTTGCTGACCACTGGGATAGGGGCTTAATCACAAGGAACAACAACAACCTGTAATTATTGGAATCGAGAGTCTAGGTCAGTGGTCGGCAAACTCATTAGTCAACAGAGCCGCAGTTTGCCGACCACTGTCCTAGATCCTTCCCCACTAAGAGACAGCTCCAAGAAATCTCTATATATAAAAGCCTAAGCGACTGTTTGACTGGTAGCTATGATGCGCACTGACCACCAGGGGGCAGACACTAAATGCACTGGCATAGAAACATGGAAAAGATTGATGAATCTCAGAGGAAATGTGGGAGGGGAGAGGGTGGGAAGAGATTAACCAAAGATCTCATATGCTTACTAGAGGCCTAGTGCACGGATTCGTGCACCAGTGGGGTCCCTCAGCCTAGCCTGTGGAGATTAGGCTGAAACCGGCAGTTCTACATCCCCTGACAGGTCCTGGTTTGCAAGAGGGTGCAGGCCAGACACCCCACTGGTGCACGGATCCATGTACCAGGCCTCTAGTGTTTTATAATTGAATCACTCCTCTTCCAGCCCTTTTTCTACCAGATCCATGAAGTGTCAGATTGGGCCTAATAAATTAATCCTGAAATATCTCTGTATGATGATTTAATATACAACTCTATGGTCATCAATGTTATAAAAAGAATTTTATGTTTATCCCAAATGAGCAATTAATATAGAATTTTAGACATTTGATAATTCTACCCTAACAGTAGAAAAATTCTAAGGACTTCTCTAGGTATAACTTGACTGAACAACATTCTCTGATGGCTAAATACTCTTTAAATAGGCAGAGGACTCTGGCTTTTAGAGGGTCCTCTTCATGGTTGGGCAATATGATCTTTCCTGCCTGTTTCTTTTCTAAAGTGTGTCTGAATCCCAGCTCTCCATCCTTTACACTGCTACCACAACCGGTTCAGTCTACTGTCCTCTCAGGAGTAAATTACCCTAAGCTTCTGCTACCTTCTCATACCAATCCAGTCTCCAGGTAACCTATGGCACCCAACTAACTTCAGCCTCCTCTTCAAGCTCTTCAATGCCTTTCCATTGCATTGAAATAAAAATAAAACCCAAATGCCTCACTATGCCATAGGCAGCGTCAGATTTTCTCAACCCCCTTGAAATGCTCTCTCACTTCACTCTGTGTATATCCTCCTGGCTTAACACTTAAAATTTACAAGTATCCTGTGCATTGTGACTATCCTCTTGTACATTTTGTCCATTTAGCTGGTCTATGCCTATATCCTCCATTGGAATGGAAGTCCTTGAGGACACAGAATAAGACATTTACCATTTTATTCACAGTGTCTTGAATGTATCTGCATCTCTTGAGCACTCAAGAAATATTTGTTATGTGACAGAAAAACTAAAAATAATATTTTCTGTTCTTTATTCTGCTCTTTTGTGCCATTCAGATAGGATCCTGGTGACAACCTCCACTTACCTCCTTCTGGAGGCAATTCAGGGCCATTCTTAACTCTTAATGTGTGGACTTTGGAACTAGGAAAGGAACTCCAGATGGGATAACAGCAGGGCAAAAGCATATTGAGAACCAAATGCCATACATTCTGCTAAACATTTAATTTTCTAGTCCTTACAGCAGCACAGTGAATGAGGAGCCTTGATTCTTCCCATAGAATCAAAAATTCATATCAGCCAACATGTGTTGAAAACAGCAGATCTTCATTGCTAACACACTTCTTTATACTCTTCAGGAGAGATTATGGTTTTATGTATGCACTTCACAGAATTGGCTATCTTGGTAATACTAATTCTTAATTAATGATTCTGAGACCTAGTAGATTTATATTAAGGAGGTTGGCTCCTTTGAATCTACCCCATTCTGCATTTAAACAATTGTCTATTTTTAAACCAAAATAGAGGATTTTTTTCCGTTTTAATTCTTTATTTTATTTTATTATTTTTCCAATTTTTTTTTATTGAGTAAGGTATTACGTGTGTCCATATCTCCCCATTGCACCCCCCACCCTACTCCCATAGGATTTAGCATTTATTTCTTTAAACAGTGTCACATGTATTTTAGTGACTCTTTTCTTAAGTATTTGAAGTATCCGTGGATGTTTAGAGGGAAAAGGATATGAATTTCAGAGCAAGACAGGTCTGGGTTCAAACCCTAGTCCATATGTATAATTTTGGGCAAGTTATTTAACTTTACTGAATTTTGATATTCTCCTGAGTAAAATGAGACAGCCAATGAACAGCTTTGCATGAGGGTTGAAAGGATGGTACCGGGAAGGCATGTTGCCATTCACCTTACATGCAGGGGTAGGCCAGTGTTAGTTTCCTAGCTCTTGTCCCATGACTTGACTAGCTCCTCCAGCTGTGTTGTCTGAGCTTTGCACACAGTAGACTCCTGTTCTACAGTTTCTGAGTCATCCATCAAGTAAACTGCTCCCAGAGGCAATAGATTTTTAAGGGAAACTGTATCTTCCCTTATATATTTCCTTTTATCCCAAGGATCAGCTCTCACATACTTATGATCAAAATTGCCTTGAATTGTAAGGTATATGAGCAACATTGCCCTACTGCAGCTAGGATTTTTTTTCTTTTGATGGTGTTAATAGCATTACACTCTATTTTAAGGCTCTTGGACATCTGAGTAAATGTTAGCATGAAGCAAAATAAAATAAACATGAAAATGAATGTGTCCATCAATGTGAACAGGAAATTCAGAGCTGGGAGAGTGAAAAACCTATAAACTCACTTTCCATGTCCAGAAGTGACCTCATGCCCAGGACAGTCATCTGTCTATTGATCATGACTGTGGAAAGCACGGAAATAATCTCATGCAAGGAAGAGCCTCCTGTCAGACTGCCCAGTATTTCTAATCCTTAATAGGATATGACTGTTACCCAAGGATACAATTATAAACACATTAGGAGGCTACTCCATTTACATGAAATATTTTGTCTAATTAATTCATAATTACCTACCGACACCTAGCTAAAGCCAAGGTAAGCTTTGATGATAGAGAAAAAAGTTATCCTATGAGGAAGGCAATCAGTGAATCAAAGAAGCAAGGGGAAAGTCTGGACTTATACCAGAACAAGTCCGAGGAAGATAACATGGCACAGAAGGAGCTGTAGGAGCACCCAGTAATGAGGGACCAGGGAGGAAGTAGTCAAGCAAAGGACAAGGGTCTAGGATTCAGGTAGAGAGAGTCTCAAGGCTAAGTTGGTTGGAAGGACCTAAGAGAACTCTCACCCATTGCAGGGGAGAATGTAAATCAATGCAATCACTTTCCAAACCTCTTTGATAATATTCACTTATGCTAAACATACACTCCAGGACATAGCAGTTCCATATCTGGGAATATTTCTAGCAGAAATCTGTATAAATGTTCACTAAATACATATATAAACTGCTCATAGCAGTACTACTTTCAATAGTTCTGTATCAGTTTGCTGGAACTGCCATAACAAAGTACCATAGACTGGGCTGCTTAAACAACAGAAATTTATTTTGTCATAATTTTGGAGGCTAAAAGTCCAAGATGGAGGTGTTGGCAGGGTTTGTTTTTGTCTGAGACCTTTCTCCTTGGCTTGTAGATGTCCATCTTCTCCATATATTCTCACATGGTCTTCCCTCTATATGTGTTGTGTCCTAATAACCTCTTCATATAAAGAGGTCAGCCATATTGAATTAGGGCCCACTCTAATGATCTTATTTTACCTAATATCCTCTTTAAAGACCCTATCTTTAAATAAAATCACATTATGAGGTACTGGAGGGTAGGGCCTTAATATATTAAATGGGGGGGGGCACAATTCAGCCCATAACAAGTTTAAAACTGAAGCAATCCAAATATCCAACAACAGTAGAATGAAGACATATATTCCTACAATAGAACACTATATGAATAGATTATAATTATAAAAAACAATATGATGACTCTCAGAAAAGTAATTTTGAATGAAAGGAATTAGAACCACCAAAGTATATACCATATGCTTCCATTTACATTAACTAACCCACAATGCTTAGAAGTCAAAACAATGGTGGCCTAAAAGGAGAATAGGTCAACTTCAGGTGTGCTAATGTCTCTGCCTTAAGCTGGTAGGTTACCCAGGTGTGTTCACTTTGGAAAGGAGTTTCATGCTGCACACTTAGAATCTGTACTTTATTCAGTGTGAATGTTACATCTCAGCAAAATGGGGAGAAGAAGGAAAATAAACTAAGCAGTTGAAAATTAGGGCAAAACAAACCAAAATATGTCTACCAAGGTGGTCAAGTAAGTAATTCAAAATATTTTTTGTTGAACTCTTCTAATGTTCTCCAAATTGGAAATTTATAAAGTGCAGGTGTCTGTCCTAATGCAAACGCCCTTCAGAGTCTTCCTAAATACAAGGCACTTTCTCGAGACATTACAGGACACCAAGAATAAAGAGGGGAGAAGTCATTGACATGGGAATGAAAGCAAGATTGAAATGACTTCTCATTAGAGGAACTGAATGTAAGATAACATGGAGCGATGTACTTAATATTGTGAAGAAAGTCATTCTGAAGATGGAATTTTGTGTTCAGAAAAACTACCAGGCAGGTAGAGAGGCAAAATTAAAATAATTGGTCATGAGAATCTCTGAAGTTTACCTTACACCACAAACTTTCCTAAGAAGTTAATGATATTGTATATAGAAAACCCTAAAGACTCCATGAAAAAACAAACAAACAAACAAACAAACAAAAAAACCTATGAGATCTAATAAATGAATTCGGCAAAGTAACAGGATACAAAATCAATATCCAGAAATCTATGGTATTTTTATACTGCAATAATGAACTATCATGAAGAGAAACTATGAAAACAATCTCATTTACCATTGCAACAACAAAAAATAAGGTACTAGAAATAATTTTTAAAGGAGGTAAAAGCCCTGTACTCAGAAAACTATAGAACATTGAAGAAATACATTAATGAAGATACAAATAAGTGGAAACATATACTAGTACTGTATTCATGAATTTGAAGAATTAACATTATTAAGATGTCCATACTACCCAAAGCAATCTATAGAGTAACATAATCCTATTAAAATGGCAATGGTAATCACAGATCTAGAACAAATATTCCAAAAATTTATATGGAACTAAAATGAACCCAAATAGCCTCAGCAATCTTGAGAAAAAAGAACAAAATTGGAGGGGTCACAATACCTGATATCAAACTATACTACAAGGCAATTGTAATTAAAACAGCATGGTTACTGGCATAAGAACAAGGATATAGATCAGTGGAACAGAACACAGAGCTCAGAAATCAACCCACATCACTATGATCAATTAATATTTGACAAAGGAGTCAATAGCATATAATGGAGTATGGTCTCTTCAATAAATGGTGTTGGGCCCTAACCAGTGTGGATCAGTGGTTACAGCATCAGCCATGTACTGAAGGGTCACTGGTTCAATTCCTGGTCAAGGGCATGTAACTGGGTTGCAGGTTTGATCCCCTGCCCCAGTTGGGGCACATGCAGGAGGCAACCATGAATGTGTCTCTCCCACATCAATGTTTCTTTCTCTCTCTTCCACTCTTCAACTCTATCTAAAACCAATGAGAAAGTATCCTTGGGTGATGATTAACACCAAAAATACATAAATAAATAAATGGTGTTGGGGAAAATTGGACAGGTATATGCAAAGAGATGAAACTAGACCATCAACTTACATCATACACAGAATAGACTCAAAATGGATAAAAAACTTAAATGTAAGTTGTAAAACCATAGCAATCCTAGAAGAAGACATAGGCAATAAAATTTCAGACATTTCTTATAGCTGTATTTTTGCTGATATATCTCCTAAGGCAAGGGAAACGAAGGAGAAAAATAAACAAATGGCTCTATATCAAACTTAAAAGCTTCTGCACAGCAAAAGAGACCATAAATAAAATGAAAAAAGAACCCACTGTATGGGAGAACATGTCTGCCAATGATACATCTGATAATTTCCAAAATATATAGAGAACTCATACAACTCAACACAAGAAAGACAAACAATCCAATTTAAAAAAATGGGCAAAAGACCTGAATAGACACTTCTCCAAAGAGGATATACAGATGGCCAAGAGACATATGAAAGAATGCTCAGCATCACTAATCATCAGAGAGATGCGAATAAAACTACAACGAGATATCAACTCACACCTGTCATAATGGCTACTATCAATAAATCAACAAACAACCAATACTGCTAAGGATGTGGAGAAAAGGGAAGCCTTGTGCATTGTTGGTGGGAATACAGACTGGTGCAACTACTGTGAAAAACTGTTTGGAGTTTCTTCAAAAAATTGAAAATGGAACTGCCTTTTGACCAGGTGTTCCCACTTTGGTAATGTATCCTAAGAATCACGAAGCAACAATCAGAAAGAACATATGCATTTCTATGTTATAGCAGCATTATTTATAATAGCCAAGATCTGAAACAACCCAAGTGCCCATCAGCCAATGAGTGGATAAAGAAGCTGTGGTTCATTTATGGAATATTACCTGGGTATAAAAAAGTAAGAAACTCTGACTTTTTGCGATAGCATGGATGGACCTGGAGATTATTATACTAAGCGAAATAAGCCAGTCAGAAAAAAGACAAATACCATATGATCTCACTTACATGTGGAATCTAATGAAAACCAAAAACAACCAAACAAACAAAAAACCATTGAGGAGCAAAATAGAACCAGGACATGGATACCTGGTACAGATGGAGAAATGTCAGAGAGGTAGGTGAGGCGGACTGGATGAGAGGTGAAGAGAATAGCCAAAGAACATATATGCTTAGCCCATGCACACAGATAGCAATGTAGTGAGGGCCAGAGGGAGGGGAGGTCTGGGTCTGGGTGGAGGTGGGCAAATGGGGAGAAAAATGGGGGACAACTGTAATAATATCAACAATAAAAATAAAATATAAAATAATAATAAAAATAAATTAATGGAAAAAAACAAGTTAATTAATAACATGCCCCGGTGAAATAAAGAATAAATATTTGGAGGAGTGGTTAGAAGTGAAGGGTAGTCCTGGGATGACAAGTGGGCTGTGAACTGGGTGGGAATCTCTCCAGGTTGAATCTGAAGGACAGAGGCTCTGGGAGGGAGCATCTCAATTTTAAAAATCTTAGGAAAAGAACTCCATATAATGGATTCTCTAACTGCAAAGAAGAAGACAGGGCAACATGAAAATATGATTGAGACACATTATTCTTTTGCCAACGAAGAACAAGAAAAGCAAGTAAAAACTCCAGGAAAAACAAACAAAATAATAAAGTTATGCTCCAAAATAGAAAGCAAATTAAAAGCTGGAGTGATTTTAAACAACCAGTGAAATGTAAAGAAAAATAAACCATTTGGCTTTGATTTTAGGATAAATTTTACTTACTTGGCCATAGACCCATGAGGAAGACATTTTAATATTAGAACACCACTTAGTCTAGCAGTAAGCAGTATGTTTATAATCACAAAAGGCAAAGTATTCTTTTTGGCTTTTAAATTATAGACCCAGACTGTGTGCAAATCATGGAAAGTTCATTGTTAGTACAAAATAAAGGCTAATTGAGAGGATATCAAGTACTGTATATCAGATGACTATGTTTAAAGTAAGGTTGAAGAATTAGATTTTCGAGGAAAGCAGGATCTCTGGACCTTTTTAGGCACTCGAAGATGCCGGATTGTCATTCAGAAAGCTCTGCTGTGTAAGTGCTTTCCTCCTCCTCCCCTCTCTCTCTTTTTAAATTTACCATCCTAAAATTGGAATCCATTTTATAATTCTGGTCGACCAGGCAGTAGTTATGATATAGTTGTAATTTCCTGCACATGCTCCTCAAAGTTTATGGAATGAATGTCATCAGCGTGGAAGACAACATTGGGGACAATAGCAGAACATTTTTTTTTTCAAAAGTGCTGCATCCTCAGTGTTCTCTATGGTCGTGTGGGAAAACAAACAAACAAAACTCATCAATGTCTGAGTTGAAAAGTGGTCCAACAGAGCCAAACTCAGAACATGATCAGGTTTTACACATTCCTGCCCAGGCAGCACCTGACACCGATTCTGTCAGAATTACTGGGACAAACTTGGGCATTCCTATTTTTAATTTCTCCAGGTGGCCCCAATGTTCATCAAAGATTGAGAAACTGTGGGCTGAAACAGAGGCAGGTGCATGGGCCTGAGGCCCAGATGGCCAGTATGCTCAGAGGATGTGAGTGAGGGGGGTAGACAGGGGGCAGGAGACAAACCAGGCAGTATCCAGCCTAGAAATACTAGTGGGACAAGAGTGGCAGTGATGGTACAGCTAGGGAGGGGTCAACCACACGGGGAAAGAGTTAAGAGGTGATATGAAGTTAGGACCTGGCAGGGACTGGATGAGGAGCTGAGGGCAGGATGGGTCAGTCAGTACTCCTGCTAGATTCTCAGCATGTGAAATAGGCATGATTTGTGTTCTGTTTGCTAATTGATTTAGTGTCATTGGTGATGAAAACCGAGAGGGCTGTGAGCAGGAAGCTCACCTGAAGTAGCAATAAATAGCACCACTCATGTTGGGCCAGCTCTCCACAGGGCTGGCAGGACAGCGGGGAACAGGCTTGCCTGTAATGACCTCCAATGTGGCAAGAAAAAGAACTTTTCCATTCTGACTCTAAAATCCTCTCTTCGCCCTGTGAGTCAGTACATAAACTTTAATTCAGACATTGGCAGTACTGTCAACAGCTCATATGTCATTAGCAGAGTGCTGCCGAGGTTCCCTGTGCCAGGGAGCAGGCTGCTTCTGCTGCCTTCCCTGCAGGTCGTAGACTCTATTCATGGAAGCATCAAATGCAAGGGCTTTCTTGACTCTGAGAAAAGGACCTGAAATACGGGACTTTGCCTCTGCCTCTGGTCTCTGCTCCATGGTTGAGCAGCATAGGCCAGGTCTCCCGCTGTGTCCCTATCTCTCAGTGCTACAGAGATGTCTCTCCACAGAGATGTCTCTCTGAAGACCTAATAAAGTGTGCAACCATGGCACTTGAAGCTCACGGCCAGATCTCACAGGATCTCCTCTGACAGCTGGGGGCCCAGTGGGCCAAGCTGGGAGAAATCAGGGTCTTCACCACGGATTTAGTGCTAACAGTAAACAAAAATGCAGGTAGGAAGATGAACTTTCCCACCTGCTGGGGCAATAGCCTCTCCTCACCTAGTTCTCCTTGGAAACGTGTCTGCCAAGTCCTCCTCAGAGTCTTGAAGTAGAATGTATGGGTTCATGTTGGCCTCTGTGAAAAGCATAGCCCGTCATCTGTAGGTAGAGCTGCACTCCAATGCCTCATTTCTCTTCTCTCTCTCTCCCTCATTTCTTTTAGGTGTGATTCTACCTCATAGGGAAATTCAAATGAAACATTTGATTCCTGTGACATTAAACTATAACTCAGCACAAGCTGTTAAGGAATTGCCTCGCTGCACACAAAAGCATCTTTGTAAACTAAAAGCAGACCCAGCGTGTGCTGACTCGTCAGTAGGTGATGGGATGGAAGCATGAACTGCCATTTGAAATGTATACTACATATACCAGCCGGAAAAAAAAATCACCCAACAAAAGCACTATAAAAAGTGTTTAAATATCAGATGTTATAACTATTGTAAAATGATGCTGAAGAAAACCAGAAGTATTTCTAGGGTTTTGAAAAGTCTCATTACATTTGAAACAGCTTAGATTTAGTGCTATATAGTTTATGAGCCTGAAAATGAAATTACAGAACATAAAATAAAAAAAACCTAATCAATATCATATAACCAGGAAGCTTGGGAATGTAAAGGACTTTTCATGTGCTACATTTGAGGCCCCAAATACCAGAATATGGCAGATGGAGAGGAAGATGGATTTCACATTACGCCCATGTAACCTTTTCCAAGTGTAACAGTTCCTTCATCAGTCCGATTGTGAGGCTTAATGTCCAAGACATGGATTGGCTTCTGCTACTGCTTCTTCTTATTCATATTCTTATTCCTTTTAATGGCAGGTAGACTCTGTAAAAAATGATCAATTATTTTATCCTTTGGAGCTTCTAAATGCTCCAAATTTAAACAAAAGTAGTTAATTATTAAAAGACATCATGTTCTCTAAAGACAAAGAGAGGAAAAAAGTCCTCCTTTTCCTTCATCAGAAAGATTTGAACCTCTACATACCAGTCCCCAAGGGCTCAAGACAGCTTTTGGGAAGTTGGGGCATTGGTGAAAAGGCCTGGAAGCAAATTCCAACGGTCACAGTTCCTAGATGTGTGACCTTGGATGAATCACTCCTTAAACCTCACTTTTCTCAACTAATAATGGTAATAAGTTTTTACTCAAATATTACCCCCTGAAGAACCCTGACTTAGCCACTTGATTAATAATGGACATAAGCCTCCCTTTAAAAACAATTCTTAACCTGTTTTATTTTTAATCACTGACATTATATTGAATTTCTATGTGTTGATTTGCTAACAATAGAAGATAAAGCCAGCCCTAACCAGTTTGGCTCAGTGGGTAGAGTGTCAGCCTGTGTAATGAAGGGTCCCAGGTTCAAATCCGGTCAAGGGCATGTACCTTGATTGGCGGGCACATCCCCAGTGGGAGGTGTGCAGGAGGCAGCTGATCGATGTTTCTCTCTCATCAGTGCTTCTGACTATCCCTCTTCCTTCCTCTCTGTAAAAAATCAATAAAATAAAAAATAAAAAATATACATACATATATATATATATATACACATATATATATATACTAGAGGCCCGGTGCACAAAATTCATGCACTCAGGGGGTGGGGGACATCGCTCAGCCCAGACTGCACCCTCTCACAGTCTGGGAGCCCTCAGGGGATGTCTGACTGATGGCTTAGGCTTGCTCCAGCAGTTGGACATCCTTAGCACTGCTGTGGAGGCGGGAGAGGCTCCTGCCACTGCCGCTGCACTTGCCAGCCGTGAGCTTGGCTCAGGGCTTCTGGCTGAGTGGCACTCCTCCTGTGGGAGCGCACTGACCACCAGGGGGCAGCTCCTGCATTGAGCATCTGCCCCCTGGTGGTCAGCGCATGTCATAGCGACCAGTCTTTTCACTGTTTGGCTGATTTGCATATTGGCCTTTTATTATATAGGAGATATATATATATATATATATATATATATATATATATATATATATATATAGTAAAGCCCAAGAATGCTGCATTCCTGCTTCTGGAACAAGGTTTAGTAATGTGAAGACCAGGTTAATGGATTAATAATAATAATAATAATAATAATATTCCTATATAATAAAAGCCCAGCAACTGAATGGCAGAATGACCAGAACAACTGCTCGACCAGTTGCTATGATGTGCACTGACCATCAGGGAGCAGATGCTCAATGCAGGAGCTTCCCCCTGATGGTCAGTGTGTTCCCACAGTGGGAGCACTGCTCAGCTGACTGGGATGAACGGCACTCCCACAGCGGGCTAATCCCTGCAGGCCACACCCCCCACCAGTACACTAATTCCGTGCACGAGGTCTCTAGTAATAATAATAATAAACAACTGTGTTTAGAGGAAGGAAAGATGCTAGGATGAATGCAGGGAAAGGCAACATGTGTGGTAGAGAAAATGAATAAAAGCTTGCAATAGAGAACTAAAAAGGTTGTTAAGAGAGTGAGGAGATAAGTCAGTGGGAAGTGATATCATGGGACTCAAAAGTGGAGAGACTGAAGGCAGCAATATGTAGCAATATCAAGAGACCGCTGACTTAAGAGTCCTTATTCCAGCCCCAGACAACCATTTAAAAAATAGAAATACATATATATTGCGCTCTGCCCCCAGTTTCTGGTAGAGAGCTCCTAAAACCCCAGTAAATCCTAAGTGATAAGATCACTGGGAGCATCTTTTGACCCCAGTTCCTGACACAGGGCTCCTGCAACCCTTGTAATTTCCTGGGTGGTAGGAATGTCTCTTGTTCTAAGGAGGTGACTTTTGGTGGGCTCCTGGATGGAGGCTGGTAACCAGGAAGAAGCATGGGGCTATCATGCCTATGTGATGATGCTTCCATATCAATGCTCAAAGTATGAGGTTTGGAGAGGTTCTGGGTTGGTGAACACATCCTCATGTAGAGAAGATGGTACACACCAATTCCATGGGGTAGAACCTCTTGTGATTGGAATCCCAAACCTCACCTTGTATATCTCTTCATCTGGCTGATCATCCATATCATTCATTGTATCCTTTATAACAAACCAGTAAACATCAGTGTTTCCCTGAGTTCTGTGAGTCATTCTAACAAATTATTGAGCCTGATGAGGGACTCATGAAAATCCCAGTATATAGGCTGTAGGTGAGAAACACAGGTAATAATCTAGACTTGTGATTGACATCTGAAGTGGGGCAGTCTGTTGGGACTGAGCCTTAACCTGTGGGGTCTGTGCTAACTCTGTTTAGAATCAGAATTGAATTGAATTGTATGACACAGAGCTAATATTGCAGAGTTGTTTGTTGTGGGGGGAAACCTCACATATATTCTCATGAAAGTGCTCCATGTGAGAGTATAAAGGAAAATAGAAGGGTGCTTTTCCCCAGACACTATTCAGCATCAGTGGTATTTGTTGGATGCCCAATATGTGTAAAACGGAGAGCTGTGGGAAACATAGACAATGGATTCCTGTTTATGGTCCAGGAAGGGAGTAGAGTGGGCACTCTGATGCCCTGCCCTGTACCCCTCCACTCCTCTCTGAGTCAACCTGCTCTACGGTCCTCAATATCTAGCACACTAACAACTTCCTATAACAAGCATCTCTGTGCTCTCTTCCTAGGGGTTTTCTCTGATTTTCTCCTTCACAGACATATACAACTTGGTAGTTCATGGGAGCCAACACTCCCAGGAACAACAGAGCCAGCCCTCATGGCAGAAAGGAGTCACTGGGTTAGGGCTCCAGGCTTCCTGTCCTATAGTGTACAGCTCTGACACAGGCCTATGCACTTCCTCAGAGATTCCTGGGTGAGACTGAGCCTGAGATGCCAATGTAGTAATTTGCTTGCTAACATTCACCTCATAGTGTTTTCTCTCTGTCTCATTCTCCTCACTCTCTCCCCTCTGTTCACTGACCAGCTGCCCCCAAGTCCTTGTCTCAGGACCTACTTGTTGTTAGGGAGACCTAAATTAAGAATATGCTCAGTGGCATTAAATCAGGAGCAGACAGTTAATGTTAGCCAAAATAAGAATTTAACCTTTCTGAGGAAGATGATATTATTCTGGCTTATGATCATCAATGGAAGAATTTTTTTTAGGGCAGGACCTTGAGGGGTTGGTAGGATTTTTATAGGAGAATAAGTTCAAGGAGGATAAGAGAGGATGGAAAATGTCAGGAAGGAAAGAAGATGGAGAAAATTGGGCTTAGGGGAAAAAATGATGTTGTATAATGAAGAAGGTTGTTACATTAAAGAAAAAAATTCTGTAAATATTGGTTGGGGTCAGATTGTAAAGAATCTCAGAACTTAGCTAAGATTTAGGAATTTGAAGCCATAGAAAATTTAGAGCCATGAGTTTTTGAACAGTGTCTTGACATGTTAACAAACAAGTTTAAGTGTTTGGCTGAGGAGAAAGGAACCCAATAGTGAGAGATGGAAGATTTAGACCATAAGAGCCTACACTAGCGTTGTCTTTCTGGGAATGGACAGGAGGGATAAATGTGAAGGAATATTATGGCAATTGCAATGCATCACCCAGCTCTCCCATTATATAAGGTCCAGTGGCTTCAGCTGCTGGGAAGTCTGTGAAAAAATACCCTTCAGATCCCAAAGGCCTCAGGAGGGCTCAGAGAACCACCTCACCCATAGGCACCACCTCCTTTCCAGTGGCCCATGTGCAATGACTAGTCAATCTGGGAGAATAAAGCACTAACCACCTCAGTTCAACTTGGATAAATTCTGAAGGACCATTCTAACTCAAGGTTTGTCCATTCCATTCGCCAACGCTGAGACTGGGTATGCATCACAGCTCAACTTCTCCCTCTGCCTCTTCCTGCTTCCTTTCCCTTCTTCCACAGGTGTTGATCCAAGGGTTATTTTTAATAATAAATCCATTACATGCTAACCTCCATCTCAAAATCTGCCTTTTGTTAACCCAACCTGCAACAGAAAGAATACAGAAATGTGTGTGTTTAAGGGAGGGGGGAGGACAGGGATAAAGCTAGTAGTCACTTGTGTTTGAAAGGCAAAGAAGAAAGGAGCTGGTTTCTGGAATAACTGCAAGCAATTGGTAATAAATGGTCCCATCAATCAAATTCAATCAGCCATTAAGCGTAGGGAGCTGATTTTGAAACGCAACATGTTTGGTTTCAGACATGTTGAGTTTAACCCTAAGAGATCTACAGAATATGTGTGATTTAGTATCCCCTAACATAGACACAATTAGTTTTACCTCACTTTCTGCAAAAGTTCTGCCCCATGGCCTCAGATTAGTCCAGTCCTGGTTCCCAGCCCTCACCTGATTATCTAAACCAATCAGAATCCTTCACTAGGATTTTGAGAGAAAGTGTTATTGTCTTCTTTGGTCTTGAGAGAAAGTGTCATTGTCTCTTTTGGAATAATATGCAACTGTAATAAAGAAGGATCTCTTACTCTTTGAGACAGCATGAAGGTACCTGGAGAGTATTATGCTAAGCGAAATAAGCCAGTAAAGAGAAAGATGAGTATCACATGATCTCATTTACATGTGGAATCTAATGAATAAAATAAACTGACAAACAAAATAGGTACAGAGGCATAGAAGCATGGCACAGGCTGAGGGATCTAAGAGGAAAGAGAAAAGGGGGGAGCAGTGGCAAGAAGAGATTAATCAAAGAACTTACATGCATATATTGATAGCCCATGGACATAGATAATACTGGTAGTGTGGTTAAGGCGTGGGATGGGGTGGGAAATGGGTGGAGGAGGATAATGGGGGCGGGGAATAGGGAACATCTGCAATACTCTAAAAAAATAAAGACAAGTAAAAATTTAAAAATATATATTTTGTAAAACCCTTCCTTCTTCAGGATATACTGGTCATCTCTGTGATTCCACTGTCCATTGTACCTGGTCCCTTGGCCACTGGAGGTTCCATCATGTTGGGGGTTTGGCTGTCCTGAACCCCAGTGCCCAGGTCCAGCCTCTTCAGGTGCCCCCCATAATTATATCCTCTAGAGGTGCTGTTACCCCTCCCCCCCTCCAGGGTCCTATAGGGGAGTGGACCACAGGTCCTAACCACTCCTAAAATCCTGGGTGTGGTTCTGCTTTCAGTCTTAATTTGCACACCCAATTTTAGCCCTGTGTCCACAACTTTTCTTGAGTCAGGAAAGATCAAGGAGTTGGGCTGTCTTTTTTACCTGGATAAGAATGGAAAACACAGGAAGAATAATGAATGTAACTGGATGTCAGGCTTACAATGCAGGATAAAGCCTAGACAACCTCAAGTGTACTCAATTACTTCCTTGATAAACTCTATGGAATCATACACTTTCTTTTGGAAACAGGTATTGAAGGAGAGCAATAGCTGATTAACCTTACAAACTTATCATTGGTAGGGCAACATGGAACTCTCCCAGCTGCTTGATGGGTACTGTCTTCCACATGGAACTCTCCCAGCTGCTTGATGGGTACTGTCTTCCACATGGAACTCTCCCAGCTGCTTGATGGGTACTGTCTTCCTAGTCTTCAAGAAAGGGTCAATTCTAGGTTGGATTTCAAGATCATTTAGAGGCACCAACAGAAAATATGCTTATTTTACTTAATTTTCATTTTTTGGCAATAGTTTATTTAATGCTCTCTGAAGTGAAAAAATAAGAAATGAATGACATTTCAAAACTAGACATCCACTTCTTAAAGGTACATGATGAATAAAAGTTTCTTTTTTTAATTCTAGAGAAGGCAAAGAACAATTGAATAAAAATATTTCCTAAATACCAACATGAAGGAATCCAACAGGATAATTAAGCTGATATTACTGAGAATTTTAATAAGATATAAATAAAACTATGGACACAGTAATCATTGCAAGGAGTTATTATCCAGGGGAATGGGAAAAGAGCTGGGACCTTCTGGAGGTCACAGGCAGTCATCAGAAAAGTGACTTTTCTCTGTTACCTGAAAGGGGAACTTTTTTAAAAAAAAGTAATACCCAGTCACAAAAACTCTAAGCCCTATAGAAGCATAGAGCAACCTTGAAAACCCATCACAACCCCTCTCCCCCATCGTAATTACTATTATGTTTTAGACTCTAAAAATCACATTTAAAAGATATTTATGTATGTATATACACAATAAGGTCATCCTTTACAGACTTTCCATTAAACTGGTTTTCCTATTCAACAATTTAGCATGAATGTCTTCTCATGGTAATACATTTTTTACCTGTTTTAAAAATTATTTTAATGGCTGTAATCTACATTATAGGTGGTCCATGAGGTATTTAAGCTATTGCTCAAACCCTTATTTCATATCAGTATTGTATTATGGGTTGTATATATACAAGGCTCCCCTCCTGCCCTTTTAGACATCCCACCTTTTGGTCACAGGCTCTCTTATCAGCACCAATGTATCGCTTAATAAAAGCCTAGCATAGATTGTTGGATTCGGGAATATACTGTCTTAGAAGTAAACCTGAAATGTAAATACCAAGAAAGCACAAATGATCAATAGCCCTACACGTGCTACAGGTGAGGACACTAAATGAGACATACATTTTCCTGAAGAAAGTTCTAGACTTCAAAATGTTGGCCAAGTGAGAGCAGCCTGTCAGGGAGTTGACTAGTGCTGTCCTCTAATGGCAGCCTGAGGCACTGCACCAAAAAGCCCCTCTGCAAGCTGGGAGCTAGTTCGATGATTTGTGGTTGATCCAATTGCAGTAGTGAATTCCCCAACTATGAAAGGTGCTAATTTTTCTCAGGAGTGAAGGGTGCTTAATGGAGTGACATGGCATAGATCTAGTGAGGCCACTTCAAATTAGACCACTGATTTTTTTTTTTTGGCTGGAGCAAATAATGATCATTTTCATTTGTCCATAACATTGTACATTGCATAAAGACACACATTGAAATGTGCACATTAACTCACCCATTAATTATATATCAGGGGTCAAACTCATCCTATGGCTTTAAAGCACCCACTGTTTTCTAGCACATTACCAGTTGCAGACCAGAAATGCCTTTCATTTCATTCATTTCCTGTCCAATTAATTTTCTATTCTGATAGAGAAGTCTGGCAGGGGGCTATAGGACCCAATAGAAAGCTAAAGTAACATCTTAGGTCAGACATCCTTGGTGTCCTATGTCCATCAAAAGCCCAATAACCCTCATTCCTATCAAGCAGCATCCTTCCCCCTGATCAGCAAACAGAAGCTATGGATGCCAAGTGACTGCTGAAGTCAATTCCTAAAATTAGATAAAGCCAGAGTAACTGCAAAATCCTCAGCTGGCTATTTTTGTAGAAAAAAAAAAGGTAAGTCCTAGAAAACAACAAAATGGTCCTCCTTTGGTTGTGTTTATTTTTCATCCAGGATGACAAGGGTGATTTGCTAGGTTGCAATTGGTACATGTCCATAGATGTTAGGCAAACATGGGTGATTTGCCAGATTGCGATCTGTGTATGAATCTAGACTTTAGGCAAGTGGAGGTAGGCAAACCCTGGAACTGCATCATACTAAGTGGCAGGGGGAACACAGGCGCCATGAAAGATGGAGAAACAGGACTGAGGCCATCACGAAGGGACAGCCAAGCGAAGCTGCTTGGGCGGGAAAAAGAAGGAGTACTACGGTGCATTTTCATAAAATGTGATGGCATTTTAGTGACATGAGAACTCTAAGTTTTCCACTCAAAAACTTCAGGGTGAGACTACCTGTATTGATTCTGAGTCTTATTTTTTGTCGTTAGTAGAGGGGAAGGTGCATGGATTTCACTACTTCAGCAGCCTGTGCCACATTTGCACTCCAGAAAGATAAAGCTGTGGTCTTTAATAAACCCCATTCTATGTGGCTGAATAAGGCACTGAGACTGATGAGAACTTCTCTGATTTCAATGAATTCACTTAACCCCTTGACACCTTTTCCTCCCATAGGAGAGCAAAGGCGTGGCTGTGATGTAATCAAATAAAGGCTGATGTTTAAAAAAGAACAAGACTAATTCTTTACGGTTTATGACTGCAGTTTTTAATCAATGTATTTTTATTTTATTTATTTTTATATTGTTTAAAGTATTACAAATAGTAGTACATATGTCTCCTTTTTTCCCCCCATTGACCTTCCCCCTGCCTCCCCTACCACCTGGCGCATGCCTTTACCTCCCCCCCGCCAGTGTCTTGTGTCTATTGGTTATGCTTATATACATGCATACAAGTCCTTCAGTTGATCTCTTACCTCCCTCCCCCAACTATCCCCAGCCTTCCTGCTGTAATGTGTGTGCTGTAATATATATTCAATATAGAAAATTTAGGGAATACATAAAAATATAAAGAAATCTTTAAACCACTCGGTTCTACTATACAACAATGATAATATCCACTACTTTGATGTCTACTCTTACAGTTATTTTTAAATGATTTATATTCATTTTCACATCTTTATTTCTTTATCTAGATCTATATCTACATAATTGGAAATCAGATCATCTGTAGTGTTTTTATAAAACTGATTTATTTTGGTTAAAAATGGTAAAGGTGCTTATATATTTACATATAAAATATGACTTTAAGAGATGTATAATATTCTATCATGGCTCTACCATAATTTGCCTGTCATTTAAATTAGTTTTTATTGTTGTGTTCCTGAAAATAGTGCTGTAATGAACATCCAATAAGATTTCCTTTGTTTAGTTATTTGTTTTATAATTTATGAATCATTCAGAATCACTGAATAAGCAAAGATTGAAAGGCTGCCTAATCTCAAACAATAGATGAAGTTGTTTAGGTTCAAAGTCTATGAGTGGCTTTCCTAAGATGGCACAGAACACATCAACAATTGTTTACAAAAAAAATCATTTCATACATAATCATATAAGATAATCAATAGGGAAGTGTGAAAGAAGCCTTCATCAGACCCATGTTCCTGGCCCTGAACTTGTCTCCATGCTGATTCTGTGGCTTAGAGGATCAGGTACCACCTGAAGGTGTGATGGAAAGCCTGGGGAAAGACAGGAGCCCAGGACTGAAGGTCTTTACACACTTCCTGTTACTTTCACAACATGCTAGGAAGGCTGCTGGTAATTTTTTTGACAGATAAGGAATCTGAAGCTCAATGACCATTCCAGGAGCACAACAGTGTTGGAATCTATTTTTCAAGACTTAATGGCGTATCCTTGGGATCAACACTTTTAGGAAGCACTGGGCAGAGGGAGAGACTGAGCTGAAATGCAGGCTGGACAACAGCCTCAGCCAACCCTCATCATGGCCCCAGAATGGGCATTGCTGCTCAAGCTTTTATACTCCTGCATTTAAGAGGAGTCACTAGGTATGTGTGACTTTGAAAAGGGTATGCCCTGGTCACTCTCTGACACTGAGGCTTCCCTAAGGGTGTCAACAGCTGGGCAACAACCTCAAAAAGGAGAGGGTTCTGAGTACACCCCAACTGTGGGGACCAAGCAAAGCTTCT
This sequence comes from Cnephaeus nilssonii, assembly GCF_951640355.1. Classification (NCBI taxonomy): domain Eukaryota; kingdom Metazoa; phylum Chordata; class Mammalia; order Chiroptera; family Vespertilionidae; genus Cnephaeus; species Cnephaeus nilssonii. The sequence goes on along the minus strand of NC_137082.1, from coordinate 14,587,791 downwards.
AAGTGAGGAAGAAGTGACTTAGAGTCAAGTCATTTAAGCCCTCTTCACATAACTCTTCAAAACTAGCCAATGCCAGTAAAATAGCATCCAGAATCCATCTTACCATGACACATACTTACCTTGTCCCTGCTCTCGCGAGGATTGCTATTCCTTGGTTACTCGGGATCCATGCAAAGGCTATTTTCTTTGGCTGAAACTCTGCCCTCCATTACTCACCTGTCCAAGTTTTGGCTGAAAAGTCCTGAGAGGGAGAGAGTCTACACTTACTCACCCCTGATTCAAATCCTCTCTCAGGATACTTTCTTCCTTCACAGAATTCCCTTAAGCAATTGTATCATTTATTATTACTCTATCTTTTTTGTTATCATAAAGTATCTAAGACTCTACTCTGATCCTCATTTAAACCTCCAGATTTGGTCTTTTCTTTTTTTTTTTTCCAATTTTTTTATTAAGGTATTATATGTGTACATATCTTACCATTGCCCTCCCCACCCCCCACTCCCATATATGTCCCCATCCCCCAGAGTTTTGCATCCATTGGTTATGCTTATATGCATGCATACAAGTCCTTCGGTTGATCTCTTATCTCCCCCACCTCTCCCTAACCTTCCCCTTGTAATTTGACAGTCTGTTTGATGCTTTACTGTCTCTGTATCTATCTTTTTGTTCAAGTTTATAATGTTCTTTATTATCCATAAATGAGTGAGATCATGTGGTATTTTTCTTTCATTGACTGACTTATTTCACTTAACATAATGTTCTCCAATTCCTCCCAGGTTGCTGCAAATGATGAGGATTCCTTCTTTTTTATGGCAGCATAGTATTCCATTGTGTAGATGTACCACAGTTTTCTGATCCAGTCATCTGCTGACGGGCACCTAGGCTGTTTCCAAATCTTAGCTATGGTGAATTGCGCTGCTATGAACATAGGGGTGCATATATCCTTTCTAATTGGTGTTTCTAGTTTCTTCGGATATATTCCCAGGAGTGGGATTACTGGGTCAAATGGGAGTTCCATTTTCAGTTTTTTGAGGAAACTCCATACTGTTCTCCACAGTGGCTGCACCAGTCTGCAATCCCACCAGCAGTGCACGAGGGTTCCTTTTTCTCCGCATCCTCGCCAACACTTGTCGTTTGTTGATTTGTTGATGATAGCCATTCTGACAGGTGTGAGATGGTACCGCATTGTTGTTTTGATTTGCATCTCTCGGATAATTAGTGACGTTGAGCATGTTTTCATGTGTCTCTTGGCCTTCCTTCTGTCTTCTTTTGAAAAGATTCTATTTAGGTCTGTTGCCCATTTTTTTATTGGATCATTTATCTTCCTTTTATTAAGTTGTATAAGCTGCCTGTAGATGTTGGAGATTAAACCTTTATCAGTGATGCCATTTGCAAATATGTTCTCCCATGCAGTGGGCCTTCTTGTTGTTTTGTTGATGGTTTCTTTTGCTGTGAAAAAGCTTTTTATTTTGATGTAGTCCCATTTGTTAATTTTCTCTTTAGCTTCCATTGCCCTAGGGGCAGTGTCAGTGAAGAATTTCTTTTGGCATATGTCTGACATTTTGCTGCCTGTGGATTGCTCTAGTATTTTTATGGTTTCCCGTCTTATGTTTAAGTCCTGTATCCATTTTGAGTTTATTTTTGTGTATGGCGTAAGTTGGTGATCAAGTTTCATTTTTTTGCATGTATCTGTCCAATTTTCCCAACACCATTTATTGAAGAGACTGTCTTTATTCCATTGTATGTTCATGCCTCCTTTGTCAAATATTAATTGAGCATAGTGGTTTGGGTCAATATCTGGATTCTCTATTCTGTTCCATTTATCTATATGTCTGTTCTTGTGCCAGTACCAGGCTGTTTTGAGAACAGTGGCTTTGTAATACAGCTTGAAATCTGGTATTGAGATCCCTCCTACTTTATTCTTCTTTCTCAGGATTGCTGTGGCTATTCGGGGTCTTTTTTTATTCCATATGAATTTTTGGAGAGTTCTTTCAAGATCTGTGAAATATGCCGTTGGTATTTTAATGGGGAGTGCATTGAATCTATAGATTGCTTTGGGTAGTATGGACATTTTAATGATGTTGATTCTACCAATCCATGAACATGGTATGTTCTTCCATCTGTTTACGTCTTCCTCTATCTCTTTTTTTCAGTGTCCTGTAGTTTTCCGTGTATAGGTCTTTTACCTCCTTAGTTAAGTTTATTCCTAGGTATCTTAATTTTTTTGGTGCGATGGTAAATGGGATTGCCTTTTTAGTCTCTCTGTCTGTAAGTTCACTATTGGTGTATAGAAAGGCCATAGATTTCTTGGCGTTAATTTTGTATCCTGCTACATTGCCGAATTCATTTATTAAGTCTATGAGTTTTTTGACGGAGTCTTTCGGATTTTTTATGTACAATATCATGTCGTCTGCAAATAAAGACAGCTTTACTTGTTCTTTTCCAATCTGGATGCCTTTTATTTCTTCTTCTTGTCTAATTGCAATGGCTAATACTTCCAGTACTATGTCAAACAGGAGTGGTGAGAGTGGGCATCCCTGTCTTGTTCCTGTTCTTAGGGGAAATGTCTTTAGTTTTTGTCCATTGAGTATGATGTTTGCTGTGGGTTTATCATATATAGCTTTTATTATGTTGAGGTATGAGCCATCTATTCCCACCTTGTTGAGAGCTTTTATCAAGAAAGGGTGTTGGATTTTGTCAAAAGCTTTTTCTGCATCAATTGATATGACTATGTGATTTTTATCTTTCAATTTGTTTATGTGATGTATCACGTTTATTGATTTGCGGATATTGTACCATCCTTGCATTCCTGGGATAAATCCTACTTGGTCATGGTGTATGATCTTTCTGATGTACTGCTGGAGCCGATTTGCTAGGATTTTGTTGAGGATTTTGGCATCTATGTTCATGAGGGATATTGGTCTGTAATTCTCTTTCATTGTGTTGTCTTTATCTGGTTTTGGTATTAGGGTGATGCTGGCTTCATAGAAGGAGCTTGGAAGTGTTCCTTCCACTTGAATTTTTTGGAATAGTCTGAGGAGGATAGGTTTTAGTTCTTCCTTGAATGTTTGGTAAAACTCTCCTGTGAAGCCATCTGGCTCCGGGCTTTTGTTTGCTGGAAGCTTTTGGATGACTGCTTCAATTTCGTCCATAGTTATTGGCCTATTGAGCTGTTTAGATTCTTCTTGATTGATTTTTGGAAGGTTATATTTTTCTAGGAATATGTCCATTTCCTCCAGATTGTCCAGTTTGTTGGAATAGAGTTGTTCGTAGTATTTCGTAACAATCCTTTGTATCTCAGCGGGGTCTGTTGTTATTTCACCTCTTTCATTTCTGATTTTGTTTATTTGGGTCCTCTCTCTTTGCTTCTTGGTGAGCCTGGCTAGAGGTCCATCAATCTTGTTTATCCTTTCAAAGAACCAGCTCTTGGTTTTGTTGATCTTATGTATTGTTTCTTTGGTCTCTATGTCATTTATCTCCGCTCTGATCTTTGTTATTTCCTTCCTTCTGGTTACACTGGGCTTTTCTTGCTGCTCTTTTTCTAGCTCTTTGAGTTGTAGGGTTAAGTAATTTATTACCATTGTTTCTTGTTTTTTGCAATAGGCCTGTAGAGCTATGAACTTCCCTCTCAAGACTGCTTTCGCTGTGTCCCATAGATTTTGGATTGTTGTGTTTTCATTGTCATTTGTTGCCATGATGTTTTTTATTTCTTCCTTGATCTCTCTGGTGACCCAGTCCTTGTTTAATAGCATGCTGTTTAGTCTCCATGTGTTTGATTTCTTTGGATTGTATTTATTGTAGTTGATTTCCAGTTTTATGCCACTGTGATCTGAGAAGATGCTTGATATAATTTCTATCTTCTTGAATTTGAAGAGACTTTGCCTGTGACCCAGCATATGGTCTATCTTTGAAAATGACCCATGTGCACTTGAGAAGAATGTATATTCTGTGGCTTTGGGGTGAAATGTTCTGAAGATGTCAATTAATTCCATCTGGTCTAGTGAGTCATTTAGGATTGCTGTTTCTTTGCTGATTTTTTGTTTAGAGGATTTGTCCAGTGGTGATAGTGGGGTATTAAAGTCTCCTACTATGATTGTGTTGCTATTAATCTCTCCCTTGATATCCTCCAGGAGTTTTTTTATGTATTTGGGTGCTCCTATATTGGGAGCGTATATGTTTACCAGAATTATTTCTTCTTGTTGGATTTCTCCCTTTAGTATTATGAAGTGGCCTTCCTTATCTCTTGTTATGGCATTTACTTTGAGGTCTATTTTGTCAGATATAAGTATTGCTACCCCAGCTTTTTTTTCATTTCCATTTGCCTGAAAGATATTTTTCCATCCCTTCACTTTCAATCTGTGTGAGTCTCTTGTTCTGAGGTGGGTCTCTTGTAGACAGCATATATATGGGTCGTGTTTTTTTATCCATTCAGCTACTCGATGTCTTTTGATTGGAGCATTTAGTCCGTTTACATTTAAAGTTATTACTGAAAGGTATTTGTTTGCAGTCATATCTATTTTTGTGTCTGTATTCCTTCTTACCTGTTTATTTCTTCTTTTTACAGTATTCCCTTTAGCAATTCTTGCATTGCTGGTTTGGTGGTGATAAACTCCCTGAGGCTGTTTTTGTCTGCAAAGCTCCTGATTTCCCCTTCAATTTTGATTGATAGTCTTGCTGGATATAGTATTCTTGGATTCAGTCCTTTGCTTTGCAACACTTTGTATACCTCCTTCCATTCACTTCTAGCTTGTTGTGTTTCTGATGAGTAATCATTTGACAATCTGATGGGTGTTCCTTTGTAGGTAACTCTCTGTCTCTCTCTTGCCGCCTTTAGGATTCTCTCTTTATCATTTATATTTGCCATTGAAATTATGACATGTCTTGGTGTGGGTCTTTTGGGGTTGATCCTGCTTGGGACTCTCTTTACTTGCGTAACTTTTATCTTTCCCATATCCGGGAAGTTTTCTGTCATTATTTCTTCAAATAGATTTTCTAATCCCTGCTGCTCTTCTTGTCCTTCTGGCAGCCCTATTATACGCATGTTACTTCGTTTCATGTTGTCCCGAAGCTCCCTTAGGCTTTCCTCCTGCTTTTTAATTTTTTTCTCCAATTGCTGTTCAGCTTGAGCTTGTTTCTGTACCTGATCTTCTAACTCACTAATTCGGTCCTCTGCTTCTTGTAATCTACTGTTGAAACTTTCCATGGTGTTTTTGATTGTAGCTATATCACTTTTCATTTCTTCCTGATTCTTGCATAAGTTGTTGATTTTCTCATCCATCCGATGTATAAATTCCATGACCATTACTCTGAACTCCTTTTCGGTCATGTTGCAAGCTTCATTTTCACTAATTTCCTTTCTTGGCGACTCCACATTTTCTTTCCTCTGTGAGTTATTTCGTTTCCCCATTCTGGCTATTACCAGAAAGCTCAAGCTTCTGTTTGCGTGGACCTGGGTCGTGTGCTGTGGGGACTTCGCTCCACCCTAGTTTCACTGAAGTGCTCTGACACTAGGACGTGTGACTGTCTTTGGTTGGTGGGAACCAAACTTGCCCAGGATCAGTGTCCCCAGTGTTCTGTGTGGTCTCGTGTGCACATTTAGAATCAGGGGCCCTGTCTGCACCACACTGTTGGTATGTGCCGAGAATGAGATCCTTAGCATGTGCCAGGAGTCAGAGTTTCCCTGTGTCTGCACCAAGACTCGAGTGTCAAAGTCTCTGTTGCCTTGTGCGGTTTCTCGTTGAGAATCAGGGTCCCTGTGTGTGCACGCACCAACAATTGGGGTCGCTGGCTCTTAGTGTGAATGCGCTGTGAGTCAGGGATCCCAGGCAGCTGTGTCCGGCGTGCCAAATTCCCTGAAGTGGGGCTGCGTCCTGTGTGTGCTCTCTCTACTGAGCCAAACCGGCTAGAGCGCACATTCTTAAAAACCTGAAGGTGAGCCGGCTCAGTGCACTCTCCCAAAGTCCGAGAAGGGGGGCGGAGTCCGTCCTGCGCGCCAAATTCCCCAAAGGGAAGCCCCTCTGTGCACGCTTTTAAGAATCTCCGAAGGGGGAGCTGTGCCCCGCGAGCCAAATTCCCCCAAATTCCCCGAAGGGGAGCCCTCTGTGCGCACTGACAGATTTCCCGGATGGGGAGCTGCTTCTGTCCCGTGCGCGAGCGCGCGCCAAGTTCCCTAAGAGGGAGCGTGTCCCTGCGCAAAGCTCGGCAGCTTGGGCCAGGGGCGGGTCTATCAGTTACTATGACGCTGTCTGTGCGCGCGCCTGTGAGCAGCTTGGGCGAGGGGCGCATCTATCAGTTACTATGGCGCTTTCCGCATGCCTGTGGGCGCTCAGCAGCTTGGGGGAGGGGCGGGTCTATCAGTTACTATGGCGCTATCAGCGCCTGCGAGGAGGGGGATAGGCTCTTTGACTCACGGAAATCTGCTGGGAAGTCTGGATTCTTGTTTGTTTGTCTGAAGCTGTGATAGCAGTTCTCTGTCCCCAGTGGCTGCAGGGTCCTGGTTTGTGTCAGAAGCCAGGATCCGAGTCTCGGGCAGCTCTGTTTCCCAAGATGGCGTGGTCTCTGCGTCCGCACCAGCCGCCGAGAAGTGTCCGCTTTGTGCGCGGGGCTCCTCCGTCTAGGGCTGCCCTGTTCGGGAGCCCCTTGGAAGACCTGCAGAATCTAACTGACCCTATCTCATACACACACACACACACCACACACATCTACACTCTCCTCTATGGGTTCCTCACTCACACTCTCTCTCTCCCTACCTTCCTGCCGGTCGCCATCTTTTTCTGTATCCAGATTTGGTCTTTTCTAAAAACAACTTAGTTTAACAAGAGTTAGCCTCAGTTACCATATGATTGAGCTCAACCCTTGAGTAGCCACATTCACAGACCTCACTGAGAGCTGGCCCCTACTTAGTACAGAATTCCCCTACTTTTCATTTGGAAGAGCAAATGCCCAGGGAGTTTTCTGTCTTTTCTAAGTGCTTCAAAAAGAAGAACACTAATTGCTTTGGGAATCCTAATATTCCATAAAAATGTAAGTAATTTCAATAGTGCTGCAAAGAAAGTTGAGGAGGCAAAGAGAAGGGAACATAAGAGCCCTGAGAATGATCAAGGTTGCATTTCTAATGAGGGCTGAATGTGGAGCTGTGCTCTGTAAAAACAAATTGCAAGGAACCAAGATGGCAGCATAGGTAAACACCAGAACTTGCTGCCACGCACAATCACATCAAAACTACAACTAAAAGACAAAACGAATATCATCCAGAACCACAGGAAAGCTGGCTGAGTGGAAATTCTACAACTAGAAGGAAAGAGAAAAGCGCATTGAGTCCGGTAGGAAGTGCGGAGATGTGGAAGTGTGGAGGTATGGAGGCACACGTGAAAGGGGCTGGCAACTGGGTATGCTGTTGTCTTTTTCAATTGGGTGGGAGATACAAGCTCCCGACTGCTCTGAAGTCCAGTTCCGGGAGAGACTCTAGGGACCCAGACTCATACCTCATACGGAGAGAAACTGGACTGTCTGGCATCAAGCCATAACGCGAGGGTGGCTTTCTCCCAGAGGTGCTTGCAGTGATCATTGTTCCTGCATGGTGTCGCGGAACACAGAGACCTGGGGGCCTCTTTGGGACAGGGCCGACGAGCAGCCATTGCTGTTTGCTCCACCCTGGTGATTCCCACCCAGTTTACAACCCCACCCAAGTTGTGCACAGAGGCTTTTGCATATGAATGGCCTGGACTTTTGCAATCTAACAAACTGCAGCTGGGTCAGAGAGCCCCAGAGCTTCCAAAAGAATACCCAAGGCTCCACAGCAGCTTGCATTGCTTCACAGCTCGGCCTCATCTGGGCACTTCCAAACACCAAACAAAAGGAGGAATCTGCAGATCTCTCTGTAGCTCCTGCTGGGTGGCCTCAGGCAGTGGCTGACTTTGCACCTCCTTGGAGATCCAAGAGCCAGTGTACCCAGTGGTCAGAGTGAGACCATCCAGATTACAACTCTTCACATCCATACGAGACACACTCAAGGGGCAGACTCAGTGAGCGCCAAAGCCCCACTGAAGCAAGTCCTGCCCCATAAGGGTGTCTCCAGCACAGAAGTTCTCCCATTGTAGACACAGCTGGTCCTCACAGCCAATTGGCCTGGAGGTCAATTCCTCCCAGTGATACCAACAGCAATCAAGGCTTAACTACAACAAGGCTGTGCACACAGCCCACAAAGGAGAGCACCAAGAGTGTCCACCTCAGGTAATTTGGGAGGCTGAGCCACTGGGCCCTATAGGACACCTAGCACACAAAGCCACTCTATCAACACAGGGAAGTAGCTAAAATGTGTAGACAAAGAAACAGGTCACAAATGAAAGAAATGGAGGAAAGCAAACAACTGGATACAGAGTTCAAAACCACGGTTATAAGGTTACTCAAGAATCTTCTAGAAACCTCCAAGAAATATAGTGAGACCCTCAAGGATATGAAAAAGGACCAAAAAGAAATTAAGCATACACTGACTGAAATAAAGAATAATGTACAGAGACCCAACAGCAGACTAGAGGATCGCAAGAATCAAGTCAAAGATTTGAAATACAAAGAAGCAAAAAACACCCAACCAGAAAAGAAAAAAGAATCCAAAAATATGAAGATAGTGTAAGGACCCTTGAGACAACTTCAAATGTACCAACATCTGAATTATAGGGGTGCCAGAAGAAGAGAGAGAGCAAGATATTGAAAACCTATTTGAAGAAATAATGACAGAAAACTTCCCCCACCTGGTGAAAGAAATAGACTTACAAGTCCAGGAAGCACACAGAACCCTAAACAAAAGGAATCCAAAGAGGACCACACCAAGACACATCATAATTAAAATGCCAAGAGCAAAAGACAAAGAGAGAATCCTAAAAGCAGCAAGAGAAAAACAGTTAGTTACCTACAAGGGAGTACCCATACGATTGTCAGCTGATTTCTTAACAGAAACTATGCAGGCCAGAAGGGAGTGGCAAGAAATATTCAAAGTGATGAATACTAAGAACCTACAACCAAGATTACTCTACCCAGCAAAGCTATCATTTAGAATTGAAGGGCAGATAAAGAGCTTCACAGATAAGAAAAAGCTAAAGGAGTTCATCACCACCAGACCAGTATTATATGAAATGCTGAAAGGTATTCTTTAAAAAGAGAAAAAAGAAGAAAAAAGTAAAGATAAAAATTATGAACAACAAATACATATCTATCAACAAGTGAATCTAAAAGTCAAGTGAATTAAAAATCTGAGAAACAGAATAAACTGGTGAACATAATAGAATCAGGGGCATAGAAAGGGAGTAGACTGACAATTCTCGGGGGGAAGGGGGTGTGGAGGGTGCAGGAGGAGACTGGACAAAAATCGTACACCTATGGACGAGGACAGTGCGGGGGGGGGGGTAGGGGTAGGGGGTGGGGTGGGAACCAGGTAGAGAGGAGCTATGGGGGGTGGGGAAGAGGAACAACTGTAATAATCTGAACAATAAAGATTTATTTTAAAAAATTGCAAGAATCACAGGAGGTCTGATTGACTGACTGACTGATTGATTGATTGATTGATTGATCGACTGGTAGATATTGTTTTTGCACAGTAACATGTTCCATGTAACATTCATGGAACATCTCTACAGGATGTGGAGAGAGCAATGTTTTACAGTCTAACTCCAAATCCCAGATCTTCAACCACATGGTTAAAGTCAGAGCCTCCATTCATAAAATTAGATCTTCCTCCACCATTTGGCCACATGATTGGATCCAAGCTCTGCCAATGAGCTTCTTAAATTTGAAACCAGCAAGAATTAAGGCTGGAAAAATGCAGTCTTGAACTGGTGGCATCTTTTATTGCAGGGCTACATGATTTAGGGAGAAGTTGCCAGGAACCGTTTTTCTCATTTTGAAGTGGGAAATCTAAGACCTATTGGCAATAGAGGAAAATAAGCAGCCCCAGGGAGGGAAGCGAGGCTGAAAGATACACAGAGAGAATGTCTTGGGCTACCATCAGAACACTGAATATTTTTTGAAATCCAAAGAGATTTTTTTAAAGGTGTAAGGTTTAATAATTATTAACAGTTGTCCTGGGGTTTATTACTTATGAAAGTAATAAAGTCATGAGAGGTTTTTTCTTAAGGCATTTCAGCTCTAGTCTGTCCACACTGTCATCCATTCTCTGTCATCACCCTGTGAGGCTGTATGTGTTCAAAAGATGAGACCATCACAAAAATATTTTGGAATAAACCACTTTAAATCACCTTTGATTTCAGCAATTCTTTTTCTCCCTATTATGGGAAGGGTAATTGTGCAACTCTTATCTCAATCCTCATAGTCATTCCAGGAAATGGAATGTTTTTTCTTATTTTTTAGGTAAAGGAAACGTGTCTTGGATAATTAATTTTCCTCAAATCCTATAGCTAGTCAAGGGGAAAGAAAAGGTTTGGACTAGATTTTTCTAGTGTCTATCTTAGTAAGCAGAGCACTTTCCTTTGTGATGCAATGTCCATGTTGCTGTCTGTTTGCTAGACAAGAATGTTAGTCTCATTCCATATAAAGGTTATCAAAGTATTTAATGAGTAATTGTATCCTCTTGAAGAGGAAGTGTTGAAGAATACTTTATTTAATTACTTTTACCCATATTTCTATATTTCATAAAAATTTCCAGAAGACATAAAAACAAAAAGTGTTGCCTTAGTATTATTTCAAGAATCCTCAATTTAGTAGCTCCCCAAAAGGAGTTTGCATTGAGATATGGTTTTTCTAAATATTTGGAAATATTCACATTCATATATGGGAATGAGGACTCTTTATAACAACAGTAATTAGGTAAAACTTGTTAACACTAAGTATCACTTCTTAATGTTTCACTGTCACATTGGGCTAAAGGTTAATATGAATTATTCTGTTCAGTCCCTAATGCAATCTTATAAGGTAGGCAAGGTAACTTTTCCAAGGTTATACAGGTGACAAATGCCAAAGCTAAAGTCCAAATCCAGAATTCTCTGACAACCTCCATACTTACGTTTTCTTTTTTTCTCCACCACAGCATGGACCATGGTCCACTTAACAACAAGGCTATGATTAATCATTGTGTGATATTAATCATTACGTACATGTGCACCCTGCCCAGGACCTGTACAGAAGGCAACTTCATAAAACTAGGACACCGAGCAGATGCTCTTGGCATGAAGATAACCATTAGTCCTGCTACCCTTTAAATAAAAAAGCAGGACATTATTGTTGTTTTCCAATAAATGGGCAAGGTACAGTGAGAGGTGTGGGTTGGGTCATGGAATCACAGATTCATTACAGAATGAAAAGAAACCACTTGCAAGCATGGATATCATCAGAAGATCCTGGATTTTGATCTTGGAGGCAAAAGTAGTAGAGGCATTCATGAAAAAAATGGCCTTTGAGTCCGCTCTTTATAAAGTTAAAAAATGCTTTTTTAAAGTACAAATGTAAATTTTTCACTTGATAAATGTGGCCTTCACACTTTAGTTTTGATGCTTTCGCTCCAACACAGTGAGATTCTACCATGAAATGGGGCTGCCCCTTGAAGCGCAGTGCAGGAAATCGGGGACATGTTGGCGCTTATCTGCCTGGCAAGGACAGTCGACCGTCTCCCCAGAGAGGAAAACGACATCTGCACATAATTTTTTATGAATGTCCATCTCACTAATAAAATAATAATCAAACAAAGAGGAAAGTTCTATGGAGACTACTTAGTCAAACATCTGATAATATTAAGCCTGATGTATATCAGTGCTATCATGATGATTGACTTAATAGCAACTCTATTTTTATCTAAAGAATATAATTTTTTATCCCAAAATCTTAACTTGCTGGTATATATGAGTGTTTCTAAAGAATATTAGGTTTAGCTGTTTTGAATGTTGAATTGGCTGACATTTGTACTGCTTATTGGTGCCTAGGTCTCTCCATTTATGCACAGGAAGGCTAACATTGAAAAACAAACAAAACACTTCACCAGGTTGGTATTCGAATCCACTGAGCCTGAGCTTTGGGAGGCACAATATGTGACAATTTTATTCTTGAAATCAGGAAGTATGGAGCACGTACACCAACCAGCTCATTCAAAGCTAAACGGATGACTGTATCAGCTGTGTTTCATTCAATTTACATGAAATGCTTCCTTGCTACATCACCTTAATTTGAGCTTTCAGCAAGATAGTGACAGTTAAGCTGTTTTAGCCACATAGAAAAGCACATAGCTAGAACATCTTGTGAAAACATTTGTATGAAGGCAGTCTCTCTCTCTTCCTCATTGTTAAATATATTTTTATTGATCTCAGAGAGAAAGGGAGAGAGAGAGAGAGAAACATCAATGGCGAGAGAGAGAATCATTGATCAGCTGCCTCCTGCACGCTCCCTCCTGGGAATCAAACAGCAACCTGGACATGTTTCCTGACAGGGGAGTTGAACCATGGCCTCCTGGTTCATAGGTAGATGCCAAACCACTGAACCATACCAGCCGGGTTCTTTCTTTCTCTTTCTTCCTCCTTTTACTGCTGGGGATGACTCATGCTTGAGCAATGTTTTGGTTACTTTCCCACTGATGGCTTTTCTAAATCCTATCAATGGGCTCTTAGTTAAATATTCTTCATTCAACTTAAAAAATATATAAATTGCATTGCCTTTTTTTTTTTGTCAAAAATTTTCATGTTTATACTTCTTCACTTTGACTCCTGGAAGAGTCAAACATCTGATAATATTAAGCCTGAAGAAAATGGATGTCCCAGCTTAAAATAAGACAGATCCCAATTTGCTTTTTAATGCTCTTGCTCCAGATTAATGTTTAATATTTTCTTTGTGTGATGTGGTATCTCTTTTTTTAAATATATTTTATTGATTTTTTTACAGAGAGGAAGGGAGAGAGAGAGAGTTAGAAACATCGATGAGAAAGAAACATCGATCAGCTGCCTCCTGCACACCTCCTATTGGGGAAGTGCCCACAACCAAGGTACATGCCCTTGACCGGAATCAAACCTGGGACCTTTCAGTCCACAGGCTGACACTCTATCCAATGAGCCAAACCGGCTAGGCGATGTGGTATCTCTTAATAAAAACAAAAAGAGGTGGTCAAACTGAACATTAAAAGGTCCAGTCATGAGTGAGAATATTATTTCATTTGCATGTCTGATGAAAGAAAAAATTCTGACATTGACTATCTAAGCAAAACTGAGATGGGAGGAGATTCCAAAATGGCTGCAGAGTAGGGGGAAGATATTCTCACAGATCAAGAACAAATATTCCAAAAATTTATATGGGACTATATATCTCAAACAGCCTCAGAAATATTGAGAAAGAAAAACAAAGCTGGAGGTATCACACTACCTGATATCAAACTATTCTACAAGGCCATAGTAATCACAATAGCATGATATTGGCACAAGAACAGGCATATAGATCAATGGAACAGAATAGAGAGCACATAAATAAACCCACACTTTCATGGCCAATTAATTTTTGACAAAGGAGGCAATATCATACAATGGGGTAAAGACAATCCCTTCAATAAATAGTGAAAATTGGATAGATACGTGCAAAAATTGAAACTAGACCAACTTACAACATACACAAGAATAAACTAAAAGTGAATAAAAGACTTAAATATAAGTTGCAAAACCACAAAAATCCTAAAAGAAAACATAGGCAGTAAAATTTTCAGGTATTTTTCATAGCAATATTTCTGCAGATACAGCTCCTCAGGCAAGAGAAACAAAGGAAAAATTAAAAAGTGGTTTTATATAAAAGCTTCTGCACAGCAAAGAAACCATCAACAAAATGAGAAAACAACCCACTGAATGGGAGAACATATTTGCCAAAGTCACATCTGATAAGGGGTTAATTTCCAAAATATATAAAGAACTTACACTTCTCAACAGCAAGAAGACCAACAACCCAATTAAAATTGGGCAAAGAACCTGAATAGACACTTCTCCAAAGAGGACCTACAGATGCCAAGGAGACATGAAAAAATGCTCAACATCACTAATCATCAGAGAGATGCAAATTAAAATGACAATGAGATAACACCTCACACCTGTCAGAATGGCTACCATCAACAAATCAACAAACAACTGCTGGTGAGGATATGGAGTAAAAAGAACCCTCGTGCACTGCTGGTAGGAATGCAGACTGGTGCAGCCACTGTGGAAACAGTATGGAGTTTCCTAAAAAAATTAAAAATGAAACCACCATTTGACCCAGTGATTCCACTTCTGGGAATATTTCTAAAGAAACCTGAACACACAATGGAATACTACTGGGCCATAAAAAAAAGGGAATCTTTCCTTTTGTGACAACATGGATGGACCTGGAATAAGTGAAATAAGCCAGAGAAATACAAGTACCGTATGATCTCACTTGTATGTGGAATCTAATGCACAAAACAAAGTGATAAACAAAATAGAAACAGAAGCATGGATGCATGGAACAGACTGACATTGGTCAGAGGGAGGGGTTGTGAGGCTGGATGAAAGAAGGTGAAATGATATATATATATATATATATATATATATATATATATATATATATATATATATATTCACACACTAGAGGCCCAGTGCATGAAATTCGTGCATGGGGGGTTGTCCCTCAGCCCAACCTGTACCCTCTCCAATCTGGAACCCCTCGAGGGATGTCCGACTGTCCGTTTAGGCCCGATCCAAGTAGGCAGTTGGATATCCCTCTCACAATCCAAGACTTCTGGCTCCCAACTGCTCGCCTTACTGCCTTCCTTATTGCCTCTATCCACTTCTGCCTGCCAGCATGATCACCCCCTAACCACTCCCTTGCCAGCCTGACTGATGCCTAACTGCTCCCCTGCCAGCCTGTTTGCCCCTAACTACCCTCCCCTGCAGGCCTGGTCACTCCTAACTGCCCTCCCCTGCAGGCCTGGTCACCCCTAACTGCCCTCCCCTGCAGGCCTGGTCCCCCCCAACTGCTCTCCCCTGCAGGCCTGGGTCCCCCCCCAACTGCCCTTCCCTGCAGGTCTGGTCGCCCCCAACTTCCCTCCTCTGCCAGCCTGGTCACCCCTAACTGCCCTCCCCTGCAGGCTTGATCACTCCCAACTACCCTCCCTTGCAGGCCTGGTCCCTCCCAACTGCCCTCCCCTGCTGGCCTGATCACCCACAACTGTCCTCCCTTGCAGACCTGGTCCCTCCCAACTGCCCTCCCCTGCTGGCCATCTTGTGGTGGCCATCTTGTGTCCACATGGGGGCAGTCATCTTTGACCACATGAGGCAGCCATTTTGTGTGTTGGAGTGACAGTCAATTTGCATATTATTCTTTTATTAGATAGGATAGAGGCCTGGTGCACGGGTGGGGTCCCACTGGCTTGCCCTGAAGGGTATCCTGGATCAGGGTGGGGGTTCCCTTGGGGCATGGGGCGGCCTGGACGAGGGGCCTGTGGTGGTTTGCAGGCTGGCCACACCCCCCGGCGACCCAAGCGGAGGCCATGGTATCTGGGATTTATTTATCTTCTATAATTGAAACTTTGCAGCCTTAAGCGGAGGCTAAGGCAGGCCAGGGCTGCGGAAACTTGGCTTCCTCCATCACCGGGGCAACTCAGGCCTCCTGCTCCATGGCTGGGGCCATTTTTGTTGGGATTTATTTATCTTCTATAATTGAAACTTATTAGCCTTGAGTGGAGGTGTAGGCCGGCCAGGGCAGGTGGAAAGCTTGGCTTCTTCCATTGCTGGGGAAACCCAAGCCTCCTGCTCTCTCTGTGGCTGCAGCCATCTTGGTTGGGTTAATTTGCGTACTCGCTCCTGACTGGCTGGTGGGCATAGCCTGTGGGTATAACAGAGGTACAGTCAATTTGCATATTACTCTTTTATTAGCTAGGATAATCATATAGACACAGACAACAGTGTGATGAAACCCAAAGGGAAAGGGTGTGTGGGATAAGTGGAGGTGGGCAAAGTAGGGGAAAATGGGGACAGAAAGAGACTTTGTGTGGGGTGAAGCGTACATGATGCAGTGTGCAAATGCTGCTGTGTTGAACTGTACACTAAAAATCTGTTTGATTTTGTGAACCAGTGTCATCCAAATAAATAAATAAATTTAAAATAAAATAACTAATAACTAATAAATTCAATAGGTTGAGTCAGCACACATGCATACACACACTAACATGGGAGAAAAAGAGGAAAAATGAAGGTGATTTGCCCAGCAAGAGAGCACACCACAAGCATGTATGACAGATTTGTATATCTTGCTTTTATTACTTCTTTCAAGAAAGATGCTTTAAATTATTTAATGGAGAAAGGTAACACTTTGAACTCTGAGAAAATAAAAATAAAAATAAAAATTACAGCCTTGAGGGTTTTTTCCTTGTTAGTTGTTTTAGTTGCATCTAATGAATAAAATAAGCTTAAAACAAAAGTAAAAGGCAATGTCTTGTTAGTTCTAGTTTATATGAGTAAATGTTAAAATAGTGTTATTTACAAGCAAGTAGGAAAATAAGTAAGAAAAGAAAACAACCGAGTAACTAACACACATTAGCTTAAAAAAAAATCTCAGCTTCAAAAAAAGCAAGTAAAGCATTTGGTACAGATGAAGGTTGGTCAAGTATTTAAGCAAAATAATTTCAGTGTCTGATGGTTGTATAATAAAAAGCATTTGATTCAAAACAGTATGTCATGTTGGTCAACAATATATTCTCCCACTAAATTACCAAAATACACAAATTGAAATAAAGTAAAACTATTTTTCCAGAGTTAATGAAAAGTTCCTGTTTGTGAATTTTAGGCTCGGATATCCAAACCTTCCCAACAGCACCAGGAATTTACTGGTGATTTATTACTATTTGGACAAGTGATAGAGAGATACTCTAAGGACAGTGGACATTCCTTACCTGTCAAAGTGGCTTTGCTAAAACCTGGCTGCAGGCCACTCTGGCTACAACCCCTTCTGATTTCTCCTCCAGAGCTCTTCCCTTTATCTCTCCAATGTCCCCACTCATTCCCCACACTGCTCACCTTCCTGTCACTCAGCTCACTCACCCCAGTCCCAGACAAAGCTCTCTTCCTCTCTGTGTCATCGCCCCTGATTCTTTCTTTGTGACTGGTGATGCAGTGGACTAATTCTAAGGACAGTTTTACCTTCTGGACTAGGGAGTAACAGTTCCATCTGGAGAGGCTTTTTCAAACCCTTCTCGAATGTTTCCAGATGAACAGTGACCTATTCCACATATACAAATAGTGGTCCAGGTTCCCTCCCCATCATTAAACCCACACTGACCATCCTGGAAAAGGCAAATCCTGGGGGAGACTGAAGGACTCTGCGGGGACAGTGGATTCTGGAAAAAGAGGATCTCATGTCCTCAAATGTTGGGTCATTCACAGTGGTTGTTGGATACAGAGATATTGGGTGGAGGCAAGGCTGAGGTTTGACACTACTTGTGTTGGGGTGTCTGGACCACCTTCCCCATATCCTACTACAGTGTGGTCATAAATAAAACTGATCCCAATACATTCATTAAAGTAATGTGTGTTAGTTACTCGGTTGTTTCCTTTTCTTTACTTATTTTGTTACTTGCTTATAAATAACATGATTTTAACATTTACTAATATAAACAAAAACTAACAAGACATAGAATGATGACCTTTATTTTAAAGTTTACTTTTCTATTTTCTGAATTTCGTATGACCTTTAATCTTAATCAGCTGACATTTCTGATACATTTCTGCACAGATCCTTTTGTAATGTGGCATCTTGCCTGATGCAAAGAAATCCCAAAACAAGATCTCTCACCTGGGAATCCATGGTCTAGTTATAAGCATTAAAGGAAGACTGAGTGAGATTACTTTGGTGGACAGAGGCACCGGAGAGAGTTGAAGAGCTGACCTCATTGGTCTAAGCTAAGGCTTCAAACCCTGGCTTTGTCACTTAATAACTGTTGGCCTTGACACAAAGGGAAACTTCTTAAACCTCTGAGCTTTGGTTTACACATCTGAAAAGTGAAGATAATGTGGGACCTGCCTCACAGATTACAGTAAGTATTAAATGACATGACTGTGCTAAACTTGGCACTCTGTAAAATATGTGACAGATATCCATAGTCATTATCACTAGAGTGTCCTGCAGTGGTGAAGAAAAGACTTGTTCATGGGAAAGGTGTGATTTTAGTTGGGTATTACACAGCGGGTAGGATCTGGATCAGAAGGAAGAAATATCTGCTTTGAGAAGTGGACAAGAAGAGAGGAATGAATAACACATCTATATTTGCCTTCAGTTCCCAAAACTATGTCTTATTTTCCAGGTCTTATGGAAACATCTCACTCATTGAAGAAAAAATATATATATATTTACATATTTGGAAAAATATTTAAAATCAGAGGCACTGTGCACAGCTTTGCTACATACAGAAAGGAGGGACAAAAATGTTATTTGTTTAATTTGAATGGAGGATGAAGGAAAGAATGATCTTTAAAGAGTTCACAGTCCCGTCATTTGGCTAAAATTTACTTCCAAATAAAACTCTCTATAGCACCATCTCGGCCCTTCCTTTCCTCCCTTCCTGCTCTAACCCACTCTTCCCTCAGAATGGCCATCACCTTTCCCAAGGCAGCACTGAAGAAAACTGCACTTTTGTATTTCTCAATGACTTCCTAACTAAAAACATATGAACCCTTGGACCTGAATTCTGAGTGAATTCTGAGCTCTAAGGTAATTTCTAAAAAAAAAAAAAAAAAAATCAACCTTGTCAATAACTTATGAATGTGTTGATTATAACTCTCTCCAAAGAATGAGATCAGACCATTTGAAAATAAAATTGATTGGACATTTGAATCTGAAATTTACATTTCCATGGTGACAACTATCTAGAAGGAAAGGTTCTTCCAGAAAAAAGCATGTTTTTTCATTCATATTAGACAAGTTGAAAAATGGTTGAAGAATTCTTCAGATGTTGGTTAAAAAAGAATAGAGCAGACATTGGGTCCTACATGAAAATTTGGGTGAAGCAGGATGCATCCACAACACTGTAATAGACTTCTGCTCTTTACCAAATGTTATATCTGGAATCACTTTGAGTGTAAAAGATGAATTCTTTCAAAACTCTCACTTCTGTCCAAATAAGGTGTGCTAATGTCTTGAAATCGCTGCTTACCCAGCTGTTTTCACACAAGGTACCTGGAAATTGGCCAGAATATTTTTCTCTTTATGCATCTATGCTCTTACTTTTATTGCTATTTCTGTGGATTATGCTAGGGATAAAGGAAGTGTGGAGATTTTTTGTGAGAGGTGACTCAAGATACTTTAGTATTTCCACAGGCAGTAAAATCCAGCTTGATTGAAGAATGGAAGGTAGCTCTGGGGTGGCATATTCATGATCAGAGCATCCATCATCAGTAGCGTTTCCATCCAAAATTATTCTCCCAAGACTATCCAACCCAAGGATGTTGCTGGAACATCTGGTGTGGCTATGAACCACAACCTCTCTGCAGAAAATTCTACAGTCATCCTTGTAAAAAGACATGTTAAATTTAAGAAACCTGGAAAGAGGAAAATGTTAGGTTGGCAGTTAGAATTCTGGAAAGACTTGCATAAGTAACTGGTCATTGAAGCCATGAGCATGAATGAGGTCACCTAGAAAGAGTAGAGAGAGAATGTGGCCCAGGACTGAATTTCAAGGGTCTCCAACATTTAGATTGCATGAATGTGGTTTATCCAGGTATGAAATACGATTCAAAAATTCCTAAAATATCAGATATTGTCCCATGTTTGTAATGGATCAGTGGAATTAGAACTTCAGAGAGACTCCACTGAGTTCAGCATCAGATACTGATAAAGTAAGGGGAAAGGAAGGTTGAGTGGGGAGGAAAATTTGAACTTGAATGCCCAGTGCCCCTCCATAAGGTCCTTAATGTTATGCTGCTTGGTCACCTCCAGAAGGCAAAGTGAGAGCTTCAATCCCTGTTTCACTTCCAGAAGCAGCACACATTTCTAATCATTTTACAACTTAGCAGGTACATTTTAAGCCTGAACCAGTATGCTGCCAAAAACATAAAACATAGTTTCCTAACCATGACAATTTCACATTCTGCAACCATGATTATCTATTAAATGCCAGATGCCTCTGAGTCACAATGGCTTTTTATCCTAAAACCATGTAAACCCCCCACCCCCCAGGGAAAAAAAAAGAAGTGGTACAGATTGAATGATAAATTACTGCTAATATCCCCAATTTATAATGTTCCAAATATATCTTTGCCTCCACTTACTCACAATTTGAGCCCTATCTTCTCTAAAACATTGGCCTCTCAATACTGTTGCATATAAATCAGTGTTGGCCTCTAATGGTTTACATTTTATGACTCACACCAGTCTACAAGCCTGGAGAATTATCCTGAAGCTTATGTCTTCCATCACCTAATCTGGAAATTCTATATCATGCTTTTCTACTACCATTAAAGATTAGATATTGACACACAGGTTTATTTATCTTTTTCTGATGATTAAACCATACATTATTCTACACTGGCCTCTGTCTCAACTTGATGTGGAAGGAGTAGCTCCTAGTTAATTGCTGGGTGACTTTGAGTCATCCTCCAACATGCATTACCTACTTGTAAAAGATGATACAATTGCATTTGTGTTTCCAAATCTAGCTGCCATGTTTTCTAAGTCATACCCCAGGCAGAACATCTGGAAAGGTCTTCCTGGAGGAACTGTCTTCATCAGTGCTTCCTAAGCCTGGCCACATTTCAGAATCACATGGGAAAACTTGTTAAAAATATAGAGACTCTGGAGTTTCCCATTCAAAATGTCTGTCCTGGATCCTAGGAATCTGTATTTTAGCTAGCATTGCTTGTGCATTGCTATGGAATCCACTTTAAATATATAGGATCTTCTAATCCGTAGGATCAAACCAGAAGAAAAATGTCTATAGTCTGAGACCTGTAAATGATACAGCGTTCCGACGCCTGGTTAGAGTTGAAGCGACGTTGCACTTATGACCATCCTGTGCAAAGTCATTAGCCACACATAGTTTACTAGATTTGCTAATTACTCGCACTTATCTCTATTGACATAAGGATTGCAAAAAAAGGGGGCTTATTAGAGCTTTTTTCAACCTTCACATAAGTGCTTCCCAGAAAAGTTAGAGCAGGTGCCTAAAAGTCCCTGAAGGATATTCCCAATGGTATGAACATCAGGAAGCCCTAAGAGGTTGCTCATTTCTAAGCTCCTCACTTTGGACTTAACAACCCAAACCGTCCTCTAGTCAGGCGATGATGAGAGATGTCTCAAGGTCTGCTTCAAGCAGTCTTTCATACTTGGATGGAGCTTGGAAGGATGTGTTCCAGATGTTGGCCCGGCTTGCTCTATTTATTCTTCTTCTCACATATGATTGTGTTGCCTTTGCTAGGTGTGTTTTGAATCATCATGATCAAGAACATGAGATTTTTGTCATGGAGGACCCAGGAGAGGTAGTCTGGCCAATGTCAACTTATAAGAAATGTAATTTTCCTAAGTTGTTTTTGATGACAGCAAAACCATCAAGTGTATCTCTTCAGCAATAGGGATATCAAATCATGAATTGCCTGCATTGGTATCTCCTGGGTGGTTGCTAAAAAAACACTCTACTTTTAGATCTCTCTCCTGGGTACTTAATTAGGATTTCTGCTGCCATGTTAATAATTTCTCTAGATGAGTTATAAGTGCAATAATGTGTTGGAACTAGGGCTCCAATTACAAAATCACAGAGTGAAGGATGCAGTAATCTGCCACCTTTCAACTCTGGAGTAATACAAGGAGAGCCTTGGAAAGAATATTTCACTGAACTGTTCACTTAAGGGTATTACTGCCAAGCCCTAAACCTCCCACCCCCTCGGGTTTACTCAGAGTAGTAAAAGATGCTTCTACTCCTTACAGTCATCCTTCTCTCTCACTCATATCCTATGTTCAAAATTAAGCAGAAGATTCTGCCTGTTTTACATGAATCCAATAATTTGTACTACCTCTGTTGCTACCACCCTCTTCTGCCTCAACCTCCTCCTGTTCTTCATCCTGACTGGTAGCTATGCAGCAACCCAAGTGCTCTTTACAAAATACAAGTCAGGATGTGTGACATCACTGCCCAAACTTTTCAATGACTCCCACTCTCACTAATGAATGAAACGCATGTCCTGTGGCCTCCAACCCATTCATTTTCTGGGCCACATCAACTTCTCAGCTCTCCTTTCTCTACCTCTGGTCCCCCACTGACATTCCAGGACTTTTGCTCTGCCAGGCAGGAGATGCTCATGTCTCCCTGGAGAGCCACCGCCCCAAGCTGTGCACAGGAGCCCTGGTTGTGGAGTATGAAGCTTTTACACAGGTTCATTTATGATAATGTATTTTAATCTGCTAATGTAAGTGGGCTTGGATAGCCCAGAACATATATTCCCATTTTCAACTTAATTTAAGACCCTTTCCAGAGCAGACTTCTTTGCAACCTTTTCCAATATGCACTGGGGGGATTAAGGTGAATTCTTTATTCAGTTATAACTTGAAAAAAATTAAGTAGAGGTGTGAAGCGGCTGCCCATAGATCCGTTGCTCTGATTGGTCTGGAAGAAGATAAGATCTGTTTCTTTCTCTCATCTAATCTTCTAGTATTTGATCCACATTTCATATCTCTAGTATTTGATCCATGTTTCACAGCGTGCAATGCACTATGTTTTGCCTGTAGGAGTCCAGAACCATGCTGTAGTGCCAGAGGTGCTGTGTGTGTGTATCATGAGTTTATGCATGTGTGTGCATGTATGCACATGTGTATATGCCCATATGCCAATGTGCTGTGTGTATCATCTACTGTGTACCAGGCCCATATTGCTGGGATCAACCTTAGCTCCTCTTCTGTTTATGAATTCCCATAACACACAGATCTAGTACATGAATACATAATACCATAGCACACAGACCACTCCTGTCTATAAATACCCATAACAGAGATTGTCTCTATTCTGTCTGGTATTAAAATTGTTTATTTTAGAATTTTATTACTATTTATATTTTAAAGTTATACTAGGTGTCACAGCAAGCACTGCTCCAGGCTGTGTTCAAATGCAGGCACAGCCACACACACAGAAGCAGGTATCCTGTGGCTTCTTTTGTGATGCTACGCATCCAGAGCCTGAGCTGGCCATGGGGAATAGCAGCTGCCCACATTTGAGGTTTATAGACTGCTTACAATGCACAAAATAAGAAGTCTGTCTCTCCATCATGTAATTCTCAGAGCCAAATCTAGGAGTCTAGAGACAAATATTTATCGAGTGCCTACTATATGTCAAGCACTATGCTAGGCATTGGGAATCCAGTAGAAAGAAAAAGCAAGAAAATCCTGCTCTCATGATGACCAAACACTCTTGCCTCCAGGAGCAGTGAGAAAACCACTGTAGGGTTGTGTACTCATTGTCATTAAGGACCACACAAAATGAGAAACACAACCTAAGAATGTGGTTTTTACAATTCCAACTATTTAAATATTGGGTAACATTTTAATGTGTTTTCTTACATCTTATATTAATGATTTTTCTTTTCATTTCTTATTCAGTCTTTCATTCCACAAATGTTTATTGCACATTAACTATATGCTGGATCTCCAGCAGTGATATCCTCTATCTTTTGGAGGTGTCCAAACAAAATTTTAAATGTTAATACACTACACAAGCAAAATCCTGGCAAGCACAAAAGCAAATCTTATTGCTATCTTTTGCTTTAAATCTAAGTTAGATGATCTGGAAAGGGTTGTGGGGAAAGCTGGAAGATCCACAAGTGAGTGAGGTATAGTACCAGTCCTTAGAAAGACTAAGGGACAGAAAAATGAGAGGAGGACAAACCAGGAGAAAGAAGTCAGTCACAGAGTAGAGGGAATCCTGCTTTGTGTCAAGAGCATCGTCTTTTGTTACTCAAGGAAAAGAATCCAAGAGTAAAATAGAGATTGAAGAATACATGCTAATGATGAATGATTGGATCATGGTATTAGAGAGGAAAGACAGCTGAGCTCACGGACAAGGGTTCCTTTTGACCAGGAAAAATATAATTATTTCTCAAATATGGCAGAGGAGGAAGGGTTCAGTAATAATAGAAATAATCTGAACTAGAAATAAGGGAAGTTGAGAGAGTTCATAATAAAAATATAAATTCTAAGCTTCCCGGAAATGAGCTCATCCTCTGTGAGAAAGGGCTCAGAAATGGGGACTTAAGGAGAGTTAAAAAAAAACTATCCACAGCAAACTTTTTAATGGATCTTGTTAATGATCTCACAAAATACTGATTTTTTACAAATTTCATAAGTTCAAATGTCTGTGCCTGTGAACAGCAATCAACTGTGTTGGCCTTGGGACCAACTCACACAATTATAGGACTTACAGGCACACCTAGAACAATCTAAGGGAACAATTGCACATCATACAAACATGTACATCATGGTCAACATCCACATAGGACCTCAGGACACCTGGGTGAGTGCAAGTATCCCCTTACTTGCAGGGAACCAGAAGCTCAATGTAGTAGAAAAAGAGACCATGGGTATGGAGTTGCCAGACCAGGCTAGAATCCAGCTCAGCCATTTGCCAAATGAGTGACATTGGCTAGAGTACTCAGTATCTGACCATCTTCTTAGTGGACGTCACAGTCCTGACCACATGGACTTGTGCAAAGGACTAAAGTGGCAGTGGAGTTGAAGCATTTAGCATAGAACGAGCATTCACTATGTTACTTCTTTGTCTAGGTATGTGTTTTCAGATTTTGCTACAGGGCAGAAGATGAACACCCAGGAGATGGCTTTAGGTTCATCCTTGTGAAGATGATACCTTTAATCATAGCCTATGCTGTGCCCTTTAAGATACAACCTGAAAAGTGCTCTGCCTAGAACCTATATTTATTCAAGATAGATAGGGTCAATTGACCGAGCTATCTGTCTATCATTTATCATTTATCTGTGTGGTAAGAGAAGCTTCTTAATGGTTATTTCCTTGGATTTGGTTAGTTATATGCTTTAGTTTCTTACTTCCACTTAAAAAAGAGCCATTTATCTCAAATTGTCAATAATTATGTCAATTGTTAAAAATGTAGATAATAAGCACACGATTATGTGCTTCCGTGATTGTTGTATCACTTGTAATTACTTTAAATACTTAAACACAGTGTGAGATCACATGACTGTTACAAGGGTTGAGGTATATATAACTCAAGTACTCAGCATTCCAGACAGGCAGCCACACTTGCCTCCCTTAGACAGACTTCTTCTCCTACGACAGCAATTGCAAGAGCTTCTATTCTTTATAACCCAATCACTATCTGAGACTTGACTAATTATCATGTGTATTTGGAGGGAAGTGTGTGGCTTATTAATAAGCTGATATACATTGCAAAGGTGTTCTCATTTGGTGAAATTGAAGGTAATCAAGGTACATAAATTGGCTAACGTATTGTGAGACCTTTTCCTGCATGAACCAGGATAAGAAACCAGGGGATCCATGATCCTGAGTGATTTTTCCCAAGGCTTAAACTTTTTCTGCTTCTATATTCAGCCATTCTGCCTAAAGCTGGAATATATGTGGATTCCTGCTCACAATATGAGCCTATTGTCTCAAGCCAACCTTCTGAGCAAGTCAGTGTTCAGAGCAACTATAAGAACAGAGAGTAAAGACTTCATTAAACTCATAGAACAAGTTGTAGGTGCTGCTTCTTGCTTTTTTGATAACAACTCTTTAATTTAAAAGGTCTGCCGGTGGGTCAGAACCTTGCTTTCTTGTGGACTAGGAACCAGGTCATGGGGACAGAAATCAATACTCACCCACCCACCTCTAACATCTTTGGAGACTAACATTTTCTATAAAAACAAACAAACAAACAAAAAAACTATGAGTTTTGCTTGATCAAATCATCTAATCACCTATGGTCCGCTGGTAATGCTAATGAGGTTAAGTGATGATCACAAAATAATCACAAGAATACTATTAATCTTATTTAGGTGAAAATCCCCCTTAAATTCCAGATAGAAGGTGTTTCTTCAGTAAGATTGACATTTTGGCCACAGTGTCAAAACCTGTCATATTCAGGTGGTTTCAAATTTTTACATTTCTGGTTTCTATTTATTCTAACTGAATATGCTTCTGGTTTTAGTTCCTAATCAGCTTTCAATGGGCATCCAAATTTGTTTTAATATTTTAAATTTTCTTTACAAATCTCTGCTGAAGAGATATTGGTTTGAGTCCTATGCAAAAAAAGAAATGACAACACCCACACAGCTTTCCCCACTATCTGAAGGTAGAGTGTTCCCATGAAATGGCTTAAGTGAGGAAGCAGTTACCATTAATTTAATATTGAGTCCCCCCCCCCACCCCATATCCAGTTTGCTCTCCACAGGTTCTTGGACAGAATTTCCTGAGACTTAGCCCAGTCACAAATTTAAGGACTGAAAAGAAAATTTTAAGATCCTGGACATTATGATCCATTTACCTTAAAGGGGAAAATTAAAATGATAGAGGTGAAGAGCTATTCAAAATAAAAACAAATGCAAGAATATGCCTTATCCTACTCGGTTTTGATGAGTATGACACACACCCATGTACTTGTCACCCACATTTTTCAAACCAATATCTAAAAAATTGTGCCATATTTGCTTAGGTCAGTCTTAAAATAAGAAATATTATTTAGGCTAATGCAGTAACTCTCCTCCATTCCATTGGCTTCTTTCACCAAAGACAGCCTCTATTCTGAAGGCAGTTTGCAAGGCAATTTGCATCCCTCTGATCCATATCTTAAAACTTATAGCATATATGTATGAACCCCAAAATAATACACAGTGTTGTTTTGTGTGTGTGCTTTTAATTTACATGAATGGGGAATTATTTTTATACATAACATTTTGCAACTTGCTTTATTTCTCAACATTAGATTTTAGAAAACAGTCTATGTTGAAATACATAGATCTAGTTTGTTCATTTTTAACAACAATGTAGTAATTAAAATATACTTCTGGTTTATTTAGTCATTCCCAATAAATGGATATTTATATTGTTTAAATTCCTGAGTATTTAAAAACAACGAAGTCCTTCTTGTGCAATGTGGAGGTTTCTCTAGAGTTTATGCCTTTAAGAGAAATGGGTAGGTTACTGGTTAGCTAATCAAGTTAAACTTTATTAGAAAACTAGAGGCCCGAAGCATGAAATTCATGCAAGAGTAGGCCTTCCTTCCCCCTGCTGCCGGTACCAGCTTCCTCTGGCACTCAGGACCAGGCTTCGCTCGCAGCCCCCACTTCATCTGGAAGGTTGTCTGGAAAGACATCTGGTCTGATTAGCATATTATGCTTTTATTATTATAGATTGTCAAATTGCCTTCTGAAATGCTTGCACTGTTTTACACTCAGTCATCAGCAAATAAATTCCCATTTCTCTGTATCCTAAAGAGCAAAGCCTCAAAAGGAGTTAGGAGGTGAACAGAAAACAAAAAGGAAAAGCTAAAAGGAAGTCGTAGCTGGAGATGTGTGAGAAGTCCCACCATGGAAGTCTTTCCGGGCCCTCTTGAGAGTTCTGGCTTTATGTAAGCAATGGAGAGCCTTCACAATGCCTGATATGCACTTTGGCTAACAGGTGAATATTCCTTTTGCTTTTTTCTTGAACCTTAAATAAATTGCTTAAGCAAGAGGCCTGAAAACTGGCCACAGTCTCAAGTATTTATTGATTCAGATCTTGGGAATGCCAAGAGTCAGGTGTTTGTAGACGCTTTCCTGCCTTTGGTTTTCTTGGAGGTAATTTACTGAATGTTATCTTCCCTCCCACATTTGTCAGTCAGAAATCTTGTAAGACATCTTGCATGGTCAGTGAAAAGGACTATATCCAGCACTATTTGTTTCCATGGAGAAGCCACTAAAGTAGAATAAAATATATTTTAAATGAAACAGCTGTGTTTGGCTAATTCCACACAATGCCGAGAAAACTTTTTCTGTCTCTCTTGTCACCATTTCTTCTTTTTTACCCCAAGGGTGACTCCACTGTTCTTGGCAAAGGCAGATTTAATATTCTTCTGAAGTTGCAATCCTGCTCTACCTTCTGACAGCCATCACAAAGGATGGCTCTCTGAATAGGAATGAAGTATGGCTCCTGGGTGCTTGGGCTGGTTCACCTTCCTTGGAGTATCCCAGAGACAGAACTCTGCCTCTTGCCCCTGCTTCTCTTTGTGCTTGTCCCTCTTTCTGTGGCTGGCTAGCAGAAGGAAGCTGGAGCTCTGTGACTTCTCCCAGAACTCTGGAACTTGCCTTCTTATAATAATGGAACCAAGAGGAAATAGGACCCTCTACATCAATTCCAATTAAAAAAAAATCCTGGTTGAGAACTCTGATTGGTTTAGTCTGGGTAGATCACCAGTGTCCAGGGTATTTGAGACTCATCACTGACAGTCCTAACCAGAACTCGTGGCTGAATGGGAGAAATAAACATGCCACCTGAAACAAGGGAAGTGCTGTTCTGGATATACAAAATCATAGATGCCCACTTCTCATGGTGACACAGTCTGATTTTGCCACAAGGGCCTTATTCCAGAACGTGCAAGAACTCTTCACATAGCTTTGCCTTGAACCAGTGCAACATAGGAAAGATTTTTCTTTCATTCCAGAATCCTTTTTGATCTTCCAATTTCAATGATCACTTTTGTCATCAGTTTCAATAATTGAATATGCTCTGGACTTTATTTGGGGCTAGAAGTCTCCTAAAGGCAAGCAGTTAATTCAAACATCACCCAAATTATTGAGGTCTGGGGGCTTTGTGAGGCACAGTGCCCTGTCCTCTCTGCGAAACCAATTATCAAGTGCTTTCTTGCCTTGTAGTACTGAAAGCCAGGCCACATGGCTCATATCTAAACAAGATGAAGGAAACACTGAGAGAACACTCTTAGATAAGCTATGCTGACCAAAGGCCATACTTTTCATAACAAATCCAACTCTACAACCAGATTCACAGCTCCCTGCCTCCTGGATTCAGTGGCTGCTGCCTTCCTAGGACAGATTCAGATTTAATGTGTGTTTCATAGAGGGAAAAGGGAAGACAGTCTCTCATTTTGAGATGAGGAAACCGAGGCCCAGAGATGTCACATGACATGAATGGAGCCATGCAATCCACAAGCAGTGGGCCTGGAATCCTTAAGCAGCTGCACAACAGGTAACATCTATGACATGCCTACTGCGTGCATCACCAGGGCCTTTGGGTAGGAAGCCTAAAGAATGGTCCCCTTCTTCTATGAGCTTCCAGTCTGGTCTCCCCAACTACACACATACAAACTCTGAGAATATAGGGTCACATTTGACTTTTTCCCTAATAGAGAACCTAGCAATTAGTTAAATAAAGTTCAGTATGCAAGTTGTCACCAACCATCTAGCCTGTATGTAGATACTACTGCACTGACTAACTATTCTTTACCTAGAGACACCTCATGCTACTTCTCACATACAATCTGTTGTGTCTTAGGCACAGTCTGTGTGTAACAGCATGGGATAAATGTTGCTGACTGCCTGACTATGACCACCAGCCCCTCTTGACTCTGGATGGTCTCAGGGTTTGCAGCTTTGGTCTCCTAAGGGTTAACTGGGGGGAAAAGTGGGGAATTTCAAGGCCTGCAATTGATTTCCAAGAGTCAGTCCTTGCAGGGCCAATGCCAATGCAACATCTGGTGTGCACCTGAGTAAATCCAACAAGTTTCCTTTTCAATGTTGTATAAATTCTGCACCTTGACTCATGGCTATTAAACCCACTGTGGTGAGGTCTCCAGCAAGCATGGCAGTATTTCCTTCGTAAGGGAAGACCACTCCAAGAAGAGCAGCATGAAGCCATCTTCATCCACCCTGCACCCCAAAGCCTCCAGAGAAAGCTGTCATCTAGGTGCCTTCTGCTCATAGTTCTATTTAGTTCACTTATTTTTTAAGCCAAGTTTCCAATTTGAAGATGGGCCCTCTCTTACTCTCTCCTGCCCCCAGGTTCATTCTCTCCCCATTCCAGACTCAGCCATGCCCACCCTGTCTACCCCTCCCTGTGTATTCTGGTCAACCAAGACTCATCACTCAATGTGGCTTAAATTAAAAGCAGACCCTTCGGAGGGGCAACGCGGCCTGCCATCCCTCTTTATCCTTTGCTCCCACCCCGCACTGCAAAACAAAATTATTTGAAGGGCTCTTGGCAGAAAATATTGCCCATAATTCTGACCTCCAATTACTTCCCTGGATGAGAGTTAAAGCTGGAATTGCATATTGGAGGTGAACAGGTCCCATAAGGCTATCTGGCTCCATGCCCCTATTGTGCAGGTAAGACAAATGAGACTCCAAGAGGATCCCGCTGCTCCCCGGATCAGCTGAGGCCCTCGTCTATTTTCTCCTCTACTTTTGTGTACCCCTTATCATTGCTTCTGGTGAATTCTAGCTCACCATGCTTCACTGAGCTGTAATGACACCTCTGAGATATTTTCTTTGTTCCCCACAACCCCCTAACTCACTCACAATGCACTGGAATTCATTATTTTTTCTATGAGCGTCCCAGTTTTGCATGACAATGACACTATGGAGTCTCATAGTGTATGACATAGATGCTGTCTTAATTTGTGCCCCACCACTGGCCCAAATAAAACAGACGCTGAGCCAAGGTTTCTAACACTTGATTAGGGAGGCAACCCTGGGAGCCACCAGTGGGAGAAGGGGAAGAGAGGAAAACCTAACAAGAGTAAAATATTGAGCAGGTTCTGCCTGTAGAAAGCAAGGCCACACTTCAGGGAGTTGTTGCACAAAAGAGCAAGGAAGCCAGTATCTTCATCTACCAACTTTGGTGTCTCATTTTTGGGGGGTTGCTCCTGGAGCATGAACTTTTTGGAATATTCAGGCTCCCTCAAACCTTGGGCAAAGCACACTCTCAGCCCAAAGAAGTTCTCAGGCAGAGAGACTTGGAAATGTCAGCTGGGGTCCTCCAGCATGGACTGAGTGGTCAACAGTGCTCACTTGTCTGTGCTCCGCCTGCCCCAAGAATCAGACTCTGGATTGTATTTATCTCAAAATCCCCAAGGTGTGGTCTATCACAGGCATATTAATTAATTTAATTGAACTTAAATATTAATTAATAACCTCATAGAACTAAGGAACAGGTGGAGACCTTAAAGCTGAGCTCTTGACTCTATGTTTTTCCACTGGATTTTTCAAAAATTTCAGCCAAATCATTCCTTTTCAAACATCAGAGGATTTTAGATGCATATTACCTGGGGTTTTGGAGCACTTAGTCCAAAGTAGTAAGTCACCAGCAAAGCATTTCTTTAAAGTTTGCTTCTTAAATTTCTCTAAGTTACATTCTGTTCCATAGTGCATCTTAATTTCTTTTAGTATTTTTAAACATTTAAATTACAAGTTAAATCATTAACTATGTGCACATTTTTGTGAGAAGTTAATGTTCTAGGATAATTTTCTGTGACTTTACTGGGACTTCATGTATCTCCAAGCTCATGTCATGTCCTAGGGTGAGAGCCGCAGCACCTCTTTCCATGTAGGAACTGCACATGGTGAAGATTTGACTCCCATAAACTCTACTGCTGGGGACATTAAGAGCCTCTTGCCTTAAGTATTGGGCTCCATGTCGATAAAGGGAAGGCTGCTCAAGATATTAGGGTGCCCCACTGCTCCCCACTTTACTGTCTGTCAGAGCCTAACCCCGTAAATACGGAACGGCTGTCCAAGCAAGTTAGAATCTAGGTAGTGCCAATGTGGGAAGAGGAAAAAACAGGCACCTATGAAATTAGACTGAAATATGTCTTCTCAGAGGGGCTGGTTCACATGTGGTAGTGCCCCAAGCCTTCTTCCCACACTCAGGGATAGTTCTTGAGTATCCCCACATTCAGTCTCTGCTCTGGCCCACACCACCCTTCCAATTGACTAGGCAGAATACTTGTCTAGCAAAGTTGTGGTGAATGATATTGATTCAGCTGGAGATTTTTTAGAGGTAAATGCACTGAAGTTATGTCTTTATAAAATAATCTGTCCCAGGTCTCCATGCTTGGCTAGGCAGAAGATAGATCACTTCTTCTCTACCCAACATAGTGCCAAGCCTTCCAGTTTCCAGCTTCCCTGTTCCAATCCTCCTCTGCTCCTTCTCCTGCCTCAGCAGGCTTTGTTTCCCCATAGCCCTAGTCATAGGTCAGCCTCTACACCATGAACACTTCATCCATTAAACCGTAAGGCATTCTGTAATTACAAGTGTCCAGTGTACTTGAAAAGAATCAGGGGGTTATGAATACAAGTACTCCTTTTTCTTCTTGTATTCTCTGGAGTCACAAAACAGAACCGGAAAAGAAACTCTAAATCCATTTTCATTTTCCATGAAACATCTGATAGTCCATCTTTGGTTTGAAGGTTTAATATCAGTTAGAATGCAAACATTAACAGGTGAGTTAATAGTTTAAATATCATCAGATATGCACACTCATACCCCCCACATGTATACAACATGTACATATAGATACATATATATGCACAATATATGTAATATATGAAAAGAGAAAGCTAGTGGAGCTGTTACTTTATGTGTCTGCTCTGATGTCACTGCCTCTGTGAACTTTTCCTTGGAACTTCCCTCCAAGAGGATTCACTGTCACCTCTTTGCTCTTTCAGTCTTTGCTTGGTGCCTGCATTATGGAGTATTAGAGATAGATTATGTCTCAGATTGAACACACCCCAGAAGAGACCATGAGACAAGGATTCTAGTGCAAGACGTTTACTTGAGAGGCGAATGACCCCAGGCAAGTTTACTCAACATTTTTATACATATGACTCCATTGTCTCAGTCCCTCTGAGAAGCCATTATATTCTTCACTGCTTCACTGTTCATAGCCCACTTCCCCCAGTCCCACTGCCTCTGACCTTGAAGTTACTCTGGGCTATTGCAGGCAAAAATCACTTTGAAAGCCTCAGCAGAGCCCAACTCCCTTTTCCTGGGCAGGCTACTTGGTTATTTCTTAATTACTTATATACAAATCATTTGTATTTTTCTCTCAATATATTCTCATCTGCTCTTCATCTTTAAGAGATTTCTCACAGTCTGATCTGTCCAAAGTCCCCCTCTTTGCTGTCCAGAGTCACAGTGGACTTTATTGAGTGGACATTCACTATTAGTCAAGCACTGAATCCATTGTGTTGAGGGAAAGAAAGGTGTTAAAGATAGTTGGTAGAAAAGAACGTACTAAATTAGTAAATTTAGATGAGAGCGTACAAGTAAAGCAGACATTGGGAATGATAGTCCCTGACTGTGGTTTTGGCTTTCCACAACCCTTAGTATTAAGACAGCCTAATGTTTTACTGAGTAGAGTTAAGACTTCATCAAAGACAAGATTCACTGACTACACCTCTGGTTACTCTGCTACTCTGTCCGCCCACCTTATAATTAGGAAAATGCATGTAGATGGAGTAACTAGTCACCGGGGAAAAACAAACTTTGCACATGTTTTGGGGGAAATGTAGAGATTTGTGCAAGAAAAAACATCAGAGCAAAAGTGAGATAATGAAAATATTATTAGGATTTTGTATAAAAAGGGAATGAGGTTTGCAGGCTAGAGTGCCTTGGGCTACAGTATGTATGTTTTATTTCTCTTGGGTGGTAGCTACAAAGACCAATAAATCAGGTGCCTGAACATTCCCATTCCCTCATCTGTTCCAAAACACCTTTGCCAAGAACCTGCCTAAGGACAAAATCAACATGAACGGAGTCAAGGCCAAGTGATAGACAGACACACTATAATGGCATCATTGAGCACTTGGATCCTGCTGATGGCCCATCATGGTCACCCCATTTTCATGCATCAGTACAGTCATCTCTTTGCTTAAGCCAGGTTAGATTGAGATTTCTAACCCTTGCTGTTGAGGGGTTCTAGCTAATGTAGTCTCAATTTGGATCAAAATTCTTAAGGGAAAGTGAAGGTTCTCAGTAAATCAAGAGATTTTGAAAGAATGTGATTTTTTAAAAAAAAAAAAAAGCATGGAATTTTATATAAAGTGGATAGGTTTTTAATATTAAGAAATCCCAGTTTTCTGCAAAATGGAATATCTAAATCATAGGGTTAGTTGAAGATTAAATCAGACAATATACAGAGATATGTCACACACACATAGGTATGCATGTGTATATATACATGAAAAAAATCTATGACCCATGTGGTCTTCTGTCTACATTAGATAAAGTCAAAGAACTTCAGCCCAGTCACTGCACAGTGATCAAAAAGGAATTCCAATTGTTTATGTCTACTATTTTACCATTCAAGGGCATCAAATTCATGACCAACAGCCACACTTCTCAAAATCTTCAGACAGCCCTTCAAAGTACTCTAGAACCTTGCATACCATACTTCAACCTCAACCTTTGCTTTGTGACATATCCCATCCTTCCTCCTCTACTCTCTCCCTTTCTCATCCAGAGACACACTTAAGAGATTGTTAATATTTATTTGTTGAATGAACAATCTCAAAATATCAACTTTACTGAGCCATCTTAACCAGAACAGAAACTTACAATGTCCTTTGACCATATAAATGTCAAAGATTATCATTATTATTGCTAATCTAGTGGGAGGGGAACTGCATAATTACTAAGAGTTTTAGGAAGGACAGAGACTTTCCAGAGGAAACAGAAATCAGACAATAGGTAGTACAGCTCTTGGGAGATGCTGCAAGCCTCCTGGAGGAGCAAGAAAGAAGTCAACCATGGCAATCAGCATTATAACTGCAAGAGAGGTGTGGATGTCTTGCTCTCTACACTCCTAGTATTATTCAATATACATTAAGGTTCTTTTGTCCCTATGTAATTAGTAACATTTGTTCTTGAGAGATGTCCTGTCCTTAATGCTGATAAAAGGAGGCCCAGCAGTCCTGCAATTCTCTTTAGTGGGAACTCAAATGGAGGAAGTGAGTCTAACTTCACTCATTTGAAAAACAAAACAAAACAAAAAACCCTCAGATTTTGAGGAGAATGTAAGAGATTATTTCCTGGGTGAGAGGTCAGGTTTAATGGTAAGGGATAAAGAGAAACTCACCCCAATCCTATCTCCCATCTCCCCCATCCCCACTCTCCATCACTCCCACTAAATCTGAGGGCTGCAGAGCCCAGTGAGATGTGGCAAGTCTCTAGAGTAGCCTGGAGCAGATGCTGCTGGTGTGGCCTCGGCACCCAGGGATGCATTTTGCTGGCTGCAGAAGGCACTGTTTTGAAGCCTCTCAATGCAACTTCTTCACAGGTCTTCCCTTGTGCCAGGTCCTGGAAGGCTTCTGAGTTATGCCTCACAACCCTGGAGCCACCTGGAGCCAACAATGGACTGGTGTGGTACAGGAGAGCCCAACTTCCTGCCTTCAGGCAGGGCAGACTCTTTGTGCAGCTTCTGCCCTGAGCAGCAGCCCACCTGGTTAAGCTCAGGCAGAATTTCACCCTTGCTTTGCTTCTTCTTCTCCATCCTCTCCTTACTCCTTTGCATGTGTCACCTGAGGACATCGCTCAATCAATAACTCAAACAAAAATCTCCACCTCAGTTTCTCCTTCCTGAGAGCCTGACTTGAGACAACTCCTTTCAAAATACCCTTCATTTTGAGACTTGGAAGATGGGTCCTGCCATCTCTTTGACATTGTAATTGCATTCTGAAATTACTCTAAATCTGTTGAAAATACTCACCATCTGGATGCGCTGATCTTGAGTACTCTAAAGAATTTGGCAAAAGGGTTAGAGGGAATCAGTGCTGCCTCATCTTCCCCACACTGTGGTACAAAACAATCTGCTACTGGGGTGGGTGGTGATGAAGGACAGTCCGAGGGAAACCAGTCATGGCAGGAGCGGTCTTAGTGCTAAGGAACAACCTGGAGGAAGAACCTACACAGGAAATCAAGGAGGACCAAACCTTCCTTGTGCTGCTGAGGTTTAGGGAGGGAACCAAACCTTCCATTCCTCCCCTGGAAGGAGGCCATAGCGCCAGAGAATTCTTGGTCTGTGTTACCAAGAGCTCAAATTTATATACATGTTTGACACGTATACCTGCACAGAAGCACAGTCAGGGAAGGAATCTGTGAACTACTGGTTAAAATGGGTTCCTCATCTTAGACAGTCATTGAGGCTGCAACATTGACAGAATTGATTTTTTATTCTTGGTGATTAAATAATTTTTAACCAATGTTAATTTTGCTACCTGCCTTCATGGGTATCTGATGCCAGAAAACTGCTCAGTGTCACTGGCCACAGAGCACTGGCTAATGTGAACTGCTTCCCCTCAGAGCTGATGAAGGCTGTGGTTTTGTCTCCACATCGATGTTTTAAAGATGCCTGGCTGGCAACAAAGGAATGACATCAATTAGCTTTGTTTTCTTTATATGATTCTAAAAATAACAAATATTCTCTTTTATGTTTTATTCAAAACTGGACCATGAATTCATAAGGATGCATCTTCTTTCGATGTGAATTGATTCAGATCCCTACAGCAACAGCAGAAAAGATAAGTATCTTGACATGTGTTATTTTAAAATTCTGAAGATCTGAGAAGCCAAAGGCAAAATATACTCAGAAATACATGAAAACATGTGAAGCCAGAATATGCATCGTGGCCTCTGAGTCTGGTCTTGCTTCCCAGAGTGGCCTGTCCACACTCCTTACCAAAGTATTCCTCCAAGTCAATACTTCCGAAGACACCATCTGGTCATTCCCACCCCAAACATCCCCTTTTCTGATCACCTATTACTCATGTTGCATATTTGGTGCTTAATAATAACACAGCAAAGGCAACACAGGCCTGGGCTAGTTTCACAGAACTCATTCATAACCTGGCCCCAGGATGTACCATAATCCTGAGCCTCCATTTCTCCATAAATTGCATGACCCTGATATTTTAGTGGTTGTGGGTAGGATTTTGTGAAACACTATCTTGGAAACCCAAGAGTAGACTCTCAGTACATATGTTTTCTCCCTCATCATTGCCTTCCTCATCTGACTCATTCTCTTTTATATGGGGGATATATGTGGAGTAGTTTTCCACTGTATTGCAAGCTACTCATGAGCAGAGACTCTAAATTTAAGGAGTTAATTTTAGTGGTGATCCCAGGAAGCCCTAGGAGGGGGGTGGGGAAATGAGAAGGGAAGGAGCTGTAAGAGAGTGGTCATCCAAATTATTATAATGCAAGTGGGTAATCGAAGCTTAATGCTATGAAGAAACCCTGGAAAATGGCATGAAACATGTATCTCAGTTTTCCAGCCTGGGATGCTAGGGCACTGGGGTATTATTGCATCAGCCCCATCAGTCATTGGTTAAGGGCTGTCCCAGAGTACTTCAAACCTGCTCTGCTCTCAGAGAAAAACCCAAGCAAAGAGATATAGCTATTGGCTTGAAATTCTGCCCTAAAATGGTCAAGCTGAAAGGAAATGGTTGGGTGTTGACAGCATCTGCTACAGGGGTCTTTAGCTTTATTGAGTGTAAATATTGGCCTTTATGCAATGCGGGAGCTTAGTTGTGAACTGCTTTTGCTGAAAAGGGCAGGGGGGAGGGGTAATCTTAATACTGCATCAAAGATTGTAATTAAATATAACTGGAGGATTTCTCTAAAGGCCCAGTTAGCTTGACCACATATAGCCTAGAAGTATAAAACTGCATACATTTAAGTGTTCATGTATGTATCAAAATAAGTTGGTTACAAAATTTTCTTGCAGAAGTTTAGCCAAGGAACTAATGAGACTGCCCAGACTTATTATAAGAAATGGATAAGTTCATACTGAGAAGGGTGACAAAGGGTGAAAAGGTAAGTCCTGAATCAAGCAAAGGTGCTTTGTCTGAGAAAGTAGCATTAGCCTGAGCACTGACAGATGCATGGCAGTAAACTAGGAGGGAGGTGGAGGGTCATATACATCTTAAATGCAAAGTTCATGGTGTGAGAGCCCCAAGGGTAGGAGGGACTGTGGAAGGAAGCCAACGCGAGCACTGGTGACTCCAGGAGTCTTGACTCAGAGTCCCAAGGTGACATGCATGAGCACTGTGACCTTGGCCAAGTGATTGAGTTTACCTGCATCTCCCCTTCTGCATCTGAACAATGATAAGAAAAAAAATCCTACTTTAGAGCAGCACTGTCCAATAGAAGCTTCTGGAATGATAGAAATGTCCTATATCTGTGCTACCCCACTACCAGAGCCACCTGTGGCCAGGAACACATGAAATCTATCTGCCAAGACTGAGGAACTAAATTTCAAATTTTACTTAATTTACACTTAAATAGGCACAGGTGACCAGTGGCTGCCATAGTGGATAGTGTTGCTTTAGAGCCAGCATTTCCAACTCGCAGCCCGTGGGCCGTATGTCTTGTTTATTTGGTCTGCGTTAGCCTTTGAG
This sequence comes from Cnephaeus nilssonii, assembly GCF_951640355.1. Classification (NCBI taxonomy): domain Eukaryota; kingdom Metazoa; phylum Chordata; class Mammalia; order Chiroptera; family Vespertilionidae; genus Cnephaeus; species Cnephaeus nilssonii. The sequence continues at coordinate 14,549,418 of NC_137082.1, read as the reverse complement.
TTTGACATGCTTGCTTTAGAGCATTGTTTCAGGGACTAAATAAAACTCACCCTTATATCTGAGGCATCTGGCACAGAAAGGGCTCCATTTCCCTGATTCCTCCTCCCCATGGTGAGATCCTGTTCTCATAAGCCAGGTCTCTGTATCTAATGGTAATTTAAAATTGCCTCTTTTATTATTATTATTATTATTTATTGATTTTAGAGAGCGCAAGGAGAGGAGAGAGAGAAACATTGATTTATTATTCTACTTATTTATGCATTTGTGGTTGATTTTTTGTATATGACCTGACGGGAGGTTGAACCCGCAACCTTGGCACATTGTGACAACACTTTAACCAACTGAGCTACCCGGCCAGGGATAAAATTACCTCTTAAACAGAAGTGCATTTTGTTCCAATGTGGCTGCAGCCAGTAGTCCCCGCTAATAGTGATGACTTTCTTCCAGCACATGATTGACTTGGCCAGTCAAAGACAAAATTGAAAGAACAGCAACTAAACAGTATGAAATGTCTCAATTTTAACCTACACTAGAGGCAAGAACAATCTTCAGGACTGAAGAAGCAGGGCCCAGCAGATGACCCAAAAGACGAGAAGAAAAGCCCTGTTTAAAGAATAACAATCGGTGGCTGAAAGCTATTAAGTTCACTCCTCTAGTTCAAAGGGATTTGAAATGGCAATTTGTCAGGCAACTGTTGTCACTTTAGATGCCCTTGGTTGCTTTCTTTGAAGCCCTTGATTGACTACAGGAGGCTATGCCAGATTCTTCTAAGAACAGGATTTCCATAGTTGAACACATTTATGTTCCAGTAATTATGACTCTTCCCAAGTTTAATCAATAAAAGGTGAAAGAGTGCAAGCTTGAGGAAATATGCATATGCTCTGCAGAATCCAGGCATTGGGCTCGGTGACCATGTCCAAAGCTGGACAACCAGTTGGACAGTGGTGGCCACTTGATGGTGCTAGAACAAGTTTCTCTTTTGATAAGGAAAAGAGGGAGAGTCATAGGCTGATGATGTCTTCTCCATTCTGCTTGACAATGAAACAGACAATCTGAGATGGACAATTCCTAGGAATGAGCAACCAGCTAAGAAATAAGCAACCTAACTAACATGGTATCATATCTCTAGGCAGCAGAAGTAAGATTCGGAAGGAAATGTTTGCCAATTGTTTCTGAAAATACATGCAAAAGGAAGCGCATGCCTGTGAAGCTTTGAAAACCCTGAATGGAGATGGGAGCAAAGGAAGAGAACAGTGACAGCTACGGTGCTCCTGACTCAGACTTCTGGGAATGTACAGAATTGTGAGAAGATGGAATAGGCCCTCTGAAGCATTTTTGCATGAGGAAGTACCATTTGCAAGTTAACTTGCTATTTGCAGGGTTCTCAATAACCTGTTCATCATCATTGGGCGTGTGCTCCCAAGTGTCTGCAGATGGGGTGGATGGTGAATTTGCCAAGTCTGTGGTTCACCTTAAGCATCCACAAGGAAGGTCGAATCAGAAAGCTTCAGGCTGAAAGAGTCAAGCTGTCCTTATAGCCCAACCTCTTTCTAAATGTCTACATACTCTAAGAACTCAGGCAATAGCAGTGTCCTAGGTAGAAGGGGGTGAGTGATACAAATGGTAAAGATAGGAGCTGAGGAGGCTGAGGAGTGAGCCAATGAGATGGGTCTTTGGCACAGCAGCTGTGTGCCAGATGTCCCTGCTATGCAACCTTGGAGACCCATCCATGACAAATAACTAAAGAGAAGTGACAGCAGAAAAAAAAAAGAAAAGAAAAAACAACAACATGATATCTGCATAGGACATGTGGGGACGAGGTCAGGGAAAGCAGCTCACCACAGGCAGGGATGAACAAATGGAAAGAAGGTGAAGCAAAGAAAGATCTAGAAAGCTGGGATGGGAGGAAATCACATATCTAGCTGTTTCCCAGGTGTACACTCCCAAGTACAGGAAGCCAAGCAGCACCACGTGTGGCACAAAAGCACATGCGCCTGAGGTGCAGAGGGTAAAGCCCACAGGGCGTTGGGCTTTTCGTTCTAATAATGCTGTTATGGGTGCATGCTGACGGCACCAGGCATGTCATTGGCCCTGTGCTGACTCACAGGCTGGGATGTGTGAGCCACACAAGGCCTGCATTTATGCCAACTGTTGTAGCTCCCATAACTCAAAGGGCATTCATTCTCCCTGAACAAACCAAGAAGAAATCAAGCCCCTTGTGAGATGTTGCCTGAATTACTCAGACAACTTCACCCAAATTACAAATGGCCATATGCATAGGCAGCAGAAATCATGTCACCTCAAAATTCAATTCAATTAGCAGGCTGAAAAAATAGTCAAAAGAAGAGACATAAAATACTGTAATTGGTCTTAATTCATTCTGGAAAAAAATGTGTCTTCCAAGCAAGAAGAGGGGATGGAAACATATTTTGTCTGGAATGTTCATCTTCACTCTTGTAGGCAAGAAAGTTTCCAAGAACTTACATTGGTGAGCCCAAGGAAAGCCTGGTGCAGAATTTTAAAGGAGGTGTTAGGTACTAACATTCTAACATATGAGTGTTTCCAAGACATTTGCATATAGAACCTGGTTAAAAAATACTGCCCTAACCGGTTTGGCTCAGTGGATAGAGCATTGGCCTGCGGACTCAAGGGACCCAGGTTCAATTCCGGTCAAGGGCATGTACCTTGGTTGTGGACACATACCCAGTAGGGGGTGTGCAGGAGGCAGCTGATCGATGTTTCTCTCTCATCGATGTTTCTAACTCTCTATCCCTCTCCCTTCCTCTCTGTAAAAATATCAATAAAATATATTAAAAATAAATAAAGTAGTAACTTCACCCAAATTAAAAATACAAAGTTCGCCCTAACCGGTGTGGCTCAGTGGCTAGAGCGTCAGCCTGCGGACTGAAGGGTGCCGGGTTCGATTCCGGTCAAGGGCATGTACCTTGGCTGTGGGCACATCCCCAGTAGGGGGTGTGCAGGAGGCAGCTGATCGATGTTTCTCTCCCATCGATGTTTCTAACTCTCTATCCCTCTCCCTTCCTCTCTGTAAAAAAATCAATAAAATATATTTTAAAAAAATACAAAGTTTTCACAGGCTCATGAAGGAGATTACTATTTATTATTATTATTATTATTATTATTATTATTATTATTATTATATTGTGATAAAGTATACATACAAATAAATACATAAAACTTACCACCTTAATGAATTTAGGTACATAGTTCAGTGGCATTAAGTATATTCAAATTATTGCAACCATCACCCCTATCCATCTCCAGAGCCGTTTTCAACTGAAAACTGAAAATTTTTAACCATTAAACAACTCCCCATTCTTCCTTTACCCAGCCCCTGGAAAGCATCATTCTACTTTCGGTCTCCATGAATCTTACTACTCTAGCTCCCATAAGTAGAATCATTCAGTAGTTTTTTGTATTTTTTGTAACTGGCTTATTCCACTCAGCATAGTGTTCTCAAGGTTCATCCACATTGCAGCGTGTGTCCGAATTTCCTTCCTTTGTATGGCTAAGCAATATTCCATTTAATGTATATGGCACATTTTGTTTATTCATTCATCCATTAGTGAACACTTCCATCTCTTGGTTATTGTGAACAATGCTACTACAAACACATGTGCATAAATATTTCTTTGAGACCCTACTTTCAGTAATTTGGGGTATAAACCCAGAAGTGGAATTGCTGGGTCATATGGTAATTTTATCTAATTTTTGAGAATCCATCCTACTGTTTCCCATGGCATCTGCCCATTTTACATTCCCACCAACAGTGAACACATGTTCCAAATTCTTCATGTCTCACTAACATGTTATTTTCTGTTTTTGTTTAATTTAGTATTTTTTTTCTTAATAGCAGCCATCCTAATGAATGTGGAGCAGTATAAAGGCAGTATCTTTAATCAGGTGGAAGTTTCAGACCTTGCTCATTTATTTATTCATTCATTCATATATTTACTCAACTACATATTTATTTTAGAGTCCCATGTATTGGTTAAAGCCTTTGAATCAGTTACTAATTCAAATATTGTGTAGGTTTTGTGCATTCAGATACATTCTAGGTGGATAAGACAGAAAATAAAAAATAAATAAGATTATGCCTGATGGAGATAAGAACTATTAAACAATGAAATATCAATCAGAAAAAAAATATATGCACCCCTATGTTCATAGCAGTCTTATTTATAATAGCTAAGATCTGGAAACAGCCCAATTGCCCATCAGTAGATGAATGGATAAAAAAGCTGTGGTACATTTGCACAATGGAACACTATGCAGCTTTAAAAAAGAAGACCCCTCACCCTTTGCAGCAGCATGGATGGACCTGGAGGTCATTATGCTAAGTGAAATAAGCCAGTCATAGAAAGACAGCTATCACATAATCTCACTTATATGTGGAATCTAATGAACAAAATAAACTGATAAACCAAATGGATCCAGAGGCATAGATGCATGGAACAGACTGACAGATATCAAGGGGGAGGGACATGAGTGGGACAGGAAGAGATTAACCAAAGAACTTATATGAATATAGGCATAGCCCAAGGACACAGACAATATTGTGGTAAATGCATGGGGTGAGGTGGGGCTGGGTGGAGGTGGGAAGTGGGAGGAAAATGGAAGACATCTGTAATAATGTCAACAGTAAAAAAATAAATTAAAAAAAATTTTTTAAAGAACTATTAAACAATAGATCAGAATAATTTCACAGAGAAGGACTATTTTAAATTAGGAGGCTAGGACATACCTCCATGAGGAGGAGCCTGTCCTGGAAAGACCACCAAGAAAAATATTCGAGGGGGAACAGTAAATGCAAAACCTTCAAGGTTTTCTTAAGGAAGAAAACCACTGACTGCTTGCTCTCTGTTTAGCATGACTTCCAGACTTAATAATGATTTTTACCAGTACTTTCTAGTTTAGGGTATTTGTGACCACAGGGATTTGGGATCATACCCAATAAAGGGTCTCATGCCTACATATACATATATTTTATACACGTATGTAAGTATGTGTGCCATGTATGTACACATGTCTTCCTATGACATGACTTGTGACCAGTGTATCCCATGGGCAAGTCAGAGCTCATCCTTATGATGGAGAGAGGATAGCAGAGTGTGACCTGGGACCCAGAATGCCTGAGTTGGATTCTAGCTCTGCTGAGGGCCAGCTATGTGGTCCTGGGTAAATTACTCATTTCCTCTGTGCCTTGATGTCTCATGTATAAAATGGGGATAATAATAATACCTTTCTTTTGAGATTACCATGGTTATTAAATGAGCGAATATATGCAAAGTGCTTAGAATAGTGCATAGCACAGTGTGTTGCAAGATTTAACTCTTTTTATGATATGCTCATCATGCTACCAGGACACTTATTGCTATATTTATAAGCATAAAATTAAATAGACTTTAAGGAGAGTTTATTTATGCCCAGCTTGAATCCCCTCAACCTTATTCCCTAAGAGGTCTTTCAGATTTTAACAGACCAGCAACAGAGAATTTACTAGGACCTGGGGAAACATTTATGATTCTTGGAAAAAACCTTTCATACGTTGAGTAGAAACCTATGTCTTTGTAGATTTCCCTTCCTTGTTCAGGCTCTATCCCTGGTGGCCATACCAAACTAATCTGGTCCCATTTCCACAGTAGAGTGTTTCAGGTACTACAAGATGACTGGCAAGGTCACTGAGTCTACTCTTCTCCTGGTTAAATACCCCACAGCCTTTCTCAATGCATCCTAATTCATGGCTCTGAATATCTTCCATTTCCTGGTCGGCTTCCCATTGATGTCTATGCCAATTAAAATATAGAGCCCAGGACTGAGTGTCAGTCTGCAAGTGTGTAATTGGACCAAGGCAGTGAGGAGCAGACCTATGGCCTTCTTCACTTGAGACCTAGTTCTCTGAAGTTCACTGAATACTGAAGTCAAACATGTGTCTGCCAGGTCTCATGAATTCTGAAGATCGTATGGTAACAAGCACCATCAAAAGTTCTTCACAAATATGGTTTCTGGGCCACTTCTTAACCATTTTTACTTAATGTCATTGACATTTGAATCCCAAATGTAATATATATCCCTGCCAACTGTTTGAAGCAGTTGATCACTTTTTTGAACCCAAATTTTGTTAGACACTGTCATCAACAACCTATTACATCATTAAGAAATATGAGAGACACACCATCAGAATGTTCATTTAATTATTAATAACACATGTAAATCAAAAGGGTAGCCTCCAGAGCCATGGGGTAGAGTGCTGGAGTTTTCTATATGGGTTGGTGCTGCTCCATCTAGATAATATTTGAGGTACAGCCTTTCAACTGGTTACTGATCTAAACAATTATCATAAGACTAGAGGTCTGGTGCAGGAAATTAGTGCACTTGGGGGAGGGGAATCCCTCAGCCCGGCCTGTACCCTCTCGCAATCCAGGAGCCCTCTGTGGATGTCCAACTGACGGCTTAGGCCCGCTCCCCAGACATCCTTTTGGACAGCCTTAGTGTTGCTGCGGAGGTGGGAGAGGCTCCCTCCATCACTGCTGCACTCGCCAGCCATGAGCCCAGCTTCTGGCTGAGCAGCACTCCCCCTATGGGAGAGCACTGACCACCAAGGAGCAGCTCCTGCATTGAGTGTCTGCCCCCTGCTTGTCAGTGCGTGTCATAGCAGTCATTCCACAGTCGGACCAAAACCGGCTCTCCAACATCCCCCGAGGGGTCCTGGATTGTGAGAGGGCTCAGGCCAGGCCAAGGGACACAACTGGTGTACGATCAGGGCTGGGGAGGGACACAGGAGGTTGGCCAGTCGGGGAGGGACCTCAGGAGGGCTCCAGGGCATGTCCAGCCTATCTTGCTCAGTCCTGATCGGCCGGACCCCAGCAGCAAGCTAACCTACTAGTCAGAGTGTCTGCCCCCTGGTGGTCAGTGCACATCATAATGAGCAGTTGAGCAACCTTAGTATATCATTAGCATATTACGCTTTGATTGGTTGAACGAACAACCGGGCAACTGGACACTTAGCACATTAGGCTTTTATCATATAGGATTCCCTCTACATTTTCCCTTCTTTTACAAAATAGGTCATAAAACACCCTGTCAAATATAGTCTAGCAAGTCTTGCTAACTGTAGTCTAGCAAGCCACAGGGGCCTCTTGGCTATCTTTCAGGTGAAAATGGCTTTTTCAGCCATGGGCAAAATGGGATTGTTGAACCATTGCTAAGAGAGCAGAAGTAGGACCAGGCCATCCCACTTCACAGGCTAACTTATGTAAGTGTCACATGGTGTGTATGCTCTTTACCACAGAGTCCTGGTTCTCTAACCATGGGGGCTTGTTAATTTGCAGATTGAAGTCCTCAGCCCCAGAGTTTCTGATGCAGCAGGCCTGGGGTGTGGCCTGAGAATGTGCATTTTAACAGGCTTCTAGGTAATGTTGATGCTGTTTGTCTAGAGGCAACACTTTGAGAACCACTGCCTTAAATGAACTTTTATTTTTATTTTTTTGCCCTGCCACTCAAGATGAAAAAGACTAAAGATATGTGGAATAAAGATAAGGCCCCCAGTTCTTTTCAGACCTTTGAGATTATTCAAATAGGAAAATTATATAGCAGAGGGCTGAGAATTTATTAATGCTACCTTTAGATTTTATTCAAAGGCTCTGAATGTTGCCTAATTCTTATTAAAACTATAGTGGGGTTTTGTTTTGTTTTGTTTTAACTGCTCACCCCCTTATAAATAGAGCCTATTTATTAATTTAGGTTCTGGCAAGAAGAGAGGGTTCTTCTCTGATGTTTGGCCAAAAATTTCCCTAGGACATAATGCCCACTATATAGTTTAATCCAGTAGTCCTTTCAAAAAAAATAAATAATGTTTAGTGTGAAATTCCTATTTCTCAGTGAACTCATGCTAGCTTCTTATAATCAAATCCTTTTAAAAGGGAAGCAGAATGAGTAATCTATTCCAGAATCTTGCCTGCAACAGACATGTTAGGTATCTGCTCTCCTAACCAATGTTCACTCTAAAGCAAAATAAAACTTGAAGAAGTCTCTTTTCATCAAAGTAGTCCATCAATTTCACACCTTCATTTCTGAGCAAGGGGGTGGGTCCCAAGAGTTTCTTCTTTGTGTAGCATGTGTCACAATCCTCTGCTCACTCAGGACTGCAGATCCACCTCATCCTCATGAGACACTTCTTTCTATTCCTAGTCAATGCCCCAGTGGCAGGAAGCTTCCCATTGCCAAAGGAACCCCCATGGGCCCTGGCTCATTTCTCCTCATTCCCAGGAATTTCACACCCTTGAGAACAAGCAGCTACAAAGGGCCAGATGGTCTCCAACTGATCTCAACACCAACAAGCACAGACTCTAAGATGAGAAGACTTGTTGGATAGTCTTTCGACTGAGGTCCATCTGGCAGTGGCAGTGTTGGTGAAATGCACAGCGCCTCCCAGTTGGTCCTGTTGCATTAGATCCCAACACAAAAGATGCCCCAATGAGAGCAGATGTTGCTTCCACAAAAACTCTTCACTGCATTCTGATGAGTTCCTGTCAGATCCTTGCTGGTTCCTTAATCCACAATGGTTCTGTTCTTTCTCCAGGGAGGCTCTTTCCCCAGAAGTCTTCAGGTGGGATCCCTGACTTCATTTAGGTCTTTACCGAAATGTTCCCTTCCCAAACATTTTCAGAATGTTTTATCTGAAATTCCAATTGCCCACAGCCCAAGTCTTCCAGTCCCCTTTTCCTACTTTCTTTTTCTCCTTAGCATGTAGCACATGGAAAATACTACTGTTTTTATCTTGCTTATTGTCTGTCCTCTCATGTACACAGAGATTTTTGTCCATTTGTTCCACTGTTGTATTTTGAGCATTTAGAACAGTGCCTGGAACACAGACATTACCCCTCTGTGAGTATTGAATGAATGAATAAATGAATGCACGAACAAATGAAGTGGAAGAAGGAAGCTGTGGAAGGGAATTGAAATGTGAAGCTGGAGACCCAGCATGCTACTTTACCAGCAGGCATGTCCTCAGATGTATCAGTTTTTAGGTAAGAGGTCACACTTAAGTCAGGGATTTGATATTAGGCATCTTAAAATGCTCCATGCTCATGTATCTCACCAAAGGACACTGGGTACCCTCTGTGGTCACAACTACTTCAGTTTGAGAGCATTTTGTCTAGATAACCTCAGAGGGCCAGGCTATTAAGTTTCATAAGGTTATGGGCAGTAGATAGAGGCAGTTTAGCATGCGCTGGCCCTCAGATAAGCAGATTGCATTATTTAGCCCTCCCTCACCAGCCTATATAAGCTAGAATCAGACCCTTTCCACTTAATACAAAGAGATTCCTAAAATTCTGGATGGTATTAGATAAGCTTCATATAACATACTTGGTCAATTCCTACAATGTCAGATTGTCAGTGAGAATGTAATCCTATTATCCCTGCTAGTTATTAAGTAGTTACTATGTGACAGGCTCTTGCTAAGTGCTTCTAGATATCACCTCATTTAATCCTCACAGTGAACTGGTTGGGTCATGTAACCTTCATTCCAAACATTAAGAAAGTGAGTCTCAGAGAAGTTCCACAGCTTTCCTATAATGTGCAGTTAGCAAGTTGGGTGGAGGAATGGAGCCAGGTAAATCTGACATCAAAGTCCATGCCCTGGACTCCAATTTCAGCTCATCAATCTTAGGAGCCACGTCACTTTGGAGGACACTATTAAAAACTTGATTCTGCTGTAATTCTGGGCTTTCACACAGGGGCTGGTTTCAGAAAGATCAGCCAGGCCCATGTGATCTGAGCCTCGGCATCTGGTTCTTTCAGGAGTCTATTATGAGCCAGTGGTTGAAAACCATCCCAGTCCATGGAGACCTTCTTCTCCTTCTTCTTTTCCACGGAGACATGGGATCTATGTTTTCACACTGACCATGGCCAGTGGGCCCAAAGGCACATCTGTGTTTCATGTACACAAGTAAAATAAAGGATCGCCAAGTAGACACCTGTATATACAGTCACTTTCTTGGCGAGACAGATATTTATTTGCTGTGGTATAAATGAGGAAAATTTGTACTCAGCCCTGAAAATTTGGGTACATTGGTTCATCCTTTCTCCTCCCCAGTGATTTTCTCACTGAGAAAGGCCTCAGTCCGTGACACTGCATTGTGCTCTATTGAACAGCAGCTCCCAGCTCTGGGAAGATCTGTTTTGCACCTGTACCGGGGCCTCATAAGGTGCTCAGGCTGTCAGGAAAATCCTGCGCACCAATGCTAAATCAAGTCGTACATGACAGGGAGGAAGTACTTTTAAAGGCAAGTGTTCTAATCCTGTCACACATTGTTTTATGGGATGGCCCTTTAAAATACACCCTGTGTAATGGGACTTGCTTTAAAGGGGTTGGCCTATCTCACTGGACTGAGAGTGGAAAAGATGTAAAAACAAAGCAAGAATGTAAACCAGGAATGTCAAGTTCTACCCTGTATCTTTATCCTACCCCCTCCCAAACACACACACACACACACACACACACACACACACACACACAGCAAATTGCAAATGTATGATTTGTGAACTTTCATTATAATGTTAGGAGACTATCTTAAGAACATTCTTATACAAGTGATTCTGTGGGTAGGCACTGGCAGATAAACAACACTTCTGAATTGCTAGGGACTTAATTATTTTTCTTAACTAGTTATAATTTTAAATTCAAATATTTTAATCAAGTGTTACTAATTGCATAATTTCCAGAACTGGTATAAGTAAAAATATTTCAAAAGTACCTTTTAAAAACACTTTCTGGCCCTAGCCAGTTTGGCTCAGTGGGTAGATCATTGGCTCGTGGACTAAAGGGTTCCTGGTTCGATTCTGATCAAGGGCATGTACCTCGGTTGCAGGCTCAATCCCTATCGGGGTACATGAGGGAGGCAACCAATCGATGTGTCTCTCTCACAATAGATGATCCTCTCTTTCTGTCTCTCCCCCTCCCTTCCACTCTCTCTAAGAATCGATGGAAAAATATCCTTGGGTGAGGATTAGCCAAAAAAACACTTTCCGTTTTTAGAACTAGCATTCATATGTCATGTCATCAGTAGCCCCAGGAATGATGGAGGGGCTGGATGGGAAGGACGCATGAATAGGTGTGCTCTTGAATATTGGAAGCAAAATAAGAGAAAAGAGAAAGACAGTGCAGGGCATCAGGATTTGGTCTAAGCCCCATCCCTTCTGGGACATTGTCTACCACATGACCTTATGCCAGTGAATCATGGAGACACTCTCATACCATTATTAAGTTACCCAATCTTTTGAGATGGCTCATATTATTTCCAGAGCTCTGTCAGGGAATTAAATTGTTATTCTTCAGTTCATCGTAGCTTATTCTGCCCATTTAAAACTTTCTTCTACTTAGCACATGAATCCCTATTTTAGAAACACCTCCCATGAAATCTTTCCTAACTCTCCAACCTCCTCTTTCCAAATTCTCCATACCTGTCAATCACCTTGAAGTCTAATTTCCACATTTACAAATTTCTCTCTTACTAGTTGTTTTATTCTGTTTTAGACACACATTTGCTCATCACATTTCTGCCCACAGTATCACCGTTACCCACTGAGCCATGGCCTTGCCTAACTGTGCTGGGATTTTTCCATGCTCTAGGGCAGTGGTCGGCAAACTCATTAGTCAACAGAGCCAAATATCAACAGTACAATGATTGAAATTTCTTTTGAGAGCCACATTTTTTGAACTTAAACTTCTTCTAACGCCACTTCTTCAAAATAGACTCGCCCAGGCCGTGGTATTTTGTGGAAGAGCCACACTCAAGGGGCCGAAGAGCAGCATGTGGCTCGCGAGCCGCAGTTTGCCGACCACGGCTTTAGGGAGCCTGCCAGCGCCTGCCCACAGAAGCACCTGAAATCAAGCCTGGGGTAAAGGGAGGTGGGAGGGGCTTTATTTGTTTATCCCTGAGATAAACAATGCACAACTTAACAATAACAAAACAGGAATGGATCCTCCTACATCCCACTCAAGACCCTATATTCTAGGTTGCAGCTTTCCCCTGAACTGTGGGGGAGGGGGACGACTGGGAGCAGAACTCTTTATCCATGGTCAGGCACTGAGAACACCTGTGTGTCAGGTAGATTTACCTGGAGAAACATGGTTGATGCATTGGGAAATGCAAGGGACAGCATCAAATTAGTCACTGGGGAGGCTGGGTTCAATGACTTGTCTGTGGTGCTGCAAACAAACATGGGTAGTGATAACAGAAAGGCAGAGTAAGTTGTAACTTGAATAGGCTCTTTTCACCACCCAGATTAAAAAACAAACAATCAAACAAACAAACAAAAAAACCATTCATTTGGAGGTCTCCCATCATCCTCTCTCTTATCTCAATTCATCCTCCTATTCTAAGATTTTCTTAATAGTTTTACTGCAGATAAAAATATCCCTAAAATGTAGTATTTAGTGTTGGGTATTACTGAACTTTATATAAATGGAATCATATGATGTGTTCTCTGCTGCCATCTGTGTGTGTGTGTTTTCACCCAATAATATGTTCCTGAGATTTGTTCATAAATCTTTCTGAAGCTGTCATTCATCCATTGACACTAATGGAAGATTTGGGCCTTTTTCTGGATATCCCACAATTTATTTTTTTCATTTTTCTTTTGTGGACATCTGAGTTGCTGCCTGTTTGACTGTTTGCATATGCGTGTGTGCACGTACACTGTCACAATCAAAGCTTCTGTTAATTTTCTCCTACAAGTGGAAGAGCAGTGCTTCTCTATGGAATAAATGTGATATGGGGTTTTATCTGATTTGCAGTTCTCTTGTTCCTAATTAGGTTGAAAATCTTCCATACATTATTAGCCATTTGAATTTAAAATACTGTTTTGTTCTCTTCAATGTTTTGTCCATCTGGTGGGTTGCTTTCTTCTCTCTTTTTTTTCTTTTTGGTATACATTACATATTCTATATACTAGCCCCTTATCTGTTATGTGTGCTGCAAGGATCTTCTCCCACTCTGTCTTTCCTTATCTTCATTTCAATGTTTATTAACATTAATTCTTAATTAAAATATAATTTAATTTTATGGTTTTTTTGTCCTGTTTGTGCTTCTTGTGCATTAAGAATGCCTAGCCTGGCCAGTGTGGCTCAGTGTGGTTGACCATTGACCTATAAACCAGGAGATCAGAGTTCAATTTCCGGTCAGGGCATATGCCCTGGTTGTGGGCTCAATTCCCAGTAGAGGTCATGCAGGATGCAGCCAATCAATGATTCTCCCTCATCATTGATGTTTCCTTCTCTCTCTCCCTCTCCTTTCATCTCTGAAGAAAAAAAAAAATATATATATATATATATATATATATATATATATATATATATATATATATTACACACACACACACACACACACACACACACACACAAACACACTGAGTGGCCAGATTATTATGCGTTCAGAGATCATAATAATCTGGTCACTCAGTATGTGAGTGTGTGTGTGTGTGTGTGTATATATATATATATATATATATATATATATATATATATTTCTTTAAAAAAAAAAAAGAACTCCTAACTACCCCAAAGTTGTAAAGGTATTATCTTATCTGTTACAAATTAGATGATTTTACATTTCACATGTGAGCCTTAGTCCACCTTTTTTGTTTGTCAGTCTGTTTTTTGATATGGTGTTAAGTACTCTTAACTTTATATTTTTCTACAGATGGCCAATCACCCCTGCACCATTTGTTGAAAGCCATTTGCATCCCCATCATTCTGCACACCAGTTTGGCCTCAAATCTGAGATGTTTAATATGCATGAGTGTGTTTCTAGGAACTCTGTGCAGTTCTGTGTCATTTTTTCCCCCGTCTATTCCTTTCCTGAGGCAACATTTAGTTTCTATAGCCTTAAATGTCTTATTTTATGAAATGTGTAATTTCTCTCACATAGAAGCCTATAGGTTTTTCCTTTATAAGTCTGCATGGATTTTAGAATCAGCTTTTTAAGGTCCTTTGGTAATTTGAATGGGATTGCATTGAACTTATAGGTTCCTAGAGGCCATTATTTCTTTCCAATCTAACTCCATCTCCAGATAAAGACTCTAATGGAGTTTTCCCTTGTAGCACAAAGGGACCAGTGTACCACATAAGCGCCACACCAAGCAAGACCTCAGACCCCAAATACCCAGGCAAGCCTTCAGCAGTGTCACAGTGTCATGACTTGGTAGAAATGAGGACAGATACAAGGAAAAAGCCAAAATTTAAAAGAAAACAATTATCAAGAAAAGTGAGACGAAAATAGATTCTATAAATTTAAAACAGTTTTCTTGTTAAATAAAAGTGATTTGTTTTAGAAATCATGAATACAAAATAAAACTGCATAAATCAAACTAAATTCAGGATGTATTGTGTATTTTTCTGGCTATCATCTCCATAGGTGGTTCCACACAATACATTATATAATACCATAATTTTTTAAATGTTTGAATAATGTGTCTGTGTGGTTTGGAACTTTTAATCCCTTCACTTTCTTTATCTACTCACTTCTCCTCCACCCCTTCTGGCCCCGGCCAGTTTGTTCCAAGTGTACATGCTTCCTGTTCCATTTTGTTCCTCAGTTTATTGTGTTCACTAGATTCCACATAGGAGTGAGATCATGTTATATTTGCCTTTCTCTGACTGGCTCATTTTACTTGGCATTTTAATCTCCAGGTCAAATGTTTCTTAGCTATAGGGGCTGTGGTGTCTGTGTTGGCCAGAGCTTCTTGCAGTTTGTTGTATGAAAGAATCAGGGAGCCCAGCCAGCAGGCATGGCTCAGTGGTTGAGCATCGACCTATGAGCCAGGAGGTCACGGTTCGATTCCCTGTCAGGGCACATGCCTGGGTTGTGGGCTCAATCCCCAGTAGAAAGCATGCAGAAGGCAGCCAATCAATGATTCTCTCTCATCATTGATGTTTCTATCTCTCTGAAATAAATAAAATATTTTTTAAAAAAAGAATCAGGGAAATGAGTAGAGCTCAGAGGATAACAAAGGAGAGAAAATTGCAGAAGCTGATGAGACTAATTTAAGGGGGAAAAGATGAAATTACTGGTCACAAATAAAAGTTAGTATCAAGAAAGTAAAAGAGGCAGGGAAAAAAAGACCAAAATCCATACAGTATTGAGGAGAGATTTTTTTATGCAGTCAAGAAGTGAGAAGGATGAAAACCTAGGTTTTAAATAAAAAGAAATATATATATATCCTATATAATAAAGAGCTAATGTGCTAATTAGACTGGACGGCAGAACAACCTTCCTGAATGACCTTCCGGGATGACCAGTGGGCAGGGCCACAGGGCCATGAGGCCGTGAGGCAGCAGGGGCCACGAGGCAGCCAGAGCTGCAAGGGCCAAGGTAGCCAGGACTGCGAGGGCCAAGCCTCTTGCACCAATTTCGTGCAACGGGCCTCTAGTATATATATGTATTCCCTTAGGGTAGTGGTTCGCAACCTTTTTAATTCCGCGACCCTTTAATACAGTTCCTCATGTTGTGGTGACCCCCAACCATAAAATTATTTTCGCTGCTATTTCATAACTGTAATTTTGCTACTGTTAATGAATTGTAATGTAAATATCTGTGTTTTCTGATGGCCTTAGGCTCTACAGCAGCGGTTCTCAACCTGTTGAGAACCGCTAGCAGGGACGCCTAAGACCAATGCCCTAAGGCTTAGGGAATTGCTTGAAAAAATAAATCAAAAATGTTAATAGTCTTGTAATTTGATTATCTTTCTTTGATTCTGGTTCTCTGCCAAGGGCTAGACCTCAAAGAAATTGATACTTGTATGGTTTATATATGAAACTCATGAAGGCAAAAATGCTAATTTTGCGTAGTACACGAGGCTTTGACGGAGGACGTCTGAGAAGCAGCTGGAAATGCATGGAACTCCTTAAGGCATAGGAGTATACTCGAAAACACTTTGTAAATGTGAAAGTGACATGCTCATGAGGCATGATCAGTTATGAGAACGAACGCTGTTTACAAAGCATTATTATTAAAGCAGGATCTATACCCCTCTGGATGCCTTTAAAATGCAGGCTCCTGAACCTGTCAACCTGAATCAACTCCAGCAGACTCTACGTTTTCAGCAGGTTCCTTGTATCACACTTATATGCCGCCAAACTTTGAGAACCACAGTATCTGAAAGTCTTGAACAGGTTTACATTCCCATAACAAAATGCAAGGTGTTTTTTGGCTTGCATGTCTTGAAATAATGTGTTGGCTTCACTTAGCTCAAGTAAAAAAATTTTTTTTTCCTAGTCCTCAACATCCTGGGAGAAGCAAAGAGTCCTTGGTGGACTCTGAAAATCCATTTGTGTATGGGGTCTGAATCTATCCTTTGGTTTGCACATATATGTATTTTAATTTGTCAAATATAAAAAGGATTTTGTCATTATTTATAAAAATGTATTAAAATTATTATTACCCTCAAACTAGTAGAACCAATATTATTTTTTGTTCAATTACAATTTTTTGAGCATTGGGGGGAGGGGGAATGGGACTAGTGAGATCTTTATTTTATTCATTAATTTAGTCAGTCAGTCATTTATAATCTGAGTGTTTCTGGTAAGCATAAACCATCAGCCAGGGCAGAACTTTTGCCATAACCCAGAGCATTGCCCTCTAGTGTCTGAACAGGCAAATCCAGCTGAAGTGACTATAGTTGGGCTCCATAGATCTGCATGGAATTGCCTGTGGTATTGGCAGAAGTTAATTTGTGGTTGCTCCATTGCTTTCCCCCCCCCCCCCCCCGCCACCCCCCCACATACAAACACACCATTTCAGGGGTACAGTGGCATGACACAGAGATTTGGGGAACCACTCATTTACTTATTTAATTGACTCATGTGACATCATTAACAGAAATCAGGGGTATGAGTAACACTCGCAAACACTGCAATTTGGTCCACACCTTGTTTTGGAGATTCACTCTAGATAGGAGGTTTCAAATACTTTTGAACTTTGACCAAGCATTATATGGCATTTAAAAGCCAGCTGGTTTAGTAGGATAGGGAAATCGCATGAATAGGTTTGTACTTTATATTTTTACAATTTCAGTCAGAAGCAATAACAACAAACAAAACAAAGAACAGTTTGCATCAGGCAAGAGGGGGCCTTTGCTCTCCATATCAGATATGAAAAGAAAATTCAGTTTGCCAGTCTTAACAATTGGTTAGAGATTCTATCAAACCTGAAACTCACATTATTAGAGGTTAAAAGTTTAAAACTTACATGAAACTTTAGTGTGAATGGGAAAGAGGTTTTGTAAAACCCTTCCTAGTTCTTTTAAGCTCTCCCCTCTAAACTTCTGCCCCCACCACACACACCCATGACACAAGGTTTCTTTTTCTTTCTTCTTTTCTTTGTGTATTGCTTTTCCTCCAGAAAATGGTAAAAAAAAAAAGTCTCCAAAATATTTAAACACTATTAGTTCTATTGAGTTACAGATATACTTGTTCCCCTTTTTTCACTCACTCATCTAAATATTTCTTTCCTAAATTTAGGCTAGAAAATGAAGAAAGGAAGCATTTGCATGGAAAAAAAATCTAATACCAGTTCAGAATATATGCATGAGAGGTTTTCACAAATCAATTATTCTCTTTAGACTTAGAGAGCTAATTGAGTTGACCTATTGAGCAACTAGCCTTTTCCAGGAGCAAGCAAATTTCCCAGTGGGAGACTTGCTGATAAAACTATTGGGACTGGCACGCCACCTAGTGGTATTTCTACAAAATACACTTTACCAGGAAAAGGCCAAAAAATCCCACAAAACTTAGAAATTCCTTTCAGCAAATTGAGTCAAAGAAAATTCTCCCACAACATTAAAATCCCATTAACTTTTTATGGAAAATAACAATATTATTTATGGCCTTAAAACCCTGTTCTTTATTCAACCATCTATTTAATTTGTTAAGAAATACTAAGTAAATCTGTTTTGCTGTTAATTTCTATTTTTCTTCTTGTTACTGGTATGCATTTGAAAGATATATAGCAGAGGCTAAAGAACATCATCCAACATTGTTTCAGAATAAAATAAATCCTCATGTAATTTAGAAATAGCCTTCCAAGTGTGGGAGCCACACACATTTATTTCATTCAACATGCATGAAAAATTAATTAGGTCACAGTTAACACCATCAATGTCTGCACAAACAGACATCATGTGGGTTCTAACAAGATGAACTGAGTAGGACACAATATCACGTCTGTGGTTTTCTTGCCCCAAACTGGAAGACACTGGAGAAATTCAAATTGAGTGACATTCTACAAAATAACTGGCCTCAACTCTTCAAAAACATCAAGGTCCAGAAACAAACAAAAAAAAGCTAAGGGACTGCTCCACATGAAAGGAGTCTCAAGAGACATGACAAGGGATTCCAATGTGAATGAATCCTGGACCTGGGGGAAATAGCATAGAAGGACATTATTTAAACAAATTATACCATTTAAAAGTAGATTCTGGGCTAAATAGCAGTATTGCATCAATGTTCCATTTTCTTACTTTGATTGTAATACTATGTAAGGAAATTTTGTTTGTCATAGGAAGTAATCATGTAAGAGTTGAATCAGCATATGGACCCAGAGCGTTGAGGTGAGTTTGCTTGTAGATGGTGCAAGAAGGAAAGACGTCAGAACAGGAATTCCTGAGTTGGTGGTTTCTTCTCCCTGGCCTTTTCAGAGCTGCCTGGCTTAGGGCATGAATCCTTTGTGCCTTAACTTCTACATCTGTGTAAGGGGAGGCAAATTTTCTTTAACCTGTTCTATCCAACAGCTCCCAGTAATGCAAAGTTAGATAAAGATGTGTTAGGTCCCTGTATAGAGAGAGGGATACAGAATGCCTTTGCTGGTGAGGGAATAAGTAGCCAGGAGAGAAGACACATCCACTTGTCTTCATATAATGAAGGAAGATGACAAGACAGAGAAAATTATCAGTCCTTTATATCAGGTATACCTACAA
Source organism: Cnephaeus nilssonii (assembly GCF_951640355.1). Lineage (NCBI taxonomy): Eukaryota > Metazoa > Chordata > Mammalia > Chiroptera > Vespertilionidae > Cnephaeus > Cnephaeus nilssonii. The sequence continues at coordinate 14,530,419 of NC_137082.1, read as the reverse complement.
CAGTCCTCACTTCTCAGCATACTTCCCTCTGCTATCCCATCAGATTCACAGAATGACTTTCCAAAGCATATGGATGGGGTTTTATAAATCACATTTTATTAATGGTGAAAGTAGGGCTCACAGATAAATAGCAACATCTCAATTTTGTTTTATGAGTTTGTTCTGGGCAGAGTTGGAGTGAGTTGTCTAATGGGCAGTCACTGCTTCTGGGTTTGATGCAAGCTAGTCACTTAGCAGAGGCACTGAATTGCAGCAAGGCTGTGTCTTTGAAATATTCCAGATGTGGATTGACATCTTCTCTCCACCACTTCCTAAGCTACCAGACTTCAGCCTGAGCTGTTTTGCTTCTTTGAGCCTCAGTTTCCTTATGGTTTTATGCTTTTTACCACATATGCATGTCTGTGAATGATACACAGCAGTGAGTAATGTATAAATTTATTGTAACTTGATGGAAGTATATAATATACTTGTGGAAAGTGCCATAGTGTACAACTGCATGGACTTTCACAAACAAATCACACCTGTGTGACCACCACCTAGATCATGAAAATGAACATCAGCAGCACCCAAAAGCCCCTTCTCATGTATTTTTAATTATGTAAATGGTTTTCTATTGTTTGTATCACTTTACAACTAGCTCTTTTCAATCAGCATCACACTTTTGATCTCTAAACTGCTATATTGAATTTAGTTCAAACTGAGAATAGCAGTTTTCTATGGAACATTTTTAACAGTTTATCATTTAATAAAATAATGTATTGAGGAGAGAAGTGGGAAGAGGGAATAAATGAGGGAGGTGGGGAGGAAGGGAGGGAGAGAGGGAAGGAGTGAGAGAGGGAAGGAGAAAGGGAGACAGAGGAAGAAAATATAGATATCCCAGCTCATCCCCCAACAGTGAATGACCAAACTCAGGAATGGCCCGACCAATAATCTCCCCAACCTGGACAGTTCCGCATTCCTCTACTTTTTTTCATGTGATAGAGAATGTTCTGGAATGTTTACTTGCATGGGTGTTCTCTAATAGGTTATTTCTCACCTGTAAACACTACTGAGAAACATCCATTCCCTGTCTCTTTATCCTAAGTCATTTTCAGATCCCTATGGATGCTTGCCAAGCATTTTATTTTATTTTATTTTTCCTTCTGGGCTTATCTTGGTGTTTGCTGCTTTCTTAGCCCAAGTAGACTAGATAAAAATTCCGGCAATGGTCCTGACTGTCCATGCACATTCAACTGCAGGAGGAGTGGAGGTTTGACTCACACATCTCTGGCCCCCCTTATGGTATAATGATCCTCATCAGCGCACGCTGTCTAAAGCCCCATCTAAACCAAATAACATCACCACCTAACCACTCTCCTGCCAGTGGTACTCTCGGCCACTGGTCACTGCTTCAGTTACTCCTGTCTGAAAGCTTAGCTATGATGGCTCCCCATGTCATTCATGTTTCTTCTGTATCTTGAGGTCCTGGGCGAGTTGGGAGTGACCAGTCAAACCCTACTTGACATGTTTATGCTGGTGGTCACCTCATCAAGCACTCCAACTTCTGTCAGCCTTTGCCTGGGGGCTCCTCTTCCTCTTGGCAAGACATGGTACAGATGATAGGAAGAGCTCAGGGTGCTTTGGAGCCAGAACAAACAGGGCACAAATCACACCTAGTAGCTGTGTGACCTAATAACTTTGTTACACGAACCAATAATCAATGTTCTCATTCTATATGAGAATTAAGTGAAATAATGGAAAAGGGAATGTAAGATACAGATCATAGAACCTGACCCATGTTAGATACTAAGAGATATTTCCTTTCACTTTTTCACTCCTCTCCTATCTTTAAATCTTCTAACTCTTTCCTTCCCTCCCTCCCCTCTTCCTTTCCTTCTTTCCTTCCTCCCTTCCTTTTCTATTACCCAAAAGCAAAGGTATATGTTGCTAAATCAAGGTGGGAGGTTCATGTATATGTGCCATATATCAAATGTGTGTCTCTATAGGTTTGCAATATTTCACAATTAAAAAACAAAATATTAAAACAATACCCACTGTGGGGGGGAGGGAATGCCTAAAGACCCAACAGAAAAATGGAAGCAGAATATCTAAAGCTGAGATTTGTTTGCATTTTTTAGATGCTCAGGGAACTGAGAACCACTGGCCAGGCCTTCCGCCACAACTGTGCACTTCTTAGGAGAGTGACTCGGTTTGGGATAGAGACCCTTGCCCATGTCAGCTTGTCCAAGTGACACAGGCATGTACAGAGGAATTGTTGGGACAGATATTTGAAGATTCCAGCAACAGCAAAGGTAAAAGATGTCCATCAGATCTTTTCCATTTGTTTGGGTCAGAAGAAAGTAGAAAACGTAGGCTAAAGAATACTAAACAAAAATAAGTTCCGTTTATGTCCCCATTCCCACCCCTAAATGCAGGTGAGAGAACCAGAAGTCTAGGAAAGACCTGGGTAAAACTCCTTGCTGCATTTCCATCAAGTAACTGAATCTTGGGAGACCAGTTTCAGAGCCAAAGTCTCCTGCGTTCGGCCCAGAGTGGACCTAAACTCCGGGGTCAGCCCTGCGATGATCCGGGTCTCAGCCTTCTGGGCTCCTAGAATCTGAGAGGGGGGAGATTGAGTTCAGGAATGAGAGGGGTGTAGCTGACATGGGATTGGGCATTTAAAGCACAATCTTAGAGGGGTGGAGCCATGACTGTAATGTGCTGGGTGTCTCAATGGAAACTAACAAACTGTCACAGAGAATTGTCAATGAAAATATAAGCATCGTTACAATAAAGGAGATGTACACCCTGTCCAGGTGGCTCAGTTGGTTGAAGCATTGTCCATACACCAACAGGTTTCGGGTTCGATTTTTAGTCAGGGCACATACCTGGGTTTCAGATTTGATCTCTGATAGGAGCACATACGGGAGGCAACCCACCAATGTTTCTTTTTTTTAATTTGCTAATTAAATTTATTTTAAATTATAGTTGACATACAATATTATATTAGTTTCAGGGGTACAGCATAGTAATTAGATATTTACATATCTTACGAAGTAATCACTTCAATAAGCGTATACACCTGACACCATATATAGTTATTACAATATTATTGACTATATTTCCTGTGCTGTACTTTACATCCCTGTGAACTATTTTTATGACTGGCAATTTGTACTCACATGTTTCTCACATCGATGTTCCTCTCTCTCTCTCTCTCTCTCTCCCTTCCTCTCTCTAAAGTCAATAAACATATCCTCGGGTGAGGATAAAACAATATATAAAGGAGATGTTCATAATGGTTCTTGGTTTTTATTCACATTTTTCTTTGATCTGCATATTCTGAGAATCAATTTGTGTGCCTTTGCATGATATTGGTAAGAGTAATGACCATGTTTAAATGTAGCAGATAGAACAACTGTGTATGCCTATGTGTTTCATACACAAGGTTTTCGGGGGAGGGGCAAATTTTCCCAAGTGCCCTGCCTTCCTCTTTAACAGAAAAGTGATAAAGATAGCTCAACAGTCCTTTGCCTCAGGTGCTATCAATCCCCAGGTAATGCTCCCAGCATTGGCCCCTGATACTCTTGGCTGGAGGCCAGCAGGTAACTTCAGGTGCACTTCAACAATGGAAGATGGGTGATCCCAGTAGCTATCAGCCCAAGTTCCTGGTGGTCTTCCCTGTACATGATAGATTTCCTCCAGACAAAGCCAAACCCTGCCAGTCATTGCTCTCTGAGGCAGTCTTTCAATGTGGAGAGCTTAAGCTTTGTAGAACTTCCCTTCACCCCCACACCAAGACTGAAGTTTTCTATGTTCCTATTCTTATAGGGTCCTTCTCTATTTTCTCACCTATTTCAACAACTTTCACATCTGTCACCATTCAACCATGCTCTCTCCCAGTGTGTGGTATTTGGCTTTTCAATTGTGGAGGGGATGTTCGACTAAAAAGTAAAAAATAAATAAATAAATTCCCCACTGCCTCTCCGACTATATTTGTGTAATTGTGTCAGACAGAGTTGAGTGTGTATGTAAGTGCATGGTGTGTATATATATATATGTTGAGTGATGGTTTCCGCACATGCTGAAAATAAGGTTTAAATTCTTTATGGTCTGATAAATGAGAAATTAGCAAAACCAACTATCTCAGGAATCAGCACCTCATACTTCACTGCAAGAAATGAGAATAAAAAAAGATGCTGGCCTGTGTGAGGAGCTTTTTACAAGGTCTGTTTTAACCCTGTCCTCTGAGATGGTCTTGAGGCAATGGACCCCACTGGTAATAAGCACATCTAGCACCAAGATCTCAGTTTCTAAATACCACTCTCCAGTAAAAAGAACCCAGGATCTTTGGAGAAATGGTCAATATAAGCCTGGCACTTGGGCTAGAAAATAAAGAAATACAGAATGATGGGGACGTGTTGTATTAATCTGCTCAGGCTGCCATAACAAAATACCACAGGCTGCCTGACTTAAACAACAGAAATGTTACTTTCTCAGAGTTCTGGAGGCTGGAAGAGATGAAGGTGCTGGTAGGGTTGGTTTCTTTTGAGATCTGTCTCTGTGGGTTGCTGATGACCGCCTTCCTGCTACATCCTCGCATGGTCTTTTCTCTGTGTGTGTGCATGGAGAGAGACAGGGCTCTGGTGTCTCTTCTTCTTCTTATGAGGACACTAGTTCTATCAGATTAGGGCTCCACTCTATGAACGCATTTAACCCTAATCACCTCCAAAAAGGCCCTATCTTCAAATATAGTCAGTCACATTGGAGGTTAGGGATTCAACATATGAATTTATGGGAAGGAGATACAATTTAGTTCATAGCACGTGCCAAAGGTACACAGGGGCCAGCATGAAGGGGCTTTTACTGGCCACACATCTTGATAGCAACAAAGCATAACCTTGATTAAATACTAATCCATATTTCCATGCTGATATAATTAAGTCAATAAATACATTAAAAACTGGGGGAGAAGACAGAGCTCTTCCTTGTAGTAGAAAACCAGTTAATGTATAAAAAGTTATGGAATTAGATAATCACAATCATCATTTAGAAATCAACTTAGTGAAACCTAATTCAGGCAAAAATTTCCAAAAATGATCAAAGCAATGAGTAAACTATTGAGATACAGAATATTTACATGATTTCAAAGTATCTCCCTAAGATAACTATACCTTATATTGACTGAAAAATAATATTGACTAGATGCTTCATCACTAAATAGAATCTCTATCTATCTATCTATCTATCTATCTATCTATCTATCTATCTATCTATCTCCCTAAGCAACCATTACAACCAAACAACCGGAATGACCAGAACTACCAGTCAACCAGTCGTTATGACGTGCACTGACCACCAGGGGGCAGATGCTCAATGCAGGAGCTGCCCCTTGGTGGTCAGTGCGCTCCCACAGCCAAACTCCCACAGCCGGCAAACCTCCCCCGGTCCCTCCCCCCGCCTGGCAAACCTCCCATGGCCTCTTCCTCCCTTGCTCTCCCCCTCCTCCCACTGTCCGACAGGCCCAACCCAGCAGGCCCCGTTCAGCGGGCCAGCAGTCCCCCAGACCCCCAGGCCCCCGGGACCCGGCTGGCAGCTGGCAGGCCCCAGCTGGCCCGGTTCCAATTGGGACTGGGCAAGACAGACCTAATAGGCCCTGATCGCTGGCCAGGCCTAGGGACCCCACCTGTGCATGAATTTCAAGCACCAGGCCTTTAGTATATTCAGAATAAAGAAGGGGTTGTAATCCAGTGCATGCAGACATGGCAAGCCATGTGACACTCTGGCCTACATGCTAAGATGGAGAGTATTTATAGAAGAAAAATGGAAGAAAGGGGAAGGGGATGTTTGAAGTATAGACCTTTATATAAACATACAGTTCTTCCTGTAGGGATGTCATATGTGGGTTCTCTCAGTTATGTAGAGTGTGAGAACTTCCATAAGCTCTGGCTCCTCCCATAGAGCCTCCCTACTGATTGATTATGTTTGCTGAAGGTTGCAGTTAGTCTTAACCTTTACAAAGGGAAAAATACCATTTTGCGGTAGAGAAATCACCTACACCAAGTCATCAAAACTAACTGATATTGAGATGAACCATATAATGTGCCTTCTGCTATGTATGAGGCACTGAAAATGACACATCATTTCTTGGATATTCCTGTCAAAATATTCATAACTGAATCTCATTATAAGGAAATATTTAAGGTAATTAGTTGTGGGCTATACGACTAAGGAAAGGAACAACAACAAAAGAAAACACATCACCATACTTGTGATATCTATTTCTGTCCTATATCTTAATGCCATTATATTTGTAATGAGAAAATATTAATAATTTGCTAATTCTAACTGTTGAAAATTCTTTGTACTTACTTTAAATATCCTAACTTTAATAATTCCTCTGTGGTTATATAAGAAATATATATAAATGGTAAATAAATTCATGTGTGGATAGATGTATAGATATATGACAGATATGTAGATAGATGATAGAAAGATAGATAGATAGATAGATAGATAGATAGATAGATAGATAGATGAAGGTAGTTAATGTAAATGTATACTACTGATGAATCTAGTATGAGAGTTCTTTGTACTATTCTTATAACATTTTGTAAATTTGAAATTTTAACAATTTATTTTAATAGAAACTTGAATTTAGTGAAGTGAAGTGACTTAGAGTCACATAGCTGAAAAGTCACAAAATGGGAACTGGATTGAGAAGACATGAACTTTAGTTTCCTAGTATTACTCCTTGTTTAGATGAAAGGGATGTATAGAGACATGATATATTTCCATATGTGCCTCAGTTTCATCACCCAGTAATTTTTAGACCAGTCTGAAATACTCTAACCTTCTTACTTTGGGAAGTAAAAGCTCTGACAAAAATAAATTATTTATACTTCAAACCTTGCCTCATTAAAATCACACTGACTTAAGAGTTCCTGTGATGCAACCTCAATCACGAATTCCCTCTGAAGTGGATTCAGTGATGACCCTTCTTACACAAATTCCACTTGATAGCATGTGGTCTACACCACAACTTTATAAATATTTCCACTCTGATATGGCATCAGACTGAAAGAATTTTCAGAGAAGTAAAATTTTAATGTGCAGAATCACATCAGGAGAGTTGAGGGTTTCCTCCAACTCTGTTGTGTAGTTCTGCAACCCATTCCATACCCAGTGTATAAAATTATAATCTTCCTAAAATAAAGCTTAAAGCCAAGAAGTTAACATAGTCAAGAACCAGTGGCTATTTTCAAAGTATAATTTGAGAGGGGTTTTGGTAAGATTTTTGTCAAATATATTAATTATCAATGTAACTGTTCTGCCATTATTCTTTATACTTTTAATTTTTGGGGTCTTAAATGTCTGCTTTAAACTATAACCCCTAACCACCCCTCTCTACTAATGTACTTTAACCAACTCCCTCTACAAATTTGATCAATTAATAACTTCATGATAAATTACTATCAAGCCAGTATGGATGGAGTACAGTGAATTGACAATAAGTATAAAAGATGATAGAGGAGAAAACCAATCTCTAATAGAGGTGGAAAGGCTTGATAAATCAATCACCTGGATTTTTACAATTTTATTTAAACCCAGTAATGAGATGGGTATAAACAAACAAACATGATCTCAGGTGTATACATTTGTCAAAACTCAACAAGTGGTCCACTTAGTATTTTTCTTTTTATTCTATATATATTTTACCTTAAAGGAGGAAGAGGAAGAAGTAGAAGTAGGAGGGGAAAGGAGAGGGAAAGAAAGAACTGTAAACAAATGAACTTGAGTTATAATACACATGCTGGAGTATTTAAGATAAAGGATATTTATATCTGCAAATTACCTTGAATGCATACAAAAATATGATGTATTTATAATGGAATTCATATGTGATAAAGCAAGCAAGACTATTAAAATGTTAATTATAGAAGGTAGGTTATGGGTAGATAAGTATATTATTATGACTGTAATATTTTTATAACTATATGAAATTATAAATATTTATAATATTTTTTTATTTTTGTTATGTTTAAATTTTCTATCTTGAGCAAAATAGAAGTATTCAAAAGTGTATAACTTTGGACTATTTCAAAACCAACAATATATACCATTTGTCCAGAAGCAATCTGTCCATACAAATCTCTCTCCCTAAAATCAAATCTTTATTTCTCTCTTTAGTTGTATAATAAAATTCTGATATTTTATGGTGTTTTTATCCTTAATTGGAACCAGATGAAGCCATGTCACTTTATTCAATAAATTTTATTTCTAGGATTAATAACACTCCATTAAAATGCCAATGCCACTGGCAGGGCATTGAGTCTACTCTGTCCTGGCTGTATCCACTTTGCCTAGAACAAAAGCTGAAACCTAGTAGATGTTGAGTAAATATTTTGTGGAAGATTAATTGGAACTATAAAATAAAGGAAAGCATGACAAATGGGATTTCTGACAGGACCTGAATGTCATCTGGCAAATGAGAGTACAGAAACACTCACAATTTCTGTCTAGTTGAGGGGTCAAGACCAATGATGATTGGAACCAAGAGTTGAAGCTATAAAAGTTCATTATAAAATTACTCTATATAATAAAGATGTAATATGCAAATGGTCATTACGCTGTGAAGCGTAACGACCGACTGCGTAACGACTGGATCACGTATCAGCAGGACGGTGGGGCAGCGAGCTACAAGCGGGCAGTGTAGAGCTACAGGAGGGGGCAGAGCAGCAAGCTATGAAGGGGAATGGTGGGAGAGGAGGCAGGGGGCGCTACAGGAGGGTGGGGCAGTGGGCAGAGAGCTACTGGAGGGTGGCAGTGAGCTACTGGTGAGCTACTGGCACACGGATTCATGTGCAGGGCTACTAGTTCAAAAATATTTATTGATAGGTATCTTTTTGTGCACAAGGTAGCTTCATGAGGTTCACAACCATTAGTCAGATCTGGATTTAAGCTCCTATTGACTCACTGTGTAATCTTCAGTAAGTTTATTAACCTTTTTATGCACCAGTTTTCTCATTTGTATAATGGAAACAGCAAGCATTGCCTTAGAGGGTTGTTTTAAAGATTCATGAGTTATTTCTGTGAAGAACTTGGCAAAACCAGACACAGAGTATTTCAAAATTAATAGCTCTTTTTATATAATAAATATATAATACCAGAGTTCAGACTGATGTAAGTAACACAGTGTCCCAAAGATGAGCCTTAGTTATTCAGATGGACATTTATAATTAGAACCAGAGGGCCGGTGCACGGATTTCTGCACCAATGGGGTCCCTTGGCCTGGCCTGCACCCTCTCGCAATCTGGGACCCCTCAGTGGATGTCAGACTGCTGGTTTCTGCCTGATCCCCACCAGCCAGGCTGAGGGACCCCACCGGTCGTGCACCTGGCCTCTGGTATGCATATAAGATCTTTGGTTAATCTCTTCCAGCCCTCCTCCCTCCCCCTTTCCCTCTGAGATTCATCAGTCTGCACCACGTTTCTATGCCTGTGCGTTGAGCACCTGCCCCATAGTGGTCAGTGTACATCATAGCTACCCGTCAAATGGTCAAACAGTTGGATGGTCACTTAGACTTTTATATATATAGATGCTTTGATTATATATATATATATATATATATATATATATATATATATATATATAAATAAAAGAGCTTGCTCTGTGTGTTTAGCCAACCCTGGTGGCACAAAGGAAGGATCTGCAGACAATAGCCATATGCCACAGCCAACTCCCCTGTAATCACATATCTTTCTCACAAGCCTTGATCATGCATGTGGAGGGGGCTGCTGGTCTTCGCCATACCTTTGCACAGCTCGGCCACATTCTTATCAATCACCAGTTCAAATGTCAGATTCACAAGTGGACAATCATCAGTAAGGCAATCAAAGTTTATCTTTGGCATGTCCCATCTTCCCTTTCAATTCTCCCTTCTTTCTTTTTTCACACATCTTGCCCAAGTCCTAAATTCATCAATGGAGAGCACTGGTTTTCCAATGAACAAATCCTGGAACAATGGTGCCATGTATTCTACAGCAATTATCTTCAAACTGGGGTGCTTCTACCCCTGAAGGAATGGGAACACTTTCCCACAGGCAATGGTTGTGTAAGAAAACCTATGTCCACATCTAATTGCTATAATAGTATTTCCTACGGTCAGTCTAAATTCTCATTTCAACAGCCCATATCCCACTCTTCATGGAGGGCAGATTTCTCCCCTCTTCCCCGCCCCCCCCTCCACCACTTCCTAAACCAAACTGCACTGCTTTCTCCAGAGTGGAATACTCTCCAGGGCATCATGCAGAGGAGGAACAGTCCCTAATGACTAATCCAGCCATTATAAATCTCATGGGAGATACCTGCCATTGACTGGCTTTTCTTAAGAGTAAGACATGTCATTGTAAATACACATTTGGAGCCTTGTTGGGATATTCTGATTACATATGATAGAAGAATATGATACACTGATGGAAACAACCTGATGGTACAGATATTAAGGACAGGTGTACCACAATTTGCCAATCTTAACAATTTCAATTAAAAAAAAACTTTTACCACAGTGATCAGTTGTATTTATTATTTGCTTAGTTCATTTCAACTAGTGCTTCAAGTGCTATACTTCTCACAAAGACTGGAAATTTAGGGAAGGTCTACTTCTGCTCTATAGCATTGATGCTGCTCAGCAGACCACACATTTATCATAAATTCAAGCCTATTGATTTGCCACTCTAATTTGATTGACAAAAGAGGTAGACCAGTTGTTTGTACACACATAATTTTATGTTTGGGCTAAGTGGCTTGTGCTAATTAGACGTGGGACAAAATAAACTCTTAAGTCCCTTGAGAGAATGGTCTTGTTTTATTTTATTTGGTTTCCCCCAGTACTTGGCCCACAATACACTGTTGTTAACTAAATGAATTAATGAATGAATATATTACTAAGAGAGTAGTGTGCCAGAGTCCCCATCACACAGCTTAACTCTATAGAGAGCAACTGAAAAAAAAGTTTTATATTCTTCCAGTTCAATTTCATTTCACTTAAAATAAGATCCCTTACTTTTAGTTAGTAACTTAGTGGCCCCTGCTCATTTTTGTTGCAGATAATATGTTCTATTTTTCCTAAATAGGCATTACTGACCCATTGTTTTATTTTCAATAGCCAGAGGTTGCTGGAAAAGGTAGTAACTCTTCACTTCTTTGCATCATCCCTTAATTGAAATTTCTTAGAGATCAGTTGATAGTTACTCCAGTAGAGACCACTGCCATTGTTAGGCACAAACCACAATTCAAACAAGAGGTATATGGTGATGGTAAAGAATGGAGGGGTTGGAGGCGGGAGTAAAATACTATTTTCAAAGATCTACTTGGCTACAGCCCTGTTCTGGGTTCTTCTCGGGGTTCTTGAAATAGCCATCATTTTGTAATATGTTTTCTTAAGTGAGATACCACAGGGCAGTGGGAAGAGCATGGATTTCACAGCCCATACATCTCAATTTGAAAATTACTCCCAACTTAATAGCAAATTAATGGAGTGATTAGAAGATGGTGAGACTTGGGTTTAGAATTCTGGTTGAACCACTTCAATTATTTTGACAGCTTGAGTATGTTTCTAAACCTTTCCAATCCTGTCTCCTCCTCTGTAAAGTGGAATAATCAGAACGGCCTCCCAAAACTCTTGGGAGCCGAGAAACTGAAACAGCCTGTGCTCAGTCCTGTTTATCCTGTGAGGAGCCATTTAACTGCTCTGACCCTGGCACCCTTTCCAGTCTTCCCTCACCTCATCCCCACAAGGTTGTAAGGACGACCTGAAAGTGCTTACAGGGGGTCTGGCACCTGGGATCTCCAAAGAAAACATTATTAATAATCTTAATGAGAGTGGCATGATTAAATTTAAATACTAGTTAATATTAGCACTAGTATTAGTTTTAGTAATAGAAAGTGTTAGTAAGAAAGAAGATGCAGTCAAGACCCAGACCTGAAAAGTGAATTAACAGACGTGTATTTTATTATTTTGCATTTTTCAAATCAAATGGAAGTTTCCCTCAATGCTCATCTCTTCCGTTCTCTTTCCTGCCCTTTGGCGACCATTAAGCTCCTGGTTTCGGACTGATTAAAAAAGCAGGCCGCAACAAATGCCTGCCCGCACTCCTGAGCTGAAGTGATTTCAGTGTCCTCTAAAATATTAGATTTTTCCCTCGCTCGTATTTACTATGCACAGATGCAGAAGGAGAATTACTCAAGTTTTGCAATAAAAATAAGCTTGGCTTTGCGAGCACCTGCTTTCCGCCGTTTAATAATGCCGAACTCCCTTCTTCTCTGTGCTTCTGTTTACTCTTCTGCAAATTATTTTTGTTCTCAGTTGACAAAGATAAATGATGGGATTAATATATATTGAAGAAGTCTCTGTGAACAGCATGGCGGCTCCGAGGAAGGGTGGGTATATTTCCCTCAGGTAAGGCAACACAGAAAACTGGATTAAGAGTAATTTGCTGTGGGGCTTATAGATGATCACCATCCATTAGTGGTACACCGTTTATGAAAATTGCTTTTTCTTAAATAAAAATTAGAATGGCTTTCATTTACCTTGTCAAGAATGAGCCAAGCCTACTGCATTTTCCCCCAAGGGAAGACAAAACATCAATGACAAGGTTTAGATTTTTTATTTAACCTCATAGCAATCTCCAAACTGTTGAGAGTAACAGTGAACAAAATGTGTGGCAAGAAACTTTAGTCTATAATGTTCAGCCATTGTGTTTGATTAGAGCTAAAACCTGAAAAAAATATTATTTGTAAGAAAAATTATTAAATACAATGTTGTATCTTTTGATAATTATTTGTATCTTTAAATACAATGTTGTATCTTTTGATAATTATGTATGAAATATAAGTAGGGGTGTTTCAAAATGATATGGAGGCCTTCAGTATCACGGTATTTTTATTTCAATATTACAGGATCATTTTGAGTAATAAAAGTAATATTTTCAACCAACGGATTCAAATGCTGTCTCCCTTATCATGGCATTCTCAGCATGAAGCCCAGACACTTACATAATCAGTATGATGTGTAATAAACCCTTATTTACATTTTTGACAGTTCCTATAATAGAACGTTTTTTCCCTTTTTAGGAATGCAGTTATTTATTGTTGTGCCTAAAATAAAAGTTGAGACTTTGTAACATTTGGACAGTTTTTTTAATGCATCCATAATGATGATAACATGAGTCAGAAGTGCTCATTATTTATGACTAAGCTTAGAAATTTTTTACCTTCCCTGTTTCAGTGAGTAAGCAAAATAGTTTTACTCTTATATTTCCAATTTGCATCTTTAGGTTGGAGTTGCTATCAGGTCAGCATCTTCAAAGAGAAACAAAAATAATGTAGGAACTAGCCATGCCCACATGTGCTCACACCAACCTCAGTCTTGCCACGATCCAAAGCAGCTGCGGTTTCTGTACAAGATTGTCATGAAGGTTGCAAAGTCATGGATCTCCTACAAGAGAATTGGGGTGTGGATCACATCCATGATTTAGAAAAGATAAATGAAGATTTGTGTGTTCAGAGCATTTGGGTGAGGTTAGAATATATAACGTTTCTGTCTCAGGTTAACCCACTGGGAACTGTAGTTCTCTGGAAGCTAAAGAAGCTACCAACCAGCTGCATCTTAAAATTGGAAATTCTAAATCTTTCACTGGGCTCTGACACCTTAATTGGTCAGGGTTCCTCAGGTATGGCCTCTGTGGTTCTGTTGAGTGGGTGGTATTGGTTTGTAGAGCACCCCTTAGGAATGGTGATATGGCCTCCTTGTGCAATGCCTTGTCCCTGCCTCTCTCATTTATCCAGCTCATGGACACGTAAACTCCAAGGTTGACAACATCTACCCAGACCCAGAGTTAACAGGTAAGCAGAGATAGTAAACACACTGCATGACAGACTCAACCAACAAGGGGAACTGGGTGGCACGATTAAGCAGATCATAAAACCTACAAAATTTGGCTTTATTGATTCTGAAATTTTTATTTCACCCAAGTGAACAAAGACTTGGCTGGAGCCTTTAGAATATCACGCCAGGGCAAATTCCACATAGGCCTACCTGTAATCAATCTTCTCAAACCCAATTCTTCACAGCTGAATTTCGCAAAATTCTCCTAGGAGATTTGGTCAATGCCCAAGTGAGTCAGAAACCTTCATGTTCACTGGAGGCTAAAAGCTGACTGATGTTATAACTCCTGAGCAATCAGGCAGGTGTTAACTCTCCTACATACCCTTACCCTCTTAGTGCTGCATTTACACAACATCTAAGCATAGACTGGAACAAGAGAACAGAGACTTTCTCAGTTTAGAAACATTAAGTAGTTTTCTTTACTTGCCTTTCGCAACCAAACAAGACAGGAACTGCAGCCTTAAAATCAATTCGAGAGAGTCCCTTGGTGTTCTCACCTGTGAGAGCAAAATTCTGAACAGAAAAAATGAGATTCATACTGGAGGTCAGTTCCCTTCTAGTGCCTAGAATTCCTAAGATTGTCACTGAATGGCCCATATGGTGATAGAAATATGGGTTTCTGGGAGTAGCCTTGTTATTGCAACCCCTTTAAAATTGGGTTTGAATTCCATTATGAAAGTTGCCTCCAAGAACCATATTGAGGTCATGAGTGATTACTTATGCCATCTTCTGCAGTTGGGATTCAGATCAATCCAGAGACAAAAACTTGAGGGACATGGATCAAAAGGGACCTTGTCAAAGAAAAACACACCTGCGAAAAGGTGTGAGAACAATGTGGCAGGGACCATGGGAAGTCCTGTCTTAACTACACAAGGAGGGACCTTGTTTAAAATAATTCCCTCTGCCAGGACATTTGAGAAATAAAGTTTGGAAATCTATCTCATAGATAAAATCATCTTCAATATTGTTTTCAATTTGTTCTGTATCAAATAAAAATGCATACTAACAGGTGTTCTGAACCAAAATAAAAACACTAATCACAATTTTTAAAGATATTTTTATTGATTTCAGAGAGGAAGGAAGAGGGAGATGATGAGAGAGATGCCATTCTCTTCCTCCACTGGTCACTTCTGCTTTACTCTGTTGTATTCACTGTACAGGTTCTCCCAGGTTGCCTCCTGCACGCCCTCCACTGGGTATCAAATTCGCAATCCCAGGCCCTTGACCTGGAATCATACCCGGGACCCATTAGTCTGCAGGCCAATGCTCTATCCACTGAATCAAACCAGCTAAAAAGGCACTAAAAATAATTTTGTTCAGGACAGCAAAATTCCCATTCTCTACTACCTTTTTATTACCTTTTTTTCTGTTTTAATTTATGTACTCTGCATTTTTGTATTTTGCTCAATGAGGTAAACATCTAACATACATTAAAAGTAAAGTAGTTATTTTTGCCTTTCTGCCCTAATTTTGGTATTTGTCTTTTGTTTTTTTCAAGGTCTGCTTTTCTCCATGCCCTATCCCCAGAGGCAACTGCTCTCACTTCTTATTTTTATATCTGCCAACACAGAGCTGAGCTGTATTCTCCAACCCACAGCCAGGTCTATCTCTCTGTGTCTTTCTGTGTACAGCCAGGCAGATGCCCCATTCCCTGGCATTTCCTAGCAGACAGTGGGCCAGTTCTTGCTAAAATGAGAGAGAATTTATTGAACTTGTATTCTGACAGTTAACAGATACTAAGGTCTATGGTCCTTAATTTTTTAAGTGCTTTCATATATTACAATCAACTGTATTGCCTTGCATAACCTGCTTTTCTTCTAATTACGAAACTTCCTTTGTCCTTTATGGAAGGGCTTGTGGTGTGACTGGGGCTGGCTCATCTACCAGGGGTTAGCCGTTCACCCAGGCCTGGTCATGGTCAGGGTCGTTTACTGGGAAGAGAGTCAGTCTCCTGGGTAGCTGGCAGAAAAATCAAGCCTCCAGATATTGGTATTCATCTTTCCTGCCACGTGGGAGAACCTGTCCAGTGAATTCGGCAGAGTAAAGCAGAAGTGACCAGTGGAGGAAGAGAATGGTATCACTGAGTGGCTGAGTTCTGTGCCTGCGTTCCCAATTTATGTGAACCAATAAATTCCCCTTTTTTCTCACTTAAATTGAGTTTCTCTCCCTCCCAACTGAAGTTAGGGTCCTAGTTTGCATATATTGTGGCAGCCATTTATCAAGCCCTTATTATGCACTACACACATAGACATAGATGTGCAAGAATCACTTCATTTACATTATCTGAAAGTGGGCACTTTTACCATTGACAACCTTTTGATGATCAGCTTCCTGAGACTCCAGGTAGTAGCTGTCTCAGGTTTAGAGGGGAGGATTTAGGAAGTTGCCCAGTGTCACACAGCTGGCAAGTGCTGGCTGGAATTCACATTCCTGGCCCAGTGCCACTTATGCTTCTGAGCCATGGAGATGAATAAGACACACTAGGTTTTGAAGGAGCTCTCGGGTTTTTATGCACAGCACCTAAGAAACAGTAGAGACCTCACCTCATTTATAATTCAGGGCTCTGTCATGTCACAGAGAACATGAGGGGAAGGGGTTGCCAAGGCTACAACAGACAGGCCTTGGACTAGGCCTTGGAGAGTGAACAGAATTGGAAAGGCAATGCCTTTGGGAAAAGGTAGGACAGAGGTGAAGACTGGGAATGGCAGGCAGCTTGGACATCCAGTGCCCCAACACCATTTCTTGTTAGAAATGCACAATATCAGGACATTCAGCACCCCAACACCACTAAAGGTGAGTCCCTCCCAAAGTGATCCCCATCCTGGGAGCCTCAGTTTTCTTATTGATAAAACTAGAAAAATAAAATATTTATCTTCTCTCTTCCTTCTCCCTTTCCTCCCCTCCCCTAAATCCTACTTTCTCCCATTCCTACCCCCTCTTCCTTCCTTCTTCTCCTCCATCATTCTCTCCTCCCTCTTCTCTTTTCCTCTCCCCCTATCCCACCTGTTTCCTCTCCTCCCTACTCCCTGGCTTCTCATGGACACTTAGGATTCCCAGGTCCAACAGAGGACCCTGGATTTAGAGTCAGAACTTTGGTTCCTGATCCGGTCTCCACTTAAGAACATATGTGACCTGTATCAAGTTGTTTAGCCTCGGTTTCTCTGTCTGTAAAACGGAGAGAATCCCTCCCTCAAGGGCTTGTCAATGAGGATTAAAACTGCGCTTCATCAGCTTGTTGGCCCATTTAACTTACTTTCCACCTTTTGCTTTGAGTGAGGTTTTCCAAGCAAACTGTAATTCCCTACTCCGGGCATCAAGTGCTACCTGCCTTCCACTGATCTTGGAATCAAGATGGAAATTGCCTCAGGGGCCAGAGTTCTCATCTCCCCTCAGGTGTTTAAAAGCACATGAAAGTGCAGCAGGCCTTCACTGCTCAGTGCTGTCTCCCAGCCAGCACCATCCCTGGCTCCTGGGGTCTCGTTAGAAGTGCACAATATCAGGCCCGCCCAGGCCTCCTGAGCCAGGGCCTGCATTTTAACTGGGTTGACAGGTTAAAGTGTGAAAGTTGAGAAGCTCTGTGAGAGGATGCAGCTCTCTCCCACATCAGATCCCACGGACCCACTGCCTGTTCGTGGTTGGGCTCTCAGCCAGCCAACCCCAACCCAGTTAATCCTGTTCATGCTTCAGTTTTCAGAAAGCCTCCCCTGATCCTACCCTGGCCATGTCCCTGATGGCCCTTTGCACTTTGTTTGGTGACACTTAGGAGACTTGTAATAAGTAGAGCTGCATGGGGATGAGGACCTTGCCTATTCATCACACAATGTCTCAACGTCATCGATTCCCAGTAAATATGTTATTAATAAACTAACGAAAAACAAAAAAAAGGAGCATGTGGATAACAGTTTCTGTATGTGCAAATGCCTGGCATATAAGAGCTGAGTAAATGCACCTTTTCACTGTTCCTCATGTACCACAGTGAGGGAGCATATACACCCTGCACAAGGATTAGAGCCAGGTTTGGTTGGGAGCTGTGGACACACAAAACCACCTGGCTGCCGTGCCACCGGCTGGAGCTCACAGAAGAGGTTCTTATATCGGCTTGCCCTCAGACATTCACATGATGAACCACAGTCTCACTCACCAAGGTCAGATAGCTCATGCTCAAGGGCAAGCTAGTGTAGCATGCCCTGCAGTGGGGATGCCTCCACCCAGAGGACAATAAAGAAAGCGCATGCATGACCATGTGTAGTGGGTGCTTTTAGGTGCAGCTCAGAGGTAGGGGACACAAGGGGAGGTCTGTCTGTGAACTGAGGGACAGCTATTGGCCACCACTAGGTCAGTCCCTGAGATTTTACTCTGCCTGGAAACTGCAAGTTTTCTTTTAGAGAAGAATCCAGGTGATTGGAAACATTTTGCATAATTGTGATTGCTTCTTATCATCAGAGCAGGTACTTTTCTAAGAAAAGTCTTCATGTCAGCTCAAGGGATGTTAAATTGTCTAAAATATATTCTTTCTTGTGGTAGAACTACATTTAAAGCATAGTAAATAAACTAAATTACTTGAATTGCTCCCCAATGCTACTACCAGGCAATTAATTACTCCTTATGTGTGACCCCAAATCCCTCTCCTGTCATGTAATTGTGTCTCCACCCTTTATGGAAAATGAAGACTGGCTGGTGCATAATCATGGCTAGGTTTAGGTTGAAGATGCTCCAAGACTGTATCTTTTTTGTGGTTGTTCCATTCTTAGAAATTTCAGATCGTATTCTATATTACATGCTCTCCTATGTTAGATCATATTGGAACAAAACTTTGCCATTATTAATTTGGATTCTATTAACGTTTTTGCAGGATTCACAAGCACATTCAATGTCCTATTAATTATTCACCAATTAATTATTTCCCCAGGATCCTGTGCCTTTCCTCACACAATTTCTTGGGATTTAGAAAACTAATTCTCCAGTTGGATTTTCTCAGCCCTTCCGTTTTCAATGTCCCTGTGAAAGGCACTGTCCCCATCAAACATCCTGTTCTTGATAGCTTTTCCTGACCCAAATTCTGATATCATTGTTTGTCTGTTTCTGCCCCAGGGCCATTGTACTTGCTTTGCTGCTCAGTATTCCTAGCTTTTTCTCCTAGCCAGCTCCTCCTAAAGTCCCATCCTTCAGCCAGCACCACTGATGCATCACCCTGTTTTACCTTCTCCCATTGCAGATCCCCATTTAAAATCATCTTGATTTTTTGTCTACTCGTGTGCCCTAGTCATCTGTCTTATTTGTGGTTATCCTCCCAACACCTAGCACAGTACAAGCACACAGTATAATCAATAACAGTAAAACGAACTATACATGAATGCAATTGTCTGTGGCCAATGTGTCAGATGCACTTCCTTTTCTCCAGCCACAGCATCTTGAGCTTGTAGTGCAGCCCAGATTCAGCCTCTGCTCACCATCTTGGCCAACATCTGTCTGTCATCTCCTCAGGTGAGCCCTTCTTTTCATCAATTAGATGGTAAGTGCTCTCAGAGATGGGCCTCAGACATCTGACTTCACCTGTGAACGCAAGTGCTCAGGTAATAGGTGAGCCTGATAAGGGATGTCCTTCTGGACCAGGAGGCCAAGCTCTGTGGTCTAAGGAGTGAGGGATAACTCTTATGTTTGCTCAGTATGAGAATGGACTATTTTGAAAATAAAAAAGCTGTGGTTTACAATAACATCCTATATAATAAAAGCATAATATGCAAATCGACCAAATGGTTGAACAGCAGAACAACCATCCAGATGACCACCCGGGACCACGCTATGACACCCACTGGTGCCAGGCCAGCCAAGGTGGGTGCGATGCAATTGGTCAGGGGCCTGGCCATCACCCCACGATTGCCCCAAAGAGGGAGGCCCAGGCCACCCACCCTCGGGCTGCGGAAGGTGGGCGAGGCCTCCCTCTGTGAGGGAAGCCTGGGTCCCGGGTGCCAGAGGGAAGCCGGTGCTGGCAGCCGGGGAAAGAAGGCCTACTCTTGCATGAATTTCATGCATCGGGCCTCTAGTCAAGTTATAAAACTTTATACATTAATCTGCAAAATGAATCATAAGCGAGAGCAGGAGTCAGAAAACTATGACCTTTGGGCCACATCCAGTCAGCCACCTGCTTTCTTATGGCTCAGAAGTCAAGAATGGCTTTCATGTTTTTAGATAGTAATATTTTAAATGGCTACATAAGCACCGAGAAAATATTCTCAAAATTTCCTCTCTTGACTTGCAAGCCTAAAATATTTACTCTTAGATTATTTCATGAAAGTTTGCCAACCCTGATCTGGAGTAAACTCTAATTATCTTCCAAATATCGTACAAAATACGTGGATATTTTACGCTGTTGTTGAGAAGATCAAAAGTGTACAGGACGAAGTGAACATGTTTATGACATACGTTTGCCAGCAGACAGCCTGTTGATACTATAGGAAAGTCGGTTCAAGGAAGAGACTGTCTACTGCACGACATGAACAAGCTGGTCGTGATCAGAAAGCAAGTTCATCGACCTGCTGCATAAAAGTGTACTCAGCTCTATGAATTAGTGGCTGAAAGTGCCAACTTGACCACGGTTCTGCCTTTTTCACCCATCAGCATTCACACTGACTTCTTCAGGTCTTGTGTTAAGTACGGCATCAACATTACAACCTTCCCATCAGTGCATGATACGCATTTCCTCTTAATGGTTACACAGACCTTCCTCAGAGGCAGACTGAAGACCCAACTTTTCGTTCATAGCAGAGCAACATACCTCCGCGTGTCCACTTGGGGGCTCCATACAACAATGTCTGTGTTCCAGTGTACTTAAAAAAAAAATCTCAATTGCCAATTCTGGCTAAATGTAACCCATGAATGCATCATCTGCTCAAATGTGTAACTTTTGAAAATATGATAATAAAAAATATCTGATAATTTTATTATTGAGATAAAGGTGGTTTTAGGTGAGATTTTTCTACCCAGAGAAGCCAATTCAGGAATTGGACTTAATCACTTCTCTCAGTTAGGTAAGGGAACTCAGCGGCCTGGAGAGTCAGCTGGGTACTGGGGGCTACCACTCTGAAAGACACAATCTGTCACAAGCACCATGCATTTCATGCTAGATTAGGGCTGTCAAAAATCCAATTTTTAAACTAGACTCATGCCTGATTGGAAGGAAGAAGTTTCCAACTGGCCCTAATTTTATTGGAAGTCCCTCACAAATGACCCTTTTGATGTCATCTGGACCTTTTTATGAACTAGAAGCATTTTGTAATGATTATGACCGTAAATTTTTACAGCTCTTTATCGTTCTATAGATTTTCATTTGCATATGTCATAAAACATATATAGATAGTATTTGATTGAAATAAAATTACTTTTATAATATCTGTCTCAATACTTATAGTTCCTTTACTATCTTTCAGGGAATTGAGCTAGTTTGCTTTAAATGTCCTCCTTTCAACAACAGTCTTTCTGAAATATATGAAGCATAACCAGGCAATGGAAACAGATACAGCTGAGCTATTTCGAGCCATCAATCATTCCGTGCCGAAGTTTGTAGAAACCTTTCCCTGATGCACCTGGTTCTGAGAAGTTACCCAAAAGCTAAGGTGGGGCCCTCTCTTTGGGATCCTCGTGCATTTTCCTGAAATAAAAACAAGTATCTTAAACTCCATTTAAACAATATCCTGTCATTAAAAATAGATATGGTCTTAATATATTTCCTCTTCAGTTTGAACAAATGTTACCAGTTTCAGGGCTTTTGGAATTATTACTAGATAATAATTTCCCCAGCCTTTGGATTTAGAAAACAATATTTTAAGTAAGCCGTTTCTGATCTCCTGCTAATCCAAGATAATTGCTTTTGGGTTTCATGGGGAATCTGAAATTATCAATGCTGGATGCACTGAATGGGTCTACAGGAAAGAGGGTTTGGGGGGGATCTTTGCCCTCATTACCAAACCCGTTTTTAGCAGAGGCTCTGTTGCAAAAGTACCCTTTACTTTGGTAACTACCAACTGCCAATACTCTGTAAAAATCAGACATGCCTATTAAGAATCTCTTTGTTATTATTTAATGAATCACCAGCATCCTTTATCCCTCCTTCCTGTCTTCCTCTCTCTCTTTCTATCTCTCCTGCCATTCTCGCTGTTTTTTATTTTATTTTTTTAATTGTTTAACAGATTTCTGGTAAACCCCTGGAAACCATCTCTCAGGGTGGCTCCCTGTTGCACAGAGGATTTACGTGGGGTTGGGTGGCAGAGGGTAACCTTGAGCTTGGCTTCTCACTTCCTAGGACTGAACATCAGGATTATGTTGGTCCCACTGTGGAGCCTCACGTAAAATCCCCAGATGCTCTGCCAGTTTGGTTTAATTCTCTAACTTGCCAGTTGGCAGTCAATTCTAAGAATTTACATTAACCGTAGACCTCATAACCTCAAACCAGGAATGCTCAGGGCCATGACTTGCTGACCAGTTGCCCATAAACTGTGCTTTCAGGAATAATGGAGGAGGAGCCAGAACGCTGAAGTGCAAGGTTCCTGAGGAGAAGGCAGCCTCGCCTAGGACCATGCATTCCTTTGAAGAGAGCAAGCCCAGCTGTTCTGTGGGTCCGGGCATCTGCTGGACACAGCTGGTTCCACACTCTGGAATCCCTTCGCACACCTCCGTTTTGCAGTAGAATTAAATGCTATTGCCAAGGATTCTGTTCACCAAGTCATATAAGCTCACTCTGTAAGCTTCATTGTCCTGGGAAAATTCAGATTCCCAACTGTCCCCTTTTCTTTTTTAGGCCTCAACATGTTTCCACTTATTTCAATGTGTTTATATTTGTCTGCTCACTCCAGACAATGTGAAGCTTAGGTGCCCCCTTTGTCCCAGTTTGGCTAAAAATTAACCTGGAATTAGAGTTGGGTCTTTGGAAGTCTCTTCCTAGTAAAACTTTAGAGCCAACTAAGAAAGCCAAAGGTCACTGGAGTGGCTGTATTTCCTTTGTAGCCCAATGAGTAGACATACTTCAATACAGTATATTAATTTTGAGGAATTACAATCATAACTGAGAACGGACTATGTGATTTTGCTCCTTTAATCCTTATAGAAAATATAGGAGGCAAAAATTATCATTGATCCTACTTTACAAAGAAAAGAGCTAAGCCTGGGACAGGTTAGGTAACTTTCCCAAGGTCAGAGGTCTGGAAGGTCACAGAAGTAGGATCCACAAAGAGGGTCGTCTCATGCTGTGCTGTCAGACACCCATTGTACAAGGAAGGTCTAGGAAGCAGGGCAACCCTTGCTTACTAGGTATGTTCACTGTTGAGTTCCCAGAAACCATCAGAAAAACCTGTTGGCCCAGCAAAGCTGAGTGGTTAAATGTGCTGCATAAGTGAGGACAGCCCCTGACACTAGGACTTCAGGAGGGGGACTTCAGAAAACGTTATTTACTGGGTCAGTCTTGGGGCCAGAGCGATTTTTAAGGCAGGTCTTCTGAGGTGGGGAGCCTTTGGGATTGGACAAAGTTCTTACCTTGTCAGTTATGGATTGGTGGACCCAGCAGGATGAGGGGCGTGGAATGAGCTTTGATGAGCTAGTGATGGTTTTGGTGAGTAAGCTGTTTAGTTGGCTCAGTCTGACTTTCCAGGAGCAAACATTTCCTGGCGCTCGCAGGGAAGTTGCTTTTGTTTGTTCTCAGTATTGTTTAACAGGGCAAGTTGGGTTCAATTCTCAAGCATTAAGAACAGAGGGGTTACTGTAAACAGACAAAATCCCAGCTCTGGAGGAGCAGTGGCCCCTATGAGGTAGCCACTGTCCTCATTGAACAGCTGAGAAAACAAAGACACAGGGGGTTGAATAATAATATTCCAACTCACACCTGGGTTTGAATCAGGACCTGCATTTTGGTTCTTTGCATCCCAACCTCTGTAATGTTAACACTCGCTGGGAGTGAGTGTCCTTCACTTCTGGACACTAACATATCTAGAGCAAAATCAAGAGAGAGAGAGAGGAAAATGCCCCTCAGGGGGGTTAGTCAGAGATGATTCCAGAAAGTTGCTATATCATAGAATAACCTGAGGATATCAATCACCTGGTTTATCTCTCAAGTTCTTTAAAACTGTAGGCGTTTTAATGGACTTCGTTAACCTGTAGATTACTGAATTTTAGTTTTTAAAATTATCTAGAAAATATCCTAGTGAGGGAATAAGTGGGGCCTATTGAACAATAAGGAGCATTGGTTTGATATCAAACTATAGGTTACTAAGTATCCATTATTTTACCTTTAAAACTCAGAAGTGAGCGCTTAATGGTCTCCTTTCTGATTGGTTCCAATAACTGAAACTGTATATTGTCGAATAATACTACAAAATGGACGTGGAAGGTAAGATGTTAATAAAAATAGCCAGAAATACGTGATAAAATATACTTTAGAATGAAGTGACAGGATTTGTAGTGTGTTTTTTGTTAAAGATATTTATTTTATCTCTAGAAATGGTGTTATTTCTTTTTGTCATTTAAAAATATTTTTTAACGTCCCCGCCCTTCCCTCCCTTCCTTTTTTTCTCTTCCCCTCTCCCTCCTTCTCAGTCCTTAAGGCAGCAGTTGTCAAATACCTAGAAGACATTGAATGGTTTTGACCACCAGGGGGTGTGTTAGACCAGAAAATTGACACAATAGCCACAGTAGGTGAAGTAGTCCATTGCACACTTTGGGAGGTCAGTAAAGAATGGAAGCTGTGTTGTAAGATGGATTGAGGGTTAAATAAAGATGGGTGAGCTTCATGAGATGTGACTGCAGGTAGATGAAGAGGGGAGAGGATGATTTACCAAGGGAACTCTGAGGCCCTTTTGTTCAATTCAACCCTGGCCCGGCGGAAGCTTCCTTTCCCCTTTCCTTTACCAGTCATCATCTACTTTTGAGTTTGGTGACAGAGGCTGAGGATAAGCATTCTCCTGAAACTTTAGAAAGGAGCCCTGGTTCTCCCTCCCCCTCCACCCCAAAGGGGGTCGATGAATTTAAAGGAAAATTTCATGAGGCTATGATTTATGCTGAGCTAGTCAAGGCTTGTAATTGACTACTACCTCCAGGAATCCAACTTCCTTAAGGTTCATCCTCTTCGGGTTAATTCAAGGAAGATTGGAGAGGAGAGACCAGATAGATAGGTCCCCACTTTTGTTGCCTTATTTCTGAGTCCAGCAGGGAAGCAAAGTGACTGCCCCATAGGAACACTAGTGTCTAGAGACAGGAAGCTGAGTTTAGAGATGTTCCCTTCAGTATGGTCATGTATCTGTAGTAACACTGGAACTTGTCAAGCAAGGGCTGGGTTATGATCCTATTACTAGCACCCGCCTTGTGATTCCGTGCAGGGGCCCTGCAAACCGCTACACAGCATGGCCAGCTGCTCCCTGTTAGGCTCTGCCAACAGGGGGCACCAGAGAGGGACTTCCTCTTGTGGCCAGTATCTCCTCAGCAGTGGCACTTCCTCCCCACAGCAGCAGCTGAATCCCATGTGCTGTTTTCAATCACTCCCCAATTCAGCCCCATCGCACCCTCCGGGTGCCTGCCTCCAGTACAAGCCACTTCCCCTCCGCAAGGCTCTAGTCCCAGGAATGTGGAGCTCTTTCCTGAACTTCCAGATTGATCATCACAGCCCAAGGCGGGGGCAGCTGCTTCTGCTGTTCCTGCCTTTGTGACACATGAGGGTCCCCCTTTAGCACTTTCAGTTCTGCACTAATAGTAACAATTCTTTATACTAAACTCTCTGTGTTACAATAACTGCAGTGTTTTCTCTCTCCGACTGATACATGTTCTATGTGTAGCCTGACAGGTAATTTGGTCTTCAAATGTGAAGTGAAGGAGATGTGAAAAACGGCAAGGCCAGGAAGGGTTCTGTTATGTCATCACTTATTTCAGAGAATGGCAAGAAGGGCAAACAACTTGAGGACCAGAGGTCAGTTCACCAGATTAGGCCTGGCCCACCAACAATACCCTTGCCTCTTTCTCCAGGCCAGGCAGAGGGTGCTGATTCTCACAGCCACAGCCTTCCTTTCCTGGGCCTTTTCCCCCTCAATATTAACCTGTTCTCTTGCCCTAATATTTGGAAAAAAATATGGGTCAGATTCACACTAAATATAAATGGCTGATAAAACTTAAATACACCACAAGAAAATTTGCATTTTAAAAATTACCTCCACAGCTAAAACCCAAAACACTGACAACACCAAATGCTAGCAAGGATATAGAGCAACAGGAATTCTCATCACTGCTCATGGGAATAGGGATGTACAGATGCCTTGGAAGGGAGTTTCTTCCAAAACTAAACATACTCTTACTACATGGCCCAGCATCTGTGCTCCTTGGCATCCACCCAGATGAGATGGAAACTGATGTCCACATAAAACCTGCACATCAATGTTTACAGCGTCTTTATTCATAATTGCCAACATTTGGAAGCAACTACTATGTCCTTCAAACAGTAAATGAATTAACAGATGGCAGTAAAGCCACAGGATGGGATATTATTCAGTGATAAAAAGAAATGAGAAAGGGGGAAGGAGGGGCGGGAGGAGGTTAACCAAAGCACTTATATGCATATATGCATAGCCCGTGGACTCAGACAATAGTGCAGTGAGGTCCTGGGGTGGGGCGGGGCTGGGTGGAGGAGGGCAACGGGAGGAAAATAAGTGACATCTGAAATACTGTCAACAATAAAAATAATGTTTTTAAAAGTCTATTCATAATTTTTTTTTTTAAATGAGCCATCCCTCTTTCCAGCCAGGTCTCAGCCATGGCCATATCCTGGGACAACTGGCACAAACATCGCTAGACTGGGGACAAGAGAAAGCCCTACCACAGGAAGCAAAAATATGGGCTGGGGCACCCTGCTGCCAACACTGAGCTTGGCCCCCGCCGCATACACACAGTCCACGTGTGGGGAGGCACCAAGAGGTTGGACATGGGCCTCCGAGTGTTGCATGTGCAAAGCAAGGAGTATTGGTGTGGTTTACAGTGCAGCCAACAATGAACTGGTCCGGACCAAGACCCCAGTAAAGAATCGCATTGATAACACATCCAACCCACAGTGGTGCGAGTCCCACTAGGCATGCCCTGGGTCACCAGAAGGGGGCCAAGCTGACTCCTGAGGAGGAAGATATTTTAAATAAAAAAACAATCACAGAAAATTTAGAAGAAATACGAGGAAAGGAATGGAAATGCCACAATCAGCTGTCTTCCAGAGGAGCGGCTCCAGCAGGGCCTCGCTCCAGACCAGGCCACTGTGGCCGTGACGATGGCCACGTGCTAGAGGGTGAGGAGCTGGAGCTCTATCTGAGAAAAAGCAAATAAATCCCCTCCCTCCTATTTAGGTTGTGTAATAATGGTGTTTATTGTTCTAAAAAAAAGAAGAAGAAGAAATGATATGTCCAGCCAAAAAAAGGCACAAAAGAGCCTTGGATGCATATTAGTAAGTGAGAGAAACCAACCCGAAAGGCTGCATGCTGTATGACTTCAACCACATAACTTCTCAGAAAAGGCAAAACTGTGGAGACAGTAAGAAGATCGGTGGTTGCCAGGGGTGACGGAAGGGGAAGGGGGGATGAAAAGAGCACTGGGGTTTTCAGGGCCCTGTGTGTGTAATGGTGCATGCATGTCATTATACATGTCCAAGCCCACAGAATGTATAACACCAAGAGTGAAGCCCAATGGGAACTATAGATTTGAGTGAATACTAATGTATCAAAATCAGCTCATTATTTGTAACCAATGTACCACACTAATGCAAGATGTTAGTAACAGGAATGGTGGGATGCAGGCAGAAAGGAGGCAAAAGGGAACGCCCTACTATCTGCTCAACTTTCTTTAAGCTAAAGCTGCTCTAAAAAATTAAAGTCTATAACTAAAAAAAATTAAAAAAAACACAAAACCCCGCAGTGCTAGTTGCCCCGTCACACGTGTGTGCCACCTGTGCTGGCTGGTCCAGGACCGTTCTCAGCGTCTCAGTGTGGTTAGTACCTGAGACCCACATCAACAGCATGGGCCACTTTCTCAAGCCCTTCTCTCCCCACCATCCCAGGGTCTTCAGGTCCCTGGAGCTCCCTGTTGGGGTTTTCTGAGGACAAGGCTGGGACTTTAGTTATTGCGCTCTGACGTGCACTTCAGCACCTGTGCCTCACCCAGGGGCAAGTGGAAGAAGGATCAGAGACAAAGAATGAGGGTCAGTTGCCTCCAGTTCGGTGCGCTACACTCTGGTCTTCTAGGCTTTACTCGCAGGGTCCTCAGACAGCGGCCCGTGCGTGTGTCCAGGCTTCACAGCCACATCCCCAGAGATGGAGTGGCGAGCGATTACGCCATGTCACCTGGGACCAGAACCACTCATTGTTTACCTAGACACTCCAGTGCATAAATATTCAAAGCCAGTGCATAAATATTCTATAAAAGATTGGACTGTGGTCCTCAAAATGCCAAGGTCAAGTCCACAAAAAAGATTTAGGAGCTGTCCAAACTTCAAGAAAATTAAAGAGACAGAGCAGAGTTCTACAGGACATTATGGGATAACTGACAGGATTGAAATGTGGTCTGTGGATTGAACAATAGTACTGCACCAATGAAAATTATTTGATTTAGGTAACTGTGTTATGGTTATGTAAAGCAATATTCTTTTCTTAGGAAATATACACTGACGGATTTAGTGCGCAAAAGAGCCTGCTGTCTCAACCTTTCAAATGGTTCAAACATGCACATAAACACACACACTGTCTTTCACATATTTTCACACACTTTCTCTCACATACACTCTTACATACTTGCACACTGTCACACCCACACCTGTGCACACACACCTACATATATGTGCAGGCTGGAGGGTACAGAAAAAACAGTACTGCCTGAGGATTAGGAGGCCTGGGTTCTGGTCTTGGTTCCTCTGTTCACCGGTCCGATGGTCAGTCATTTAACCTGCGGTGCTTCATGTTCCTCTTGATAAAACGTGGCAGAGACGCAATGACTTCTAAGATCAGCTCTGCGTCAAATGCACGAACTGTATCTGTGAAAGTGCGGCGGAGGCCTCTCTTCATGTGCTCACCTAAGTACTAAAGCCTGTGGTGGTTAAATAATATTTTCTTTTGGACACAGAGTCTGATGCTGCCCTGTGAGCACAGAGTGCGTTGAAGGCGGGGTGACTGACGTTACGTACCGTGGCCTTTTGCTTTGGTTTCTCCATCTTTCCTCCTTCAGCCTGTGGGAACACTGTAAAGGGCTGGTTGGGTGTGGTGTGAGTAGTTGGGTTGTTCTGTGTTGTTTTATTGTTAAAGGCAGAAGTAAAGCTGAGTAATCTGGAGTACCAAAACCTAAGGTTTAAAGAAATTATATATTCTTTTAAAATTCATCAATGGTCATCAACATCAAAGTCTAAGACATGAAAATTTAACCGCAAGAATATGATAGAAGTCTCTCTTGACTTCATTATAAAAATATGCAAGCAAATACATATCAGTAAGGTTTATAAACCCAAGACCATGATAGATAGCCAACATGAATTCATTCCCCAGAGCTAAAATTTTCAGTCCTTTTTAAGGACTAGATAACTGAAAATTAGAAAGGCTGAATGATTTTCTAGGCATGGCAGAGTTAGGATTTGAACCCAATTCATTCTTAACCAAAATCTCTGATTTTAAAGCCAAGGTCAACAATGAAATAAAGATGGATATCTATGTCTAGAACCAAAATGCAAAATGCATGGTCACTTGATCCATCTCCCTCCTCTAATGGGAGAAGTGAGAAAAGGAAAGATTTCTGTTTGACAAACTTGTATTCAAATTATGACTCTGAGTCCTAGGCAAGTCCCTTAATGGCTCTGACCCTCAATTTCCCTTTCAGTTAAATGGGATAACAATAGAACATCTTGTAGGGTTGATTGCTGAGAGGATACAATAATCTGTTGAACCTAAAACACCCAGCTCAGTGTCTGTATGTATTAATCAGGATTCTCCGGAGAAATAGAAATAATAGTATAGATCTAGATAATTAGATAGATAGATAGATAGATAGATAGATAGATAGATAGATGATAGATTTATGATAGGAATTAGCTCCAAGGGTTATGGAGGCCGAGAAGTTCCACAATCTGCAGTCTGTGCTGGAGACCCAAGAAAGCCAGTGATATAATTCAGTCCAAGTCCAAAGACCTGAGAACCAGGACAGCCACTGGAGTAGCTCCCAGTCTGAGGTCAAAGGTCTGAGAGCCAAAGGGATGCTGGTGTAGGTCCAGGAGTTCGAAGGGCTGAGGACCAGGAGCTCCAATGTCTGAGGGCCTGAGAAAATGGATGTCCCAACCCAAGAAGAGAGAGGAATTCCATCCTCTCCGTGCCTCTTTGTTTCATTCCCATGGCATTGGTGAGGGTAGATCTCTTTACTCCTTCTACTGAATTCGATCCCAATCTCTTCCAGAATCCCACTCACAGACACACCCAGAAATAATGTCCTGGCAGCTCTCTGGGTATCCCTTAGATCTGTCAAATTGACACATAAAATTCCCACACCAGCCCTTTGTAAATGCTTAATCTATGGTACTGACCTTGAGAACATGAATGTCACACTTTACAGCAGATGCGTGGGTATAACACTGCACTAACACTCACTTCACACACAAACAAAAAGCAAACAAACAGCACCTGGAGGAAACATTTTGCTTCAATGCAGAGCAAAATTGTACTAAAGGCACTCTGTGTGGGGGACAAGGCTGCTCCTAAAGTCCCGCCAGGGCACATCCAGCAGCCTGTGCAGGTCCTGTGACAGCACTGCTCATCAGAAATATAGTGGAAGCCGCAAAGGTAACATCAAAGTTTCCAGTAGCCACATTAGAAAATAAAAAAGAAACTGATTAAATTAATTTATTACACATGTAACCCAAAATATTATCGTTTAAACATGTAACAACCCTCAATTATTAATATTACCCTATGTTCTTACATTCTTGTTTTCATACTAATTCTCTGAAATCTAGTGTTTCGTACATTTACAGCACATATCAATTAGTGTGTTTAAGTTTCACCAGAAACACCTGATCTGTATTGACATTGCATAAAATGTGAACTTGCAAAGGTGAATTCACATACCCAGGTTCTTCTAAAGGTACTCTAAAAGTCTTCCAATGACTGAACTGACCATCTATTCTTGAATTGAAATTTTAAAATAATTTAAACAACATTTCAATGTGGCTAGTGGCTGGTGTAGTAGGTCTTTGACGTAAAGACTTCCAGGGAACTTTAAAAATGTCTATGTGGATTTCACTGACCTCCCTCTGAAGTGATCTTTAAGGGTCCATGTATGATAAACAGAAAGTCAAATATCTCTTTTATTTCTGACTGATGGACAGCGACCCATATTGGAAATGTGTCTAACCTAAGACATCATCACCAAACATTCATTTATTCAATCAGTTATTCACTGATTTATTATACATTAATTTGACCTTTACTAAGAGCCACTCTATGGCCAGCATTGCACTTCAGAGAGGATATGTGAGGTGGGTCTTTCAAAGTAAGCAGGAGGGTGTCAACCCAACAATGGGAGAGGAGTGAGGGTTGAAATAATACATCCTTCAAGTTGACAGTTATGAGGGTCTAGGTCAGCAATCTGGGTGTCATCATTTCATATTTGCCACCATTAAGGAACATCTAAGAGGAAAAACTTCATCTTAATATTATTGCCATTCTTCACCCTCACCCCTGTCCTAGGTCAACAGCAAACAAAACCTAACCAGCATTCTACCTTCAGACTGAGCCTGGAAGCACTTCAGTGGTTCCCATGACTCGGGTGATGTGCAGAAATCTGGCTGGGCCAGCCTAAAGGAAGTCATCTATTTGACCAATATACTCAGGGGAAAGTAGGCAGGTTCACAAGCCTGATCCATGCATCACTCACACACACACACACACACACACACACACACACACACACACACACACACACTTCCTACTCTGTAAGTCATAATGAGAGAGCAGGAAGTCTTTGAATTATATAAAAGAAAGCAAAGGACAATATAGACTTTTGATGATACCCAGCATTATTGTGGCTGGGGTAACATGACATTCATTCATTCATTCATTCATTCATTCATACATTTGACAAATGTTCACTAAGACAGCAACTGTAAGGAAGTGCTGACAACATTCCTGTGAAAAAGACACACTTTTGCCCTCCTACAATTTGAAATTCACTCAAAGAGAATAATGAGCAGGACATATTTGACATCACCTGGCCAACACAGATAGAAATAGAGGAAACTTTGCAGAAGGCTGAAAAGTGATGCACATGGGAGGGAGCCTGAGAGATTCTGTTGAATACTGCCAGGCTACCTCAGGCTTGTCTCTAGTATGAAGTGGTTTGCAGTGACACGGGCTACCCTGAACAGGAGGCAGGAATTTGGATGGAATTCGGCACAGCTAAAGATCAGGGGGATTAGGGGGGAAGGCAGTGAAGAAGTTGCCAGATCTCCAAGCACTCTGTACACCTGCTAAGGAGTTTAATTAGGAGATTGATGTGTTTCAGATAATAGGACAACAGCAAGTGGTGATTTCAGCTCTGGCACATAGAATGGGATCAGCGAGGGAGTATATGGGAACTGTGAACTTTCTGCACAATTTTTCTGCAAACCTAAAATCAATCTAAAAAGTAGTATATTAATTATAAGAAAATTAACCTACACCAATGATTTTGAAAATATGGTCCAGAGACCTCTGGGGTAGTAAGAGTTGTTTCAGGAGGTTCATGAGGTCAAAACTATTTTCATGACTCTGTGCTCCTAAGACGTTATTTGCTCTTTTCACCCTTATTCGTTTCTCATGAGTGTACAGTAGAGTCTTCCAAAGGCTGACATGTGCTGTCACAACAGATCGAATGCAGAAGCAGACATGAGAATCCAGCTGTCTTTTGCTAAGCCAGTCTTTGAAGATGAGGCAAAGATATAGAAAACAGTGTCATTCTTTTCACCAACTTTGTCTGTTTTGGAAAACATAATATGGTTCATAAGAATATTCTGTTTATTTCAAGTGAATTCATAAATATTTTAAATTTCTCAGTTTTAATTTCCAATACACTAAATATCTACAGATATTTGGTAGCAGACTCAGCACCGTGTGGCTATCTATGGTCATGTGACTTTCATTCATTCATTCGTTCACTCATTCAGTTTTGATTGTTCATTCAATAACGAACATGAATCAAAACTCTTGAAATCCTCAATGCTTTTTAAAAATGTAATGGGATCTTGAAACTGCAAAGTTTTAGAACCTCTGGTCTAGGCTCTAATAGTAGAAGGTAAAGAGTATACTTAAAAGATCCTCAACAATGAGATTGACGGGTGGATTAAAAAAAATATATTTACAGAAGGTTGGCCCTAAATAGAACCTTGACAGGCAAGCAGGCCAGGTTTATAAAAGCCATATTTTCATATTGTCAGTCTCCTGAGACCCCCTTCTTCTTCCTCATCACTTATCTGCCAGAAAGTTGGATTTGTAATAAAATACGGAATCCCTAATTCCAAGTCTCACCCCACACACTTTGTCCCTGTACAAACTGAATTCATGATAAACAAATAATAAGGAGGGTTTTTTTGAAAGTAAGATATAATTTTAATCTGCTTTGCAAAGCTGATAACTCTCCTTTCTTACCACCCAGATTACTTCCCTAAAACCAGGCGTCCTCAAACTACAGCCCGCGGGCCACATGCGGGTGTTTTTGCCATTTTGTTTTTTTACTTCAAAATAAGATATGTGCAGTGTGCATAGGAATTTGTTCATAGTTTTTTTTAAACTATAGTCTGGCCCTCCAACGGTCTGTGGGACAGTGAACTGGCCCCCTGTTTAAAAAGTTTGAGGACCCCTGCCTAAGACATTGGCCAAACCATTCCAGGCACTTTTCTTTTTCTTACAGTTTAATAAGATGTCAGGTTGGGCCATATAAAAGTATTATTTTTGTAGGTTGATAAGCATAGTTGGTTGTTGGCAATTTTCATAGTAGGTAAATTAATGAAATAATTTCTTTTTAAAAAATATGTTTTATTGATTTTTTACAGAGAGGAAGGGAGAGGGATAGAGTTAGAAACATTGATGAGAGAGAAACATTGATCAGCTGCCTCCTGCACACCCCCTACTGGGGATGTGCCTGCAACCAAGGTACATGCCCTTGACTGGAATCGAACCTGGGACCCTTCAGTCCGCAGGCCAACGCTCTATCCACTGAGCCAAACTGGTTAGGGAAATAATTTCTTATTTAACCCAGGCAAGAAATATGCTTTGCACCCTTGAATATATATAGAAGAGCTGCCCAAAAGTATTATTCTGACAATGCAATATTTCTTTAAATAGATGGTCCTTGATTGGGGGTTTATTTCAAGGACTTGCCTAAACGGTGTACAAACCAGGTCTAAGATTCCCATGTCTGTGCCCTTGATTCATAGTGGCCATACACTGAATTAACCAGCAGTGTCTATTTCCTGTTACATCTCCATATTCTAATGTAACATTACCCTCTATTTCTATGATTCATTACAGGAACCTTGGAGAGCTTTTTGAATCATTTAGGAACATTTAGGTTACATTCCTTATGACTCTCAGAATCAATACATTATATTGTAAATTGGTGATCTGTATTATCTAACTAAAATGTTACATTTAAAAGACCATCCCCTTCTCTGGTGTCAAATTGGAAGATTTCTGCACCCTTGCTTTTTTTTTTTTTAATTCTCACCCAAGGATATTTTTCCATTGATTTTTAGAGAGAGTGGACGAGAGAGGGAAAGACAGAAATATCAATGTGAGAGAAACACATTGATTGGTTGCCTCCTGCATGAGCCCTGACTAGGGCCGGGGCCAAGGAGGAGCCTGCAACCGACGTACCTGCCCTTGACTGGACCTTGACGAGAATCGAACCTGGATCCCTTCAGTCTGCAAGCCGATGCTCTATCTACTGAGCAAAACCGGCTAGGGCCACCCTTGCCTTTCTTTACTGAAGGTTGTATCATCTGAAAAGTGTGGATGATGGTAATATCTACCTTGAATATGTGCTGATTAAGTGCAATCACTTAAGAGAAGTTTTGGCTCAGTGCTAGGCACATGGTTTGTCTCAATAACTCTTTTTTTTTTCTTTTCCACTCCAAAAACACATATATTTAGCCCTGGCTGGTTTAGCTCAGTGGGTAGAGTATTGGCCTGCAGACTGAAGGGTCCTGGGTTTGATTCCAGACAGGGGCACATGCCCAGGGTTGCGAGCTTGATCCCTGGGGGGGCATGCAGGAGGTAGCCGATCAGTGATTCTCTCTCATCACTGGTGTTTCTCTCTCTCCCTCTCCCTTCCTTTCTGAAATCAATAAAAATATATTTTAAAAACAACATTAACAGAAAACAACACATATACTTATGCATGTGTACCAACTCATTCATACACATACACTCGCATGCAAAAACATCTTGTATATACACACATGCACACTCACATACACTTACTGTGCTCACATGCACAACTACTTGTATATGTCAGGGTGAAGAAAAATGAGGGCAGTAGCCTCTTATTCTACTCTGCATGTGTGAATACTTTAGACAGTACTGTGGGTAAAAACAAACAAACCATGAACCATAAATCAAAAACTTAATTTTTAAAAATGTTTTTATTGATTTTAGAGAGAGAGAGAAACATTAGTTTGTTGTTTCACTTATTTATGCATTCTTTGGTTAATTCTTGTATGTGCACTGAACAGGGATCAAGCCCACAGTGCTTAGCATATCAGGACAATGCTCTATCCAAATGAGCTGCCCTACCCGGCCAGGACAGAAAACCTACTAGTATTTCTTATTCCACTGCATTGCTCTTTGGTGTTCTTAATCCTCTGGGCCAAGCTTCCTCACCTGCAAAATGAAGGTGTGGAAGATAATTGCAGCTTCCTGGAACTGGAAAACTGTTGTTTGACAAACATAAACAATGGCATTGGCGTCTGGAAGGCACAATCTTAAACCCCAACTGCCAGCTCCGTGGGTCTTTATGAGAATTAAATGAAGTACAGAACCTACCTAACCACTCTGCTAGGGTCCAACAGAAGGACGGTGGCACCCACCAGTTGATGAGATCGTGTCTCTCTCTCACTGCTCCCACTCCCTTCCCTGACAGTGAAGCAGAAAATCTTCCTGCTTTTTCTGAATGAACTTAACACTATGCTTAATATAGTACAAGTTAAAAAGAAAAATAAAGAAAAGTTAAGGAAATGAAAGAGAAGAGAGAAGAAGAGAAGAGGAGAGAAGAGAAGAGAAGAGAAGAGAAGAGAAGAGAAGAGAAGAGAAGAGAAGAGAAGAGAAGAGAAGAGAAGAGAAGAGAAGAGAAGAGAAGAGAAGAGAAAAAATAAAGGAAATTAAATGAAAAGAAAAAAGGAAGAAAACCTCTCACACCCACTCAGGTACCTCTTGGTGTTTGCCGTTATTAGAACAGCAAACTGTATACTATTGATTCAGAGGTTTTGTGGTTTACCAACCTGGTTCAGTTAAGTTCCTCTTCCTACCCTTGTGATTCATGAATACACATCAAATCCTAAATAGAGTTTATGGTTTGAACAGTTGTTTTTTTTTTTGCTTCCAGTCTGATTTCTCTTTGAACAGATTACCCAGGATGCTTCCTTTATCCACAAAATCAAATGCAAAACAAGCAACAGTATTTTAGGAATAAAAAAAAAGATGTACGACTGTGAATTTTATGGGATAAAAAACCTCAGCAGAGGGCCTTGTATGAAATATATCCCAGTTCTAATTTATATCCCTGCATAATACACCTTTCACTCCAAAAGTGTCCTGGATTGGATGTGACATCATGTAGGAACTTTACTCAGAAGAGCACAACCTAGGTAGGGTGGAGGCAGAGACAGGAAGAGTATGGGGTGCAGAACTCTGACTTTGCTCATCAGTCCTTCCTAACCCACATACCCTTCACAAGCTTGCAACTGAAGTGTGGTTCTGCCCCAGCAGCACAAGGTCACCTGGGAATTTGTCACAAAAACAGACTCTCAGACCCCACACCGAACGTACTGAACTAGAGTCTTCATTTTAAGAGGACCCTTGTGATCCCTGTGTTCCTCCTGGTGCTTGGGAAGCCTTGTTGGAGCCCTGTGCATCACAGGCTTCAAGACTTTACCAGTGGTTTGCTGGCAGTTATAGGATAACTTTGTGAAAGTTTCAGGATTAGAGGATTTCAGCAATGAAGAGACCTTTCCTCCACCACAATTAATGCATGGATTTCCTCTGGCCCTGCCTGGCGGGCTCCATTGTGTGCTGAGAGAGCTACCTCAGCACTTTCCAAAGTGCTTCCTTAGACACATGGGAACCTGCTTCCCTAGAACAGCCACTTACTGGGCTGTTGTTTATGTCACAGAGGCACCCAGAGAAAAAGTGATGTCCCTTCTCAGGTGAAGACATTTTGGAGCACGAGGAGAGCACCCATATTTTGTCCCATGTCCAGTTCCTATCTGGCAGGTTCAGAACTCCTCCCTGAAGGAACAGTATCCCCAGTGTCCTGGAACCCCTCCTGTGGTGGCGGGGCCACATGAAGTAGTGTCAGCAGTATGAGATGTGGGTCCATTCATGTTTTAATGATGGGCTAGCCAATTATTAAATGACTAGAGGCCTGGTGCATGCATTCATGCACAGGTGGGGTTCCTCAGCCTGGCTGGCAATTGGGGTTAATCAGGGCCTTCTTGCCCAGTCCCAATCAGGGCAAATCGGGCCAGCCAGCAGGGGGGAGGGACCACAGGAGGTTGGCTGGCCGCAGGAGGTTGGCTGTGGGAGCACACTGACCACCATTGGGCAGCTCTTGCATTGACTGTCTGCCCCCTGGTGGTCAGTGTGTGTCATAGCGACCAGTCGACTGGTCATTTGGTTGACCGGTTGTAACGGTCATTTAGGCTTTTATATATAGAGACTAGAGGCCCAGTGCACGAATTTGTGCACCAGTGGGGTCCTTCAGTCTGGCCTGCAAGATTGGGCCGAAACTGGCTCTCTGACATTCCCTGAGGACTCCCAGATTACGAGAGGGTGCAGACCAGGTCAAGGGACCCCACCGGTGCACGATTGGGGCCTGGGAGACACGGGAGGTTGGCCAGCCGGGGAGGGACCATGGGAGGGCTCCAGGGCGTGTCTGGCCCATCTCACTCCGTCCCGATTGGCTGGACCCCAGCAGCAAGCTAACTTACCAGTCAGAGCATCTTCCCCCTGGTGGTCAGTGCACATCACAGCAAGCAGTTGAGAGGCCTTAGCATATCATTATCATATTACGCTTTGGCTGGTTGAATGGCTGACCAGTTGACCGGACACTTAGCATATTAGGCTTTTATTATATAGGATGGTTATCTGCTTGTTTCCCAGACAGTCCAGTGGATAGCTGTGGCCAGCTGGACCTGGGAGCAGTGGTTATTTTTGTCATCACCTTAAGATGGGCATTGATGTGACAGGCAAATCTAAATACATGGGTTTGAGTAATAAATCTGAATAAAACAATACTTGATACTAGGGATACCAGGTATGGCAGAAAATGCATAGACTATAGGCCACTGGCCTCCAATTAGATACCGAACTTGTTTAGTGTTCTTGGCAATGCTTTCAAAAATTGTAATTAAATTTATTGGAATGACACTGATTAATAAAATTATGTAGGTCTCAAGTGTACAATTCTGTAATACATCATCTGTATACTGAATTGTGTTCACATCCAAAGTCAAATCTCCTTCTGTCATCATATATTTGACCCCCTTTACCCTTTGCTACCTCCCTACAACCCTATTTGCCTCTGGTAACCACTATACTGTAGTCTGTGTCTACGAATTTTTGTTTATCGATTTGTTCATTTGCAGATTTCAGTTTTATATCTCACATATAAGTGAAATCATATGGTTCTTGACTTTTTTTCACCTGGCTTATTTCACTTGGCATGTTATTATCAAGTTCCATTTATGTTGTTACAAATGGCAGTATTTCATTTTATGGCTGAGTAGTTTTCCACATCTTCTTTATCCAACCATGTATCAAAGGACACATTGGTGGTTTTCATATCTTGGCCACTGTGGATAATGCTGAAACAAACAGAGGGGTACACATATCCTTATGAATAAATGTTTTCAATTTTGGGGGGTAGAAACCCAGCAGAGGGGTTGCTGGTTCATATGGTAACTGTATTCTTAATTTTTTGAGGAACATCCATATTGTTTTCCATAGTGGCTATACCAGTTTACATTCCCACCAGGAGTGAATAAGGGTTCCTTTTCCCCCAAACCTCTCCAACTCATGTTTATTAGTTGTCTTGTTGATAATAGCCATTCTAACAGGTGTAATATCTCATTGTAGTTTTTATTTACATTTTCCTAATAGCTAGTGAATTTAAGCATATTTTCATATATCTGTTGGCCATTTTTGTATGTCTTCTTGGAAGAAGTGTCTATTCAGGTCCTTTGCCCATTTTTTAAATTGGGTTGTGTTTTGTTGTTGTTTAGTTATAGGAATTTTTAATATATTTTGGATATTATTAAACCCCTTATTAAAGGTGTTGTTTGCAAATATCCTCTCCATCTGGCAAGTTGCCTTTTTGTTTTGTTGACAGTTTCTTCTTCTGTGCAGAAGATTTTTAGTTTAATATTGTCCTTTTTTTAAAAAATTTTACTTACCTTGCCTTTGAGGTCAAATTTATTTTTAAAAAATTATCTCTAATACCAAGGTCCTTAAGTTTAGTATCTATGTGTTGTTGTTGTTTTTTTCTATGTAATTTATTGTTTCAGGTCTTATACCTGGTCCTCGATCCATTTCTATTTATTATATGTGTATGGTGACAAATAGCAGTCTACTTTCATTCTTTTGCATGTGGCCTTCCAATTTTCCCAGCACCATTTATTAAAGAGGCTTCCTTTTGTCCATTGTATTTTTTTGGTTCCTTTGTAAAAATTGATTTGTCCATATAGATGTGGGTTTATTTCTGGGCTCTCAATTCTCTTCCCTTTGGTGTGTGTGTCTTTTTTTCTGCCAATGCCATGCTATTTTGCTTATTGTCACTTTGTAGTATTATTTGAAGTCAGAGAGTATAATACATCTGCCTCTGTTCTTTTTCCTCAGGATTTCTTTGGCTATTTGAGGTCTTTAGTGATTTTGTACAAAGCTAATGATTTTTGTTTTGTACTATTTCTTTAAAAAATGCCTTTGGGATATTGACGGGGATTACATTAAATCTGTGTATTTGGAAATACTTTTAAGAACTGAAAAGTACAGTCTTGCACTGTGTAAAAATGTTGTGGTCTACAACTAGCCACATGTACCATGGGTGGTTCCATATAGTGGAGCTGAAAAATTCCTGTAGCCTATTGGCATTGTAGCCATTGTAATGTTTTAGCATTGCTCACTTGTGTGTGGTGATGCTGAGGTGAACAAACCTACTGCACTGCCAGTCCTATAAAAATGTAGCCCATACAATTATGTACAGTATGTAACACTTGGTAATGATATGATAATAATCAACTATGTTATTGGTTTATGTATTTCCTATACTATACTTTTTATAGTTATTTTAGAGTGTAATATATATTTAAAAGTTTGTTGTAAAACAATATGCTGTGTTACTCTGGCAGCAGTCTCATACATCTTGTGTTTACTGCATCTCTTGATTGTATTATAGACTCTGTGCTTGATTTAATACATATTGTTTTATGAAGTTAGAGTGGTCTAAATATATAGTGTTTATAAAGTCCACAATAGTATACAGTAATGTCTTAGACCTTTACATACAATTACCACTTTCTTACTGGCTCATCCAAAGTTATTTTTAGTACTGTAAGTTCCCTTTATGTAAAGTGCCCTATACAAATGTACCATTTTTAATCTTTTACACTGTACTAGAGGCCCAGTGCACGACATTTGTGCACTCAGAGGGTGGGGATCCCCTCAGCCCAGCCTGCGCCCTTTAGCAGTCCAGGAGCCCTCGGGGGATGTCCGACTGATGACTTAGGCCTGCTCCGCTCGCCAGCCATCAGCCCAGTCAGCCCAGTTTGTGGCTGAGTGGTGCCCCACCCCCCCATGGTAGCGCACTGACCACCAGGGGGCAGCTCCTCCATCGAGTGTCTGCCTCCTGGTGGTCAGTGCGCATCATGGCGACCGGTTGTTCCACCATTTGGTGAATTTGCATATTATCCTTTTATTATATAGGATTTTTTTACTGTACCTTTCCTATGTTTAGATATGTGTAGATACCCAAATACTAACCATTGTGTTATAATTACCTACACTGCTTAATACAGTAACATGTTGTAGCCTAGAAGCAATATGCTTATACCATACAGCCTAAATGTGTATGTAGTAGGCTATACATTCTAGGTTTGTGTAAGTATTCTCTGTGATGTTCATACAACAAAATCACTTAATGTCACATTTCTCTAAAAGAAATATTCCCTTTAGAATGGTTAAAATGCATTTTTGTTTAATAGTCCAAGGTAATGCACTATGTTTTTGTAGGCAATTGGGTGTCTTTAAATTCTTGCTTTGCCACTTGCTAGCTTTGTAAATTTGAGCATAGTCTAACTCTCTTAACCTTAGTCTATCATCTATAGAGTGGGCTTGATAATACCAATTTCAGACTGCTTTTGAAGGTATTGAATAGTAAATTGTGTTTAGAGCATAAAGCACCCAGCAATGCAAGTAGTGCACAACAGGAAAAAAAATTAAATTTATGAGATAGAATTAAAATCTAGAAAGGACATCCCAAGATATAAATATGCACAAAAATATATTTTATACCCTTTGGGCAAGAAAATAGGGTGAGTGTGGGGCGTAGTGTTGAAACTGCAGGTGACTCACACTACTTCCTTCACTACAGATTCATCAAGAACTTGAATTTGAAGTCTGGGCAGAATGCCAATAATCATTTGGGAGAGGCAGGTGCTCTGTGTTTAGAATATCATGGGCCAAAGCTCAAGGATGAATAAGAGACAAGATCTGGAAAGAACAATAAACATGTGTGTTGGATTTAGAGTGAGAATGAGAGCAGGGCATTGATAGGTAACGGGAAGTTAGTTTTTATACTATACAACAGGGGTTGGCAAACATTTATGTAAAGGGCCAGACTATAAATATATTAGGCTTTGTGGGCCATACAGTTTCTGTCCTGAGTACTCAACTCTGCTGTTATAGCAAGGAAACAGCCATAGACAATCTATACTTGAATGGGTATGGCTGGGTTCCAATAAAACTGTACTTACAAAAACAAGGTGGTAAGGAGGATTTGGCTCAAGGGCCATCGTTTTCTGAATCTAGCCATACCTGAAAAAATTTTAAAATAATTTAGAATCTCACCACCAAGAAATACAAAGGATCCAAAGAAAGCTATTAAAATCCTGAAATTCAGTCCAAGAAAATTTATAGGAAAGACATGACTTCTGCCATAAAAAATAAACTCTCTTCCTATCTTAGAAACAACTCCTAGGAAAACATTTTGGGTGGGAGGGGGGATGTTTTCTCTACTCTGTGTCTGAAAATATACCTCAAACAGAATATTTCAAATGTGTTAACATCCTATTTCATCCAAGCAGAGGTGGCAGTTTGGAGAAATGAAAAGACTCAGGAGCCAGAAGCTGCTGCTGAACAGAGAGGTTTATGTTTGAGGGAGTGAAAGTCATGCCATGCCTGTGTGTCAGCTCGGGCTGGCAATGAATTGCCCAATAGCTAGGAGCTGAGCTTCCCAAAACAGGACAAGCACAAGGAGACCTTCTTTCCCTCGGTAAAGGAGGAAGCTGGACGCCTGAGCCA
This sequence comes from Cnephaeus nilssonii, assembly GCF_951640355.1. Taxonomy (NCBI): domain Eukaryota; kingdom Metazoa; phylum Chordata; class Mammalia; order Chiroptera; family Vespertilionidae; genus Cnephaeus; species Cnephaeus nilssonii. Next base: position 14,487,690 of record NC_137082.1, on the reverse strand, counting down.
TTGCATGATTCCATGACTGGCTCATTGAGAATTTATTGCATGACTTGCACACACAGAGATTCTCTTAAGGAATTCTAAGGGATTTGCTGGCAGGAGCGTCTTTCTAAAGGTCAAAAGGAGAAAATGGCTCAGTTTCCAGAAGGGCTGGTTACTATTAGCAAACCAAACAGTGATCTGGGAAAACATTTTTTTCTATCAGCTTCATGAGGGGAGGGTCAAGGCCTACCCTCAGTCACCTTGGCATCTACATTACAGGCTCCCGGACAAAAACAGCAACACTCACTGAGTAATGCTTGATGCACGTGAAAAAGTTATTTTTCACCATCCAGTAATATTTCTGGCTCTGTGCACAGCTGGTGAAACTACTGGGTTGCTGATTGAAAGGATGGATGAGCATCGAAAATCCCATCACTTCTGCTCTCTGAGTCTTGAGAGAAAACACACCACGTGCAGTCTTGGAGTTCACTAGCCACCAAACTGAGAGGAAGAGGAGCAAGGGCCCAGCTCTCCCCCACATTGGGAACCCTCCCACAGTGTGAACACTTCCCACAGATCCTGCTCCTTCTGACGAAGATGCATAGCTTTGGATCTGCCCAGAAATCTCAGAAGTTTCTGAAATACAATCTGTAAGAGCTTTACCCTTTATCTTGCCCACTCTAGAAGATAAACAGATTGTCCTGTATTCAAGTTGGAGAAAAACAAGCTCAATATCCAAAGTTCAGAGCTAGTTCTTGTTTTCGCTAAATTGCCATTTTCCCTTTAAAATAGGTTGTTCTATAATCTTTAAATAATTTAAAACAAAACAAAACTGGAGTTTAGATATGCTTTGGGTATTAGGAATTAGAAGATCTAATGAACTTTTGTCTCTATTTAAATGTTTGCATCCCAAAAACATATGGGAGCACGTAATAGTTATGACACAGATTGAAGGTTTTTCTTCATTCTACTGTAAAATGTGATACATTTGTATTTCCTCATTGAATCATCCTTTATATTTCACTAGCTCTGTGTTTGATGAAGAAAAAAATTACAAATGCAAATTATTTGCTATTTCCTTTTTTGTGATACATTTGTCTATATCATTTAACTTTTACATTTTTCACTTGAAGTAAATAATAAGGTATTTCTTTCTATGTTTGTAATTACTTAATTCCCAAAGAGAATTGAAGGATTTAAACACAACCTGACTTGTACCTGTATAATTTATTTTCTATATATTTTGACTATGAATCATTTTGAAAGCAGTGATTTAAAACTTACTTGAATGCCTCGTTGAGCCTAAATAGCAACTGCAATATAAGAACAATTCTACAATCAAATTAGCAGTCAAATAACCAACGGCGAGTGAAAAAATGGTCAACGTATTACTTCTTCTGCAACCCAATTCAAAATGCGACATTTAAAAATGTAAATTTCTCTTTTCAATGTTAGAGAAGCATCGATGAATATTTCTATGAGTAGGAAAATATTTATTAAAATAGTGGTCACCTATTACCACTGACCTTATTCTGTTAACCATCAACTCTTCAAAGAGACATCTGGGCCAGATGGAACTCAAGTCCAATGAAAAATAGAACGCAAAATACTGTCTACCTGTGATGGCCCGCACAAAGTGAGGAAGTAATGTCTCCAATTCCTTCTACTTACAAAACTAGAGACCAAAGAGTAAATCAACATTTCATTGGAGAAACATTGTCTCAACTACATTGATTGAATGAAGAGTAGTTTCTTTGATAACGACAGTTTGATCTCTTCTTCTTCTTTTTTTTTTTTTTTATGGAGTTGATCTGGCCTTTTTTTTTTTTTTTTGTTATGGAGTTGATCTGGCCTTTTTTTTTTTTTTTTAATGAGAATGGATAAAAATTAAAATAGCCTGTCTTTCCAGCTCTTCCCTTCCTTTTCTGTTGTTCACCTTCATCCCCAGAATTCAGTCCACTCTTAACTGTTCTCTTTGTGCTTCCTTGTCCATGTTGATATCAAATTCACAGATCAATTAGTAACTCTATGGAATTAAGAAGCCTTGCAAAACTAAGAGAGTGGGCTGATGATGACCTAGAACTTCTTCATAAGGCTGAGTTGGGGCTCATGACCAGGAATCTCCTAACTCATAATGTGACACTTTTGGAACCTAATAAACAAAACTACCAAGAATAAGTTCCAATCATATCAGTAGAAAAGCATTATATTGGGGGTCAGAAGTTTTACCTTCTGATCCCACATCTATTACACCAAACTTTGTAAACCTGGACATATTAATTGAGCTCCTTGAGGTACATATTCCTCCCCTGTCACATTAGCATCTAACATCTCTTAGGTCACTATTAGCACAAAATTCTATAATTATAAACCTTATTTCTAATTGAGATCCAGATAAAAGTTGTTATTCTGGAGTCCTACCGAATTAAATAGTTTGAGTTAATGTCTTTGTGATGTGGTGGAGTCTGACTTGTGCTATGATTCTCATTCATTTCCTCTATCACCTGCTTTACTCGGTAGATTTGTTTGTAACTTGAGATAGCTTTTCCCACCAAAGGTTTTTGTTTTGTTTTTTTCTTGGAGAGCTGGAGGTAAAATCTGTATTCTATAATATGAGGGGAAATTTTCTGGGATTTTGAATCCCTTTATCCAAACAGCAGTCTCATTAGGAGTCACACTCTTTTATTTATTCATTCATTTATTGATTGATTGATTTTAATCCTCACCCAAGGATATTTTTCCATTGATTTTTTTAGAGAGAGTGGAAGAGAAAGGGAAAGACAAAGATAACCATCAATGTGGAAGAAACACATCGATTGGTTGCCTCTTACATGAGCCCCAACCTGGGCCGAGGCCGGGAAGGACCCTGCAACCAACCAAGGTATGTGCAACCAAGGTATGATTCCTTGACTGGAATCAAACCTGGGACACTTTGGTCTGCAGGCCAAAATGCTATCCACTGAGCAAAACCGGCTAGGGCAGGAGTCACACTTCTCAGGACTAAGTTGACTTCAATGTGTTCAAAGCACATCTGTGCAATTTGCAACTATCTGACATCACATTTCATATAGTTGTTTCTAGAAGGACATCTATGGCATATGAAACAAATCTCTATTTCTAAGTCAAGTTGGAAAAGGAAAATGGAAAAGGATGATTGATGGATATACACATTTTTGAATAACATTTATTTTCAGCCTTCATATTTATGTCTATACTAGGAAAGTCATAATGCTTTCTTCATGGTTCGGGGGGTAGTAAATGAGCAATGCATGTAAAGGACTTGAAAAATATTAGATGCCACTCAGAAATTTCTACTTCTTATTATGTAGTGACCTCACAGCTGAGGGCCTGGGTTGCAGTTCTCCCTCTGCATTGTTGGTGGCCATGCAGCAGCAGAAAACCATTGGCCATATATTTATAGAATATATTTACAAATATAGAAACTGGATATCCAGAAGGAGACCACACTGTGAGGTAAGTAAGAGAGGGATTATAACCTCCATTTAACAGTTTAATCACCATTTAACAATGGAGGGTCACAGGGGTTAAGTGCCTTGCTTAAAGTCACAGCTCTGGTGACAGACTACCAAAATTGGAAGTCTTAACTTTCCCATGCATGACTTCATTGGTGACAAATTTAGAAGCCTAATCATAGAGGCAGGAGACAGATTTTATAGTTATGTTTCTCATTAAGCCTCTTTTCTCTCATTTCCTGTATTTCTTCACAAATATTTTAGAAAACTTCTCATCAGGGTTTGAAAATGTGACATAGGGTTTATTAATATTTCCTAGCTGAGGCTTCTAGTGATGGTATCACTAAAGGTTAAACCTGGGATAAAATCTTTTATTACTTCTCATTGACTTCTAAATATATCAATGGTGACTCTATGATATCTAGGTGAGTGTACATATTTTCCATCTTAACTCTGGGTCCAAATGTGAACATTTAAGTGCCCAGGTCTGAATGCACACTGCAGGCATAGTTGATTAGCTTTTGAAATAATTGAACCAGAACTCCACACTCCAGCTAGGATAATGTTGGTTCTCTTATTTAGCACTAAAATCAGTGGTTCTCAGATTTGAATGTGCAGCTGAATCACTTGTAGATCTTGTAAAAATATAGATTATGACCCAGTCAGTCTGGCATGAGGCCTGAAATTCTGCATTTCTGACAAGTCTTGGGTGAGTTGTGATGCTTCAGGTCTAGTTACAGTTTGTAGGTGTGTTATTTATAAATAACTAGAGGGCTGGTGCACAAAATGCATGCACTGGGGGGGGGGGGTGTCCCTCAGCCCGGATTGTGAGAGGGCGCAGGCCAGGCCAAGGTTTCCCACCGGTGCACAATCAGGGCCAGGGAGGGACGCGGGAGGTTGGCCAGCCAGCAAGGGACCGCGGGAGGGATCTAGAGTGTGTCCGGCCTGTCTCGCTCAGTCCTGATCGGCCAAACCCCAGCAGCAAGCTAACCTACCATTTGGAGCATCTGCCCCCTGGTGGACAGTGTACACCATAGTGAGCGGTTGACTGGCCTTAGCCTATCATTAGCATATTATGCTTGGATTGGTTGAATGGATGACCAGACAACGGGACACTTAGCATATTAGGCTTTTATTATATCGGAAATTTATTGGTGCCATTGCAGATAATGTGCTTCCTAAGATTTGGGCTTCCAGAAAAATTTACCTGCTGGAAACTTTTCAGAAAGAAAAAGGAGATCATGTTTTGGAACCAGATCTATAAAAACAAATTCCCTTTCTTTGGAATTAATTCAACAAAAGTCAGCCCTCAGCTTCATTTTACAGCAGGGAACAGCCTATTTGGTGTTGGTTTTTCCAAAGGCCTCTGGCCCCTCCTTTGTCTGCAGAGAGTCATAAAGGCAGGTGCAAGCAGGGAACCAGAGAGCAGACACAACTGACCTTTAAAGTTTTGTTTCAAGCCAAGATGTGTGGTTTCCAAAAGCATACTGACAACACAAATGACTTCTGACCTCTGCCCTCCTCACTTGTGTGTTGCTATTGTGGGCTAGACATTCATCTTCTTCCAAGATACGTCTCTTTAAGACAGAAAGACTGCATATTGAGTTATTATAATTATTGTGACCTTCCTCTGTGACCTGTTATTTTCTTTCACACAATGAATATCCTGAGTAGATGCAGATTTAAAATAATATATATTATTATTTACTTTTATGAAGTCCATTACATTGCCTTCTCACCTTATTTCCTGTGTCTTTACCAAGTTGTGCTTTACCTTTTTATTTTGTGTTATTTCGAGAACCTAAGGGCTGGAGGGAGGTAGCATGAGGGAGACAGATATTTAAGTCTTGAGACAGTATTTATTAGATGTAAACTCCATGCTCAGTGCTGTCTAGGCACTGGAGGAAAGTGGAAAGAATATGTGTGACAGCAGTCTGCCTGTAAGGATTTTGCTTCTGAGGGAGAAAAGCCTTGCTCACAGACAAATCCTTGCATTGCCTTGCTGTAGTAGTTAAACATCCCTACATCCCAGTGGCTTACAACAACAAACATGTATTTCTTGCCATGGGCTGTGGCACTGCTCATGCGCCCACTCACTCCAGAACCCAGCCTGAAGGAGCACCTCCCATTCAGGACATGCATTCGCCTGACAAAGGGCAAAAGCAAGAATCTTCAGAGTCTTCTCAAAACCTCTGCTTGAATAGCGCATAGATTATGTCTTTTGCTTCACATCTATTGGTCAAGCATGCCACATGGCTGAGCCCGAAGCCAGGGGATAGTGATGTATATACACTGAGTGGCCAGATTATTATGATCTCAGAAAGCATAATAATCTGGCCTCTCTCTCTCTCTCTCTCTCTCTCTCTCTCTCTCTCTCTATATATATATATATATATATATATATATATATATATATATATATATATATATTAGAGGCCCAGTGCATGAATTCATGCATGGGTTTGGAGTCTGGCCAGCCTGGCCAGGGGGAGGAGATATGGGCAGTTGGCCGGCCTGCCTGCTGGTCAAACTCCTGGTCGAGGGGACAATTTGCATATTAGCCTTCTATTATATAGGATATACACTGAGTGGCCAGATTATTATGCGTTCAGAGATAATAATAATCTGGCCACTCAGTGTACATCACAGACAGGGGCCTTGTAAATTACCAGTAACAAGTCCAAATGCGGAAGGAGGCATTAAAATGTAAATAATATAATCTATTGCATCAAGAAAATTCTCATAACTTATGTGAAGTGCAGAAAATGGTGCTGATGATAAGCATTCTGTAGGTAGAGACTCATAACAGCAGGTGAGAGCAGGGAGAAACAACAATGGCAGTTAAAACTGAGAGAGAGAGACACACACACACACACACACACACACACACACAGAGGAGAGAGAGAGAGAGAGAGAGAGAGAGAGAGAGAGAGAGAGAGAGAGAGAGAGAGAGAAGGGTGAATTTTATTTAGCTAAGCACAAAATCATGCAAACTCATGAATGGGGGATAAGGAAGAAACTCATAAGGTCATCTGTAATTTTTTGGCTGCCAAGCATCTATTTCCCCTTCATAATGGTAACTTTAATTGCTTTTGGGAAATACTTGTTTCCCCTTGGTGGGACTGTAAGATTCAGTCCTGCATTTCCTGAGAGAAGCCCGTTGCGTGGGCCTCTGGAGTCTTCTGCACCCACCCACTTCCTCTCACCACCAAAGGGTCACCTCATCACCTACTTTTGACCTGTTGGACTCTTTCTCATGTTTGGGGTTTGCTTCCCAGATGTAAGGAGGAGCAGTGGCTGAAATTTACTCCTCACACTGTGGCTATGCTGTCACACCCAGGAAGCTTCTGCTCTCCATTCCTGTCATATTTCCCCTTTGTCCCCACCCTTCCCACGGAGTTTGTGGGGATCCCTTTTGCACTGAAGTGAACCAGAGTGATGTTCTCGGCATGTTACCCAAGGTTGCTGACTGACATAGGGCCACAGAGATCATCAGACACCAAAATTGAATTCCTTTGTGTTTTTGCTTAGCAACAGCAGTCCTTGGCATTGAGAATCAGAGAACACTTGTTGCAGCAAAACAATAAATAAGTGAAGGTGTTGAGTGACTTGTCACAGGTCACTTGTAGCAAAGCTACCAGGTGTATGAGTGTCCCCACCACACCAGAGCTGCTTCCCTATCACCGTGAATGAGTCTGAGCCCACTTCAAATATTAAGGAGGCAGTGTAGAAGCAAAGCAATCTATAATAGAGCAGAATAGTTTTAGGCAGAGTGGAGACCATGCTAATCACAATTGAAAAAAAGTTATTAGTGGTAGATGAGGAAATGACATGGGCCAGAGAAATTTAGGCAAAAATTTGAGTCATACTTATTATAAAGGAACTAGAGGCCCAGTGCACAAATTCATGCACATTGAAATGAAATTAATTAGAAGAAATATTTTAATATCTTTATTCGTCCTTTCTCTATAATTGAAATGTCAACCAAATTCACGATCGACAATGACAGGTGGAAACACACGCGTGCGAGAACTTTATATATAGATAGATAAACTTGTTTAATTAGACATGCTCTCTGATTTAGCTAAACTTTTTCCAGTGCAGTGAAACACCCCAACTTCTCTTTCAGATAATTGTTAGCAACACAGCAGTAAATATCAATACGAAGCAGATTATTATTGTAGATCATGCAGGGAGACAAAGGGTTAAATATTTAACTGCAGCAGTGTTTCACTATATTCTGTGCAGTGAGAAAACCTGAAGTCATTTTCAAGGTCCACCATTTCTTACTTCTTTTCAGTCAGTTCAAGTTTCTAAACTTTCTAAATTTCCGTTTTCCAGCTAATGGAAAGAAAATAGGATTCTACTGAGTCTCCTATCTACCTACTCCAGGACTTCTGTGAGGATAAAATGAGATGAGGCACGTGAAAATGCTTCACGGGCATTTGGTTAAAGTATAAAATGTTTGCATCTGGCTATAAAGCAAGTCATGTTCCTGGGCTGAAGAAACTCCAAAGAAGCTAGTCGCTAGAGAGAGGAAGCGGGCATTGCTATGAGATATCATTACCCAGCACCCATAGCCACTGTTTCCGGGCTGGGCTGGGCTGTGGGCTGCATTTTGCACCATGGGGTCTTGGCAGTGTTCTGCAATTTGGTGGGGTGTTGCTCTGGGGTGGTGGCGGGGCCTGTGTCCCACTTGGGAGAAGCCGAGTGTTGCTTTGTGGGTGCCAGGTCCATGGTGCCATTTATTGTTAAATGGCCTGTCCCTAGCAAGAGGAAGCTGGCGTTGCTACGTGATGTCATTACCTGGTGCCCACAGCCACCGTTTCCGGGCTGGGCTGGGCTTTGGGCTGCATTTTGTGCCATGGGGTCTTGGCAGTGTTGGCTGTGATTTGGTGGGCTGTTCTCCGGGGTGGTGGCAAGGCCTGTGTCCCACTTGGGGGAAGTCAAGTATTGCTTTGTGGGTGCCAGGTCCACAGTGCCGTTTCTTTGTAAATGGCCAGTGCGTATCACAGCAGCTCCTGCCTTGAGTGTCTGTCCCCTGGTGGTCAGTGTGTGTGTCATAGTGACTGGTCTGATGGTCGGAGGGACTCTTAGCATATTAGACTTTTATATATATAGATTATAATAATATGGGCAATAGTTATGCTAAAATGTCTCATGTAAAAAAGACAAATTTGCTCTAAAATATTTTAATCTAATACAATGGAAAAAAATATGTACAATAGAGTTTGGCTGACCAATCAAGACAGTGGCTAGGTAAAAATGGTTTTCGGAACTGCCCACAACCACATCAGAATTACAACTAAACTATAGAAAAACCATCATGCAGAATTGCCTGAAATCTAACTAAGCAGAGTCCTATAACTAAGGATATAAAGAATAAGCCACATCTAGGTGGGTAGGAGGGACAGATGCAAACTGGCTGGTCCCACACCCACATTTGGCAGTTAAAAATCAGGAGGAATATTTTGGCTATGCAGGACCCACCGAGCAGCCAGGGGTGCCAGCCCCACACCAGAACTCCCAGCCCAGGGTAGCAGTACCAGGAATAGAAGTCCCTATAATTTCTGGTTGTGAAAACCAGCAGAGATTGTAGCTGAGGAATACAGAGAACTGATGAAATCCCAGCAGTTTCTATTAAAGAGACCGGGCACTGACTTCTCTAACTCACACTCTGAGCTCCAACATCAGGGCAGCAGCTTCAAAGGTAACAAGGACACGTGGGGAGGAACTGAAATGTCTGGCTCCAGAACCAAGGCTGGAGGAGCAACTTTCTCCCAGACAGAAGTTCTGGCAAAGGCCATTGTTCTTTTGCTGATCCCACCCCTCACAGAGCCAGCGGGTGGGCACCCTGACTGAGTCTCTATCAATCTGGCTAACACTGTCTGACCCACCCTGATGATTCCCTGAGACCCTGCTCTACTCAACTTGCAGGCCTACCCTAGCTCCTTCAAGTGGCTTTTTCATACAAATGGCCTCTCTTGACTCATGCCTTGGACTTTCCTAAAATCTGTCAAATAAGCAGCAGCTGTCTTCAGCATGCCAAGTATCTCTTGCTAAGTGGCTCCAGGTCTGGCACCTTGGTTCATAGCTTGGTCTCTCCTGGCTTGGTACAAATAACAGCCATCTGCAGATCACTTTATAGCTCATGCAGGTTGGCCCCGTGCAGGGCACAGGTGGTGGCTGACATTGGTCTGCATTTTTGGGAGGCCTCAGAGCCAGTGCATCTGGTGGACAGCTTAAGACCATGTCAAATTACAGTTCAACTACCTCCATGAGCCACACACTGAAAGGGTAGACTTGGTGGGTCACAAAGTCCCACTGAAGCAAGTACTGCTCTGTGGGGTTGTCCCCTGCACAGCAGCTCCTCTGCTGTAGTTGCAGCTGGTTCTCATAACTAATCAGCCTGAGGTGGAAAGGCGTCAATCCCTCTCAGTCAAGGCTCAACTACAACAGAAGGGTGCACACAGCCACATTGAGAGTGGACCTGGAGTGCTTGGCTCAGATGACTGTAGTGACTATGTCACTGGGCGCTATGGGACACCTACCACATAAGACCACTTTCTGAAAACCAAGAGACATAGCAGCTCCATACACTTAGAAACAAACACAGGGAAGAAGCTAAAATGAGGAGACAAAGAAACAGGTTCCAAATGAAAGAACAAAAGAAAACTCCAGAAAAAGAACTAAATGAAATGGAGGTGAGCAAACTACCAGATACAGAATTTGAAACAATGATTATTAGCATGATCAAGGAACTTAGTGAGAACTTTAACAGCATAAAAAAGGACATGGAAACCATTTTTTTAAAAAAACAGTCATGAATGCAGAATATACTAACTGAAATGAAGAATACATACAGGGAATCAATAGTAGAGCAGATGATTAAATCAGTGATTTGGAAGATAAGAAAACAGAAAACACCCAATGAAAACAGAGGAAAAAGGAGGATAGTGTAAAGAACTTCTGGCACAACTTCAAACATATCAATATTTACATCATGGGGTACCAGAAAGAGAAGAAGGAGAATAAGAACTTTAAAAACTATTTGAAAAAATAATGATGAAAGTTTTCCTAGCCTGAAGAGGGAAATAGACACACAAGTCCAGGAAGCAAAGACAGTCCCAAACAAGAAGAAACCAAAGAGGCCCACAGAAAGAAACATTCAAATGCCAAAGGTTAAAGACAAAGAAAGAATCTTGAAAATAGCAAGATAAAAGCAGTTAGTTACCTATAAGGGAATTCCCATAAGACTGTCAGCTGATTTCTCAACAGAAATTTTGCAGGCCAGAAAGGATTGGCAAATAATATTTAAAATTATGAAAAGGAAGGACCTACAACCAATATTACTCTAGCTAGCAAAGCTATCATTTAGGACAGATAGAAGGACAGATAAAGATCTTCCCAGACAAGAAAAAGCTAAAGGAGTCCATCACCACCAAACCAGTATTAAATGATATGTTAAAGGAACTTCTTTAAGAAAAAGAAAAAAAAAAGAGATAACAATATAAATAATAAAATGGCAATAAATACATATCTATCAACAATTACTTTGAATGCAAGTGGATTAAATGCTGCAATCAAAAGACATCAGGTACCTGAATAGATAACAAAACAAGACCCTTACATATGCTGTCATCAAGAGACTCACTTCAGACCAAAAGACACACACATACTGAAAATAAAAAGGTGGAGAAAGATATTTCATGAAAATAGAAACAAACAAAAAACTGGTGTAGCAATACTTATACCAGACAAAATAGACTTTAAAGCAAAGGTTATAAAAGAGACGAAGAAGGACCCAGAAACGCCCCTTCTGGATATTTGTCCCAATAAAACCAAAACACTAAATCAAAAGGCATATACATCCATATGTTTATTGCAGCACTATTTACAACAGCCAAGATATGAAAGCTACCTAAGTGTCCATCAATAGATTAATTGATAAAGAAGATGTGGTGCACATATACAATGGATTATGATTCAGCCATTTAAAAAAATGAAATATTTCCATCTGCAACAACATTGATGGACCTAGAGGGTATTGTGCTGAGTGAAATCAGTCAGATGGAGAAAGACAAATGCCATATGATTACACTTACATGGGAAATCTAAAAAGCAAAGTAAACAAACAAACCAAACCAAAAAAAGACTCATACATACATAGAACATTTTGATGGTTGCCTAATGGGAGGGGAGTTGGTAGGGAAGGGTGAAAAAGGTGAAAGGATTTGGAAGTACAAATTGGTAGTTACAGCAGAGTCATTGAGATGCAAGGTACAACATAGGAAATACAGTCAATAATACGTAATAACTATACATGATGTCTGATGGATATTAGTTTTATCAGGGTGTTAACTTTGAAAGTTATATAAATATCTAATCACAGGGTTGTACACCTGAAATTAATATGCTATTGTACATCAACTATAATTTAAAAAAAGAGTTTGGAGTGACTTTGGATAAATGTATGAGTAACTGTTTTTTTCTTTGTTCTACTTTTAAGTGGTATCTTATTCTTCTACCATGAGCGTGAATCATTCTTATAAAGAAGGATACAATCTTTAAAATTAGAGTCTCTCAAGAGTAAACAACAGAAAGCCAGGAAAGAGACACATTTATAAGCAAAATGTTTTTGCTCCATCAACCTTCAGATAATGTACATGTCTGCCACTGTACAAGTCCCTCCCGTCAGTGCAGAGGTTGGGCTGATCTCTGTTAGAGTTGGGATTGGCTGAGAAATTCTCCTGGATAAAGGATACCACCTGGATTTCCTCATCTCTCTCTATAAAATGCTTTCTCTTTTTCTATGTATTTCAGTAATCGTTTGTGCATTTTTATAATAGTCAGTGAATGATACAGCTGTTCCTAAATTTAAAAATAGAAAGACACAAAGACTTCTGAAGGCTGCACTGTGGTCTCTCTTTGACTAGAAAGAATAGAGGGAACAATGCATGTGTTGCCAGAGAGAGGTATTATGCAACAGCTGCTGGAAAGCAGAGCTGAGACAACCTTTCTTTGCTCCTTGTCACTTACGGGAAAATCTCCAAAAACCATCAGGGACACTTAGGATGACAGGCAAACACTTGCAGACCATTGAGATTATAAGGCATTCTGTGGCTGTGAATGAAAAGTTTGGCCACTTTGCTTTTATTTTCTATGTAACTAATGCAGCGATTTTCAACCGGTGTGCTGCAAGAATTTTAAAAACATGCAATACCTGACTGTTCAGTTAGCGGTACTGACTTCTTTTCCCTTAGAATTGTCAAATTTAAAAATGACAACAGCCAACACAGCAGTAGCTGTCCAGTGTTGAATGATTCAAATTCATGCCTATTTTTTTCAGATCGGCAAAATATGTAGTGTTGGTGTGCCGCAGAATTTTAGTAAGTCGTTTATGTGTGCCATGAGATGAAAAAGGTTGAAGATTGTTGAACTAATGAATTATACTTTTGGAGTGCTTTGAATTTTTACTAACTTGCAAATGAGTATCTTACCTGCTATTTACACTGCATTTTTTTCTGTGGTTTTAGACTTGATTTTTCAAGGACTTTTGTATTGTTTAGAAATTGATGGATTACACCAAGGAAAGCAACCTGGGCATAGAAAGTAGGAGAATGTTAGTATATAGAAGTGATCGCATTTATCATTTTCCTTGTGAAGCAAGATGCTCTAGTACAATGTAGCCTACCCCTCCCCATCCCAACTCAAGGCAGACACTGACGCGCATTTCAACTGTCTTTGTTACTAAGTCAGAACTGGCCTCGTAATGCAGTGGCCATAGGCAGTTGCTACCAAGAGATCAGAGTTACCCAAGAGGTGGAACCTCTTTGCCATGCCTGCCCTCTCCATAAGTGGTTAAAGTTACCAGTAAACGTCATTTTTGTTAAATGCATAAGAAGCTAGTAAGTCTCACCCAGGGTTTGACATCTGAGTAGAGAGCTCAAAAGTCAACAGTGTGACCTAAATCTGAACCTTTGCAAACAGTTTCCAAGGCCCAGCTGAGAAGAAAGGGCAGGTGTGGTATTTGATTGTGTTCTGTTGCCACAAAAGACCCTACTTGTTTCAAGTTACTCTATTTGAAGTGCACTTTTCCTGCTGCTTTAATTTGCGTGTGAGTGCAAACCTCCTAGAACAAGGACTCCGTTTGATTCTCTTGATGCCTTCCTCTCTCCAGGCATGATGCTGCAGCCTTCATTCTCTTCTTCCGCCCTCACGGTCCCACCGCCTCGGTGCTTCCTGGGATCAGCTCCCAGATAAGCTGCCTGTGCTCACACCCTCATCACAGGCCCACTTCTGAGGCAGCCCACACCAAGCTCTCTCATGGTGGCTGGCAGGAAAATGACTTGGTATTTGCAGACTCCGGTATTGGAGATGTGATTAGTGTGTCTGGAATGGAGCCCAGGGATCGGTGTGCCTTACAGGCTCCTCCTCGGGAAGCTGGAGGGGAGACACAATTGAGGCAAAAGTAATGTGCTTCTAATCAGACCCACCTGACGTTCCAGCTTTATCCTGGCTGGGAGAGTAACTTCATCTTCCTAGGTCTGAATTTCATCATCTAAAAATGGAGATCATCAGGCCCACTTCTCAAGCGTATTTTGAATGTATAACGGGCTAGTAACAGCAAAGAACCTATAGCATTTGTGTATTCATTCAGTAACTATTCATAGTCCAGAAGCTCTGGGACAGGCTCTGAGCGGGGCTGTGGCTACGAGGTGGAAATAAGGTGTTTGAAGTCCTCCTAGGCCTACAGTTTAGCATAAAGCAGGTACTCATAGCTTTGGGAGGAGAGCTAAGAGCAGGCTGGCCCCAGGGCCCCGGCCTTTCAGTGCAACCCACTTCTCAGGAAAGGTATCTGGGATTTCAAATTATTGATGAACATCCACGCACCTTGAATTGTTTTAGGATTTTTATATAACCAGCGTCATCCAGCTGCGGTCTAGGTTCAGGTTCTCTCAGCAGCAGATCCTAAACCACAGGTCCAGTAGGTATATTTATCAAGTACGTGTCCCCAGAAGAAACTGACAAGGGCCAGGGATGAGGGAGCAGGACAGGAAAGGGAAGGGAGCCAAGACCGGGTGTGCTTCCAGGAAAAATCCTAGATTTACCTGATCCCCTTGCAGCTCTGGATTGTCAGTTACACTTCAGAGACTTTTTTTGGCCAAGGGGGTGGGTCATCTCTCTGTATTGTTCTAGTGCCAGTGGCCAATCTCTGAAGATGGTAGACAAATCTGTATCAGCAAAGCAGGCAGAGCTGGGGAGTGAGGGCACTGAGTTGCCAAGGGGCTCTGGCCAGGTGCCAGGGCTGACTGTCCTCCACAGATGTCAGCCCAGTAGTTCTGTGTCCACACCCAGAGCTTCTGCCTCGTGTGAGTCTTGGATTCCGACTATATGAGTGGGTGCCCCTGCGGAGTATTTGAAATGGGACTATTATGAGAACCCATGTCTTATAGGCTCATGTAAGCAATAATAATAAAAAAATACGTGCAGTATAAAAACTATTACGAAACATTATATAACTACTAGAGGCCCAGTGCGAGAAATTTGTGGTAGCCTGCCACCCAGCCCACCAGTGCTCGCACCCCGCACACCCACCCGCCATCCCACCCACCCGCCACCCCACCTTGCTCGCAGCCCCACCCAGCATTTGAACTCTCTTAAGGGTGGTTGAGAGGGAGCTTCCAATTCCTTTTCCCCTAATGGTTTTTCTGCCCCTCCCCCCTTTCCCTATACTGGTCAGGAGAGCCTCTGGCTGCTCCCCCCTCAAGGGTTAATCAGGGGAAAGAGCCTTTGACCTTGGCTATAAAAGCACCTATCTAATCACTGAGCTTATTAGGCCACCTGGAGTCCAGATACATGAGTTACTTCAAAGAAACATTTTTGGGTTGTGTGTGAAAATTTAGGTCTCTGATATTGAGAGGAAAAAACTATCGCTTTAAAATAATGACAACACCTATTTCAAATATTGTAATGAAAGTATGAAAAAAAAAACCCTCACATAAAAAGGTTACAAATATGTTATTTTACTTTGAAGACAGTAATAACTGAAAATAACAAGTTTCTTTCAGGCCACATCCTAAAAAGGTAGCTGCTTTTTTATGTCTTAGGCCTATACAAAGGTCTTAAAAGACCCCTGACCCTGCCTTCTGAAGATTTTAGGTTAACACGTTTGTCCTAAAAACTGTGAGGTGCCTCATTTTTAAAAACAACTGGCCACACATCCTTCCTCAACCATATTGTCACATCATCCAAGTTATACTTTATAAACAGCCTTGATGTGCTACACACGTGCAAAAAGTACACAAAGTGGGTAAACTACTTTGCCTAAGAAGTATATATTTAGTAATCACTTAGTTACATTGTTTTATTTTTGTGAAATGAGAACTGATAGACCAAATATTTCAAACAGACCCACCAGATGATAAACATCACCATATGTTTGATTCACAGTACATTTGGGCATAAACACTTCAATTACAGCTTTGAGTTTAGTATCAAAAGCCTTTTCTTGTGTGTGTGTTTTCACTATAGATTAAGGTGACCAGACGTCCCGCTTTTGGCGGGACAGTCCCGATTTTTAACAATTTGTCCCGCGTCCCGCGGCGTTTTAAAAAAGTCCCGATTTTTGGAAAGAATGCACCACATGATAGGGAACGGCGGGAGAACGGGAAGGGAATATACGGTTTTCGGCGGCCATGTGGCTATTTAGCCAGGATATGAGTTTTATATTATTTTTGTTAATTTTATAATGTTAAACTTTAATAATAACAAATAATTGTTGAGAACTGATTATCGAGAACTGCTTATCAAAGTTCGCATTGTTGATCAGTTGTTAGAATTCGACCACCATTGTTTGGACTTAATGAACAATCGCATTCTTTGGGATTGGCAACGACGAAAACATTTTGTAACTGTCTCTCAGACGATACACATCGTACTGCGTGCTAGTAAGCTAGTTAAACAAGTGATGTCATTAAAAATCAGCTATTCAGATAATTTAGGTAAGTAATTTATTTATTTATTTCATAAATACTTAAATTTTCTTGAATTTAGCAGACAGTACTCGTATTATTTATATTTTATAGTGGTGGCAAAAAGTCTAGCGCCGGCCTTGAAAGTGACACTTACAACTTACGTTACGGCAAATTCAGAGGAAAAATAATACAAGTTAGTATTGTTATTATTTAGAAAGAAATATAGGATTAAAATAATTTTTAAAATATAGTTACTTTATAACAGTCAAATTAATTTAATTTATAAACTAACAATAAAATATGTTCATGTAATTATGTACCTACTTACTGTGTTTTTAAGCAATATGTATATAATAATCCTATCTAATAATAGAGTAGTATGCAAATCATCACTCCACTACACTCACAAAGCCACGCCCACCAGCCACGCCCAGCCATGCCCACCATCCAATCAGCGTGAGTATGCAATTAAACTGAAAACATGGTGGCAGCCCCGCCCCCCAGCATCTCCCAGTCTCTGGGAGTCGGAGAAGTCAGGCGCCAGCGCCTGAGGCTGGCTGCAGCCACGGAGACCAAGAAGCCGCCCACCCCATGATCCCTGGCTGCAGCCAGCCTCAGAAGCCTCAGGTCCGCTTGCCCAAAGCCCTGGGGAAATGGAGAAACCAGGCCCTGCGCCTGAGGCTGGGTGCGGCCGGGAGACGAAGAAGCCGCCCGCCCCATGATTTCAGACTGCAGCCAGCCTCAGGTCTGCCCGCCCCACGTCCTGGGGAGACAGAGAAACCGGGCCCCAGCGCCTGAGGCTGACTGCAGCCACGGAGACCAAGAAGCTGCCTGCCCCGTGATCTCAGGCCTCAGCCAGCTGGAGAAGTGGTTCACCCCATGTCCTGGGGGAGACAAGAAACCAGGTGCCAGTGTCTGAGGCTGGCTGCAGCCCGGGAGATGAAGAAACCGCCTGCCCTGTGATCCCAGGCTGCAGCCAGCATCAGAAACCTCAGGTCTGCCTGCCCCACCTCCTGGGGGAGACTGAGAAACCGGGCCTCAGTGCCTGAGGCTGGCTGCGACCTGGAAGATGAAGAAGCCGCCTGCCCGGTGATCCCAGCTGGAGAAGCCACTCTCCCCACATCCTGGGAAAGACAAGAAACTGGGTGCCAGCACCTGAGGGTGGATTCGATCTGGGAGACAAAGAAGCCACCTGCCCCGTGATCCCAAGCCGAAGTCAGCTGGAGAAGCCGCCCACCCCATGTCCACCCGCCCCATGTCCTGGGGGAGATGGAGAAACCGGGCCCCAGTACCTGAGGCTGGCTGCAGCCGGGAGATGGAGAAGCCGCCCACCCTGCGGTCCTGGGCATCAGTAACTGTGGCTGGCTGTGGACTGGGAGACAGTGAAGCTGCCCACCCTGCGGTCCAGGTGCCAGCACCTGCAGCTGGCTACAGCCTGGTAGATGGAGAAGCCGCCCACCCTGCGGTCCTGGGCGCCAGCACTTGCAGCTGCAGCACAGGCGAAGCCCCCTGTCCACCATCCCCTGAGGCTGCAGCCAGCCTGGGTGCCTATGGCTGACCAAAGGGAGGAAAGCCCAGATCCTGGGTGCCTGTGGTCAGCTGGAGGAGGGAATCCTGGGTACCAGGTGCGGGCCGAGGCAGAGGTGGTTAGGGGCAATCAAGCCAGCAGGGGAGCAGTTAGGGACAATCAGGCTGGTAGGCAGAAGCAATTAGGGGCAATCAGGCAGGCAGGTGAGCGGTTAGGAGCCAGCAGTTCTGAATTGTGAGAGGGATGTCCAACTGCTGGTTATCCCATGAGGGGTCCCAGATTGGAGAGGGTGCAGGCCAGGCTGAGGGTCACCCTCCCCACTGCCCCCATGCACGAATTTCGTGCACCGGGCCTCTAGTTTATAATTTTAAATTTTTTTTTTTTTTTTAGATTTTTAACATAATGAGTAAGAAAAGAGGATGCAAATTCAACGATGATCTAAGAAGTGAATTTCCTTTAATTAAAAAAACCAAAAGCGATTACAATATAGACCAAATTTTTAATCAAGAACCCCCCCACCCCACCCCTCCCCGTGCCGAAACCGGTTTGGCTCAGTGGATAGAGTGTCGGCCTACGGACTCAAGGGTCCCAGGTTCGATTCTGGTCAAGGGCATGTACCTTGGTTGCGGGCACATCCCCAGTAGGGGGTGTGCAAGAGGCAGCTGATCTATGTTTCTCTCTCATCGATGTTTCTAACTCTCTATCCCTCTCTCTTCCTCTCTGTAAAAAATCAATAAAATATATTTAAACCCTCCCCCCCATCAATGGTGTCCCACTTTACCAATGTTAAAATCTGGTCACCTTACTATAGATCCCTTGCTCTGGATTACATTGTGAAAACTGCCTATTACAGATAAAGCACCTTTCCAGGTATGCTTCTGAGAAACAGATGTATTTATGCACACAAAGGTGTGTGCACACCTTTTCATGCACAAATGTCCATATGATACCTGCGCTGCACTCCCAGCACATGCCCACCGCGTGTGTGCGGCCACGCACCTGGGTCCCGGCATAAACAGGCTGCCCCTGAACACTTGGGAATCCTGCCGGCCTCCCCAGCCAAGTTAACCAGCATCACCACACCAGCTGAGGTGTAAACCTCTTCATCCCCAAGGGGCCTGGGGCCTGGGGCCACATGGCCCACACCCACCTGAGCCACTCTGCCTGGGGCTCCATGAGGGGTGGGGGTGGGGGCAGGGTGGCCAGTGCTAGGAGGTGCCTTGGAGTGCCAGCAGGCCTTTCTTTATTTTTAAAAGACTGTGCAGCACATGCCCGGCTCCCAGCACCTCCTTGGCCTGGGCAAGGGGCCGCCAGCAGTTTGCAAGCCAGCCATGCCCCTGATCATGGTGGGAGTTTCCTCTGGGGTGCTGGGCCGGCCTGGGTGAGGTGCCACAGGGGGGTGGGAGGGTTAGCTAGCCACCCCACCCTCAATTGGGGTGGGAGAGGCTGATCTGGGGTGGAGCTGGGGGAGGGGCTGGGTTTGCTGGCCACAGTGGGCATCATAGCAACCGGTCTTTGGTCTTTACAGCATTACAACCACTAGGTTTTTATTCTATAGACTAGAGGCCCAGTGCATGAAATTCGTGCACGGGGGGCGGGGTATCCCTCAGCCCAGCCTGCACCCTCTCCAATCTGGGATCCCTCGAGGGATGTTCAACTGCTCGTTTACAGGGATCAGGTCATGAGGTGTGGCCAGCCTGGATGAGGGGCTGAAGGCTATTTTCAGGCTGGCCACACCCCCTTCAGGGTGGGGGTCCCCACTGGGGTGCCTGGCCATCCTGGGTGAGGGGCTGATAGCTGTTTGCAAGCTGGCCACACACCCCCAGTGACCCAAGCTCCCAGCCCCTCCTCTCTTTCTTTTTTTTTTTCAGCGCCTCCTTGAGCAGAGGCCAGGGCCGGCTGGAAGCAGGTATCTGGGATTTATTTATCTTCTATAATTGAAACTTTGGAGCCTTGAGCAGAGGCCAGGGCCAGCCAGGGTGGGTGGGAAGCTTAGCTTCCTCCATCACTGGGGCCAACCCAAACCTCTTGCTTGCTGCTCCAGCTCTGTGGCCACTGCCATCTTGGTAGGGTTAATTTGCATACTTGCTCCTGATTGGCTGGTGGGTGTAGCGGAGTGATGGTCAATTTGCATGTTTCTCTTTGATTAGTGAAGATATCCTTTTTTTTAGTTGTGTAAACAGACTCAGCAAGTTTCATCTGCCTAGTTTGCATAGAGGTTAAGTAAAAGTAACAGTCTCCACTCATTGAAGGATTCTCATCTGCCAGGCAGTCTTCCAAGTACTTTGCATTAAGACATTTAATCCTCAAACAACCTATGACTTAAAATTACCATTCCCTCTGCTGAAGGGATATTAATAATAATAATAACAACAACAACTTGCCCAAGGTCACAAAACCAGTGAACACAGAGTGGAGATTTGAACCCAAGTGTGTTGCATGAACTTGGTCAAGTCTGCCATGCTTCCTCTCCGTGTCTGGTAATTTATGTGCCTCTGGAAGCCTCAAGGGCAGCAGTCCTTTCTTATTCACCCTTGTGTTCCCAGTGACATTAATACACGTCCGAAGGAGGAAAAGACTAATTTTCAAAACACTTTGCTCTATAGTTTAACTTGGACTAGAATGAGCCCAACTGTAGCAACAACAATAGAAATTGTGAAAAACCAGCCTTATTAACTCATTCAATCAAAATGTAATGACTGCCTCTTACCTGCCTGGCATCATGCTGGGTACTGGAGGAACAATGGTGAAATTGGGTATTTTTTCCTGACCCGCATGGGACTTAGTGAGCTGAGCAGGGTTGTTCCTTCTGCTCACCCTGTGGTACCTGATATCTGGCGATCCCACAAGAGTTCTGATATTGCAGGAGAAGAAACCCCAGTCCATTCTCACTTGCAGCTTACTGACCACATATTTTATTCCACATTTCTTTCCTTGTCCCTCTCCCATTTTCCCCATGTAATTATAACAGGTAAATAGCTCAGAAATTTATGACGAGAAGAAATTGAACTGGGGGATAATGTTTCAGAGCTGATTCTGAGTCACTGGATCAGGTTTCTGAAAGTTGAGCACACCATGAAAATATCTCCTACCACCAAGAATTAGAACTACTTCCTGCAACGCCCATGTGACTCTACAATCCATGACTGTTACTATATCTAGGGAAGGGGATTTTATTTGAATTGTTTTCCTTTTTCTCCATCTGTGTTTTCCAATGTATTAGCAAAAACACGTGTTGCTTTTTAAAAATATATATATTTTTATTGATTTCAGAGAGGAAGAGAGAGAGATAGAAACATCAATGATGAGAGAGAATCACCAATTGGCTGCCTCCTGCACGCCCCTTACCGGGGATTGAGCCCGCAACCCAGGTATGTGCCCTGACCGGGAATTGAACAGTGACCTCCTGGTTCATAGGTCGACACTCAACTACAGAGCCACTCAGGCAGGGCAAAAACACGTGTTGCTTTTTGATTAAAGAAGGAATAGTGTAAAAATGTAAAAACATCTTCTGTCCTCCTCTCGGGTGTGGTGAGTAAGTGTGGTAATAATTTTTCACTCTATGGGACTTTCCTTTTGCTTCTCTCCCTTCTGCCCTCACAGTGGCAGGCAGCCACTGTGAGGGCAGAAGGAGGCATATCTGAGAATGAAAAGGGCACCGTTAGAATTACCCTGGATAGTTAGAAATGGATTGTCTTAGGTAACCCTTCCTATGATGTCACCATGGTGCCAGGAGACTCTGGGTCTCTCTTGGCTAAAACATCCTAAGTTACTGAAATTTGAACCCCTATTCTAAACCTCACAAAGACCTGATTAAGCTCTATGAACCACCATAAGTTCCCAACCTTTCCCTGTAAAAGAGAAATGAACTCTGCAAGGGATATATCCAATTCTGATTTAATTTTAATCTGTGCGGTCAATTATTTGTATAATAATGGAGGAAAATAAAGACCATTTCACCAAAGTCAATTCTGTAATTTTAGAGCCTTTAAGACATTTGAAAATGCCTTGTGCAATTATGTGGCGCTTAATACTCAGATAATGGAACAATGAAAGATGTGTGTTTGCATTTTGTAAAATTAAACTGTATGCAGTTATTTATCTTTTACCTTAATTGTTTGAGCTAGTTTCTAATGTAAACTGTTGTAATTTTAAATAAATATAATAGAAAAAACTTTCATAGGTATCAAGAATCCTGAGTAAATTTACTTTGCAAATAGGCTTTGTAGGTATGTTTTATGCTGAGGATCTTAAACTGACACTTTCATTCAAAAATATTTTGAATTACTCACTGTTTGCCTCTCTGAGGTCAGATGGATTTCGAGGAGACTAGATTTCACAATGGAGTTTGGGTGACTTCATCTTATTCCAAGTCCTGAAATAAAGGAAATGTATAAAATCAGTATACTAGAAGGTTCGAAGTACATTTTTTTACTGGCTTTTGTTAAGTATATTGAACATAATGCTTTCATTTCTCTGTTCTTCCTTCATTCATAGATCCTTTATACATGCCAAATTTGCTCTCCCTTTTAGTCATATCTATCCTCTACTTACAATTTGTTAGCTTTGCATATTATTAAAGGTTTTCAATATTTGGGAAGATAAAGCCAATTTTGGTATATGAATACATTTTGTAATATTTGAAACCATCAAGACAAGCCAAACTTATTATTGCTTAAATTCCAATGCTGTAAGTTGTCCTGATATGCTATTCATTAAGTGACTATAAAAAATTGCATTGTAAATAACCAGGCAAAATGATTCCCCTTGGATTGCAGGATACTGCAGGATTATGACCGATCACATTCACCTTGTCACCTTGTGATTTAATCAGCATTTTGTTCCTTCAGTGTCACTGAGTAATGATGGCACAGTGTTTAGGAGTATGAACTCTGAAACTGGCTTTAAATGGCAGCTCTGCCATTTACTATCTGGGTGACCTCGTCATGTCACCTCAACTCTCTGTGCCTCAGTTTCCTTATCAGAAAAATAAGATCAAAATAATATCTAAGTCATGGGAAAGAGGTTGTTTGCTCTTTAATGATAATTGAATGTAATAATCTATTTTAAAGTACTTTAAATGATACATATCACATAGTAAGCTCTATATCTCTTATATCTAGGATAATGTTTTATTTTTAAATAATTTCAGATTCACAAAAATGTTACAACACTATACAGAACACTTCCATAAGTTGTTATCCAAGATTAACTACTTGTTAATATTTTGACTTATTTGCATCAGATATCACATTAGTTTTCTATTGCTATGTAACAAACTACCACAAACTTAGCAACTTAAAAGAATATGTATTTACTACCTCATAGTTTCCAGGGATCAAGAGTTCAGAAACAGGACTACTGGGTTCTCCGCTCAAGATCCTGCCAAGCTGAAATCAAGCTGTTGGCCTGGGCTGGGATCTCCTCTTAGGTACAGGGTCCTTTTCCAACCCTACTGTAGTTCCTTGTGGTTGTGGGACTGAGGTCCCTATTTTCTGCTAGATATCAGCCAGGAATCATTCTTAGATCCTAGAGGTCTCCTGTCATTTCCTACCATGTGACCCTTCCCACAGCATGTCAGTTTGCTCTCAAGTAGGAGAGCATTTCTCTGATACTTCACCTTTAGGTAAGGGGTTCATCTGATTAGGCCAGGCCCACCCAGGATAATCTATTGATTAAATCAAAGCCAAATGATATAATCATGGGAGGTATAGCCCATTATAGTCACAGGTTCTGCCCATACTTAATAGGAGGTGCTTATACAGGCTATGTAAACAATGATGTGTAAATTTTGGGGACTATTTTAAAATTCCTAAACCATTGGAGAATAAAATATAGATATAATGTCTCATCACCCCTAAATACTTGATAATGCACTTTCTGTGTGAAGGACATTCTTTTACAGAATTATACTACAACTAGAGGCCTGGTGCAAGAAATTCGTGCACAGGAGGGTGTGTCCCTCAGCCCAGCCTGCACTCTCTCCAATCTGGGACCCCTAGAGGGATGTCCGACTGCCCCGGACAGTCGGACATTCCTCTCACAATCCAGGACTGCTGGCTCCCAACTGCTCGCCTGCCTGCCTTCCTGATTGCCCCTAACCACTTCTGCCTGCCAGCCTGATCACCCCCTAACCACTCCCCTGCCAGCCTGATTGATGCCTAACTGCTCCCCTGCCAGCCTGATTGCCCCAAACTGCCCTCCCCTGCAGGCCTGGTCACCCCTAACTGCCCTCCCCTGCAGGTCTGGTCATCCCTAACTGCCCTCCCCTGCAGGCCTAACTGCCCTAACTGCCCTCCCCTGCAGGTTTGATTGCCCCCAACTGCCCTCCCTTGCAGGCCTGGTCCCTTCCAACTGCCCTCCCCTGCTGGCCATCTTGTGGCAGCCATCTTGTGTCCACATGGCCCCTTGCCCAGGCCGCCCTATGCCCCAAGGAGTGTGTTGTGTGTTGGAGTGATGGTCAATTTGCATATTACTCTTTTATTAGATAGGATAGTGGCCTGGTGCACGGGTGGGGTCTGGCTGGTTTGCCCTGAAGGGTGTCCCGGATCAGGGTGGGGATTCCCTTGGGGCATGGGGTGGCCTGGGCAAAGGGCCTGTGGTGGTTTGCAGGCTGGCCATGCCCCCCGGCGACCCAAGCAGAGGCCCTGGTATCTGGGATTTATTTATCTTCTATAATTGAAACTTTGTAGTCTTGAGTGGAAGCCAGGGCCTGCCAGGGCAGGTGGGAAGCTTGGCTTCCTCCATCTCTGGGGAAACCCAAGCCTCCTGCTCGCTCCGTGGCCGCAGCCATCTTGGTTGGGTTAATTTGCATACTCGCTCCTGATTGGCTGGTGGGCGCGGCTTGTGGGTGTAGCGGAGGTACAGTCAATTTGCATGTTTCTCTTTTATTAGTGTAGATTATTAAGATTAAAAAAATTAAAAGTATAATTATCAATTTTAGAGACCTTATTCATATATTACAAATTGCCCCCAAAATTATTCTTTATGTTTAAAAAAAAGAAAAGAAAAAATACTGATCTAAGAGACAATCCTGTCTCACATGTTTTATTTCATTGTAATGATTCTTTAGTGTCCTTTAATCTGGAATACCTCTTCAATCTATATTTGGAGATTTTATGACCTTGACACTTGAAGAGGGCAGCCCAGTTATTTTGTAGAATGTCCTTCATTTGGGGGTTGTCTGATATTTCCTCTTGACTAGATTTAATTGATGCATTTTTGCCAGGAAAAATTGTAGAAGTTATGTTCTGTTTTTCTCAGAGCATAGAATCAAGAGGTACATATGTTGGTTGGTCCAATTACTTAGTGATGTTAGCTTTGATCATATGGTTAAGATGGTGGTTGCCAGGCTAGTTACCATAAAGTTAGTTTCCACATACTTAGTTCTACTAATTATTACTAAAGTTGTTCATTGTTCGGGAATAAAGAGTTAAAAAATCAATAAACTATTGTCATGCATCTCTGTACAGACCACAAACACTCTGATATGTAATCTTTTATGGTAGTCAGTGAACAAGTCTGAGTTTCAATATCTGTCTACTGGTCTCCCTATCTCTTTCAGGGCTTCTGTCCCTTGGACATGCAGCTCTCCCTACATCATCATTGTCTTCCTCTCCATTGGTGATTCTCAACGCAGTGTCATTATACTGGTACCTTATTTTATTTCATCAAGAAAGCATACAACCGCCTCCTCCAAAGACAGTACTCATGATCTTAACCTCCTCACTCCACTCTTAAAACATCTCCACCGCTGCTTCTGTCCTCAGCACACCACTAACAATGAAACAATCTCCATGACACTAAATCCAATGGACATCCTTCTGTCTTCACTGTTTTTGAGCTCTCAACAGTAGCCAACAGAGTCAGCCACATTCTCCTTGAAACATCCCTACTCTTGTCTTCTCTGGCAGCACATTTTCTGGGCTTCCCCCTGTTTTGCTGGTTGTTGCTTTGAAGTCTCCTGATGTCTGAGATGTTCCTTGCAGGGATACTGGCCTGACTTGGCTCTCTCCAAATGGCTGCTTATCCTCCACCCAATGAGCCCAGGTGTGTGCCCCTGGCAGTAACTGGGTCCCTAAAGAGCAAGTCACAGCATGCAGTGCCTTAAAGTCTAAGCTCAGCTGTGGCCCACCACAAGTTCTGCCATGTCCTATAGGCCAAAGTGAGTCACATGGCTGGCCCTGATTCAAGGGGAAGGAGAGTAGATTGAGAAGAATTGCTAAGTCACATTGCTGAGGATATAAATGCATGAACTTGTGGAGAATTGGGACCATTTTTGCAGTTAATCCCCTTACTTAATCCAGTGTCCCTAACTACTCTTCCCTCTGTTTTTGTATATTTTGTCAGATACAGTTCCATGGTTCCTACAGCTTTTGACACACTCATGACACACATTCAGATCTTCTCATGTCCTTTTTTGTACCATTTGTGGATATATATATATATATATATATATATATATATATATATATATAGTGAAATAATTACCACAGTTATGTTAGTTAACATT
Organism: Cnephaeus nilssonii; assembly: GCF_951640355.1. Classification (NCBI taxonomy): domain Eukaryota; kingdom Metazoa; phylum Chordata; class Mammalia; order Chiroptera; family Vespertilionidae; genus Cnephaeus; species Cnephaeus nilssonii. The sequence goes on along the minus strand of NC_137082.1, from coordinate 14,461,224 downwards.
AGTTCCCATCTAGTTTCAAATTATATTTCTTGTGATGATCTACTCTTTTGGTAAATTTCAAATATACAATACAGTATTGTTAACTAAGGTCACCATGGTGGGCATCACATCCCCAGGACATTTTTATCTTATAACTGGAGGTTTGTACCTTTTGACCACCTTCACCCTTCTCCCTCACTCCCCTATCCCCTGCATCTGGTGACCACCAATCTGTTTTTTGTATACAGCTTAGTTTTTTAAGAGTCCACAAATAAGTGAAAACATACAGTATTTGTCTTTCTCCAACTTATTTCCCTCTCATGTCCTTCTGATAAAGACCTTGGCTTCTTCTACACCCCTCTATGACAATTTTCTCCTGGCCCTGATCTCCATTTATTTCTAATCTGCATGCCCCGTGTCACACCAGGTTCTAAGGTTATCAAACGGTGTGAAGAGCAAACTCATGTAGAGGGGCACCTTGTAGGAACTTAGCAGAGCAATATGATTGATCACAGAGTTCAGCTTCACCTAAATTTTAATTTTCTTTCTAATCTCACCTCATTGCACCTAGTTCAAGTCAAACACTTTCTCTGTCATATTTATTGATTCTTAGGGGAAAAATCAGGGTGTTTTTCCTTTGGTTAAGAAACCTTCTGCTCCTCTAATATTTTAATTTTATTCTGCTTCATTTCTAAGTGATGCCTTGCTTATAGTAAATCCACATGTGTTAACCAAATAAAATGAGAAATGAAGCTTTTTAATTCAAAGTTGTATTTAAAGGAGGTACAACACATGGGAGAAGGGCTCCTCGCCTCGGCCTTCCTCTTGGTCATGGCATTCATGTGGCTATGAGACCCAGCTTAACATTTTCTTTCTTGAAGTATCATTGGAATCACCTGGAGAACTTCAAAATAAACATCCCTATTATGACCCCAAGGATAATTATGTGAGTCTAGGTAGAACCCAAGAATCTGTACTTTTTAAAAGCTCTGCAGCCTCTGGAATTCTGATAATCAACAGAATTTGGAACCAATGCTGTTTAAATTCTCCATCAACCTGGACTAACCTAAATACTTTGTAGGTGACATGGTTTCTTGTTTATTTAAAAGGAGTCAGAGAATGACATCCAGACAGGCCATGATAAGCCCAGAGCATAAGGCATGTTGACTAAGATTCCATATCATGTATTTTCACTGTAAGTTGTTAGTCCAACTCATCTGGACCAGTTTAGAACATTATTTCTGTTTTTACTGATGGCCCTCTGCCCAGTGCAATTAGAAATGAAGAGGTGGGCTCCTCTGTGGGTACTGAGATTGAGGATGGTATGATATCTTGTCATTCTACAGGAGACAGGAGGCAGATGGGAGCCAGATTTACAAAGAAATGAGGGAACCGGGTCCCATGCATCACCAAGAGCATTCCATGGGCATCGATGAAGGAGGGAAGGTGAAATAGGTGGCATGTGGGACATACTCTATTAACAGTGTGAGGTGAGGTTCAGGAGCTTTGGGCTTTAGGGGCTGTGGGAGAATGAAGAAGTTGCTTTCCACAGAGAGGAAGTATAGCAGTGCAGTTACATGAGACTTAAAACAAAATAAGGATAGCATTTAAAATATTGTAAGAAAGGGAAAAATAAAACTCTACATCTGAATGTTCTGTTGTGTGTGCTGAAAATAAAGAAAAGAAAATCTGGGTGTTTACATAAGAAACTAGAAACAAAGATTATCCAATCTGAGGTGTCAGGTCTTGCAGATGGTTGAGCAGAGATGGAAGAAAGGTATTTTTATTCTATATTTTTTGGCATTTTCTGAGTTTTAAATCATGTGCTTTTATTGCTTATTCAAAGATTTAAAAGTTCAAGGACCTACACATACTGCTAGTTCTATTCTTATCCTTCTGTTAAGAAAATACCTAAAGAGAGACTGTTGTGAATTCAGCAAAATATTTCCATTAATAGTATTTTCTCAATCACAGCAGCATTTACATGTTTGAAACATAGTAGTGTGTATTAGCACAAGACATATCATTTACCCAAGCTATCAATGAGCACACACAGACCCCTTCTAATGACATCCCCATGCCATGCCTCAAGGAAACCTAGTCTCCTGTGTGCCAGGCCACCTCACCTTCTTGGATTACTCTCCTCTCCACAAAGCCAAGTGTTGGACAACTTCATGATATAAATCCCTAATGTTTAAATCTTATAATAGTTATTAAGGAGCTAGTGTGATGCTTAAAAAGAACTCAAAACATTGGTTCCCCTCGCCCCCATCCCCAGAGTGTGGCAGGCTGGTCTCCCTCTGCCCCTGTGGAAGAATAGATGCTTCTCACTCTTCACTTGTGTCAGTGTGTTCTTTTATATTATTAGTACTTCCACAGAGCATTTTGTAGTTCAATGTTTTGGGGAGATACATTCCCATCAGTAGCTCCTCAGTTCCCTATGTGACCACATCAGTACTTTTGCCTCATCACGTCTTCCCAGGACTCCTACCCTGAGGTGCTGTGTGCTAACTGTTGCAAAGGCAGCCTTTAAACCTGACCTGAGTGCCACAGGCACTTTAACAGATTATAGACTCTGAAAAATCCTGCAGTAAAGTAACCTTTAGCGACGGGTACACCAGCATCTCCCAAATTCACTTACTGCTAAAAACTTTTCAAAGAAACATTCTGAAAAGTTCTGGATCTCTGTAAAGGAGACAGTGGGGGCTTCTTACTGCATAGGCACCTTCAAATCCCAGGATCTCCTGTTTCCTCCGCATTAAAAATAAATAAATAAATAAATAAATAAATAAATAAATAAAGTGTTCCTAACTCCGTAATTGTTCTCTTCCCTTTTTCTTCTCTGACTTACTTGAATAATGTAAAGTTATTGGATCATCTATGAGTAATATGAATACAAGTAATTTTTTTATTTTTCAATTACAGTTGACATTCAATATTAATTTATACTAGGGTCCTGTGCACAAATCCATGCACCTTGAAAGGAGCTATGGGCCACGAGGCTGTGGTAGGCACAGGGGCCAGTCTTGGCCCATCCTCCGTGCCCCTGCCCAGCCTCTCCCTCTGCGGCCCTCAGCCCTCTGTCTGCCCCCAGCCCTGCTACTGCTACCACCGTCACTCCCACATGCTGACAGCAGGTGTGAGTGCCGGGTGGAACCATGGTGAGCAGGAGCAAGAATTTTCAGTAATGACCAGAGTCTCGCCCCGATGACAGCATCCAGCACCCCACCTTGGTCTGGCACCCCTGCTCACCTGCTTCTCCATCCTGCTGCAGCCGATGCCCACCATGTTCTGCACATACTCCCTGGTGGTCAGTGCACATCATAGCAACTGGTTGTTCAGTTGTTCCACCATTCAGTCTATTTGCATATTAGCCTTTTATTATATAGGGTTAGTTTCAGGTATACTGCATAGTAGTTAGAAAATTACATAATTTACAAAGTGATCCTCCTGAAATTTCAAGTACCAGCCTGGTGTCATACACAGTTATTACAATGTTATTGATTATACTAGAGGCCTGGTGCATGAAATTCATGCATGGAAGGGGGTGTCCCTCAGCCCAGCCTGCACCCTCTCCAATCTGGGACCCCTTGAGGGATGTCTGACTGCCCGTTTAGGCCTGATCCTGGTGGGATTGGGCCTAAATAGGCAGTTGGACATCCCTCTCACAATCCAGGAGGTTGGACATCCCTTTCACAAAACAGGCAGTTGGACATCCCTCTCACAATCCAGGACTGCTGGCTCCCAACCGCTCGCCTGCCTGCCTGATTGTCCCTAACCACTTCTGCCTGCCAGCCTGATCACCCCCTAACCACTCCCTGTCAGCCTGATAGATGCCTAACTGCTCCCCTGCCAGCCCAATTGCCCCTAACTGCCCTCCCCTACTGGTCCGGTAACCCCAAACTGCCCTCCCTTGCCAGCCTGGTCACCCCTAACTGCACTCCCCTGCTGGCCTGGTTGCCCCCAACTGCCCTCCCCTGCAGGCCTTGTCTCCCCTAACTGTCCTCCCCTGCAGGCCTGGTCCCTCCCAACTGCCCTCCCCTGCAGGCCTGGTCATCCCTAATGGCCCTCCCCTAATGGCCTGGTTCTCCCCAACTGCCCTCCCCTGCAGGCCTGGTCCCCTCCAGTTGCCCTCCCCTGCAGGGCTGGTCCCCCCCAACTGCCCTCCCCTGCAGGCCTGGTCGCCCCCAACTGCCCTCCTCTGCCGGCCCGTTCACCCCTAACTGCCCTCCCCTGCAGGCCTGACCACCCCAACTGCTCTCCCTTTCAGGCATTGTCCCTCCCCTGCTGGCCTGATTGCCCACAACTGCCCTAACCTGCTGGCCATCTTGTGGTAGCCATCTTGTGTCCACATGGGGGCAGCCATCTTTGACCACATGGGGCAGCCATCTTGTTTGTTGGAGTGTCAATCAATTTGCATATTACTCTTATTAGATAGGATTCCCTATACTGTACTTTAACCCCTCTGACTATTTTGTAACCACCAATTTGTACTTCTTAATCCCTTCACTTTTTATTATTTTCTTCTCTGCATCATTGAGTCTATTCCTTTACCTTGTTCTTTAAATTTCAAATTCAAATGAAATCATATGGCATTTGTCTTTCTCTGTCTGATTCATTTCACTTAACACAATATCCTATAGATCCATCCATGTTCTTGCAAGTGGTAAGATTTCATTCTTAATATGGCTAAGTAATATTCCATTGTACACATGTACCACAGCTTTTTTATCCACTCATCTATTGATGGACACTTTGGCTGCTTCCATATTTTGGCTATTGTAAACAATGCTGCAATAAATATAGGGATGCATATAATTTTTCAAATTTGTGTTTCTTTGAGAAATTACCCAGAAGTGAAATTGCTGGGTCATAAGGCAGTTCTATTTTTAATTTTATTTTTTTTTAGGAAATAGACATGAACTTTTAAAGCCAAAATATCCTCCAAAAAATATCAGTGGGAGAAATAGAAACCTCACTCTAGTTGCCTATAATTTAAAGGGAAAGGCTCCATAACACTTTTTCCCCTTAAAACAATTTTTAAAAAGCTAGACCTTGTTAAGAATTTATGGCATGGCAATATACATTTTCAAAAGAGAGCCCTAGCTTTGACTTCAATCACTTCCATCTTGGATCTGCAAAAACCTGAAAAGCTATATCCTTTTTCCCTTTTACTAAACCCATAGGAGACATTCCAGGTGTGCCAACTTGCTCTGACCTCTGTGAAGGGCAAGTAGTCCTGACCCAGTCTCCACCACCTATCTCAGTTGTAGGTGACTGTGGGGAAGATCTTAGTTCCCTGTAGACTGGCTGTCTAGACAATGCAACTGAGCCAGCTGGGGAATGAGCAAGTCAGCATTCCCGACCACTTAAAGTAACAGAGCACTCCTTCACCTGAGCTTCTGTGGTGCCTCAATTTGGTTGCTTAAATGACTAGAATTACTCAGTGGACCCTGTTCTGGTTGTATAAAAGTGCCCTCAAATCAGGAATGTTCTGTGTGGTCTGCTTCCTTTGGGATTTTCAGCCACATTGGAAATGCTATATTTGGCCTCAAACCCCACCTCTCTCCAATGCTGTTAACCAGCTCTCCAGGGTTTAGGCAATAGTTCAGTTCAGTGTATCTTTCTATTAATACATCTTGGTCACCGAGTGGCATTTGTTTCCTGTATATTTCCATGAGACAGAACAGCAAGGGTCTAGTGTTCCCTGGTTATGAAAAGAGCCTCATTTTACTGAGACAGTTTGTCAAAGTTCAGTTAAAAACTCTCTCAGTCCTGCTATCCTCATGTGAATTTCTGATGGACCAGGAAATCACATTTTAAAGGCAAGAAAACAAAGAAAGTGAAAATTTTAACTGAAATTCCATGTGTGGATATTTTGGTTCTCCAAGTCTGCTTAATGTGCAGGTTTAATTGGGAAGGAGAAGGATGCTAATAAGTCTTCTAATGGATTCTGATCTTCGTATGAGAATCGTCACATAACACATATGCTCTTCCCTTTCTGAGAAGAGCCAACACACTCTTCCATTTAGCACCTCATGCTTGTACAGACACCACAGTCCTTCCTGCAAGTAGATCGACTTGCTTTGTCACTGCCAACTGTACCAATTTTGGGTCATTTATTTTACTTGTCTGTTTCATTTCCCTTAGATGTACAAATGACACTGCTTGTGAAGACTAAATGCTGGGTTTTATATTGCATATCCGAAAGCAAAGTGCCTGGCACAGAATTCCTTCATTCCTCTTTCCTTCTCCCTCTCCCTTTTCCTCTCTTCATCTCCATCCCCTCCCACCCACCACCCACCCTTTCCCTTCCCTCTTCTTTCCCGACTGGCTCCCTCCCTCCCTGCCATCTCCCTTGTCCTGGTGTGCATATTCAATATCACTCCTTTGTCATCTGTCAGATGGGAAGTCCACTATATGAAGGGAGTTTAGAGGAACTGGAATAATCTGCCCCATCCCTAACTCCAACTGATAAGCAATTATGTTCCTAACACAGGAGAATGCAATGTTGTTTTCTGAATTTAAAAACCAAATGCAGAAATCCAGCTGCTTGTTGAGTAGAAGACGCTCATCTCTGCTTGTTTCTTGAACAAATGCTACCCGTGTGGTTTTGCTCTCCTCTCCTTTAGATGGCACCATTTTACTGCAGTGCAGCCACACAAGTTCCCATGTCGCCCACTTCAATTAGCATTCATTGTGCAAGAATAAGAAAATTCCTTCATTCTGCTGGTGCCCAGTGGCACCTGATAATTAAGATGGTGCCTCAGCGTTTCCATTATAAACCCCATTTTTCACATAAGGTTGTAGCTCAGCAATAAAAACTTGCTGGCGCGGTCTTAACCTTGGGACATTTTAAAATAAACATTGCATTTAGTTTTTAGAGGTCTGTCATCTTCTTAATTATATATGTCGTCTGCTCCAAAAATTTGTTTTCTTTCTATGTGACCAAAAAGGTTATTAGAACTTTATCGAGGTTTTAGCAATCTCAGTGAGGTATCAGTTTGCATTAAAATAAAATGCAAAATGTGAAAGATATTTTAATAGAACATTGAGAGGAATATAATCTTTTGAATTTTGAGATTTGTTTTTCCAAAGATGTGTGTGCTTTCCCATTCTTTCTATTACCCTCTCCTTTTCAAATATTCTGTTCTGGCATTAGGCATTGTAACAAAACATGTATCCCATCTTTTGGTCATAAAAATCTAGTTAGAGCTAGTTTTCCAGTATACCAAAAAATACTATATATTTTCACACCCTGCTTCCATATGGATCAACCACAATAAAATCTCAAATCAATAGTGGCTTTCTATTATCTGTGTACATGTTCCTTCTTTTAAATCATTGACAAATGTCAGTTACTTAAATGTTTCTATTTGACTCTCAGAAACAATGCCATTAAAGTTAGAATGTTTTTAATTAACATAAAGTAGTGAAATCATAGGTTTAATCACTGATAAGGTTTCTCCACTCTATACGCACTTTGTGTGGACAGAATAGAACATTTCAGGTACACATTTCAACTGATTCACATACAGGGGTGACATTTGGGTGTTTGGTTTGTTGATTTCAGAGAGGAATGGAGGGAGAGAGAGAAAGAGAGAGAGAGAGAGAGAGAGAGAGAGAGAGAGAGAGAGAGAATATCATTGATCTGCTGCTTCCTGCCCGCCCCCCACCAGGGATCGAGCCCTCAACCCATGTATGTGCCCTGACCGCGAATCGAACTGTGACCTTCTGGTTCATAGGTTGATGCTCAACCACTGAGCCAGGTAGGCTGGGGTGGGTGTTTGGTTTGTTACCAACCTCCTATCTACTGCTAGCTGTTACATATGTTAAATGACACAACTTGCTTAACTGAGGAGACTCAGACATGAGATCAGAATATAAGCAAGAATAAAAAAGACACAAATTTTCTAGGACTTGCCTCTCAGAAGAGAGCCAATGGATTGTGAGCTGTAGGCGAGAGCAGAGGAGAGATGTAGTGTCATCAGGGACTTCTGATGGTGCTGCAACAGAGAGACTCTAAAGGAGGGGGACAGAGTGGAATGCTTCCTGTCTCTCATGATAGGCTGCCCTAAACCAACTTCACCTTTTACATTTCCACTTCTTGTCAAATAGTACGTTTAGATTTGCTTCTTAATATTTTCAGTCTCAAAAGTTTGGCCTGGATAAGAATTGCAAGTGACTCATAGAGAAAGACATGGACAATGTAGGGGTTTGAGGGCAACTGGTCTGAAGGGCAAGAGGACCCCAGAACCTTGCAAGTGGGAGCCAGACAGAGTGAGGGGCTCTCTAAGATGAACAGGGATGTTATCTGTGGCCAAGTAGCCTTTATTGGAGGGAAGGGCTAGAATTTTACACATGATTGTAACCACAGAACAGAGTCATTTCCCACAATAACCCCAATCTCAATCCAGTTGACTCAGTTTTCTATGATGATCAGACACAAGAATAAATTAGTGACTCCAACTCCCAGAGAGTACAAAAGACTTGAAATCGAATATTCTGCTAGCATCGACCCACAATGCAAGCCAGAGTGTGTCAACGGCTTTTCCCTCCTGGTAGATGTGCAACTGAGCAGAGCCAAGGATGAAAGAAAGAGGTAGAAGACAGGAAGAAAATGCCATACACATGTGGTTTGTCGTCTTTGCTGCTCCATGTAATTATACTGATATATTTTAAAAGTTCACAGCTGAGTCATAAGAGAGTAGAATTACTTTTGTGTAACTGATACAAATACGGAAAACAACTCCATCTCCACTGGTGTAGGCTTCAGACCACAACCCGATTTCACAACATAAAAACAAAGCTAGATTTTGAAATGTTAATTTAGTTGTAACTCAAGATGGATAACCAGGAAGGTTCAGCTAGGTAAGACTTGCCCAAAGGAAGGTGGCAATAAAGTAGGAGCTGCATTGTAGTGACAGAAGCTGTCCAGAGAAAGTCAGGGTTGGTTAGGTATATTAAAAAAAAAATAGTTGAGTCTAGGTTGCTGAATTGCAGTAAATGGCTAGAAAGAGTACGGCAGGTCACTGACAGGTCAGTTAACAAAGTCCTGAAAGAGAAAAAATATGTATCGCTAAGGGGTAAACTCCTGTTATTTAATGAAGCAAGAATTTAGAGCAGAAACTAGAAGACCGACCTATTGACATTTCAGAGTTTAAGTCGCTGCAGAAAGAGCCATTTTCACCTGGAAACATAGACATGAAAAAGTGGAACCACTGTTAAAGACTGTAACAAGGTGATTTTATAACAAACTGTCCATAACTAAATGTACCCTTAAGTTGCTCAGGAATCAAAACCTCCTGACTGAATTATTCTAAAGAGAGTAACAGAAGAGGATGTAGTCCTCTAAGTCAAAAATGGACTTGACCCCTTTCTCTGCCAGACAAACTTCTATTCATCCTTTAAGACCCAACTCCACATGTCCCGACCCCTCTGTGAAAGATTAATTGATTCTTCCCTCATACCTAATCTTTCTCCTTCTACATACCCTTTGTTCATACTATTTCTATGTAAAATTTACTACTGTAGGACACACTAGATTAGAAATCCATACTTCCTGCTATGCTGAGTTCTTTAGGGTCAGATCTTACTCATCTTTGTATCCTTGGTGCTTGGTACAGCCTTATATATAAGACAATAACATAACTAGGCATTTGCTAACAGGTGGATGCATGCATGGATACTGGAAAGGTCTTGCTTTATCGTCCTTTGCACTTGAGTGGTATATGAAGAAATCATCAATGGCAGAAAGTCAGAAAGGTTTCATTGTGGCTGCTGCAGACATTTTTGGCCTACTTCCACAGAGCAGCCTAGTTTGAAGAGAATACCCAGAAACAAACCTGTGTTCCAGAATGAACGCCTAAACCACCTTGGAACATATCAACCTTGTTGAGAATTTCATTCCATCATTAGCCCCAGGAGACAAGCCAACCCTGCTGCTGTTGGAGGAAGATGACTGTTCATTTATGGGAAGCATTTGGTGGCTGGAACTGCGGTCAGTCAGCAGTGAATTGTTCAGATGCCTGGTAGCTGTTTCTTAGGAGACCACACGTCAAGCACCTGCTGAATCATGAGCTTCCGTTGGATTACAATGGGCTTTTCTGACAAGATGTAGGAGGCTTGGGCTGGAGCAGATACCTGGCACACACCTGAGCTGCCCCATCTAAGATTCAGAGAAAAACAGGGAAATGTGAGGCTTGACTCATGGAGAATATATTTTTATAGACATTGCTTCCAAGGAATAATGTGTTCTCAGGTCAGAAAGAGCCAGTCAAACCCCTACTTCATTCATTTTTGACAGGTGTTCTCCCACCCTCCTTTATGCTTTTACTTGTTATCATATAAAACTCCCTTTTAGTTCTCGCTGCAGCGGCACTGCTGGCCTACTTATGAGTGGAAGGTAAAGGCAGTGCCACATCTAAATGAGAGGAAACTTTGTGATATTCTATATTAAAAGGAAGCTACATGTCAACATATGACAAATAGTAAATCGTGGGCTAGTTTCAATGAAACTAAAGAAAAATTTTCAGTATCACAGAGAAAATAAGTTGGCAAGGCTAAAACTTAATGGTTGAAGTTGAAATACAAACCTAGATTCTGTTTTCCAATTCCTCTTTTTCTCCTCTTAAAATATCCATAATAATCTTCTATGAAGCTGGGCATCATTGACATTCCAAGTCCTACAAAACAATAGAGTGAAAAGCAACAAAGTTGTTGGGCCTCATGTTGGAGTTCTATGGATGAAATAATGCCTAAGCCCTCATTTAAATCCCACATTTCTGTATCCTAAAATATGCAAAAATCATTTTGGTAGGAGATATTTTAAAGGTGGGAGTAACCAGTTGGCCAAATCAAGGGTGAAAAGCATGAAAAACTCCACTAAAAGTTTGATTATTGGTAGAACTACACCTGGAAGAGGATGACCAAGTTGGAACTAAATTACTTAGGAAAAGAAAACTAGTTAAAAACAGTTTCATACAGAAAAATATCTTTATCCATCTGCCCCACAAAGAAACTATTTACTTTGCATCTGTGGTCTTCTTTCTCCTCAGACCTTAAAATTTCACAATCTGCATGAATCTCATGAAAATTTCAGTTATCAGAATGCTCCAAAGTATAACCCACTCACCCTTATCTCAGTCCTCACCTCTTTGCATGGGAACCATGCTTAAAATGAAATGTGGTAGTCAATCTGGCCCATGTTGCTCAGTGGTTGAGCATTGACCCAGGGACCAAGAGGTTACCGGTTAGATTTCAGGTCAGGGCACATATCTAGGTTTCAAGCTCAATCCCCAATAGGGGGCGTGCAGGAGGCAACTGATCAATGATGTTTGTTTCTCTCATCAATGATTCTATTTCTCTATCCCTCTCCCTTCCTCTCTCTCTAAATATCAACAAAAACATTTCTTAAATGAAATGTGGTAATTAATGGACACTTGGAAGAGAGGGGACCTTGATGGTGACAAGAGGTGCTGCAAATAAATAGTACAACAGCAGTTGAAAAGCCAAACTGTTGATCAAATAATAGTTAATTTAATGCCATACTAAATATGTTACTTTTCCCATGAAATTAACTGATTTTATAAAACTTACATTTTTTAACAAATTGATTAGATACAGTTGTATATTATAAAACACTAGTGGCTTGGTGCATAAAATTCGTGCACATTAAAAGGAAATTAATTAGAGGAAATATTTTAATATTGCTATTTGCCCTTTCTCTATAATAGAAGTGTCAGAGATGAAAGAAAATTAGTAAAATGTATATGAAAATCTCCCTCCTGTCAGAGTCTGGGGCGCACTTCAGGACATAGAGTTAAGTCCCCGCCCACCAACCACATGCGCTTCAAAAATGCAGAAGACCCAGACCCGGCCAGCCCCACCCCCATCAAGCCCCTCCCGGTGGGGGGGCTTGGCCTGAGGTCCTCATCAAGCCCCGCCGGGCGGGGGTCACAGCCTGAGATCCCCACCAAGCCCCACCGGGTGGGGGGTGCAGCCTGAGGTCCCTATCAAGCCACGCCGGATGGGGTGCACAGCATGAGGTCTCTGTCAAGCCCTGCCGGGTCGGGGGCATGGCCTGAGGTCCCCTGGCCTGGCGCTGGAAGGTGGGTGCGGCATGAGGTCTCTTGGCCTGGCACTGGGGCAGGGGGCATGGCCTGAGGTCCCCCATCAAGCCCTGCCAGGCGAGGGGCGTGGCCTGAGGTCCCCTGTCAAGCCCCGCTGGGAAGGGGGTGTAGCCTGAGGTCCCCCGGCCCAGCACTGGGGTGGGGTGCGCAGCCTGAGGTCTCCTGGCCTGGTGCCAAGGTGGGGGGCACAGCCTGAGGTCCCCTGTCAAGCCCCACTGGGAAAGAGGTGCGGCCTGAGGTTCCCATCAAGCCCCATGGTGCGGGGGGCGCAGCCTGAGGTCCCTCGCCCCAGCCAGGTGCCATGCAGCCTCAGGTCCCTGCTGTTCGGTCATGAAGTTACGGTGTCCTGGCTAATTTGCATATTCCTCGATTATATAGATAGATTATATAGATAGATATAATGTTATCATATATGTGGCAATCTAGAAAATTTCTATTTATACAGTATTAAATTTATATTTATAAACTATTTTTTGTTTTCAAAAGATATTTATTGCCATGAGCAAATGCTCATAAGTATTGTTAAGGGAACAGAGGAGAAAACAATGTGTCTACATACAGCACAATCCTAAATTTGTAAAGATGTATATGTGTTTATTTATACTTACATATCAAAATACTAACAGTGGTGACATCTAACCTATATTTGAAAATGATCTTGTTACCTGTGTGAACAGAAAACAATCAAGAAAAATAACGTTCCCTGATTTTAAGGAACTATAAAGAATATTATGACAGGGAACTTCTGAAACTCTGCTTATATTAACGGCTCATTGCATAACAATGACCAAATATGAATATATGATTTACTAAAATATATTTAAATTCTTCTTGTGTTTAACATAAAAATTGTTTCAACACATCCAGCTGTAGGATAGAATAACCTGCACAAAAATACAAGAGTAAAATAAAAAGAATGTAAACATTTCAGAAAATTTTAAAGTATGGTCCTTCCCCAAACTTCATTCAGAATGAGAAATTTCAGAAAGGATCTGTGAATAGAAACTGCCTGGTTTATCAAGAAAAAAAAAAACACATCAACATAAAAAATTGAACCTGTTAGCTTTGTTAGATCAAATGGATGTCATTTCTATAAAATCACAAATCCATAAAATAAATAACACTATGATATTTAAAAGTTGAATTTTTTTAGAGTACTCCAGTTTTCCTATGAATGAGAAGTAGGAATTATTTCTTTTCTAATAAATCTTCCAGGAGCCATAACCTACATGACCCCATTTCTATGGAGAACGGTTTCATCTTCCTCTGCCACTTGAGTCTTATGTATGAAAATGTGACCTTCCCTTGGTCAAATGAATAAAACCTCATTCGAATGGGTGCACACTCTCACTCACATTTTGAAATATGTTTGCATAAGAATTTATTTATGGATGAAAAGGTTCATGAAATTTTTTCCTCTCTCAGGGATTTGTGATGTGATGCCTTCCTCGATTCTATCAAGTGTACTCATTCTCATGTGTATAGCTGAGTTTACTGTGCCTTTACTTTCCCACATGCAAAGTGATCATTCTGATCCTCTCTCTTCCTCAGGAGAAATAGAGATAACCCAGCAAGGGGCCATGATTTATGGAAACATTTTAAATGATTGGCCTAGTATTTGCAGTTTACATTTATCAATAGTCATGCATTAATTGTTCATTTTTGAAGAGCGACAGATTTGAATAGGATGCATTAAGAGACTAGTCTATAGAAGCAAACACCCAAGCTACTGAATCAAGCCAGCCATACACCTAATACTTTTGCCTGTCTGGCCCTTAGTATAATCTTCTGGGTGCTCATTCTGAAACTCTCCAGAAGTGGTGTTGACCTCATGAGGCTACAAAGGAGTGTCATTGTCTAGCTCCAAAATTATTAAAGAATTGATAGAAATTATCTTACATTTTTAGTTATATAGTATTTGATTATGATAAATTGGGGGCATCATTTGTTATAATGGAATTTTCAAATTTAGGGATGTGTGAGCACTTCAGGACACATCTCTATCGGATGTTAAGAGCCCATGATAGATGACTCCATTATTGGGATAGGAAATACATTCACTGTTTTCCTGGAAACTGTTACCTATGCAGTATTCTAATTTGAAGAAAAGAACTATATCTATATGTAGTGGTCCCTTCCTTTGCTGGCTTCCAAGACTTCCACCAATAGAAGCTGTTCATCTTTTCAGAACTCATGCACTTGAATGCCATGGTGAGCCTGACTTCTAGTCCCACCTGCATATTGTGCATACCTAGAAGGCTAAGCCTTAAGGATAAGGTGGAACTCAGTTCCCTTTAACGTGTAATGTACAGGGCAGTCATAGCATGCAACTGGCTGAGTTGCTAGAAGCCAGCAACATGGCCACTCCACACAGGTTGCTTATGGGCTCTGTATTTACCTGGCTGGTGAAAGGGCTTCTGGGTTGGCTGCTAGAGGTTGAGGCCCACCTTGGAAATGTTTGATCACCACACCTGTCCCCAACTTCTGGCTTCTATTTTTTGATGAGTGAAGGCAGAATAAGCCTATTCCATCAAAAGGCAATTCTAATGAAAAAGGATCCTCTTTTGCTCTCACTCTCTACCACCCCACCCCCTTCCTGGCCAGAGCCCAGCTGCAGGGAGGATGGAGCTGGAGGCCAAGAAGAAGAAAACCTGTGTCACTGGGTAGAAAGCTCAGCCACCTGTCTAAACGGATTGTTTCCATCAACCTGAGATGGAGAGACAATGCCTTCAGTTCCAGGGGAGGGAACCCCATCCTGGTTCAAGAGAAAGGGTTCAGGGTATTGGGGTGGGAGGGGCTGCCTCTGCAGAGGAGGTGTTGGCCTTGAAGTGCTGCCACCCTGGTGGGTGCATACCCTGCTGGCAGAATAAACAAGGAGGGGTGTTTGTGTGGACAAATTAGCCCAGCCAGAGATCTGTGTGTGGGAGGAGCCCTGTCCCCTTTTATCCTGGGTGGGATGGAAGACTTCAAACTGTAGCTGAGTAGGTGAGAGTAAGAAAAAAGATTCAGATATTTCTTGGAAGGTAAACAACTTCCAGGTTCCTCTTCCATGGTAGACCACCTGTATGCTTTCCCATCTATTCAACCCCATGCATTCATTCTTTTAATCAACATTCATTGAGTGCTTGGCAAACAGTGCTAGATACTAGAAGAAAAAGATAACACCTCATGGCCTCTGCCTATGTAAAGTTCTTGCCCAACTTCTACAGCTCAATAAATCACATCCCCTTGACCTGGGTTTCTTTTCATGTGGTGTGATTCCCAAACTCAGAGCAGCAGATGCACCGCTTCCACATGACACTGGGAAATTGGATACTGATTGTTACCAAGTTATGGAAAGCTGGAATTAGAAAAACCAGCGAGATAATCTGGCCAACATTCTTTTTTTTTTTTTTTTTTTTATGGGAAAACTGAAACCAAGGCCCCCAAGGAGTTCAAGGCTGTGAGATCAGGCCTTGAAGCCCCATGACCCCAACCCCCTGCTCCCCGACCCAGCCTGTGCTGGTAAAGTCCATCCTTGGGAGCCTTTCCCCTCCTGCCCAATTTGGCTGAAGGTTTACATCCAGATGTGAACTCAGGAGAAGTACTCATTTAGACAACAATTGTTTATTGCAAGTACTACCCATAAAGTCGTTTTGGAAGACAGAAATATTTCCCCTTAAGTAGCTCAGGAGCTAGTGCATCTACTACATCAGTAGCTGCTGAATCTCCGTCAAGACGCTGCCAAATGCCTTGCACACTTTTAGTATCAAGATTTATCTTGAAATGGGTGTTTCCTCCTGATACAAAAAAACAAAACAAAGCAAAAAACTAAATCCATTTTTGAGGCTCAGTTTTTAGAGGCTCCAGAAAGAATGCAGCCCTGCTGACACCTTGATTTTAGGACTCTGACCTTCAAAATTGTGAGATAATAAATTTGTGTTGTTTTAAGTCTCTAAAAAATGCTTTTTCAATGAAGTAGGATATACATATACAGAACAGAAGAGAAACCTAGAAAGTCCAGCATGGATAAAAATTTAGAATGTGATAAGAGTACTTTCAAAATAATAGGAAAAGCAAAGAATAAAAGCTAATGAGACAGTTAAGTAAATCCTTGGGGGGGGGGGGGCGGGGATGAAAATTAGAGTAATATATAACACTAGAGGTCCGGTGCACAAAATTCAAGCATGGGGGTAAGAGGGTCCCTCAGCCTGGCCTGCACCATCTCGCAATCTGGGAGCCCTTGGGGATGTCTGACTGCCAGTTTAGGCCTGATTGCCCCTAACCCCTCTGCCTGTCTTCCTGATCAACCCTAACCACTCACCTGCATGCCTGATCACCCCTAACTACTCGCCTGCCTGCCTCATCGCCCCAACCACTCTGCCTGCCTGCCTCATCGCCTCGAACCACTTGCCTGCCTGCCTCATCGCCCCTAACTGCTCACCTGCCTGCCTGATTGCCCCTAACCACCTCTGCCTCAGCCTGTGCCACCATGGCTTTGTCCAGAAGGACATCCAGAATGATGTCCGGAAGGTCGTTCTGCTGTCTGGTCTAATTAGCATATTACGCTTTTCTCATTATAGATCATACATAAACCCACATTCATTCCCATGAACTGTGATTTTCTTTTAAGTTAAAAGATAAGCATTAACATGTAATAGAATTTGAATAAAAACTAAGGAAAGAGGAATAGATAATTTCCGGACAGGAAGTGTTGTGTACATATGATAGCAAACAACGATACTACCAAGTAAATAAGTGCTATATTTAATTACATATAATATCAAATTTCAAAATTTACATACCCATACACATGAACAACAAAATATACATGGAAGATAAAAGACTAATAACTTTACTTTATAAAAGGATTTTATAAATAAGAAATTTTATAAATAAATATAGAAAAGATAAACACATCAGTAGATGAGTAGGAAAGTTGGCAAAATATATGTCTGAATAGACAACTCACTGAAGAAGAGATAGAACTGGATGATAAATATATGAAAGAATTTTACCTCAGTTGCAATCAAATTTCAATAACTTTAATGTATTTACTATATAATATATATGCATATATTCAACATTTATCTTACTAAATTGGCCAATGTTTTTCTTTTTAATGAATATGCCCAGTCATTAGTGAAAGTGCTGAAAAATGAACATCCATGTCAGATCATGGAAATGTAAACTGGAATAACCATTCTATAGGGTAATTTTAGAATAAATACAAGAACCTCAAAAATCCATTCCCTGCTACCCTGGATTAGTCAGATGGTTTCAATGTAATCACGAGGGTCCTTACAAGAAAGAGGAAGGTAAGAGAGTTAGAGTCAGAGAAGATGTGAGGATGGAAAAGAGATTTTAGGATGGTGGGAGGAGCCATGAGCCAAGGCATGCAAGAGGCCTCCAGAAATTAGAAAAGGCATGGAAACAGCTCATTTCTTAGAGCCTCCAGACACCTTGTTTTTAGGACTCTGACCTCCAAAATTGTGAGATCATAAATATATGTTGTTTTAAGTCTCTAAAAAATGCTTTTCAATGAAGTAAGATATATAATGTTAGGATATCAGATTATCCTAAGGATTATAATAAGAGGTTGGAGAAGAGATGTTCACTGTAGCATTAGTTATAATTGGAAAAAATATCTAAGTACCCAATAGTAAAAGGTTTAAACAAATCGTGTGCACAGGACTAGAATAACATGAAGATAAGAAAAATCATGTAATAGACAAATACATTTAATTATGGGGACAATTTGCAATGTATTTTTAAGGGAAAATTATGCATTTATTCATTTATTCAACACATTGAGTGTATAATTAATTACGTAAATAATAATATCATGTGTATCTATAAAGAAAACACAGAAAAGATATAAGGATAATAACTGGTTACTTTTAAGTGTTGAAAATTATAAAGAAGATCATGAAAATCTTTCCTAATCCTACCATTGTTCACTTGAATAAGCATGTGGTTCTTCAGAAATCACAGAGTAATAAGTTATAAGATACCATGCTTTAACATGTTAGGCTTTGCAAAAAAGTCATGCTTTTTTCTGTTATAACATGTGCTTTTTATTTTTGCAATACTTCTCTTTAGAGATGAATAATAATGATATAATGGGATGATAAAATAGTTACAGGTTCTTTCTTTCTTTCTTTCTTTCTTTCTTTCTTTCTTTCTTTCTTTCTTTCTTTCTTTCTTTCTTTCTTTCTTTCTTTCTTTCCTTCTTCCTACTAATTACCCTGAGCCTTGATAGATGATTAGGGGTTTCAGCCGTAGCTTCCTGGATGCTTCAGAGACAGGAGGAGGAAGAGTTGGAGGTCCAGGAAGTGGCTCTAGGACCTGCCTTGGCCTTCTGGTCTCCAAACCCTCTGGGCCTCTATACCCAAATTCTGCCATTTTTCTCTGCCACATGGTGCATTTGATACAGATTTAAAAATGGGGCTCACTGGGAGCAAAGCTAGACCATGAAACCAGCTGGTTCCAAGTCTATGAGCTGCTTATAAACTTTCTTCCCCCTTTCTCTTATAAAGACATGCTTCAGTGTGTACTCTCAATCCTGCAAAAGCAGGGCCATCCTTCCAAATCATTCAAGACCAGAAACAGATTTATTTTTCTGAAAAAAGTTGTCTTCTTATAGCATGTGCCTATAGCAGGAATTATATGACATGATCATTCAGTCAATATTCAGCACAAAACTTGCATTAGGAATGTTAGGTATGGTTCCTGTCTATCAAGGATTTATCATCTAGTCTGTCACTAATGTCTTCCTGATTCTCCCTCCCCAAAAACTTTCTTTGATCTCCTTCCCTCTCAAACTACAGCTCCACATGTTACCTCTTCAATGCCACCCTTCTATACTCACTATCTACTTTCTGACCAGCTATTACTCAAATTGTCATAATAAATATTCAAATCCATGGTGTGTGTAAATGTGAAATATGTCCCCCTCCTTGGAGTTATGCAGTGCCTGACCTGCACAACCATATGTAGGGATTTGGGTTCTGTTCATGCATCCTATAGTCACCACATCAGAATAATTAGGTTGAAATAGCACATAGAGATCAATTGATCCCAATATTTTAGCGCATCCACATTTCTGATACGTGGTCTTTTGCCCCCTGTGTGATCATCTCCAGTGACTTGGAAACACGCTATATCTGACAGTATCTCTCTGTTACTATTTATTGTGTACATAAAATGAATGTACTTCCTCTTGAAGCTTCTATTTATTGGTAAATTTTATATACTTTGGGACTATTTGGAACAAGGAAACAGAAGTGGGTAGTGGTTAAGGGCATAAGCTTGGATGATCAACAGTTATATTAGAGTGGTTTTGTTATTTACTAATTGACCTTAGACAAATTCCTTGCTATCTCTATCCCTTAGTGTCCTCATCTGTAAATGGGGATAATATCATTGCTTGTCATCTTCCTTTCAGGATCCCATGGATTAAATGAGGTGATGCCCAGAGCAAGGGCAAGAGGCTAGGCAATAACTACCACTCAAACATCTGCTCCTACCTCAGTCGAGTGTTCATGTTTTCTCAGCTTCTCTGTATTGTATATGATTGGGAGCTCCTCCCAAGTCCTGACCAACCATATTTTTCTAAGTGTGCTCCTTCTGCACTGAAATGTTATCCTTCAGTGAGCTCTCCATGCCTCAGAGTAATAAACTCACTCTGATTTGCTTTCAAGACTTGCTATTATTCATGCAATCAAGAATCTGGTTAGATGTTTGTAGATTGTATACATTTGCCTCTCTTCTTCTAGACAATGAGGTCCATAGGACTCTTGTTCTCTGTCATGGTCCACCATGCCTGGTACATCACAGATATCCCAAAAATGTTCATCATATTTAAGTTCAGCTTTGTTTCTGAACCTTACTCCCTGCTTTGATGTCTACACAATTCTCTTTGAAAGCTCATCCTGGCTCTCAGTTTTTGCTTTGTTTTGTGTTTTTTTTTTAATCTTTACTGCTGAAAATATCACATATGTCCCCTTTTTTCCCCATGGACCTCTTCTAGAGTGCCCCCACCCCCCACCCCAGGCCTTCACCGCCCTATTGTCTGTATCCATGGATTATCCTATCTAATAAAAGAGTAATATGCAAATTAACCATCACTCCACCACACTCAAGCCATGCCCACCAGCCAATCAAGAGCGAGTATGCAAATTAACCCAACCAAGATGGCTGCGGCCATGGAGAGAGGAGGAGGCTTGGGTTTCCCCGGCAATGGAGGAAGCCAAGTTTTCCACACACCCTGGTGGGCCCAGGCCTCCACTCAAGGCTACAAAGTTTCAGTTATAGAAGATAAATAAATCCCAACAAAAATGGCTGCGGCCACAGAGCAAGCAGGAGGCTTGGCTCCACTCAAGGCTACAAAGTTTCAATTATAGAAAATAAATAAATCCCAGATACCAGGGCCTCTGCTTGGGTCTCCTGGGGGCGTGGCCGGCCTGCAAACCACCACAGGCCCCTCACCCAGGCCGCCCCATGCCCCAAAGGAGCCCCCACCCTGATCTGGGACACCCTGCAGGGCAAACCAGCCGGCCCCCACCCATGTACCAGGCCTCTATCCTATCTAATAAAAGAGTGATATGCAAATTGACCATCACTCCAATGCACAAGATGGCTTCCCCCATGTGGACACAAGATGGCAGCCACAAGATGGCCAGCAGGAGAGGGCAGTTGGAAGGGACCAGGCCTGCAAGGGAGGGCAGTTGTGGGTGATCAGGCCAACAGGGGAGGGCAGTTGGGAAGGACCAGGCCTGCAAGGGAGGGCAGTTGGGGGCAATCAAGCCTGCAGAGGAGGGCAGTTAGGGGTGACCAGGCCTCCAGGGGAGGGCAGTTAGGGGCAAACTCGCTGGCAGGGGAGCAGTTAGGCATCAATCAGGCTGGCAGGGGAGTGGTTAGGGGGTGATCAGGCTGGCAGGCAGAAGTGGTTAGGGGCAATCAGGAAGGTAGGCAGGCGAGCAGTTGGGAGCCAGCAGTCCTGGATTGTGAGAGGGATGTCCCAGATTGGAGAGGGTGCAGGCTGGGTTGAGAGACCCCTCCCCCGCACAAATTTCATTCACCTGGCCTCTAGTATACTATATTTGCATACAAATTTATTGGTTGATCTCTTCCCATCCACCCACCCTCCTCTGCCTTCCCTCTAAGGATCAACAGTCAGTTCCATGCTTCTATGGCTCTGGATCTATTTTTGTTCATTGGTTTATTTTATTCATTAGATTCCATATAAGAGTGAGATCATGTGATACTTATCTTTCTCTGACTGGCTGATTTCACGTAGCATAATAATCTCCAGGTTCATCCATGCTTTTGCAAATGGTAAGAGTTCTTTCTTTTTTATAGCTGTGTAGTATTCCATTGTATAAATATACCACAGTTTTTTAACCTACTCATCTGCTGATGGGCACTTAGGCTGTTTCCAAATCTTAGCTATTGTAAATTGTGCTGCTATGAACATAAGGGTGCTTTAGCAGCTTTATTGAGATATAATTCATATGCCATTAAATTTGCCCATTTAAAAATGTACAGTATGGTAATTTTAGTATATTCACAGACTTGTACAATCATCACCACAATCTAATTTTCGAACATTATAATCACCCTCAAAAAGAAACTTCATACCCATCAGTAGTCATTCCTCATTCCCACCTTCAACCCATGCCCCAGGCTATCACTAGATTAGCCTATTCTGGACATTTCATAGAAATGAAATCATCTAGTACACGGCCTTTTGTGACTGGCTTCTCTCATGTAACACTATTTTCAAAATTCATGATGTTGTCAGATATTTATTATAACATATGTGTATCAAATATGCATTCTCTTTTTTTCCTGCCAAGTAATAACTCCTTTATGTATATGCCACATTTGTTTATCCATTACCACTTAGTAAACATTGGTGGTTTCCACTTTTCTAGTTATCACTTTTAATGCTGTGTGGATCATCTAATGAGGTTCACAGGAAGACAGACAGAGGGCGATTTTCATCTTTGAGTAAATGATGCACTTTGAGGTGCATCCTATGTCAGAGGTGGTCCACGGTTGCCACCTATGCCCACTGCCATGTAACATGCCCATACTCTCTCTGGGTACTCAGGTCCCTGTGTTTGGGAGGTTATTTTTTTCCTTTCTTAGCTCTGTTTTAAAAAGATCATTAAATTGGAATATGGGAAAGAATGGGCCTATTGAGTTTGTGGGATTGTTTACTCAACCATGAGCCTCTTGTCCTCGTGTGTGTGTGTGTGTGAGTGTGTGTGTGTGTGTGTGTGTGTGTGTGTTTTACAACCACTTCAGACCAGAAACAATGCTGTGTGCAATTATCTAAGTGCCTATGTATGTGTACACAGGACATCTCAGGAGAGATTCTCACCCATCTTATTTTCACAAATATATAATGTACTTGTAAAAAACAATTCTTTTTCAGTGTACACAACATGCCAGTCTCCTTTCAAACACCATTTGAAAAACCTGGCCACAATTTTGATAGTAATAAGGTGCTTTCTCCTTATTCATTAGTTCCTCAAACCTCCCAACCATTTAAGCCTCAAAAACTTCAGCTTAATCCTGACTAAGGAAGTTGCTAAATATGCTTAATTATTTGTAATTAAGATGCAAACTGTACTTAGATGTGGAGCTCCTATGAACTTTGTGTTATTCTATGTGCACATATTTCTTTGCAAAACAATTATTTTGTAGGCTATAAAAGTAAATGCATAACATGTCTTACAAGAATAATCTTTGATTTTTCGAATTAAAACTATATCTGCCAGCTACTTCTCACTTTTCTTTTCTTTGACTCAGGATATGTTTCTGCTCTACATGGCCAACATTTCCAGAATAACTCAACTTTACCATATATTATGCCATCAACTTTCTTCCAGAAGAGATAATATTTTGCTCCTTCATTTTCTACCATGAACTTTTGGTATGAGAAAGTGGAGGTAAAATATCAATGCAGATGCCTGCAATTGTCTCCGAAGAGTTTCCTGCACACTCAAAAGCCTTCATTATGGACAAAAGTCTGATGTTCTTTCACACGCTGATGAATGTTGACTTAGCTTGAAAAAATCTAATTAAAAATATTGTGGAAAATGCAAACGTGCCTGATTCAAACAGCCAAAAGGAATTATCCTCCTGAAGTGTAAACTACCTACGGGGTGTTGAAGTTCACCGAATCAATTATAGTTTCTAGAAACCAAACAAATAATGATCGTACTCTTGTCCCCAAATGATAAAACAAAAGCCTGGTGAAAGCACACACTGCATTAAAGTGTGAAGGCCGGTGTTTAAGGTTTTTTGCTTTTTAATTTGTAGCTATCTAAAGATGAAAACTACTAGGTAAGTAGGCTGTTTTAATTCATGGTGATCAAATAAGATTCATGAAGAAGGATTTTCTTTTTTTTCTTTTCTTTTTTTTTTTTTTAATCTTTTCTTGTTCACCAATTCCTTATTCCAGAATTTCATTTCGGAGTTTATCAGAACAAAATGATTTCCCAGCACTGCTCTCTGCAGCCCTGTTTGCTGAGTTCCACAGGATTTACCCACAAGTTCTACTTGAGTAAATCGCATTTCGACAACTGCATATTTCATTTAGACCTTTGCAATGACTGGGCCAAGGTCAGTTTTATATTCTACTGAAATCATAAAGTGACACTTGAGATAAACAGAATGTTTACTCTCTCCATGTGAGCTGAGGCTGATATGTAAATTTATCCTCATTCTTTCATCAAATTTGCATTTGCCCTCTTAGCCAAACACTACAGGGCTCCAAATCAAACAGTTTTAATGATGGTCAACTCTTTATGACCAATGGCCATATCAGAGAAAAAGAAACAGCAATTTAGATTAAAATGAAAAGCGCAGCCAAAACATAACTCTCCTCTTTACGTTAGTGGTAATTGGATGAACTTTCCATACCAGCGGTGTTTTGATGCTTCGCTGCTTAGCAGTAATTACCACAGTCTTCCGGCTTTGTGTGCACCTGCTCTGCCCCTTGTTATCTGCTGCAAACACATCACACTCACCTATCATCAGTATTTTTTTCTGTCAAATACACCAAGTACCTCTAAACAATTCTTTATATTAAAGAAAAAAGAAAGGAGAGCATAAAGGGAAAATTTGCTCCTCTCTGTAAATTGAATAATACTTGGCTAACTTGAGCAAGAAAGAGAGACAATAAATAATAAAAATACACAAAGTGGACCGTGAAAAACAAAACCCTGGTCTTTGTAGGCAAGTGTTGCCTTCCTATGAGATTATTCTGTTTCCAGTGTGTAGTTCTACAAAAGTGAATGAGCCCCCAGGGCAAGAGGGTGTGTTACTTACTCTAAGGTGAGCAGGAATCTTACAGGTAAGAAGCTAAGAGTATCCAAATAGCCTCCAGGCCCATATGAAAAGCCACTACCAGAGGCTTAAATCTCTCTGATGCAGTTAAACAAGGGTGAGCCTCTGAGAACGTGAGGGATAAAATTAGTACCTGTGTTTGCTCTCCTTTCTTTTCGAACAAAAGGAGCTATTTATGTGTTATGAGTTTGTAAAACACAGAGGGGATTAAGCAATGGGACCACACAATTCATTGCTTTCATGCTGGGGGCTGGGTTAAGGCAGAGTTAGAGCCCACTGGGTTTAGTCCCTCCTGAAACTTGGGCAGTTGGGGCCTTGCTCAGAGAGGAAATAGAGCTTGGGTGCCTGCTGCATAGCAATTCTTGTGTTGTGTTTTGTTTTGGCTCCAAATTCAATGTTAGAAAGTTCAAAGCAAAGGGTCTCTGAGACAGGCTGCACAAAGAAGAAAAAAGTGGCTTTCTTTAGGGTGGGGGGGGGGGGCCTCCCGACTTGTGCTTCCTGGAAGGAATGAAAAATGAAGACTGTTGGCACTAAGCTTTGCTAGGTTACCTAAGATCTCCCACTTGGAATGTCAGACACATAGTAAAAGGCTTGATCCAGCAACAGAACTAACATAATTCACAGCATCTATACAAGACAAGTGTCTATGCCCAACTTCACCGCTTGTCTTATGAAGAAGAAGACGGAGAAAAAGAAAGAAAGGAAAAGAGAAAGCAAAGAGGCAGGGCGGTGTGTGGGGGGAAGGCAGGGGACACAGTTTTCTTTTCAGTGTGGCTGTCAAATGGTGATCTAATTGTGGCCGGGCTGCAGGAGAGCAGATAGCTTTTCTGAAGCCGCAAGTATTTCTGCCATTCACGAGGCCTAAGGATGCCACACACAGTCTGTTTGTTCAACATAAGCAAACAGATTGTAAACTGGCTGATAATTTTTGTACTGACAATGTCATTTACAGCTGTCAGCCTTTCGTCTGCCTTGTTTGCTTTATTCAAATATGAACCAAGTGGACCTCCCTTCCAGCACTTTCTTCTGCATTAAAATCACATCCATTCCCTTCCAAGCTGTCTTATCTAAAATTCATTGGAGGCCAATCAGTTGGCTGAATGCTTTGTTGTTTCCATGGAGGCAAGAAGTCCAGTGTGGACTTTGGGGGATTAGGAAGTTTCAGATTTAAAGCCTTGAAGTGCACATTTCTTTCAGTTGGCTTCTTTTGATTGCACAGAGGCAGGGCATTTAAATATAATGTTATGTCTGAGCAGGAAAGCAGTGCTTTAAAAATGGAATCATCCTAGTTTGCAGCTGTATCGCGCCAGCACTTGGTTTTTCCTCTTCTGGTTGAGTCCTGGGAATGTGCTGCCTTTGGAGCACGTATTGGCATTCGTCCTGTGGGCCTCTCCGTCACCACAGCTGCTCTGCTGGCTGGCACCCCTCAATCTCACCTCTTCTCCACGCAGCCTGGCCCTAGTGTCTGCCTGCCAGAGCATCGCCCACAAATCCAGAAGCCTCCTCTCTTGTTAATGGAGGTCACAGTACTTTTCCTTAGGAATTTCCTTAGTAATTACTTAGTCATTTCCTTAGTAATGCTACCATCAGACCCGCTATCTGGTGGCATGTAGGCAGCTGCAACTATTGCCACTTTGCTCAGAGGGTCCAATACATCCTAAAAAACGGACAAACCAAAACAAGGCAACAGCGTGGTCGCCTACCTCCCTGCATCTGGTGCAGGCAATCGGGCTTCCAAAGTTCCTGATTTCAAATGCACTCCGCTCTGAGCTTCACCCTCATGTTTCAAGGGCAGCATCAACCCAGAGCCATCTTTTCCAGGAGGGGGCGTTGCTGTCTTCGTTGGGCAAAGAGTGATTTTTCAGAAAACCTGTGATTCCTGGTCTCTTCGTTCAGTGAGTCAGATCCCAAATACCATCTGCCATGGATTATGCAATTTATTCCTTAAGTTGGAACCTTTAGAACATACTAGCACTGGCTGATGTACCCTGATTTGATCCATGACTGCGGCATGAAAAGGAATATGTTACCCTGTTCACAAGTAAGAGAGCAGAGAGGAACTGAAGGGTAAGTAGATGCTGTCATGGTGGATTTGGCCTGGGCAGCTGACAGCATCCACTTGATGCCTGGCACACTCTAGGCAGAGAGAGGAGAAGAAGGGGTACTAAAGCAAATAGGACAGCCAAAACCGGTTTGGCTTGGTGGATAGAGAGTCGGTCTGTGGACTGAAAGGTCCCAGGTTCGATTCCGGTCAAGGGCATGTACATTGGTTGCGGGCACATCCCCAGTAGGGGGTGTGCAGGAGGCAGCTGGTCGATGTTTCTAGCTCTCTATCCCTCTCCCTTCCTCTCTGTAAAAAATCAATAAAATATATTTTAAAAAATAAATAAATAAAGCAAATAGGACAGAATAGAAATAAATGTGTAATCTAAATGTGTATGCTACATCTTTGTAGTATTATCACAACACTTCTATAAGATTGAAGTTAAATCAAAATAACTTTTTAAAATATTTTTATTGATTTGTAGAGAGAGAGAGGGGAAGGGAGAGGGAGAGAGAGAAACATCCCTACAACAGCAACCAGCTGCCTCCTGCATGTCCCCTATCGGGAATCGAGCCTGAAACCCCAGCATGTGCCCTTACCAGGAATCCAACCAGCAACCTTTCCGTGCACGGGATGATGCCCAACCAACTGACTCACACCGGCCAGGGCCAAAATCATTTTTTTTAGAAGTAAATAAAACCTCAAAGGGATTAGATCTGCTAATCAGTTCCTCCCTCCTCCTCTTACCTCTCTGGTGCATTTGCTCACAGATAGTGGTGTTCTGGTAAATGTCTAACAACTGGCTCTATGGGAAAAAGTGTGTGTGTGTGTGTGTGTGTGTGTGTGTGTGTGTGTGTGTGTGTGTGTTTATTTACTTATTGAAATTACTGAATGGATAGCACACAATTTACAAATAATAAAATATAAAATATTCATTTTAAATTCTATATAGCAGGCAGAATGCTTTGGTTGACTTTTTGCTGAACTTTTCTATTCATAAGACAACTGACGTTTGTGATTCAACTATGGTTTTTGAAAGTTGGACCACAAATCAATTCCTGATTCTGTCAGATTCAGCAAAGAAAGTTGCTCACCTCATTGATGAATGAGTACAGTTCCAACATGAACTGTTGATGTGAACCAGTAAAATGAAAGGGAAACAATGAAAAGATGTGTTGGAACTTTGTCTATTTAGCATTAGTGTGAGTAGCTTCTTTGCTGAATAATTTCCAAATACTGGAAGAACATTCCCTCAAATGTATGTGCTTTTACAATATAATAAACACAGCACAAGTTAAAGTTTATTCTGCTGTATGAACAAAATAAGAAAACCGTTTGACGTAGAGAGGCACTGAAGGGCCTAGAGAGGACACTAAGACCAGGTGGGAATCATGGGAAGGAAACCTGGAGTCAGACTTGGAAGGATTCTGAGTGCCTTTCCTTTGTTTTAATCCTCAACTGAGGACAGGAGAATACTTTTCCATTGATATCTTTTTTAGAGAGAATGGAGGGAAGAGAGAAACATCCATCGATATGAGAGAGAAACATTGATTGGTTGCCTTCTGTTACACCCAGACCAGGGCTGGGGATCAACTCTGCAACCAGAGTACGTGCCCTTGACCAGGAATCGAACCCGGGATCCTTCGGTCCAAAGGCCGATGCTCTAACCACTGAGCAACTGGCTAGAGTGTAAGTGCCTTTTTTATCCTAAGGACCTTCCCCTTATGTTATTAAAAGTTTTATTTTCTTTTGTTTTTGTTTGGTGGGAAAATTTGCATGTTTGTATTGTTTGGTATATCATTTTGTGGTATGGAGGCCAGATAAACAAAGGGGCTAGTGTACAATAATCAGACCTGATCTTTAAAGCCATCATCCCAACAGCCAGAGTTCTAAAGGGTTAGAAGTTGGCCAACTATAGGGTGAGGAAAGTTAGGAGAAATTTAGAGGGAAGGAAATACTATACCAGCTGACAGTAACAAGAATGTCAGTTTTAGGTAAGCCTGGATCATACCTGACATATTACCATCCATGTTCCCAACACCATGTCTGCTAATGACAGAAGAGCAGAAATAGAAAGCAGGGATGAGGCGGGGAGATCTAAAGTATGTTCATATCTGTGAAACAGCTTCAACCAACACCAAGTTGTATTATAAATACAAGGCATTCTTTATCAAAGTAGGTAAGCAAAGATATTGTCTGCTTAAACCACTTCCAATGAGAAGCTGAATGTATTAATTAAAATCCACAATTTATACAAGCAATATTATATATGGATGTTTGAAGTAATGTGGATAAAATGAGTGTTTTTGAATCTAGGTCACATTTTTTCTAGGTACCTAATATTTTATACCATCATTCTAAAACTACCTTCGTTCTTTGTCACTGCTTCCTTTTCAAAGTGTTAATAATCTGTAAACAGTCTATTAAATGCATTTATGGAAACTCCTAATTAAGAAATACTTCTTAGGAATCCATCTGGGAGCAATTTTTGGCTTTTTTGTTGTTGTTGTTGTTTTGTTTTTGTTTGTTTTTAATTCAAAGCTTCCTTTTCCTCCAGGTGGGGAGAAGTTGGGAAAGGTTATAGTAACGCACAAAAATTAACAGTGAACCCATGTTTTAAAGCATATTAATAGCTATCCACTTCCTCATCTGAACCTTGGGCATGATTTCAACACTTAAAGTACTGAGCTCCTGGATGATAAGAAGTCTGTGTCTACGGGTTACCATTATAAGTACAAGGCCGGTTAATCATTACAGGTCTCTCTGCTAATCCTCACAGTGGGGCTGACCACCAGGGCAGGCGAGGAATGATGGATTTCTATCCAAGTGTAGGCAGCAACTGAGCTTCGCTGGTTTCATTCTGAAGCTGCTAAGAGATAGTCCTCCTGCTCCTGCCCTTATCAATTTTTATTCTTCTGTTTGTTTTTAATTGATGAAACAACTCCGGTTTGTTCTTTTTGTTTTTTTGTCCCTTGGTTTTACTAATGGCAACTGACTGTTTCCTGGCCTGTGGGTGTTGATCTGACCTTCCGAGTCTTTGGCTGAGGGGTGGGGAGGACTGAAGCTGGGACATGTCAGGTTTCACTACATGATGCAATGACTTGATTTGCTGAATCATAGTTCCTAATTTTCCTGGAATCCAGGAAACATGACCTCATTAGCCCAGATTCAAGGGCTAACCTTTTAAAGACCACCTGTTACATTCTTTCCCTGCTTAAATTGAGATCACAATACAAGCTGTGCCATTTTGTGTGAACTTTTACCAGAGTTTAGCATAAATAAGAGTGAACATGTTGTAAAGGTACCACCATGGGAATTTTCACAAACCAAGCATATCCTATAACAGCACCCACCTCTAGCCCTGGGGACACCCAGCGAGCACCTTCCCAGTCTCTTCATCCTCCCAAGGTTCCCACTGTCTGTCCAGCAGCACAGATTTGTTTGTGAACTGTAGATAAATAAAATCACACCATATTTATTCTTTTATGCCTGTCTCTGTTTACTCCACCTCATTAGTATGTCAATCATATTTTTGTGCTTCTGTATATCTTATTCTATCTCATTGTTGCATACTATATCCCTTTGTATGAATATCACTACTAATTCATTTTAAAAGTATCTTTTTTTTACCTTCAAAATATCTGGGAATTTTCACCATACCCTAAACATTCAGACATGCAATCATTGTTTCTGAATCCTCTGTTTTTGAATCCTCTTTTTATTATCTTTTTGTCTCCCAAATCCAATTATTCTAATAAACTTATAAGATTTTTGTGACTTTATCATCCTCCCCATTAACTTCATCTTATAAACATCACCTAAGAGCACAGATCTGACCACATCTCCCTGTACACAAAAGCTTTACCCTGGAATCTCCTCACCTAGGCACCCATAGCCCTTCATGGCTTGACCCTTTCTTGTAATTTACTTATCCTACTTTAAAAGCACATGACCTACTTTCTACTTCTGGGACTCCATCAGTATTTTCCTGCCTCTGGGCACTTACTCAAGAATTTCTTCAGCATAGAAGTCACTTCTTCCCCACATACAATTGCCACAATCTGCCAACCTATCCAGAAGACCCAGCTCATACTATCCTCAGCCTGAAGCCCAGGTTCCATTCTGTAAGGATCTCTGCCTCTCCTGCTCCATTGAGAACTTCTAGGTGGCTGAGATACTTGAATTCCCCTCCAGGCTCTTGCCTTTGTTCAGGTGACATCCCAACTCCTTCCCACACTCCTTGGTTACCCACTGTCTCTCTTTTCCAGAACAATACCTGTGGGGTAGCATACTTTTCTGAAATTAATATGATGGATTTGGCCAGAAAAATGTACTCTCAGTCATGTTATTAATGATTGTAGTACCCATTCCAATTCCATTGATTATACTTTCTCTATGATCCTGGAAATCTACCTGGTTCAGAAGAAATCAAAGTGAATATTCTCAAAATCCAGGTGTTTGCTAAAAACAATTTCATGCAAAGAAGAGAAATAAAGCAATAAATCCAAGTTATAAAGTTAAAATTTGGCCAGTTACATCAATGATATATCAGCTCTTAACACATCCCTTCTACTCTTGGCATGTGACCCCAAGATTATCACCTGAAGAAAATAAGTCCTATAAAAATAAGTTCTATGGCTGGGATTTATACTGCATTTTAAACAGCTCATTCATATTCTCTTTGTACCCTAAAAGACCAACTCAAAAGCTGTGAAGAGCATAAAGCAAGAGGCAGATGGAAAAAAAGTCTTGAAATGATAAATGTAATGTTTCATGTCAGCAACTGGAATTTTTTTTCAGTGTTACTGTCTTGGCCCGCTGACAGCATGATTTAATGGCCTGGTTGCTCTATGGGTTGACATGGCAACCATGGAAAATGCCATAAATATCTCTGTTGTGGACGTGAATGGTATGTTTACATTGTGTGCTGTGTATTGTATGACATGTGGTGGCTGTTGTCCTATTCAGTTGGAAACGTCTGGAATTGACAGCCATTTTTTAGATTCATTTGAGCTCAAACGACTCTCATGACAGATACTTTACTGCAAGTCCAGAGCTGTGTATTTTTGTGTATATTTGAGAAATTAAACTTAGTGTTTAATGGGCCATAAGGCCTTAACAGTTTGCTATGTGCCTTAACCACTTTCTCTTTCAGAGTCCAGACAATGTCAGACCCCTTCTGCATTCAGCACAGTAGCAAACAATTAAGAATAGAATTTTGTGAGCACTTACATATATTTACTGAAACCCAAATCCTAGAGTTGAAAAGATTTTTGAAATAACTTCAAGTCCAATTATTTATTCCGTAGACAAAATAACAAAGACACGGCTTATTGCTTCATGCTTCAAGTTGTCTGAGGAAAGCACTGACATCTATACTTCTCTGTACTTAGATTTTTGTACATTAAAAAAAAGTGAATAATGTTGGTTTTTTTTAAAAAAAAGGAAAAGAACCTAAAACTGGTTGTTTTGTACTGTCAATTCTCCCAAGACCACCAAAAAACCTACTTATGAAGCAAAACTATGTCTACGAGAGCCACTTGGTTTAGCAAAAGAAGCAAAATATATTTGTTGGAGAGTAGACAAATTTGTCACATCTTAGTAAGGGAGAATATCACCTTGATGGATCTTAGTGACATAAAATGAAGATTAGGGCATGGTCTCAGTAGCATGCACGTTGGTGCTTTTTAAGGCGGTTCTTGCCAGGGGAGAACTGGCTTGAACTAGACAGTTTCTGATATTGTAATTTTGAATAGTGAATACAGTGAGGCAAGGATTTTGAAGATTATTGCTAAGAAAGTTCTTAGTCTTGACAAGTATATTGTGTAGTTGGTTTATGGCCTCATCCAGAAACAGGAATTCATGGAGCAAGCAGCTAAGCTACTTTTCCTTGGCCTCAGTATTATTTAACATACAAACAGGAAAAGATGACAGTTTTAGTAATGTTTAACACAGGGTCCAGCAATTATAGTGGTTTCTATTTTCAGTAACATTATTAATTAATCTCAGTCTCTTTGGGCCTTTATTCATTCACCCTTTTACTAATCATATCTTGAACATTAGCTGAATGCACCTATGTTAGATATAAAAGTAAAACTTGTTTCCTGCCCTTAAGGAACCCACAGTATATAATCTTGGCTCCTTTTAATGTGTTACATTCTCTTAGATTCTTCTAAGTTGCAAAGAGCCAAGCCATGCTCAGATAACCACAGATGAACATTTTTTATCTTAATAGCTTTCCAGGAATTTAGAAAGCACAAGAAACTATCTCAGCATCCACAAAGCCAGGCCTCATGGAGACCGAAAACCTTATGGACCACAGTTCAGGCTATTATGGGAGCGCTGGTGATCCCACAATCACTCTGGGAGGTCCTAGCTCATTTCCTGAAAGAAAGGAGTGATTTGTTGATTACTCAAGTCTAGGATGGAGCACCGCTGTTTGCCCAGATTTTCACACCATACTTTCATTCACCAGCTTCCTGACAATGGTGTCCCCAGATCAGTGCCAGGATCCAGTTGTGCATCACTAGATTGTGCCTGAGTCTTGGTGCACACAACTGTGGCTCATGAAATAGGTTACATGACAATATATTTAAAAAATTATACGGGGCATCTTTGCTCTCAAAGGTCCTCACATGGTAGGCCCTCAAAGACGCAGGGTGAATATACTTTAGTTGGTAGAGTCATAAAATATGAGAACTTTATACCAGAAGGTATTTCAAATACATGCATTTTTTTCTTTATATATAATGTCCCTTCAAACTCCACTTCCTTTACTTGAAACCCAAACCTTCACTAGAGTCCAACTTAGCTGTCTTTACTGAAGTTATTTTGTTGCTTTGGTTTGTTTTTAATTTTTCATGGCACAGCATCTTCTTAGATTCAAAATAATGATAGAAAATATTTCAACGAATGGGTGGAAATAACCTGAGAATTGAAATAAGACATTTTTAAAAAGCTTAGTCTTTCTTTTACTTTCACTTTAATCTTGATTTTTCAGAAGAAGCAAAATATTGTCAGTGAAGAATAAATTTGTCACATCTTAATTTGATGATAAAGAATTGCCTTCAATCAGTGACCTTTATTTCTTTGTCTTGGGATCAAATTGTAACTATGGAGCCTGGTGTAACATGACGCCTGAGAGAAAAGGGTTTAACCTCGTTGAAGGTAACAAACGTTGTCCTTCTCACACCCATCAGGTATTGACGTGTTTGGTTTACAAACTCATTCATCACAGTATTGTGAGCAGTCATCTGTCACATCCAGCAGGGACCTTCGTCTCTGGGATTTCTCATTTACCTTGTTCAAATCTTAGAATTAGCACTGAAAAAGTGAAAACTCCTCTGTTTTTTTCCATATAAATCACATGAAAGTCATTTTTAACGCGTTGGAAGTACACTATACAGAAGGCGTCTTCTGTTTAAACCATTCTCTCCCAACTTTTCAGGTCACTGTCTTCATGGCTGACTTTTATGATTTCCCAAATGACACTTATGACAGGGATAGAAGCAAAGTCAAAGGTTTAAAAAAAATCACAAATGTAATGCTCAGATGTAAAGAAGAAATGCCCCTGAAGCAACGATACCCCTCTAGCAATGAGTGCACCTAACACCCAGATCTTGGCTTCTAACACCATTCTCCAGTCAAAAGAATCAGCATTCCTTGGAGAAATGTCTGATTCTAGAACTGGGGCAGAGAATATAAAAGATAATCTAGTATGACTTATAGAACCTGGAAACAGGGACGTGCTTTTTAAAAAGAAGCACATAATAACATAGGAATATCAAAGGACGCAG
The DNA here is from genome assembly GCF_951640355.1 of Cnephaeus nilssonii. Lineage (NCBI taxonomy): Eukaryota > Metazoa > Chordata > Mammalia > Chiroptera > Vespertilionidae > Cnephaeus > Cnephaeus nilssonii. The sequence goes on along the minus strand of NC_137082.1, from coordinate 14,426,932 downwards.
GATTCAACTGAAAGCGCTCCTATTGGCCAAAGCTAGAACATTTTGAGCAATAAATAAATAAATCCTATCTAATAATAGACAAATATGCAAATTGACCGCACCTTCACTATGCCCAAGCCACACCCACCAGCCAAGCCACACCCACCAACCAATCAGGACAAGTATGCAAATTACCCCAACAAAGATGGTGGCTAATTTGCATATCAAGACAGCGTCAAAAGAAGCCAAGAGCTGCAGAAGGGAGTAAAGCTTCGGAGAAGCAAGCAAGCCGGGGGGAGGAGAAGGGAGGAGCGAAGGCAGGGCCAGGGGCGAAGGGAAAAGCAGGCGGGCTGGCGGAGAAGGCGGGGCGGGCGACAAGGGAGGAGCGGAGGCGGGGTAGAGTGCAGCAGGAAATCCTATTGCAGGATTTTTCCTGCAACGGGAACGCTAGTAAATAAATAAAACAGTATTATAATTAAACTAGAGGCCCAGTGCATGATTGAATCATGCATGTGTAGGATCCCCAGTGCGGTGGAGGCTTCTGAAAGGCCTGGTGCCTGAGCGGACAGGCACCCAGCTCCCCTGCTTTTGCTTTTGATCGCTGGTGCACCAGGCCTTTCAGAAGCCTCCAGCGCGGTGGAGGCTTCTGAAAGGCCTGGTGCCTGCGTGGACAGGCACCCAGCTCCCACGCTTTTGCTTTCGATCGAGGGGTAGCTGGGTGCCTGTCCGCTGGTGCACCAGGCCTTTCAGAAGCCTTCGGCATGGTGAAAGCTTCTGAAAGGCCTGGTGCCTGAGCGGACAGGCACCCAGCTCCCCTGCTTTTGATGGTCCATGGTGGGACGTGAGCTCGCTGCCCCAGAGGCCCCTTCTGTGCCGCAGCACAGCCATGGCGCAGACTCTGAGCTCGAGCCGCCGCTGGCGATGCGAGCTCAGCATCCCGCTGGCCCAATTGGCCACCCCGGCCACCCCGAGTCCCGCCCCCCCCACACCTCCTGGCCAATCGCGGGCATAGCGAAGGTACGGTCAATTTGCATATTTGTCTATTATTAGGTAGGATAAATAAAGAAAGAATTAAATAAATACCCACGAGTCTAATAACATAAAATAATGTGTGGTAGAACTGACAAATCTTCCATGGAGAAGAATCCCAAATATTTTATGTAGATACTTTACCATCTGCCCTTATGTAGCATAACCCTTCATCTCTTTTCCTGTGAGCTGTGCACAGTGACTACCTTCCAAAGAGCATAATATGGGAAAAGGAGAAAAATAACTACTTTACAGTGGATAAACCTGACAAACACCATCTGATCAAGGTTGACATTAACAGTGATGCCATTTTGATAGCATGTACCTTTGATATGATGAGATGAAATGGCATTTTACATCTGTGGTCTTCTTCCCTAAAAACTCATAACCCCAGTCTAATCATCTATAATAATAAAAGGGTAATATGCTAATTAGAGTAGACATCTTCAGGACGTCATTCTGGACATCCTTCCTGACGAAGCCGGGGCTGGGGGGAAGCCAGCCCAGGTCCTGGGTGCCAGAGGGAAGCCGGTGTCGGCAGTCAGGGGAAGGAAGGCCTACTCTTGCACGAATTTTCGTGCATCAGGCCTCTAGTAAGTAAAATAATAGACAAATCCAAAATGAGGGACATTTCACAAAATGCCTGACCAGCTATCCTCTAAACTGTCAAGGTGATCAAAAAGAAGGGAAGTCTGAGAAACTGTCACAGCCAACAGGAGCCTAAGGAGACCACCAAATATAGTGTAGTGTCCTGGGTGGGATCCTGAAACAGGAAAAGGACACTAAGTAAAAACTAAGGAAACCTGACTAAAGTATGGATTTTAGTTAATAATAATTATAATTATTTTAAAATTATTAGAAAAACAAAAGAAATGTTGTCTTTATTTTTCCAGTTTACTTGATACCCAGCAGTTCCCACTCTGGGCCTTAAAACAACACTGGTCATTATTTCCTGAATCTGTCTGGACAAAGCAAAAATAACTTACCTGGTTGTTACAGGGACATTGATCCTCAGAAATCAGACTGCGCATCAGCTAAAATAGTTTACTTCTCAAAACCAATAGCCTACTCGTCAAAATTTACTTCAAGTCCCTCATTTTGTGGGGCACACCAATCCAAAGCTGTTAGGTCATAAGCTCTGGCCAGTCCCAAATTGCTCCTCACCTTGCAAAACCTCCTTTAAAACTCACCCAGAGCTAACTCTGACTTCTGTATTCTGAGATACCACTAAGTCCATCAGGGTAGTGTTCTCTTGCAGCAGTAGATCCTAATAAATTTAGTTTTGTTTTATCAACATGTCTCCCTGGGGTCTTCTGGGAAGTTGACAGTCAACAGTAATACGGTGAAGGCAAGAGAACTTAGTCTTACCTTAAGAGTGTCTTGCCCTGGCCGGTTAGAGAGTTGGCCCACAGATAGAAGGGTCATGGGTTCAATTCCTGGTTAAGGGCACATACCTTGGTTGCCGGTTTGGGCAACCTGGTTAGGGCAACCAATCAATGTGTCTTTCTCACATCAATGTTTCTCTCTCTCATTTAAAAAAAAAAGGTGTCTTTTATAAAACATATATTTATTTATTTCAGAGAGGAAGGGAGAGGGAGAGAGAGAGAGAGAAGCATCAATGATAAGAGAATCGTTGATCAGCTACCTCCTGCATACCCCACACTGGACATTAAGCCCACAACCAGGGCATGTGCCCTGACTGGGAATCGAACCGTGACCTTCTGGTTCATAGGTTGACACTCAACCACTGAGCCATGCCTGCCAGGCAAGAGTGTCTTTTTATCTTCCATTTAACACAATCACATTTCAGGTAAATATTCAGTTATATCAAAGTTCAGCTCCTTTCAGGGCAGATTCTAATCTTGCCCAAGATGGTGATTGTGGATGATTTTGGCTTTGGGTGTTTGGAAGAGGAAGGAGGAGCTTTGATCCCTCGGATCTTTGCTGGCCTCAGGCTGTGTCACTGACCATATCTGCAGCACACGGGCAAGTGTCTGCCCTCTTGTTAAGCAGCTGAGTGGTTCTCCTGCCCTTGCCCCACAGATTTCGCTTGGTTCTGGTTTTAATTGTCAGTTTTGTGTGCAATGGAGATATTAACCTAGGCTGGTACTTTGTCCCCACCACAGCTGTACTGCCCCACAGGTCTGACAACCAGCGCCCGATAGCTGCCCTCCATGTTTGCTGTGAAGCAGGCGGGGGTTTCTGCATCCTTCCCGGGCTTCTCAACAACTCAGGTAGGCTCTGCAGGCTATTCAGGCCTCCTTTCTGCCTAACAAGGCCATTGTGCCATTATCACTCAACCGTGGCCACTCTCTGAGTGCTCTCCAGCCAGGATTTTTAGGTTTTGGTTTTCTCCACTTAACACTTCGTCCCACCTAAGATTTCAGGCTGCGCAGTGGAGATCGCATCACAGGTCACTGAGCATTCGCTTCCTTCTGCTTTGACACTTCTCTACTCACTGACCTTCCCTCTGAAAACTATTTCCCTTCCCTGTCTGTCAAGGAGCATCCCCTGTACTCTGGCCTCCTACTGCGATGGCATGGTGACATTCCCGGTACCTGTGGCAGATAGGGAGATGTGTCCCTCAGAACCCCCTTCAGGAAAGAACTGGTCCACCCAGGCCTAAGGAATATGGTTAGCTGACGGCTCCCAGCTGTTTACTCCCTTAGGTCTTTCACTGGTTTCCAGCCTTGATGTTCTTCATGGGGCGGCCCCAGACAACGACTGCACAGTGGTACCAGGGCTTAGCCATTTCTTCCCAATAAGGGACCACTTTATGGACAATCTCTGTGCCAGAACTTGTTGGTCTAAGAGAGACTTTCCTCAGTCTCCTTCCCTCACCTCTCATTTCAGAGGAGTCAGACCTACGTCAGATCTGAAATCTCTAGTGGCCAGAGCCTGCTTAGTCTCCTCTTTGTCATTCATAGGCGTTAACCACAAGAAATATTTTGCTCTTTTAATTGCTTCTTGGCATGTGCTTCCTGGAGGACACAACAATCCTGAAAGTGAACACAACTTATGAAAGAGCAGGTGAAAAAATCCTCATGTTTTCACATTGTATTCAAACCCAATGTGTACAATTAGCCCTCTTACCAACAACACAAAAAGCTATGCTAGATATTTTCCTTTTGCCTTCCAGATGCAATACCCATCCCTCTTTACCCTACTTTGCTAACAGACTGCAGTATCTACTTTTTCCTTTCTGGCTTCTAGGTGAGCTCAGACCATAAAAATCAACAGCAGGAGATTGAAAAGTGGGAGACAGTGAGATTGGGTGGGTGATCTCCCCAGCTCTCTCCCCACTGAGTCACCATGGATTGGCTGTGTCACCCTGCTGAAGGCCTCAGCACCTATCAGTGGGGGCACCTCTCAGCGTTCAGGTAACTCCTTCCCCTTGCCTTATTAGGCACAGCTCCTCCTGTCGCTGGCCCTGAGGTACTTCACCATCCTGGGAATTCTGAACACTCTCCTGTACATAGTTGGGTATGCCGGCCAATGCTGACTAAAACAGAGACCACACACAATTTTATTGAGTTATCCAAATTCATTTGGCACAAGGTCATTAATTTTGTCAAACAAATTCTAAATCATTAAGTTAGAAAGTCCTACTATTTCTAAAACACTGGGGAAAAAAACATGAGTAAAAGCAGGTTCCATGGAAGTGTTGAGATAAATTGAAATAAGCTTAAATCTACTTGAATCTTACTGTAAAGTTATTTTCACCGTTTATCATAATAAGTAACAGACCCAGTGGGAAGCAATAATAGGTCATTTTTGAGTTTATTAAATTTCAGCATATGACATGAAACCAAAAATCATGTCTGGATCAAAAGTCTCTCAGGTTTGGGATGGGACCCTTCTGGATCATGTTGTTGTTTTCTCATTTTGAACAAGTATCTCCTCACCAAATGGGACTCTGATTTGTCCCATACGTTGAAAGGTAAATTGAACAAAGTGATTTAAGACTCTTTCTAAAACTCTTTTATCCTTTGTTTTTTAATGGTTTCTTTGAGAAGTTAAAAAGCTTTGAACTTTCTCAGAGACAATACGAATGCATTTACTCACAACATATGGCACCAAATATGTCTACAGTTTCAGAGAAAGTTAGAAAAGCTTGTGCCCCATAGTCTTGGGGCTTCAAATTATGAACTTCTGAACCACAGATAACATAAGAAACAACATAATTCTAGAGGACTGGGTTCCGTGGGCCACAAAATGATATAGACACCCTCACACACAAGCACACCCCCACACGCTTATGTACACATACAAATCTCAGACTTCAGCATCAAAAAGGGGAACTTCCACACCTGATGATTAGTCAAGGAAAACAAGAGACAAACATACTGATATAGCTAGATGTGTGTGTGTGTGTGTGTGTGTGTGTGTCCACGTGCATACACGCCCAAGTGTCATTTTTAAAATGAATGCTTTAAAATCTGTTCTAATTCCTCAGGCTTATGATCAGCAAAATTCAGTCCCAGATTTTCAATGGATTCTTTTATTATTCTAATGCTTATTCAGTTCATAGAGATGATATCAATAAATTTGAGTGTTTTGAACAGAATGTATCATGCACCTCTAAGTCATATGTTTGCATTAAATCTATGATCTTCACCCTTGTCTTATGTCCACATCTCAAGTGGCTGTTAGCTTTCTCATTTTTTGTACCACCATTGAAAAATTTTCCAGATTGGAAACATGAGTGAATTTGATGATTTCTCTTCCTCATCAACAAATACAAGTATGTCCCAAAAAATTCTCAATGTGTTCTTCCTTCCTCTTGCTTTCAGATATTTTTCAGCCCCTCCCCATAGAGTGAAGTGATTCCATTTCCTCACTCCTCATTCCATTTTATCCTCACACCACCACTAGTTATCTTTCTGAGATGTATAGCTGATCTTACCATTAGCTACTTCTGCTTGGGACATCAGAAAGCCCTTTCTTTATCTCGTCCAGGAAGAATATTTAACCTCTTTACCTTACCAGGTGTGAGGAAGCCTGTCGTGGCCTGGTCTTCAATCACCTCAGTCCTTCTTCTCTGCTCACCTCCTCTGTGGATGCCAAGAACACCAAATCATTGCAATTTCTCAACACCACATGACTTTCAGTCTGCATGTCTTTCTACCCTGTGCCTTGACTTTCATCTGCGTGGATGGTGCCCTCTTATCCCTCAAGTTTCAACCTAAATGCAACATCTTCAGAGGCCTCGCTGACCAAGCCAGCCCAACTAATCAATCTTTATGTTCTGCTCTTGGGGCACACCTGGCCATATAATAGCATACATTAAAGGTGGTAGCTGTTTACCTATACTTCTCTGTTTCCCGAGGAGTAGGTGTGCTCCATGAGGTGGGGCCAGAATTTAACTGATTTGACTGTGTTTTCCTAGTGTCCAGCATATGCTAGGTACCCATAATATATTTACTGATTGATTAAGTGAATGCATTTCCAGGTCTCCTTCTTAAAAGAAGTACCAGCTCATTAATTACTCTTATGTGCACATCTTAAAAAAAGACCAAGTCATCTTATTCAATTACCTTTTGCACATTGTTAGCATCTCTGTAAAATAGTTTATAAATTTTCTGATGACAGGACCACCAGGGTAAATTAAAAAGTGATGAAAGCTCCTTTCTATTGGACCTCAAACTCAAATTCCTGACAACTTCAGTGTTGCTTTATGCTATACATATATGAAGGCATACATGCTTGTAGGTGCATGTGTGCACATATATGCACTCTTATACATACATGCTTGCACATATTCATGTATGCATACTTCCAACCAGACATACATCTATGCATGTACACATACATACGTGGAAAGTTTAAAGAGGTGGCTCTGGGTATACACACTCTGGAGTACTTGTTTTACTCTAAGTGCTAAACTAACAGTTTCACAAACATTATCAAATTAAATGTCACCACAACCTTTGAGATAGGTACTCTTTAAAATGCCGATGTGTGTTGTAGGTAAACTGAGGCTTAAAGTTGTTGAATAGCCTGCCCAAGGCAAATAGCCATCACAGGGTATGGGTTTCTTAATTATAATATTGAAACTTATTCTTTTCCCAGTCTCCTGCGCTTCTCTCTTCTACAAGTTAATTTCTTAGTAGTTTATGTCTCTGAAACAGGTTTGCTTTTGATTGAGAAATTCCTAGAACAGAACAGAAAAAAATGATGACAATCCAGTCAAATAGAATTCTGGCTATTGAGCAGGAACTGCAGGACACTTAAAGGGAGACTGTAAATGTGCATCATTATCAGTTGACATCAGTTTATCATCACATTAAATGTTATTTCGATACTTGAGCATTAGGAGTGGAAAGTACTAATATTTAATAGACCTAAAGTTTACTTGCAAATAAACTCTGTAATTAGCTAAAAAAATCAATGTACATTTAACATTTTACATTGCATATATATATACATATATAAATTTCATATATTTTTTTCAAAAAAGGTAAAAACACCTGTCTGGCCGGTGATGCTCAATGGTTGAACACAGACCCATGAACCAAGAGATCATGGTTCAACTCCTGGTCAGGGCACATGGCTGGGTTGTGGGGTTGATCCCAAGTAGGGGGTGTGCAGGAGGCAGCTGATTGATGTCTCTCTCATCGATGTTTCTAGCTATCTTTTCCTCCCCCTTCCTCTCTCTAAAATTAAAAAAAAAAGTTAAAACACCTAAATCTTTCTGTATATACACATATATGTATATACCTGCACACACACAGATATCTCCCCCCTATAAATCCTCACACATTCATCCGAAGTTGTGTATTACAGGAAAAAGTGTCCTGTTTTCTAACAAACCTAAGATTGACCTCTTCTTTTATAGATCAGATGGTAGTTGCTTCTCTGAAGATCACAAACCGTTTGCAGCTAAAGCCAATAAGAAGCACAAAGCATCTCGACTAATTTACTGGCTCACTCTGACAACACTAGAGGAAGTCTACATTTCTGTTAATGCTACAAAGTGTCCACAAAGCTAATGAGGGACACAACAACTCTCCTGCTGCTATGAGGAGAAAATTCTGGAATGCATTTCTCTATTTCTAAAATACATAAATAATGCTAAGCAAAGCAAAACCAAAACTAGGGTCCCAGAGGTAAATCCAAAGTCAACTTTGAGGTTTGGGAACATCATACTGTTTGAAGAATTTAGGAAATGTGTTTAAGTTGACTGTTGGTCTCAAAGGCGCATTCATGAGTTAATCACTGACAGAGATTGAGATACTCACAAAGCCTTTGAGAATTGCCTGCACACCCCTCCCTCCATGACAGGGAGCGCAGCCCCTGCAGCCCACCCGAATGTCTACCATTAGTGATAAAGAGTGGGCTGGGGACGTGAGAGCCACTCAGGTGAAAAATAGGTAGATAGCATGAGGCAGATAACAACCCTCTTCAAAAAAGCAAGAGCTATTTAATGCTTTCTCTTATCCCTATAACTTCAAATTTTTGTTCTTAATCCAATCTGCCATAGTATTCAGAGAAAACATTTCATTTCTGTCGCTGCTGCTGTCCTGCATCTCATGAAATAGGAAGAGCAGTGGACTGGGGCCCAAAGGTTCACAGGTCCAGCTGTGTCCTTGGAGGAATTCGCTCTGTCACCTCCCGCTGGTCACTTAATTTCCATGTGTCTCAGTTTTCCTTTGTTATGGGGTGAACTAAGCCCCTCTCTGCTTTAAAATGTTTATTCTATGGTCTCCACCATCGCTTCCTTCAATTGTACCATTAAGAAAGACAAAAAGCTAATGTTTCTTACTATAAAAATACTTATGCTAAAGTACATATTTACTTCAATATGTAGAAAAATACACACAAAAAGAGACTAGCAAGAAATGTCTCAATCTGGGAAGGAAGGAAAAGTGGGGAGACAGTAAGCGGGGGGGACTTTTACAATTTATTCTAGATAGTTTTGTATTCCTTCCAACAAAAATAAATTAATACAGTAATGATATAATAAACAAACAAAAAAGTACTCTAATTTAGTTTCTTGGGCTCTTAAGTTTGGGTATCGACCTAAGAGGACCTCACCAAGAAGAAATTACCCAGTGCCTATGGAGAACAGCAAACATGGTCACAGAACTATGGTCACTCTTCCATGAGAGTTCCTGGAGGTACCAGCCGGCAGAGCTCATTTCAAGTCAATTGAAAAGTTGTCTCTTTCCAGGCTATTGGACCTTAAGAAAATCATAATTTAGGATAGAAATCATTTTAAAAGCTTGATCACAACTCTGCCTTTTTAAACATAAGATCTCACCTCTGGATTAAGCTTTAATAATGCTGCAGGCCACTTTCATAAACACTTTATAATTATGCTTTCAGTGTGTGTTATAGACTGAATGTTTGTGCCCATCTAAACCATACATTGAAGCCCTAATCCACAATGTGATGGGACCTTAAGGGTGGGGCCCCATATGGGGTTTCCTTGCATGTGAGGAACACAGCAAGAAGGTGGCTCTCCTCAGAACCCAACCATTCCAGCACCCTGAACTGTGAGACATGAATGTCTATTATTTAAGCCCCCCAGACCATGGCATTCTGTTAAAGAAGCCTGAACAGCCCTAGCCTGCAGATTGAAGGGTCCCGGGGTTGATTCCAGTTAACAGTACATGCCCAGGTTGCAGGCTCCATCCCCAGCAGGGGACGTGCAGGAGGCAACTGATCAATGATTCTCTCTCATCATTGATATTTCTATCTCTCTCTTCTCTCTCCCTTCCTCTCTAGAATCAATAAAAATATATATTTTCTTAAAAAAGAAGTCTGAACAGACTAAAACAGCATGCTTTCTCTGCCCATATTTGGAAATCACTATTTCCAATGAGGGCTGAGAACTAAGCAACCTAAATTCACAGGAATGTGTGTAAACTATCGAAAGCAAGTGCCCGCTGGTGTCCCCGCCCAATCCATGCATGTGCTGAGCATGTGGATGTGCCATTGCCTTGGCTACCAAGGAGCCGCCTGCATGTTGTTGAAGCTCTTGAATCTCCTTTGACAGATGAAGCCGGTCATCAGGGTTGTGTGTGGACAAAGGCCTGGTGCCTGCTCCTGAGTTGCTTGCTGATCTTCACTGGGATCTGAGAAGGAAACCATATGAACACCACTGGGTAACATTTTGTGTGAATGGATTTAGAACTTGTTTGACCTTCTTCTAAATGATTTACTAGTATATTCATCAGGTTAATATCAATGTCATGAATGAGGATGAGTCTGCTCTCAGATCTCTTATTCACCCCAAGTTCTCTATTTCTGTGTAACAACAACCCTAAACTTAGTATAAAACCACATGAATCATTTATTGTTATTATCTCGAATGGTTCTGCACATTGACTGAGCTCAGCTGGGCAGTGGGATCTCTCATGTAGCAACAACCAAACAGGACTGGGGCTGGAGTCAGGCATGAGAAGACTCAAACAGCTCTGTCTATCTCTATCTCTTTGGTCACCTCTGTGGTTTTCACGGGGATGGTGGTGGGGGTCCTGAGAAAGCACCAGGTGGAATATGTCCCACTTTTTCAATTAGCCATGGATGGGACACAGCATCACTCCTGCCACATCCTACGCATTAGAAGTGACTCACTAAGGCCAATCCTACTCAAGGGGAGGCTTTCTAGGCTACCTCTTGATGAGAGGAGTTTCAAAGAAAGCAGGGTTGTGTTTAAACCACCACACAAGTCAATGTTGGTCCCTTAACAAAGTCTTTGATGCATCTTTTTCTTCTGGTCCTCCCTCTTTTTTCTTTGCCCGAGTCACTAAGGGTAGAGTAATAAAAATTTTAAAAAAGCTAGCAGATCATATTTCTCTCATTCATGCCTCCCTCCACTGCTGCATTCATTCTCTCAGCAGAAAATAGAAACCAGGTAACTTAAATGATTCAACCCATCTTTAATAGCAGAACAGGCAGTAGAACCCCAAAACTCTTCCATTTTCTATGGAAAACAAGAAAATTAAATGACCCAAACTGGGCTGTTCAGAAGGACTAGGTCAGGGCTGATGGGTCCCCACCTCTGGGGTGGTCACACTGGAGTTAAATGACCACTTGCTCACGATAGGGATGGGTTGATGTTGGGGAGAATAGTGGTTTCTCGATGGTCATTCTCCAAGCCCAGCTGGTGTAGACAGGGTGCTTTTCTGAGATGCAGGTCAATGTACAGGATATTTATTGAGAAGAGGCTTTGGAACCAGGATGTGTGGAGGAGAGCCACAGTGGACCCCACAGGGCATTCGGAAATGGAGTGGTGCAGAGAGGGGCCCAGACAGCAAGGCCTTTGGAGGTATGACCAACGGTCATTGGATGCTGTGCCTGGAAGGACATGAGCTGGGCTTTTGCTTGAACACACAAAGAAGATGGTCTGCTCCTGACCCTCTCAGCAGCCAGTGTCCTTCCTTAACCAGGGCCACACAGCATATCACACATCACAGTGGTTTGTTGTGAATCACCAATGACAAGGCCTTTGTTCCCAGAGATTCTGAGTCAGTAAGTCTGGGGTGGGGTTGTGTTTCTAAAGGGCTTCCTGGTGGTTTTTATTTACAGCCAGGTTCCCTATGCACCCCCTTGGCCCTGTGGCTCTGAGGCCCTCCTGGGGCGGGCAGAGATAACAAGGGGATGAGTTGAAGGCGTTCCCTGGGCCAGGGCTGGAATGCAGTGAGCATTCAAAAGTCCCAATTAACAAAAGTGAACATCAGGCCTTGATTACCCAGATCCCCCCAAGTTCATCAGTAAATTGTCTGAGCCAGGAGGTGTGTCACTTCCACAAAGCAGAGTTGAAAGAGGGCCCGGTTCTCACCTCTCGCAGCTGGCACAGCCCAGCAAGCCTTGTCATTCCTGACAGCAGGTTCTCCTTGAGAGCCTGCTGAATTGAACTTTCAGCTCACTGACTTGGCTCATTCCCCAGCTGGAGAAAACAGCCCAATTATACACACACAGAACTTGAGCTGGGAGCTGGAGGAGGAGTTACACCTCTTGCCTAAGCCCAGCCTGCAAAATTGACTTTTCTGTCAATGAGAACACAGCTCTGCTTTCACTTCTCCTGTGTGCTTTGGCACTTTCAGCCTGGCTGTAAAATTTATCCAAGGAAAACTGGCATTTATCTTGGGTTCACTTCCCCCAGCAAAACTGATAAACAGATGGGGGTTCGCCAGGCCCGGTTAATTTGGTTAGCACTTTATAAAATACAAATGTCACCCTATATTTCTGCAGGGATTATTTACTGCTAACTGGGAAGTTATCGGTCTGCTATATTCTAACAGGATTGTTCACACCATTTAAAGGACCCACTTCCCAATGTTTGTGAGGCCCGGAGTGCAAAGGGACTTTATAGTATTGTTGGCAATACAGGAATAAAATAGCCATGCTAGGTACGTGTATGCATACACGGGACACTTATCTGTAAGGGTTATGGAGAAAAAAAGAGAAAGAGGGAAGAAAAAAAGAAATCAACAAGCTCTGATGGGGAAACTTGAAAAGGAGATCAGAATTCAGACAAAATGTCCCACCCTGGTGTCTAGGAGTTTTGTTATTTTTCTTTTGTGTCCCCGCTAAAGGCACTGGGAGGATCAGAGACCTCATCCCAGCTCTGTTTACTTTGGGAACAATCGGTGGTGTATGAATAATAATGACTCCCTCTGACCATGACTAATTGAATTGCAGCGTGCAGGCAGCGGCAGCGAGAGGGCTTTGCTGGCCAGTCCATCACTGCGGCTTCTCAAGTAGCCATGGACAGTGATTGATGCCATGTCGCTTCCCAAAGAGCATCGTCGAACACCTAAGAGCAGGGTATGAGCCTGCACTTGCGTTTCTATTAACCAGGGCCTCCCAGAGAGGAGGTGAATGTCAGGAGTCCAAGATGGGTTTGCAGATGAAAAGGGAGGGGAAGACAAACAGCTCCCCAATTTCTCAAGACCAAGAGTCTTGGTCCTAGGGATGAATGAGGAAATGGCAGCCCATGCAGGTCACAGTGGGGCTGCCTCTGCTGAGGCCATGCCCATTATAAGTATTTGGCTTGCCCGGCCGGTGAGGCTCAATGGCTGAACGTAGGCCTATGAACCAGGAGGTCACAGTTCGATTCCAGATCAGGGCAGGTGCTCAGGTTTCAGGCTCGATCCCCAGTAGGGGGTGTGCAGGAGGCAGCCAATCAATGATTCTCTCTTATAATTGATGCTTCTATCTCTCTCTCTCTCCCTTTGAAATCAATTTTAAAAAATCCCATCCCCTTTGAAATCAATAAAAAAAAAGTATTTGGCTTGTTTGGGGTGCAGTGGAAACCCCTGCTTATAAGACAAAAATGACAAAATAGCCAGAAATGTGTCCTTTAATAGGATGTTTTGACACTGACACACGAGATAGAAGGGGAGACAGAAAATGAGAGAGGGGGAGAGAGCTGTAGAAAGCAGTTGAAAACGGAGTCTATGGCCATGTCTATATTCTAACAATGGATCGCACGGGGACCTTAACATTTGGCGGTCCTGGCTGTCTGTGCTGTGTTTACACAGCAGAACCGTGCAGCTGGGACCTCGGCTCAGTCGGACTTTGTTCTCACAGTAAGAAGCTGACCCCTGATGAACTGCGATCAGGGAAGCTTACACTACCCACCAGCCTCTCTGGTGGTCTGCACACAGTGGAAGTCAGCCAATGACAGGGTCACTGGCTTCCATCGCAGTTGGATTTAGTCGGGCCAAGCTCCAGATTGGCACCTTTGGATGAGAGCTGTGCATACCACCCTGGTTATTCTTGGTGGCAAGGACTTGGCATTTTGCAGGCACCTCTTGGCATTGGCTGCTTCCCTGATAGAGCCCCAAGGGAGAGGCGCCCTCACGGCAACCAAGGGAACCATTCTTGACTGGTATGTAGAATCTCAAAACTTCACATTCCCTCCAAACACTCATTCATTCTCATCAGCTCCCTGTGCTTTAAAATTAGCCATAGGTGTCACTACCAACAGTTATTTTACTGCACATGTTTCTCAGCTCCACTTCCCATGAAAAAATAAGATAACCTCTGGCTATTCTACTACAGAAATAAAGGATATCTCGTTTTTATAAATAAGGAGATATTTTTTAAACTTCTAAAATGTTTCTATTTTGCTTATGTAGTTGTCTGTCTATCTATGTATCATCTATCTATCTATCTATCTATCTATCTGATAAATAAAACCAGAGAGAAAGGTGGTGCGAGGGAGCAGCCTCTACCCCAGTCAGCAGTAGGGCACGGGATGCCACTCCATGCAACCAGGCTGCTGCAGGTGATTCTGAATCTATGAAGAAAAGTCATCTTTCCAGTATATCCTGCTTCTTAACCTCGCTTGACCAAATGGGAAAGAAGATCTTTTAGGAAAGTGATAACTTTCCCATGCTTCTATCAAATGTGAAATGTTTTCAATCCATTATATCCAGGCTGTTTTAGTCCCTGGTTTCCAATATCCAGCTCAACATAATAAACAAACAGGATGACCACCCTGGCATAGGCCACACTCCTGGGGTTAAGATATTCCACCGAGAATCCCTTCACTCTTTCCTAGCTGGTATTCAGAGCCACTGCTCTGGTGCTTTAAATATCAGACAAAGGGAGACAGAACTGGCTTAACTGTGGCACAAGTGAGGGGAGAGGATGGGAAGGAGAAGCATTTATCCCTGCAATTTGTATAAGAAAATAAATAGTCTAAACCCTTGCCCTGAAGACAGGCCCTTCCCTTTGGTATGAAGCAGCAGAATTTATTATGAGAAAGCAGAAACCAATCTAATTTCTAGAAAGACTGCAGAAGACAACTCATCTGGGCTGGAAACTGTCCAAACCCACGTACCTACTCTCTTGGCTCAGATGCGTGGAGGCAAGTTGTGCCTCATGGCTTTGAGTGGGGACACCGTGCACTGTCTTCACCACCCTAACCTGGCCCTATAAAAGCTTTACACTCTGCCCTAGCTGGTTTGGTTCAGTGGATAGAGGGTTGGCCTACCGACTGAAGGATCCCGGGTTCGATTCCAGTCAAGGACACATGCCCGGGTTGTGGGTTCAAACCCCAGTAGGGGGCATGCAGGAGGCTGCCAATCAAGGATTCTCTCTCATCATTGATGTTTCTATCTCTCTCTCTCTCCCCCTTCCTCTCTGAAGTCAATGAAAAATTAATAATAATAAAAACTTCACTCTCTGAGGCTAGACGTCTTCTACACCCCACTCCATTGAAATAAGTCTCAAAGGGGAATTTAAGGAAAGAACTACAGGGAAGATGGCAGGGAATTCCAAGAGGAGAGGGAAGCAAGAATGAAAATCAAAGGTGCATTCGTCTCACAGCTTAATTCCCACTGGGTGGTCTGGGTTCCCCCCACCTACAAAGTTGTGAGCAAAGGCAGGGCTTCTCCTGACAACTTAAGGGTCCTGCAGGTGAAACCTAGTTAGAAGGAAGAGAATTTTTCTTTCTGTAAAAGTCAACCCTCATTAGTTACTTGAGACTATAGAGAAGTAATGACACTTTAATGTACTTTGCTCCCTATGTGCCCTGCACTGAGTACTTACAATATTCCAGGTTCATTTTACTCCCAACAATCTAACAGGTAGAAAATATTATCATCCCCATTTGGCAGCTGAGGCACAGAGAGGTCAGGTCAATGCCAGGTAAGCTAACCCAGGTCTTTCTCAAGGTCCCATGCAGTCAGCCCTGACAGGGACGTTCTCAGCTAGATCCCTGAGGTGGGTATTGGAGTGTCTGAGTGTACTGAGCTCTCAGACTTGGATACTCATGACAGAGAACATTGAATGAGGAGCAGAATTTGGATACGGCAGATTGGGGGACACACTGAGGTTGTCTGGAAGGCCTCCTGCTTCCCGGGAGTGCTAGTACTTCAAATGACCAGCCACCTTTCTACATCCCATAATTCTGTGGGCACTTTTGACTACTCAAGGGACTGCTTTTGAGGCAGCTTCAAGCACAGTTAGCTATCTATATATATATAAAAGCCTAAGCTATGATGTGCACTGACCACCATGGGGCAGACTCTCAATGCAGGAGCTGTCCCCTGGTGGTCAGTGTGCTCTCACAGCCAACCTCCCATGGTCCCTCCTCCCAGCAGGTCCCTATCTGCCCAATGGAGACTGGGCGAGATGGCCCTGATCGGTCCCCATCACCAGCCAGGCCAAGGGACCCCACCTGTGCACGAATTCATGCACCAGGCCTCTAGTCATGATATAAGTTGGTACAACCTTTTTGAGACATGAACTGTTAAAATGTAAATGAACATATGCTTTGGGTCTAGTAGTGAAATAAAGTTAGTGAAAAAAAATGAAAATGGTGCCAAGTTGTCTTCCAAAAGTACCAAGAGCTACATAACCTGTTCACCGGGAAAAGCTTGTAGTTATAGTTAAGGGGTTAAAATGAGGTTGCTGGGTTGTACAGTGCATTTCCTCCATTTCCCAAACCTTAATGGAATGTCAGTTTGTTTTCACCTTCCACAATACAGAAGCATATATATTCATTTACATACAACTTATGTAACATTACATAGGATTGCTATCATTTATAGCTTAATCTTAACTAATTGTCCTAAATGGAAATAAAACTTTTACTAAATGAAAATGAAAATTATAATCCTTATTTCTGACTAAAAACTTGAGTGGCCTTCTAAAAACAGAGTTTCAATGATTGTCAGCTACCCTCATTGGCTTCGTTTTTCTTTCCTTTTTAGTCTTTGTTACTTCTAATGGAGACGCAGCCCCTTTTTATAAAAATCCCATCTATGAATTCCCACTCTGGCTTCATTTTAGGCTCCATCACATCAGGTTGTGACAGCCTCTGAAAGATGCTGCGATGTGCTTGCTGTCCTCATCCCCTTTCAAATAGAACTTGTTGCTCTGGCTGCGGGGGGGGGGGGGGGGGCTCCTTCCGGGATGCCACAGCCGCCCAGAGCCCTGGGACTCAGGCCCTGCCCTGCCCAGGGACTGATGACTGTGGGTACATACACGCCTGACCATCTTAGGAACTCGGGATGACCCTAAAAGGCTTTCCCAGCCCCAGTGCTGCACCTGGCTTGTGTCACTCTCTGACCAAATTCATATTCTTCAGTTATTATTTTATTCCTGCTTTATTTGCAAAATAGACAAAATGCTTAAATCCTTTGAGGATGGTGAAGAACCTGAGTTGTAGTGATTTTTTCCTACACCTGGGAACAAGTTGTATGCGAAGAACTTCTGACAGCGTCCTTCTCCCTGCACTGCGCTTGGGAAAGGCAGGAAGTCTTCCTGAGGCGGATCCCTGGAGAATGCGGTGCCTTTGGTGGATCTCTACATCGCACAGCCACGAGCTGACCCGGCAGAAAGTACATTGGGCTCCACGAATTCCTTGGGTCTTTCTTGTCTGGTTTTCCTAGGAACTCATCAGTTAGGCTGACATGGACATGGAAGGAAAATGTACAGCCTGCTCTACAGGTGAAGGACCTGGGCTAGAACTGGCCCTAAGCAGGACTCTGATGCCTTTTTCTCTCCTGTTTAAACTCTATTTTCTTCAGAACTTGATTCCACAATCAAATAATTTTCTTTTTCTATTCTAATAAATGTTTTCATATATTGGGATAAATTTTATAACAGCTGAATATTTTATCTTGGAATTTTTAGCATTTTAAAATAATTTCTAAATTTATATTTCATTAAATTTCAATACCAATTATTTTTCTACTGAATGAATTTTCCATAATAGTACTTAAACTCTTTGTCATACATTTATGTAACCTTTAATTTTATAAATTATTAGTGATAAGCAGACACTAGTTATTACATAATGATTTATGTTGTAATGATGGTAATTCTCAACTTAAACTGGAGATCAAGAATATCATCCTCGTACCTTAAAAAACAACAGGTGATATGAATGTCAGTAAGCATATTAAATGTTAGCACTATGCCATTAATGGCAAGGTTTTACATTTAAAGGTCCTCAGCACAGATTTCTTATTTAGAAGCACAGATTATTTTAGATGTTAGATGACCACAATTACTTGATCACTGTACTAATTCCTTAAGTTAAAAGTAGAGTTACTTTACTTCCATTATCAGAATTGTTGTAATATTCTAACATCATTAGGCTATGACAGCTTATTGCCATCTGTTGGAAAATTTTCATAACAAATAAATCATTTGTCTGCCCTGAGAGTCAACAATGTTATAATTAGAAATAGGAAAAAAATCAAAATGAGCCTGGCCAGTGTGGCTCAGTGGTTTAGCATCGACCTGTGAACTCAGAGATCACAGTTTGATTCCAGGACAGGGCACATGCCTAGTTTACAGGCTTGATCCCCAGTGTGAGGCATACAGGAGGCAGCCAATCAAAAGTGAAAAGGTGTCAGTGATATGAAGTTCCATGGATGGGAAGGGTTTTTTTTTTTTTTTTTGTCAGTGTCACATGGTGCCTGGCACCTGCAGCTCCTCAATGGCACTCATACCATCACTCCTCAGATTATGAGAGTGTTCTTTTCCCACTTGTAAAATACGGCACTATGTGCCAGACTACATGGCACAAAGTAAACACCCATCTTCTAAATTTGCAAAAATTTTAAACACAGGTTTTTAGATATAGAATAATATTTGTTTGATATATCCTAATATGTGGGTAGAAAGTAGGCTATTAACGGACAAGATTTGATTCTTATTCATTTTTTCTTTAACTTAAAAACACTTGCAGCCTAGGTGTCCATTGATGGATGAACAGATAAACAAAATGCAGTATACATACAATGTATTCATACAATAAATGCATATAATGGAATATTATTTAGCCTTAAAAAGGAAGGACATAGCCGAAACCGGTTTGGCTCAGTGGATAGAGCGTCGGCCTGCAGACTCAAGGGTCCCAGGTTCGATTCCGGTCAAGGGCATGTACCTTGGTTGCGGGCACATCCCCAGTAGAGGGTGTGCAGGAGGCGGCTGATCGATGTTTCTCTCTCATCGATGTTTCTAGCTCTCTATCCCTCTCTCTTCCTCTCTGTAAAAAGTCAATAAAATATATTTAAAAAAAAAAAAAAGGAAGGACATAACCTGATGGACAAAAAGATAGATACAGAAGCAGTAAAGCATCGAACAGACTGTCAAATTACAGCAGGAAGGCTGGGGAGTGTTGGGGAGGGGGGTAAAGAGATCAACCGAAGGACTTGTATGCATGCATATAAGCATAACCAATGGATGCAAAACACTGGGGGGGGGGGGATAAGGGCATGCAACAGGGGCAAGGGGAGGCTGGGGGAAGGTCAATGGGGGGAAAAAGGAGATATATGTACTACTATGTGTAATACTTTAAACAATAAAATAAAATTTAAAAAAAAATTTTAAAAAAAGGAAGGACATTCTGACTCATATGAACCTTGAGGACATTATACTGAGTGAAAGAAGGCAGACACAAAAGGACAAATACTGCATGATTTCACTTACATGAGGTACCTAGAGTAGTTAGTCAGATACAAAAGTAGAATGGTGGTTCCCAGGTGCTGGGGGGGAAGAAGGGGTGTTGCTGTTTAATGAGGACAGAGGTTCCATTTTACAAGATGAGAAAGCTCTGGAGATTGGTTGCATAAGAGTGCGAATGTCCTCATTATCACTGAACTGTACACTTAGAAATGGTTAAGATGATAAAATTTATGTTATGTGTATTTTACCAAAATTAAAACTTTTTTTAAAATAACCAGAAAGCTATGGAATCTTCCAGGAAGTTATTAAGAAGGTGGGAAGGGCCATAAAATGATGCACAATTGGAAGCAGGGATTAAAGATTAAAAAAAACAAACAACACTTTTATGTTTCTAAAAAATAAAGAACACAAGTATTTACTAAGTACCCACTATATGCTAGGCCCCAAGGCAGACATGTGAATGACGCATCCGTATGGAAGAACATGATAACCACTCTAATAGCAGCACCAAGGGAGAGCTTTGAAAATGAGGAGGCTTACTCAGGGGCCATGCGTGGATCCTAGTCAATAAGCCCTTCTCCACTCTGCTCAGCCTACCCTGATGGCCCCCTCTCCCCCACTGCCACCATCTCCGGTGTGGAATTCACCGGAGGTCTGAGCTAGAAGCCAGTTAAGGGAGTGTCAATGCCTGCAGCGCAGCCTTCACCTTGTGGGTGAGAAGGGGGTGGGTGGCCATCAGGGGCATGGCTCCTCACTCTCCAGCCAATGTACTTCCTGCTACTTGACTTCCCACACTTTCCCCATTTCTCACACTTCTCCACAGATCAAACACCCTCATCTTTCCCTCATCTCTGCCTGAAAAGGCTTATTTTTGAAAGAAAATTTCCTAAAGAGTCACACAGTTCATTGAATGAGGGATGGATGATTTAAGTTGAATAGCTCAAACAAGTGACTCTATTTCTGACAGGTTTAGCATAAAAAAATTTTATGATGACAAATCCATAAACAATTATTTTTTTCTGGCATTTTCCAAATTATAAAAAATTAGTCTGAATGGAAAAATAAAAGCTCTATGTTATTACTGCCAGGCCCATAATCCTGGGTTTTTACACTGGCCTGACTTCATGGGTGCCCCGTATCTTCTCCCAAGGGAGGTTTTTCCCTGGCCTTGGTGCCCTCTGGGTCAGCCTGGCATAGCAGACCAGGATCTCTGGTTCGGCACCACTTGCCACAGCTCTCAGCCAATGAGTGACAGGAGTTGGTAGTTACATACCTCAGCACCCTCACTCCTCAGGTGGGATAACCAGAGACATGTGTTCCACGCTGTCCCCAGAGGTCCCCAGTGAAATGAGACTCCAGTGGCCACTGCGGTAATTTGCATTCAAATGCCCCCTGTACTGGCTGTCTTTCCTCCCTCTCAGCTCCCAGGAATTCCTGGTGCCATCTCCCAAATGAATGATCTGTCTAGACTTCTCATCTCAGGACATTCTCTCCTCCGTCAGATTCCAACAGCCTCAGCGATCATTTTCATAGTGCCTATAAATTTCTCTTCTTTAAAGCAAAAGCAGCCAAAAATGGTGCCTGCATACAGAAACAGTGAAGGGAGAACATCTTGACTCTGGAACTTTCCAGATGTTTTCATTCAAAAAGCCAGTCAAACTTCTAGGGTCTCCTTATTTACTCAACCCAGGTATAGACACTGAAATCCCTGCCAACCCAGTTTGCATGACAATTTTAGGTCTGCATACACTCCCTAATTTAACTCTCCTGTAAAATTTCCACAGGGAAATCAATGTCTGCCTGTATATTTATTTGTTTTTAGCAGTCAGGTGGGCGGTTTGTGTTTATTAACTCAGTCTGGCTTGCATACATATTTGCAGGTAGGGACAAATCAGGATACTCCTCAGACTGCTTTCTCTTTTCATGTTTCCTTGTTTCTTAATATTTTCATGGTTGAAGGGAAACAGAAAGGAGAGACAAAGGAGGGGGAATATGTCACTTACATTTTTAAAAAGCAGATATAATTACCTTTAACAGGAAGCTGTTATACAAGAATAACAATATGGTTTGTTTTCCTAAAAAAGAGTAAAGCATACATGCCCTTTTTCCCCCAAATAATGAGAAGAGAAAGGGCATAGGGTTAAACTGTACACTCAAAATAGAGTGACATATTCCCATGATGTGAGATTATTAAGCAGTCTCCAGGATAGGGCCTCTAGCACTACCAGAAAATGCCTGCTTGGAATAGAAAATAGAAAAGTGTCAAATCCTCCAGATCTAGATTTCATAAACACATATTGAATAGGCCCCTCTGAGCTAGATACTATGCAAATAAAAAGAAAACAAAAATATTTATACTCAAGAAACACACAATCTGATAGGGAAAATCAATGCAAATAATAGGATAGGATGAATTTTTTTAAATAAAGATATAAAATAAAGAAATATGTATGTTATAGAGTTGAGAGGTTTAATGCCTTAGGAGAGATTAGGAAAGTTTTTATGGACAGTCTCTCCTGGGATAGGTTTTGGAGGATGAAAGGAGTTAGCAAAGTGAGGAAGGTGGGGAAGGGCATTTCAGGCTGAGGGAACAGCATATACCAAAGAGCAGTGCAATGCAGGTGCTATCTATCTATATAAAAGGCTAAGTGACTGACCGTCCGACTGACCGACTGGCTGGTACATACGATACGCACTGGCAATCTAAAAATAAACGACTTGCACATGCACAATACATATAAAGCTCTGGCTGGCACTAATTGCACATGTGAGTTTCGATCTGTCATGGTCAATCGTGAATTTGGTTGTTTTGTTGACATTCTGAAGCTGAAAGAAAGCAGTGTTGTGGACAGAACCTGTCTGAAAACCAACTATTGGCACAATGTACCTCTGAAGCCGAAAGAAGCCGGCTTCGTCGACAGAATGTATCTTAAGACCAACTATTGGCACAAAATACCATTTGAGTGATGATTCCATCGATTCAACAGATGATGCTGAGAAGGAAAATTTTCCCATTGAATTTCTTAATGGTATTACTCCTTTGGGAATGCCGTGTCATAAATTAAAATTGAAAGTAAGGCCGAGGCCGGTTTGGCTCAGTGGATGGAGCGTCGGCCTGCGGACTCAAGGGTCCCGGGTTCGATTCCGGTCAGGGGCATGTGCCTTGGTTGCGGGCACATCCCCAGTGGGGGGTGTGCAGGAGGCAGCTGATCGATGTTTCTCTCTCATCGATGTTTCTGACTCTCTATCCCTCTCTCTTCCTCTCTGTAAAAAATCAATAAAATATATTTAAAATAAAAATAAAATAAAATAAAATTGAAAGTAGGTGCAATAATCATGCTAGTGAGAAATCTTAATAGTAAGTGGGGTCTTTGTAATGGTACCAGATTTATTATCAAAATATTGCAACCTAACATAATTGAAGCTGAAGTTTTAATAGGATCTGCGGAAGGAGAGGTTGTTCTGATTCCAAGAATTGATTACTCCCCATCTGACATTGACATCCCATTTAAATTAATTCGAAGACAGTTTCCCATCATTTGTGGTGACTATTAATAAATCACAAGGACAAACTCTAGACAGAGTAGGAATATTCCTACCTGAACCCATTTTCGGACATGGTCAGTTATATGTTGCTCTCTGTATGATCTAAAAGGGTGGAGTTAGGGAAAGAGACTTATGGGAATCAAAAGTTCTGAGAGGCCAAAACCGGTTTGGCTCAGTGGATAGAGCGTTGGCCTGCGGACTCAAGGGTCCCAGGTTCGATTCCGGTCAAGGGCATGTACCTTGGTTGGGGGCACATCCCCAGTAGGGAGTGTGCAAGAGGCAGCTGATCGATATTTCTCTCTCATCGATGTTTCTAGCTCTCTATCCCTCTCTCTTCCTCTCTGTAAAAAATCAATAAAATATGAGAAAGAGAAAAAGATAAGGAGAAAAATCTGTTTACTCTTTAAAAAATAACAATCCAGAACAAAAGTCCTACAGCAGCTCTGTCCCATAAATATAATGTGGGCCACATCTGGCATTTTACATTTTCTAGTAGCCACATAAAATAAAGGAAAATGTTAACAATACATTTTATTTAAACCAATTTATCTAAAATATTACCTTTCAACATATAATTGATATTAAAAGATATTGATGAGACATTTCATTTTTTTGCCTAATTCTTTGAAGTATGGCATGGTTTTTACAATTTATAGCATCTCTATATTTAGACGAGGCATATTGCAAGTGCTCACTAGCCACATGTTGCCAGTGGCTACTATACTGCTCAGCAGTCCCAGATTACCTAGTCATGGTTGGAAGCATGGGAAGGAAGAGGGAGGAAATGAAGTTTTATTTGGGAGGGGAAATTAATTCTCGACATTAATAAAAATAAAATTGTAATACATTTAAACAGTATAAATACTTATTAAAATAATGAGTAAAGGATATAAAGTCTATAATTTATAAAACAATGTAGAAAATATAAAACAAGGAAAAGTGATAAATCCAGTAAGAGCCTTCATGCCTACAGCAAGCATTGTAAAAAGGAAATTTAAAAGTGACATAGTGTGAATATGTCCAAATAAATCAGTAATCACAACTAATGTGAAGGGATAAGATTCACCTGTTAAAAGACAACAGATGCTCAGATTGGATTTTTTTAAAAGAATAAAATCACCTAGCTATGTCCTGTTTAAGACACATACACACACACACACACACACACACACACACACACACACACACACACACTTGAAATAAAACCAAGAGAAATGTTGAAAATAAACAGAAAAGTATGCAAAACAAATGCTAACTAAGAAAAATAGGTATAGTTAATGCCAAACAAATAGAGCTCATGGAAAAAAAAAAACTCTAAAAAGGTAATATTTCATCTGAATAAAAATATATTGTTTATGAAACTTTATAGGTTCAAATAATATAAAACAAAAACCATAAAGAATAAAAAGGAATTGGTATTTCTAAAATTATAAGTAAGAGACATTAAGACGTTTTTTGGAATTCAATATATCATATACTCAGAAATAATAAAGGAAATTTGAATAATAAAGTTAATATACTTGATTTCAAAACTGTATTAATCTTTGTCACCCAAAGGCAAAAAATACACATTTCTTTATCTTAAACTATAAATTATGAAAGTCTCTAAACTTGCAAAATTACAATGTACCGGGCCCAGGCCCATCCTTCATATATTTGTGTCTCCCTCTGTAGGGAGAAGACTTAACACACTTTGCTGTGTATTTTATATTACATCATCCCCAAACTTATGAGGCGGATCTTCATGGAGCAGGGATCCCCTGCTCTCTGGCTTCTGGATGGATCTGCCCATGGGGAGACCCAGCAGTGGATCACATCGGGAAGAGGGTGAGGTCAGGATCTTTCCCCCACACCTGACTGGCAGCTCCTGCCAAGCTGCCTTCTCACAGAGCTGCCCGTTCTGGACTTGAACATGGCCCTTCCTCTCTCCCCTTCAAGCCTAAGAGTGTTGCCTTCACTTTCTTGAGTAACCCTGACAAATGTCATCAGCTTTTTGCATGTGGTTCTTCATTTGTTTCCTCCCAACACCAATACACATCTCCTTTATTTGGGGAAAGAGGCTATTAAGGAAAAACCCATATATTTTCGCTTCTAAATACTTAACATGCATCTCACAAAAGGAATTCTTTTTAAATAATCACTATTTCTTATGATCCTTAATAAAATAAAAATATTTAAATAAAATAAAAAATATATTTTCTTAATAACATCTAATGTCTAGACCATTTTCAAAATTCCATAATTATCCAAATCTCACAGTTTGTTTGTTCAATCAGGATTTCTAAAGTTTACTAATCATATGTATTTGTTACATCTCTTAATCTCTTTTCATCTGAAATTATCCCCTTTCCTTCTATGCTTATGTCTTGTTGAAGTCACTGGGCCTATTGAGTGCCACACTCTGGATTTACCTGACTGTCCCCTCCTGGTGTCCTTTCCTGCCCCCAACCCCCATAGAGCCCATTGGCTGGGGATTGAATGCAAAGACCTCATTAAATGTATGTCACTTTTTAAAAAAAATTTTTGTAAGAATACTTAACACACTGCTGTGTATTTTATATTACATCATCCCCAAACTTATATAATATCCACTGTAACACTTTCATGGATCCTAATATTGATCAGTGTGTTCAAGTAAAAGTTTACATCTGGAGGTATAGGAAGCCTTTGTAGCTTTTATATTTTATGTATTTTAAGAAAGAAAATTGATACATTTTACCACATCAACATTTGAAACTTTGTAATGACACATATCCCCCTAAATAAAATTAAGATAAATGACATACTGGGAGAAAATATTTTTAAAATATAGAACAAATAAATTATCTGAGACAAGAAAGAGGGAGAGAAAAAAACAACGAATGACTAGCAACTAAAAGAAAAACAAGTAATAGAAAGGTAAGCAAAGGATGCCACCAGGATAGTCATAGAAAAGGGAAAAAAAATCATTGTTGATAAAAGTATGAAAGGGTATAATTTCAGTAATAGTCAAGGAGCAAATTAAAATTCAAATATAATATCTTACCTTATTATATTGGTAAATTTTAATAGTTTGATAATAACATTCATTCATTTATCCAATACATATTTTTATGTTCCAAACTTACGCCAAGCCTAATTCTAGGTGTAGCTGAGAACAAAATAGGTGTTCTATATTTGAGAAACTTGGATTACTGAGTGTAGGAATCCCTTTCACTTCCCGCGTGGTTCAGGATTCTGGTTCAGGGTTCGAGTTCTGGAGAAGGGCCACACACAAATGAAAAGAGACTTAAAGAAATTCAATTTGGCGAAATGGGGGGCCAGGCGGTAGTCCAATTCTAGTGGGAGAACTACTCACTACTCTGGCCCTGCCATCCCTTTTATTGAGGCTTTGGGGAAAACATCTTAGGCAAGATAAACATAAATTTACATGTAGCCCTTAGGCAGGAAATAACAGAAACTTACATGGGACAAACAAAGGTGGAGGCTGCTTCAGCTAACAATGTCTCAACTAAAGGGTGAGTGGTTAGAGCAATTAAGGTTGTTGACCAGCCTTCCTGGCTTCCTGTTAACATCTCTCTTTTAGTGAAACTGATTTGTTTCAGGCAACTGAGCAGGTAGTGGTCAATAAATCAGTAAATAGATACAAGAACAACTTAATATCAGATAATAGCATCTTCACAAATAAATAGCATTACTTAGTAGCCCAGAAAGGGGAATTAGATGTACTATACAGGAAAGGCCTCACAGGATGAAAGTGGGTGACTAAGAAGTTGTTGGCCATGTAATGGGGATGGTGTTGGGTGGGGGTAGGGTGGGCAAAACTTTTCAGAGTGAAGATCTGGGCAAAGATCCAAAGACCAGAACAAGTCTTCCATTTTGGAGGAGCAAGAAGCCAGTGTGTCCAGAGCACTATGGATGGTGCAATGTGAGTCATATTACATCATGTCAGAATTTATATAATATATCCACTTGTCAAGAGCAGGATAGAAGTGAAGGTCAATAGCAGAATGGAACAAGAGCATGTAAGAATCAAGACAGCCATTTTAAGAAGGTTATATTTGACTCAAAACACTGTAAGATTCACTCAGAACTTTGTAACAGAGGAGAGATGTGATCTAATTTTTTGTAACTTTATTCTGTGACTGTGTGGATAATGTATCAAAGGTAGAAGAAGACTGGAAACAAGGAGACAGGAGCTGAAGAGGAGTGAATGGGGACAAGTCATATTTTGGAGGTAGAGCCTCAGGTCTTGCCAATGAGATGAGTAAATAAGGTACAAGGTGGGGCCAGCGATGTCTTCAGGTCTTGGTTTGAATATCTGGTTGAATGATGGTCCTACTGACTAAAATAAGGAAAAAGTGTGGGAAGGAAGCAGAGCTCCTTGGAGTGGTTTGAAAGTGACAGCTGGCTGATGGTGTTACTGAAGACATCAGCAGGGGAGGAAAATAATCAGATTGGCACTTTTGAAGGATGACTTGATGCAGGATGGGCTTGCAGGTGAATGTAGGGACTCCTAAAACAGTCCATGGGACTCAATAGTGAGGCTTAAAGCTAAGGTCATGGGGAGGGTGGAGAAGAGAGTACAGTTTTCAGAGAAGTGAATAAGGTAGAACATAGAAATTCAAATTGACTGGTTGAATGGTAGGGGAGGGGGGCAGGAAGGATTAAGCTCCTTTGACCACAGTGGTGACTGGCTTGATGACTCCCCCTTTATGAACTGGCTTCTGTCTCACTTTCCCCACTCTCCTAGTGGTATTTCCTGGGACCCTCCCATAAATAAACGACTTGCACTTGAATCCTTGATTTTGACCTTCTTGGGGAACCCAGGTAGACAGTATGAGTTGACAGACATGTCTCCTTAGATTCACCCCGAGTAGGGTTAGTAGCAAGGGCTGGGCACCATGAAGGCCTGAGTACTTGCAGAGTGCTCTCTCGCTCATGAGTTTTCTGAGATCCAGTTGGGTGAGTATGACCCACTTCTGCATTCCTTCCAACTCGGCACATCCGCTGCCAGGAGCAGAGAGCATTGAGGTAAACATGACATTTTCCTCATGCTCAGCAAGACAGGAAGTTCATTAAATTTGGTATAAATCTTTGCTTTTAAGTGCCAGTTGGTGATTTATTTTCTCCTTCTGTTTAGATTTTTTAGAGCGTAGGTGCCAACCTCTGAAATCCAATCCAAAACCCCAAGTGAAGTCTTGTTGATAAATCAACAAAAGCCCTGTTTGCACAATGCAAGCCAAATGCAAATTCCTTATCCTTGAGAGCGAGTCTACTGATCATTTTTCAATGTTATGAAAGGTGCCATGTCAAAGCATCTTACTAATTTTCACCTCGGCTTCTAAAAAACATCCTCTGGCTGCCTTCCTTCAAAGAAAATCCACAGATAAATAAAACCTCTAAAGAAATACCATGGCGGTAAACACATCTGAGAAGGGAAAAATTGCTTCAGGATGCAGTTGGCAGGCATATCCCCCCTTACCTCTACATTTGGGCAGCACAACTCCTCAGTGTGCATCTTCACCTATTAAGAGACTTTAACATGGTACTTACACGGGATCTTAGAGATACCTACACAGTATAGCTAAGATATTGTCAACTTCTACTTGTTATTAGCTGAGACTTGGGCATGCTACTGAATCCATCTGATCCTCTATTTCATCATCTTTGGATTGTGAGAAGGATTAAATGCATTCGTTTGTTCATTCAGCCAAGTAATACTTATTGAGAATCTACTCTTGAACCTAGGTGTTCCTCACTTGTTGATCTGAAGACAGTTGAAAAATGCAAACTTTTTGTGATATGGAGCTATAGTTGCAATTTTTGAATTACTTTTGTGTCAGTGGTTCCAGAATTGGGCTAAGCTTGGGAATATACAAGTGAACTGAACCATTATGGCCAACAGAAAGAAGATGAGTGGCAATGAAGCAATGAAAACAAAGAGACAGAGAAAAAATACAGCTGGGGACTTCTATGTGCCAGTGTTGAAACATGTCTCAGAGTCAACCCAACCAAGGGTTTGTGGGCTGTGGTGTTTATCTACTCCCTCTCTTAGTTATTGGTTAAAGGCTCCCCCAGGGGTATTAATTCCTCTGCAATTCCAGCCAGTACTACCTTTGGGAAGAGCTGACTCCAGCAACCAAAACCCTCAAGCAAAGGGATTCAGTGATGGGCAGTTGGGAGTGGAGGGGCATTCACTGAACTGGGAAGGGCCTGGATGGGCAGGGCAGCAGCAGTGTCTTCTATCTACCTCAGTTATATCCTTATTTCTTTAATTGGTTCTCCTTTCTTAATATCCTTTAATGGTTTCCAAAACTCTTTGTACAAAGACTAACCCCTTATCCTAAGGTTTGAGGCCTGGTGTGGTTTGGCTCATACCAACATTATGAAAATGAATTAGAAGGCAAGAGGAGAATGGATGCGAGAAGAGATAATAACATAAGGCACCTGGATCTGTGTGGCACAGGATAGGATTCAACAAATGTAAGTTTTTGCCATTTTGCTTTCCCCTCTTCCCCTCAGAAGCAAGAGTTATCATCTTACCCTTAACCATCTCCTCTAAGGCAATATTACCTGGTAACTGTTAAGCTGTCACCTAACTCCATGATCCAATTATCCACCAGGGGCAAAGATCACTTACCTTTGGCAGGAGGAAATTGGGAATTAAATTTTATGAGCTAACGTAGAAAAGGCTTATGTTTGACAAGAATCATCATAAAATTGTTACACATTTCACATCAATGCACATAGTAAAGCACCAAAGAGGTTATTAGGTTTAGAAGTCATAATATATGATCAAAGACAGATCAAATGGTTGGGCAAGAGTGAAACATATGCCTTCATAAATATAAGGTGTGTGTCCTTGAAAAGTCCTTGGGAAATGCTAAAATCCTTTTTTGGGAAATAGAATAAATATTTGAAATAACAAGGACAGTTAATTGGGTATAGGTATTATTCATTTGAATTTGCAATTAGGTAACACATATAGTTTTTTATTATAAAACTTAGCTTGGAAAATGTTGGCATATATAGATTTGTTTAAAAAAAAGGCATCTAACCAAATGAATGTGATAAACAAAGATATTTCTGTTGAGCATATATCATTACAATTTCTAAAAGATGAACAGAGGTAAAGACAGAAGTATGTCACCATCACAGAAGAGTTTCAAGGACACCAGAAGACTGAATAATATTGATGCTTTCAAAGACAAAAATTGTGAGAACTCTCAGAAGGCTTTATTTTGTTGTATTTAAAGTAAGTTAAACAAGGAAGTGATGAGCCCATTACTGGTTATAAACCTAATAGTCTATCTAGAGTAATAATCTTACAATTGGAAATATGAAAAAGAATCAAAATCCAGAATTGATGGAGTTCTAAGAAATTATCCAGACTTTGAAATGGAAACTAAAAGAACTGGCAGAGCTATATTTGGCAATTAAAATAGCAAACACGAATCATAAGAATTGTCAGAAGTCTAGAGAGAAACAAATATTGCCACATTTTTAAAATACTAGTCTATATTCTAGAAATAATAAACAAAGGGACTTGTTCTTGATCACTAGAAAAATTTTCTAGAATGAAAGTTTAGACATGATTTCTGAGCTCTTAATAAGAGGTGAGTATCAGGAGTCAAAATGTATTCACTAAAATCAAATCCTTCCCTATGGCTGTTGATTTCTCATTGTTACCAAAGAGGGAGATCAGGACTACACAGTAGAGCCACCTGTTTTACTGCCTGGAGATATGAACAATCACCTACTGAAAGAGTATTGTGCTAGATGTATCTAAATCAAATAAGTTCACTGATGATGGTAAATGAAGATGAACTCCTCAATTCCTCATTGTATTCAATCACATCCAGGCTCTATCTGCTTTGAATTCAGGTTTTTAGTCTGGACTTTATTTGAGTGTGGGTGGACAAATCTACGTGTTAAGTTCCTCATGCAAATTAGATCATTAGAGTTGCCAACCTATGAACTGTGAGACAATACCATTTCCTAGTGTTACTCTTATTAATATTTAATGCTATCTTTTCTAACAGGTGGACAATAGTACTATCACTTTCTGGATAAAGATAAAGTTTTAGTGACTTGTCGAAAAGCAATTGTGTTTGGAATTAGTTGAGTGATAGTCATCCTATAGTCCTAGGCTGATGCTATCAGGAGAATGAAGTTGAGATTCCATGATGAACAGTGAGGAAAGCACCCATTCTTTTGCAAGAGTTTTAGCTTGTCCAGAAACCTGGCTGGTTTTGCTTTAACATGGACAGTGGAGCCTGCATTCTTATCCTCCAAGTTCCATTCCAACATGGCCCCGGGGAAGCTCTGCACAGCAGAGCCCTTACATCATCTGTACTATATGTACACTTGGTCAGGCTGTGTAAACTTTGACATGTGGGTGTCAATCTTTCTCATATTTGCAGATGGCTTTATCAGAGCGTGATTAGTTTCCAGAACAAATTTGAGCAAAAGAAAACATTACCTACAGTATGTAAGCCAACAGACCAGCTAGTTTTCAGATTTGTCTATTTACATGGGCACTGGATGTTTTGCTAAGGCTCTCTAAAACTGATGGTAATTGAACAGTGCCAGTGTGTTAGTGGAAGCTGATGAGTTGTAAAGGTTTTATAAACAACCAGGGTGGATTTGGCCACAGCCTTTCTAGTAATGTTTGTTAATCTCCCTGAGCAAGTGTGCACCTAACACAATGTAAATACTCCAGAATTTGGAGGTGTCAATAGTGTAACTTTTACTGTTTGTAAAATAATTCTTTGATATCATCAGCAAGTTTACTGAATGTCCCATGGCCAAATATAATAAAACCTTAAGTAAGCGCTTGCGGAGAAATAAGGGAAAACATGTGTTTTATTTTTACCCCACTGCATGTTTGTTAAAGGATCACCGTAGACTGATAAATACAGTAGTGCCTGTGCCTGTGTGTAGATTTCTGTTTGGCTTCCAGTGAAGGCTAGTTATTTATACTCCACTCAAAGGAGGAGAAGTATGTGTTTAAAATTATTAGATGGCTCAGTTTTATGTATTTTGTTGAGAAAGACTTAGTGTAGAACTTCCAGAGAACATCTTTATTGTCCCCAAATTATCGGCATCCAAGACAAAGTTTCTTTAAGATTTACAAGTAGAATTGAAGGTATGGGGTTAGGCAGTAACAGCTGTGTTCAGGTATGGACATCCCCTTGCATACACCTGTTTGTGGGCATGACTGTGCTTGCAAATGATGTCAAATATTGTCTGATGAGGCCTTCTGTTATTTATTTATTTATTTTTTCCGCACACTTGGGAACCACTAGAGGGCCTATCCATTTGCAAGGGTTTTCAGAAAATTCTTCTGAATGTCAGAGAAAAAATCTCTGAAAATATGCTCCCCCGCCCCCCCTTTTTATTTTTAGTAAAGAACCTTACTGATCACTCCCTGAACCCACTCCCCCCATTGTTGATATCTGTAAAAAGTGGGAATCTGCAGGGCCCTGGGGTGCATCAAATAAGACCACTGCCCTCAGGGTTAACAACCAGCTCCTCTGGCCACAGTATTGATGGATGGCAGAGGAAATAAGCTGCAGTGACATTTTAAAGAGGAATTTGTGAATCAGAGATATGAGCATGACTGGTGCGGCGTAGCAGCACATAAAATCAATACAAATAACCCAAACCTTAATACCTTGATCCGGGAAGAGTCTAGCTTTATCAGACACTGGGAGGGAGCAGCCCAAGGCCACCTGAGCTAGGCATGCTATTGACTTTCTTGCAGAGGTATTAAGCCAACTACAATTAGGAGGCTATTTTTTTTATTTTGAGGCATTTCTTTCCCCAGAATTTCCTGGGAAAATATGTACAAGTGTAAAAAACATCTTTGAAAAACATCCAGCGACATTGAGCATGCCATGTTGTCATTGCAAAAACTAAGGTTTATGTTTTTCTCTCCCACATTTTATGAGTTGTCATTGTTTTTGAGTCGGTTAAAATAATCTGAAGACATGCATTGCTTTCCTCTGTGTGGTTTCTAAAAGCTGATATGCACCTCTCATTTTCTCTTCTTTGTGGCATGAAACTCTAACATGCATCACTAAGTTTGTGCAGCTCGCCATAAAAATCAATGGGAGCTAAGACCCAGCTTTATAAAAGGGCTGTAGACTATTGATGGCAATATTAAATGTTGCCTCTTCGCATAATTCCATTTAAAGGAATGGGCTAAAAAGGACCTGTGGCCAATTCCTTGTTTTACTTCCTCTTGATATGCTATGCAAAGAGTGATTTCATTTTTCAAACGTGAAAACTCAGAGTTAACAATGTTTTCGATTGTATAAAGTGTGTGGATGATCACATGAAATCTGAGGGAGAGCAGTTTAGTTTTTCAGACATGCCTTTTTAGTCGTTTTCCATGTGTGCAGCCCTTGGTAGGTAATATTTGGAAGTAACTGGAAGGCCCAGTAAGCCCTAGACATAGGAGTGTGTAGACTACTCTTAATGTTGGGGTGGAACACTGAATATCCCTGAATATCCGCTGAAATCACTCAGTCTCTTGTTTCTAGCTAAATGTCTGAGAAACCAAGGAGCCTTATTTATAATAAGCAAAGACTTGGCTTACTAAAATAGGGCCATCTTTAAATAGCAGGGGATTACATCCCTCATAAAATAGACAAAAAAGAAACTATGCGAATTTATTTTCTTACTCATATTCTTCAATGGTTAGAAAGAAAGCCAAAAACTGGCTTTTCCGGGCCTGAGTAGCAGGCGAAGATGATGAATTCTTCCTCTCTTATTAATTACTTACTTTTAAAAAGGGTAACCCTCTGCTTTTTAATTATGTGGGGTGTGGGATGTCTGGGCACGAGAGGCATCTGTCTGTCACACCGTCTCGCGGGACTGTGAGGAGATGGAAGACAAATGGTGCACACACTTGAGGGTGGCTTGCTCTGAGGGCCAAGGGCACCCCAGCCCCCGTCTGAACTGGAGTTTCTCCCCTGCCCTCCTCTGCCCCAGACAAGCCAGCTACAAAAGTCCTAACACTGGAAGTTCTCGGGAGACAGAGCCGGTGGGTTCTGAAACCCGCTGGCCCTGTGCAAAGGCATGTATGAACCTGTGACCCTGCAAGGTGACAGTCACAGCACATGGAGTGGCGTTTGTTAATGTGTGTACAGAGTAACTCTGTTTGTTTGTAGGTCCTTACTAGAAGGGTGTCTAATGTTGACTTTTTGAGGCTAAAATTGTTTGAGTTTTCTATCCCAACTCTAAGCCACCTTATGGAAGGCTCTTTTTTTTCTGTGCTATTTGTACATTTGTTACCTTTTAAAGTGTCTTGAAGTAGTAAACAGTTCAACCGTTCTCTCTCCATCCACCCATTACCAGGAAGAACGGGGTTCCAGCCCGCCAAGGGCGGTGTCAGATGCTGTTGCCTGCAGCTTGCCCCGCTAATAAATATTGGGAGTTTTGGCAATTATTCCCACACATTGTGCAGCCCTGCCAATTTTTAGTTAAAGAAAAAAAGGATACTTGGAGAAAAGACATGTTTCTTGGAGGGAGTTTCTAGTAATATAATGGACACAGGCTCTGATTTTCTGGTTGATAAACTGTCGTGAAGAAAGAAAGGGATGGTTAAGAAATAAAGCCCCTCTGTATTTGTACGAATGTGTGTGTACATGTGTTTTCTGTAACTTGAACAAACTCCTAAGAGCCACACCCCATTTTTCTTTAGTGTAAACTACAGTAAAGGGGTTCATAGTTTTCTGCTCAGGAGAAAAGGAAAATAATTTCGTTCCAGCCACCTCATTTCTAATCTTAGTGCATGAAGAAACGAACCCACATCTCTCTCTGTTCCTTTCGCTTCGTTTGGGGTTGGGGAAACAC
Organism: Cnephaeus nilssonii; assembly: GCF_951640355.1. NCBI lineage: Eukaryota > Metazoa > Chordata > Mammalia > Chiroptera > Vespertilionidae > Cnephaeus > Cnephaeus nilssonii. The sequence goes on along the minus strand of NC_137082.1, from coordinate 14,392,150 downwards.
ACAAGAACAGGGCGGGGGCACCCTGGACATCCTTCCAGGAAAAACCCTCCTTTGTTTCTGTAGTTGAGCGAGTTAGAGAAGCCTTGTAATGACACCATTGTCAGGGGAATGCAACGCAGCGCCCTCCTGGCCTGGCAGCTTAAGGAGCATCCCTCTCTCTCTGAGCTCTTGCAGAGGTTCCTGATTGCCCCTTATGGTGTCCGTTAAAAAGCCAAGTCCGTTTTAGCCTGTTCTAATGTAGAGCTGTTTGGAACAGGTCCCAGTGCATTTGGCCTTGGCTTTGTGCATGAGAATGGGTCTCTTTCTGTGGGGGGTTTAAGTAGGAAACTAGACTGGCTTGACTTTTATACTAACTTGAGAAGAAGCACCTCCAGCACAGAAGCAGTTGCTCTGTGGAGGATGTTAAAAAGCCCTCTAGCAACTGGAGTAGGGTCCGCATGCCCTCGGATGAGAAACATTAGAGCACTAAAGTGAGGTGTGTGAGGCAACCTGAGTAGCATCCAGCCCCGGCTCCAGGTGGAAACTGAAGCCATTGCCAGGTTGTCTTTGCTTCATGAGAGTGACCCCTCCTTGGGGACCAACATGCATTACCAGGAGGTAGAGCACTGCCTTATAACAAGGGCTGTGTAGGCACCCTGTCAGGCCTCAGCTGGAGTTTACAGAGTGAGACCCCCGTCTGGGCAAAGACTTTGGGTTTCAAAACTTGGTGTTGAAAGAACTAGGTTCAAATTCCCATCTTTAAATGTCTATGAGCAAGGACTTGGCAAGTCATTTGGGCTCTCTGAATCTTCTCTTTGAAACCTCCTGGGAGTGATTTCCTATCTTGCCTGGCTATAGTGACAGTCAGTGAGCTAATGATTATAAAAACAAATGATATATTGCTAATTTGGGGGGAAAAACCATAATAATTTGATATTCAAGAGAAAAGACAGGCTATCAAAACTGTTACCTGTGATTGAATGAGTTAAAAGGAAAATGCTTGGTTAAGGGAAGGAACAAGGTAGAAAGGACCCAAGCTATTTTTCCCCATAAATTTTATTGAGTCTCACTTAGGAAGTCTCTAATTTAGAAGGGTCTCCCTCTGACCAAAAAAAAACCCTGCTGTCATTTACTGTAGTTTATAAATAGGTAAGTCTCTAAGCCAGTGTAAGGTCATGGAAAGGACCACCTTCCCTTCATTCATCATAAGCAATTTTAGGAATTAGTGTCACTCCTGCAGGTTGGGTTCTCTGGGAAGCAGACATTGAGAGGGAGTTAAGTATGCAAATCAATTACTGGGAGGCAACAGAGTAAAAGAGAGAAGGAAAGCACGGTTCAGGGCCATTGGACACAGTGCAGACCTGGCAAAGTCAATGTCCCTTAGAAGAATCTCACAGTAAGCAGAAGTCACTAAGCATCCGTACTCCTGTCTTGCTCTCTCGTTGGCCGGCCTAGAAGAGCTGAAGAGCTGAGGTGTGTCTGGAGGCTGCCACCTAACCCCAGTCCTTGTAGCTGGACAGAGTCCTTACTTGAAGGGGAATTCAGTGGTGCACCTGAGTGCCTTCTGCACTGACAGCCACTCCGGTCCATTACTCTGGAAAAGAATATATGTTAAGGACTTGATCCCATTGTTATGTTTTCACTGTTCTTTATATAAGACTAGAGGCTCAGTGCACAAAAGTTGTGCACTTGGGGGAGGCGGGTATTTCTCAGCCCAGATTGCAAGAGGACGCAGGCCAGGCTGAGGGACCCCACTGGTGCATGATCAGGGCCGGGGAGGGACGCAGGAGATTGGCCAACCAGAGAGGAACTGTGGGAGGGCTCCAGGGGATGTCCAGCCCGTCTCACTCAGTCCTGATTGGCCGGACCCCAGCAGCAAGCTAACCTACAGGTTAACTGTCTGCCCCATGATGGTCAGTGCACGTCATATCAAGCGGTTGAGCAGCCTTAGCAAATCATTAGCATATTACACTTTGATTGGTTGAATGGCCTACCAGATGACTGGGCACTTAGCATATTAGGTTTTATTATATAGGATGTGCACAGGTGAACATTTATTTATTTTTTTATTTTTACTCTTACCAGATGACATTTTTTCCATTGATTTTTAGAGAGATTAGAAGAGAGGGAGAAGGAGGGAGAGAGAAAGAGAGAGGGAGAGAGAGAGACATTGACATGAGAGACACATAGATTGGTTGCCTCTCATATGTGACCTGACCATGGCCAGGGATGGAACCCCAATGGAAGTATATGCAGTTGACCAGGAAGCAAACCTGAGACCCTTCAGTCTGTGGGCCAATACTCTAACCACTAAACAACAGGCCAGAACATGAATATTTATTTTAAGAGATGGATCAGACAGATCTGATAAACTCTTGCAAAACTGTCTTGATTCTTTTTTTTTTTTTTTAACCACATGAGAGTTGTGAGATTTTTGGTTTTGCATTGGCTGCCAGGAGTCTGACAACTCCAGTGAATTTTTTGATAGAGTATCCATGACCTCTTTATTCCATATGATATTTGAACTTGTGTTTAATATTTGTATTCCTTATATCTTATGGTTAGTCTTCATAATTTTTTTGGAAGTGTGGACATATAAAATGTAGATATAGATGTAGATACCTATTGTTCCAGTGAATCATCCCAGTAATTCCATTTTTATTTGGATACATACCCTGGTCCAGTCAATTCTGATTTTGTTTCGCTTTTTAGTCATACACACACACACACCTTCCCCTTATACATACTTCGTCAGGCAGCCTCTGCCTCAGCATCATCACCATCACTCTATGAATCTTAGTTCACCTTTTGGCTATACCAACACACACAGAACAAAAACCCTTCACGGCATATTGTCTCTGCATTGCCCCCTGTGACGTGTTGCTGTAGCACATGGGCCCTGCAGTGGAGATGTGGATTCTCATTATGAACTGGCCCTGAGGGGAGGTGTCGAGCTGAGATTTCTCCCCATCTCTACTTTACTTTTACAATTAATACCAGTTTGGATGATGCATGGATATTGACTTCAACATCAAGAGGGAACACATTTCATTTTTACTCGATTTCCTCATTCTGGAATGAATACCTACATTACTAACTGCAGTGATCACTCAGGCTAATGTCAGAAAGTGTCTCCCATACTCTTGAACACAGGTCAAATCACATTAAATCTCTGTCTCATACCCCGGGGATATCCAAAGCTCCCAGATATTTCCATGCATTCCTGAAGGGCTTATGTTCTCAAGGGCAACTCTGCCTCCAGGTTCCAGCTCTAATTCTTGTTCTTTGTTTTCAAATTTCACCCCAATATTATGACTAATCCACCTTTGTCTATGTCCACTTTTTAAATACCCACTCACATATAGAATTTGATAATGAATTAGACTTCAATGAGTATTTGGGTAGCTAGTGAGGGGACAGTCATATTGTGCCTAACACTAAACAAATTAATGTTTTAGCCATTCCTCTTCCAGAATCACTGATTCGCATGGTCCTATCCCCCATGGTAACCCATTTTCTGCCATCTGATTGGTTCATCTATTTTTCTCTTGTATATTGTTTGGAAGTCCATATTCTCCTCATTCTATTACATAAGAAAATTCAATAGTTACCAGCTATGATCTTGTGCATACCATAATACTTGCCAGAACTGATCCAGTAGAATTTACACTTAATCAAATAAATTTAATAGATGACAATTGTATGATAAGTGACAATTTTTCCAATTATATAGGTTTATGAGGTACTTGATTTAAAGGCTCTTCTTGACCTAAGAATTACCCCATCCTATAATACCCCCAGGTTGGATTAGGTAATATGCAAATGCAATATATGCTTAGGTACCAGTAATGGAAACTATCAATATTTTTAAAAATAATTTGGCATTTACTAGTGCCTACAAGTGCCTGGGGATGCTTCTCTGGCCCTGGGAGGTTGGAGCCGGGCCCCTTTGTGCTACTACTCAGGGGGCTCTTTGAATTTGCTAACACACATTTTTGTACTCCCAGGGCCAAAGGAAGCCTGATATCAGCCCGAAGAAGTCAGTGAACAGGGTGAAATCAGATGTGTTCCATCTGCCAAAGTCCTCGCACACAGGGCTTCCTCAACTGCCCCTTTCTCTTCACTTCTGAAACTAACCTGGTCTTCTGTGCCCTCGATGATTTTGCCATCCACCCTTAACACAGCTTAAGGCAATTTCTTCTCCAAATGCCCCCATCAGACACTTTCTACAGGAGTCCAACAAGAATTCACAACGAGGCATGTACTAGTACAGTGACGTGTCACATCAATAGTCAGTATAAGATTGGAGCCTCAGATATTAAGATGGTTAGAGTGGTTTTCCCCAAGCAGGGAGACTTACAGGGAATTGTAAAATTCTATTTTCATCTACGTGTATTTCCCACAAGAAACGTTTTCTACAATAAGATATTTTTTTTATTAAAAACAAAATGAAAAAAAAAGATATATTTAAAATGAAATTACATGGACAGATCACATGGCAGGCTTTCCCAGGTCAGGGGCTGGAAGCCCGCTGACTTGTACTTTAGCCTGTATATGATTTTTTAAATCAAATTAGTTGTCAACACTTAGCAATAAAAATATTTTGCATGAGTAGATGACATGTCTTCTTTTGAAAACTTCCAGGAGGTTTGCCACCATGGCCCAGGTGTCAGTCCCAGTGTCAGGGCCTTGCAATTTACACTGTCACCTGGTGTGGATGCACTTGGTTATTTAAAAACTAAGAGAAATTAAACATTAAAACAAACAATAATAAATAAACAAATAAATAGAAATAACCCTATCTAATAAATAGGGAATGTGCTAATTGACCCTCATGCTATCACAAAGATGGTGGCGCCTATAGCTAATAAGGAGGGAATATGCTAATTGACTGCCAAACCCTCAAAGATGGTGGCGCCCACAGCCACAAGATGGTGGTGCCCAGTCCCCTCAGCCCTGCTGGGGTGGCAGGTGTGCGGCAAGGCCGGGCCCACCCCCAGGCGGGCTGGGCCACTCCATGCACCTGCCTCTGGAGTCCCCCAGTCCTCTCAGTCCCCCAGCCACCCAGGGCCAGCTCGAGGCACAGGCAAGCCTCAGATGTCGGTTGCCCAAGGAGGCTTGCACTGTCGGCAGTGGCAGCAGCAGAGGTGTGATGGGGCATCGCCTTCCCCTGATCGCTGGGTCGCCTCCTGCCCCTGAGGGCTCCTGGACTGTGAGAAGGGGCAGGCCGGGCTGAGGGACACCCCCGCTCCAGTGCCTGAATTTTCATGCACCAGGCCTCTAGTAAATAAATAAATACCTATACATGTGACAGAATAAATAAGTACATGTGATGGGATGTCAATTTGATCATCTACCTCTTTAAGTCAAGGGAACATGTTGGGGTACCCTCCAGGCAACCCCCGTGGGAGGTGAGAGGACATGCCGGGCTTTCCAGTGGCAGGAAGCTGTCTGCAGTGATGAGCTCACTGGGCCAGCAGCAGGTGAAAGTTTGGTAAAAGAGTTTTACCAGATCTGTTAGAGGAGAAAGAAGCAGGCCCCTTGGGTGGGCCTGACCTGACCCATTTAAATGAGAATCTAAAATCTCAATGCTTACCAAAAGCATGCCCAGCCTCCAGGCCCTTTTCAGGGCTGTGGATCTCAGTCCACATTCAGGACCTTTGCTTGGGATTAAGTGAAACTTAAGCCTGCTAGATAAACACAGGCACAAAAAATCATTGGGAGTCACCTGGCATCAATCATCGCTGCCCCAGTGTTTCTTGTCCTGACAGTTACTGTAGGGAGGGAGCCCTGAGCAGTCCAGAACAAAAGATAGAGAAAAAAAAAGAAAATGACAACAGAAAAGAAAATTAATACATTATTAGCTCAGGAAAAAAGTCAAATGAAAGAAAATAGTTATCAACAGGAAGATAAATCCATAATCAGACAAGAGGTTTCTGTGGTGGACTTCACACTGTTTTCTCCTTTTAATCCAATGGATTAAAATGTTTCACTTTACTGAATTCTCTCTGTGGCAAATACTGCCCTGGAAATTATATTTATTCATTAATTTGTTCATTCATTCATTCATTTATGGTTTCACTTATACATTCATTTATTCAGCAATGTGTCCCAAGTGCTGGGGATATAATGGTGAACAAAGCAAAGGCCCTGCTAAAGGAAAAAAGACAGAAAAGAAGCAAGTGAACACATGAATATATCATGCTGAGAGTGATAGATGCTATGGAGAAAATAAACCCAGTAAGGGGTCAAAGGCTCTTTGAGGTCAGCAGGTCAGAGGAGCCCTCTCTGAGCAGGAGGCCCTGGAGCTGAGATCTAAAAGCAGGTGCCACCGTGGAATGATCCCAGGCAGGATCTTCCCGAAGAAAGAACAGCAGCAGCAAAGGCCTGTGCGGGACCTCCATCTAGCGCCATTTGAGGGGCAGGCAGGAGGCCAGTGGGCTGACCTGCACATGGAGTTCTGCCAATGAAAATCAGCGAATGAGAGCACCTCGTGGTCAGGAATGCCAACCTTTCATCCGAAGCTAGAGTACTGTTTCATTCTAGACCAAAAGACAGCTGTTGTTTTTTAAACTAAGTTCCTCTTGCTCCTGAAAAATCTCAGATATGATAGGTATACATATATGTATAAACCCAGAGGCAGACGCAAATCCACTGACAAGGAGGTGCTAAAGAAAAACTGGATTGAGTTCTTACCTGAAATCAGCCCCAGCTTTCCCCAGGGGCCTAGGAAAGCTGCTAGCAGGGAAGTTATCGCCAGGAAGACTGTGGGGCTCTGCCTTCAAATCAGATTTCACCCCTTTGCCATTTTAGCTAACCATCTGAGTTCCTTAAGCCCATGGTTTCTGGGCTGCTCCCTCTGCCAGGAATGGTTTGTAGCTCATGTCTCCTGAGTCCCTCCAGGAGATGCCCACATGCCCTGGGCCACCAAATAGCCATTCCTACATGTGCTCCTGTGACATCTTCCAATTCCAATAACCTGCAACACTTAAGCTTTCAGAGCTTATGCAAACCTACAGGGCAGGTCTGAGTTCCATAAAATTATTGGTGCATAAACACCCCACCTTTTTCTCCCCATGGGGGACTACTCTGAGACCCTCAGCAGCATGGATCCCTGGTTATCCACAGTCATCATACCTGAGGATGACAAACCTTCTATTGGCCTCCTTTCCTTCCCTGTCTTGTTTCCCCCTCCTGCTCCTGGGGCTTCCCAGCATCACCTCCCAAAATAAACACCCTGTCCTCATATCCTTGTTTCAGCGTCTGCTTTTAGGGAAACTAAATACCAGTGCTAAGTAACATTCATCATTTAGGACTCAACTTAGAAGTTATATCTTCCCAGAATCATTCCTTGATCTCCTAGGCTCACCCCTTCCCGCAACATACATGTTTGGGGTCAGGAATCTTTTCAATAAGCTCGCTCAACACATAGAAGATGTTCAATGCTGTTCTTTAACAAATTAACATGATACATCTCTCAATAAGCAGCAAATGTAAGGAGTGAGATCTGAGACCACCCTAGGCCTCAATCCGCCCTGGCCTCCCCTTCTGATTGGGATGATCCTGCCTCTAGAGCACATATTGATTAGTGCTCTCTGGGGACAGTCCTATTGACAATTGGGCTGTTCTCAGGAAAGCACAGCAAAGCAACCTTTCAGATTTAGGCCAACCTCCATTGCTCAACATTAGCAGTTTTTCCTGGAAACATCTGATGGGGAGGGGATGTTAAATACCAATAGGAATCATTTCCCAAACAGTGGACACATGGACCCAAACACATACTGGACAGTGAACTCTGACTTTTAATAGTCAAGCCTTTTATGTTTCAGCATTTGGCCCTGTCCATGATGAAGAGACTTTCTTTCCTTCAGGGACTTCTACTAGCCAAGTAGCCTCCCCAAGTTTAAAGTATCCAAGCAAAGCAGCACTAAGTCATATCTCTTATAATTCAAAGAACAAAAGTACTTAAAATAGACCCTCATTTGTCTGAACTTGCAGTTATTTTACCTGCAAACAAAACAGATTAATTTCTTGGCTTGAACCCAAAGTAAATGGACGTGTGTTCATTGCATTTTGAGGTAAATGTGTCTCTTGCAAATCTGCACCAGTTCAATAGCAGCAAAGAGCTGATAAGGCATTCAGAGATTCATTAGTTATTTTCAGATAACATCTCTACCAGGAGGTCCATCTACTGAGTAGTGCAAGCATGTTCCCCAGGAGCTAGAACCATACAAACACAGATCTATTTCCTGGAAACAAATGAGAGCAAGAAAAAAGATTCTGCAATGAAAATTTGAGGTGTAATTTTTGGATAAAAAAAGATGCTTTGATGGCCAGATTGCTCAATACCTTTAGGAATGTACTGCTAGGGCTTTGCTAAATGTTGAAGGGAATGCATACTAGTACACCCTAGGTGGATAAAATAACTGGAAGAGTCATTTGGCAAATCTTCCCAGTGACTCTACACTGAGTCTCCCACTTAGATGAAGAGGTGAGATCAAAACAGCAGAAGCCTGAGCGTGCCCAGGTTGGCTTGTTTTCTGTGGCACATGGGTGCATGGAATGAGACACCAATGTTCTGAGGCAGAATGGATGGGCTGTTAATAAATTTATTTTTCTTTAACTTCATGACGCTACTTCAGACAAATCGCAATAGTGGAGTTGGTAACATACGCATCTACACAGTCAGGAAGGTTGGGAAACAATCGTCCAAAGACAGGAGGGAGAGAAACTGTAAAGGAAGGGAATGGAATATAGTAATTGTCCCTATTGTGTGACACAGGGTCCAGGCAAAAGCTGGAGACTGCTGTAAATGAGAGTCCTGGGCAGGTGCTCAGAGAATAGCTGTTTTGCACACAAAGAAAGCTCACATTAAAGCCACTGTGTTTACTGTACAATTGTAGTTGCCTTTAATGTCTTCTGGGCATTATTCACGTGCTCCATTATTGCCCAGTGAACATTTTATTTTACATAATGAAGGGTTGATTCTTCATTCTGTTCCTACTGAGCATCAATACTCTTTCTGAATTAGGGAAACTGGCACAGTTACTGAGTCCAGTTCTGAAAGACTTTGTTGCCCTGATGGTTTATAAACCATAGGGTAAATGAGGTGAGAAGGCTAACAAAGCTTGGGCTCTTTCCCATCTGATTCCAGGTGTCATTTTAGTCAATACAGCACTGAACCAAATCCAAGTTTGCAATGGCAGAGGGAGAGACTGAGCAGAGCAGTGGTCAAGGGGCTCTTCATGTAGCATAGCACCAGACTGACTAGCCCCAACCCTTCAAAATAAACACAATGGAATAAATCCCCCTTTATTTAGTAGGGAAATTCTGTAAGCACTAAAATATGACAAGTTTGTCCTGGCTGGGTGGGTTTCATTTCCAGCCAGAGTCGGATTGGATGTGGGAGGCAACCGGTTGATCTCCCTCTCCCTCTCTTTCTCTCTCTCTCTCTCTCTCTCTCTCTCTCTCTCTCTCTCTCTTTCTCTCCCTCTTATCTCTCACTTCCTTCTTCTCATATGCTCAGGTGAGGATTAAAAATAGATATGACATATTGAAACTAACCTTGAAAAAACTACCACTTAGTGGGCTTTAGAAATTTTAAAAAATATCCACAATTATCTGAAAAGGTTATTAAAATATCTTTTACTTTCCCAGCAACAGTCCAATAACATAACTTCAGCCCAATATTCAACCCAAATAATATAACACAACAGATTGAAGCAGATATGAGAATCTGGTCTTTATTAAGCCAGATAGTGAGATCACAAAAAGGTGGGAAATGCCACTCTTCTCTCTAAATGTTTTTGTTTAGGAAATATAGTTGTTGCTTTAAAAAAAAAAAAGGTATCCATGTTAACATTTAGTGGACTTATTATTGTTATTTCAAGATGAATTAATAAATAAATGTGTGTGTTTTGATATTCTCTGTTTGAAGTTCTAATACGCTAAGTATCACCGTCAATAGATGTAGCCCACATGAATAAAAGTTCTTTGGGGACTTCAATAATTTTAATAATGTAAAGAGGCGCAAAGATCAAAGAGTTTGAGAACCATTGATATCTGAGTTCTTACCCAACTTAGCTTCATAGTAAAAGGTGAAACCTTTGGTCTACCAAGATCTGTTTGTCTGTTTCAATCACAGAAAAGTTAAGATCTTGAAGGAACCTTTGAGAAGTTTCCACACCAGTTTTCAGCCAAGCTCCAAGCTTAGTCCTCGATCTGTAAGCTCTTCCATGGGCTCAGCCAAGTTCATGCAGTGAAGTGAAGACTTAGTGACTAACCCTTCTAAGCATCCCCTCTCATTTTAAGGAAGGGACTTCTATGATTAGATGACTGGATCAGAGAGGGGCAGGCATACAACCAGTCCCCATGGACATGATTCCTGTGTGCCTCTCACACAGGATTTCTCTCACAACTCATACAGACAAGGGCTGCCCAATGGAGCAGACACAAAGCAAGGCAGTCCCAGCCCTACTCTGCAGGAACTAATGAAGAACTGAAGCCACAGCAGAATTTGCCTGTTAGACGCTATCTGCATCTCTTTGGATGCTGGCATGATGCTCCAAGTACCCCACTGTCATGCCCTGCAGGGAGGAACACCTCATCTGTTTGCTTATCTACAAACACTAAAGTGATCCCATCACTTATTTCCCCACCAATTCTCAAATTATTAAAAGACCAACACTCTCCACCCATCTATTATCTACTCAAATTGCTGCTGCTGTTTCCTGGAGCAAGCAAAAGTTTCATATATATCATTTTTTATATCTAATTTGGACAAAGTATAGAGATTCTTAAGAGATCCTCAACTGCAGAAGAGATGCTCAAACTTAGAGAAATTCCAGAGCCATTAATAATTATAATCTGAAAATGCAGCTCTGTAAACAGGGGAGTTGACAGCTTTGCTGTTGGAGTTGGTCAACTTTGCCAAGACCAAGTATTCCATTCCTCACTCTTGATGATGCCAAGAACTTACTTCCCGTTAGTGAGTCTCACTTCAAAACACCCACCTGGAAGATGGTTAAAAAAGACTATGCAAAGTAGAAGATGACACTCACCTTTTTTTTTTATGATTCCTGTGGAATCCTGTGTAGCCTCTTTTGCATCAGGTGATAAATAACATCTTTAAAGCACTTTGCTGCCTTGATTCTCAATCCAAGTCTTCATACTCCATGATCTTTCTTATATTTCAGGTTTGCAATTTTATAAACAGGTAGATTATATGTAAAATGATACAGGTGATTTGCTGATTTTAAAGGAAAATAGCAAAACTAAAAAAAAAAGCCATTTATATTCCCCATACGACAATGCTTCATCATTCATACCTTTCTCTTTAAAATTAGACATGCATTTATTTATTCATTCAACAAAATTCAAAGCATCTTTTAAGTAATGGGATTAAATAATTTGAAATAAATGTTTCAACATGGTAGGCATGGGAAATATGACAGAAAAAGTCACAAACACTTAATGATGTTATATGAGGTAGTTCATTTTTAATGCATCTACCTTTTACAGATAACTTTTTTTAAAAAGAGAGATTCAGTAACTTGCCTCATGTCACACTTTATTTTTCCAAGAATGAAAAATAATGGAAATATTTTTTCCCTGCTGCTGGCCTCTAACTAGATATTTGATAAACATTAATTTCTTTCCCCTGTCTCTGAATTCAGATCCTGGTCATCGTCCTCCAATTTTTGTTTTATTCTTTCCTTGGTTGTCACATAGAATTCAGCATCTATGATGAAATAGACCTGCTGACTCAGTCACAGAAAAAAACGATGATGAACACTTCTGGCTCTGAGTGAGTGCAGCTGACAAATAACCCTGGGGACTGTGCTTAAAGAGATACACCTGCCTAAGGTGGTTAAGGAGAGATCTATTTCTCTACAGGGAACCGCCATAAATCAGAAAAGATAAAAGCATTTAAAAACAACAAAGCAGGCAACATTTTTTGAGTAATTGAGCCTAGTTTTAGAAAACAAGAAATGTCTGTGTCAGTCCTTGTCTTTCAAACATTATTCTCTGTTTGGTTAAGCTATACAAACACCAGGACTCTGATGTAAGAAAGACTTTTCTTTTTGTACATTGTACATAAATGTCTTTAATCTTTCAAGTTAGGAATTTATTGGTTGAGTCTTCATGGGTAAATTCAGCAAAGCTCTGAAATGTTTTTTTTTTCTCCAAAAAGAAATAGAGAAGGAGGAGGAGGAGGCAGAAAAGGGTCAGTGAGGCTCAAACCAGACCCACCACCTATTCTCCCAAAAAAGTGTTTTCCTGGCATAAGAGAGTAGTTGAGGGTCCAGCCAACCTTCAGCCAGCTGACCTCTGGGGCCCAGATGAACAGGCTTTGGGTCAGGCAGGCGCAAAGGGACTGCAGTTGAGCTGACCAGTTGTAAATGAAGGTTCTTTCTAGGGATTTCGACAGCAACAACCAACCAAACAAACAAGCCTGCCACATCACAGGTAAGCCTCACAACTCTGTTCTGGCCACTTACTCTGGTTCTTATTTCTTCTTGCCCCTTCTTCAATGCCTTGGTCAAGGCCAGGTCACAGCCTTCTCTAGTTTGGCCCATGAACTGGACGCCAACTTTGCTCTCATTCTTGACTGATAGAGAACAAGTGAGAAGTGCTTCATGAGTTGGTTGGAAAACAGAGTGTGTAGAAGAAACAGAGACTGCTGCTTCTGGTTTCAGTTCATTTGCTCTCTACCTTTCCTGCTCCCAGCCCTAACCCTACATCTGTATTTCCTGCTCATGAAAAGATTTCACACTGGCCACACACACACACAATACACCCAACACATACATCACATACAACATACACAGCATACACATACAACACATACACAGTGTCTTCTGTACACATATCCCACCACACATACCATCACCACCATCACTATAATATCCTAGGCACACACGCATATACATTCCCCACACATACATACAATACACATATCCAAGGACATATATACCACCGTATGCACATATACCTCATTTCCACACACACATACAATACTTATACATACACAATATATACACCTCATCTATCACACACATATCACATACTATAGATACTACCACCACATTACTATCACAACCTGTTCATACACACACCACCCACCACACACACACATTTATACCACACACATACCACATACACCAAGACACACCCACACATACAGACCTCATGCACTACAACACCCCCCACCTCAGATACTTCCACATAACATACACTCACACATGCTCACCACCCCCCTACACACACACTTCCAGGTCCCTCATGTGTGTTCTGAATGTTTTAGTGATAGTTTTATTGATGGTCACCACATGTGGCTCTGTGTTACAGTTATTTCTATTTTCTCCCAACTTTTTCTTATTTGGTGCAGGTTCTAAGTCTGGTTAATTTTTGCTTCCCACAAAAAATCACTATCACATGTACAGTGGCCTCAGTGAACATTGGATAAATTAAACGGAATGCAATAAAATTATAGTTAATTTAACAGGTGGAGGATGTAGAATAAATAAATGCACAGCAGGGGGATTTCACAGGCCATTAGGGAAGGAGAACTGGGCATGTTCTTAATTCTGTGGCAAAAACTCGTTATCTGACTGACTGTATACCAACTGTGACATGCATCTCATTTGAAGGAAACGAATATCTGTGTTGAGTCCATGGACTCAAAGGTCCACTCTGAAAGCAGCATTAGAGGACCCAGAGGGGGAATTCAACCTTAGACAGGGAGGCTGTTGCTGCTGAGGTCTGGACAAGCCAGGGCAAGGGCTTGAATTTCAATGGGAAATCACAGGGAGCCATTACAGGTCTTGGAGCTGCGGTGCAATATAATTGAGGCTGCACTTTAATAACGAACCATTAGGTATAGTTATGTGGAGAAATCTTCACATTTTGCAAATAAGCCAGGTAGGCATTGTCTGCCTCATCAAGAATTCCACACACAGTTTGATGCGCTCACAAATTCACAATTCAGAATTAATTGGTTTTTAGGCCATGCATTTAGGTCATATCATCCAGACACTCCATTCCATGTGGTGAAAAGAAATTAAGTCAATTTCCCCCCCCCCCGCCAGACCCTCAGCTTCCTTGCAGGCCTGGCGATCCATCCCCCTGCATGCGCGGGAGGAGGACAACCTTTGAAGGCATTCTCATTATTTCTCAGGGAGATGTCATTAAGTACTGTAAACATGTCCTGAATGAGTCCATGTCACAAAGACTGCAAAGTGTTTGTAGAATAAAAAACCTAAAAGCACCAAAGTGAGATAAAACAGGGGAGGGAGAAAGGAAGAGGGAGAGACTTAAAATAAAAAGGAAAAGAAAATGCCTTTGTGATCAGCGAGTGGAGCTAAAGATGTGGACTAAAGTAAAGTTGCCCCCTAGGAGCTTTGACCACAGAGGAAAGAAGGATGGAACCCCTCTGGTTCAAGGGCCCACCCTCCCGGTTCCCAGGCTCCTGGCAGACATCACTAATCCATCACACACATCTTCCTCTCTGAATTTACAGCTGGCAGACATTACTAATAAATCACACTAATCTTGCCCTCTGAATTCACATCTGGCAGATATCACTAACTGATCACACTCATCTTGCCCTCTGATTCGCATCTGGCAGACATTGCTAATCAGTCACACCCATCGTGGCTTCTGAATTCATACCTGACCTCAGAATTCTTGGCAACAAAGAAGTCCAATCAAGCAATTTAAATTAGTTTAAATTTACTGATATTTCTGTTTGTGAAGGGCTCAAGTATCCTTAATTGGAGTCCATGATACTGCACTATTACAAGGAGGTTGATTGGCCCAGATGAGATGAGTACACTGTCTTGGTTGAACATTGCCTTCTTTGTTATTTTATTCTGCATGGTGTTTACAGTCAAGTTAGGGAGACAAGATACTCAGAGGTGTGCATTGATTTGAATTCCCAGGAGTTGACACTGTGTGTGCACACAGCCCCAGGATAATGTCTGGTATACAAGATGCAAGGAACTGAAGAGGATCCACGTGTTTATTTCCAAGGAATAATGATGGCATCAAGGCTCTCCTTTGGGGATTTACCTTCAGCTCCCAGGAACCCTTTGCTCACCTATGCAGACAGCAGAAGGCCCTGGGAATTTACAGCCCCATCCTCCCTCCCCCAACCCCAGGGCAGGCCTTAGCTGTGGATCAGCGGTGTTAAATCACAGCCACCTTGTCTTGGGATGGGAAAACTCTGAGGCACACATTAGGCTCCAGAGTCTCCGCAGGGTCAGGCCAAAGGTACGTTCAGCACAATTTTGAGCTCACACACTTGCTTGGCTTTCCCCTCCTGCTCTGCTTCTCCCATTTCCTCACCATCACTGGGAATACCTTCTTAATACTTTGTCGCTTGCACATGAATTTTCATCTTGGGCACCGAAAGAACAGTAGATAATAAACTCTTACAGACACAATGCAAACTTCACCTGTGTTTCTTCACAGGTACGCCAGACCTGCTCCTGGCAGTCCACTTGACCTCTTCTCCCAGGGTGTGCCTGGCCAGGTCTGTACCCTGGAGAACAAGGGGCTGGAACAGCTGGGGCAGACCTGATGGGTTGTACAAGTTCCTCTCTTGGTGAGGACACACATCATCTGCCTCACCTTCTAGGAGCTACCTGCAGGTTTTGCAGGGATCCCTAGGAAATGTGTCACCACATCAGCTGATGCAAAACCACTGAAGATTATCCAAAATCTCCCCAGGAGGAAGCATGAGTAGAAACTATAAGGCAACACCTAGCTCTGGTAAAAATTTTTGGAAAAAGTTTTAGGTATATAAAAATATTTTCTGAATGCCCAGCCAGTGTGGCTCAGTGGTGGAGCATCAACCTATGAATCAGGAGGTCACAGTTCGATTCCCAATCAGGGTACATGACTGCTTTGTGGGCTCGATCCCCAGTGAGGGGTGTGCAGGAGGCAGCCGATCAATAATTTTCCTCTCATCATTGATGTTTCTCTTTCTCTCTCTTCTTCTCCCTTCTCCGAAATCAATAAAAATATATTTTAAAAATTTTTTTCTGAAGAAACTGAAAAATAAAAAAAAAATTTAACTTTAAGAAGCATAAACGCCTATCACAGAGTTGGCATTTGTGAAGCTGCTAAGCAATTTGCAAAGTAGTTTTACTCGTTTTATTTATTATATTTCACAGGTAATGTGTTCTGCTTTTAAGTGGAGGGAGAACTTGTGTACTAAGATGGGTATTATTAGTTCCTTCAAATCAATAACCTGAGGGTACTGTGCTCTATTCAAAATGGGTCAATGGTAAAGTTTACCCTAGAGCCTATGATGCTTCTTCAAAAGACCCCAAATTGTGGGGCTCTTCATTTGTTTAAAACAGTTTAAAGTCAATCAGAAAAGGCAGATGAGAGAAATAGCTAAAAGCGTCTGCGGTCAAAATTACAGTGTGACAAGGAGGTAACAAGATCTGATGTACGGAAGCAGATGCAGGGAGGAAATCCGTGTTTCCTGGAAGGACCACACTCAGGGTAAGTGAACCTTCAACACACACTAGCGTTGCAAGGGTATCATCTTCTTGGATTTATACTTACATTTTATGGCATTCATGTATATTAAACAGCAGTCTCATTCACAGGATATTTATGTAAGTTCTCATTTCTTTCCTACTCTGGGGCCTCCTCTCCAACTCTGGTCTGTGCCTGCAATACCCCATGACCCTGTTCAAGACTTCTCAGACCTCCTCCACCTGAATCTGTCTCCCACTTGCCCACTCTGGACAGAAGGCAGTACTCCTGCTGCTCCAGTTACTACTGGAGTGTCAGACCACGAAAAACCCTACCTTTTCCCTCTTTGTTAGCCCCACGGTGCCCAGTGCGGTGTTGGCACGCTGACGCTGCACCAGGGCACCTCAACGCATGGTCTGTGGCATTCACTCCAGACTCTTGCATTTTGAAACTGTAGTGTGTGGCAGTAATCATGTGTTCTGAGGCCAGCAATGTTTAGTCTTAGAAGTTCTCCGTGTCTTGTTTCCTACCTGGAACATAGCTCTTTATGTCAGAAATGAGATTCTTCACCTGGAGTCTATCATCTGGGAAATCCTAAAATTGAATGCATTGTTTTCTTTTCAAGAAGTATGTGTAACTTTCAGCAGAATCTGAAAGGGGTCTGTATTCACTTTCTAGGGCTACCGTAACAAATCACTGGCTTACAAGGCAAGTTTCTTTTCTGACATTTCTGTGAGTTAGGGGTCCAGCACTGATCTCACAGGCCTAACATCAAGGTGTAGCAGAGTTGTCCTCCATTCTGGAGACTCTGGGGGAGGGGCATTTTCTTGGGAGGAGAAATTTTGTTTGCCCATTCCAGCTTCTAGAGGTAGCCCATGTTCCCTGGTCCATGCCGCTGACCATCTATCTTTAAAGCCAGCAAGGGCGGGGTAGGGGGTGAGTCTTTCCTCTGTGCCATCTTCTGTAGTTACATCTTTCTCTGAACTCTCCTTTTCTGCCTCCCTCTTCCAGTTTTAAGGACTCTTCTCATTTCACTGGGCTCCCAAAACACTTAAAAAAAACACACAGATCAAAAGATGTGTAATGAAGTGTTATGTGTACTCATTCCCATTCATCAAGCATTTATTGAGCATCTACCTTACAGCAGTGTGCTGAGATGGTAAGATACGATTATAAAGGAGAGAGGAGTAGGGTTACAACCATCCTGATTTACCCAAAACAGGGGTTTCCGGAGACACAGGACGTTCAGTGCTAAATCTGGAACAGTCTAGGTTTAAACTCTAGGTGTGTTCTCTGCCATGAGGAGCTTACGACCCAGGGAGGGACAGGAACAAAATGCAGTTGAATGGACTTCACAAGATGCCACGAGTGCTTTCAAGGGAAGAGAACGGGGCTGAGGCAGACATGAACGGAACCAGAGCACGCCTTCCTCTGCAGCACCCCTTTGGGAGAACATTGATTGAGCTCCAAATGCACGCCAGACGCTGGCTAAGTGCTACCTACACACATGATCTCGTTTAAACCTCAGAACAGCCACATGAAACAAAGAGTTATTCCCTGAGTTGGCAGAAGAGGAAACAAAGAAGGAGAAGTAACTTGCCTAACATCACACAGCTACTGCCTAAGGTCAGATCCCCAGAAACAGACCATAACATAAGGAGTTGTGAGCAAGCAATTTATTAAGGAAGTGCTCCCAGAAGAAAAGTGTAAGGGAGTTTGGGGAGCAGGATAAGAAAGAGAAAAGACAGCAAGGATGAAATTTCAGGAAAAGTTCCAGAGAGGGCACCTTCATCCTAGTGTGGCAGGGGCACTCTGGGGTCTAAGTCAACCCTCAGTTTCCTCCGACAGGAAGTGAAGTTCATCCTCCCTCACATTTAGTTGGCTGGCTGTGGGCCACTGAGGGAATGTGTGTGGAACTCCCAGGCATTTCTGGCTCTCTCTGTTTTATGGGTAAAGTGGCTCCTGCACAAAAACAGGCTGTTAAAGAAGAGTCGCAGGTGTGGGCTGTAAAAGCAGAAGCACCAAGGCTGGGAGAAAGAAGGTAGCCAAGGTGGTCTGCATGGAGTATGAGCCGTATTCACTGCAGCTAGTAAGAGGTAAGGCAGACTGTGAACTTAACCTAGCAAGTTCCAAAGCAAGGTAGCTAAACTTCTCTTCCATTCTGTCCATTTTCACATTCTTACACGTTTTATTAAAACCTAAGGATTATGGCATTTTTTTTCCAGAAATTTTTAATCCTCTCTCAAGAATATGTTTATTGATTTTATTTTATTTTTTTTAGAGAGAGAAAGGAAGAGAGAGAGAGACATTGATGTGAGAAAGAAACATCAACTGGGGATCGAATCCATAATTTAGGTATGTGCCTTGTTTGGGAATCAAACCCACAACCATTTTGGTACGTAAGATGATGCTCCAACCAACTGAGCCACCTGGCCAGGCATTCATAATTTTTTTGCAAGAATACTTTCTACTCACTAGATCGTTGACACAAATATTAAAACTCAAAGTATGTTACCATTCGAAATGGACAATCATGTAGTATCGTGGCTTGTAGGTACTTTATTCTCATTTCCTTCTAACAGTTGACTTGCTAATAACAGGACTACTTAATATGTCCCTGATAAGATTAAAAAGATTATGTA
This sequence comes from Cnephaeus nilssonii, assembly GCF_951640355.1. Classification (NCBI taxonomy): domain Eukaryota; kingdom Metazoa; phylum Chordata; class Mammalia; order Chiroptera; family Vespertilionidae; genus Cnephaeus; species Cnephaeus nilssonii. The sequence goes on along the minus strand of NC_137082.1, from coordinate 14,373,038 downwards.
CAACTATCTGGATCTCAATGATTTTTCAAATGGCTTTAAACATCATAATTCATCGTACAATTTTTATACACAGAGAGATTGTAGTTATGTCAATGACTTTGTGTACCTGGGAAACTAGGAGACAGTATTGTCTTTTCAGAATTATGACAGGAGTAGTAATTCCTAATTTCAAACATCAGAAGGCTCCCTTGTTCACTGCAAATGAGATGTTTTAGTGTGACCTTGGCTCTTTACTGTCTGAGAGAACAGATCCTTTATGGGCTCCAGATGGAAAGTTCAAAGTTAATAACCCATTTTAGACTATCGCCCTCATGCTTTCCTCAAACTGCAGAGATGTACTCTGCTGATAGTGTTATTTTTAAATGACATTACTATATAAATGGTGATAGAGTGCTGTTTCCGAATTTTGTTCTAGACATAGCAGAAAAAGCTATTTAATGTAGTCATTGCAAAGTCTGAAAGAAGAAATAGGTTGTCCAATTGGTAATTAAGAATCACCAACCACAGGGTTTTTTCAAGATGGTGAGGGAGTAGGTGGATCTTTCTCACACCTCCTCGCAGAACCAAACTGGAAATAAAACAGAATTGGGGAACCTTCACCCTTCAATACTAACTGGAGATTAGCTGAAGAGGAGACTTAAACATAAACCACCTCAGACAGGTAGGAAGGGTGGGGTGGCGAAAGAGGCTGGCCCCACTCCCTCAGGCGGCAGGCCAAGGGTGTGGAGGGGTATCTCGGCTGTGGAAAAGGGGGAGAGAGGTTCCCTGAAAGGAGTGAGGCCTGGACCCCATGGCTGGGCCCCCAGTCCAGAGCGCCAGAACAGGGAAAAGCTGCCCACGTAGTATCCAATGGTGAAAAGTAACAAGGCTCCTATTTGCCAGGGAGAGATGGAGGCTGTTGGAGACAAAGCCGTTTTTCTTTAAATGGCTGGAGCATAGGATGTGCATTTATAGTCACTCACCCTGGGCTTCCGCAGAGGGAGGGTGGTGCAAGGAGAGTCTAGGGTAGAAGGCAATGGGGAGAGATGTGTGAAAGCGGCTGCCAGCAGGATACCTGCATTCGGCATCCCCCCTCACCCCCAATATCACAGCAGCCATTTTTCCTGAGAGGCAAAAGCCCCTCCCAGCAGCAGCAGCCAGGGAAAAGGCAAGTAACCCACCCACTGGGATACAGCACACCCCACCCTGCATCTCAACCCCTGCTGAGGAGGCAGCATCAGAGGTCAAGCCAATGTGTCTGAGTTGTCTCAGGGGTGGGTATCAGTGATGACTTAGAGGTGGGGCTATTCCCCCCACATTCCCAGGAACCAGACTGGTATTTCTCCACCACAGGAAAGCTGATAGAAATTCCCGCCTTCTGGCAGACCCCACTGGATTGCCTATACGGAGCTTTGCCCTGCTGAGGTCGGGGAAATATTCCAGGACAGACTCAGAAGGGTGGCCCAGACCAGGGGAGCACACCCACCATCTTCCGTGAACTCTGAAGGGCACCTCCCCATCATGGGATATTCAGAGGTTCCATCCTCCAAATTCTGCCAAAAGACTTTTGAGAAACAGCCTTTTCAGTGACTGAGTCTGACAGCTGACTGGCAGGCAGAGGTGGGTGGAGCAGATCCCGAAGTCATGGTTTGGGTCAAGGGCACATGCCAGGGTTGCAGGCTCCATCCCTAGTGGGGGTTGTGCAGGAGGCAGCCGACCAATGATTCTCTCATCATTGATGTTTCTATGTCTTTCTCCTTCTCCTTTCCTCTCTGAAATCAATAAAATATATATATATATATATATTCTTTTAAAAAAAAGTTTAGCCCTGGCCAGGTAGCTCAGTTGGTTGAAGTGTTGTCCCAGATACCACAAGGTTGTCTGCAGGTTCTATTTCTAGTCAGACCACATACCTAGGTTGTGGGTTTGATTCTGGTTGGGAGCATTTGGGAGACAACCAACTGATATCTCTCTCACATTGACGTTTGTCTCTCCCTCTCCCGCTTTCTCTTTCTCTAAAATCAATAAAAACATATCCTTCAGTGAGGATAAAAATAGAAGTTTATTTCTCTCAGACATAAAAATCCAGATTCTGTTCCATAAATTCCTTACAGCTCGCCAGTCACTCTCTTAAATCTGTGGCACTGGTGCCCATGATCCAAGATGGCAAGCCACATTCTTTTCAGGCAGGAGGCTGGGTCAACTGGTTTTTTGTTGGTTTGTTTGTTTGTTTGTTACTGATTAAGGTATTACATATGTGTCCCTATCCCCCCATCCCCCCCATTCATGCCCTCACCCCCCTGGTGTCTGTGTCCCTTGGTTATGCTTATATGCATGCATACAAGTCTTTGGTTGATCTCTCCTCCTTACCCCCATCCTCCCCTACCTTCCCTCAGAAGTTTGAGCATCTGATAGATGCTTTTTTTGTCTCTGGATCTGCTTTTCTTCATCAGTTTATGTTGTTCATTATATTCCACAAATTAGTGAGATCATGTGATATTTATCTTTCTCTGACTGACTTATTTCGCTTAGCATAATGCTCTCCAGCTCCATCCATGCTGTTGCCAATGGTAGGAGTTCCTTCCTTTTTACAGCAGCATAGTATTCCATTGTGTAGATGTACCACAGTTTTTTAATCCACTCATCTGCTGATGGGCACTTAGGCTGTTTCCAAATCTTAGCTATGGTGAATTGTGCTGCTATGAACATAGGAGTGCATATATCCTTTCTGATTGGTGTTTCTAGTTTCTTGGGATATATTCCTAGAAGTGGGATCACTGGGTCAAATGGGAGTTCCATTTTTAATTTTTTAAAGAAACTCCATACTGTTCTCCACAGTGGCTGCACCAGTCTGCATTCCCACCAGCAGTGCATGAGGGTTCCCTTTTCTCTGCATCCTTGCCAGCACTTGTCATTTGTTGATTTGTTGCGATAGCCATTCTGACAGGTGTGAGATGGTACTTCATTGTCGTTTTGATTTGCATCTCTCGGATGATTAGTGACTTTGAACATGTTTTCATATGTCTCTTGGCCTTCCTTATGTCCTCTTTTGAAAAATATCTATTTAGGTCCATTGCCCATTTTTTGATTGGGTTGTTTATCTTCCTTTTGTTAAGTTGTATGAGTTCCCTGTAAATGCTGGAGATTAAACCCTTATTGGAGATAACATTGGCAAATATGTTCTCCCATGCAGTGGGCTTTCTTGTTGTTTGGGTCAACTGTTTTTGAAGGAAGGCTCTACAAAGCAAGCAGTCATACAATACTTCTGTTCCTATCTTACTGGCCTGACTTTGGTCATATTGTCATACCCAAACTTAGGAGGAGGCTGGGAAATGTAGTATTTTACATGAGTAGCCAAGGACCCTGATAAACCTTAGGTTATATTACTGTGGACAAGAAATTAAGGGATCTCAAAGGAAAAAACAGCCTCTGCCACAAAGCCTTTATGGTAATTTCTAAAGCTGTCAATATGGCTAATCTCAATAAGGACTATTCCTGTTTCTTTGGGCCCTTGTCTTGCTTATTCCAGAGTGAGAGTTAAATCTGAGGTCAACTCTAATTGTAATGTTGAACAACGTTATTTTGGAGCATGTGAAATCAACCTGTGGCTTTGTAATGAATAATTTTATTGCTTCAGGGACAGAAAGCCTCCTCACATCCATGATTCATCTATATGGAGGCATAAATGCCCTGCTTTCTCCCACAACCCTGGGTCAGTGCTGAAGGGTCGTCCTACCTACAGAACTCTCAATGGTTGTCTGAGGCTTCCCTGAGCCTATATCACAGATGCCACCACACACACACACACACACACACACACACACACACACACACACACACACACACACATATACTTGCCTGCCCTGCTTTATCCCCAAGCCTACTCCTTCAAAAACATTTCACAACAAACCTGTGTACACTAGTCTCCATCTCAGAGGCTGCTTCCCCAGGGGATGAATGAATCAAACAACCAGCTGAAATCTATATTAGATCACTCTCCAGTCATATTTCTTGCACTTGTCAACTGTTCTATAGGGCAGTTCTCAGCCCACCATGCCAGTCAGTAAGCATCTCTCTGCTTCTGATAGAGATGAGCTCTGCTCAGCTCTCCTCTCCCATCCTGGGAATCCTTCCGGATATTCCAGGAACCCTCTTTGTGGGAGCAGGTGCTCACTGGGTCATTATCATCTTTAGAAAGAATGTGCAGGAGAGCTGGAATCTGGCTACCTGTGTTCCATCTCTGCTCTGCCATATCCAGGCAGCAGGGTGCTGGCTGAGACAATTTCCACCTCTCTAACATGAGGATAGCCACCTCTGCTTCACAGGTTTATTGGGTTAATAATCTAATTTGGTTTAACCAGCTTTTCGATGCTTTCCAGAATACTTCTTGTATACCCCAGGCTGGGGTAAAATTTACTTGCCCAAATGGTCAAAGACATGCTTTGAATTTCTTATTGAACCCTGAGAAGTTCAGGGGGTTTTCAAAAGAAATGTTCAAAACAGCCCCACTGTGTTGGAGCCTCTTATTTTTCTGGTGGTGGCCACCTTTTCCTTTGGCTCCTGGCCTCTCTGTCACAGTGTGGACCTGTCAGAGTTCAGTGTCTGACCTTGTGTGGCCACTCCAGTTGCTGGGTTATTCTCTCACCCTTTGTCGCCTCCAGGCCCAGCAATTGTTTTTGACTCAGGAAAACATGGAGATTTCATGAGAACATCAACCAAACCACTGATGTAACCTCTGCCCAACTGGAAGACCTGAGAATAAAGCAGGGTCCCTCCACTAGAAGCATCGGCAGGAAACTTGTCAGAAATGTGAATTCTGTGGCCCCAACCCAGATTTACTGAATCAATAGCTCTGAGATCCAGACTCAACAGCCAGCCCTCCAGAGGAATCCTGTAAGTTTGAGAGTCACGGCTAGAGGAGGTGGCCCAAAGGATATAAACAAGAGGGCTTTCCTTGAGAACCTTGCACATTAAATCCCCACCCCCACTCCATGCAAGTGGCTGTTTGGGGCATACTTTCACCCAACCGTGTTTTCTAATATTGGTTCTATGCCTTTGAAAAAAAAACAACAACTACACATTTGTAAAAATTTTAGAGTAAATAAATATTGTACTTCGCAAATCTTTTCCTACCTTTCCTCAGCATTCTGACAATAAATAAATAAATAAATAAATAAATAAATAAATAAATAGTTATTCAACTTTTAAGCCACATGATCTGGAAATGATTCCAGCTGCTGACAGTGGATCTGATTACCACACTGTAGGCAATAAAGGGCTAGCTAACCTGCCTTTATTTGCTTTCTGCTCAAGATAAACATTTATCACCAGGTGTATTGATTAACACCATATCACTTCCCTCCTTACACTTTCACAAAAGAAACAAGCTCCCCTGGGCACTCAAACCTTTGTGGGGTTCAAGAGATACCGAGTGCTCCTACAGCTATGAAGCCTGTGAGCTTCAGGAAGGTATGGGACCCCCCTGCCAAGGAGAGGCCAGTCACCATCCTCCAGAGCTGGTTTGTGCATCAGTGATGCTTTTCCAATGGGAGCCGATCAAGGAACAAAATGATTGTGACAGAATGAGACGTGGAGTCCCCGGTAGGATGTATAGGGCTTTAGAAACTGGCATTGCTCAAGTGCAAAATCCCTGCTAAGAATGTCTACATTATTCATGACCTGGAAAATAAGCTGTAAATAAACCTTGCATTTCCTGAAGTTTTGCTTTGGGTTTTTTGTTTTGTTTTGTTTTTATGTGTTTTTGCCAAGTATGGGAAAACAGGGCTAGAGAGAAATCAGAAATATTGGCTTGATTTACCATTTATGAAAAACATTAATGAGTAACTATGATCTATGAGTGTTTTAATATTTGTCACTGCCTCAGTTCCTACCTAGAAGTGGGTGAAGTACAAATTATAAATAAATGGATTGATTCCCCACTAACTCTTTCTGTGATCTTCTGTTTTTGTTAATAAACCATTCTTGTAGCTAATAATGTGGGTTTAGCATCTATACAACTGGATAATTAAATAATCTATATTTTAAAATCATAATTATGCATCCCTAGAAGGGTATTTTTATCAGTTAAACATAGTATAAAGAGGTTGATTTGTGGTTAATTATGTACTGTGACTAACCTACCCTAACCTATTGTTTTTATTTATTTTTTTAAATTTCTTTATTGATTAAGGTATCACATATTTGTCCTCATCCCCCATTCCCATCCCACACCCCTCCCCACACATGCCCCTACCCCCCTGTTGTCCTTAACCGCTGGTTAGGCTCATATGCATGCACACAAGTCCTTTGGTTGATCTCTCCCCTTTACCCCCACCCTCCCATGCCCTCCCTCTGAGGCCCGACAGTCTGATCCATGTCTCCTTGTTTCTGGGTCTGTTCTTGTTCATCAGTCTATGTTGTTCATTATTTCCCCTAGATGAGTGAGATCATGTGCAATTAGAAATACACTTATAAGAACCGAAAATGAGAAAAGCAATAATGGTTATGCTGACAGGCAAATGAATCAGTCTGTAGTGAGTTTCTTTCTGGGCCAACAGTTCTTTTGAGACCCAATTTTAATGTCCAACAGTTCCTTATGTGTACATGTCAGCCATGACATTTCAGTTCTGGATGGTGGACAAATGGTGGTAATGCAGGTCCGACTCTCTCTGGTTTGGTCCTGGGCAACCTGCAGTGACGCACAGCTGCTAACTGCTAGTATGGCAAGGCCACATCAGCATCTTCCATCTCTGGACTGCTTCTCTTCTGTCTTCATGGCTGGAGTAGTCCTGTCGATTCCTCTCTGTTGCTGGAATCCACACGGTCTCGGAGTTGTTTTCTGAAAATATACAAACATATTCTCGACCAAAAGTTAATAAAGGAATATTTTCTATAAATTTGACTTGGGATCCTATTTCATTTTTTGCCCACTAACCTATTGTTTTTAAAACAAAATGTTCTGACAGTAAACTTGTTTCCTATTTCTCTCTCCCTCTCTCTCTCTCTCTCTCTCTCTCTCTCTCTCTCTCTCACTTTCTCTCTCTCAGTTCTGGAGAGAACCTTGGAATCTGTCCTATAAGGGAGCTAATGTGAAAAAGCGGCATTGGGTCTGCACCTCTGAGTCCATGTAGAGCCAGTGTGTGACATTAGGATCAGTGACTGCAATTGTTTCTTCATGTTTTTCTGCAAATAAAAATGTAACATATAAAAAATGTTTAAACTACAAATTTAAAAGTTGTCCTTTTTAAAAACTTTCTAAAATTTTTTTAACCTTTATTTTTAGATAATGAGATAATTGTAGATTCCTGTGTCATTATAAGAAATAATACAGACATCCCATGTACCATTTAGCCAATGGTAAAGCCTTGTAAAATTATTATATAATATCACAAGGATATTGACATTGATATAGTCAAGATATAAAACATTTCCATCACTACAAGGATCCCTCATGTTGTCCATTTTTGTCCAAGCCCATGTCTTTCCCATCTTGCCCTCTCGTTAATCCCTGGAAAAAAATGACTAATCTGTTCTTCACTTCTACAATTTTGTCATTTCAAGAATGTTCTATAAATGGAGTCATAATACTATGCAATCTTGGAAGATTGAATTTTTTTCTCTTCAGTATAATTCTCTGAAATTCATCCAGATCATTGCATGTATCAATATTTTCTTCCTTTTTTATTGCTGAGTAGGATTCCAATGTATGAATGTACTACATTATATTTAACAATTCACTCATTAAAGGACATCTAGATTGTTTTAGGTTTGGCTGTTATAAATAAAGCTGCCACAAATATCCGTGCATAGATTTTTATGTGAACACTAGAGGCCTGGTGCATGGATTTGTGCACCAGTGGGGTCCCTCGGCCTGGCCTGCGCCCTCTTGCAATCCGGGATGCCTTGGGGGATGTCCAACTGCTGGTTTAGGCCCAATCCCCACAGGCCAGGCCGAGGGACCCCACTGGTGCACAATCAGGGCTGGGGAGGGACCACGGGAGGGCTCCAGGGCATGTCCAGCCCATCTCGCCCAGTCCCAATCGGCCAGACCCCAGCAGCAAGCTAACCTACCAGTCAGAGAGTCTGCCTCCTGGTGGTCAGTGCATGTCATAGCAACTGGTTGAGCGGTCAAATGAATAGTCGGACACTTAGCATATTAGGCTTTTATTATATAGGACTAGGGGCCTGGTGCACGAAATTCGTGCACTGTAGAGGGGTCCCTCAGCCCAGCCTGTCCCCTCTCACATACTGAGAGCCCTCAGGGGATGTCCTACTGATGGCTTAGGCCTGAGTCTGGCCTCCCTTTGCTTGAGGCGACCAGGCTGATCAGGGGAAGGCGCCAGCCCCATCACCCTGCTGCAGAGTACGATAATGAAATAATCATTTTTTTTTTTTTTTTAGAAACTAAGCAGAACACATCTATTTAAGTGATTGTAGAATCCTTCAGAACAGTCACTTTGAAAGATTAAGCTCTTCTTTTGTTCAAATGGTTTAGGAACTTGTACCACACCCTGCCAACACCCCTGCCCCACCCCCTTAGCCCACCCCAGGGGTCATCTGCCAAAGGATCCAAACACGCAAGAGGCTTTCACCCTCTCTTTGCCTGAAGGAATTCTCCAGCACAGCATAAGCAGCGTGTTTAGGTGCATGTGGAGCAGGCTGAAATCTCTGAGCTGCTAACATCATAGAAGTAGCCACTAATCCAACAGAGCAGGGGTTTAGTAGATCAATACCCAACTTCTCACCCTTGGTAGGATGATTCTGAGGCATAATCTGCACAGTTTCTCAGAAACTTTCTAGCTGATTTGAACCCTAACTGCCCACAGTTTGTGTTTTAAAATAACAGAGTGCCCCCCAAAATGTATACACACTTTGAATAATTATAAAAGAACTAAAAAGGCAGTGTTTATTAAAATACATTTCATTTTCAAAATGTAATAGAATCTACAGATGAAGTGTGTACACCTTTTTTCGGACACCCTGTATACGTAGATGTATGTATATATAGAAAAATGTATACACTAACAGCTGATGGTTCAATTGATGTTACTTTCTTTTCAGATTTAACCATTAAATAGAAAAAGATATCCTGGTGAATATTCAAGACTGAGGCACAGAAGGGAAGTGAGACTAACTTTTATCTTTGTGGGGAACTAGATTGTCTGGATTTCATTCCCAGCCCTGCAACTGACTGTGTGACCTTAGGCAAGTTACTTGACCTCTCTGTAAACAGCATCTATCTTATGGTTCACTGTGAGGACAAGAGTAGTAAGTATATGAAAGTGCTTAGAATGTCTGGCACATAATATGCATTGTATAAAGGCTAGGTATTATTTTTTTATATGTTTTGTTTCTTGTTGTTATTTCAAAATGTGTACCATATGTATGTATTGAATTTTTCAAAAATAAATAACTTGAGAATTCTAATAGACATGTGAAAGAACAGTTTTCTGACAAAAAAATCAATCAGTAATCATTAGTTCAGCCACAACTGCATTTTTTTCAGTGGGTACGATGGGGTACTTGATCCATATTGGTAACTTTAAAAAACTTAAGGAATGCAATTATATCTTTTTTTATTGTCAAATAACATAAAGAGGAAGAAAAGCCCTTGGGGATGTACGAATAGCTGATTTTTCAGTTTATCCTCATAAGGAAGCTCCTCAATGCCAGTGTCACAATCATGCTCCTCATAATCTTGTATTTCTGGTTTGGCTGCGAAAGTGTTTTTATTTAACTATGATTTTTATGTTCTAAGTAATTCAGGCAACAGCAATACCACCTGTCTGTAAACATTTGAAAGAGTAACCCAATTATTTATCAGCTGAGAAATAATAAATGACTCCCTAAAATCATTTGGTGTCTGAAGTCCTCAATGGGCGCCTGTACTCAGAGGTAACCAAGTCTCCCCTGCAGCTGGGGCCTCTAGCCACACCATCTCCATCAAAAAAATTCAGAGCTTAGGACTGATGAGGAAGCATGCAGAATAACACCCCCCCAAACCCCCAACATGCACACTAATAGATTACAGTAGCTTGGCCAGGGTGTTTTGGGCTGGAAGCTGCTAACGTTTATTCTGTGGCAGCATCAACTGGACGAGGAAAGCAGCACCCCACACCCCGCAGCTGTGTTTGAGTTGACATTCACCAACTCTGGAATACATTCGAGTGTAAAGACCTCACAGGGTTGTGGGTGTGTTTGTTTGTTTGTTTGTTTTCCCTTTAACTGGGAATCCAGCAGAATGCTGCATTTAAATATCAAACATTGCAAAAAAATATATCAAACATTGGTACTCATTTCAGCGGTAGTGTTAGTTCGGATGAAATGTCTTCCTCATTGTAGCTAATTGCTTGAATATCTGCAAACGGGTATACTCTTTGTAGAAATGTACGTTGTCTTCTTTTTATAACTTTATTTCATGTTCTGTTCATTGCTGGTATTGACTCAAAGGGCCTTTATCACCTCGCACTGATAATCTGTGCTTTATGGCTGCTGGTGTGATAGGGAACAGTTGAAGCAGCGTGCAGTCATACACACATATAAATATTTGAACAGGAAAAAGAAAGTCTGACTGATGGAGGCCAAGAAGAAATGCATTTAAACAAATAATGCCACTAGAGGGAACTTGACTCTAACCCAGGACTAGGCAAGGTCATCCTCTCTTTGCACTGCTTGGAAGGTGGGCAAAAGTGCCATGGCTGACTGCACAGAGTCGGGCCACACCAGGCCCCAGGGCACGGGTGCCTAGTGGGGTCCACTCTGGCTATAACGTCATTGCTGCAGCTTGCTGATCAGGATCGCTAAAATCATCCCTCTGAAAAGAATACATTTGCTCCTGCTGGGAGTTAAAGACCTGAAAGGTTTTAATCAGTTCACTCTTTGCGTTTGGTTGCCACATGTCACTGCAGGCAGGGTTCAAAGAACATGATGCTGTGTCTCCCTTCCCCATTTTTGCGTGGGGGCTTCCCCCCGCTTTTTGCACCTCTTTTGAACAATTAAAAATGAGTGCAAAGTGGCATGTGACTTAGAAAGTAAGAGCACCAGGAAGCAAAACTGGAGGCAAACAGAGCAGCTAATTTTGCCAGGCATAGCTGGTGCTGGCCACGGTTGTCCCTGACAGCAGGCTGACTAGGAACCACCTGTGTTTGCTCACTAGCTTTCCCCAATCTGCGAGAAAATGGCCTGGGCTGGTCACATGGCAGCCAGATAGGCCAGGCAGCATGGGAATACAAAAGCCAGAGCTTTTAGCAGAGTTAATCATTAATGCGCCTTTTCTTTGTCCCATTCAGGAGTGCTGACAGGGCTTTGATAGCCAGTGTTTGCCATTGGGCGGCTGCAGTCACAGCCAGGTACCAATGAGCCCCTGGCTCCCTCGCAGCATAGTGCCAGCAGAGCCTGATCTGGACCTGGGCACTGCCCTCCACCCGGATCCTGCCCCCTGAACACACCACCTAGCCCCAAGTTGGACCCCACCCCCTCTGGGCCTCCACCTACCCAGCTAGAGTCCTGGGTGTTTCTGCGTGTTTTCTGCCAGAGTCCAGCACAGCAAGGCTAGGAGATGTAATTAGGAAACCCCTAATCCTACCTTCCCCGTGTGTTATATTTCCCCCAACCAGAAAAAAGGCTAAACTGAATCTGGCTTTGTTTTTTTGTTTGTTTTATATATTTTTATTTATTTCAGAGAGGAATGGAGAGTGAGAAAGATAGAAACATCAATGATGAGAGAGAATCATTGACTCTTGACTGGAATCGAACCCAGGACCCTTCACTCCACAGGCCGACGCTCTATCCACTGAGCCAAACCAGTTAGGGCTGGCTTTGTTTGTTTTAATGTGGACCAGGAAGGGACTACTCTGGTATAACAGCAATGGAGTATTATGTTCTCAAAACTTAGCTTAGAGAATCACCCACGAGTATATTATGAAATTTCCATCTCAGGAACTAATATGCAGGTGTCCCTGACAACTTTTTTTTTTTTTTTTTATGGAAAGCCCTCAGAGTAAGTAGCTTGTGTGTCAACAGACTGAAGTTAGGGTAAATGGGAACCACATGAAAACTTCTTGCTACCTGTCCGTTTATCTGACTCTGTGAAGCTGCCTCCCTCCTAGGAACAAGATCTCCAAACCCCCCAAATCTATGCTTTTGCCTCCAGCTTTGGAAAATGTTCTTTGGGTTTGTGCAGCCAACTTCCTGCCAGTCCCTTGAAAACATAAGCTGGCTGTTAAGATATAAACCATGAATGTCCCATTGTCCTTTCAGAAGAGTTCAAAACAAGTGAATAAAAAGTACATCTTTGAAGCCTGGCTTACAAAGAGACAGAGATTTTAAACTTTTCAGCCATTAAAGGCCGGATCTTTTTTCTAGGAGCTGAGTACATGGACAGTTTGCTGACTGTTGATTGTGCATGAGGTCATTATCAGTAAACACATTACACTCGAAACATGGCACTACTGCCTGGCCACTGAGCTCAGTTGGTTGAGTGGCGTCCCATACGCCAAGAGGTCGCAGGCTCGATTCCCAGTCAGGACACATGCCAGGATTGCAGGCTCGATCCCCAGTGGGGTGCCCCAGGAGGCAGCTGATCAAAATGTAATCAATAAAAATGTATTTAAAACAAATCATGGCACTACCATGTGTTTATATCTCTCCCATTGGGCAGAGTCAAAATGCCTTTAAAGATTTTATCCAATTGGTCTTTACAAAGTCTAGGGCATACTAGACGATGACAGATCTTATTGCCATCTTTTTTCTTTTTCTTTAACAGATGAGGAAGTGAAAGTTGACTGACTTGCTTTATCGTCTTGGAACTGTAACAATAGACAGATAATTAGAATCCCAGAAGGATTAGATTGTGCAACCAGTGTTTTGAGATAGACTAGCTGCTTGTTATTGCATCCTGTGCCCTGCAGCCTGGTTTTATTCTTTTTTTTTTTTTCATAGCCATAAAAATGCTTTATTTTAGGGGCCTGAGTTTTACTCCAAGTATACTATAATGTGCCTAATACAGAGTGGGATTTAATATGCTATTCTTTCTTCATATAATATAGAATTCCATTGTATTTTAAAATATTGATTAAAATATTAAATCACTCAATTACTTTATGTTCAAAAGTTCTGAACATCTTTTTTATTTTATTTATTTTTATTTTATTTAATTAATTTATTTTTTAAATTTCTTTATTGATTAAGGTATCACATATTTGTCCTCATCCCCCCATTCCCATCCCACACCCCTCCCCATGCATGCCCCCAGCCCCCTGTTGTCCTTAACCACTGGTTAGGCTCATATGCATGCACACAAGTCCTTTGGTTGATCTCTCCCCTTTACCCCCAACTTCCCCTACTCTCCCTCTGAGGCCCGACAGTCTGATCCATGCCTCCTTGTTTCTGGGTCTGTTCTTGTTCATCAGTCTATGTTGTTCATTATTTCCCCTAGATGAGTGAGATCATGTGCTATTAGAAATACACTTATAAGAACCGAAAATGAGACAAGCAATAATGGTTATGGTGACAGGCAAATGAATCAGTCTGTAGTGAGTTTCTTTCTGGGCCAACAGTTCTTTTGAGACCCAATTTTAATGTCCAACAGTTCCTTATGTGTACATGTCAGCCATGACATTTCAGTTCTGGATGGTGGACAAATGGTGGTGATGCAGGTCCGATTCTCTCTGGTTTGGTCCTGGGCAACCTGCAGTGACACACAGCTGCTAACTGCTAGTATGGCAAGGCAACGTCGGTGTCTTCCATTTCTGGACTGCTTCTCTTCTGTCTTCATGGCTGGAGTAGTCCTGTTGATTCCTCTCTGTTGCTGGAATCCACATGGTCTTGGAGTTGTTTTCTGAAAATATACAATCATATTCTCGACCAAAAGTTAGTAAAGGAATATTTTCTATAAATTTTACTTGGGATCCTATTTCATTTTTTGCTCAAATGATTTACCTTTGGCTTGTTTTGTCACCTTGTGTGTTTTTCATAGGTGTCTTGCTTTTAGCCTTACAATTAGTTTTCTAAAGTATCAATTTTCTACATGTAATTTACTTACAGGATATTTTTCCTTACATGATATTCTTCTACTATCCCCCCCCCCCCCTTTCTTGATTTAAATATTAGGAGGCTTTTGAAAATTTTATAATGTAGTCTTGATGGCTTTTAAGCTTTAATTTTTTGCACTGTAATATTACTGTTTTAGGTTCATTACATGGTGCGCAATTTTATCATGAGATGAACTACCAATGAAAATTTTAGTTAACACTTTAGGAACACCTTTTTGTCCAGTACAATTAATTTTTCTAGCATATTCGCTTGTTTCAACTAGCCAATTTAAATTCGCCTGAAAACTTGACTACTATTTTACTGTCAAATTTATTACTCTAACAACAATCTTATTTTACCCTGTAAATATTAGTGGAAGGGATTATTTGCCTTCTTGAGTAGGTCCTGAGCATTCCTGGTGGTAGGCTGGATTTAGATATCATAAACCCACTTCCCCACACCATGGGTACAAGACAACTCAAACAATTCTTGTTGGAGTGAGAGGGCAGCTGCTGTCGGCCAAGTCTCTGTCGGTCACCTGGGTCCTGATCTGAGCTGGCCATGGGAAGCACAAAGCAGCCATGGGGGCAGGAGACCTCCCTCAGAAGGGGCTAGGGTTTAGGCACCTGCAATGTTGGGGGGGGGGTGTTCTTAAGGAAATTATTTAACTTCTCTCAAGTTCACTAGTTGACTACTATGGATTCCACAACACTTAGCTCTGGAGGGAATAAGAAAGACAATATGGTCCCTGCTATTGAGAAGCAGCTCAGAAAACAAGACTCGCACCGCATATAAATACAGCAGCAGAAGAAAATGGGTGTCGCATTCAAGTGCCATGGGATGAAATGCCTAAATCCTTACATCCTGGTAGACTTTACCCCAGATCTGAAAACTCTCCACAGGCAGAAAAAGCTAGTGATTTCAGAACCCCTGGGTGTTAGAATGTGGAAAGCTTCCAATTCAAATAATCTTATCAGTTAACATAATGAGCAGGGTCTGTGGCATGATCAGCCTTTACTTTTTAAAATGCTCGTCATTCAGGGAGCATAACAAAAATATATACCCTACATTGTCCATCTCTTCACGGGTTTATCAACCACAGATTTGTGTTTAAGCTTACAGTTGACTCTACAATAAAAAAAAAAATCCATCTTTGTTCCTCTACATGTGCAGTGGCTGTAGAATACAATCTTTAGCTTTAAAAGGGGGCAAAGCTGTTGGTTAAGTACAAATTCAAATATATTTCAGTGTACACAAAGGACATAAGTAAAAAACATTGTTATTTTGGGGGCAAAGTTATCTTATTTACTCCTTAAAATTTAACTGGTAATTAAATGGACATTTGAGGCAGATAATGACGGCTAAATTGATGTATTGATAATGATGCATTGATTGTAATTAATATTGACAGTCTCCTTGAATTGTTAAAATGGAGAGATTGGATCTGGGTTGTTCAGTCTTATTTCCTGGTGGGACAACAGAAGTCTTAGTTTAGGATATCCCAAGAGCAGCCCCTAAGTCAAGAATCTGTGTGTGTGTGTGTGTGTGTGTGTGTTTGGAATGTGAGCCCAGGAAACAGAGTGGGTGAAAAGAGAAGTGAGACAGGGAAGGGAGGACAGATTACGCTCACACACTGCTGTGGATGACTGGAGCTTAACCCTGTAGGAACACCCACAGAGAACCTGCACAGAAACCCCCCCAGTATTGTCCCATTAATGGGAAAGGAACCTGGGTTATTGGACCGCCAGCTCCTGTCCTTCATTGTTTGAGGGTCCTTCCTGGAGGTGGATACTCTCCAACACTCTGACCACCCCACGCATTGGGGAGCACACTCCTCGGCTCCAAGAATACCCTTGCACAGAGGAGGCATCGATATGTGAGAAAACTGTCTCCAAGTGAGCTCTGATGGGCTAAGGGTATATGGGCAGGGCATGTACAGCATCAGTTACAACAGACTTCCCTGAGGCACAAGTGGAGGGAAGGGAAAGGAGGTTCATGATTGGGGCCAGTTGAGGTCAACACAACTTGTAGGCAGAGCCCTAGTCATGGAAACATCTAAACATTGGATAATAAGATAAGAAGGTTGATCTTAGATCAACCACAGTTCTCTTTCATGCCTTCTTCTTTTTTTATATATATATATTTTATTGATTTTTTACAGAGAGGAAGAGAGAGGGATAGAGAGTTAGAAACATCGATGAGAGAGAATCATCGATCAGCTGCCTCTTGCACCCCCCCCCACTGGGGATGTGCCTGCAACCAAGGTACATGCCCTTGACCGGAATTGAACCTGGGACCTTTCAGTCCGCAGGCCGACGCTCTATCCACTGAGCCAAACCGGTTTTGGCTCATGCCTTCTTCTTGCAATACAAGTATATTCTAGCTTGGAGGGACAGGCTTCAAAAGACCTTGAGGCTGCAGGATTTACTTTAAAAAGTGTAAGAAGGCCCTCATCAGCTCTGGGAGGTTCCATTGCAAAGGATTTGCATGTGGCCATGTGGGCCATATGGGTCCTTGTTGGAGCTCATCTTCCCAGGAGTGTGGGGAGCTCATTTGGATTGGCTGTGGTCATCCTAGAATGAAGAACCAGGAAGTGGAATAAGTGCATTTATACATTCATGTTCTTAGCATGTTTAAACTCCTAACATCTCTCTGTTTGCAGTCATTTTTAGACATTTCCTTCAATGAAGCCATGCCCTTGCAGCAGCTCATGCCTTCTATCAGTGATTCTCAGTGTGCACCCTGGACCAGCAGCACCAACATCAGCTAGGAACTTATGAGAAATGCAAATTTTCAGACTCTACCCAAGACCTACTCTTTCAGAAACTCTTATAGTGAGGTCCAGGGATCTGTGTTTTAACAAGCTCAGGGGAATCCTGTGACCTGCTAAAGTATAAGAACCTCTGGTGGGATTGTTCCAGGGGACTAGAATCTCTGCCCCACCTCCTCAGTTTTATATATTTTCCTCACCATATTTCTCAGCTTTAAATGCGACTCAAAGATATAATAACAATTTAATAATCGCTTTCCAGAAAGAGGGGAGGTTATCCTGATTGCACTGTACACATCCTAAATTTATATGCCAATACATGAAATTGGAAATAACACCCATCTGGGAAACACAGAAACACACGCATTTGGGATGCCCCATATCTGACTCTAACAGCCTAAGGCTCTTAAAACAGTGGTTCCCTCTAGGTCTGTTTTTTTCCCAGGATACAATCTAGAACACAAGAGAAAAAGAGTCAAGATAAGTTGTTCTTCCTGTGGAGTGGCAAGAAATTCCAGCAAATTCAGTGGTGTGCTCAGCACAGGAAGGAGGGAGACTATGTCAAAAGTGCAGGCACTCACCTCACTGTTTAACCCCATGCACTACAAACCCCAGTGAGGGGAATGGGGACCTGCGTTTTTCTGATAACCTTCCCCAGGCCTGTGTGCCTCTCAGGATATAAGTATCTCACCCTTGGGTTTTAAGAAGGCGTGTTTGCTTACACAATAGCCCCTACATGCAAGCTGTTGCTCCAGTTCAACTGAATACCTGTTATCTATACGGACTGAAGGGAATGCTGGCCCCTGGGACCCACTGAAAAGGAGCAATGTCAGTCTCCAGTGAGGCCCTGCTGATGGGATTTTAAGGATAAATTTGACTACACAGATGTTGCAGGTTGGGTTCTGTAGGAAGCAGTCGCTGAAATGGAAACTAACAAGACATGTATTAGGAATTAAGATATATACTTGCAAGAGGGAAAGAAAGGAAGCAGATTGGGCAGAGGGAATCCCAGAAAAGCTTTAGCGGTCCCCATAGAGAGTTCTGGGACAAGGTTGACCTTCAGGGTGTTTCCCACTTGGTTGGGGATAAGAGTCGAGTCTTTACCTCCGTGTTAATCAGGCACATGCTAAGAGATGCCCCTGGAAAGGGGCACAGCCTTAGGCCAAGCAGTTCTTCAGCCCTAGAACAATGTTTCAAACATAAAATATATATTCTGGATGATTTCATGCACATCTAAATTTGAAAGTTTACCTGTGATACACTCTTAGGATAAACCTTAAACCATTAACCCATTTATAACACCAAACTGGAAACAATCCAAGCGTCCATCAACAGGTGAAGGGAGAAACTGTGGTACATCCATACAATGGAGTACTACTCAGCAACGAAAAATGATGAACTGATGATACGAGTAGCAACATAAACGAATCTCAAAAACACCATGCTGGCTGAGAGGAAGCAGGCTCTAAAGCCTGCATACCATATGGTTCCACTTATATAATGTTCTAAACCTTGAAAAACTAACTTATGCTAAAAACTTTAGGAACAGCAGTAGCCTTGGGGGGAAAGGCAAAACAAAAGAGACTGGGAAGGAACAGGAGAGAACTTTCTGGGGTGATCGGAATGTTCAATCTTGGTAGGGAGTTGGCTTACAGAGATGTCTATATTTATCCCAATTCAGTGGCTGGTGAAAGAAAGATTAGTGATTTCACTATATGTCAATTTTTACCTTAAAAAACTGCAAGCAAATATTGAACTTTAGTCATAATAAAACGCATGCTGTTGTGGCTAGGGATGAAATGCCTGGTTGTGTAAAACTTAATTTGAAATGCATGAGGAAAGATGACAGATATGTAGAGCGGTGTGTGAGAAAGTAACTAAAGGGAAATTTTAACAACTACAGGATCTGGGTGGTGTATATGTGGGTGTTCATAGAAACATTCATTCAACTTTACTTTTGAAGGTTTTCATTACATAATCACAGGGAACAGTCACTAGAAGTAGTTTGCTCTCTCCCATTGGTAAACCTCCCTCCCTGCTTAGTGATCACAATCCCTGAGCCATGATGGCAAAATCCCTCTTCTTCTACACAAAACTTGTTGGAGCCTTTTATATGAGTGAGGGGAGAATTTCATGATTACTTTGGAAGAACATAAATAAATGGCACTGTTTGGTTTGTACAGGAACCAAGTTTTTGCGTCTATTTAGAATGTGCTAGGTTACTTCCTCAAGATCAATCATTGAAAATCCAGGACAAAGAGAGAGGTTCTTCCACAATCTCTAGACATAGACACAGTGTGCCTCTCTCTGCCCCCAGTGAAGAGAATGCTTAGAACAACAAGCTCATGGGCTCTGTTCCATATTTTTTATATATTTTTATTGATTTTAGAGAGGAAGGGAGAGGGAGAGAGAGAAACATCACTGATGAGAATAATTGATTGGCTGCCTCCTACATGCCCCCTACTGGGGATCAAGCCCACAACCTGGTCAGGTGCCCTGACTGATAATTGAACCATGACCTCCTGGTTCATAGGTCGATGCTCAACCACTGAGTGACACCTCCCGGACTCTGTTCCATATCCTGAATTAAAACAAAATGATCCTCATTTGTTATGGACTAATTGTTTATTTATGTTCCCCTAAAATTCATATGTTGAAGCTCTAAGTCCCAAAGTGATGATATTTACAGGTAGGGCCTTTGGTAGAGAATTAGGTTTAGATAAGGCTATGAGGGTGGGGTCCTCATGATGGGATTAGTGTTCATATAAGAAGATATCAGAGAGCTTGCTTGCTTTCTCTGCCCTTTTGTCTCTATGTCTCTCTGCCAAGTGAGGATACTAAATGCCATGAAGAGAGCGCTCATCTGACACAGAGTCTCTGAACACTTTGTCCTTGGACTTTTTGACCTCCAGAACTGTAAGATATATACATATGTTATTTCAGTCACCTAGTCTGTGGTATTTTGTTATAGCAGCCCAGCCAACTAAGACACCATTGTTCTGAATAAACTGCCAATATTCAGGCTCATTCTGAAGACCAGGCTGCACTAAATGGCTTTAAATTTTCTCACTATTTAGTCCCCATTGGTAAATTACCCAACATTGTCATTCTCTGGTTTTATAAGGTGGTAGAGTAAAGCATGCCCTGAGGTGGAATCTATCATGGATAGTGCAGAGCCCAGGAGCAAAGGGATAGGAAGGATCCCGGTCCAGTATCATGGAGGTGATGCTGGTTGGTTTGTTGTCAGTCATGCTATAGAAGTAACTTCCAAAGGCTGAAGGCTGCAGCAATTGATTATGGAGAAAGGCCAGAATTAAGACTGCCTTAGACATAGGTTCATACAAGTGAGAAGGGATAGAGGTGACAATGGAGACCTCAGTGACCTTGGAAAACCCGAAAGGGAAGCATGAAGGAGATACTGAGAACAGAAACTGCTAATATTTATTTATTGAGCTCTTATTGGTGCCAAACACTACTCTACAAACTTTACACTTAATTCTTAAAACTCAAAAACTCCATGAAATAGGTGTGACTATCACTTCCATTCAGCAGACAAGGAAACAGACTCAGAGATGAGAACTGCTCAGCATTACACAGCCACAATGTGAGCTGAGTGGGGCCAGTCTTCTGGACCACTCCACACATGAGCTCAGTGTACATCTCTGCGCCTCTGCTTCTCATCTGTCCAGTGATGGCAATGATGGCAACTGAACAGGGGTGCTGTGAAATGGGGTAATGGATATGACTGTTCTGGAATATGAAAACCTCTCCACAAGTATCAGAAACAGTTTTTGTTATTTTTCTCCGCTGTTGTAGAGAAGACAGGTTGTTCTTCCATTGACTAAGTGTCCCAGGCATGACACAGTGGAAGCTCCTTTATCCCAAAGAGGAATAGATGGCTGTTGGTCACGCAAGTAGAGTTAAAGCCTCATACACTCTCCCTAGAATGAGTAATGATTTCACAGGCAGATGGCTTTGGTAATGAAACGCTGAGAGGATTTCCAAGAAACACCTGCCTGCAAATAGGGGGCCCCCCAGCCACTCATCTTGCCATATTGTGTCCTCAGCTGCAGAAAGCTCCCAATGATGATGGTTCATAACCTTTCTCTTCTTTAGAGCAAGGTCACAGGTGTTATGCTTGGGTAATCTGATGGGCACCTCACCCTCTTGATAGCAGCAGCTGCCTTTCCCACGTGGCCTACTTGTCCTCATTTAGAACCTGAGTGGTGTGGGTAGAGACAAGAGACAACACGGGCTGCTTGGAACACACCTGCTTCAGATCTTGTTTACTGACCTTCTTGTCTCCCACCTCTACCAGGGACCGGGAGCCCTCTGCGTGCTCAGCAGATGTTTTGCTAATGCTGTTTTCACAGGCAAAGCTTTTTTTCTTTCCCTTTTTTATATCAAGGACCCCCAAATAGCTATCCAATGGGCTACTTGCTTCTAAGAACACATTTCCTCTACAAATAGTAGCTTTCATCTGGAACAGCCCACAGACCTGCTTTCTCAGTGCCCATCCCAGCTTCCTCCCTTGTCAAAAGATTTCCTGTGAGAACAACAGAGAAAGCAAAGCAGAAGATATATTTTTGGCCAAATTCTACAGCCTTCTCTAGCTCAATGGCAATCTTCATGAAGCCCCAGTAACCTTCTACCTTCCCCTCCACATGACAGTCCTGGTACCTGAAAGGGTCATTCTTGCCCCTGAAGGAAACCCAGAGCAATTCTAGAAAATTTTAATCACCTCAGTGTAACATCTTTGTCCTATACCAATAGCTGTCTTTTCTACCTACAAAAAGTTTGCCTCTCTCTAAGACCTTGACATGAAAGTGTTTCCTTTGTGATCAGAGTGGTCAGTAAAGCAAGAGTGCATAGAATACTCAGACAGGGGATATTTCAGAAAAGGGGGAATGTAAAGAGGCTGAGAAGGTGTGCAGAGATGATGTAGAGAAGCCCCAAACTATAACTCTTCTTCTTTTTTAAAATATATTTTATTGATTTTTTACAGAGAGAAAGGGAGAGGGATAGAGAGTTAGAGAGTTAGAAACATCGTTGAGAGAGAAACATCGATCAGCTGCCTCCTGCACACCCCCTACTGGGGATGTGCCCGCAACCAAGGTACATGCCCTTGACCGGAATCGAACCTGGGACCCTTCAGTCCACATGCCAACACTCTATCCACTGAGCCAAACCAGTCAGGGCTATAACTCTTCTTATACCATCCTTGAAATGGCTGATATTTTTCTACTGTGCCATGAATAAGCCGTCCCCTTCATCCCCTGTTTAGAGTCTTTGTTGTTTCTCTCCATCACTAGCCACCAAAACATTGACCCTGGGCCCTGATGCTCCCCTCTTAGGGTCAATCAGCCCAGGAGACTTGGGCTTGAAAGCTCACTCAGACAGAAGAAGCTTTCTTTCACTGTCACTTGCATGGGTGCTATCATTGGCCAGTTTGTAAAGGGCATTATTAAAAACTACGGACAAGATCCCAATAACCCATTCTCAACCGCAGAAAACCAACACCAAAACCATGCTCTATAAATGGAGTCACTACATTGTTATTTTGGTACAAGACAGAACACAATTGCTGCCACCCTGTTACCAGGTGAGATGGACAACACACTGGACTTTGAATCAGGACACATGGGTTTGAGTTTCAGTTTTGCCAGTTGCCAGTGTTTTGGGAAAGTCACCAACCTTTTCTCTTTAACTACCTAAAAATAATAGGCATAATCATACTAGCCACCAATAAATGTCATCCATGTGTCTTAGTTAATCTTCACAACAAGTTGGGAGGTAGATGTCTATGGTTCAGATGTATCTACCAAGGGCATAAAGTGTGGGGAGTAGGAAAATGGGATATTTAGAGATCTTCCATTCCCAGGAGAATCCTTCTATAACCACCCCCCAGAAAAGCATCGATTTGTCTCACAATAGAAACCACCTGCAGTCAGCTCAAGGCATTTGCCTTCAAACTATCACCCTCATCAGCAGCCCTCAATGTGCTCTAGTCATCAAAGGAGGCAAAGATATTTTCATGGCCTTGGCTTTGCACTGTCCTCTCAGACCCAGTCTCACTCCTCTTCCCATCCTGCTTTGCTGCATGCCCACCTGATGCTCTGTTCCATGTTCTCTCCTCTTCCTGTGGCTTCTCTCAGCAATGGCCTTGTTATCTACCCCACTTCTGCTGCTTGGACCAAGCAATTTTCTAGGTTTAACAAGTGTGTGATGGTATGTGCTGTTTAGCTGGGAATTATATTCTCCAGAATCCTCTCTCCAGTATTGTTCTGAGTTAGAGGAATTTGCACAAGGTTTGGGCTGTAGAAGCAAAGCAATGACCTTTATTCTCAGATGATTGCTAAAGGGTTGGATCCAATGATGGACAAAGGAGGTACAAGTGTCCCCTGGGGTTTGGCTCTCCCTGATTTTCCTCTGCACTGTGTCCAGCTCTTCTTTCAGATTATCAGCTCTGCTTACCAAGAACTGAATTGGACACCCAGAGTTGTACATACACACAGGAAATAGCTTCCTATATATTTCCCCAAACTCAATAATGGTCCCTCTTCTGTGGGAATTGTGCTTGTCTTCTTAGGTGAACTGGCTGGTAATGCTTCTCTAAACTTCCAACATCCTTTGACACTAACATTCACTGTATCCCTGCTTCTGGTCTTCTGCAACATCCTTGAGGCACTCTTACTTCTGGCTTCCCATGACCATAAAATGGAAAGAGAGAAAAGAACATTGTGGGAGACTATGGGTATAAAAAAATTTTATTCTGCTGCAATATTTTATTTTTTAAAGACTTTTTAAAGTTTATTTTTAGACAGAGAGGAAGGGAGAGGGAGATAGAGTAAAACATCAATGTGAGAGCAAAACATCGATGGGCTGCCTCCTACACGCCCCCTACTGGGATGGAGCCTGAAACCCAGGCACATGGCCTGACTTGGGGAATCAAACCTTTAACTTTTTGGTGGACAGGATGACGCTCAACCAACTGAGCCACACAAACCAGAAAAGCTATAATATAAACCTTTATCTTGAGTTGTCACTACATTTTTCAGAATGCAGGAATCCTTTCACGAGACAGCAAAGACATATCTTATCACCTTATTTTCTGAAACCTTCAAGGTGATCACCATGACAAAACAACTGATGACTGAAGCCCAAATCAGCCACTTCCCACAGCCAGTGATGATTTCTGATACCTGTGCAGGTCTTAGTAAATGTCAAAGGATGGTGCAAAATTCTAAAATAATAATTACCATAAATTAACTCTAAATATAAAGTGTTGAAAAAAGATAGCCAATGGAAAGTGAAGGGAGCTGCAAAATCAAATGATAAAGAAGATACCTTACCTGGGAGGTAAGGAGGTGGATTAGTGAGGTGTTGCTAGAAGCAACACCGGAGTCTGGGTGGCCACACCCAACCTTTCCTGGCTGTAAAGATAGTGTGTCAGATGACAGATGGGCTCCAACACTCGTGGGTGACCTTACCTGGTGCCAGGGAGGTACCTACATTGAGGGGACTTGAGGAACAAGGAACAGCAAACAGGAAGGAATAAAAATGTTTCCTACCAGCAGTGAAGATAAGCCTTTTATAGGGGGCAGGCCGAGCAAGATTTTTAAAAGTTTGCCCCAGAGAACAAAGAAGTCATTCTTCTCCTTTGTTATGTAGTAGGGTGGGAGTGGGAGCAGCGTGAGGAAACCTTTACTCAAAGCTTGCAGGAAACTAAGGCAGCCTTTGAAATTCCCATTTTGAATTGAACAACCAACAATTGATTGTCCTATATCTGCTTGATGTGATGACTGAAGAGACATCCAAAAGTGTCCAGTGGGATAAAGCCACAAGGTGGCCCTCACAGGGCAGTGTGAGTGTTGCTGAGAGCAGATGCCACGTGGGGTGTAAACAAAGTTCTGAAGGGAGAGGAGGCACCGAGGCCTGGAGAATGACACCAGTGGAGGCACAGAATGTGAAGAGGGGCACAACAAATTTGGGGAAACTAGAGTTTGCTTTGCCCAACCTTGTACAGGAGAGTGGAGGGCAATAAAATCAATATATAAGGCAGGACCACATGGGAAGGAATGCTAAGGGAGCAGCAGAGTTTGCAGCCCCTCTCACCTATGGGATGGCAGCTGAGCATAAGCACAACCTGCCTGGGTGTTAAGTGCACATATGATGTAATGCCATTCATAGTCTCAAAACCAGATGATGCCCTCTGTTCCAATGACAGAAAACAGAAGTGTTCCCAAGTAGGCATTACAGGGGGCAAGAAAGTGGCAACATCAGTGAGCAGAGCGTTCTGGGGGCCAAGCACATGATTCTGGTCATCTTGGGTGGGAATGCCCAATCAAGCTATCTGATAAAAGGTTTCTTTTCCTAGTAGCAAGAGGGCAGAGACTGGGGGTCTAGAGAAAAGGGATAGAAAATGGAATTGATTCTGCACTGATTTGTTGAAGACTCTGAGGGTCTCTTATCAGAAATGGACCCCCAGGGCTGCATTACATTATCCTACTGAATGCAGGATTAAAAAAGAAACCAACTGCCCTACCCAGTTTGGCTCAGTGGATAGAACGTTGGCCTGCGGACTAAAGGGTCCCGGGCTCGATTCAGGTCAAGGGCATGTACCTTGGCTGCAGGCACATCCCCAGTAGGGGGTGTGCAGGAGGCAGCTGATTGATGTTTCTCTCTCATCAATGTTTCTAACTCTCTATCCCTCTCCCTTCCTCTCTCTGAAAGATCAATAAAATATATTTTTTTTAAAAAAGAAAGAAACTAACCAATGGACACAGACACTGGGGCGGTGGGGGCTTGCCCAGGGTGGGAATGGCTGGGTGGGGGGAGGCATCGATGGGGGGAAAAGGAGACATATGTAAAACTTTAGACAATAAATAAATTTTTAAAAATTAAAAAAAAAAATAAAAAGAAGCCAACAGTTTATTATCTTAATGCTTCACAGTTAATGTAAATTTGGGGAAACTAGAGTTTGGTTTGAGGACATCTCAGGTTTAAAAATTTTGTTTATTTTGCTTTCCTAGGATGTGTTTTGGGGTCCAGAAAACATTTGCTTGGATTCTTTTTCCATATTACTATTTATATAGTCTAGAAATAATTTTGAAACTGGAGATGCAAATAGGATGCACACTCCACTGAGGTGGAGCACCCTGGACACCCCACCACATGAAGACAGGTTGGGGCAACTACAGAATACAGCTTCCCTGTCCATTCCTTGACTCTGAGGAACACCGAGATGGCGGGCAGATGGATCTTTGAAAACGTATCACTTGCAACTGCTCCGTGATGCAAATCAAACTTTATACACACAGTGAAACCAATAACATTGTTTTTCAAAATTGTTTGCTGAAGCTGACATGATTTGCAATTGTGGTCTAAGACCCCAAATTTAACTTTTTATATAATAAAAGCTAAGTTTATGTGTTAACCATAAAATAATCATATGTATTCTCTTATAATGAGCAAATGTTATAAATATAAAGTAAGAACTAGTATGGCAGCTAGTTATTAAACTAATAAAAGCTCTGTGTTTTGGCTTGTATTCATCGAGGTCTGTGCATAATAATTTCTTTGAAAATAGGAGCATTTTTAAAATTTTTATTTTTCAATTACACTTGACATTCAATATTATTTTGTGTTAGTTTTATGTGTACAGCATAGTAGACAATCATACTCTTTACAAAGTGATCACCAAGATATTTTCAGTACCCACCTGGCACCGTACATAGTTATTACAGTATTATTAACTATATTCCCTCTACTGAGTGACTATTTTGACACTTTGAATTTAAACTCCTATAACCTTCACCTTTTTCACCCAACCCACCAATTACTTTCCCTTCTGACAACCATCGGTCTCTTCTCTGTACCTAGGAATGAGTCTGTTTCTGTTTTGTTTACTTTGTTTTTTAGATTTCAGTTATATGTGACATTGTATAGTATTTGTCTTTCTGTCTCACTTATTTCACTTAGAACCTAGAGGGTATCATCCACTTTGTTGCAAATGGTGAAAATACATTCGTTTTTATGGCCAGGTAATATTCCACTGTATATATGTAGCACAGCTTTTTTATCTACTTGTTGGTCTTGGGCACTGGGTTGCTTCCATATCTTGGCTATTGTAAATAATGCTACAATGAACATGAGGGTGCACATATCCTTTCCAATTGTGTTTTGGGGTGTTTTGGCTATATCCTCAGAAGTGGAATTGCTGGGTTATAAGGCAGTTTCATTTTTAATTTTTTGAGGACTGTCCATGATGTTTTCCAGAGTAGCTGCACCAGCTTACATTTCCACTAACTGTGCATGAGGATTACCTTTTCTCCACATCCTCGCCAGCACTTGTTTGTTGATTTATTGATGATAGCCAATCTAACAGGAGTGAAATGATATCTCATTGTGGTTTTCATTCACATTTCTCTGATAATGAGTGACACTGAGCATCTTTTCATATGTCTAATGGCCATCTGGAAGACCTATCCATTGATGTCATGAGGTATTAAAGACCTCTGCTATGACTGTATTATTGTAAATCTCTCCCTTTATGTCCATTAATATTTGCTTTACATATTTAGGTGCTCCTATGTTGAGTGCATAAAGGATTAAAAGTGTTACATTCTCTTTATCATTATGTAATGTCCTTGTTTGTTTCTAATTGCAGCCTTTGTTTTAAAGTGTATTTTGTCTGCCTTGACCAGGTCACTCAGTTGGTTGGAGTATCATCCTGTATACCAAAAGGTTTCTGTTTTGATTCCTAATCAGGGCACATACCTAGGTTGTGTGCTTGATCCCTGGTAGAGGTATGTATGGGAGGCAACTGATCAATGTTTCTCTCTCACATTGATGTTTCTCTCCCCCCCACATCTCTTCCTTCCTCTCTCTAAAATTAATAAACATATCCTCAGGTAAGGATAAAATAAATGTATTTTGTCTGATATTGCTACCCCAGCTTTTTGTTTGTTTGTTTACATTTGCATGAAATATCTTTTTCCATCCTTTAACTTTCAGTTTGCATGTGACTTTGCATCTTGTAGATAACATACATGAATCTTGATTTTTATCCATTCAGCTACCCCTATTTCTTTTGATTGAAGCCTTTAATTCATTTAATATTGAAGTGATTCCTGATAGGTATTTATTGCAATTTTATTATTTATATTTATGTTCCTATTTTTTAAATTTTTTTTCTTCTTATAGAAGTCCCTTTAACATTTTCAATAATATTGGTTTGGTGATGATGAACTCCTTCATCTTTTTATTGTCTGGGAAGCTTTTTATTTCACCTTCAAATTTAAATATTAGCCTTGATGGTTAGATTAGTCTTGGTTGTAGGTCCCTGCTTTTCATTACTTTGAATATTTTTTTTTTGCAATCCCTTCTGGCCTGAGAAGTCTCTGTTTAAAAATCAGCTGACACTCTTAGGGGAGTTATTTTATAGGTAACTATCTGTATTTCTCATGCTGCTTTTACAAGTCTCTCTTTGTCTTTGACCTTAATGTGGGCCCCTTTGTGTTCATCTTGTTTCGGACTCTCTCAAAATGCATATGGAGAAAAATTAACCTAGACGATCATCTGAAGACTAACTGAATAGAAGTCTTATAACTACAGCTATACAGAAGAAGCCATGTCAAGACTGATAGGAAGGGCTGAGATGCAAAATAGGCTGGCTTTGTTCCCACATTGAGAATCAGAAGAAATATCTCAGTAATCGTCTATGATACCCTATGATATGGTACCCTATGATATGAATGTTTTGGAAGCAATTTGGAACAATATCTTCTTCTATATATCTGTAGCTATAAAACTTCTATTCAGTTAGTCTTCAGATGATCATCAAAACTGGGCTTAGGGCATGTCAGCAAAATGCCAAACTACCCTGAGACCCATCATCGCCTGCCATCTGCCCATTATGCTCAACTACTGAAAGAGCCTCACACAGAACACAAATTGAATGAGGTAGGTACTCAGGGAGAGTGGTGTTCATTTGGTTTATACAGATTCAAACTCGGCACCAGTTGAAGTCTCTGGGTGCACAGAGGTCAGCCACCATCCACCTGAGGCCTTCGGACTTTTGCAGTGGGGTGGAGTCTCAGAGGTTAACCAACATATTTCTTCAGGATAGAGAGAATAAGATTTGACCATGTAGAGGGAGAGCTCAGAACAGGAATGTTGTCACCCATCGAGCATGTGAGAAGATGGCCCTCACTCTAAAACCACACAACTCAGTCTTTCCCTGTGTTTCTCTGGCACCCCCTGAGCTTGTCCATTATTCCTTGAGAGTATTTTATAAAAGAACGCAATGAGGGCTCAGGCTGGTCTCCACAGGCAGAGCCCACAGGCTTGTGCAAGCTGGATAGGTAGGACCACAGGGAGTTGGGATGGTAGGGCTAGTGCATCTCTCCAGGTTGATACCATGGTGAGAGATTGCTCAACCCAAGAAAGATGGCATCCATGGGTGGTGTGAGAGTGGAACTCAGCACAGGGATATTGGTGGCTGTCCCTCCAGCCCTCTCCCTAATGTCACACAATTCAGTCTCCCTATGTATGTCTCCAGCTCCCTTAGAGCTGCCATTCCTCCCCTGAAGCCCAGGTTGAGTGGCTGCTAGTGAGAGTGAGTTGTCCCTTTAAGAGGATGCAGGGCTTCTAACAGCCTCTGTCTCACCCAGGCAAATGGAATCCCCACTGGTTTTCACAGCCAGGTGCTTTGTGGACTCCTCTCCCTGGCACTGGTGATTTGGGCTGGGGAGCTCAGTGTGATGTTGCGACCACCTCATTCTTCAAGGGGCCCTCTGTAACTGAGATATTCCTTCTGATTCTCAACATGGGAGCAAAGCCAGCCTATTTTGCATCTCTGTCCTTCCTACCAGTCTTGACATGGCTTCTTCTGTATAGCTGTAGTTATAAGACTTCTTTTCAGTTAGTCTTCAGATGATCATCTAGGTTAATTTTTCTACAAATTATTTGTAATTTTTATGTGATCTTTGGAGGAGGTGAGTGCAGCTCCCACCTTCTTTGCCATGTTAGATATCTCCAGGAGCATTATTATTATTTTAGTTTAAGTACTCAGAAACAGTCCAACCTTCCCATTCTACAGATGAGAAAAATGAGGCCCAAAGAGAGGAATTAGTAAGTCATGGCCCAATTTATCAGCAGAGCTAAGGTAAGTATAATATCTTCTCTCTCTAGGTCCAATAAGATTTCTATTTTAATCTACTGCTTCTCTCCTCTCAAGAAGTTCAGCAACATGTCAGGATTTCTAATTCATTTTTGAAATAAAAGTACATAGAAAAATAAATAAAATCTTAAAATGGTATAAAATTTAAAATTTCAAAGCTAATTGAGATACCAGCTTTTCAAATGGCATAGAGACAAGCTAGTTGCAATCCAGCTCCTGCCAGCCCAATACCAGATCTCTCAGCACAGGGTGACAGTCACTCCGCAGGCTCAGAGTAAACAATTCAGCAATGCTTTTCCATGGAAGGGACCTAGTCTGGCAGGCAGGTTCAAGGTCCTCACCTCAGTTTCATCACCAACTTGCCAGCCACTTAAAGCCACCCAAACACATTTTAATCTGGGTTTTAAAAACAAAACAAAACAAACAAATTTTACAAAAGGGAATGAGCCATGAGGGAAAAGGTCATTTTTCTGGGAGTAATAGATGGAAAAGAAGAAAAATTGAAATAGCAGTAGTGGCTAATAAAGTTGTATGTGTAAATGGTTCTTTTTTAAAAAAAATATACATATATTTTATTGATTTTTTACAGAGAGGAAGGGAGAGGGATACAGAGTTAGAAACATTGATGAGAGAGAAATATCAATCAGCTGCCTCCTGCACACCCTCTACGGGGAATGTGCCCGCAACCAAGGTACATGCCCTTGTCCGGGATCAAACCTGGGACCCTTTAGTCCGCAGGCCGATGCTCTATCCACTGAGCCAAACCGGTTAGGGCTTATCTAGTACCTACCGGCGACTGGTGGCTGCCTACATCCCCCAGAATAGAAGAGGCAGCAGTGGTCATGACTGCAGCCCAGCTAGTCAGTATACCCAGCCTGTGGTCTACTCTGTGCCTGAAGGGCCTGGGGGACCCTTAGCCCTATAATTAACAGGGTCTAAAAACCACCTAAGGAGTAAAAGTGCCTTTTGGATCAGTAATTCAGTAATTCTATCTTGCTGAATTTGTACAAGCACCACTCAAGGAAAGCAGAACAGAAACTGCTGCCTGCTTTGCAGTCAGGGAAGTTCTGGACATTTTTAAGGCCATAGAGATCATTGACAACAAGACAAGCCTCCAGCTCCCTCATGGCCTATAAGTGTTCTTTGCATCACACCTACCATTTCAGAGGAGGAAGCTGTAATTGGCAAGGAGCTCTTGGCTTATCAACTTAATTTATCTGCAGGCTGGAGAACTTAGGAAACTTTTAGCAAACAAGAAAAGAAGCAAACAATCAACAGAATAACTCCCATTGGAGAGGCAGAGTTTCCTCCTCCCTCACTGACCTCTCTGTGACCACCCAGGTGGGCCCTGGGTGCCACTGGCAATCTGCTTTATTGGGTTTTCCCCCCTCCTGTTTACCTGTTTTATCAAGACAGGGCAGTGTGTCAGTGCCTTGCAGGACATTAATAAAGATAAGAGAAGCCATAGCTACCAAACAGAGTTTTCAAAAACTCTCCCCTGGTTTCCCTGGCTGCAGGGCTGCGTGCATAGACACACAGAGTCACTGATGCAGTAACTATTATTGCCATCCAATTATTGTCATTGTAATGCCTATTCAACTGTCCTTTTGTAAGTTCCTAGAGGGCAGGGACCGTGTCTCGAACTGCTTTTCATGAATTCATGCCTTCCTGCTTCCATTCAGTCATCCTACACACATTTATTGAGTGCAGCCTTCACCGCGCTTGCCACAGCTCTGGGAACCCAGAAAATACATCGCATCCTGTGTGTCCTCAACAGCACAGCCCTGGTCTGGCTGCCAGCCTTCATGCACCATTCCAAAAACGAAGCCCCAAATTGGGCCCAGGCTGCATCATCTACGGCAGCCAGAAGGCCAGACGGCTACAGGTGGCCTCTTCTGTCAACATCTTCATTTCATTCAAACTTCTATAGTGTGCCTTCATTGTTTTATAATAAAAACAACAATCTAATAAAGTCTACTTTTTAAACCTACTATTTTAAACTTAAAATTCCACTTGCCTTATCCTTGGCTGTCCTTTGGAATCACCAGGAGATACTGATGCTGGGTCTCACACACAAGTGAGCCTGACCATCTGGAGTCTTTAAAGCTCCTCAGGTGATTCTAATATGTAACCAAGATGAGAACCACCATCAAACTCGGCAGAGGAGGGATGGTTGCAGGCTCACAGGCAGGGATTGCTCTGGGATTTGTTTTTTTGTAAATCTGCCCATGTATTTTAGACCCCAAGATCCCTGTCTTGACCTTACAACATCCCATCTGTTCCTCCCATACCCAAGATCTTGCTGTGTTCTATGACTTCCTGCCTGCTCTTGCATCAGGATGCCCCCCTGACCTGGGGGTTCAGGACACACTCTGTGCCTCCCCAGTTCACTTAAGGCTTCAGGAATCTGGCCCACTATGGGATCATCTACCTGGAAATATGCTCTTTCCCCTGACTTCCCAAAGCCTGGCCATCCCCGGTCTCTGGACTCAGGGCCTTACTCTCTCTGCCTGGAGTTAAGACCCCTTTTTTATTCTCCTTACCATCAGATACACACCTGCCCCTCCTACCCCTCCTGCCCCTGGCAATGATACCCTTTAGGAAGAAGGACCCCATTGAGGTAACAGAACTTGCAGCATATGGTAGCTTTCAAGAGATGTCAGGAGCGTCTGTGGACCCACAGATTGTGCCTGACAATTAGCAGAGAGTGTATGCATACCCTTGTCCTTGATGTTCATTCTAAAGGTCCTATGAACAAAGAATGACTCCTGGAATGTGCAAATCAAAAGCACAATGAGATACTACTTCACACCCACTGGGTGGGCCATATGTTTTTTAGAAAAATGAATATAAATGTTGAGGTAGAGGTAAGAAATTGGAACTTGTACATGCTGGTGGGCAAGAAGAAGGATGTGGCTTCTATGGAGGCATCTGGTGGTTTTTCAAAAAATTTACCATAGCATTACTATACTACACAGGAATTCCACTCCAAAAGAACTGAAAACAGGAATTCAAACAAACACATGTACACCCATGTCCATAGCAGTATTATTGTTCACCATAGCCAAAAGGTGGAAACAGTCCAGATGTCAGATGAATGAATATATTCATGAATAAATTACTTGTAATTATTTATCTATAATTGTATTGATGTTTATATATTATAAAAGCTATATGATTGTTTAATAAACAACATATATTATAATTAAACGTATTAATATCCCCTGGCCAGGCAGCTCAGTTGGTTAGCATTGTCCAGTATGCCAAGGTGCAGTTTGAACCCTGGTCAGGGCACATACAAGAATCTATAATAATAAAAGCATAATATGCTAATTAGACTGGATGTCCTTCCAGACGAAGCCAGGGCTGCAAGGGCTGCAGCTGCAAGGGCCAAGCCTCTTGCACAAACTTCGTGCATCGGGCCTCTAGTCAACAAATAAAGGCATAAATAAGTGGAACCAAAAATTTGATGTTTCTCTCTCTACCTCCCTCCCTTCTTCTCTTTCTAAAATCAATCAAATAATTAAAAATTTAAAAAATAAAGTGTATTAATACAACATGAATTTAATATTAGGTTACCTTACAAAACATATAATGTATACAGAAATTGAAAGATGAGATTAAAAATATGAAGAAATCTCTCTTTCCTCCAGCCTCCAATGGGGCCACCAATCGGGCAGAACACTCCCACATTGGTTTCCCTTTGCCTAGAAACTCTGAGAGTTAAAATCTTAAGAGATTCCCCCACCCCCTATCTCTGCTTTCCTCCCTGGCTTCACTGAAATTTTTAATTTAAGGACAAAATTTGTTGTGCTGCTGTGTTAATGGTGACTGTCTTGTTTTCCAAATTTCTTCTGGAAAATTCAAAGACAACATAGGTATTTGAATGCCTTTATTAGGTATATCTGCTCTAAAGACAAAACCGTGCTGAGGTTGTGCCTGTGAGAATGATAATGATGAAGTAAATGTAACCAAAGCTGCTGTAGTAGATTGCAGAAGCAGACACATACAGGGGCAGGCAGACGTAGGTTTAGGGTTGTTAGTGTGGAAAGAGACATGCAATAGGTTATTACAATAGCTTTATTAACTCTGTATTTTAGGTACTCACAACTGTAAACCTATATTCAAAGAATTATAAACACAGAGCTATTCCCAACTTTATACTCTATGCATTTTAAGTCCCCCATGCATCTAATCCAGTGTTTGTCTCATCAAATGTAGTCCCTTTGATAGATAAGAATCTCTTGTCTGGAGAGTCCAAGTGAGAGGCAGGGATAGGGCAACTGGGTGGTGACTGTCGTCCAGACCTCGGTCTCCCGTCTGCTGGTGTAAGGGCCTGATGGGTGAGTTTCAAGGATGGCTCTGACTTCTAAGGGGATTCCCTACATTGCCAATGTGAAGGTGTGCCTGATGGTCATAATTATATGAATATTGTGACATCTGGAAAAAGCAGATAGGAACTTCTGAGTAGGGGAAGGCAGAGCAGGAGAAATAAATTCTGAAAAGAAAATTTTGCTTTATCAATTTTTTTTTACAAAATGAAAACCGTGATTTGGATTAGTTATCTTCTCACACCTGTGCTGTAAAACAAAATGGACAATTTTACAAGGAAATATATTTACATATATATATACTTGAACATATGTTGAACCATATAAAAATGCCAATATCTGACTGGTTTAGACCCATGAAAGCATTATGTTCAAATGATTTATCCTAATACTTATGTACCAATCAGTAAACTCCTGAAAGTGTAATATTTAAGCATAAAATATTTTACTGAAGAATAAAAATATATATATGAGAGAGTGAGGGGGTTCTAATGTAAGAACAAATAGCCAAGATAAAAAATAAAATCATTAAGAGTTACTTTTGAATGAATGTTGAAATTCCTTGTCAAAGAAGAAAAAATCAGGGAGGGAAATCAAATAAGTAAGGAAGACTTTTACACACATGATGGTGTGTGAAGTAATAGATAGACTGAGACAGGTCCACATCCCCCTCTTCAAAACTGATGTTCCAGCAGCAGCCGCTCCGTGGAGGACAAACCATCATCAAGAGACCTGTGAAATTAATACAGCCCGGCGAGGAGATTTCCCTGGCTGCTGAGCAGACAGCAGACATGCTGGATGGGGCCCCGGCTCAGACAAAGGCTCCTGTTCAGCGGGAACAGGTACAAGACAGATGGTTTGTTAAACATTGCCAGCATACTTGAGCAGTGCCATTCGGCGGTCAGAGCCTGGATAATAGTCCCAAGGACATTGTGTAGCAGCGTGTTGGCTAATTTCAACCCAGCTAAAGCTATTGCTTATCTTTGTTGGTTTTGCAAAGATTAAGGCCGTTTTTCTGCTTTGAATGCACCATAGCTGCCCCGCAAAGCATTCCTGAAGTTTTGTCTGAATTCCCGCTGCTGAGAGGGGTCAGCAGGACTTGGCACATGCAAAGACTTGTTTTGCTGGTAGAGTTGCTTCTCCATAAAAGATCTGGGCCACTCTGGACTCTTACTTCTGGGGGCCACTCTGGAGGGGTGGCAGCCTTCTCAGTGAAGTTTCCCGTGGACTTCAAAGAGAGTCTGCTGTGGATTTAGGTTTCCTATTAGGACTGACTCATTTGCTACTTTTGTGGAAAAGGGTTAACATCCTCATAAATTCCATCCGCTGAATCACAGCGAGGTGGTGGTGCAAATTAAACGTGTTTGCTTTCGGAAGGGGCCCTTAGCTTCTTATCTTTATGTACTGAAGCAAATCAAGCTCAGCCTGGCCCTTGCGACCAATGGAAACATATCTGGAGGTCAACCGAGTCTGGGACTCCAACCTGCTGCCCTCTCCTCTGCAGACAAAGGAAGAGGGCATAGAGCTGATGCAGAGGGGGCCTGCAGGCCCAATGCAAAAGGTGGTATGGCCATTACCTGGATATGTTAGGAAAAAGTGATGTCTTGATCAATCGGTTATTTCAGACCATTCAGGTGCCTCATCCTCTTTTATAGGCAGTGCATGGCTCACCCCAGCATCCACTGCCTAAATTAATTTCCAGCTATGAAATTAAGATGTTGTGCCCAGCAGATAAACCCTAAAATTAGTTTTTTATTGCATCTACAGAAGCAAAGAAGCCAAGAAAATGTATCCCTCCTTAACACCTCTCTCTCTCTCTCTCTCTCTCTCTCTCTCTCTCTCTCTCTCTCTCTCTCTCTCTCTTTCTTTCTCTCTTTCTCTCTCCCCCACATCTAGGCTTCAGTATCTCTACTTAGCATCAGGTATTATCATGTAGAATCAATCAGTAGCAGCTAAGCACTACTGATTTAGTAAACATCTAGGCACTGAGAATATATCCTGGGGAATTAAAAGCCATTTCAATTCTAAAGAGCTTTGCAATTGGAAACTACAAAACAGGAGAAACCATTGGGAAGTGACACACTCAAATATTGCATTACCATATTTTTTTTTAATTCAAGAAGGATAAAAGCATTGGCATGAAGGTTGCCAAAAAATTATTTGAAAGGAATGTTATATATCTCCTCAAGTGCAAAATAATAAAAGCTAATATGCAAATCAACCGAACAGCAGAACGACCAGTTGCTATGACACGCACTGATCACCAGGGGGCAGACACTCAATGCAGGAGTTGCCCCCTAGTGGTCAGTGTGCTCCCACAGGGGGAGCACTGCTCAGCCAGAAGCTGGGCTCACAGCTGGCGAGCACAGCAGCCTCTGTAGCAGAGCTAAGGACCCCTCAGGAATGTCCAACTGCCAGGGAGCAGGCCTAAGCCAGCAGTCAGACATCCCCCAAGGGGTCCCAGACTATGAGAGGGCACAGGCCAGGCTGAGGAACCCACCACCCCAGTGCACAAATGTCGTGCACGGGGCCTCTACTCAGGCACATCAGTTCACACATGGCCCCTCTCTTGATTTACTTTATATTATTATTTCACATTGCTCCTCTGACTGTGTTCTGGCTCGCAAACTCGTATAGACACCCACCAGTGTGTGTTTCATATGCAGTGCGGGACATATATGCAGATCCCAGAAGGCTGTGCGTGGTGCTACCAGTGTTAACAGGCATGTTTGGGGAGTGTGAGTGCTTTCTTTGATTCATATCAGCTTCTTTTCTTTGATTCTTTTAGTCAAGGACTACTATTTTTCTTGTGCCATTGTCCATTTAATCTAGTTTTAAAGTGTATGAGTGTACAGAATTTTATGCCCACCTTTATCATGCCACTTTTCAAAGAATTGATTTTAGCCAATCTTTTCGGTTGGTTGAAGCATCATCCAATACACCAAAAGGTGGCAGGTTTGATTGCTATAAGAGCACATAGCCAGGTTGCAGGTTCAATCCCCGGTCAGGGCACATATAGTAGGCAACAGATCGATGTTTCTTTCTCTCTCTTTTTCTCCCTTCCTCTCTCTAAGATAAATTTTTTTAAAGAATCTCATTTTAGTAGAGATTTGGGCTGTTTCATTGATTTCCCATCTGACCTCTCTTATGTCCTTCCTTCTTATTGCTTTGGTTTTATTATATTATTATTTTCTCATTTTTTCCTTATGTGTTTAGTTATGCTCATTGATCTTTGGTTTTCAATATGTCTTGCTTGCTATTATATGTATTCAAAATTATGCAAAACTTTAAATGCTACTTTAGCTATGGGACACAAATGTTGATATTTGACACTTTCATTTTTAAATAGTTTGTAATTTTAAAATATCCTCTTAACCCTGGTGACTATATAGTACATTTTAAAATTAATCTTTCAATGGATTGAGGAGTTGTTTAAAGCTTTCTTGTTGTTGTTACTAATTTGATTTTATTTCATTATGATCAGAGTACAACCTGTACATGTGGATTAATTGGTATTTATTGAAGTTTCCTTTGTTCTGTGAAAACTTAAAATGAATACTCTGTGGGTATATATTCAATATATAATATGTGTGGCTATTATATATAAGTATATAATTGTTTTCTAGAAACCACATAAACAAAGTAAAAACACACAGGTGAAATTAATTTTAATTATATATTTTATTGAAACCAATACATCCAAAATAGCATAATTTCAACATATAAGCAATATAAAAGTAATAAAATATTTTGCATTCTTCTTCTGTATTAAGTACTAGAAATCTGGGGTGAACTTTACACTTAGAATGCATCTCAATATAAATGCTAAATTCACTTCAGATACAGTTGCTCTGTATTTAGATTTCATTTTGCAATTGAAAGAGCAGATTCACATACCCAAGTGGTTCCAAACGTATGTAAAAGTTTTCTAGTACCTGAACCAAGTACAGTAGACCCCCTGATGCATGGTTTCCTTTCTGCCATTGCAGTTACCGACAGTCAATCACAGTCTCATAATCTTAAATAACTATGAAGTACTTCAGAGGTTGCGGGTCCAAACAGAGATGTGCTGTGAGTATAAAACACACATTAGATTTTGATGATTTAATATGCAAAAACAAGTAAAAATCTCATTAATAATTTTATATTGATTGCATAATGTTTGGATATATTAGATTAAATAAAATATTTAAATTAATTTTGCCTACTTATTTTTTCAGATTAATTATATACTAGAGTTCACTCTGTACTTATCAAATATTATTTGTTAATAGTATTATTAACAAATATTATTTGTTCAATTAAAAGGGCATTTTAACAAGGGACCATGCTTCTGAGGCATGCCATTTGCAAAGGCTTCTTAGACAGCTACCATGATACTTAAGTCATTTCAAAGAAATTATACCCACTCGTTGCCTTATTCACATGCAAAAAGCTACTGACCACATTCTGCATGCTAGGCACTGCTCCCAGCACTCACCACTTCCCTGCTACAGTGAGGTAATGTTCTTGTGAGCAAAGACATATGGTAAGCAATAAAAATAAGAAATTAGTGAATTTCAGTGCATGCTCAAA
Source organism: Cnephaeus nilssonii (assembly GCF_951640355.1). Taxonomy (NCBI): domain Eukaryota; kingdom Metazoa; phylum Chordata; class Mammalia; order Chiroptera; family Vespertilionidae; genus Cnephaeus; species Cnephaeus nilssonii. Next base: position 14,334,169 of record NC_137082.1, on the reverse strand, counting down.
GCCAATGGGTGCTATGGAAATAAAGAGAAAGGCAAGGAGTATTACCATTGTAAACTTGGTATTTTCATTAAGAAGGTAATATTGGTGCAACAACATGAAGGAAGTGAGGGTATTAACCATACTAAGTGGACTGGAGGCTGATGAGACTGGAGCAGATAAGCAGGGTGGGGAAGGAAATGATCTCAGTGGGGTAACGGAATGAGCATGTAGGAATTTTTACATTAATCTCAGTGAAATGGAATGTCATTGGTAGTGTGCAGGTGGGATGTGGCTTAAATCACTGTACAGTTTTTGAGGACGACTGCCTGCTTTGTTGAAAATAGGCTGTAGACAGGAAAGGGTAACAACAAGTGAACCAGTGAGGAGGCTCCTACAATAATGCAGGAGCAAGGTGCTGGCGGAGCACATTGGTAACAGTGGGGGTGGTAGAAAGTGGCCGGACTCTAGACGTACTTTTGAGATTGCACTATCGGGATGTCTTGATGCATTGAATATGTGAGGTGTAAAAGAAAGGAAAGTCAAAAATGATGGCCAGCTTTTGACATAAGCACTTGGAGGTCTTGCCAGTGGAATTTATGCTCTTTCCCAGAGTCGCAAGGAAAGCATTCCAGGGACCCAGGTATAGGAGGTTGTGGCACAGTAATGTTTATTTGGGTGAAAACAGAAGGCTGCCCCCAGGTTCCCAATATCTCAACTCTGTCCCTCCTGCCATGGAAAAAGTTCAGCCTTTTTTTTATTAGGCCCAGAAATAGGGCCAGTGTCCAGACATTTTGTGCTATTGGTTCAGTCCATGTCTGTCCACATCTGGCTGGAGCAGTCTGTTCCCGGTTGTGCTCTGGCTGGGGTTGTGTTGCACAGCATGGAGCTGCTAAATACACGTGGCTGCTACAGAGAGGACATGTGAGCAAACGAGATGAGCATGTGTTACGGGGGGGGGGGGGGGGGGCAGAAAGAGAAAGAGAGAGAGAGAGAGAGAGAGAGAGAGAGAGAGAGAGAGAGAGAAAGTTTCTTTGTTAGGCTGATTATATTTTATATTATTTTGGGCTTGGAACACACCAGGTGCTTCTTCAAATGAACCAATCAACGTCTCAAACTTTTGTGGGCTTGCACTGGGCCCACCCTCTAACCAATCCATTTTCCAGCTCTTTCTGGATTCTGTGTCCCTTATCCAGTCCAATCCTTTTCCCAGGCTAGAGAGACAGGCCTTTGTGGTTGCCAATTTAGTTCTCACTGCACATGTGCCCAGCAGAGGAATTTCTCCTGCTGCTTCTATTTCTCCCCTCGTAATGATCTTTCCTGCCTGCTTCGCTTGGGGGAAATTAGGTCTGGGGCAGAGGATGCTTTCGGAAGTGTATGAAGCTGTAACTTCCTAATGAAGCAAGACTATGCTCCCTAGTTGATTATGCTTAATAATGTTTGATTCCCTTTGCTCTCTTCCTTTATTAATACTTAGCTACCTATGCTAACAGAGGTATGTAACTATCGAACACCCACTTTTTGTATTAGGCCGCATATGCAAGAAATATAGAAATCCAAAAGCTCTCTGAACTAAAGGAACCCTCAGCAATGTGGCAAGAAAGACACATGCATGTGAAAAATACACAGCACTCCGTAAGATAGTACCTGTGTGAAAGGAAAAAGAATGGTCATTCTAACTTGTCTGCCAGGTTTCAATTAGGTTATTTGGACAGGTATACAAATTCATCAGACCCAACGTATTAAAAAGGTATCCTATGGTCAAGAAATAGCATGTGCAAAGCCCAGGGTTGACAAAGAAGGTGGGTTATTTGGGGACTTGCAAGTACAGTGGATGGTGGGTGGCCTGCCAGAAGAGGCCCAGCGTGAGAAGAGACAATCAGAGTAGGGGCCTGATCATGAGAATATGAGCCGAACCTGGGTCTTCTCTAGGTAGTGGTGAGAGATTAGAAGTTTCTACAGGATACTACATGGGCAAGTGTGTGTTTTCAAAGGATAAGTCCTGTACTCTATGAAGCATTGACGGGAGAGAGGATAGATTTTAAATATAGAGAGGAGTTAGAAAGCTGTTAAAATTGCCCATGGTTTTATTGAAGGTTTTAACTAGAAAGAATTGGAAATTAAGGAAGGACTGATTGGAAAGATTTTGGGGTTCAATTCATAGGAATCAGTGACCAATTGATTGAAAGTTGGAGTTTCCAATGTGGAGGAAAGAGAATAAAGAATACTCCCCTGGTTTCTGATTTGGGGGCTGTTGATGTGTTTTCATAAACTGAGATGGACAAAGCCGAAGGGACAGAATGATTCAAGTATGCCGAGTTTGCTTAATTTGGATTCCCCAAACGCTGACTAAAAAGATTCATTTTTAGATAGCATATTGGAAGGTGACCTTGTAAAAAATGTAGAGAAGAAGGGAAGCAAGACAGAAAAGAAAAGGCACAAACGTTGACTTGCACAGGTTACTGCTATTGGGGAGGGGTGTTGTCACAGATGCTGGGCCCTCTGGAAGATGCAAAGGGTATACATCAGAATTGTTCCACCGAAGGAGCTGGGTATTTATTCACAGATTCTCAGGGTGTCATTGATTCCTGACGTCCTCTGAAGGAAGCCCTCAAAGCAAAAAGGAAGGTGACCCAAGGAGGAAGTCTGGGTACATTGTGTGTGTGAATGAAAAGGCAAGTGCCCAGAGGATAGTTGGAGGCACTGTCAGCTAAAAGGCACCCCTTGAGGGAGATGTACATGTGGAAATGCCACTGTAGCCACAGAGACTACAAATGGGAAATTCCAAAGAGAAGTCAGACTCCAACACAGTTGGTTAATATTAGCATAAGCCTTTTCAAACTGGTTTCTTTTCCAAATATCTCTCTTTTGCAGTGAAGACACCTCCATTTGTAAGTTATTAATGTGAACCTCTCCCCAGCATCAACTACGCTGATGAGTCTGGATTGAATTTGTGCACCAACTCTCCTCTCTTGATAAAATTTCACTCTATTGGAAGAGAACCCATGGAATTTTATTCCTAAGGGATATTTTTCTAAGATTTTGTTTCTTTTTTCTTCTTTTTTTGTCTAAAGTTTTACATATGTCTTCTTTTTCCCGAATTGACCCCCCCTCCCCGCCCCAGCCATTCCCACCCCAGGAAAATTTTGTTTCTTAAAGGCAACTTTATTCTATTTAAGAAGCAGGTGTTCCATTGATTGAGTCCAGTTTTTTAAAGAGTAAATAATAATCTTTATCATGGACCAGAGTTATGAGCATTTCTAAATTTAAGTTGGAATTTTTACTTTAAAAGAAAAGCTACAGACATGATTATAGGAAAAATACACACACACACACACACACACACACACACACAGAAATTTGGGGAAAGCCTATGTCCTTTTCAGCAGGAACCAGTAGCACAGGAGGAGGCTTGGAAATGGAGTAACTAGTGGAGGTAAACATGCCTGTATATTTTCCTGTTGGCCTTCTCTGTACAACCTTATTTATGAGCTGCTGCCCTGGAGCAGAAACTTTCAAAGTATTTAAGCATACACATTAAATTCCCAGTCTATATTCATAAAATTCCATATGTCTAAGAGCTATCTTCTAAAGACAATGAGTAGAGCCTTGGAACTAACTTCAAGTTCAAATTCGATCTCTGTCCAGTTAACAGTGGGCCCTTAAATGAGCTGTTTGGCCTTCCAAAGTCTCAACTTCCTCAGTGGCAATCAGAGCCACCTCACAATTTTTTTCAGGATCAGATGTGATAGGAAAGTAAGAAACTGCCATGAATGCTGAATAGCTCTTGATAGTATTAAAGATTTGGTCTAGAGTGACTTTCACTGTTATCCCAACTGTGGATAATTGTTAAGCTTCCTATGGCTCTGATTACAGTAAGTAGGCGATGGCTTGACGTACAGTACGTGAGTCAGACATCCACCTCTGGGGGTCCACAGCACATGATTCAAACACTAGAGCCCCCACTGGATTCTGTCTTTCAAGAAAAGCACTAGACTAGAGAGGCCTTGAGCTCTAGACCCAATATGGATTATTTCATTCCCCTTTTTGTAAAAAAACAAAAAACGAATTAGACATGTCTGACTCCTACAGCTCAATGCTTCCGTAACCTGCACTTAAAACTCTGGTCTTGACTAACTCATAGTCCCATTACTCTTGTTAATTAAGAAGCTGAGGTGATAGAAGAAGCTTCATGAGCCATTATCTTCCTAATGAGTGCTAAGTGACCATCCTCAGGAGCATTCCAATTTTCTCAGCCCCTGAGCAGCTGACTCACAACTCTTATCTCCAACCTTCTTCTTCAGGTTCTGCTGGGGGTAGGAGGAACAAGGAGGGTGGGAGGCTCTGAAGGGGTTAAAAGTACCTGGCACCCTATGGGGATGCCATATCCCAATCTCAACAGGATATTCTTTAAACTACAGTCAACTTCATTTTCAACTTAAGGTGAAATTCCAGACTGGTAATCAAAGAATAGGAATTCAACACTTCCATTCAATCCATGTCCCCGAGGGCCTGCAATGGCAAGCACTGGAAGGAGGGAGCAAAGTTGAACAATGTAAAACAAAGCACATTTAAAAAATAAACATCACTTAGGATATGACTAACAGATGCACACTCCCTATATATGTCTTTACGTTTTTAATCATTCAGCCTTCGATTTCAAGATACATTTCCACTGAACCATCCCCTACCTTAGCCCAGGAAAGCATATGCCATGTAGAATTATGGTGATTCTGGCAAGCACGATGAGTCAGGGACATATGGTGTCCCCCAGCTCTCTGTTTACTCTTGTACCTGGGTGGATTAGTCAGCCAGAGGCGCAGAATCAGCCTGGATGCCATCTGGCCATTCCCTGGTCCAGGCGGAAGGTAACAAGTCAGCCCTACATACCTTGATAGCTAGGTGAGGGCTTGGATCGTTCAAAATGAGAACGTCACGCTGCAGGCCTGACAGAAGGCAAGGCTCCCGTTGTACAGATTGTCCTTCCTGTCTGAGCAAGAGGAAGCTGCAGTCTGGTGAAGGAAAACTACCCTTGAGTTATTGGGAATCTGGTTTATTCAAGGCTTCCAAGATCTCTCATGGGCTCATCCCAACTCCAAGACACTAGGTGGATGCTACCACTCTTTCCCTTGCTGGTCCGCAGACCTCAGAAGTTAATCTAAGGGTTACAGGTATTCTGCATTTAAAGCTGGTGCTTTGTCAGTGGAAAGATTCTAGACTTTGGCCCTGTGTCTGCCTGCTTTTACATTCTGATCTTGAGATCTTAGATAACTTTCTAAACCTCCATAAGTCTCCCCTTCTTTGTCAATTCTCACAGAACTATTGCCTAGGATGAATTTATCTGAGATAATCTATGTAAAGCATCTGGATTCAGGAGGGGTGCAATAAAAGTTAGTGCCCTTCCCCCTTCCCTAGATTATCTGGTTTTATTTCCCTCTGCCAGAGATTTCTTGGTAAACTGAAAGCTAGTATGTAATTTGCCTATAATCCTCGTGATGAAATAAAATTCTCATCAAAATAATGTTGATATTCCATTGGCAAGTCTGGGCCACAGAAATAATGATGGGGTGAAATAAAGTTGAAGCTACTAGCTGAAGGAAGAGGTTAACAAGTCACAATGTGAAAAGAGATAGTCTGGTACTTAGAAGACCTGAACCCTCCCCCATGAAGAGTGAAATTGCACACCACTCTCTTGGGAGATGCTGAAATTTCTGGGCCTCCAAGATATGTGCCTTCAACAGAATCCTTCCCAATCTCCAGCATCCCAGGTTCACTTCTCTCTAATTCATCAGAATCGATTGTACTTCCCCACCCACCAGCTGCAAAAGGAGGCCCATTTGGCAATGAATTTCATAACCAATTGTCTATGGGTACTTTTATCACCAATCTTGGGACAAAATATTAACTTACAAGTTATAAAGTTCCAAATTATGAAGGCGTCTCCACTGTATTTCTACTGGTCCAATGGGTTTTGTTACAGAATTTGTATTTGTTTCTGAGAAGAGCCATGTTGTCTTAAAAAAAATACCTTCTGCTTAGAACACTGTCCTATTTGCAATGGAGGCACTGCTGGTTCATGCAAGCTCCTTCCCGGGTGCGATTTTCACCACCAAACTTCCCCAGACCTGACAGCATCTGACCAAACTAAGAGAAATCGATGCGGGCTGGAAGGGTGGACTTTGTTCACCCATGGTATTCCAATGAATATTTTCAAGCTAAGGAACTGGCTGTCTAAAAATCAAATTCATTGATTTTTTCCAAAGGGCAAGCAGATGGCCCCATCAGAAAAGGTCTTCCCAATAGTTTTCCAACACTCACTCTTTATTCTTCATATTGAATACCTGCTTTTCTGGAGGCTGAAAAGAAGAAGAAGAAAAACCCCTAAAGTTGGCTATTGTGGAATATGCACAGGGCAGAGGGCATTTTTCTGTAGGGAAAGCTGCCCAGTTATAGAAAGCCATCTCCCAAACCTCATGTCCTGAGGGCAGCCATCTCTGTGAGCTCTTGTGAATTCTGGTTCTGACTTCTGGTATGTGTTTCCACACTGACAACGGTTTGCTGTGACCAGGACACCTCTGTTTACACAAAATGAGAGTGGCCCCAGAGTCCAAAATGACACAAGGCTGGAGGAGTGCCAAATTACATAAGCACAGCTTCTTATATGTGCAAAGTGGAAACCAGGGCCAGGTTGAAAAACAAACAAACAAAAAACAGGACTTCGGAGTCAAGAGGAGTGAGTTCTAGCCCTGGCTAGATAGCTTCCAAGATGAGTTGATTTCTTCTAAGATCACACCATTTAATCTTTCCCAGTCTCAGTTTCGGCATCCATAGAATGAAACAACAACGCTTGTCGCTTGTCGTTAGCAGTAGGCTCAGTGCTTGCTAAATGTGTTACTAGCAGGAATAGAGACAGTTGACTTGCTTTTATGGAGGAATAAAGAAAAGGAAGTTGGGGAAGTGCAGCCTGTGAGATTCAGCCACAATTCCTCCTGCTTCAGATCCCAGAAACCATGTCAGAGCGAGGGCAGAGACCCCACCTCTGGTTGCATTCTTGAGCATTGCCTACATCCCCAAGATGAGGAATTGAACTCTGGAGCGCTGAGCTGTTCTGAAGGAGCTACCACTAATGGGGGAAATCCACATTTGAATTGTGTGCAAGGACTTTTGTCTTTACTAGTCCTCAGCACTCTTGAAGAGAATGGTGTTGGAAGTTGCTTTTCCAGAGTGAACCCTTTGCCTCCAGAACCATCCAGATTCTTCCTGGATTCTTCTTTAAATAGAGACAATCCAACATATATGCACAATTACTGTTCAGCATCTTCAAAGACATGTATTTGTGCTCAAAAGTCACCCTGAATCAGCATATTAAATTCTTTCAACTTTTCTGTATGTTTGAAGTATTTCATAATAAATTATTGGAAGATTTTTTAATTGCCTTAGTCCAAAACCACATTCTTATACTGCAGTGAATACAGAGTCTTCCTTTTAGGGGAGAGAAAAAAATGGCAGTTTTATCAAAATGCAAAACAAATTTTAAAAATTTCATCACAATCTTATTTATAATAGCACAACATTCCTCCAAAACAGTTTGCATTTTTTATGGCACATTACACTTAGGGAAGGCTCTACAGCCATTAAAACATTAGGTAAAAAGGTGATACAGCAACTTCATGCCTATTATAATGCTAAGTAAAACAAGCAACAGAGAGGCAAAATTTTTAATACTTATTATAACTATGTTAAAAAGGAAAACAAAGACCAGAAGTAGAGGTACTTAAAAAGATGCTAATGACTTGATAATGTGGGTAGGATTATAGGAAAACTCTCATTCATTTATGCAAATGTTACCTTTGGTGTGGTTATATGACATTTTTTTAAAGAAAAAAATATTTTTTATTATTTTCACATAGTGTAATTCTTTGATTTTGAAAAAAATAAATGGAGTGTTTTATACCCAGGGCCCTCTACTTGGCACTGCTGGCAAGAGTAACTTTGCTTTGAAAGAAGACCTCGATGGGTTTCCAGATGCATTGTTCAACTGTGGATGCAGAAATGACTTGGGAAACAATAGTTGCCAAGTTAAGGAGTGCCTGCTGGGCAGCCCTCCTTAGGTCTGGTTCAAGTCCATTGTTACATCCACATGGCCAAGCTTTGAAGTTGGGTTCACAGAGCCCATTTTCTCGAGCGTGAAGTTCATTATGTTGGAGACCATAGACTTGGGAGTGGGGACAAGATGTTCCAAAATGACCCTAAAGGTCAACATAATCCCCGAAGAAATGTGTCAGGAAGAGCTGGAGACCTCCAGGCAAAGGCTGAGTTGTTATCAACAGAGAAGGTGGGTATGGGCAAGGTATTTATTTCAGAAATTGATCCAGTAATCAGGTCAGCCTTTGGTGAACCAGCCCTTTGCTTCCACTTAAACTGCCTCTCACAAAAGAGCCATAATTGCCCTTTGTTCTTAGGCAGCAGGAGTCAGGGTCACATCTCAAAAGATCACATCTAAAGCTCCTGGTTTCCCAACCAGGACTGGGCAAGGCTGAGAGGTCAGAATCCAAGAGCAGCAGGGTGCTGTGCACTCTGTGAAGGTTGCAGACCTGGAATTCTGACCCTGCCCTGCTCCTGGGTTTCCAGAGGCCTCAAAGTCCCAGGGATTCAGCTCTGGTGCCAGCCCTCCTCGGGAAGAGTCTTAGGTGCTCATTTTGTTTTGGAGAACATTACATTCTTTTTTTAGCTCAATGACTTAGCAACAATAATGCTTAAAGAACTTCCATGTATAAGGAGCTAAGGTGGTAAATATAAATAAAGATACCCTCAAGGGATCCACAAAGAATCCACATAGGCATAGCCCATGTTATCATGGTTGTTGTTGTTGCTGTTAAAATCAATGTTTGTTGAACCTTACTCCTTGTCAAACACTATTCTATGGACTTTCCCTAAATTAACTGATTTAATCTTCATAACAGCACTATAACATGGGTCCTATTAGAATGTGCATTTTATAAAGAAGGAAACTGAGACACAGAGAACCAAGCATAATCAGTCTTGCTCCAGAGCCTGCAGTCCTAACCCCCACGTCCATCCCAAGGCTGTCTCTCATACATGACAGGTGTCATGAAGCATTAGCTTTGGACAGAAAGGCTAGGGAACTTTTTCAGGTGTTTTGGAAGTTTGCTGCTCCAATGGGGGCTTTGCAGCATTGCTTTTCAGTTTAAGGGTTCAGTGAATAAAAGTCCTCCTTTATTTATTTCAAAATCTCTGAGTAACATTAAATAAAAATATTTCTTTTTCAATATAAAAGCACATTTTTTTCTTAATAAAAATAATAACATCTTTGTGTAACTCAAAGCCCCATAACCAGTGGTGTTTTGCATGCTTTTTCATCGCACTTCCCCCACATATTTAACAATTTCAATACTATAACATATAACAATTTGCCTCCCTTGTATTCTTGTTGCTTAAATTTAAAGCAGGTACAAAGTTGCTACATCATTTTTATATTTGTCACATGAATGTATTCTGTGTGGTGGATATTCGATAATCAACTTGACTATTACCCTATTTTTATACCATTCTTTAGGAATAACATTGTGATGGACATCTCTAGGTCTAAAGCATGTTTCATATATTACACTAGAGGCCTGGTGCATGAAATTTGTGCACAGGTTGGGTCCCTAGGTCTGGCCGGTGATCAGGGCCAATCAGGTTCCCCGCCTCCCTGCCTCCTCCTTCCCTCACAGTCTGTGTCCACCACCACGCACCCCTGGTTCCCCATCCCAGCCTGGAGCCCAACTAGATCAGGCAATCGGGGCCTGCCAGCTGGGGGGAGGGGCCAACCACCACCGCTGCTGGCAAGCAGCAGGCCGATCGGGGCCTACTGGCCAGGGGAGAAAAAGGGGAGGGACCTGGGAGGTTGGCCGCCAGCCACCAGGAGGGAGCTGGCCCTCGGCTCCCCTGGGAAAGGTGCCACGTCCGCCACCATCCACTCCTGGTTCCCCATCCCAGCCCAGGGGCCTGGCCCTGATCAGGTGACTGGGGCCTGCCGGCCGAGGGGAAGAGACCAGGAGGTTGGCCAACAGGCCCCATTGGCAATCAAGGCTTTCGGGCTGGAGGCAGCTCCTGCATTGAGTGTCTGCCCCCTGGTGGTCAGTGCGCATCTTAGCGACTGGTCATTCTGGTCTTTCCATCATAACGGTCACTTAGACTTTTATATATATTGTTTCCCAAGCCAGAATTCTCAGAGGTGGGATTTTACAGAATCAAGAAGTAGGAACATTTCTAAAAATGCTTGATACACACTGGGTATTATCTCCCAAAGTGTACTCTAAGGCAGAATGTTTTACTTGTCAGCAGTTGATCACTTGTCAAGCAGTATTTTAAGAAAGAATTAAGTATATGTGGCCAGGAATGTAAGCTGAGTCCAAGTTGAAGAAGAGAAGATTTTAAGTAAAGCAGGAGGTTCATGGAACCCCTGGGAAATATGCTGAGGAAGGTGAGTGAAAGTACTTCCTTATACAGACGTTGAAGAACAAGAACTTGATTGTGGAGATAATGGGGCCCCTTTCTAAGGTGCCAAACAGAGCCTACAGGATCAGATTTGCATGTATGAAGATATCCATAGAGGGAAGCAGTTGGGAGGATGGGTGGTGATGAGAAGATAGTGGTCACAGGAGGCCAACAGAGGAGTGAGGAATGTGGGATTGTTAAAACTTGAATGTAACTCATCAGGAGGTAGGAATATAGATGTCTTCCCAGGTTCCTGAATCGACGTCACTCAGCTTAGAAAGGACACACAAAAGAAAGAAAAGGCTTAAAGATGGGAATGGAAGGGGTGATTAATTTAGCTTGAACCTGAGGCACTGATAGAGTATCTATCCGGAGGACTATTGAAGGAGAATTATACATAAGGACCTGAGCTCCAGGGAGGGGCCTGGGGAAGGGGCTGGGCTTGAATATCACCACTGTTCAGGGCTAAGCTGCAGCTCTGTGAGTGAGGTAACCCCCCAGGGAGAGGTGCTAAAGGGGGCAGAAGAGACACAAACATTCAGGGACCTGATAGATGACAAGGATTCAGAAAAGGTGATGAGGATCTGAAAATGCAAGAGAACATGATATGGTGCAGCCAGGTCACAGAACAATTTATTTTAAATATATATTTTTAAATATGTCTTGTGACCTTAGGAGAAATTTCAAAAAGAAAGGAGGGGAGACGGAGGAAAGATTAACCACAAATGTTGCAGAGATCAGCCACCATTCCTGGGCAAACACTATTTGATGATGATTTCACAACTTCCTGATTCTGTTTTTCACATCTGTAAAATGGAAAATGCCATTTTGTAATTACAAAGTTCTTGTGAGGTATGGTTGAAAAAAATACGTGTCAAAACTGCCTGTAAACCAGCATCCCAAAAGTGTATTTTTGTGGACTATTTCTTGAGATGAGTTGTGAGACGATAAGTTTTTGTAGTCTGATAGAACTAAGATCTACAATGTTAGAAAATATTAAGCAGGTTTCCTTGCTGCAACTCCTCTGAACCTTTAATGGTCTCACATGCAGAGTGAGTTTCCAAGAGAGACATACAGTATTTTCCCAAACGTATTGGGCCATGGAACACTGTTCACAGAGTACCTGGAGGGATCTGTGCCTGCAAAACCCACCTTGGGAAACACAGTGCATTGGGTACAGTGACACCCACCTTACCAAGCTGGGAGGGTTGGGTGTGGTGACATGTGCAAAGTTCCCAGCAGGACTGGTGATCAGTGATCATTAGCTCTTTTCCCACACCAGACAATGAAAGCAGGGGTGTCATTCTGGAAAACCAGAGCTAAAGTGCATAAAGGAAATCTTAAGAAACACTCTAGGACCCTATGTTCTTTTCAGAAAAGCAACTGTGAATGGGGTCAAGTGCCGGGTCTACAACTTTCTAGCTGTGTGATCTGGCAGTAGTTTCTTGGCCTCTCTGAGAAATGATGCAAGAATGAAACCAGATAATCTAGTGTTTGCTTCTTACTGTATAATGAATTACCCTAAAACCGAGTGACTTAACACTCATTTATTATTTCACAGTTTCTGTTGGTAGAACACCGGGCATAACTTAGCTGGATTCTCAGCTTTGAGATCTCTTATAAGACTGCATTTGAGATGTTGGCCAGAACTGGGGGTTCAACTGAAAGCCCCACGGGAAAAGAATCCACTTCCAAGCTCACATTCGTGGTTATTGGTGGGATTCAGTTACATGAGGACCTCAGTTCCTCTCTGGCTATTGGCCAGAGGTCACCACTAATTTCCTTACCATGTGGGTCTCTCCAACATGGTAGCCTGTGCCATCAAAGCATTAAGAGGGAGAGACTGCTAGCAAGAATAAGTCCCAATCTTTTGGAACTTAATCATGAAAGAGCCATACCCTCATCACGCCCCTACTCTATTTGTCAGAAGCACATTACTCAAGGGAAGAAGATTACACAAAGCCAGGAGGTAGAGCTACTGGTGTTATCTTAAAGACTGCATGCCACATAAAGAGAAACATTTTTATATTTTAAGTTCCTATATAATGGTTGGTTATTATTAAAAAATGCCTGATAAAATTGATTGGTCAATAATATCAGCTATCACCTTAGACAATCAAAGCATTTAGAAAGCATGGCAATGGGGGAAGAAAAACAAAACAAAACACAGAATACAAGATTCACCATTGGTCAACGATAGAACAAAGCACTTTGAAATGATCTTAAACCATAAACTACCCAAAAAGCCACTGCTTCGTAGTTTTTACTCTCATTGAGCAATGTTCTTGGATTTATATCATTACCTATCTCTTTTTGAAAGGCAAAGATAATAATAAACCCTTGTTTTAAGTATTTTACACATAGTAACTCATTTAATCGCAGGATAACCCTGTAAACAGGTTTTGTTATCCTCATTTACAAATGAGGAAACTGAGGTACAAAAAGGTCACAGGATGGGGCCAGTGGTCCTGTAGCTCATGAGTGGAAAATTGGGGGTCCCAACCCTCTTTATGACCTCACAGTCTATCTTAGTTTCTATAGTTTATGACCTTGTAGGAGCAGGGGTACATTGTCTCTGCACACTCAATGTGAATTAATTACAGAGAAACCGTCCTCCAGGTAAACACTAGAGCTGTGAGGTAGGGGAAGAATAGGAGGTGGGACAACAACAGACAGACTCACCCCCACGTAGCTTTGCCTTAATCCTTGCACCCATTCAGTATATCTGTGATGTCAGCGGGCCAAGGTTAGCTAGGGTCCTGCTGAAAATTCTGAAAAGTATGGTCTTAGTTACCCCTTAGTGAGCTCAGATTAACTTATTAGCCTTTCTGAATCCCAAGGTAAAAAAAAAAAAAAACAGATACTGAAAACTCTCTAAGAGCCTTTCCTGTGACCAAGAACCCAGAAATAAACAGGCCTGGGTAACCTTCAGAGGCTGGGTTAGTAAGAAGCCTTGTCCCAATCTGTAGAGATCACAATAGACCTTTTTACAAATTGAGGATTTGTATAAGTGTAGCACAAAGCTTATAGCACCTGACAACATCTGTGCATGTTTCTGAGCTTGGGCAAGCAGGAGCACCACCACAGAGCTTTGGGGAACATTATGAGGTCAAATATACTATCTTGGGTTATCTGGTAAACCCTGGTTGGTGTCCTCTTGCCTTCTTTATCCTTGCAGATAGAGGCAGGTTACTTTCCAGGAAAAAAGAAGAAGAAAAAAAAAAACAAAAACACAAAACTTCAGCTTTCTCACAAGTGGGTTCTGGTGGTCACCAGGTCAACTCATGAACTTACTAAAGATGTCACAGCACCAGAAGCTGAGTTTAGGAAGAGACAGAATTGAGCACATCACGTGACTGAGGAAACAGCTTAGAAGAGTGGGTATGAATGCAAGTCCTCCCATCCCCCATTCCCCACCTCCTAAAAATGAAAAGCCAGGTAGAGGGAACACCAGTACTTCTGTCATTGTTCTCCTTAACTTTGGAGTCTGTTAATTAACCACTGAGCCAAATTAGCTCAGCCAGGAACAAAGGCCAGTGGGGGCAGGAAGGAAAGAACAAAGCGCTTCTAAAGGACTTGAAGTCCTTCTCCAGGCCTGATGCTTGGAGAGCTACCCAGAGAGATGCCTGCCACCTGCAGAACTGGAATCTAGCTCCCACAAAGAACCTGCTATCCAATGCTTTCCAAACTCTGCCCAGAATGAGTTCCTCACACCATCCTTTGCAAAGATTAATACAACAGCCACACACACTCTCGCTACCACATTTTGTCTACTCATCTGTCACCACCATTTGACACTTTTATACATGGTCTCCTCAATGATTCCAAACACTGCTCTAGCTTCTGAGAGTAATTCCAATCACATCCAGAAGTTTGTTGGGATCATTAGTCCTGCATCTGGAATCAAGGAACACAACCTAACAGACAAAGTCTTTCTTCTCTCCCAAATGAGATCCCCAGCTCTAAAAGGACTGCCTTAATTTTACATCAGTGTTTTATCTCTGGTATTGATATCTCCGTGGACAAAATACAAATTTTAAGAAGTTTCATGACCTGAGAAGCTTTCTTTTTCTAATCCTGGGAGTCTGGGATTAACTCCATATTTCCCATTTTCTACCTCTGTGATCCTAGACTGGCTGCTGAATCTCTCAGAGCTTCAGTATTATTTGTTATAAAGGCAGGGTCATCACACAAATTTGGCTGGTTTGCTTTGAGCACTGATTCATATAATGTATATGGCATGCCTTGTTCTTGACCCTTCATTTTCAAAGCATTTCTGTGAGGATTCTCAAAGGTGCTCTTGTCTTTTGTCCAGGCAAACATGTAAGGATTTTTCACTTTTTCCCCAGCATATCCAGGTGACAACACTTTAGTTCACCCAGGATTCTTGGGGTAAATGCAAACATGGCCCAGCCCTATGGGGTCTAAGCTACTTGCCAGGGTAGAGCCTGAGAACTTGACTGGCTCAGTGTCAGTCATCCTGTCCAATCCCGGATTGACTGTTAATAGGCATTTGTAGTAAAGCCTTGGTATGCTGGGTGTCTGCATTCCCCCATCCATACCTCATATTGGTTCTTATCTCTGAACTGGACTCCTGACCTTCAGTCACCACCCTCCTCCTTGTAGTTTTTGTTTGTTGTTAGTTTTTATGCAAGCTTGGTTAATAACATATAAGTTCCAGGTGCACAACATTATAATAGGATATCTCTATACTTTTTGTGTACCCACCACCAAAAGTCTAGTTTCCTTCTGTTCCCATATATTTGTGAATTAGGTAATGTAGGTCAAATATGTGCTCCTTTTTGTCTTACTGGTGCCTGCTCATCTTTTATTTCCAACCTCTGCTGCTCTGTTGGAAATTTCTTATTTACATCTCAGAGAATTCAGAGCCTTAGACCAAGGGAGGGTCTTAGAATACAGATACAATGTCTAACTTCTTAGTACAAGAATCCCCTCTAAAGCCAGCCAGCCAGCCCACCTATTCAGCTCCCATTATATCCCAGGTACTGCAGTAAGTCAGGAAATTCAAAAATTAATAAAACTTTAAGAAACTTATCTTCTGGTGAAGGATACAAGCACATAAATATATATTTACCTGTTACAAAGTGATTGTTCATCTTAGAGGCTATTCATCCATGCTATGTGCCAACATCTCCATGACAGGGCCTTCTTTGTGATATGGCTTAGTCCATCACCAGGTGTTTCTAATTGCTAAAATGTTCTTTCTAATTGGAACCCCTTTCTCCTCCCTTCTACCTTCACCTATTGGATTTAGAGTTTAAACCCATGTCAATCTGAGATCAGACTCCATTCTTACCAATGATGTGACTTTGAGCAAATCTTTCAACCTCTCTGGGACTCAGTTTACTCAGCTGTAAAATGAGAATAGTATTATATGGATGTGTTATATTATGTGAGATAACAGTTTTGCCCTAAACAGATAAGGAAACTGAGGCTAAGAATGCTTAAACAATGTGCTCAAGGTCAATCAGTCAGAAAAGGCATGTAAACATAAGCTATTTGGCTGTTGCTCAACATCAGTCATCACTGAAGATTCTGTTTACCCATCTGTTGACATCCACCATGTCAGCTTCTCCAGGGAAGATCCTTCCTTTAGGCTCTAGACTTAAATATTACTGCGCACAGGGCTTCTCCGTGTGATGGACCACAGCTACCACAAGATGAATGTGAACACATTTTCTTTCCCTACAAATTTGTTCCATCCCATCTTCTCCTGTCTCACGTAAGTCAAATGCCTGGAAGTCATGCGCACCTCCAGCTCTCACGTCACCTCTGACAGCCAACTAAGCCTCTGGTGCTGCCTCTTGAATGCTGCCCACTCTGCCCTCTACTCTTTACCCCCTTGCATGGCTTTGGTTGCTGCAGGCTTCATTTCTTGCCTGGATTTCAGCAAGTCTCCTAACTATTCTCCCTGCCTGCAGTCAGACCTCCTGCAATTTATTGTCCTGTCTGGTGCCCAAGAGCTTTTTTAAAAAATTTGTACTATTTGCTTAAGACTCTTCCCTGGCTAATCATTGTCTCAGAGATAGCATCTACCTTCCTTAACATACAACCCAGCCCATTTATCTTCTGTCCCTGCTGCCTCTCAAGGCTACTCCACCATTCCCTGCTTCATCCTCTGCTCCAGACTATTTAGATCACTTGAGTTATGAGGATAATTAGAAAAACAGTTAAGCCTATTGGTTTTTCACTAGGAGCTATACAATTGTCCTGTCATCCATACATGTATGTGGGGTATACAAATTACTGCCTCACAAGTGAAGAGAATGGGGTTCAAAGAAGTTAAGTCACTTGCCCAGAAATTTCAAAATCAGGTCTATCTAGCTCCATAACCCATGCTCTTCACCACTGTGCTCTAGAAAGCTGGCTGACTGCTCAGTGTGGACCACCTTCTATGCCCTGCCCCCACCCTATTCCAGGTTGGCTGATTCCTTCAGGTCTTAGTTCAAGGGTCAGCCCTCTGGAAAACTAGGGTTGACCTTTTGCCCCCAGGTTGACTCAGATGGATCATTAACCTTTCATTTATCATACTTCTTTCAACTGAAGATTTCATCATCTCAAAGATGCATCCTTGGCTTGCTATCTCTATACAGGAAAACAAAAATTCCACCATGATAAATGTACACATCCTCAGTCATATCTCACACAGCACACAAACACACATGCACACACAAGCACATAAGATAGCTCCTATGCAAACAGCTAAATTTAGTCCCTACTAGCCTGCCTCTATTGGTCCAATTTCCAATTCTACAAGGCTAAGCTTCTTAAGGGATTATCTCATTTTGATGCCCCCAATGCCTGATACATGGTAGAAAGTCAATGATTAAAACTTCAGTGGAAAAATAATAAATAGCAAAAAAAAAAAAAAAAAAAAAAAGCAGCTGGCATTTTTTAAGCACATACACAACTCCAGGCATTGAACTAAACATTTAACATGGATTATCGTATTTTAATTGCTCATGACAAAAACTATGAGATAGGCCCTAGCTGGTTTGGCTCAGTGGTTAGAGTGTCGGCCTTCGGACTCAAGGGTCCCAGGTTCGATTCTAGTCAAGGGCATGCACCTTGGTTGCAGGCACATACCCAGTGGGGAGTGTGCAGGAGGCAGCTGATCAATGTTTCTCTGTCATCGATGTTTCTAACTCTCTATCCCTCTCCCTTCCTCTCTGTAAAAAAAAACAATAAAATATATTTTTAAAAATAAGTAAAAGGCTAAATAAATTTTAGAAAAATACAAATCTATGAGATAGGGTTTTTTCTTACCTATATTTTGTGAGAATGGAAACAAAAAAAAATCAGAGAGGTTAAGTAAGTCACTTAAGGTTCCACAAAGAGAGTGATAAAGGATTGAGATTTAAAAACAGTTTGGCTGATGTCAAAGTGTGAGTTTTAACCCTAGGCTGCCTTTCCAAAGAACAGACTCTTCATTGCTCCTCAGAAGTGATGTCCAGCCCCTCAGTGTCCTCACACCTTCCTGTCCCCACCCATATAGGCCAAACCTACTAAGATTATTCTCATCCTTCTTTCTTTTTGTCAGTGTCTTTCTCCAAAAAAATCACACAAAAACTTAATTTCAATTCAAAATAGCTTGTCCAGAATGGAAAATAGTAGAATTAGTTCCTCTTTTGACCTGGATGCCACCTTGTCAACCTATTTTAACAGCCAAGGCACAATGTCGATATTAGGTGAGCACACAGTTTACCTTGACTCCAAGTCTCTCATTAAAACTAAGCCAGGCAGCATTAGTCTTATATTTCTTGTACTTCTTTTAGTTAAAGACTCTATCCTTTGTAAGATGTCTCTGTGACTTAATATCTTCTTTGCAGGAAAACAAATTAAAAATTAACCATGGAAAATATACACAGCTTCAATCTGTACTTCATGCCATATATAAAAATAAATTAAAAATGAACTTTAAACCTAAATGTGAAATTAAACATAGCAGAAAATCTTTGTGACCTTGGATTAGACAAATACCTCTTAAATACGATACCAAAAATACAACACATGAAGAAAAGTTGATACATGGAACTTTACCAAAATGAAAACCTATTCTTAAAAAGTCACTGTTAACAAATGAGAAGACAAGCCAACCAACTGGGGACAATATTTACAAAATACATATCAGATAAAGAACTTACCCAGAATACATAGAAAACTTTCTAATTCAATAAAGGGGGGAAATCCAACAAAAATATTGAACAGACACTTCACCACAGAAGATATATGGAAAAATAATCCTATAAAATGATGACCATATTAAGATTTCTTTTAAGAAAATGCTGGCAATATCAAGATACAGAACTCTCATACATTGCTACGGGAGTGAAAATGGCCACGGCAACTTTGGAAAACAGTTGGTCAGTCCCCTAAAATCTTAAACATACATGTGCCAGGGATGCACAGCCTAAATCTAATCATGAGGAAACAGGAAAAGGAAAAATACGGAACTGTATCATTCAAAACTGTCATAGCATAAGTACAAAGAAAGGTTATATAAATGTTCCAGGTTAAAGGAGATCATAGAGACTGAAAACATATGCTTAGGGGGGGAGAGGGGGAAATGCTAAATGTATATTATTGACTCAATAATATAATCTGAATACTGATGGTGGTTTAGATAAAATATTGTCAATGTTAAATTTACTGAGGTTGATCATTGTACTATGGTTATGTAAAAATATCTTTACTCCTAGAAAATATACACTGAAATATTTAAGAGTAAATAGAAAAAAATTTAGGAGTAAAGAGCCAGGATGTGTGCAACTTTCTCTCAGTTTAGGAAAAATAATATTATTTCTTGAAATGATTATCTTTATTATTTTGTTATTATTGAACTTATTATTATTGTCAAAATTCTTTCCAAATAAAACCTTTTAAAAATATATCCTTTAAGCATGCCATTTTACACATACATTTAACACTAGGAGCATTGCTTAATTACAGAATGTGGGTGGGGGAAGAATGGAAAATGTGGTTTTCCAAGCCCAGTGAAAATCCTCTCTAGGCCTATAAGTGGGATCCTTATAAAAGCATCAGTTCTAAACATCACCTTACAGTTGTTTCTCCCAGGCTTTTTATTGGGATAAACATCATGTACACTTCCTCCTTAAGACAATGTCTTCTCTGGTGTGGTAAGGGCCCCTGCAGACACCTGCCTGCCAATCATTTCCAACACAACCTCCATTTTCCCCAAGATCCTTCAAAGAAGGACTGAATATTTACCAAAGTTATCTCAACATTTTCCCTTTTCCACTATTTTATGTCACCAGGATCTTCTTGGATAGAGTCAGTGATCCTGTTGATCAAGACCTAGGCCAGTGATGGGCAACCTTTTGAGCTTGGTGTGTCAAACTTCGCCAAAAAACTGAGCATAACTCTGGTAGTGTGCCACTTTGAGGAGGAAACTAACTCCAAGACTCGAGTCACAAATGTTTCATCCTCAGGAGCAGCAAATGTTTCATCCTCGGCATGCGGCCGCGTGTCATCAGAAATGGCTACGCGTGTCAGTGCTGACACGTGTGTCATAGGTTCGCCATCACTGATAGGCAGTCACAAGATTTTATTCTTCTCTTTCATGGTCATTTTACTGCTCAGTACTACTTAGGGTGGGAGTATGTGCATAGATTATAAGGAAGAAGAAGAATTAATTCTGGTGTCTTGTTTTCATCACAGGTTAATCATCCTGATAGATGTGTTATTAATACAGGAATAGAAATACATTGGCTCAGACAAAGTTTGGAGAAAGGGATAAAATTCCTGTAGCAATTAGCAGATCTTAGAGAATTAACACATGAAAAGCTTAATTATCACACTCACAAAGATCAATATGCATTGCTTGGTGCTCCTCCAAGTGATGACTCGGAGATCCAGGCCCCTTGACTTTAGTGCCATTATCATCTTCAACGTGTATTCTGCACTGTTGCCACTGAATGGGGGAAAAAGAGTGGGTAGCACATGGAGCATTATGTGTAGGTCTAGAAGTGGCTTACATCATTTTAGTCCACATCATACAGCCGACAATAAATCACAGACAGCAACACTCCTCCACTGGGAGGTGGGCCTCCATTCCCTCCTCTCGAATCTACATGGGACTTTATAGCTATCTCCACCTGCTGACTAGAGTGGAAGTGCCAGTGCATGGCTTCTAAGACTACGCTGTAAAAGACAGTATGGCTCACTCTCTCTGTGTCTCTGAATGCTCATCTTTGGACTATAGCCACAATACTGTGATGAAGCCTAGGCCACATAGAGAGGCCACATGTGTATCTTCCAGCTGACAGCCCCAAATAGGTCCCCAGCCAAGAGCCAGGATCAACTGTAAGCGAATAACTCTTCAGCTTTCTACAGAAGGCTCTAGACATGATGGAGCAGAAATGAGCTATCCTGCCCGGCCGGCACAGCTCAGTGGCTGAGCATCAACCTATGAACTAGGAAGTCACGGTTTGATTCCCAGTCAGGGCACATGCCACATGCCTGGGTTGCAGGCTCGATCCCCAATGTGGGGCATGTGGGAGGCAGCTGATGAATGATTCTCTCTCATCATTGATATTTCTCCCTTTCCCTTCCTCTCTGAAATCAATAAAAATATATTTTTTAAAAAATAAATGAGCTATCCTGCTGTATCCAGTGAAATTCCTGACTTGCAAAAAATGATAAGAAATAATAAATTATTATTATTGTTTTAAGCCACTAAGTTTGGATAACTTGTAACACAGTAATAATAGATAACTAATACAATGAGCACCTTGCTAGTCTCTGCACAATTCTCCAGCCTCTCTACATGGAGTTACATACAGGCAGTCCTCGGGTTACGTCGGACTCGACTTACATCATTTCATGGTTACGTCACCATCTCCCATCTACAGTATTTATAAAAAAAAAAAAGTTCTGTCATTTCGATGTATGTACATATGTGCTTTATGTTTTTTATTATTTATTTACCACAAGTAAAGGTCAGGAATTGTTATCTTTAATTTTTTTTTTTTTTACTGTCTCACTTCATTACTGCTGTGTATGTGCTCCATGTGAGTGGCGTAGGTGCTTATGTAGGTGGGTTCCGATCTACAGCGAAAATCACGTTATGTCCTGCCATAGGAACGGATCTCCGATGTAACCCGAGGACCTACTGTATTAGGATTCTCAGACTACGAGCTGGGAGAAAAACCACCACAACCACTGTCACCACCGCCATCTTCACTGGTCATTGCTGGTCTCAGTAAGAAATGCAGATGCCACACTGGAAAGGGAAAGTTGTGAGAGTTTTGTAAAGGTGGTTATGGCAGGGTTACGGGAATTTATCAGTAACATACTCTGGGAATGGCAACATTGAAGGGTGAGGGGACATTACCTTCCTAGTGCTGAAGGGGCAAGGTAAGGACTGGCTATGGGAATCTAACTATGCAGGAGGGATCAGCTGAAAGAGATAGTGACATTCTGAATGCAACCACAGCAAAGAGAGGCCCAGCAAAGAGCGCTAGGGGGATAAATGCCCACACTGTCTCTCCTCTCACGCTCTGGTCTCTCAATAATATATTTCCTATTGGTCGAAAAGAACAGGAACCAAAAGGCAAAGGAGCCTGGCTGACACAGTCACGGGGTCAGCCTCCCAGGGGAAAGAAAGAGCAGGATGAGAAAGGTGGAGAGTAGATTTGGAGAAGAAATGTGAATATTCCGCACATTCACCACCATCACCATCATTACCACCATCACCATCATCATCTTCATCACCAACTTTATATACCTCAAAGGTGCATACAAAGTCATTCCTCCTGCTTTCTCTTGTATCATCCTCAGAAGGTAACTCTTGCATCTAGTGATGGACTTGGTACATAACTCGTGCTTAGTTCAATCCCACAAATATAGTAGAGTTTCTACACTATTCAAGAATCTGGGATAGAAATATTGGTACAGAGAATAAAATTCCAAGTATATCACAAAAATGCAAAGTTTTAGAAAGGCTTGATCAGAAAGGACTCATGGAGGTAGTGGTGCCCAAGTTCGCCTTTGGGTGATGAATAGATCTCACAACAGGTGTACTTGAAAGGGAGAGAGAGCTTCCATATCCTGGAAACCACGTGAAGGAAAAGTTTAAAGGTGAGGAAAATAGGGACCATGTCATGGAAACAGGAAATGTTTCCATTTTGCTGCAGCATAGAACATTAAAAAAAAAAGACGTAAGCTCTGCAGGTGAAAAAGAAGTGTGCTCATACATATTGCTATGTCTTGAAAGCTGAGATATATTTGTACTCAGCACTGATGGTTTTTGAGCAGAGGAAGAAAATATTCTAACTGGGTAGGATAAATGGAGTGCTCACATACATGAAGTGGAAAGATTATTTATGGGGACACTGCGCTGGTTTTAGTAATGAGATTCCTGCTAAAGGGATGGGAGCAGAAACAGAAGAAAAGGTGTTGCAACAGACTGACAGTATGAGAACCAAGAGAGTAAAAATGACCTTTCTTTTATTTATTTTTTATTTTATTTATTTTATTGTTTAAGGTATTACAAATAGTAGTACATATGTCTCCTTCCCCCCCCCCTTGATTTCCCCGCCTCCCCTCCCCCGCTCCCCCGGCACTTGCCCTCACCTCCCCCCACAGTGTCTTGTGTCCATTGGTTATGCTTATATGCATGCATAAAGTCCTTTGGTTGATCTCTTACCCTCTCCCCAACCCTCCCCTGCCTTCCCACTGTAGTTTGACAGTCTGTTCGATGCTTCTTTGCCTCTGTATCTATTTTTGTTCAACAGTTTATAATGTTCTTTATATTCCACAAATGAGTGAGATCATGTGTAATTTATCTTTCACTGACTGGCTTATTTCACTTATTTGTACATCTACACAATGGAATACTACGCTGCTGTAAAAAAAGAAGGAATTCTTACCATTTGCGACAGCATGGATAGAACTAGAGAACATTGTGCTAAGTGAAATAAATCAGAAAATGACCTTTCCTTTAGCCAGTCACTGCTGGGCATAGTGATGCCATTTGTTCAACATCACAAGTATTTACTGAGTGACTGACTACTCTGTGCCAGGCACTGCTCTTGACGTTGCGGACACAGCAGAGGGCAAGACAGATAAAGCAGTCTAACTCCCCACCCGATTCAGTAATAGAAGTTAATGCCATTGACATGAGCAGGAAGTTCAGGACTAAGAGATGGCATACAGCTTCTCTGCCTGGAATAGTCTTCCTCTAAGCTCCTTTGCCTACAAAACTCCTACTCATCCTTCACAACCACCTCTAACTCACCAACAAGTTAGACACGTTTGTCCCTCATTCTTTAATTGTGCTTTGCACATTCCTCTGGCACCTCCCTTCTGAGACAACTAGAATTTTAAGGGTTTAAGACAAGCTTTTATAATTAAAATAGATTGTTAAAGTCTCTTTCAAGTTTTGTTAAAACTGTTAGGTCAAACCATTAGCAAAACTGCATTAGTAGATCATAATCTTTAAAATGGCAGAAATTTATTATGATTGAAACCCATTATTTTTCCTAAAAAATTGGAAGCAAGATGGACTCTGTTCACCACCCGCCTCCTCATCTTTACTCCCATGGAATCACGGGGTGGTGGTGTGGTGCAGCAAAAGGGTCCTGCATGCAGTCCCTAGGCTTTCAGGGCCATACTTGTGCTTCATTCCTCACTGACTGGACTAAAGAACAGCTGGGTCCAGTGCACCCGGGCAGTCAGTACAGCCTTTTAGGTCAATGTGACCTAAGCTGGAAAGGAGGCCGTTCCACTTAAATCACAAGGTCTCTGACAAGGATATCAACTCTGCAGAGCCTTGGCTTTCTGACCTGTTAAGAAGGAAGAGGGTTTCTGTGAGGATTAAATGGTGCAAAATTAGAAAACTCTTGCCCCTCCCTCCTCACTACCCTGTTCCTGGCAAGTATTCAATAAAGCATTTGTGTGTTTGTCTGTTTGTTTGTTTGTTTTTATCAAATAAGATTCACAAGTTAGGGCTCCCATTGCACTTGTGTGTACAATTCTTCATCCCAGAGACATCTCTGGTGGTACTTCTTGAAGACCGTCTCTGAGGGAAACCCAAGACTGAGAACCCCAGGAAATCCTCAGGACAACTTTAATAGGCTCCTGCATCCTTTCTTCGGCTCCATGCTTGCCCCTATAGTCTGTCCTTCCCACAGAAGCATCTGGGTTCACAGTTAACATTATTCCCAGCTGAATACCTGTCACTGACCCCCCACGGTGCCTATCCTAACCCTTCACCCTGACATCACATCCCTGCTGGCAGCTCTGGTTCCCTCTCTCTGAGATATTTCCTCAAGCTTGACACTCAGTTTGTGGAGTATTTAAAAGAAGGGTCTGCCAGGTAAGCTACAGCAAGCCATGCAAACTATCCACGCTCGGCTCCCTCTTCTATAAAATGAGAATGAGGATTCCTCAGAGGTTTTTGCAAAGTTTAAATTTTTAAAAAATATGTAAAGAATTCAGTATAATGCCTGGAACATAGTATGTGTTCAATAAATGTCAACTACTATGACTGTTGTGGTGATACAGAATTGCTTGGAATTTCAACATTGGTGGTGCCACTTCAAGCACCTAGATCATGGAGAGTGCCATCTATCTCTCATACCCAGATAAGTCTTACTCTTTAAAAGTCAAAGGCAGTCTTTCTAGAGCCTCTGGGTTGAGCTAAATGCCTCCATTTGATTTTCTCAGGCATCCATTCATCTCTCTACTCAAGCACATTTCTTATTATAATTAAAACTATGGGTTTATATATTTCTACCTTCCCTCCAGTCTATAAACTTTAGAAGGTGAGGAAATGTGATATCTCCATCTTTGCATCTCCATCACCCAACAAATTGGCTTGTTTTGAGGAACATGAATAGACAGACAGAGAGGCAAACAGTTAGCTAGATAGATAATAAAATTGAGAAATCTATTGAAATTTCTAATCTATTTTCTGTCTATGCCCACCCTATGCCTTGTTAATAATATAAAAATTGCATTCCAAAAAAAATCATACTATAGCCTAAGTCACAATATTTTAATTAAGAAAAATTAAGTCAAAATATATAATGAAATTGGCATACGTATTACATATGCCATGTAGATTTTATAACAACAGTAGTTAATTTTTATTGAACACATACTGTATGCCAAACAAGTTGCTAAGGGCACCATCTTTTTAACTAAGTTGATCATCACAACAACCTTGCAGGGGAGATGTTAACATCCTGATTCTATACTTTAAAGGTTTAAGGAAATGCTCAAGGGTAACACAGCCTGGTAAAGAACTTGCAATTCGTCTTTTTTCCCCTTTCTGTATGTTATGGGTTGAATTGTGTCCCCCTTGAAAAAGATATATTGAAGTCCTAAGCACAAGTACCTCAGAATGGGACCTTATTTGGAAACAATCTTTACAAATATAATCAAATAAAAATGAAATCATTAAGGAAGGCTCTGAACTAGTATGATTGGTGTCCTTAGGGAATGGGGAAATTTGGACAGAGAGACAGACATGCACAGAGGGAACATAATGTAAAGGGATAGAGACACAAGGAGATAACCGCATGAAGACTGGAGTGATGCATTTATAAGCCAAAGTCTGCCAGCAAACTACCAGAAGCTTGGAGAGAGGCATGGAAAAGAGTCTCTCTCACAGCCTTCCGAGGAACCAACCATACCATTATCTTGATTTAAACTTCTAGCCTCCAGAACTGTGAGATGATAAATTGATGCTATTTTAAGCCATTCAGTTTGCAGTACTTTGTCACAGCAGCTCTAGAAAAATAGTACATTCTGCTTTCAAAGATGTTGTTCTTAACCACTGAGGAGCTGAAATCACTTTATGTGGACTTGTCTGTCTCTCCATTGAGTAGGAACTCTTCAGGGCACAATATAATTCTTAAACTTGCACCCCCCCCCCAATTCACAGAACAGTTGCTGACATAACTCAAGTGTCCAAATATGTTTAATAAATGAAAATCTATTGTAATAATAACATTTTTCTTTCAATTTTAATGTTTTGAAGATATAAAAAAATATGTTTATAAATTATCTTTCAGAGCATATAGGACAAGGCAGCTTACATGAAATGTGTTGGAGAAGTAGGGAGTAGAAGACTTGAACTGGGTGATTATATGTAATAGCCACACATCTTCCCAGCATGCACCCACCCAGTCCTTCCTGTGGGCCCACCACACACTCCAAGTTGCTAATGCCAGTGAGGGACATCATCTAGAAAGTTCCAGTCCATTCAAACCAAAAGCGTGTCCCAGTCAGTGATATTTTTAAAACAAAAATTGCAAGTACACCATCAGACAAGAACACTTATTGAAAAAAAAAATGGCAGAGTGTTTGAAAGTGGCACCTCCTAGCAAACCTGCTGACACATGCTCAGGCATGCAGGCATCTCTGCACCTATGACTGAGAGGATCATGTTTGGGTGTAGGACTGGGTGGAGGGAAGAAGATCATAAATGATTAATTTACTCAACAACCCTTACTGAACACTTTCAGTTCTCAACACTGTGCTAAGTACTGAGAGCCATGAGGTAAGTGACTCAACCTTAAAAGTTTATATTCTCATGAAGAGAGGAAAAAAAACAAAAACTGTGGGTGAAAATAACAAGTTAATTGTTATGGGTTCTAATGGCCACAGTGCTCAGCTTACCCAGACAGGGTGGGCATTTGAGTTGGGTTTATCTCCATTTTAAAATGCACAAGAGAGGTTGAATGCTGGTTGAAGGCCACACACGTTAAAGACCTAGTTGGCTCAGAGTCATCTTTCCACTATGTACAAAGTGAAGGTCAGGCGAGGCAAACTATCAATGGAGTCCCTATCCATGAGTGCCAGTGAGCTGGGTCTTGAAACATTGAGGGATGAACTGGAGAGGTTCAGAAATTGGGTGAAAGATGTTGTCAGTGAGGAGGTTAGTGTGGAATTTGTGTGGTGAGAAATAAGACTGAAATAGTAGTTTGAGATCAGATAGAGGATGGTGGAAAAATAAGTTGAGAATATCATCTTGCAAGAAACAGGAACTCTCTGATGGCCTTGGAGGGGTGAGCACCAAAGCAGAGTGGTTCAGGGACACTTTCCAGATGACAGTCCACAGAGTGAAAGATGCTAGGAAACTCAGCAAGAAGGTAAGAGAGAAGGGCCTGAACATGAGTGTTGGAGGTGAGGATGGAAAAGAAGATCAATGTGATAGATTATATATTATGTAAGAAGAGCTGACAATAAATATGGTGCCTTGGGAAATATGGGAGGGGGCAGTGAGGGAAGGAATTCATTTTGTAGAAACATTGGATATGAGGAAATAATAGAACTTCCAGGTAGGGATGTCTGGCAATCAGCCAAAGAGATGAGACAAAAATGCTCAGGAAGGAGGCAAGGATAGATGTTGAGTGGAGAGTACTCCACACAAAAGTGAGGGCTATATTTAAAGTAGATGAAGCCTCTCAGATGGAATAGTTAACAGAAAGAACAGAGAGCTGATGCTGATCCCTGGACCCACAAAGCAGCTTCCATGGAGGGCTAGAAGGAGGATGCACAGTTACGAACATGATTGCAGCCTCAGAAGAAAATCAGTAGCTGCATCATCATAGGTCTTTCAAGTAGGAGAGGCTGATGAATGATGTCTCTCACTGCCATGGTCACAGAGAGGTGGCCATTGGGTTTGTGATTCAGTGTTCAACCTTTGTAAGTGCTCTGTTAGCAAACAAAGCATCAGAGAGTTGGGAAGAACCCAATTAGAAAGGCAGTTTCAGCATCACCTACAGAGGACTTCTTCAACGAGGTCAGCAGTCACCACTAGATGGGAAATTAAGGAGGGGTCTAGAAGAAGAGCATGTGGCAGGAATACAGCCCTCCAGAATCCCATTTATCTCAATACCGTGACCACCAATATTTTCACTTTGTATTTTGGAAATTTTCAAACACATTAAAGAGAATAGTAAATCACATCAGTTAGCTCCCACAATTACCAACCCATGGCCAATCCAGATTCATCTTTTAGTCTACCCACTGTGTCCCTCAGCTAGTTTATTTGAAAGTTAATTCTAGATATTAAATCACCCTTCTTTAAAAACACAGTCTTTTAAAAGTATAGCCACATGCCCTTGATGCATCTAAAAAGTTAACAGTAATTCCTGAGTACCCCATAAGTGTTTAAATTTCCCTAATTATTTCATGCTACTGGGGGAGAGTGCTTTAATTAAAATCAAGATCCATGCAAAGTCCACACACGGCATTAGACTAACATATATTTTCCATCTTTTTTATTCTATA
Source organism: Cnephaeus nilssonii (assembly GCF_951640355.1). Lineage (NCBI taxonomy): Eukaryota > Metazoa > Chordata > Mammalia > Chiroptera > Vespertilionidae > Cnephaeus > Cnephaeus nilssonii. The sequence goes on along the minus strand of NC_137082.1, from coordinate 14,305,405 downwards.
AATTATCCCTCCTTTTATTCTTGAGGATTATTTGTTGAAAAGCAGGTAATATGTCCTGTTTCCAACCATCTGGATTTCACTGACACTGCTGATATAGTGCCATTTAACAGGTTCTTTCATCACTTGTATTTCCTATCAGCTAGGAGTTAGATCCATGATGAGGTTCATGTTTGATTTTTGTCAAAAATGCATGTTTACTGCTGCATCATATCAGAAGAGGCAAATGTCTGTGACTTCTCTTTCTGTGAAGTTCAGATTGATGTGTGTGGCCATCTAGTCCATTTGCCTATTGTGAATTTCTACTACCTTTCATTATGTTGGCAGGAAAATACAACTTCTCACTTTCTTACAAAAAATCTAATCTAGTTTGATTAGAAGAATATTCAAGACTCTATAGATATGTAGGACAACACATATAAAACATCAGCTGTTCTTAAATTTAAAAATCATGTGTTCATATCCATGACAAACTATAGTTGATTTGTCTAAAATGAAATCCATGTTCAGAATGTGGTCTGTCACTGACATTGAAATAAGTATTATTTCAATGGCCAGTGTTGCTCAGTTGATTAAGTGTAATCCCATGCACCAAAAGGTTGTCAGCTAGATTCCTGGTCAGGGCACATGCCCAGGTTGTGGGCTTTATCCCCAATAGAGGGTATACAAGAGGCAGCCGATCAATGTTTCTCTTTCATTGATGTCTGTGTCTCTCTTTCTCCCTCTCCTTCCTCTCTCTCAGAAATCAATAAAAACATATTCTTAAAATAAAACATGTACGAAATGCCTAATGAAAAGTACAATGATAATTGATCGGAAAGCAACTTGTGCAAACTGACCCCTCTGTGAGCATTGATACAGACTTCTAAAAACCAACTACTGACAGTAACACAGGTGGTGCTAGAAGCTGATTTTTCTTGTCAGAAATAAAAAACCTATACTGGCAGAGAAAATGGAAAAGTAGTGATAAATATGATATTACGAAAGAAGAATTAACAGGATTTGGTAAATAATTAAAGAAAGGGAGAGTTGAGATATTGTTAGTAGCTTGACCAACCAACTCTCAAGTAATATAAGAATGTGAATTGGAAAATTTCACAAGATCATGAAAAATGCCCTGCTGGTTTAGGCCAATGGACCTCTCAGCTGGTGTTACTCTAACTTTGCAAATAATCGGTGTGCTCAGCTAACCCCAGAAATGTCCTAAGTCATCAGAATCCACTCTTTTATCTTTATATATTTTTTAAAAAACTGCTAATAAATAACAGGAGTCCCACTGTTAGGGGATAGTCTAAAAATCTGAGCCATGTGCCAAGTAGCACATTAAGGAAATAAAATATTAACCTATTTATCTGAAAAATACCCAAATGCTTCATTTCCTGTGTAATGAATTGGTTAAGTAAATACACTGGGGAGCTGCCAACACCCCTGCACATATAAAGAATTCTATAGAATAAGTTAAATTGTGAGCTCTCCTGTATAGTCAATGTTATTAATGATCCTGTGCATGGCAGAGCCTGGGGAATGGAAGCTTGAAGACTGACAAAAGAGGCATGAGCTACCTGGGAGCCCAGACCTGAGCCCTGAAGATGAGGAAGAAAACAAGAGGAAAAGAGGTGGGAAAAGCTAGGAATAAATATCTAAGAAAAACTATTCTATCCTGAAACTGGCCCCCCAAATGCTTATTAGAAGCAGTGCATTAGAATAAAGGATGGCGATCTCAGTGGGTTAGGATTTCAGTGGCGAATCTTCCAGCCAGTCACTAAACCTATTTATCAGTAGACAGTCTCAGACCAGAAAAGCCTATTTACCAACCCATTCCTATCTATATTGGTGCAGGGCAAGGTCTCCTCACTCCCAGGTACTTCCCTGAAAAGAGACTCAACTACAGATGCTGCCCACATGGCACAGAGAATCAGGTATCAATCAGGATGACTGGGTGGGACTGTTGGTGCCTGGAAAGAGACTTCTCCAGACAACCAGACCCTCTCAGTGCCTGCTGCTGAGGGGCCAAGGGTTCTTTGCGAGGGGTCCTGGTGGTCTGGTGTGGAAGGAATCGATATTTCATATGAACAGAGAATGCTTTACAGGTGATGAGAAGGAATTAGTCATCTCTTCTCTACTTAAGAAAAAATTGGAGTTACCGGGCAAAAGATCCTGGTTCTTGTAAGAAAGCAGGTTCTGTATGTCAGAAGGAGGCCTTGGCAGTGCAGGAGACAGGAAGGAAGAAAAACTAGTGAGAGCAGTGGGCTAGCAGGTTGGGATCCCAGCACCTTCCCCTGGCGGTACTTGAGCCTCACTTGAGACAAATTCTTGAGATAATCATAAAAAACCATAGCAACCTTGTTGATGTTGGGATTTGCACTGAGATTCCAAATCTAGAGGTAGGGCAGGTGAAACAGGTTTGGATTTCTTTCACAGAGCAAGAAAAGAATGTGAGGGCTTTTTAGTGAATTTGAAGAGCTGACTACTGACCACTTATTGGCTTTGCTCACACCCTATTCCACCCCAGGTTTCTATAACAAGAAATGAGTCCAAAACATATCACCAACACTGGCATCATTCATTTCCAGGAAACTTTGAGAAGCAGTTGTTTTTTTAAATAGTCTTTGAAATGGTTTCGTTTGAGAGAGAGAGAGAGAGAGAGAGAGAGAGAGAGAGAGAGAGAGAGGCACTAAGGCCAAAAGAGACAAGTTGGCATGCCCATGCCTTTCACCCACATCACAGGACAGCAAAGGATTAAATGCAACCCTCAAGTCAATTGTGTGCCTGTGTGTCAGAGCAGGAAAGAATCAGATGCAGCTGAGAGCATGTGACATGCGATCTCGGAGGCATGAGGTCTCCAGAATTGTGATTAGAATGCTAAAATAAGGGGTAGGGCTAAGTGGTTCTCCTACATTGCTCCTCAAACATGGACTGATGGGCAGAACCAGCGAGCACATGGAGTTGCGTAGAGGATAACTTTCTCAGCTGGAAATGGGAATGTGTGTGCATGTGGATTCCAGGAAGGGGACCACAGGAAGGTGAAGATGAGGCAACAAAGAGGAAAAGCCAGCTCGGGAAAGCACCAATGGACTGGTCACTGCCTTGGGCAGCAAGGGCTCCAGCCCAATAGGAACCCCTGAAGAGCGGAGCAGAATTCCTATCAGAAGTGTCCCTAGAGGGGCAACACATACCCCTGCCCACAGGGATTGGGAACTGCCATGAGCAGTAACTTTGCCAGACTCTGGCCAGCACTCCCAGGGCGCTCACTCCCGCAGACAGAAGTCAGCATTGTATCAATCCCAGGTGCACCACAGCCCTCAGGGATGGCTCTTCACAGTCACAGCAGGCATCAGAGATGATGTGAGGCTGGGAGACAGGGCCCAAGAGGAGCCCAAAACACTCCCAAACACTGGAGGCCCCAAAGTTATTATTTCATAAGTTGTTTTTATTTCTTTCCATTGTTCTGGAAGACACTCTGATATGCCAAGTCTGCCTTGTATATTTCTCTTCCCATCCCACCCTCTCCATGCTCTTTCTGCTGCTGGTGGTGCAGCCAAGAGAAGAAAAAGCCTGCGGGCTGCCTGTCCAGTGTGTGAGCCTCAGCCACCTCCCAACTGTCTCCAAGGATGCCCCTCCTCTCTCCTCTGACCCTGAGGTTAGGACGCCAAAAAGTCTGTCTTTTTTGACACAGGGAACAATGTGGACTCAGTATTTTCAGGATCACGATTATTGAAGGTATGGCTCACACTGATGCATTTTCAGTTCATTTTCTCTAATTCTGAGGAATAAGGTCCTCAAATTTCCCCTTCTCTTAGATATACTTGGAGGCAAGGAGTTTGAGCTCTCTTGCTCTCCCTTAGTTAGCAGAGCTAGAGTGGAGTCTTCCCAACCACTGCACAGGGAAGGGTGCCACAGGGAAGGGAAGTGGGCTCTTTCCTAAGAGGACAGAGACCATGGGCTCCGGAATCAGGGCAGGTTGGCCCTGCCCTTTCTGCTTGCATGACCTTAGGAACATGATTCAACCACATTGGGTTCAGTTTCTGTGCACGTAAGGCATGTTATCCTGCCGGTGATGCTGGGATCACGAAAAATGCGCAGTCATTCGTCCTTCAAAATGTGACCATCTCCAGTTTTCCCCTCATCATTCACTCTTGACTAAGTTCCACAGTGTGGCTGACCATGAATTTTTATCACTGCTAGGAGCATTTTCAGAGCACTTTATGTTTAAACCAATTAACTGCCACGATATTTTGAATTGAATTTAAAAAAGGTCTGCTGCTTGCGTCTACAGATACTTATGGCACACAAATGGTTAATGCTATTTTTTTAATTGTTTTTGGTCCTTTCTTTGGAATATGTATTAAAAACACACCTCTTTGCACAAATTCCTTTCCTTTACATCATGAATGTAATCTGGAGCAGTCAGATCGCAATTCAGAGAATTTAGGATGCCCTCACCTTTCTACTCCTTGGCCAACATTAGAGTCAGGATTACCCTAGGAACATGTACCAACCTTCACTTGTTCTTGCTTCCAAGAGCAGCGACAGAATAAGTTGCTATTTTGTTTTGTTTTGTTTCTCATACATAAGGCCTCGCAGGCCCTGAAACCTGGGCTGCTGGCATTTTAATTAATGTTAATGCCTGGGCTCCCCCCTCCTTTCTCCCCCACTGATCTTTAGTAAGGAAAATAAACTAGCAAACCAGGGAAAGGCTACGTATGAGTGCTTGGGCCTCCTGCAAAAGCTAACCCTCAGGATGGTTAACCAGACCTGTCGCAAGCCCACCACCTCCAGCCAATTTGGAAATTTTCAGTTTAAATAGAAATCATTTGTGGGTGGGGTTGTAATATTTCTCTTTTTGATAAGTCAAATACTCTGGGGCCTCTCAATCGGCTTAGAGTCTCCATTTTCTCATTACCGGGATCATTTTTATTCTGAGATCAGTATTACCAGCATGTGTTAAACTAACACTTCACAACAACAGAAAAGATACATGGCAAATGCCTTCAAATTCCCAGAATCTGGCCTTGAAATCAACCTGGTATTTAAATCAACATGGATATCCTTCTGTTGGGTCAAAATATAGTCAGTTTCCCCAGAGATATTGTGTTTCTTTTTTCCTTTCTAGTAAATTTCTATCCAACACTCTCCCACCCCCAACCTGCATGGCTTAAGCATTTTATCCAGTTTAAGCGATGGGGATTTAAATTGCTATTTTAGTGGAAGAGGCTTGATTAAAACCTGTGTCCTCATCAAATTATTGGACAGTGGTTCTTGGGCTCTGTTTACATTAGTGTCAACCTTAATTTAAATTCTGCATAACTATATTTGCTTCGCTAAATGCATGCACCAGGAACACACCACAAATTACTTTGCTTTATGAGCAGTCTCTTTGTCTATCGCAAAGTGTTTTGAAATTAGCACCATAAGTAACTAGCTGTAAGTGTCACTCGATCTCCTTAATGCCTCATTAATCAAACCTTGTGGCAGCTGGTGTGATGACCAAGCCAGTCTCACATAAGATCAGTATCACTTGCTCCTTGCTTCTGACCGCAGTCCTTCAAACTCGATTCATTATTTGTATTTGTGCATTTGCCCTTTGCCGTGGCACTCTTTCCTTGTAGGCCTCCCCACACGTGCAGCTGTATGCTGCATACCACTCGCATGTTCATTCTTTGCAAAAATTGGCAATAAAAAAAACCCATATCTCTCATGGGGAAATCCATGATCTCAAAAGGAAGAAAGTCATTTTTCTGAGTTACCCACAATAACTCAACGTGGTTTTCAGATCACACTTAAAATGTCATGCTGGAAAATTTTTCCTGGACAAGTTTTTCTTTATGTCGAGAGTTAGAGAGAGAAAAAAGCACATTTACCCAGGCAGACTCCAATTTCCTCATCTTGACCTCAGTTTTCACAAAGCTGGAATACATTTAGTCTAAGCACCTAGTCAGGAATTAAAAGGGTATTTGTCCTTTATTATGTAAATAAGAATACATATGCACTAAATACAAAGTTTTAAAATATGTGCTTGCAAAGAAAATGCAGAACTTGTACTTGATTGTTTGATTACAATCCTTATAGAAAGAGATTATCATCTATCCATACAAGTTGATACAAAATCATAGCAAAAGTTATATTTTATAGGATCCTTTTTTTTTTCATGGTGCCATCAAACACTTGCAAATGTCTAAACAGAACTCTTCCCTCATATTCCATTCCCTCTCCCTGCATCTCACACACACACACACACACACACACACACACACACACACACACACACACACAGTTTTGACTAAATTTCATATAGTCCTTAACATTACCTAGCAGCTCTACTGGTCTATGGCCACAGGGACATTTTACATGATGTCTTGAGCCCAGCATGGGACACGACGCGTGTTTCTCTTCAGAGAAAGCCCTGTTCCCTCCATATGAGCGGCACATGGCCATTCCTGAGCGCAGAGCGCTGAGCCTCGGAGCCAGACGGACAGGTGCTGTCATCTCCAGGGCAGCAGCACAAGAGGGCGGCTCTTCTCAGAGCAGAGTCCCCCTGGGAGGCCTTCGGCTTCCTGGTCTTTCCTTCTGACCACCCAGCAGGAAATATATACGGGGTGTTTTTGTGTTTTTTTCCTGGGAGTTTTGTCAATGTGAAAACAAAACAAACAAACAAACCCACAGCATTGGAACCTCGTATTTCCAGGTGGGCTTCCGGCCTGTGAATGTTTAATGCAATCATAGTGCTAAACCATTCATTTTCTTTGGTATTAAACTTTTTGCCTTTTCAACTTATACAACTATTCAGGCTAAATAGACCTATTACAACAGAATTAAGCATTTGTAGCCTGGCTCCCAAAACCAACATGATGGCAAAACCCACTGAATTGGAACACCCTACAGTGAGGATCTGTATTCGATTTTGACTTTAAAATCAACTTAATGAAAATGGTACTTGGTGCTTATTTTTATGTTATTATTACGTCTATTTTCTCTAATGGCATTTACAATAGGCTCTGACTTTGAAAGAGCAAATATGAAAGATCACCTTGATTATACTTTAGGTGACATTTACTCTGATTAGAGGTGCAAATTATGGCAATGACAAAAGTATATTTTATGTCCTATCTCCAGTTCATCTTCTTTTTACTCAATCCAGCAACCTCTACTTATTAGGATTCTGAACAAAATGAGTATGGAACAGAGAATTCCAAAATGGTTTTTAAAAATGACAAATCTCCACTGAAAAGTTTTTAAACTGCCAATTCAAAACATTTCCCTCTTTTCTGCTTCCAGAAAAGCCTGATTATTTAAACCGAACATTCTGCCTCGACCCGCTCCACACTTTTCTACATTACACAAACACCTCCTTCCCTGCCATTTGCCAAAAGGCAACATTTTGGCTTGGAGAACAGTACAAATCACTGGACCCTTACATTTAAATGCTCCACGGAGATGTGTCTGATCACAGTCAGAAAAAAAAAAATCAGAAATGAGACACAGGCAATGTTATAGCCTTTGCTTCCCCCTGCCCTCCTCCATTCTCTCCCTCACCATCACCTTGTAAAATAAAAGGGAGCGGAGGCTAACCTGTTACAGTAAAGACACCCCGAGATTTAGGGGGATCAGTGCAGCCTTGCTTAGCTGCAATGCTGCAGCTGTGCTCTTATCTGGCCAAAGGAGACAGGAGACAACAAAAGACGCCAAAGAAGGGATAGTGGATGCCTGGGAAAACCACTGCCCCGGCATTGTGGTGCCCTTCTGTTGAGCAAATAGTTCAAACTGTTCATTCCCATCTTCTATTCTTTCCCTGGTACATTGTTTGTGCCCTTGCATTTCATTCTGCAAGGAAGGTTGCTCTCTGGGCCTATAAGCAAACAGTCCAGAAAAGAGCTAGCCAGCCTCTTCCCTTCCCCGGAGAACTAGCATTTTTATTTCGGCTCCAAGCTGTCAAAGACCTGGAGAGTTGATGTCAGTGTCCTGAATTAATTGCTTTAAGCTGGAGCAAGCTCCACAGGCTACCAAATGTCCAGAAGATGTTTATTAATAACACTTCCTCCAGGATTCTGGCTTCAATCTGTCCCTTGGTGGTGGCCTTTATCCGGCTGCCACCCTCTCACCCTTGGCCTCTTGGTATTTGGGGGTGGGAGTGGTGGGGGTGGCGGGGGGAGGGGGGAGTTGCCCAGCTCGCTTCTTTCAGTCATTGTGACAAAATTTAGAATTGCCTTGGTGTAAAAATTTTCACCTATGTAATGAGACTCATATGATGAACATCTTTGTTCGGGCCCAGGAGGGTAGCAGAGTTATAGAAACCGCAAGTGTGACCCTTGAAATGAGCTGAGGTACAGAAAGCAGCAAGGACATTGCTCTGTGAAAGCTCATTTAGCCAATGCAATTAGCAAAGGGAGCAGAAGAAATCACCTGCCTCTAGTCCCTTCCCCACCTTCTCCCCCCAAAAGAAAATGCAGTGAGGCTGAGAACATGATGCAATTTGAAGTGATCCTGGTACAAAAAAAAAAAAAAGAGTGCCTATTTAAAATGAAATAATAAACCAATTTATATACCGATATAAGACCAGGATCGTGAGTGCCATTGTGTAATTTTCCACTTGACTTTTCATTATCTACCTGAACAAAATCAATCTATATGTATGGGATCAACATACAATTCCGGAGATAAAAGCTGGAAATAAATGTGCTTTGCATATCCCGCAGATAAAAGACACAGTCCTTCGGACTGCCTTTTCTTCTCCAGCAGATGCGTTTATAAAATAAATTGTGTGTCAAGGAAAGAAAAAATTGAGAGAGGGAGGGAGACATAGTGGTGTATCTTGAGTGTTGACTGCTTTGCTGGAAATATTGATCCCACAAATGAGCAGTGGTTAATAAGTACCCTCAGATGATATCGGGTCTTTTGCCCTAGTTTACCCAGAGTGCAGTCTGGGTCAATGTTCCTCTCAACCAAACCTCCACACCTACAAAAAAAAAAAAAAAAGGAAAAGGAAAAGAAAAACAACTTCCCCTATTAACATGGATTTAAGGCTGAGCACTTCCAGGGCCTTCGAAGCCGCTCCAGAGAGACAAAGCACACTGAAAAATCACATTATGCTAGTGCCACCCCCACCCCCGACAGCAGCAAATGGCCAGCGTGTGAAGGACACTCAGTCTTCAAAAGGGAAAGAGAGGTGGGCCGCGTGCCTTGAGGTTGACATTTTTACTCTAAACAAGTTGAGTTTCATCCTTTGTATGCCCTTTCTCACCCCAATAATTAGAAATAGTATTAGGAACAGTTCAACTCTCTCTCCACGAGCCATGCTCCGGTCTGGTGGCCCGCTGCCTTTTGGAATGTGGCACTGTCTGTACTGCATGTGTGAGCCCTGGGGGCAGACGGCAGAGGCAGTGACCAGAGGACCCTGGGCTGTTCACCTGCCTGTCAGGTTCAGGGCTCCCAGGGAAAGTGCCCACTCTGCTGGCCTGGGGGCCTCATGGGGCCTCTTGACACTCTGGCCACCGCTCTCCTTTCTGTGAGTCACCGTCTCATTTTCCATGCTTTATGGGCCACCAAAGAAAGGCCCACAGGGGATGGGTACTAGACTGCCTTTCCCCCCAAACAATCACGGAATTTGTGGGCTTTTTCTGGTCGTTGAAAGTAATGATGTCTTAGGCCAGTCGCTCAGTGATTTATAAAAATTGTTCACTAACCATTATTTATTCATAGCAAGTTTTAGTAACTCCAGAGAAAGTTAAATGTCTTCTTGGGCAACTTGACTGTCACAAGTTCAATTTGTCCAACAGGACAAATCAGCACTGGTATTGTAATATCTTTGTGTTGATAAATCCTAATGGTAGTTGGTCTGGAAGGTTGGTACAAATCTGTAAATCTTTATTTTCATGTGCCCTTTTCCCTTATCCCAAGAGCTCTGTATCCATCTGGACCATCACCTATTAACAGTCTGTTTCGTGTCATATTCCTCATGGGAAATTTTGAGGAAAGCATCCTGGAACAATCTGAAAGCAGGGTGTGGCCTTTAGGGGACACTGGTGATGGTCAAAGTTCTGCATAGGGAGAAACTCGCTTATGCACTTTCGGTCATGTGAGGCTCAGGAAAACAAATGTCCTCCCTCCATCTCATCTTTTTGTCCCAGTAGCTGCGAATAAGCAAATCTAGAGAAACATACGACTGTGGTCAAGGAAGGTAAGACAGGGATTAGAATCATGTTTGAAAAGTGAACTGCATCCTGATGGAACGTTTTGAAAAGTCCCTATATTTTCATTACAAAATTGATGCCTTCTACGCCAAGAGTACTAAGCCTCCCTGAACTGAAGGTATATTTCATCCGTGGTTTAATTTCGCCATTATCCAAACACTTACTCGGAGCACTAGAGAACCAGTATGAAAACTCATGAAATTTACCCGTCATCCAGATAGTCCTTTAGGAGTGTTGTGCCCCAAGCTCCCTGAGGAAGGAGAATGCACCGAAAGAGGGTTGTTTCTACTTCCACAGACACATTTGCTTGTGCCCCACAAATGTCATTGCCGAGTAACATCAACACCATCTTCTCAGTCAGGGACAAAGCTCCATTGACAAGCAGAATTCTGACTCAGAGTCGGATTGCAATCCATGTTTATAAAATAAATATTTATTAAACAGAAGAAACTGAACATTTTTAAAGGTATTCTTAGGAATAATGTCAGGGGAAGAAAATGGACAGCCAGAAGTCCAGTAAATATATTCAGATAAATAGAATAAAACAGGAAGTTATCATTAATGTTTGCTAGCTTTGACATTTGAAAAAACATCTACCAGCAGTTAAAATCTTTAAAGGAGGAGACGAGGAGTGTAAACAAACTCAGGAATGAGGGTGCAAATATGCACCTATTGGTCCTGTTGGCTGGGCTAAGACGAGACTCTCAGGCTGTTGTCATACTGCGGTTGTTGAGCATCTACTAGAACCTGGGAAACTGGAATTGTATCTGAATCATGCAAGCAGACCTGGTCATACTTATCTCCCTAGGTATCATAAGCTAACTCATTTCCCCCTCAATAATTGCCTCACTCTTGCCTTCTAGTGTGTGCTCAGAATCTTTAAAAATAACCAGTTACAGCCCTAGCCGGTTTGGCTCAGTGGATAGAGTATCCGACTGTGGACTGAAGGATCCCAGCTTCAGTTCCTGCCCAGGGCACATGCCTGGGTTGTGGGCTCCATCCTCAGTAGGAAGTATGCAGGAAGCAGCCAATCAATGATTCTCTCTCATCATTAATATTTCTCTCTCTCCCTCTCCCTTCCTCTCTGAAATCAATAAAAATATATTTTAAAAAATAACCAATTACAGAGCACTCTTGATCTCCACCAATATAAGAGACTCATCCCCCCCCCCAAAAAAAAAACACAAAACCAGCATGTTCCTTCATACCAGGCTTAATGAAGAAATAAGGAACCCATTTCATAGATGAATAACTAAAATGTCATCCATGCCCTCTGTGGTAGCTGTATTAAGTTTACTCTTTCTAGCCAAAACCGGTTTGGCTCAGTGGATAGAGCGTCGGCCTGTGGACTGAAAGGTCCCAGGTTCGATTCCGGTCAAAGGCACGTACCTTGATTGAGGGCACATCCCCGTCCCCGGTAGGGGGTGTGCAGGAGGCAGCTGGTCGATGTTACTCTCTCATCGATGTTTCTAGCTTTCTATCCCTCTCCCTTCCTCTCTGTAAAAAATCAATAAAATACATTTTTTAAAAAAAGTTTACTCTTTCTAAAGGCCAAATAGGAATGTTTTCCAAAGTTGGGTTTTTGGTGTTTTTGTTGTTTGTTTGTTGGAGGGCTGGTAGGTAGGAAGGAAGCCTGGATAACACAGAGCTTTAAATCAGAATCTCCTGCATACTCCTCTGGAACCAGCCACTTGAGCTCGGTAAGATAAAATTCCTCCTCTTGGGTCTCTGACTTGTCAACACAGAAATCCACTCAGAAGAGGGTGAGATATAGAAATAGGGTCAGGAGAGGGATTTGCTGTGCCCTAAACATGCCACACACTTTCCACAGGATTTAAAATCTCCTTCAAGTGGTCCTAGCTCAAGAGAGTTGTTTAAGATGAAAAAGAAACATAATTTTAACTCATTGATGATGACAATCTGAAAGGTGAATGAAATTTTCATTTTGAATGCATTCTGTCACTGGAAAAAATTATAAACTATAGGATGCTAGAGAGAGTATAGAAATGCTATGAAAGACAAATAATTTCTTCTTTGTCTTACAGTTGTTTAAACGTTTTTTAGTGTGGAGAACTAAATGAAAAATCTCTAAAACTAAATTAACATTTGACCTATAAAGTGTTGCTTTTGTCACAGGAATCACACATGAAGGTGGATCACCACTCATTCAATATATGACCTAATTTTTCTTGATTTGAAAATGTTTTCAAATATATTTATTAAGCATGCCCTTTATTGTTCAGCAATAAAAACTATGTTATCCTTGCCATATTACTATATGCAAAGACCACATAATATTAGGAGGAAAACAGGCTTCTTTTTTTTTAAATATAAAAACAGTTGTTCTATTACACAACTTGGGTAGTAATGGTTTTATGACAATCTTCTTTAAAATAGCATTTAATGCACCTGCACAGATGGCATGTCAGGCATTCTGCGCATGACTCTAGGCTGCAACAGCAGCAGTTGTATGGAGTCAAATATGTTGCTATGATGTAGGAGTCATTAGAATCAAGTTAGGTGAACTTGATTCAAATGTACTTTAAATTCTTTTCCAGAAATTCTACAAGATAGAGATGTGAATTCACAGAGGGGAAAGTTCTCAGTGAAACCAGGAAGTCTTTATTGAGGGTGTCATTTTAAAAGGAACTATCAAAATGACAATTTCTTGTCACAAACATCACTGAAAAGTTCAAAAGAAGTGTCTGCAGCGCAGCACAGGGGAAGTGTTTTACTTCCCAGTTCACTCACACTTTTAAAATGGTTAATATTGTCTGTAGACTCTCTGGGATAAATCAGGAAAAGCATCTTTGTACTCTGAACTGTGAGTTTATGAAACCAAAAAACATTGTCAGAAGCTCATTTTTTTCTCTCCTTTTGGTTTCCTCTAGAAGCTAGGGGAAGAGTGAAAGAACAGTAGGAAATAATACACTGGCAGTGTTTTTATTTTGAGAAAAAGATAAGCACTCATTTTCAAGTAATTTGAAGAACGAGAATTCTGGTACTGAAGTATTTCAATGCCGGGTTTTCCTTGAAACTCAAGACTAATTCAAATAGCAAATACTGAGGTGCAAATTCTTTAGAGTGTAAGTTTCTCTTCTTTTTTCTATTGAGTAAGAAAGTAATTAAATTAAGAAAAGCATGAGAGAGAGAGAGAGGGGGGGGGGAGAGGAGCACATTATTAGATGTTTTGCTTGACATTGCATGAAGTAATTTCACTTTAATAAAAGGATTCCAGCTTTCAAAAATTTAAATGTTCCTGTCCTAGCTAAAAAGTCATGTCATGTCCAAAAAACAGGCCTGGGTTGATGTGAGATTTTTTTACCGATTTTAGGTCAGGTAAGAGAACTTGGTGGAAATGCACGTCATGGCTTGGGGTGGAATTAAATATGCCTGATTCCGGTGTCCATTTTGAGCTCATTTGTGTTTACATCTTTCCCCAGTTTTTGCTGGAGGTCTGCACGGAGTACAGATGGTTACATTCTCATACTGGGCACCCAAAGATGGTCACATGCTTTACATCAATGGCAATTAGTTCCCTTTTTAAAATGGAAAATGTCATTAAGTTCTTGAATAATTCAAGAGTACAGGTCACAATACAGTGTCCCTTTTGGGGGTCTTTATGGTGCAAATGGAGAAACAAGGCGATCCTATCAGTAGGAGTAGATCTAAGGTTTACAATGTAGCTCTATTTAGTGTGACAGGAAAATTAAATTACTCCAGGCACTCATTCATTGTCACCCGTTAACAGGCTTGGGAAAATTGTGGATCCCTGGGGGCAAATCACTGACAATTTGCGAGGCAAATAACAATATTTCATTTTAACCGGTGGCTGTTTCCTCTGCTTAGTTTGGAAATTAACAAATATAAACACGCCCCCTGCAACTCTCCTTGGAAAGAGGGTCCCGAATCTCCAAAACGCAACCACCGCTCATAAGCACGTTATAAACTCTGATGAGCATGGATCTTAACCAGGGGTTTCTGTGAAGGAAGTATAGGTTTCCGATGAAAATCCGCTTCCGCTACTCCCCACCCCATTTTGATCCAGGCTGGCTGGGCTGGAGTCCTTATTGCGTGTCTGAAACTGGGGCTTCCCCAAAAAGTACCACTGAGGAGGAGGCTAGGACGGAAGATGAGGCGACTGGGGGGGGGGGGGGGCAATTGTCTTCCCTCCCCAGGGGAGTAAGAGCCGGTTTGCCTTTGGTGATCCCGGGCCTGACACCCGGCTCCTGGGCTGGGATGGGGTAGATGGGTGCTGGAACCGGAGGGAGAGCGGGCTGAGGGGCTAAATGGAAATCCTCACAAGTCACCGAATGAGATGGAAGTTGTTCCAAGGCCACGCCAGCACAGCCTAGCCCTCGCACGAGTCCCCGGCGTCCCCCACCGTCCTGGCGAAGGCGGGTGGGCGTGGCTGCTCGGGTCCCGCTCCCACCCTTGACCGCAGACCCGGTCACCGCAGAGCGCGGGTCCACCTGCTCTTCCAGACGCCGCCGCCGCCGGGGCCGTGCGGACCATCGCCGACCCAGGCACCTGCGAGAAGAAACCGGGACGCGCCGGGGTGCTCCAGGCCGGGGGGAGGCAGGGCGGGGGCGGGGGGCGGGAGAGGGGTGAAGGGCGGCGGGGACTAAAGTTTGCAGTGCCCGGGTGACTGGGGGTGGGATTGGCCCTCCACTGGGTCGGTTCCCTGGGCTTTAGAACTTGGAAAAGGTAAGAGGATCGCTGGCCTGCCTATTGCTTTTTTATAATTATCTCTCTTTTTTCCCCTAATGTATATATCTGGCACTTCCCGTTTTCGGTCTCCTCCAACAGGTCTCCGGAAAATGCTGTTAGCGGAGTGAGCATCGAGGGGAGCGAGGCAAAGCGCCCCCGCCCCACGGGCACCGACGTAAAGGCCCCCATGGGCACCCTTTCAGGTTTTCGTGTTTCGCGCATCTCCCACGTCGGGGAGTCCGAAGGACGCGCGAAGAAGGCTCCCAGGCTCGGCCGCTGCTCCGAGGATCCGGGGCCCAGCTGCCGGCTGCACGGCCCCCGGTAGGGGCCGAGGAGGCCGGGGCCCAGGAGGCCGGGACCGCATCACCGCCGCCCGCCCGCCCTTCCGCCCCTCTGCAGAGCGTGGCTTGGGCCGGGCTTGGCAGAGCGTCCTCGCCACTCGCAGCCAGCGGCTTGGGGCTCACTCCCCAGTGAGGAAAGCGGGTGCCCTTCGGTTTAGTAACCAGGCTCCACTTGAGTAACACTAAAGGGAGACATTTAACTTTAGAAAAAAAAAGTTATTTTCCAATGTGACTGATGCCTCGGACGAATGACTGATGCTTGAGCCTCAAGACATTTGTAGTGGAATTAATGCACAAATTTCATACCTAGGGGTCGGGGACCAGCGAGGAGCAATTGAGAGGTTGTTCATTTTCTAAACGCTTCCATTTCAGCAAACACTTGGGGGCTCCAGGCCGCAGTAATTCCAAAGACAATTTTCCCTGGTTTTAATTTGATTTGCATTTTTTTCCAACTTTGATAATATTCAATTTCATGGCTGAATACACATGTAAACACTGTTAGGTCGTGTTTTTCGCCCCTTGCACCAGATAGCATGCCGCTTGTGCCGAAGTGCCCTGGGAGGTTACACCCCGCGTCCCACTAATGTCTGCAGGTTTCTCCTGAATTATTTTTCAGAATTTAGCGTGGCTTTGTCTGGGCTGGGGAGGTGGTGAACTATTACAAAATATCTAAACAGCCCAGGTGTGAGGAGACCCGCACAAACACTGCGCAGAGAGGAGGTAAAGAAAACCAATTCCCATTCTGTGCAGAATCTATTCTATTTCACCCAGAAACATATATATATATATATATATATATATATATATATATATATATATAATTTAAATATTTCCAACAATCCCAAGACGATCAATATATTCGCTTCCCCCAGAAATGTTTTTCAGGTAAATTTCATAGCTAGAAAGGCAAACACTGAGAAATACAGAGAAATAGTCTTTGTAAGGAGAGGTTTAATTAGCGCCAGTGAGCTACTTGATCAAATACAAGATTTAGAGACAAATATGCGGTGAGATTGGGTAATTAGCGTTAGTCACATCAAAGCCGATATGCAAAAACACAGTCAAGTAACAACCAAGCCAGAATTCTGTGACCCGCAAGTGAGCAGCTACCCCAAGGCTGTAACTCGCCTGGACGGCCATTTGTCATTCTTTCGATTTCTCAGGACACACCACAGGGGCTACACACAGCGCGAAGACATGTGTGAGCCTCATCGAATGTGCAGGTAGATGGCACATAATAAATCTATCGGAACTCCCAGTGCATGTTCTATCTCACAGAATTGTCCTAGAAACGGCAAGGAGCAAAGAAATGACATCCTTTATTGCTTTGTCCAGGGCTACCTCATATAATAAATTAGCAATCTAATTTCAGGGACTCTCCTTTTAAAAAAATATATTTGCTTATGTTTCTTACTGTGGAACACGATACTGTGGAAGATATTTCTATTTTAAATCTTAAGAAATCCGTGTTTTGCATTTTAGGATTTTTTTTCCCAATTGGATAGCTCATGAACAAGATAGAGGTTTTTAAAAAAGAAAAGATATTAGAGTTTTGGCATCTTGGAAAGAACAGATCCAGAAATTAGATTTGTGTGGGACGTTTAAAAGGCTTTTTGCTTGAGGCTGACAAGTGTAAGAAAACTGTATTTTAAGTTGAGTGATCTAACTTCAAAAATATTCTTTTTTATCATGTGTAGTGCATTTAAACAAACAAGAAAAAAATTCCATTTGAAATAGTACCAACTTTAAAAAAAGAAGTCCTTAATTTTTTAAAACACGCTCCTTGCAGGCTGATAGTGTCAAATGTCTTCAGAAAAACTGTTCTTTATCATTTATCAAATCATTTTTAAAGAATTATGGAATTTGAAAGAATCATTGATTAGGATTTGTACTAATCTTTTATACTGTAGTGATGGCTGGCAATTATATCTATTTATTTTGCACAAATAGATGACACAGTGTACACGTTCCACAGGATCCCTTCAGAGCAAACCTATTCGTAGAGGTGCAGCTAGATGAAGGCGCCCAATTTAAAGAATGGTCCATTCAGAGAACTGTAAATAGTGTACAAGAGGAAACGTCTTTTCCCTTTTTTTTCTATTCAGAATTGAGGAGTAAAATGGGGGTCTTGTTAAAAACCTTAAAAGTTTGATCATCAGGGTAAGCTTACCAATTTAATTTCCGTTACCCCCAAAGAGAGCCGTATCCAGGACCAGAGTGCAGAAGCAGCGCTCCTGCGTTGCAGCTGACAAATTTGCCCCCTTTCCCTATTTGCCCCCTTCCCCTATTTCGTTCAGCTGGGTCAGAGCTGCCAAGGACTTGTAACAGACCAACCAGGAATGGTGACCTCTGTGAGGGAAGAGGGGCCAGGGAGGAATGACACAGAGAAGTCTTTGGCATGTATTTTAGCCAGGTGGGAACTTTTGGAGGTGACAGGGTAAGGAGCCAAAGGGTCAACACTTTCTCAAAAATGTTCCCTACAGATTCAGAAAATTGGGAGGGTATGTTCTTCGGGAGAGACCTGAGTCATCAGAGGAAGGTGTAGCATCCCCCAAAAGCCTGGGAATGGGGAGGTCAGCTAAGGGTGTTATAAAAGAAACACAATCTGGTTGTTTCTTAGTCTGAAGAAGGGAAGGAGTGTTCGAGAGAGAGAGAGAGAGAGAGAGAGAGAGAGAGAGAGAGAGAGAGAGAGATTTCACTGAATGCAAGGAAGAAATCCTGCAGTTACTTTTAGTTGTTTACTGAGCAAGGGTGAAATCTAAACAGCTCTTTCCACAATCAATGAAAAGATCGCCTGGGGTTCCCCAGTTGAGCTCCCTAAATGAGTCTGGCATTCTGATAACTGCAGGTTAGCACCTGAGATCAACTCCTTCCCACTGCTCAATGCTGGCAAGAGATAGGGAGGCATCTTGTTCCTGAGCTCTGGGAAGGGAGAGGCGAGAGGGGGATTTAATTGTCTGCCTGGGTGAATCGAAATGTCCTTTTAAAGCAAAGAAATCAAGAGAGATTGGCCTTTAATTGGCAAACTCTGCTGGTGGGAGGGGAATGGTAATTAAAATGGAGAGCAGACAAAATATAGATCGGATACCTGCCCCCCCACCCTCACTTACCCCCATAAATAGTCCTAAAATTGCATTCTCCCCTTCTCTTGCAATATTTAGAAGGCTCAGAGCCTGATCTGAGTTTGGGTAACTGTCATTCTCAGTGTATTCTCCCCACCTTAGTCTAATGCCTCAGTTATCCAGTTTGAAATGGGGAGTTTGATTTAATCTAGAACTCCATTCACTTTCAAGAGTTGGTCATCTCCATATCTTAGACATCATTGTGTGTGGAGCTGGCCTTAGAATCCAGTTGTCCGAGCCTCCCCTGAAATCCCCAAATGGAACATGCTAAGTCTGAAGAAAATCCCACACCACTAAAAACAGGCAGTCGGGGAATTTACATTAAAAATGTTGGGGATGGGGGGGGGGAGGAGCCCTCCATGTCCAACCTGAGACCCTGTTGTCAGGATGGCCAGTGCTCAATCAGCCCCAAGTCCCCAGGGCCTGGTACAAGCAGGTGTCAGCCATCTTTGGCTTGGACACCCATGTGCTCCTGTGCACTCAACTAGATGGTGCTATTCTCCCAGACTGCAGGCCTACTGAGTGCTGGGGCACGTCCTCCCTCTGTCATACAACTAGGCAGTCAGTCTAGCCAGCCTCCTATTCATGGGTAAACCTCTGAGGCAGGTGTTTATACAGATCTGCATTTATATAATGTGGGAGGGAGGCATGCTGTGGGGTCTGGGGTCTTGCTGTTCTTGCAGCTGGGGTAGGGGCAAGGAAGCACTGAAGCCCAGCTGTGGGTGGTGTGTGCATTCCAGCTGTGCTGTCACCTGTGCTGTCAGGCCACCAGGTGCGGGTCAGGGGGAGGTCAGAGGCAAGAGTCTCAGGACATTCCTAGGCCTGCTTCAGAATCCCCAGTAAGGAATAAGGCTGACAGGCTGCCTCTCAAGAGATAATTTGGCTATCCGTATTGTTTTAAGCCCATAGGTCAGGCCATTGTTTCTGCCCCTGACTTTTTTCTCTTCTCTGGCATTTTCTCTTGCTAATCACAATACAAGAGTTGTCTCCTCCTTCTAGCACTCACCAGCTGGCCCTGGAAGTTTCAATGGGAAAAAAGTGGCTGGTTCAGGCCTGACTGAACCTCTGGCCAGCTTTGAGGGACCAAGGTCACATGGGAATTCTAACTGTGTTGATGCA
The DNA here is from genome assembly GCF_951640355.1 of Cnephaeus nilssonii. Taxonomy (NCBI): domain Eukaryota; kingdom Metazoa; phylum Chordata; class Mammalia; order Chiroptera; family Vespertilionidae; genus Cnephaeus; species Cnephaeus nilssonii. Next base: position 14,285,929 of record NC_137082.1, on the reverse strand, counting down.
AAAGAGAAAATAAAAACTCAGCCTGATCCCAGTGGTAACCCACCTTATTGCCTTCTGATTTAGTGGGTGGGATTTCCCCCATCCTTTGAGGGAGAATACCCAAGCCTCGCTCTTCTTGAGATCTTCCTGTTTCTATCCAGCCTTCCCCTAACATTTCGGGCTTCACTCTCTACCAAAAACAGCTCACTTTGAAACATGGGTTTCTGGTGAAGACATGCTTCCTACAGAATATGAATCAGAGAGATCTTTGTTCAAGGTAATACGAAGTCAAAAGAAATTGAAAGAACATAGAGCTGAAAGACCTGAGTTCAATGCTGAGCTCTGACATTGAGACAGGTCCCCTAATTTCTCTCTGTCCCAGGCCCATCACCCATCAATTCTGACATCTACCTGTGGGGCATGAGGAAGCTTAAATGAGGTCATGTTCCTGAGACAATGTGCATGGTGCACAGGTTACCCCACTCTATGGTGGTTGGATTGAATATAGTTGTGATGAAGGAAAAGGGAGAATTCAAGTTAAGAAACACTAAAATGGTACAATAAAGGGCAAAGTTTTGCCAAGAAATAGACTCACTTATCTGGGTAGAGGGTGAATTTTCTCAACCAGCACGTCATTGAAGTTAGAACTTCTATGTGTGAACAACCCAGTTTAATGGAGTTCAGAGTTGCAGACTAATTTGAAACTATATAGTGGAATTGGTGTCTTTTATTTTAAATCTCTTAAATTGGGTTTTTGAACATATAGCAAGCAGGAAGCTTGAGTATAGGGCTACATATTTTATACCAGAGTGTGCACATGTTGATCTCCTGATTTCTTTTCTAAAGATGCCTCACCCTCCATACAGAGATCCCTATGACCCAAGTCCTGCCCTGGCTAACACTTTACCCTGTTCCTTCAAAAAAAATAAAAAAATGTCATATGATCATTATCTTTCCTTCCTGGCTCTCCAGCCATCCACATCATGCCTTGGCTCCTCACAATCCCTCTCCTCCGAACACTTCCCAAGATCACATTTTGTAGTTTAAAGCAGTGAGCTTTTAACAGTTATGTCTTCAAGTTAGGAAACACGCTTTTCTTGATGTGAACAACAACTTTCCAACACAACTCATTATTCAACCAGGTCTGCTTTGTGAAAGAAGAAATAATTAAGATCATATTTCTAAGGAAACAGCAAGTCAAAATTGACATGCATCCGATCCTATTTTAATTTGCTGGGGTTATTACCAACCCTGATCTGAAACCTCCCTGCTTATTCTTAAAACCTGTTTTATTCTTTTCAGATAAATGAAACAAAGGAAAAGCTGATTTGCCTATGAAAAAACTCTAGTCCTCAATCACTTTATCAAATAGAAGTGAAACTGCTTAAGCAGTAGAACTAAAACACAGCAAACAATTCTCATTGCAAAATTGCAATGTGCATAATGCCAGTATGTTTTCCTCACATGTATATGGTTGTTCCCTTTCAGTTAATTTGATGTTTTTAAGTTTAAAATATATATATATGATATTGCTGGCATGGTGCCCTGCATTGCAGGGACTGGTGCTGCCTCCAGTCAGCTTCAGGAGAGAGCACACCTTAGGCACTTGCCGTAATGAGAACGTGAGAACTCTAATTCAGCATGAATGAATGAATGCAACTTAATTTGGGTTGCTTCTTTCAGCATTCCCAGCTATAAGTTGTGTTATCTAAGAGAGAGAGAGAGAGAGAGAGAGAGAGAGAGAGAGAGAGAGAGAATAGTGTAAAGGAAAAGTCAAATGCCTTTTCATGGGAACCTGGCAGGGAGGGAGAGCGAGTGTGACAGTGACAACTGACCAGTCCATATCTTGTTGGCAGTGAGCTTGGAGCTCTCTGACAAGCAGCCACTAATGAAAAAAAAAAAAAAAAAAAGCACACTGCAGTGAAGATGTGCGTGTGAAACACCCCTGTCCTCTCTACCTGTGCATGAAAGGGGCTGTGGTGGCAGCTGCTGCTGCAGGGGATAAGCCCCAGGATTCAGGGGGAGGGGAGAATAGAAATCACCTCCAGTCTGGCAATAGGGACCGGGGTGGAATGACAGCTTGTAAAATAAGCCTCCATCAGTCTCCCAGGAGACAGCCAGCTTCAACTTGGGTGTTCCGGGCTTGTTAGCCTCCATCATAATTGGTCTCTCCTCCCATCCCACGTTGTTGGTTTTCTGTGTGTGGCTTTCGGTGTGAGCGTGTTAGGTCATCAGCAAATACAATGGCAGGAGGGGGCGGGGGTGGGGTACACACATGATTGTTTTAAAGAAGAAAGGAGAAAGGGGATAAGAGAGTGGGCAGGAAGGCTGTGAACAGAATGGGGAAGATGCCCCAGGATTTAGGCTTCCGTGGCAACCCCTGAAGCGCTCAGAGGTAGGGCACTCCCTGGGAGCTTTGTCAAAGGGAGAAGGAGCTGGGACCCTGCAGAGCCTCACGGAGGACCTGGAATTATCGGCTCCATGCGATTTTTGTTTGCGCATCTCTGGAGGTGCCTGTAACTTCCTCTCCATATCCGGTGCATCTCAATCAAAAAGAAATTTTCCAAAAAAAAAAAAAAAATCCCACTCACTGTGACGTGCCCGAGAAAGGATGTGAGTGTGACGACAAAGGCCTAAAGAGCTCCCAGGCACCGGGGCCGGCCGCGCACACAGGCAAGTTCCAGGCAGCCTCTCTCCATTCATTTTTAAAACCCGTTCCCGCACTGCCTCACAATCTTCCGATCCATCTCCAATATCTTCTTGTCTCCTTTTCGCAGAGAAAAGCCAGTCCCTGGGGGTAGAGGCTGTAAGAAACTGGGATCTGAAGTCTGTTGTAAAACTGGGACCAGACATGCCTTTGCAGCAAGGAGAGCTGTAGATCCTGCACATTGTTTGGGCTCACAATGGGGCATATAAGGTTCTGAGACCCTCAGATATTTATTTGCTGGAAAAAGAACACTTGATGGGAAAGAAGAAGCAGAACTGTAATCCCATGGAGCTGCAAGCTTTCGGGAAGTTTTTTTCTTTAGGTTTTTTTTTTTTTTAATTTCACTCCACAAATCCTTGGCTGCTCTGGGTTGCCATGGTGCTAGTGTCTTCAGCTTCCCTGACCCAGCAAAGACATTTCAAAATATTGTTCTGCTACAGCAAGGGACAGCAGGTTGGGACTGGTGGCTCTAACGTGGGTGTTACGGGGAGGGGGAGGGGGGCTCTTCTGTGTGGCAGGACTCGGTGCCTACAAGTCTATGGGCAATAGCCGGCACGGACTATTCTGCAATGCCAGGTCCAAGGATGGGTGAGGACTCAGCGAAGCTTCCCTATCCTACATCCCCTCCTGCTGCTTTCCAGGACAGTCCTAACCTACACATTCCAGAAGATGTTATCTAGGCATAACATCTTATTATGCCCTATTAAACCTCATCTCTCTCTTCCCTTCTCCCCACCCCCACATTAAAAGGCCCCCAAAACACCGAGGACCGGCTTCTCTTTTTAAAGCCGGGAAAAGGCAGTAGGCGGGTGACAAAGAGGAAGCGTTGAAATTGGCCCTTTGGAAGATGACATCTTTTCAGCGAGGGGCTTTCTTTCAAAACTCGCCCCGAATGAAGGGTCGCGGCTCCTTCCCACCTGGCCCTCAAAGGCCCGCACATTTCATTGGGCCACGGTTAGGCTGGGTAGGTGACCTGGCGCCATCAAAGGACCCGGGAAGGCCACGGGGTACACGCGGCTAATGACAAGTAATTGACGAATTCGAGGCCGCGCATTACCAGCGGAACGGGGAGGCATTAATTATTTAAAAACGATTAGCCTGGCCCTGTGTCCTGCAGACTCTCCCTGTTGTTCAGCGCAGATAACCAGCCACGCGAGCCAGGCCGGATTCGGAGGGCAGCAGGCGAGCAACTCAGCTGGACAAAGGGAAGAGGAGGGGGGCGCCCAAGGTTGCCACACAAGACAGGGCCCTCATAACTGACGCTGTCAATGACCGGGATCGATTTCTGCCCATTTGTGTTCCCGATCTGGGGACTCTGGCACAGAGCAGGAGGGCTTCCCAATGGGGGCGGCGGGCAATGTCTGTGGGCCGGGTGCCTAGCGCCTCTCACTGGCGAGGTATCCCGAGTACCCGAGCCGGCCTGGGCCTCTTACAAGGCCGGACACATTGCTTTTAAAATAAACCTCCCGAGGGGGTACCTGGTGAGACCCCAGAGGAAGGACACCTTTTCTGTTCCCTGGAAACGGAGGGTCCTGAGGTTTCAACTGGCAGTATTTGAACGAACTCCTAGTTTCCTGAGCCCGCGCCTTGCTATAAAGATGCGTTCAGTTCTGTTTGATCCTTAAAACTCGCGTCCCTAGGCACCGCAGCGCGCCCCTGCCAAGCCCTGTGCGGGGACAGTGGGGTGGTAAATGGCCCCGCCGTGAGTTTCTGCCTTTTCCTCCGGGACTGGACTCCTAACGCCCGAGGTTCCCAGGCGCACGCCGCGCGCGCCTGTGCGTAAAGGCCACCAGCGGCTTCTGATCGCCGGAACAGAAAGTTCTCCGGCTGCTGGCACAGGCGCCGCCCCTCCCCTTCTTCCGCTGGGTTTTGACCCCAGCCGCAGCCTAGGCCCCAGGGCTTCTGGGGAAACGCCCGGGCTGGACTCGAACTCTCGCGCGCTGGGGGAGTGTGTCGCTCCTCTCCAGCCTCTGTCTCTACTCTCCAGCCTCTGTCTCCGCAGCCACCCCACTACCAGGAGGCCCTTTTCCTCTGACCCCCACCCTCACTCTGAGGCCAAGGTGCTACCCCACCCTCACCTTCCCACCGTCCTTGGGAAACAGACCCGAGGGGCGGCGGGGACGCGCCTAGGCTTCCCAGCGCATGGGGCCACACCAAGCTGAGCTCAGAGCCCAGATGGAGTCCGAGTTTGTAACTCTTCCACTCCTCATCCTCCCACACCGTGCATGCTTAGAAAACCCCCGAAAAAACAACCCCCCGCAAAAGGCCACCTTACAAACTCCTGGGTCTACGGATTTAGCTTCTCACTACCTCCCCCTCCAATCCTCACCCGCCTTCCCTAGGATCGGGGGTCTCGGAAGGGATAAGTACTAACCGGGGGAGGGGAGGCACGCCGCTGGGAGTGGGGTGGGGGTCGGACGCGCGGAGGACCCCGGGGCGCGGCCCCCGACTGGGCGCGCTGCCTACCTGCGGAGCTCGGGCTGCGGGCGGCGGAGCGTCCGGCGCGCGGAGGGTAGCGGCCGACTGCTCCCAGCCCAGGCATCCCCGCATTTATTTGAGCTCAAACCCAGCGACTGTTGACTTTAGCACACAAAGCAAAGATTTCACTGCCCGCTAGTTTAAAAATGAATATTTTACCAAGATATCGATCAGCGTTATAAAATTCAGTTAAGTACAATGGGATCCTGGAAAAAAAAAGAATAATAAAGGCGGGGGGAGGCAATATAATATCTGTGCAAATTTGCTGAAGTCTGACGTGGCATGGAAAGTTTACCCTCCTGGAATTCGGATCTAGAATGTTTTTTTCGGTTGTTTACTGACTTTGTTTATTCACAGATCACGGTTGCTTAAATCGGCGCGCTCGGTGCGGTGGGGGGGGGGGGGAGGGGAGGAAGGAAAAAAGAGAGGGGGGGGGGGAGGAAAAAAGAATCGCTGCACCCTGCAATATTTAGAGTTGGGGGAAGGCAGGCGGAGGGCGAGCTGTGAGCTAGCAAGCTGGGAACCTGGACTGGGGAGGGGTGGCCGGAGGGTGGGGTGTGAAAGGGACGAGAAGCGCTGAAACCTCGGAAAGCGCCCACTCCCGACGCCCTTTTCATGTATTCGGACAGAACTCTATCTCATCGGCCGGGATCCGTGCGGGGGGTGGGGGGGGGTGCGCTCTAAGTAGTTTAAAACGACCCTCGCACAATGGGCGTGCGATAGGAAACATAGCAGGTTAGGGCAGCGCTTTCAGCCTCCATTGTCCCCCACTCGGCCTCCCGCTCGGCCTCTCCGCTCCTTCGCCACAGGAGCCTTTTATGTGATAATGAAACACATTTCAGGCCGGGCTCACGACGTGTGTGTCCTGGCCAGGGGGAGAGACAGCCCTGATAACTGGATTCTGCCTCCGGATACCACTGCTACCCCGCCCCAATTTCTCTTCCCGGTGCTCCTCCGGACAATGAGGCACGGTAAAAACAAGGAGTTAGAGGCGGGAGAGGGTGGAGGGGGCGAGGGCAAACCCCCTCAGCGCGTGGGAAGGCCAGGGTTGGAGGTGACAGAGACCTCTCAAGGTGGCGGAGGGTGCAAGGAGAGGCCGTCTCCAAGGTTGGGACGAAGCTGGGACGCTCCAGGTCTGGATGGTCAGGAAGCCTTACGATTAGTCCGGGGAAATAGGATCCTGGGCTTCGGAAACCCGAAGAAAAAGTCCTGGTCTTGGAAACCTGCGTTCCTTACCCACAGCTGGCTAAGCTGTGCTCCGGCGGGCCCCAAGTCTGAGGGGCCCTCAAAGGCACTGGCTCCTGACCTCCCCGGCCAGCTGGCAGGCCAGTAGATGCCCTGGGCAAAGCCAAGTCGGGGAGGGCGGGGGGGGGGGGGTTGGGGGGGTGCCTTTGTGCTTCACCTCCAGGGTACCCACTGTGATTGGCCATTGACTTAGGGTGTCTGTGGGGAGAGATAGCAGGATTGTAAGAATTTAGTCTGGGTATTTCAAGTTTGGATTTTCCTTTTAGGCTCACAAAAAACCCCTCATCCCCTGTGCCGGGCAATCTGAGCTTGCCAAATCCCGCTAACTGTGCGCTGTGCTAGGGTGTTGGGAGGAAGACCCTGCAGACTCGGATCTCTCCACTGGCCACTGGCACTTGGCAAGCCCGGCAAAGACACCCGCTTATCTCCGCCTCACTCTAAATACACCTTATTTTATTTTTTTAAAAACCCTCACCCTGGTTATGTTTTTATTGATTTTAGAGAGAAGAGGATGAGAGAAACATCAATGTGAAAGAGAAACATCAATCAGTTGCTTCCTATTCACACCCTGACTGGTGATTAACCCCACAACCTAGATATGTGCCCTGACTGGAAATGGAACCGGCAACCTTTTTGATGTACTGGATGTTCCAACCAACTGAGCCACCCAGCCAGGGCCAAATATAAAAGGAGGCTTGGGACACCACACTGAGCATTCCCTTTATAACCAATTCCAAGAGAAAGGCATCTGTTTCCCCAGGCCCCTCACTAGTCCCGGGCTTCAGCTAGGTCTACCAATGTTGTGCAGAACACCTAAGGGAAGGAGGGAGGCTGGGACAGGGTGGTGGAGTGTAGACAGAGCTCCGATCCCACAGGAAGGTAGCGGATGCCACAGTGATCAGCACAAAGCAGATGCGGCAATGAAAAGGGCAACTACTGCACCAGGAATCTGCACATTCAACCTGGGCTCACTTACCTAAAGGGTCTAGGGAGCTAATACAGGGAATACAGCAAAACATGGAAAATCCAGGCTTCTTCCCAGAGAAGCCTGCACTAGAGCCCAAGAGATGTCAGCAACATTGAACCTTCACATGGCTCAGGTGGAAAACCAAGATATGTGCATTGCTCCGGGCTTGAAAGATAAGCCTGCATCAAACCCATGGAATGGTCGACCTGGGATCTGTGTTTCACTGTGTGTGAAGATAAACTGAAAACTCCAAAAGTAACCATAAACAATATTGTGTTCTATTTAACGGTGTGCTTGTTTAAGTGCTTAGGGGAAATGCACTACTGTCTGAAATTTACTTTGAAATGCCCTTAGAATATAAGCCAAATTGACCAATGGCATCTAGATAGGTGGACAGATGTGCAATATAACAAGAACAGTGAAATAATTGCAAAATCTGGGCAATGGGTACTTTCTGTAAAATCCATTCAAATTCAGTATGTCTGAAAATTGTAATAAAATGTTGGTAAAGCAGCAACCCCTCCTCCAATAAAATAAAAGCTGCCATCAGCCAGGATCTCCCTCCCTCCACTTTTACATAATTTCCAGACCTGGTTATTTTTTGAGTCAGGCAAAGAAAAAAAGAATCTTGATGATTCAAGGAATAAAACCGGCAATAACACTTTAATATAGATTTGGGGAACTCTGATCCTTGCAGCCAGAACACATATTTATACGCCATAAATAAAGCACTCAGAAAGCATAAATTAATCAGACCCGAGACCTGGATTTCACTGTTTCAAGAACAGGAATGCATTTTTCTCCCTTGGTCATTAACAACAGACCCTTAACATCATTTTTTATCTCTTTTTAAACAATACCACAACTCTCTGGTTCTTTGTTAAAACTACATTGTTTTACACTGAGTCACAAAAGTTTGTTGGATTTTTTTTTTTGTTTTTTTTTATGGAGGTTTTCTTGTGGGTTTGTTTGTTTGTTTGTTTTTTAAATAAAGTAAGACTTCCCTGCAAGAGCAGCAATGGAGGAGAGTGAGAACAAAAATCAGAATTCTAGGGTGCTTCAAGAAGCAGGCATCTACACAGTAGTGGAAACCGGGGGCTTTTTTCCCCGTTTTGTCTTTTTTGACTTTATCTTTTTGTCCCCTTTCCCTCCTTATATAGAATGAATGATACATATCAATGTGGCCCATTTGGGAGGAAAGAGCTGCAGAGGGTGAGGGGAGACTGCTGTCCCTGGGGGTGGGAGTGTCTTGGATGTCTTCTCCCTTGGGTCTCTCCAACACCCCTACCTCAAAGTCTCCCCCCACACCCCCCACTTCCTCTCTCTTGTCTGGGCTAGCCAGGCCGCAGCCCTCTTAAGAGGAGTTCATAATGGGCCTGGAGTACACCCCCTGGTAGTAGGAGGTGTCCGCGGCCAGGGGCGAGGCTTCCAGGCCCGCTTTGTTCGTGATTGGGCCCATGGCCAGGCTGCCCGGCATGGGGGACCCATAGCCCGGGTAGTGCATCACCTGTTCATAGGCCTTGAGGTCCATTTTGTGGGGCTGGTGGTGGTGGTGGCTGTGGTGGTGCTGCTGCTCAGAGGACATGAGGTTGTTGATGGAGAAGGGGTGGTTGAAGGCGTAGTGGTGCTCGGGCTTCAGGTGGGCCTCGGGCGGCAGGCCCGGGTGGTGGGGAGGGCCCAGCAGGTGCGCCGCGGCCTGCTGCTGCTGCTGCCCAGGCGAAGGCTCCTGCTCCGGGGGGCTCAGCGCCGCGGCCGGCGTCCCCTTCAGCTCGGCCAGGCCCCCTCGCTTGTGCTCCTGGCACGGAGAGGAGCTCGAGTGGGGTGAGTCGGTGCCCGCCGGAGTCTCGGAGGCCGGCCCGGAGGCCTCCCCGAGCTGCCCCTGCGAGGCCGGCGCCCCAGCGGCCCCCTTCTTTCCCCCGCCCGCGGCGCCCCCGGCCTCCTTCAGGGCCAGCTGCTTCTCGCACTTGAAGCGCTTCTGGCGGCGCAGGTAGCAGCCGTTCTCGAACATGTTGCCCGAGTCGGGGTGCAGGGTCCAGAAGGAGCCCTTGCCGGGCTTGTCCGGCGAGCGGGGCACCTTGAGGAAGCAGTCGTTGAAGGAGAGAGAGTGGCGGATGGAGTTCTGCCAGCGCTGCTGGTTCTGCCGGTAGAAGGGGAAGAGGTCCATGATCCACTGGTAGATCTCGCTCAGCGTCAGCATCTTGTTGGGGCTCTGCTGGATGGCCATGGTGATGAGGGAGATGTACGAGTAGGGCGGCTTGGCGTGCGTGTAGCTGCGCCGGTAGGTCTTGGGGTCGCGCGCGCGGCTCAGGCCCGCCTGCCCGTACATGGGGCTCATGGAGTTCATGTTGGCGTAGGGGGCCAGGCCGCCCATGGCGCCCGCCGCCTGCCCCCCGAGCGGGCTCAGGCTGGGGCTCAGGTGCGACCCCATGCCCGCCACGCCGGCCGCCCCGGCCGAGCCGCCCATGCCGGCCATGGCGCCCGCCCCGGGGGACATGCCGGCCAGGGACGGGCTCATGCCGGCTCCCACGTACGACGACATGTTCATCGAGCCGGCGCTCATGTTGCCGGAGCCGCTGCCCATGGCGGCCGCCGACATGCTCATGTAGGTGTTCATGCCGTTCATCCCCAGGCCGGCGTTCATGTTGCTCACCGAGGAGTAGCCCTGCGGACAGAAGCCGGGGCGGAGGCACACGCGTTAGCACCGGGGCCCGGAGCGCGCCCTGCGCCCTGACCTCCCAGCTTCCAGGTCAGCTCTGACCCTCTGGGGAGTCCATCCCTCGGACCCCCCTCACCTCCCCCTCCAGCTCCCCGCGCCCGGATCCCGCAGAGAGTGCCCCGATCGCCTTTGAAGAGGTGGCCAGAGGGTTGCTGCTCTGTGAGTGCGTCTAGCTCCTAGCCCTTCTCCCCCGGGCTCGGGTTCTAAAACAAGGGTCCCCTGGAGCACCCCAAGCCAGGCGCCTCAAAATCTCTGCCCTGCCCAGAGTCTCCACAACTCTGGCCAGCAGAGTGAGTCGCCGCCAAGGCCCTAGCGAGCCACCTGTGGGACCCCGCGCAGGGCGACGCGGGCGGCCTCAGGAGAGGACGGTCCCAAGTTCCTCTCCGTCCAGTTGTCCTCCCGGAAGCCCATTCTGGGCCCCAGGGGGACCGCCACGCGGGGCCCGAGCGGAGCGGGGGGCCAGCCGGCGGCATTGAATGAAAGGACAGGGAGGGGACGGCACCCTGAACGAGGGCGGCTGGGCTGTGCAGCCGCAAACTTTCTCTTTGTCCTCTAGTCTTGAACTCTTCGCCTCCACCTCGGGCCCCCAACTCGCGCCCACCGTCTCCCCGCCGGCTCCCCACCCCCTCGCCGCCGAACTCGCCCCCCTCCCCAGCCGCGCGCTGCCAAACAGAACTCTGTTAGGATAGTGCGTGGCTCGGCCACGAAGAGGATTTGGAGGCGCCGCAAGTCAATATTTGATCACAAAGTTAATATTATCTCAAGGCTAACAGTGTGTCGTATAAAAAAGAGACCCATTTGAGTGGAAGGAGGGTGGGAAAGGTGGCTGCCCAGAGCGGCTGCGGGTGGGGGGCGGATGCAGGCGCGGACAGCGGTCCCGGGGCTGGGGGAAGCAAGAGCGGACGCCGCCACCCCACGTCCCCCCGGAAAAGGCGAGTGCCTACCTCCGGCTCGGCATAGTAGCTGCTCCAGTCGGACGGCTCGTGCCCTTCCATCTTCACTGCTCCCAGCATACTGGAAGCCGAGTGCATGGCAGTTTAAAATTTAACAGCCACAACAAACGACCAGCAATCACCCCCCACCCCCACCCTCTTTAAAAAAAAAAAAAGTCAGCTAAGGCACTGTCCCCTCCCTCCCTCTCTTTCGCTCCCTCTCTCTGGGCTCCACTCCCTCTCTCTCCCGGGGCTGGCCGGAGGCGGTAGTTGGACGTGGGCGGGAGGGGGGAGATGAGTCGCCTGGAGGAGGGGGCTGAGGATCGGAGGGGGGCCCCGACCGGAGCCCGGGTGCCCGCCGAGCCCGCCGCCCGTCGCCCGCCGCCTTCGCGCTCGCCGGCTGCCCGGTGGAGCCCGAGGCTGGCAGTGCGGAGCTGCGGGCAGGCGGCGGGAAGCGCGCGGCGCGGGGGCGGGTGGGGGTGGAGAGAGGAGGAGGAGGAGGAGGAGGAGGAGGAGGAGGTGTGGACCGCGGAGCCGACAAGTGCCGCAGTGACGTGGGCGGCTGGTGATATAGCGCGGCGCGCTGGCGCGGGCCTCCAATCCCCAGACCCCGGGCAGCCCATTTGAATAATCAGCTCACACCTAGGTGAGAGGGAGCCGCGGCCAGCGCCCCGCACCTGCCCCTCGGCGGCCACGGCCCGCCGCGCCCGACTGCCACTGCGGGGCCCGGACCGGCGATCCAGGCGAGTGGGCGCCAGGGCTCCCCAGGACGGCCCCCTTCCTTCCGCGTTCACCCCGAGCGACCGTGGGAGAGCCCTTGGGGGAAGCCATCCCCGGAGAGGCCCCGGGCTCCGACCCCCACCCCGTCCCATCGAGCCTGGCGCCCAAGGCTCCGGTCGGAGGGCGCGTTCGGCCTGGGCGCCCAGTTTTTCTCTGCAGAGCCTTATAAAAGCCGCATTTATTTATCCCGGTTTCTTCGCTCTCCGTGTTCATTCCCTGTCAAAACAACAAGACGGCGACAGAGCCAATTTGCAAAGCGCTGTCGTATTTAGAAAAACTGTGTACACACCTTTAGCTCGCCCGCCGCTGCTCCTGGGAGGCCCCTCCCTGTTACAGTTAAGACTCCGAGTGGCCCGGAAGGCGCGGGGCGCGCCGGGCCGGCCGCCTTGGCTTTCTGCCTCCTCGGAGCCCGGCCTCCGGCGACCGACAGGGGGGTGGCCGGCGGGAGGAACGCTGTCCCGGCGCAGCGCGCACGCGGCCCCGCCAGCTGCAGCCGACGGTTGGGAGACTGTAATTTGTCTCTGACATTCAGGACGCCCTGTTTCAAGGTTACTTTTCAGTCACAACGGAGGTGACCACAGAATTTCGTAACTAAAACAAACAGGGCAGGAGGTGGGGTGGGAGTGAAGCGGGAGGAGAGAAGGGAATACAAGAATCAATACCAGGCAGCGCGTGGAATCCCTTCAGGAGGGTCTCTGTCCTCTCTGCTTTCCCGAGGGGTCTGTCTGGTAAGAATTGGAAACCCCAGCAACCATATACTCCCTTTTAATGTTCGCTCCAGCTTCTGGGTTCGAATGATCACCTGCCCTGGACCAGCCCCGGGACCCCAGTGAGCCCAGATTACAGGTGTTCGGATGTGGGCGCTCTTTCTTGGTTCTTCTAAAAACCCATCTTGGGCCTGTGGATCCCAGCCCTGAAACCTCCACCTCCAAGACAGAGGAAAATCTAGAAATTGTGGGCACCTGGCTCACTTCTCCAAAGCTGTGGGTAACGGTGGCAGAAGACAAGTGAGGTGGCAGGCAGGGGTGTGAACACAGGGAAGGGAAGGACCCTGAGGGTCAGACTAGAAGGCAAGTGGGTGCAGGGCTTCCAGCCCTCCCTGTACCCCAGGTCACTAGGCCGGCCCAGCATCGCTTTGAACCCAAGATGGAGCCCGTGGCGGCCTCCTTAGAGCTGAAACGCCAGGACGGGTTGACTAATTGATACTGAAGGCGTTAATGAGCACACCGAGCGAGTTCCAAGGCAGGATCCCCCAAAGCCAAAGTCTGTGTCTCCAAGAAGCCATGCGCAGAGCTGAGGGCTCCCAGCACAGGCAGTGTCCCCTGGGAGTATATGCACAGGTAGTGTAGGTGTGCAAAGGGGAGGCACAGGGACCAGAGCACCAGCATCTAACACGCAGTTCCGAGGACTTGGGAAAGAAGGGTAGCCACTGGCGCAGCTGCCTGTTTTTTAAAACTTTATGCGCAGGCCGAAGGCAGAAAGGTGCGCGCACACACACACCACCTTAAGTCCCCTTCCTCCTTCCTACTGGTGCTTCTCACATTCAGTAGAAGAAAGAAAAAAAAAGACGCCAAATAGACAAACCCCACGAAACAACGACACACAGACAACTTTCTAGTGTGTATGAAATTGAAAACTAAAAAGAATACTCTGGTGCGCACATGTATATGAGAGTCCACTCCTTTTCTCTTTTGGCTCCTGGTCTAAATCTAGTTCTAGAAATTATTCCTGGAGTAAAAGGAGCGACCGGGGCTGGGAGAGGAGGTCCACGGGAGGGAAGGACGCGACCTTTTTAAAAGAGCGAACCTTACAAGTTCCCCCATCCTCCGTTGCGGGCCTCGGTGGGCACCTGGGAGCGCTCCGCACCAACGTCCGCAGTGACAGCGCGCCCCCTGTCGGCCGCACGGCCCTGGAGCCCGACCAGAGCACCTCATTTGCCCGCGCGCTGCTCACCCCTAAACCCGGGCGCCAGCCTCTCCCAATCTCCCGGAACACGCCTCCAGTGGGTTGGCATTTCTTCGGAGTCCCCTGAGTTCTGCGCAAACTGAAACCGGCCTCCTCCCGCCTCCGAAGGCTCCTAGTCCCGTTGGGTCGACTGCCTGGAGCAGGGACCCTCTCCGCACTGGGCCTCAGGGGTGGGGTGGGGTGGGGGTAGGGAGAGGCGAACTGCTCGGAACCCAGAACCAGTGGCTTTGCAGGAATCGCGGACTTGCACCCAGCTTAGGGTTCCTTTCCTTCCCCAGCGCCCAGGTCTTCGGAGGCGCCACCTCCCTACACACGCCGGGTCCTTCCCGGCAGCTTCGGTTGGTTTGTGAAGGTTTATTCAGAGCGTCTGGCACGGCGGCCTGGGCTGGAATGCTGTAAATTGCTCCAGGAGCTTCTCTCCAGGAAAACGTTCGCGGGTAACTGGGGCCGAAAACAGATATTTCCCCTGGTCCCCTTCAGTTTAAACCCACCTAGTAGGACTGAGACCCACAAAGCTTTCGTTGGCCCGTGTTCCCCTCTTTTCCTTTCGTTCTGTGCTGCCTGCCTAGGTTCCGAATAAAGCTGCCTTTAACCGATGACTATGCTTGGGATTAACACGCTGTTTGTACTCTGGACGCTGTACCAGAGGGTTTGACTTGGGCGCAAATCTGGGTCTCCTCTTGTCTTCCTGAGAAGAGGACGCTATGGTCCTGCATCCCCTAGCAAACCTCCTTCCTCTCGGAGCTCTCTGTCATATGAAACTAGTCCCGGGAAGGGGACATCATTAAACAGAACTTCCCTAAGCGATAACCAGTCAAATATCAGATGTGCGAAAAGCTGCATTCCATTGATCAATACTTCAACCCCTGAAGCCTTTCAGAGAATTCATACCCGGGGCAGGCCTGGCTTTAGGGCATGATCAGGCAGGTCTGCAGGTGAGGTTAACACAGAGGAGACAGAAAGGTGACTTGGCAAAGTCTTGTGAAAATATACATTTCACTTTCAAATAAGCTTTTCTCTGGGCAAAAATCAGAAGTGGCCCACACCTCCATCCCAGGTCTGAGACACACACACACACACACACACAGAGAGAGAGAGAGAGAGAGAGAGAGAGAGAGAGAGAGAGAGAGAGAGAGAGAGAGAGAGATCTGTCAAAGGTTATAATCAACCGTTCACGTTCTGTGGATGGGTTGTTATTTCTGAAATTCTGTTTAAAAAAAGTCAGACAATTAAAAGGAGTCTACTTGAGCACACCCTCAGAAACTCTTTTTCTGGCTTTCATAGTTCTTGGCTGGCCAAACGCTAGTTGTTTATGAAGAGGACAACTGAAAAGGTGAGCTAAGAGCTGCCTGTCAGAGGGGGTTTATGGAAAGACTGCAGGAAAGATTCAGCAGGTCTCAGTCTTCTGCAAAAACACAGGAAAGTGCTGACAAAAGTGGGGGGAAAACAAGTTTTTTTTTTAAAATATGTTTTTATTCATTTTAGACAGAGGAAGGGAGAGGGATGCCCCCTACTTCCAGGGATGGGGTTCCGAAACCCAGGCATGTGCCCTGACAGGGAATGGAGCCTGGACCTCTTGGTGCCTGGAACAAAGCTCAACCAACTGAGCCACACGGGCCAGGACCAACATTGTAAGTTTAGTGCACAATGCACCTGCATGCATTCTAGCTCTTCTGGGCAAGATTCACAGGGAAAGATGGGAAATTAGTAATAATAAAATTTGATAAACAATACAAATGTAAAATCAATACAATGCTAATTGCCCTAATTGTTCTTGGGTGGTAGAATTACATCTTCAATCTACTTTTTTTTTTTTTCGTGCAGTATAGTGGTAATGTATAGTGATATATAATAAACTAACATATTTTATTATTATATGTTTATTTTTTATGGTGAAATGTGTAATTAGAATATTAGACCTGATGACATGGAAACTTTAGCAAAAATAACTTGTACAGATTTTTGTTCAGTTCTTACACTTGAAAGAAGATCAGTGAAGCCACCATTCAACAGACCAAGAGTTTGATTTCCGAAAAACAAATAAGTATTTTTTCCTTACTTATGTCAGAAAGTGAACTCTACTCTTTCTTCTTTTTTAAAAAAATATACTTTTTATTGATTTCAGAGAGGAAGAGAGAGGGCGAGAGAGATAGAAAAATCAATGATGAGAATCATTGATCGGCTGCCTCCTGCAGGCCCCCCACCAGGGATCGAGCCACAACCCAGGCATGTGCCCTTGACCGGAATCGAACCCAGGACCCTTCAGTCCACAGGCTGACACTCCATCCACTAAGCCAAACTGGCTAGGGCAACTCTACTCTTTCTTGAGTTGAGGGAGGAAAAAAAGTGATACGTTCACGCCAACAACAGATGGTGATTTCTTTAACATGGTACAGGAAAGAAGGGAGACTCTGTCCTCAAGATACTGTGAGGAGGAATTTGGCACATGGATTATTCTCTGTGGATGTAGAATTGGATAGCTGTTTGGAAGGTTGGGTGCAGTTATGGATTGTTCACCTTTTGTGGGTTTTCTCTTGGTTGGGTTGACTCCGCTTCATCTGTGTGGGCCTGTGGGGAGGCTGGTGCTGTGCCCACTCAGGTCCAGGGTTTGACAAATATTTCTGTTATATACTTGACATCCTGTCCACCATTCTTGAGTTTTTAAGCATATTTCTGGTATGTGGGACTATTATAACAGGTAATTAAAATAATTGGAAGAGATAAAAATAAAGAAACAGCAACTTTTAGTAGCAATAATAGCACTCAATGTGAATGAGAATAAATGGCCCTTTGAGGGATGCCTAAATTAGATGCATCTGCATTTGTGGCCCTGTGAGCTATTTCATACATTTGGATGTTATTCTTGGAGGAAGTCTCAGTTATTCCTGCTGAAAAGGCAAGCACTGAACTTCATTAACAGGAGCCCATGGTGAGTCAGTCAGAGACCTGGAGAATCAGGCTCCCAGCATTGCTTCTTAGGAAGCCTTTACCTTACTCAGGGAGAGTATTCAGATGTGGCTTCATTAGACGCTGATTACTTACTTGGATAAACACACTTTTAATAAGCATGAAAGGTGAAGCATCTGACAGATGTGGGGATCAGAAAGAGTTTAGCCAGGCATGGATTTTGAGTCTTAGGCGTATGAAGGAGTTGTTTGCTTCTTGTTTCCATCTCAAAGTGATGAGGCTGTGGGGGCTCTGTGTAAACATAAAAGAATAATGTATAACTTGCTCTAACATTACGCAGTGATAATGAAGACAAGTTTATATATTTCTGGTCCACTCAGCCACTGTTTTAATGAGTACTTACTATATTCCAGATAGTGGAAATACAGCTTTGAACCATGTAGGCAAAGCCATGAGCTTAGAGAGATTGTTTCCTTCTACTTCCTTCCTTCTTTCTGTCACAGGTTCCAGCACAACTTGTTTTTCCCTGTTTTCATGTCTCTTTTCAGCCATGATCCAGGAGTTTCCAAGTGTCACAATCCCATTGCAAAGGGAATCTGCATTTCACCCTCCAGAAGTAGTCTATCTGCTGGCAGGGATGCATTAAAACCCAAGAAATGTTCTGCCCGTGTTAACTCAGAATTGATAGGAAAACCAAGGACGCAGTCCTTTGAAGCAGTCAGCATGACATCAGCAGAATAGGTCTGGCGGGAGTGTAGTCAGTCACACAGGAGCACTAGGTACACCAATCCTGTCCCACTACCATTTGTAACCTTGCTAGAGTATCAGTTTTCCACCAAAGGGGTGCTAGGGGTTCTAGCTTTCAAAAGAAGGAGGAAAGAGCAGGGAAGTGCTCCTGCTGGTGGTGGGTGTTGGCTCGAGAACCCGGTCCTGCCTGTGTGAGAACTCCGGGCTTGGCACACAGGGAGTGCTCAAGTGTTTCTAATGTGCGTGTCTGTATTCACTCTTAGTCAATTTTACTTCCAAAAGTAACTTCAAAGGAAGGATCCTGGAGTTTCTGGGAAAATCCCAGAGCTTTATTTTACAGGGAGAGGTAGCATCCTACAGCAAGAGTGACTCACTGGGACTGAGGTAATTAATCAGGCCTGGGACCACCCCTCAAATCTGTATGTGCATAGGAACTCCCTGGGGATCTTGTTAAAATGCAGATTCAGATTCAGCAGGTCTGGGGAGGTGGTCAGGAGTTTGCATTCTAACAAGCTTCCTAGTGACTGCTGCTGCCTAAGGTTTTTGACCACAGGTGGAATAGCCCAGCCCTTAAGGTACTGTTTCACTCATCTTGTCTGGAGCTGGATGTTCAGATGTGATTTGATAAAATGATCAGTGTTAAATTCGTCATCTGCTGACGGTTCTCTCCTCCCATTCCCATCAGCCACACTAACTCTCCCCACTGCCAGGATGCCAGGATTCACCTTCCCAGCCCACAGGACTCCGAACCCATCTCTGCCAGAAGCCCAAGTAGTGGGTTAAACTCACTCCAAGCAAAGTTCTCCCCCACCCCCGCCACAAATTGTTAGCTCTCCCAACACCCACTACACCTCTTTTCCTGGGCTGCGCTTTTCCTAAACAGGGACCTCCCTGGTTGGCTGGGGAGGAGAGGAGACCTATGGCAACTATTAGTTTGCAAGATGGAAGCTGTCATTTTCCAAGCGTGGAAGACGGTCTAAGCAAAGTTTCAGCAATCACACTGTGCCATCTAAGGTCCACCGAGCCCCCTTAACTTTTCTCCTTAAGGAAGAGGCCTCAGGGAACCCAGTTTATCCTGCCTTTCTGTGAACCTCTGATGCTGGGCTCACTCTGAAAAAGAAAAGAGACAGGACTGACTGGTCCTAAACATTTCCAACCTCTTGACCCTAATATGCATTTTAAGAAGGAAAATAGAAAGATCAAAAAGAAGAGAAAGTGACAAGGAGATTCCTGTTTATTGAGTTTTGATTGAGTTTTGAGTGGGAGTTGTATGTCCTCCTCCTGGAAAAGACCTGGGCCTCTTGTGATAGCCACTGGGAATGGTAACCCCCCTCGCCCCGAATTTGACCTGATGCCGAAGTGGCACTGCCTGCCAACACATAAGAAAAATAACATGACCCAGCTCATGAAAACTGAACCCACAGACAATACCCAAGTTACCCCATCCCCACCCCCATTAAGAAACACACTGTTTCCCTTGCTTTGTCACCCAAATATTTTCCAACATACATAACAGGAAACATTTAAGAATTAAAATTTGTGGCTCAAAGGTGAGAAGAATTTAAAAACTTAGGTTGTTTTCTTAAGGGTTATCCTATTTGCAATATGCACTAATAATTAGTGCTAAGACCATCTTACCCTTGTTGTAAGGCATGACTTCTGAAAAGGGCTCCTTTCTACCAGGTAAGAACTGCTAAAAGGTTGGGAACATACTTTTTTTTCCTGTGGGCAAATTCTTCTTATTTCTACCATATTTATATAAGCACATGAAGAATTAATGTAAACACAATGAGAATTTTGGCCCAAGTACTTAATCTATGTTTGATGTTAAAGCAATGTGGATTGGGGATAAGAAAGCTGATGAAGAGATTGTATTAAGCTGCTTAATAGGTCTATACCTTTAAAAATCCTGATTTTAGCTTTTCCCTAACGAACAAAACTTCGTAAATTCATTCCTCTAAGTCTTCAGAATAAAGTGCTAAGTAGATGCTAATGAAGAGGAACATCTGGTCCTGGTGGGAGTTCTGTGCCTCAGACCTGAGATCTACTTCCCAATCCTTAGAGTTACATAGAAAGTGGAAAGAGAAATCCTATCTCTACTTCCCTGTTTCTTTCATTCTTTTCTCCTTTTTAACATGTTGCATTTAGAAATACAGAACATTTTCTTTATGTTCACTCCTGGAGTTCCCTGCCCCCCAAACGACTTGGATCTTGGGAAATAAAGAGAAGTTGTGGAAGGAGCTAAAAGCAGCCTCAGACTTGATGCTTCAAACCAGTCTTTCCCATCTGGGAGCTTGTTCTCTTTGTTGCCACAGAATGGGGCCTTCCTCAGGTCACTCAGCCCTTCAAGTCCAGCCCAAGTTCTCTGACCCAAATCTTGACCTGTTTCTGCCTTATGTTCTCTTTCTTCCCAACAGACATTCCTTCAGTGAGATGGAGAAGACATCAGAAGATGGGAAAAGAACATGCTCACAGGAAGTTTTCAGTTATTGGTATGGTGTGTGTGTGTGTGTGTGTGTGTGTGTGTGTGTGTGTGTGTAGTTTATTCACTTAAAACTTTTAAAAATATATTTTTATTTATTTCGGAGAGGAAGAGGGAGGGAGAGAGATAGATACATCAATGATGAGAGAGAATCATTGATCTGCTGCCTCCTGCAGTGCCCCACACTGGGGATCGAGCCCACAACCTGACCGGGAATAGAACCCTGACCTCCTGGTTCATAGGTTGACGATCAATTACTGAGCCACTGCGGTCGGGCTGTGTATGTGTAGTTTATCAACAATATGCCCAAGGTCATGAAGAGTATCCTACCTAATAAAATAGTAATATGCAAATTGACCGCACCTTTGCTACGCCAAAGCCACGCCCACCAGCCAATTAGGGTGAGTATGCAAATTACCCAACAAAATGGAGGTTAATTTGCATACACTGAGGGCGGGAGGAGTGAAGACTGAAGACAACTTAGAAGGAAGAGGGAGGAAAAGCGGAAAGCAAGGTGGCTGCCAGAGGGAAAGCCCGGGCAGGGCGGGGCGGGGCAGAGCGGGGAGGAGCAGGGCGGGCGGCAGCGGCCCCCGGGTGCAGGCACCGCGGCTGCAACGGCAGCGGCAGCGCACGTGGCCGCAGTGGCCGCTTGCAGGATTCTTCCTGCAAATGGGCTAGTAGTGGTTAAATAAATAATAATCCAACATCAAATTTACAACTAAACTGCAAAACAACCATGGTTGGGAACTGTCTGAAATCTAGCTGAACAGAAGTCCTATAATTAAGGGTATACAGAAGAAGCTACCTCAAAACTGGTAGGAGGGACAGCAATGAGGAAAAAGCTTGCCCCACACCCACATGTGGCAGAAATCGGGAGAGATATTTCAGCTGTGGAGGGCTCCCTGGAGGATTGAGGAGTTCCATCCTCACACTGGGCTCCCCTGCTTAGGGGTCCAGTGTCCTGAAGAGAAGTCACCAGAACTTCTGGCTGTGAAAACCAGCAGGGAGTGTGGCTGAGTGAGACAGAAGGCTGCTGGAGTCCCTGGTGTTCTTCTAAAAGGGCAGCAGCTCCAAAGGTGCAATGATACATGATGGGAGGAGCTGAATTGTCTGGCTTTAGGGCAAGAGCTGGAGGGGCAGCTTTCTCCCAGGCAGAAATGCTGGCAGAGGCCATTGTTCTTTGTTGAGCCCTCCTCCTGCAGGCACAGGCAGGTGCCATATCTGAGTCTCCATCAACCTGCAGACTACACTACACCTAACTTGTAGGCCCACCCAAGCTGCTTCCAGTGGCTTTTCCATATAAAAGCCCTGTCTTGGCTCATGCTGTGGACTTTTAAAAAATCTCTCAAAGATTTACAAACCCCAAACAAGCAACATCTGGCCTTGCCATGTCCTATACCTCTTGCTAAGTGGCCCAATCCTGACAGTAGCAGCAGCCAGCCTTGGTTTGCAGCATGGCCTCTCTCAGGCACCTCCAAGAACAGCACAAGTAGCTTTGTAGCTTATGCCAGGTCACCCAGGGCAGGGCATAGGTGGCAGCTGATCTTGGCCTGAAGTTCCTGGGAGACCCCAGAGCCAGTGCACCTGGTAGACAGCTTCAGACCACACCAGAGCACTGCCCATTCACCTCTATGAGCAACACACTCAAGAGGCAGACTCTGGCCGAAACCGGTTTGGCTCAATGGATAGAGCGTCGGTCTGCGGACTGAAAGGTCCCAGGTTTGATTCCGGTCAAGGGCATGTACATTGGCTGCGGGCACATCCCTGGTAGGGGGTGTGCAGGAGGCAGCTGGTCGATGATTCTCTCATCGATGTTTCTAGCTCTCTATCCCTCTCCCTTCCTCTCTGTAAAAAATCAATAAAATATATTTTTTAAAAAAAGAGGCAGACTCTGCATGCACTGGAGACCTATTGAAGTGAGTCATGCTCCATGGGGTCAGGCCTGCATAGCAGCTCCTATGCCATGTTAGCAGCCAGTCCTCAAAGGCTATCAGCTTGGGGATAAATCCCTCCCATTTATGTGCCAACAGCAAGCAAGGCTAAACTACAACAGGAGACCGACTATGCATAACCCTCATGAGAGAACACCTGAAGCACACAGCTTCAGTGATCAAGGAGGTTGTCTCTGAGCTCCACAGGATACCTACTATATAAGGCCATTCTACCAAGACTGGAAGACATAGCAGCTTACTTAATACATGGAAACAAACAGAGAGAGGCAGCCAAAATGAGAAGACAAAGAAACATGTCCTAAATGAGAGAACAGAACAAAATTCCAGAAAAATAACTAAACAAAATGGAGACAAGCCATCTATCAGATGCAGAATCCAAAACACTGGTTACAAGGATGCTCAATGAACTTAGGGGAAGAGTAGATGAATTCAGTGAGAACTTCAACAAAGAGATAGGAAACATAAAAATGGAGATGGAAAACAAAAAATAACCACTTGAAAATGAAGAATACAATAACTAAAATGAAGAATACATTACAGGGAATCAACAGTAGAGTAGATAAAGCAGAGGGTCAAATCAATGATTTGGAAGACAGTGAGGCAGAAAACACCCAATCAGAACAGCAAAAAGAAAAAAAAGAACCCAGAAAAATGAGGATAATATAAGGAGCCTCTGGGACAACCTCAAGTGTACCAACATTCACACTATAGGGGTGTCAGAAGGAGAAGAGAGAGAACAAAGAATTGAAAACCTAGTTGGAAAAATAATGACAGAAAACTCTTCTAACCTGGAGAAGGAAATAGATGTACAAGCCCAGGAAGCACAGAAGAGTCCCAAATAAGATAAACCCAAAGAGGTCCACACAAAGACACATTGTAATTCAAATGCCAAAGGTTAATGACAAAGAGATAATCTTAAAAGCAGCAAGAACAAAGTAGTTAGTTATCTATAGGGACTATCAGCTGATCTCTCAACAGAAACTTTGCAGGCCAGAATTGACACATAATATTTAAAGTGATGAAAAGCAATGACCTACAACCAAGATTACTTTACCCAGCAAAATTATCATTTAGAATCAAAGGACAGATAAAGAGTTCCCCAGACAAGAAAAACCTAAAGGAGTTATCACCATCAAACTAAAATTAAAAGACATGGTAAAGGGTCTTCTTTAAGAAGGAAACAGGATAAAAATATGAATAATAAGATGGCAATAAATACATATCTATTAACAATTGCTTTAAGTGCAAATAAATTAAATGCTCTAATAAAAAAACATAGGATGGCTGAAGGGATAAGGAAACATGACCCTTATATATGTTCAGAGTAATAGACACACACACACTCAAAGTAAAGGGATGGAAAAAGATATTTCATGACAATGGAAATTTAAGAAAAGTTTGGGTGGCAATACTTACAACAGACGAAATATACTTTTTTTTTTAATTTTTAAGAGTTTATTTGAGCCAAACTGAGGACATACGCCAGGCAGTAAGATCTCAAATGTTCCTTCAAATAGATCTTAAAACAAAGGATATAATAAGAGACAAAGGACCCACAAATTCTACTTTGTGTATTTATCCAAAGAAACCCCAAACACTAAACAGAAAAGACATATATATCCATATGTTCATTGCAGCATTATTTACAATAGTCAAGATATGGAAGCAACCTAAGTGTCCATGAATAAATGAATGGACAAAGAAGAAGTGGTGCATATATATATATATATATGGAATATGACTTGGCCATAAAAAGGAATGAAATCTTGCCATTTGCAAAAACATGGATGGACCTAGAGGGTACTGTGCTGAGTGAAATAAGTCAGAGAAAGACAAATGCTATATGATTTCACTTATACATGGAATCTAAAAAACAAATTATCAAGCAGAACAGAACCAGACTCATAGATACAGAGAACATTTTGACAGTTGCTAGATGAGAGGAGGTTTAGGGGGAATCCTATATAATAAAAGCCTATTATGCTAGTGTCTGGTCTTCTAGTTGTCCGTTCAACCAATAAAAGCATAATATGCTAATGATATGCTAAGGCTGCTCAACTGCTTGCTATGATATGCACTGACCACCAGGGTGCAGATGCTCTGACTGGTAGGTTAGCTTGCTGCTGGGGTCCGGCCGCTCAGGACTGGGTAAGACAGGGCCGGACATGCCCTGGAGTCCTCCCGCAGTCCCTCTCATGGTCCCACCCTGGCTACTGGCCTCGATCGACCCTGATTGGGACTGGGCGAGATGGCCCTGATTGGCCCAGATCACTGGCCAGGTGAAGGGACCCCACCGTTCCACTAATTTGTGCACTGGGCCTCTAGTGGGTGATAAAGGTGAAGGAATTAAGAAATCAAATTGGTAGTTACAGAATAGTAATGGGAATGCAAAGTACAGCATAGAGAATATAGTCAATAATATTGTAATAATCTGGTATGGTGCCAGATGGGTACTAGATTTATTGGAGTGATCACTTTGTAAATTATATGAATTTCTAATACTGGGTTGTACACCTGAAACTAAGTAATATTGTATGTCAACTGTAATTGAAAGATTAAAAATTATCAAAAAATAAAAAAAATAAACAATAACCCAACTTTATTGTGGAATGTTGCACAGCTGTTATAAAGAATTATATAAATCTCTACTAGAGGCCCAATGCACGAAATTCATGCAAGGGGCTTGGCCCTCACAGCCCCAGCTTCGTCCAGAAGGTCGTCTGGAAGGTTGTCCAGATGGTTGTTCTGCTGTTCGGCCATTTGGTCAATTTGCATATTATGCTTTTATTATTATAGATGAAATAATATAGAAAGTATATCCATTTCGTGATTAAGGGTTAAATAGTTGTAGATACGAGCAATTTGATTTTTATAAAAATAAGCTCTGACTCTGTGTATGCATAGAAAATATCTGAAGGTCACACACCAAGCTGTTCACAAACTAACCCCCGGAAACTGGGATTGGAAGAAGTTGGGAGAAATTTTTCACTTTCCACTTCATATATCCCTCATTTTTACAATTGCCGCTAATGGTTTTGTCATTAAATAATAGTAAATAAGCAAACACTGTAAAGTATGTTCTCTCCACTGAATAGCTAGCTGACAGGCTGCACAAAAATATTTCTGGTCCTTATTAATCAAAATATACACATTGGGGCAGCTTGTTTTAGAGAAAATGAGCAAGTCCTCTGGAGGAACGTACATCATATTTGCAAGAGAAGAATCAAATTGGGAACACTCACAAGGCAGGAGAAGTTAGGTAGGAAAAGAAACCACTAGGATTTAAAAAATCTGACCTATTTAAAAAAAAAAAGTGGATGTCACAGGGCACTCTTATAGAACCAGATAGTACTTAAATTGCTGTGGTTCTTAATTGCTCATGGTCCTCAGGCGGTGAATGGATTGAAATACAGCCTCTCTGTGGTTGAGCTTAATTAATATTTATGACTGCAGGAGAAAATTAAATAAGGTAAATGGTGTAATTTTAAGCAGCCTGTGGTCACGGTTAGCAGGACTCACACAAATTCAGAAGCGAGCAAAAAGTGAGAGTGCTGTGGGCACGGATGGTGTGGTTTCAGTTTTCTTCGTTTCCCCATCCATTTTTTATGCTGTATGAGGCCTTTAATACTGACACCTCAGAATGCTACGGTGACTGCTTCTCTTATCTTTTATTTGTGTTTTCTTTTTCTTTGTGACTGATTGTCTGAAGGAAGATTTTCATTTTTGATGGGGTGTGGTTTATGCCCAAAGATGTTAGCTCTGGAGCCATCTATAATTGCTCTGTTGGGTGTTTCTATGGTGTATGTCTGCCATTTACTGATTCTTTGCATGGCCCAATCATTCCAGGTTTTTTTTTGTGTTTTTTTTTTTTCATTTTGGGAGCTGAAGATTAATGAGATAGCATCAATTCCTGTAATGGGGACCCCAGACCATAAAGTTGGTTCAACTTCTGCATGCTAATAGATATTTATTGATGGATGGATAGATGGATGGGTGGATGGAGGGATAGAGGAAAGATGCCATAGGCCTTTTTATTTTTATTTTTTTCCTTTACTGATTAAGATACTACATATGTCTCCTTATCTCCCCATTGCCCTCCCACCCCCCACTCATGCCCTCACTCTCCTGGTGTCATAGGACTTTGATTTAAAAACTCATAGTTTACCTGTGAGGACTGGTTTCGGATGGGTAACATCGGATTATAACAAATCTTAGTTGAGTGCTTTTCAAACTTCAATTGATGTCTCATTAATATGGTGTGGCTGCAATTTACTAGTACTTTATTGAAACTATTACTAAATAAAGGAAAGGGAGAGAATCAGTGCATCTCACATAGAAAAGGCATGTGTAGTTTAGAAAAATCTGTTTCCATTATAAAAGTGTGTGTATCTGCATCAGGAGGGAAAACGCATTCTTTATTCTGAGCTCTCATCTAAAAAGCCCGAAAGACCAGGTACGCTGGGGGCCGAGGGCTCATTAGCTCTCCCTGCAAAGCAGCTCCAAATTTCTCATCTGTTACACAGCGTAATAGCAGAAGCCACCTTCATGGACTGGGTGAGGACAGAATGGGTTGAGGCACCTGGCGTATTGAGAACGTCTGATCAAGGTTGCTTTTCCTCTCCTGCATCCTGTGCCATTTCTCAGCATGACACTGAGGAAGATCTCAATGCTTTGCACAGAGAGATTCACTCTAGTCCTACATTTTATAATATTTCCTTTCAGCTCTAACCAAAACAACCCTCTTAAAAGACAACTAAACTTGCTCAAAATGACACAACATATTTGAAAAGACCATTCTCCTCTCTTTGCGTGATGTGAGAGCTGCACTGAGCTCTGAGCCAGGGACTGCTCCAGGATTAGCAAATGTGTTCTACCCACTTGTGACTCTTCTTAGCCAAGAACTAGACATGGCTTCAACTCCATGGCTTTTCCTCCCTGTGAAGGCTAAATTCAGCATTTCATTTTTTTATGCTGACAATAACCCCCAACCTCTCCCTGCTCTGAATTCTTTCTAAACCCTTTACTACATGCTAAAACCATCTCCCTTTTTTTCCTGTCCTCTTCCTGAAGTCAGTTGGTCCAGAAAGCCTCAGCTTTCAAATGTTTTTGCAACTCCCCGTTTTGCGCTTCCCAGTAATATAGATTTCTCTTTCTGACTCCCATTCTATTCTCTTGATAGTCTCTATACCCCCCTTCTCTCCCACTCATAAAGCCATCTCCCACCCAAGTGATTTTCTCCAGGTGACCCAAATTCCACAGGAGCTTCCTTCGTTTGTCTCTACACAGAGGCAGCCTGCCCTCTTCCCCCACTGGCTGCTTCAGATCAGCTTGGGGAACCTGCACTTGGAACGTTTTCCAAGTTTTACCCATTAGATAAACAAGGAAACAAACAAAACAAAACAAAAACAAACAAACAAACTACTGCTTGGATTTATTTTAGGTAACTTGAAGGTCTCACACTCTTAAGCTGACTAATGTCACCACCTGTTCTATAAGAAAATAGAAACCTTGCTCTCAGTGATGGAAAATCCTCCCCTATTCCATGGGACCTGGTTAATTGGCAAGTGAGAGCAGAGATCCTCATGATCAGCAGCCAAATTGCTCACTGCTTGGAAACACAGAAGTCAGGCTGGAAACAGACAGCAGGGCAGGAGTGCCTGGGGGTGGGCAGAGGGGAATATTCCCAATAGCACTGCTCAGTGGTATTTTTTTTCATCAACGCAATTTTAACCCATATGTTCATATCATATTTTAATTTGTTTTTGAGATCTTCCCATGGTGACACATACAGAATGACCTTATTTTCCATGGCAGTGCAATATGCATATTTCACTGTTCTCTGGTCAATCTATTATTGTCAGTATCTCAGGTGAGCTCCCCAGAAGCAGGGCCGTAAGGGGGTGGTCCGTTCCAGAAGTGTCATGGCCTTCATCTCCCGTGGCTCCTCTTCTACTCGTAGTGTCAGTTTTTATTACAATGATGGTGTAATGAGCTTTTAGGTTCTTCTCTGGACAGTTTTTCCTCCACCTTGATTGATCTGGTTTTAGCCAGTTCTTGCTGTTATTCACTTATGTGACCACCACAGGAGTTTTCTGCCCTAAACTGTTTCTTTTGATCATACTCGGAGGCTCTAGTCAGAGGACCTAGAAACGTATCACCCCGTGAAGTCTCCTCCTACTTCCTCATTCCTCTCACCAGGAATTTCCCCTAACTTCTTTCTCAAAATGAAAATATAGACCTGGGTTTCGAAAGGTCTGTGTCTTAGTTTTGGCTTCCTCAGAAGTACCTCCAAGGATTTGAGTGCAAGCAGGGAATTTGGATCACTTGCCCTGAAAAGGTTGGGAAGTTTCTCCAGGAATGGAAAGCAGCTACTAAAGGACAGGTCATCAAGTTAGTTTCTACCACAGACAACCGAGTCTTCACCTGCTGGGGCCTCAGGAGGAAAAGCAGAGCTTGCACCTCAGAAGTATTCCTATTAAATGGGGAAGGCGGTGAGGTATTTATCCACCAGTTCCTGTCAGTTGTTGACTGACAGCTATTGCTGGGAAGTCTTATTTATCTAGGCATTTCTAATCCTGGGTGGGAAGGGTAGAATTCTTCTGCCAGAAAACATCTCAAACACAAATTAGAAGATGGAAATTGGGGTTAGGGGACATATTTAGGGTCCTGATATCTTTTGTTTAAGTTCTAGTATCTCCATTTTCTAATGGCAAGAGCTTAGAGGCCTAATGCCCCATGAGCTTCAGCCCTTTAATGATAAAGCAAAGATAATGATAAGTACCACATAACCGTTGTGAGCTTTAGATGTGACTTTGCTTTAGCTCTCCAATAATATATTTAAGAATGAGTGATGTGGAGGAAAGAGACAAGTAGTTCTATAATAATGTTAATGGTTATCACATGCCCTGGACCCCAGAAATGCATTCCCACTTGTGGAGAGGCCACGATTCCCCTCCAACATCTTCAAGATAGAATCAACCTTTCAAATTTGAATCACCTGCATTCACCAAAAGCTACATTTTGCCAACTCTCTCTAGAAATAGTAAATGAACTATTCAGGAAAATACCTCAGAATTTAGTAATATTATTTCCCACCTTGTAGGGATAACATCTAGGAATAGCGAGGTCCATTTCAACTAGAGAGTTAACAGGATTTAGAGTCCTTCTGTCTCCCCCACAATGCTCACTGAACCACAAGTCCTTTGTGTTACTTGAAGGAAGGCAGGTGGAAATATCCAGTTTGAGCAGAAACCTTCTAAAACTATGCATTTCCAGCACTCAGTGTGAAAGAGTCAGCTGAAATATTGAGTAATGTTGAACTTTGTTCCCTATTAAATAGAAGGTAAACTATTGCCTTGCTTCCTGGTGAGATGAATCATTTGTAGTGAAAGGGGACTCATGATAAAATTATATCTCCATGGAAAATCCTCATAGTAAATGCTGAATCTCTAGCTGCTCCCTAAACTCTGGAGGCCAGAAAGTACAACTCACTGGGGGCTCAAATAGACTGTAGATTACAGAGGAAAGTTCTTATAATTTGACCCTTAACACTTTTGTGCAAATACCTGAACTGTGATAATTCCCGACATGTGTGAGGAGGACATCCCATTTTCAGGACTATTTCTACAAAGTACTGATGGATTTTCTCCCATCCTATATAAACTCTCATTCCCTAAATTTCAGATTTACTTTTAATAAAAAGCCTTTGATTAGATTCCTATGTGGTTAATAGGACCTTAAATTAATCACAAGATCCTTCAGAATTTATCTGGAATTTCCACCCTCTCTTTATTTTTATCACCATCCCAATAGTCTTCCTATAATTGAATTTTATGTTCTAGACATTAATCATCTGGATGTTATCTAGATTTTTGAATCTAGATAACATCTGAAGGACTACTTCTCATTTCCTAGTCTTGTTTGGAACAGTACTGAATAATACAAAAAGCCTTGACTTCCTCTGGTTACAAAATCACACACACACACACACACACACACACACACACACACACACACACACCACGAGATATTACATACTTTATGATCTGAGCATAACAGAAAAGGCTGAGCCTTTGATTCATATTTTATTCAATCAGCAGTACAGCAGTGCTGAAGGGATTTGCATGTTTAAAGGAGCGTTCAGAAGAACAACCCACATATTGAATTCTCCAGGGGTCTTTGCAGAAAAATTGGTATTCATCCCAATGGCTGGTGTCTGTTGCAGGGTCTGTGTTCTCCAAGCATGGTGATTGGACATCAGTGCTCAATAGCAGCCAATCATAAGGCATCAGAGTGGAGGCCTCCATTTTGGCTAGACTTGGGAAGGCAGGCAAAGGGTGAGTTGAGTGGCCAGCAGGATGTGTGTGCAGTTGCTGAGGGGTGGGTGGTGGGGATGGTTCCTTTTTTTTTTAAAATATATTTTATTGATTTTTTTTACAGAGAGGAAGGGGGAGGGATAGAGAGCTAGAAACATCAATGAGAGAGAAACATTGATCAGCTGCCTCCTGCACACCTCCTACTGGGGATGTGCCCACAACCAAGGTACATGCCCTTGACCAGAATCGAACCTGGGACCCTTCAGTCTGCAGGCCAATGCTCTATCCACTGAGCCAAACCGGTTAGGGCGGGATGGTTCCTTTTATGAAACAATCTTTTTTAGCAGGGAGCATTCTCATTCCTAGAGTTTCCTTTCTTGGTTTTATGTAGGCAATTGCATGAATCACTGCTTTTCCTTGTGGGAAAATGTGCTGGAAAATGGACTGGGGAGGGAACCTTTGGCCATCAGATTGGTAGGACATTCTACATTAAAATATTCAATGGTCTGGCCCTGGCCAGTGTTTCTCAGTGGTTAGAGTACCAGCCTGTCACTAAAGGGTCACATGTTCAATTCCTGGTCAAGAGCACATGCTTGGGTTGCAGATTTGATCTCTGGCCCCTTAGGGGTGCATGTGGGAGGCAACCAATAGATGTGTCTCTCATTTTGATGTTTCTCTCTGTCTCTCTCTAAAAAATCAATGGAAAGATATCTTTGGGTGATGATTAACAACAACAAAAATAATGTTCATGGTCTGTACTAAAACTGTAGCATTTCAGTACCTCAAATAGCTATGTTTGAGTTTACTTAAAATTTTACAAGAAAAGGTAAAGGCACACGACTAGCATGTATTGAAATCTCTGTTTCTCCAAGGGTTGTATGAAAAGGAGCTGGAATGGGGTCTGGGAAAAACCTCAGCTTTGCTATTTAGCCTTAGTCATCAGCACCACCTTTTCTCTGCAATTGTGTCAACATGGTAGGCAGGACTTTCCCTGTTAGTCATCACCTTTGATTCCTGAGGATTCCTGCCTCTCTATCCCCACAGGTCCTTCATCACCCCCCTGCTGGGCATTCTTTTCCTTTAGGACTCTGCCAGCGATTGCTCCTCCCTGAGGCTCATCATCCAGTCTAACAGGTGGTCTAGACCAAAGGTTTTCATTGGTTGAGGAGATAAATTGATGGATGGTAGTGCTAAAGAATGAAGACCCTGATTTCAGTTTCTGTTTCTGCCACTTATGAGCTGGGAACCATTGGTTAGGTTACTTTTCTTTCCAAGACTCAATTTCCTCATTTCTCGAAGAAGATAATGGTTATTCCTTTCTCTAAGCATTGTAGACCTCATGCCTGGCATGTACCCAGTGATGGCTCACAGTAAGCCTACTGGATGTATTAATCATGACCTATACAAACACAATAAGATTTCTCTATACAATGGTTATTGCAGGTTGTGGAAACAGCTGAATAGATTGTCACTGAATTTTGAAGTGGTCTGACTTACCACACAGGCTGCATGGTGCCTGAGAAAATCCCTTTGTAGAGCTCTGAGAGTCCCAGGGTGGCAAGTATATGTTTATTTTGAGGGTGGTTGATACTTCCTCCAATAAAACTGGATACTTAGTTATTTTCCCTCTTCTTCCTCTCCCTCCTCTTCCTCATCATTATGGGAGTGTGGGAATCCTAATGTTTGAGGTTGATATCTTAGAGGCATGTCCTATTCTCTCACAGAAGGTTACATAAAAGAACCAAATTGTTCTAACTCAAGGCAAACATTTTTCTTATTTTTGTGGTTATTTCTAAAAACCAAAGAAACAAGATTTTTACTGGCATTCTTCTTTTAAACAGCTTGGAAAAGATATTGGGAGTAGACTTGAATGATTCAGCTCTGTCCCCAGCTCTGCCTCTTGGGAGACTGGTGATCCTGAGTGAGTTGTTAATGTTACTGAGCCTCAGGAACGTAACCTGTTTTATCATCTGAGGTTGGGAAGATGATAATGACATTGTAGGAAGACAGAGGCTTTGGCCCACAACCTGGTTCTCAGAGACATAAGGAGATGCAAGCTGAAAGGCTCTGAGAATTCCTCCCATAAACCAGTTACAGTTTGTCAGGGCATGGAAAGGATTTGGTTCTCCCCAAGGGTTTTTATTTTCATTTTTGTTTTTGCAAAGGTACACACCTATTAATGATGACTAGGAGTAAACTCTTATTATTGAAAACTAGAGGCCCGGTGCATGAAATTCGTGCACAGGGTGGCAGGTTCCCTCAGCCTGGCCTGCACCCTCTCCAATCCGGAACCCCTTGGGGGATGTCTGACTGCTGGTTTAGGCCCGATCCCTGTGGGCCTAAACCAGCAGTCAGACATGCCTCTTGCAATCTGGGACCGCTGGCTCCTAACCGCTTGCCTGCCTGCCTGATCGCCCCTAATCCTTCTGCCTGCCTGCCTGATTGCCCCTAATCACCTCTACCTGTCTGCCTAATCACCCCTAACTGCTCCCCTGCCAGCCTGATCACACCTAATTTCTCCCCTGCTGGCCTGATCGCCCCTAACCACCTCTGCCTCAGCCCCGCACCCGAGACCCAGGATTCCCTCCTCTGGCCGGCCACAGGCATCCGGGACCTGGGCTTCCTTCCCTCTCCTGGGCTGCAGCAGCAACCTCTGGTGCCTGGGACCTCGGGGTGTGTGGCTTCGCCCAGGCCCAGCTTTGTCAGGAAGGACGTCCAGAAGGTCATCCGGAAGACATCTGGTCTAATTAGCATATTACCCTTTTATTAGTATAGAATATTAAACCAGTGCCCTTTTAGTGCCCTTGTAAATCACATTCTCTTTCAATCCATCAACTGTGAAAGTGAACCCAGGGGGAAGGACTGAAGAGTTTTTTTCTAAACTAATGCTACTAAACTTTACTGTGCACACAAGTCACCTGGAAGGTGGGGGGGAGAGGCGGATCTTACTCAAAGACAGGTTTTGATTTATAAGGTCTATGGAGGCCTGAGAGTGTGTTTTGACAAGCTTCTAGGCAATGCAGACCTACCATTGTGGGGACCAGTCTGAGCATCAAAAGTCAAGAATAAAATGGCAATTAACTGGCTTTAGAGTTCAAAGTTCTCTATCTTGAATACATAGCAAGGAAATAATTTGAAAGGAAAGTTTTGGAGAAAGAGAAAAATATATTCTATTTATTTATTTTTTTTGTTAATCCCCACCTGAGGATATTTTTCCATGGATTTTTAGAGAGAGTAGAAGGAAGGGGAGAGACACAGAGAGAGAAACATCGATGTGAGAGAGACACATCAATTGGTTGCTTCCCACATGAGCCCTGATCAGGGCTGGGGATCGAACCTGCAATGAAGGTATCCACCCCTGACCGGAATTGAAACCAGGACCCTTCAGTCGGCGGGCTGATGCTCTATCCACTGAGCCAAACTGGCTAGGGCGAGAAAAATATATTTTAAATTCCAAATCTTTCTTTACATGTCAAGAATGAAAGCAGAGAGCTTCTGACCCTAAAACTTTACCATAAGAGGTGACAACGGAAGGTTGCAGGACCTGATATTAAACCACTGCCCAGCAAACAGCATGTGGGTGGGAAGAAGCCCTGGTTTCTGAGAGGGTCAAAGGGATGGAGTAATAGGTGGGGTCCTGGCTACTCCTCCCCAGGATGAGGGAGGAGTATGAAAATATCCAGGAGATGTTTGCTGAGGTTCCAAAGACATCTGGCTGAATGCTTCTTTTTTTCCAACGTGGGAGAGCAGCTATAGAATAGAACGGAAGGAAGTGGAATTGGGGTGGAGGTTTCTGATTGAGTGTTTCATCTTCCTTCCCTGCCTCCATGGAAGGAAGGCAGCCAGGCATTCCAGGGGCAGGTGCATAGTCATGGGATCTACACTGAGTGGCCAGATTATTATGATCTCTGAACGAATAATAATTTGGCCACTCAGTATATATATATATATTAGAGGCCTGGTGCATGAATTCGTGCATGGGTGGGCTCCGGCCAGCCTGGCCAGGTGGCGGGGACATGGGTGGTTGGTCCGCCTGCCTGCTGGTCGAACTCCTGGTCGAGGGGACAATTTGCATATTAGCCTTTTATTATGTAGGATATACACTGAGTGACCAGATTATTATGTGTTCAGAGATCATAATAATCTGGCCACTCAGTGTATCTTGCCTGCTATGGGTTGCAGGGTAAGGGGTGGAGGGACCCCTCTGTCAGAGGCTGTTTGATAAAGATTTCAAGCAGGGACTGAAAGTGAACATGCCTGGAACTCAGAGGATCTGCAGCCCTAGAAGTTGAGAGTCAGACCTCCTGTGTGTGGCCCCCCAGCCCTGATCCAGGTACATGCTGAGTACCACTCCAGCACAGAGAACTCCACAGTCCCCGAGAACAGTGGTCGGCAAACTCATTAGTCAACAGAGCCAAATATCAACAGTACAACTATTGAAATTTCTTTTGAGAGCCAAATTTTTTAAACTTAAACTTCTTCTAACACCACTTCTTCAAAATAGACTCGCCCAGGCTGTGGTATTTTGTGGAAGAGCCACACTCAAGGGGCCAAAGAGCCACAGTTTACCGACCACGGCCCTAGAAGAACCAGGTAGGGCCAGCACTCCCGGTGGCACCTGGGGCTAATGTCTCCAAGTTAGAGAAGTTCCTCACCTGGGGATTAGTCAGACCAGGAGGAGTTCCTGGATGGGATCAGGGGCCTCCCCCATCACCTGAGGACATGTAAGCATTTCTTGAAGAGGCAGAAGGAGAGGGGTAAATTGCTCTGGTGGGAAGGTGGCTTTTGAAGAGATGTGATAATTAGCTGACAGGCTGCTTAAACAGAGGAGACTGTGTGACTTTTAGCTAGCAGGCTTGCTCAGGCTCCTTCTCCCCTCCATCAGTCTTTAGAGGAAATGCAGGTGGGAAGGACTTCAAAGTTGACTTCAATGATAGGAAATAAAGAACCACTTTTTTTTTTTTTTTCTTGGTGCATGGGAACAGTCCTATATAATGCCATGCCTGACACAGCATCATTTAATCAATTTAACAACAAACTAAGTCGCAACACAGCAACACAAAACCATTTAATTTATATTTTTTCTTGAAGTCTGTGACATATGTATAGATACTTATTTTACCTAAAATGATATTAAACCTGATATTTCACACTCTTAAAATAGGACATTGATTATACATATTTTCATGCTTGTCTAGATTTCTTAATCTTTACATATTCAACCTTGCTGCCATTTATTGAGAAAAATGGCAAATATGTAGGTATGCATATATTTTTAGTAAATATAAATGAAACATAAGGCATACCTCATTTTATTGCTCTTCACTTTATTGTAATAATGTTGCATTAAAAAAAATAAATTGAAGGCATAGCCTCCCACCAGTAAAAAAGATAAGGGCTCACTTTATTGCAGTGGTCTGGAACCACGCCCTAAATACTCTGACATATGCCTGTATGTACTAATACAGGCATGTGCAGCTTAGTGATGGGGATACACTCTGAGAAATGTGTCATGAGGTACTTCATCATTGTGTGAACATAATAGAGTGCACTACTAACACACACCTGGAAGATACAGCCTGCTAGGCAGCTAGGCTATATGGGATAGGCTATCACTCTGAAACTACTAGCCTGTACAATATGTTACTGTACAAAACAACACGAGATTAAATCAAGCACAAGAGAAGATGATGCTCAAAAGAGACTTGGTAAACACAAGATGTATGGGGCTACTACTGGCATAACACAGCATACTGTTTTATAGCAAACTTATTTTTAGTAAGTGCAAACAGTACTCTCTAAAATAATGATAAAAATAATAACATAGTAAACACATAAACCAGTAACAGTAATTTATTATCATTATCAAGTATTATGTACTATACATAATTAAATGTGCTATACCTTTAATAACTGGCAGGGCAGTAGGTTTGTTTACGCCAGTATCACTGCAAACATGTGAGTAATGCCTGACACTACAAAAATGTTTAGATGGAGTAACTATGGTAGCCCCTTAAGATGGGCGCATATATGCCATATTGGCCCCTTCAGACAGGGCCTCCAAGCATTCTTTCTTGGCTGTCTTCGATTTCTCTGCTCCTTACTCTGAAACTTTTCTAATTTTTTTGTTGCCAAATTGCTGTTTTCCTTCTTCACCCTGGAATGGGTGTGCCTACTTGAATTTTCCAGCTCAACTCTGCCTCTGGTGTCCATTCAGAAGGCTCTGCCCTGAGCCTTCACTCCAGATCCACCAAGGGAATGAGAAGCCCACCATGGCGGTGCATGCTTTCTCCTGGGGCTTGTCCAGGCCAACAACCCAGAACTTCGGTGAAGAAAGAGTGGGGATGAGGGCCCTACTTACTTGTATTACCTCTCAATGGTATTTAAGCCATCAGCACTCACTGGGAATTTCAAGATTATTTTTGTTTTTTTCACTTGTGAGTCACATAATCAGAAACCCGTAGGCCTAGGGGCTATGTTGACTGTTGGTTATACTGTACTTACGGTACAAACACTTGAAAAGTTTTGTTCACATTATTTCTTGTTTTCCAATAATCCTGCATCATAATGCCCTAGTCCTTAATGCTGTATAGTGAATTCAACTTGAGCCACTCAAAAGTTACCTCCTGGGCTATATTTGGCTCCTGTTGCAATGCCAACTGACCCAAGTCTGTAAGAGTGACTTCTGGTGAGCAGTTGAAAACTGAAGCAGGGCTGACATGGCCAAAAATCTCCAGTTGGTTCTGCCATCCTTGCAACATAGGTGTGCAAGCACACACTAAAAACCCACAGGGTGGAATGCAAATATGCAAAGATTATACACTGAGTGGCCAGATTATTATGATCTCTGAACGTATAATAATTTGGCCATTTAGTGTGTATGTATATATATATATATATATATATATATATATATATATATCATCATACCTAATAAAATGGTAATATGCAAATTACCATCACTCCGCTACGCCCACGATTGGGCCGGCTGGAGGCGCGGGGGGCGGGACTCAGGGTGGCCAATTGGCTGGCGGTAGGAGCGGGGGGCGGGGACTCGCGAGTCCCCAACCCCCGCTCCTCCCGCCGGCTTAAACCCGCCGGCGCTGCTTAGGCCGGCGCTGCGGAAGACGCTGGTGGTGGAACTCGGGGTGGCCGATTGCGTGGCTGCTGGCACCAGTTTTCCGCCAGCACCAGTTTTCCTCTGGCCACCCGCCCGATCGGAGCACCTCCCGATCAGAGCTCCTCTCAGGGTGGCCGATCGTGCTGGCGGGAGGCGCTCTGATCGGCGGGTGGCCAGAGGAAAACTGCTGCTGGCGGATAACTGGTGCCGGCAGCCAGGTGAAGGAAAAGTCTATTGCACGAAACTTCGTGCAACGGGCTCCTAGTGTATGTATATATATATATATATATATATATATATATATACACACATATATATACACTAAATGGCCGTGTGCATGAATTCGCGCATGGGTGGGGTCCGGCGAGCCTGGCCAGGGGGAGGGACATGGGTAGTTGGCCGGCCTGCCTGCTGGTCGAACTCCTGGTCGAGGGGACAATTTGCATATTAGCCTTTTATTATATAGGATATACACTGAGTGGCCAGATTATTATGCATTCAGAGATCATAATAATCTGGCCACTCAGCGTAGATCTAGGTGGATAGAAAGCATTTTCCCCTCTAGATTCTCATTTTCATGGATACAGGGCAGCACATCTCCAATTTGGTATATGATCCTGGGAGTGGCCTGTGAACAATGTAGCAGGTGCACTGTATTTGGGGAGGGGGTGAAAGAAGAGAGAAAAATGCAGCCAGAGTGAGGCAGAATTCTAATACCTCCCCTATGACTCCCATCTGCTGATATTCATGACCTATAGAGTCCCCTCCATGATGGGACCTATGTTTTGCTTCAGCCAAAAGACTATGGCAAAGGGGGAGGGATTTTGTAGATGTCATTAAGGTCCCAAATCAGCGGAGTTTGCATTAATCAAAGGCAGATGATTCCAGCTGAGCCTGACTCCATCAGGTGAGCTCTTAAAGATGACCTTAGCCCTTACTGAGGAGAGAGACCATCGCTGGCTGGTCTGAAGAAGCTGGAATATGGTGAGCTGAATGAGAGAAGGCCATGTGGCTAGGGCCCATGAACAATAACCTGCCAGCTTCAACCTGTCCCTGGTTCCTAGGGACAGCTTTGGTCTAAGAGACAAGGTAGCTGGGATAGTTCTATAGTTGACTCAGGGGTGAACAGGGGAAATGGGGAGATTTCAGGAAGCCCTCCTTTTAAAATGGTCACAACCTTGTCAGCAGCCCCAGAAGTCAACTGGCCACTCGGCAACCTGCTGAGGTTTGCGAGGACCCTGGGGCTACTAGGAGTCTTGGCCACCCTGTGACTACATGCCTCTCCTTTCTAGATAAGCCGGCTCTACAACACCAGTTGTTTTTCTGCTTAGTTCTTGGTAACTCTATATCTTAGGTATCCAGACATTTTCCACGTAGTCCTTGCATTTGGGGGATGCTGTTGCAAGTGTTTTGGGGTCAGGCCTGAGTTAGTTCAACTTCACCTCCTACCATAAGTGTGAGTTCAGGGGTGGGCTCTCCATTCAAAATTAGCCTCGGTGAACATGTGCTAGGGATGTCTGGGGAAAAAAGGTGCTTTTCTTTTCTTAAGAGAGATCTCCACTCTCCTGGATGTGGTGGAAAAACTTTGCAATCATGAGAGTTGTTAGGAGGTATATGCAGTCCACACACAGGAAACAAGAAAAACAGAATGAATGCAGGGCCTACTATACCTTTGAATCAAACTAACTGGAAAGCTTCCCTCCCTCTGGATCTGCAGTGACGTGATTCTGGTGTGAGCTTGGGAGTGGTCTCTCCCAGCAAGAACTTGGCCGGGGAGGGGGGAGCGGGGGCGGGGGGGAGACAGGGCAGGGAGGTAGCTGAAATGTTAGCAAAGTAGAACCTCATTGGTAAAAACATAGTAATTCTATGATTGCACCTTTCAAATACCTCACAGGCAAGCACACTTCACAAATGCTGGTAAATATCCCTCAAACCATCATCAAA
Source organism: Cnephaeus nilssonii (assembly GCF_951640355.1). Taxonomy (NCBI): domain Eukaryota; kingdom Metazoa; phylum Chordata; class Mammalia; order Chiroptera; family Vespertilionidae; genus Cnephaeus; species Cnephaeus nilssonii. The sequence continues at coordinate 14,246,693 of NC_137082.1, read as the reverse complement.
TGAAAATGCTCATTTCCAATTTGCAAGATGTCTGCATTCAAAAAGTCTGGAGGCTTACAGCAAAGAGGCATTTTTCTTCTAAAAATACCTACACCGGGATTACAACTAGAAGGATTACTGAAAAGAAAACGTCCCCAAACTTTTGCGATTGGTATTTGCATTTGCAAAATCATTTGCAACTAGAACTGCCTGGTAGCACTTTATGGAAATCAAAAAGTGGGTTTTGAATATCTAGGTCATTTCCACCCACCTCACCCCCCTAGCCCCCAGCATCCAAATTCATAGTAAAATCAACTTTCTAGCTGTCTGGAAGAGATCGCACTAAATGCTCAGAGTAGCTCTCCCAAAAATGCTGAATAATTTTGGTAAAAGTAGATGCATCTGGGGCATAGTCATATTTAGCTGATTTACCTTAATTCTGTAAATCAGTTTATTGCCCGAGAAGCTCAATTCAGTTGTCCTTGCCCTGTGCCACCTTCCATAGTTGCCAAAGCTACTGGCTCCTCCACCCTAAATAACTCTGAACCGGTGGCATAGGCGTTGGGGTTGGTTTGAAATGGCAGTATTTTCCCACCCATTTCTCCATTCAGGATTTTCTCCCTTCAAAGGATGCTTTGTATATCTCGTGTTTCCTTCCCCTGCTTGTTTGAATCTAAAATGAATCTGAACTAAAAGTACTTGTTGAGTGGTTAGGCTCCCAGCTGTAATTTGGAGTCAAGGTATGAATATTTTATACTCAAAGAGTCACTGAAGATTTATAGGAGGTTTTTTAAAAATAAATGAATACACTCATTTTTGTTGGCCTAGGTATACTATAGCTGGGGGAAAACAAAAATACAGGACAAGCCCTCAGTCATTAGTCTTTAAAAAATGAACCTGGATTTGTGTTTTGGGATGACGGGGAGTGAGTGTGGTGAGCACACAGTGTCCCTTGGAGGAAAGAAATACTAGGACGAAGGAGACCCGGGTAGGAAACAAACACAAAAGCCACCCAAAGGCTCAAATCTTGATTTGAACCCACCCAGATTCCAGAGGTATCGTTTCAGAAGGTGCTCTTCATGTCCTGGCAGAAATTAGGTGTCGGGCTGGGGAGCCAGTACTCAGATGCCTGTGGCTTCCTTTCACTACAAAAATAGACTTAAAAAATAATCCAGTCTTTGGCAAAGTCTCTTCCAAGATGGAGCGACCTGAGTAGCCCCTTCACTTTCGCTGGGTTTGCCGTTGCAGGGAGCCCGCAGCCTGGTGAGCTCATAGGTGGTTCAAAGGCGTTGAACGCAGTTGAAACAGAATATTCATACATGTTAACTAAGCATTTCCAGTTTTTTCTTCTCCTATAAATCTGTGAAGGTTATTCTCCCAATAACATCTATTGGCTTACATTTTACCAGTATCCTGTGGCTTCTTCTGTACAAGGTAGGCCTGTTAAGTAAGTTTCTTTAGTTTGAAAGAACTAAAGAGTAGAGAGAAAGCATTTGGGCTCGTTTAACCTCTAAGCATGACCACACTAAGCATTACCCCAGAAACGTAAGCTTTTCTTCCTAAAGCTTCCTGTGGAAGGACATTCCAGTCACGGCATTTCTGATGTTCATTAAGTATTTAATGTATATTTTAATTGTGCTTAATGCATATTGATTCTCTTATACTGCCCTGATTTTACCCTAGGCAAACTAGATGGCAATTTAGAAGAAAAAAGGGAACTTTTTAAACTTTTATGGGTGGCTGCCAAGATCATGACCACCTGTGGAGTGTTGGATACAACATGTAAATGTTCTTACATGACAACAATTCATTCTTTTCCCCCTTCATCCCTAATGTCTAACCTCTATCTATATCCTTTAAGTAGATTCAACCTGCAAGAAGTTTGTAAAAATTCAGATGTATGCATAAAACAAAACCAAACAAAAACAAAACCCAATAACCTAGATACCATTTTTACTATTAAATTGGCAAAGATTTTAACATTTCTTAACATGTAGCATTGATCAAAATGCTAGGATGTGGCTATTAAGACTGGGTGTGAGAGTAAAATGGGTATAACCTTTGAGGATAGCTTGGCAGCATATTGTACCACACAACAACACTTCTAGTTATTTATCCCACAGCTGTAGAGGAGAACAAAGATTTAGTATTGCATTTATTGTAATAGCAAATCATGGAAACAACTTCTATGCTAATCAACAGGGAACTCCTTATATAAATGAAGGAATATTTATACAAAGGAATATTATGCAGCCATGTAAAAGGACAGGCTAATGGGAATGTGTAGACATTGAGAGATAGCCAAGAGGCAGGCTTGAAACAAAGAAAGAGACAGAACAGTATGTATACTTTAATCCATTGTACATTTGCAGACAATTTCTGAAAGGACTGATAAGAAATTGTAATGACTGGTCCTTTTTTAGATATGGAACTGTGGATCTGAGAGGAGAAGAGGGCGAATTTACCTTTTGAATTTTATACCCTTTTGGATTACTTTGGTTTTAAAAAGTCATTATGTATGTACTAGAGGCCTGATGCACGAAATTAGTGCAAGAGTAGGCCTTCCTTCCCCCAGCTGCTGGCACCAGCTTCCCTCCAGCATCCGGGACTCGGGCTTCCCTCCAGCTGCCTACAAGCACCTGGGACCTGGGCAGCCCTGGCTTCCTCTGAAAGGTCTTCCTGAAGGACGTCCAGTCTAATTAGCATATTATGCTTTTATTATTATAGATTCTTTCATTACAATCAAGCTTGTATAATCTATATATATATAAAAGCCCAGCAACCTGAATGGCGGAATTATTGGAATGACCGGCCGCTATGACATGCACTGCGGTGGCCAACCGGCCCAATCCAGGCCCTGATTGCCCTCCCCTCAACCTCCCCCAGGCCCCTCCCCCTGCTGGCTCCGCCACTGATCAGGCCATGGGGAGTGGACCTAAGTCGGCAGTTGGACATCACCCGAGGGCTCCCAGTCTGTGAGAGGGCGCAGGCTGGGCTGAAGGACCCCTCTCCCCTGAGTGCACAAATTTTGTGCACCAGGTCTCTAGTTTTTAATAAACAACAACAACGAAAATCTACTGTGGCAATGACTCTACATCTCCTACATTAATCCAGACCACTTCCTGTTTACCACCATTGATGTTCCCCAAACTCATCTCAGTTTCTCTGACAACCTCTTTTTGGCTGAGTTTCTTATACCCAGAGGACAAGCCTTCATTCTCAGTGTTCCTGTGCTCAAGCCTTACCTGAAACATAAAAGGTATTTAGTGTTCTGTGGAGAATCGAGAGGCTGATTGTGATCCTGACTTCTTCATTCCCAAGTCATGTTTTCCTGGGTTCTCTAAACACTTTAGCAGTCTGTCAACCTTCCTTAATGTCACTGTATGAGTTTTATATTTCTGCATAATAAATTATCACAAACCTGGTGGTTTAATACAAAATACATTTATTACCTCACAATTTCCATGGGCAGGAGTCCAAGCTCAACTTACCGGATTCTTTAGGACCATGGTTGGCAAACTGCGGCTCGCGAGCCACATGCGGCTCTTTGGCCCCTTGAGTGTGGCTCTTTCACAAAATACCACGGCCTGGGCAAGTCTATTTTGAAGAAGTGGCGTTAGAAGAAGTTTAAGTTTAAAAAATTCGGATCTCAAGAGAAATTTCGATCGTTGTACTGTTGATATTTGGCTCTGTTGACTAATGAGTTTGCCGACCACTGCTTTAGGATATCTCACAAGGCTAAATTCAAGGGGTTGGTTGGGGGGCTGTGAATTTATCTCAAGGCTCATCCAGGGCAGCTCCCCTTCTAAGGTGGTAATGGTGGCAGAATTTGATTCCTTGCCACCTATTGAATTGGACTATTTCTCCTGGTTGTTGGCTGATCACTCTCTCAAGTCCCTTACTTCACCAAAACCAGTGGGGAGAGTGTCTGCAACTCTTGTAACGTAGTCACGGCAGCAATAGCTCATCCCTCATTTATTGGTTAGAAGCGAGTCACAGATCCTGCACAAACTCATGGGGAGATAAATATACAAAAGCACAAATACCAGGAGGTGGGGTCATTGGGGACCACCTTAGAGTCAGAATAGTCATGAACTTGTATGATTGACATTGGGTTAGCCTAAAAGGAACTCCATCAGTGATATCTTTTATTTTTTTTAAATTTAAGTTCTCAATTACAGTTGACATTCAATATTATTTTGTATTAGTTTCTGGTGTACAGCATAGTGATTAGACAATCACTTATTTTATAGAGTGCTCTCCCCCCCCACATTTTAAATACCGAACTGGTACCATACATAGTTATTACAATACTAGAGGCTCAGTGCATGAATTTGTGCACAGGTGGGTCCCTTGGGGTGGCCTGCGGAGATCGGGCCCCAGCTTGCGCCCACAGTCTCGCAGCCCTGCAGCCCCGCCTGGCACCCCACCTTGGCCTGGCACCACCCCCTCACCTGCTCCACCAGCCTGCCCCTGGGAGCCGGGCTGCAGCCCTGTCCCCGCTGCCACCACTGGTTGCTGTCTGCAGGGCGATTGGCGGGGCAATTGGGCCCTGCTTGCACCTGCCTTGGTCTGGCGCTGCCTGCTCACCTGCTCCACCATCCCACCTCGGTCCCGCTCTCATTGGGGTCCATCGCGGCTGGCAGGGCCTCCACTGCCGCCCGCTGCCAGTGCCAAGTTGTTGATGCCCGCCATGTTCCGTGCCGCCCCCTGGTGGTCAGCACATGTCATAGCGAGCAGTTGAACTCCCAGTTTCCCAGGCGAATGACCACCTGAGGGAACAATTTGCATATTAAGCTTTTATTATATAGGATTAATGACCATTTTCCCTATACTGTACTTGAACATCCCCGTGACTATGTTGTAATTACCAAAATCATATAGTATTTGGCTTTCTCTGTCTGACTTATTTCACTTGGCATGATACCATCTAGGCCCATTCATGCTGTCACAAATAGTAAGATTTCATTTTTTATGGCTGAGTAATATCTCATTGTATATAAGTACCACAACATTTTTATTCTGTCATTTGTTAATGGACACTTGGGTTACTTCCATATTTTGGCTATTATAAATAATGCTGCAATGAACATAGGTGCATATATGCTTTCAAATTAGTGTTTTGGGTTTCTTTGGATATATACCCAGAAGTAGAATCACTAGGTCATAAGGCAGTACTATTTTTAATTTTTGAGGAACATCCGTAATGTCTGCCATAGTGGCTGGAGCAATGTGCATTCATACCAACAGTACACAAGGGTTCTCTTTTCTCCACTTTCTCACCAACACTTGTTGTTTGTTTATTTATTGATGATAGCCATTCTGATAGGTATGAAGCGATATCTCATTGGGATTTTAATTTGCATTTCTCTGACGATTAGTGACATTGAGCATGTTTGCATATGTCTACTGGACATCTGTATGTTCTCTTTAGAGAAGTGTCTATTCAGGTCCTCTTCCCACTGTTTAATTGGATTATGTTGTGTGTGTGTGTGTGTGTGTGTGTGTGTGCGTGTGTGTGTAGAGTTGTATTAGTTCTTTATAAATTTTGGATATTAACCCCTTATTTGATATACCATTGACAAATGTCTTCCCCCATTCAGTTGTTGTATTTTAGCTTTGATAATGTTTTACTTTGTTGTACAAAACTTTTTAGTTCGATGTTTTAGTTCGATTGGTTTTATTTCTAGGTATTTTTTTTATCCCATTGTAAATGGGATTATTCTCTTATTTTATTTTTCTGATAACTCATCACTGGTGTATAAAGTGTAACCCATTTATGAATACTGATTTTGTGTCTTGCTACTTTACTGAATTCATTTATTAGTTCTAGTCCTTTTTGATAGAATCTTTAGGGTTCTCTCTATATAGTATCATGCCACCTGCAAATAATGACATTTTTTCTTTCTTTTCAATTTGGATAGTTTTTATTTCTTCTTATTGTCTGATTGCTGAAGCTAGGACTTTAAATACTATGTTGACTAAGTGTGGTGAAGATTGGCATTCCTGGCTTGTTCCTGATCTTAAGAGAAACACTTTTAGTTTTTCCCCATTGAGTATGATGTTAACTGTGGGTTTGTCATTATGGCTTTTATGATGTTGAGGTATGTTTCCTCCATTTCCTCCTTACTGAGAGTTTTTATCATAAATGGTTGTTGGATTTTGTCAAATACTATTTCTGCAACTATTGATACAATCACATGATTTTTACCCTTCATTTTGTTTATGTGGTATATCACGGAATTGATTTGTGGATAATTCCCACTTCACAGGAATAAATCCGACTTGATCATAGTATGTGATCTTTTTAATGTATTGCTAAAGTTAGTTTGCTAATATTTTGTTGAGAATTATTGAATTTAAGCTCATCAAAGATATTGGTCTATATATTTTTTTTCTTTGTAGTGTTTTTAATCAGGAATCAGGATAATGCTGGCCTCATAAATTGAGCTTGGGAGTCTTCTGTCCTCTTGAATTTTTGGAATAGTTTGAGAATGATAGGTTTTTTTTCTTCTCTGAGTGTTTGATAAAATTCACATCTGAAGTAATCCATTCTAAGACTTTTATTTGTTGGTAGTTTTTTTAATTACTGTTTTCACTTCATTCATTGTAATTGACCTTTTCAAATTTTCTGTTTCCTCTTGATTTAGTCTTAGAAAATTGTTGTTTCTAGGAACTTATTTATTTCTTCCAGACTGTCCAATTTGTTAGCATATGATTGTTTACAATATTTTCTTATAATCCTTGTATTTCTGGGTTATCAGTTGTTACTTCTCTTTTATTTTTAATTTTATTTGTTTTGGTTCTCTTTTTTTCTTGATGAGTCTGGTTAATGTTTTATCAAAATTTTTATAATTTTTTCAAAGAACTAGCACTTGGTTTCATTGACCTTTTGTATTTTCTATAGACTCTATTTTGTTTATATCCACTCTGATCTTTATTATTTCTTTCCTTCTATTCATTTTGGACTTTGTTTGTTGTTCTTATTATAGCTCCTTTAGGTATATGGTTAATTGCTTATTTGAGATTTTTTTCTTTGTTGAGGTAGGCCTGCAATAGTATAAATTTCCCTCTTAGGACTGCTTTTTCTGTGTCCCAAAGATTTGTGTTGTTGTGTTTTTATTTCCATTTGATTCAATGTATTTTTTATTTTTTCTTGATCTCACTGTTAATCAATCATTGTTTAGTGACATGTTACTTATCTTTTATGTCTGTGTGTTTTTCCATTTTTTTCTCATAATTGATTTCTAGTTTTATGCCAGTATGGTCAAAGAAGATGGTTGATATGCTTTCAAGCTTCTTAAATTTATTGAAACTTGTTTTGTGGCCTAACATGTCATCTACCCTTAAAAATGCTCCTTGTGCACTTGAAAAAAATGTACATTCTGCTGCTTTGGGGTGAATGCTCTGAAAAATCAATTATATGTATCTGGTTGTGTGTAACTCAAGGCCTCTTTTTCCTTGTTGATTTTCTGTCTGGATGATCTACCCATTGATTTCAATAGGATGCTATACTCCCCTACTCTGACTCTATTACTAGGAAAGATATAATTTGTGGGCAGTGTGGGAAAGGGACTTAGCACAGGGACAATGGCGGCTGGCCCTCCAGCCCTTTCCCCAAAGTCACATACCCCAAATTCTCACCTTAGGACTCCTGTCTGATCTTAGCTGCTGGCCCACACACTGGAGCTTAGGGTAAGGTGACCAGATTTTAACATTGGTAAAGCGGGGCACCATTGACCGGGGCGGGGGGGGGGGGGGTTCTTTTTTTAAAATATATCTTATTGATTTTTTACAGAGAGGAAGAGAGAGGGATAGAGAGTTAGAAACATCGATGAGAGAGAAACATCGATCAGCTGCCTCTTGCACACCCCCTACTGGGGATGTGCCCACAACCAAGGTACATGCCCTTGACCGGAATCGAACCTGGGATCCTTCAGTCCACATGCCGACGTTCTATCCACTGAGCCAAACCGGTTTCAGCCCCGGGGGGGGGGGGGTGGGGGGAGGTTCTTGATTAAAAATTTGGTCTATATTGTAATCGTTTTTGTTTTTTTTAATAAAAGGAAATTCACTTCTTAGATCATCATTGAATTTGCATCCTCTTTTTTTACTCATTATGTTAAAAATCTAAAAAAAAAATTAAAAATTATGTTATAAATTATTATATACATATTGCTTAAAAGCACAGTAAGTAGGTACATAATTACATGAACATATTTTATTGTTAGTTTATAAATTAATTTGATTGTTATAAAGTAACTATATTTTAAAAATTATTTTAATCCTATATTTCTTTCTAAATAATAACAATACTAACTTGTATTATTTTTCCTCTGAATTTGCCGTAACGTAAGTCGTAAGTGTCACTTTCAAGGCTGGCGCTAGACTTTTTGCCGCCACTATAAAATATAAATAATACGAGTACTGTCTGCTAAATTCAAGAAAATTTATGTATTTATGAAATAAATAAATAAATTACTTACCTAAATTATCTGAATAGCTGATTTGTAATGACATCACTTGTTTAACTAGCTTACTAGCACGCAGTACGATGTGTATCGTCTGAGAGACAGTTACAAAATGTTTTCGTTGTTGCCAATCCCCAAAAATGCCATTGTTCATTAAGTCCAAACAATGGTGGTCGAATTCTAACAACTGATCAACAATGCGAACTTTGATAAGCAGTTCTCGATAATCAGTTCTCAACAATTATTTGTTATTATTAAAGTTTAACATTATAAAATTAACAAAAATAATATAAAACTCATATCCTGGCTAAATAGCCACATGACCGCCGAAAACCGTATATTCCCTTCCCGTTCTCCTGCCGTTCCCTAGCTTGTCGTGCATTCTTTCCAAAAATCGGGACTTTTTTAAAACTCCGCGGGACGCGGGACAAATTGTTAAAAATCGGGACTGTCCCGCCAAAAGCAGGACGTCTGGTCACCTTAGCTTAGGGTGAATGCCTACAAATGAGATTTTGTGCCCCGGCCCTCTAAGAAGGCACCTGGGTTTCTAGCAGTCTCTTGTCTTACACTGGGGAACAAAATCTCGCTGACTTTGACAATCAGATGTTAAGTGAGCCCCTGTGCACAGCACTGCTGTTCCAGAGTTGGGATCCCAGCCTGGGGATAAAATCCCTTGCTTCTCAGGGTAGTCCTTTGTAGCTGAGATATCCCTCAACATTCTCAACCACCACACATGGTTGTGGGGAAGCCCTTTACGTGTGACTGCCCTTTTTACCAGTATTGTGTGGCTTCTTCTGCATCTCCTCAGTTATAAGACTTGTGTTCAGTTAGTCTTCAGTTGGCTATTCAGGTTGACTGTTCTATAATTTAGTTGTAATTACAATTTTGTCATGGAAGAATGTCAATAAAAATAAATTTATTAGCATTCTTTCATTAGGATGAAAAAACACAATTTTACCATAATTGGATTTAAATAGTTCAGCACTGTACACATAATCTGAAATGATCTTACTTAAGCTCACATAGTATACTGAAAAAGTCACTACTGCAAGCTGTTAAGAAATGGATTTCTAATATTTGATTTTTCATAGTGTTTACTCAAAATTTAATTTTACCATTAAATTTTTCATTAAATGAGTCATTAAGACGTTCTCATTACTGTAACAAGAAGACACATTCAAACAAAGGCATTTCAGAGTGCTTATGGATAGTTAAAAGTCCATACCCACAGGCTCTCTTTGAGCTGGTTGGTGCTTTTTGCCCTTAGTAGAGGGCAACTTCTCTCCCATTCATAGGAATGAACATTTTACATCAAATTTTAAGGCCTGTTTTTCTATTGTGCCTTTTCAATGGTCTTTTGTCTAGAGTCAACCTCTGAAAACCAATGCTTTCTTTCTATGTTTGTGCCCATGCTCTGGGCTATTGTGGGTAGAGGAGTGAGAGCAGAGGGAGTGGGGGTGAGTCTTTCAAGTCCTTTTAATAAAGGGGAGAATGCCATTGCCCAATACCACTCCCAAAGAGACTTGTCCCAGAGAAAGGGACAGCAAGTACACAGCGGGATATTTTTGCTACTGGACTGGGGACCACTCAGATGGTCATGTAGATGGGGTCATTAAACTCTGGTTCAGGTAACTTAACTGAAGTATTCCTATGGACTTTGTAGAGTCTTAGGAGTAGTGAGTGATGTGTGCTAGACTTTGAAGTGAGATGAGACAGACTTGCATTTCCAGGCTATGTAACAAAGGGCTGCTTTCTTAACTTCTTTGAACACCGATTTCCTTGTCTATGAATTGAGAGTAGTGTGAGATAGCAACCTCACAAAAGGAGGGTTAATATTTAATGAACAAATTTGTACCTAATACCACTCCTTGACACAAAGTAAAAAATGAAGCCTGGTCCTTCCTGTCATGGCCTCCTACCACTTTCTGCATAGACCAATGCCTCTTCTTGCAACTCAAATAAAGTTTGGGCTCTGCTAATAAGAAAAATTAGTTGGGAGGATGCCCAATGTGTAGGCAACTGCAGTGTCTCCTCAACATGCAAAATCACGAGATGAAAAATCCAGATCATGAGAAAGTTTAATTCAAAGAAGAGAATTCTCTATGCTGAGTCCTTCGTGTAATGCTTCTCTCTCATTTGTGATTAAGAGAACTCTTGCTTTCCCACTTCACCCATCCCATGTCCAACATTCCTTCTTCCTCAAGGTTCATGTGCAGTAAATGTCATCTCCATTCATGTAGGTGTTCAGGTTCCAAACCAAAGTCTTGTCCTTGCTTTCTTACTTTACCTTACATTTCATGTCCAACCCACAAGCAAGACCTGTTGGCTCTGCTTTCAAACACCTCCATCACCTCTACTGTTGTTGTCCCCATTTTTTAAAGTTCATGATGTTTTTGTTAGTTCTTGGGACTGCTTCAACAGCTTCTATGCTTGCTCCCAACTGAAAGCAAACAGAGGAAATCTTGAAATGTGTAAATCTGATCATATTTCTTTTATCTTGAAGCCCTCAAATGACTTCCCATTGAACTTAAAATAAAATCTCCACAGAAATATTGATTGACTGCAATCCTTAGCTTTTAAATTATAATTCAAAGGGGAGGATACTCAGGATTCAAATATAAGTGAGGAAGAGGTCAAATCCAATTTAGTGATATCAGGTCACAGGAAGTAGAATGTCTGGCTAGAACCACTCTTTTTAAGCATGAGCAAGATGAGCAATGGCAAAGCAACTATGCAAATGATTTTGAACAAAAAGAAAAATGAAGATACCACATGCTTCATTAGGATATGTCCAGCTCCAGCTATCAGAACATTTGGCTAGGGATGCCTTACACAAACAGGACACTTCCCTCCCTCATATAACAAGTCTGTTGGCAATGGTATAGGGCTCACTGACTTCAGAGCTATGGGTCAACATCTCTGAAATTCTTTCAGCCTTTCCCTCATGATTGCAGAATGATTGTTCCCACTGCCCCTTATGTAATCTCCATGTCTACTGCAATGCTTTGTGCATACTGTAAGACCCATAATTAATATATCCTGGATTTGAGCAGATAATCAGAAGGCAGGGACTGTCAGTGGGGAGAAAAGATAGTGCAAAAACAAGTTCAAATTGAAACACCAATTAATACGAACATTTGGAGATTATGGGATGCTTGTGACAGAAGGTGCCTCACACCTAGAGAATGGACAGGACAAAGACGCACATCCTCAGAACTGAACAAGGTAGGCAGCACAGTCTCCATAACAGTGGGCATGCATCAAATGTTGGTTTATTTCCACGCATTTTATGACTTAGAGGTACAATGTAGTAGTCTATTAAAAACATGGGACTCCAAGCTAAACAAATTTGCTTTTATACTCTAACTGGCTCTCTGATATTAGTGTGCAGTACTTGAAAGGCAGCGATTGAGACTAAACAAACTTGGTTTTAAAACTTAGTTCCTTCACTTCTTAGCAGGCTGTCCTTCCTCCTGTGTAAGATGGAGTTACTCCTGTTATGATGAGGTAACAACAAGAAGCAATTACTCCAAGTTTGCACTAAATAACGCCTCATTACTGTTAATATATCCTTGAAGATATTAACAGTAATGAGGTGTTATTTAGTGCAAACTTGGAGTAATTGCACTAAATAACTAAATAACCCAATAATAAATGCCACTGACCGGTTCTTTGTTGCTCTACAGTTTCTTTTGCTTTAGATTAAATTCATTAATCTTTTTGTGCCTCTCTTTCCCCAGTTGCAAACGTGGGTTGGTGATGTGTTCTGAAGGTATCAGATGCCGAGTGTGCACAAATAATTCGTACCAGGAAGCTGAAGTCTGATCCTGGGTCACTCAGCTGATACCTGGCAAAGTTGCTGACCTTTCCCTACAGGTTCTGTTTCCTTATCTCTACAATGGGCACCACCAAGTTGGCCTTCCTTGCCACGGCTGCTTCTTGGAGGAACTTATAACTGATGATAAAGTACTTGACAAACATGGCGTGCTGAATGGTATCTGGTGGAGACTGAACCAAAGGTGAGGTGTTGATAAGAGGGGGGATGGTGATATATTTCTGATACCTACCCTGGGCTCCTATGAACAAAGTATTTCCTGGATATCGTCATACAGTGCTGTACACTAACACTATTACTTACAATAGTAACTGGCATTTATTGAAAGCTTAGTCTATCCTAGGCAGGGGAATACCTGGTGATTTGACATCACAAACAGGTCATTTTTTAACAACTCATCATATTATATAATTACTTTAATATACACTTGAAATAAAATAAGTAATACTAATGGTCAGAGAAGAAACATAGATATTGAATACTTAAAAAAATTTTTTTTAAATATATTTTTATTGATTTCAGAGAGGGAGAGAGATAGAAACACCAATGATGAGAATCATTGATCGGTTGCCTCCTACACATCCCCTACTGGGGATCGAGTCTGCAACCCAGACATGTGCTCTTGACTGGTATCGAACCCGGGACCCTTCAGTCCGCAAGCTGATGCTCTATCCACTGAACCAAACCAGCTATGGCTGAATATTTTTTTTGAACTTTGTGTAGTACATCAGGCAAGCAAAAATAATAATAATAAAAATATTAAAATTCAAAAAAGGAAATAAGAAATAGATTAATAATTTTTTATTACATCAAAGTATTCTTGGAAAAATACAAAAGAATAAATTCTGCAAGTTTCAGAGAATGATTTATACACAAATCAAAGTAATTCTAGTTATGTGTTTTCAACTTTATAATCAGTTTGCTATTGTACCCCCAAATCCACTGTTTCAATGCAATATTGTGCCCAAAGTAAGATCAAACTATTCTAAACTTTAACGATCTTCCTCTAGAAACAAGCACACGTAGCTGAGTCTCTGTCCATAGCCAACTGTATAATTTCCATGTTAAAGAAGCTGTTTAAGAAAGAATGGGTAATAAACACATGTTAATTTGATGCCTACCCTTGTATGATTCTTTCAAAACTCTACAGTGACCATAGCAATTGCTTAGAATGTTTTTCAGACCAGCAATTTTTTCAGGGAGGAGTATTTCATCCCAAACAATGTTTTGAATTGCCAACGTAGGGTGATAATAATTTCAGGGGATTGCAGTTTTTAAATTCTCTACAAGCCGTGAACCCCTTGATGACATATACCTTGGTTCCCAGATGGTTCTAAGTGCTTTGTATTCATGAATGCATTTAATTCTCCTGACTCTTCGTATCCCCATTTGACAGATGAGACTCCGAAAGGGTCGATAACTAGCCCAAGGCCACAGTTAGTGGGCAGCCAGCCTGGATTTGAATTAGAATCCAGGCAGTCTCTTCTCTAAGACTGCACTCATGACCAGGGTGACCACACTGTCTCCAAAAGGCGCACGTTATGGCTGTGTGGAAATAATTCACCTTTTCACTGTTGTCTGTGGAACACCACCCCTCCTTTTTTAAGTTCAGAATGCATTTGAAAAGCGCCACTGACCTCAATTCCCAATCTCCATGGAATTGCTATAGGAGCTGAGGCTTGAAGCTTTCTCAATTCGCATTTGAGAAGACACATTTCAATAAAGAACCTGCATGTGTAAACCAGATTGATACAAGGACAGTGAAAGAAACATTTTGAATTCTTCTTCTGAAAAGACTCTGAGGAAGCACAGAAAGTAGAAAAAAGTTTCAGGAAGACTTAGCAGGACAACTTAGCAAAATATCACATAAATGACTACCTCTGACTCTCCCTGGAAGTTTCTTCCAAGGAAGGGGAGCCATTGAGCTGTTCATATGTTTTTGTTTTTACTCCTATAACCTAGTCATTAAAATGTCCCAGGGAGTCTTTGCTCAGTGGCACATGGAGCTGGGAGAAGAAAAGCTGTTTGTCGTGCACACACCTCAACGTCTAGGAGCCATGAATCAGGCTGTTCAAAACATTGCTTTTTCCCTCACATAATCCCAGGCGTATCCGTCATACAAATGAAATTAGTTTTCTGTAATTTAACAGTTTTTGCTCACACACCTCAAGACAAGCTTCTTCCAGAAAACCATTCCAAAAAATAAATTAAAATTAAAAAAAAAGTTGGGGGCAAACTCTGTTTTGTCTATGTCTCTTTAGAGCCTCAGAGTCTTTGTCTGTTGACCAGGTGTTCAGTCATTTTTTTCTAGTTTAAATTTTAGGGCGCTACAGGAGATAATGTCAGCTGGTCGATTCTGTTGCATATATAATGCACCAAATACACACAGGACAAATCGAGTAAGTATAACCACAGAGAAATCAATGGAAAATCACTGGTGTTTGGGTGGATTTTGACTTCATTCATGCTGCACTACTCTGATATAAAACACATTTTTTGTTCCGTGATAAATATTAGGCTTCCCATTTGTATAAAATACTTGACTAACTTAATTTGACTTTTCAGCTGTATTTCTGGGGTTCTGTAGGAAGCCACAAAGTCGTGAATTTCTCAGCAAAGGTGACACATGGACCCTACTCACTTAGCAAATAACACTATCACAGGGCAGAAGAATAACCCTGCATGTCTGCAACCTCACAGGGCACCTCCCAAACAAAGACAAGACACAAATGCTGCATCAAAGGCATTCGTTTTTGTGATATGTAACTTTTTACATGTTAATTTTTTGCAATAAATGCCAAGTTCTGGCTTGAATTGAAAATAGTCTATAGGGAGTAGGAGTACAAGGGAGATCAGAAAAAAAGGTAAAATGCACAGTCAAGAACTAGAGTTGAGTTTAAATTAATCACACAATCAATTTTTTAAAGCCCCAAGTACTAGTAGGTGAATTAATGAGAGAGTGTGTGTGTGTGTGTGTGTGTGTGGTTTAAATCTGTCTGGATCTCCACAGAGGCACAGAATATCAGGTTTTCTTTATTTGCACTAAAGACAAAACAATAATCAACAAATCATTTCTCAAAGGATTAGGCTCAAAACAAAGGGGTCATCCTGACAGTGGATGTGGTGCAGATACTAGGAATGGTTACCTAGGAGAGTTGGGGAATTTCTCTTCTTGGGGTTGGGTATGGGATAGGGGTGTAAAGAGAGAGGGACTCACCTCTAGATGATTTCGGTGCAGTCTTGCCTTGAGTGGATGACAAAGTATTCAATCTTTCAAGATCCATTTCATCTTAGCATTCCAAGATAATAAAGGCAGAACAAATCTCTAGTGCCAAGATAGGCCACATTTTGGCCGAACAACCTCAACAAGACAGTGTTTGCATTTCCAGGAGATCTCTAGCTAGTATTGTAATCAGGGCAGAGATTGAAGCAACACAAAGTTCTATTGGAATGATGCTGAATTTAGTTTTCACCCAGTGTCATTCTTCAGAGGAGCACACTTTGCCCTTCCAAAGGAGTGCATTCATCTGGGCAACATTCTTGGTCAGCAGGTATTATTATGATAATACCTTGAGTTTATTTAGCACCCTCACCTCCTTTTCAGGCGAGGTCAAAGCCAGTTGGACAGTCAGTCAACAACATTTATTAAAGTCTCTTATTGTGTAGGGCCATGTATTAAATCACTGTCAGACACCAGCCAGCCCGGTCTTCACCACACACCAGACGTACCTCTGTGGCTGGCCAGCAGTGCGCCCACACATTTGCCTGCTCAGGGCTGCACCCAGCCTGTCTGATTCTCACTCATCAGTTTTTATTTGCTTCCATTTACTTAGGGATGTAGCAAACCTCTCTACATATAAACTTGGAGATTTCTCCCTCCAGATTCTGTCTGGGCCAGACAAGCCACAAATATCCTTTCCAGGGCGAAGGCCTCTGAAGCTGCCCATGTAGTTAAAAGCAGGAAGCACAAAATTGCCCGGAAATGAAAAGGAGCAAAATGACAAAATTAACTGAATATTTTAACCTGGGAAAAGGAGGAGGCGCCTTTTTGAGAGCTGAGTCGGTCCTCGCCAACCTGTTTGCCTGCCCCGGGTGGAGTGGACGCTGGACTTTGACCAAACTGCTGTTCATCCTGCATTTTCCACAGGATAGCAGGAAAGGACCCAGGCTGTAGGGGAAGGGCTATATGTTTTGAAACTTTTCAAATAATTTAAGAAATATGAGTTGATTGTTGAAAAATAGAGCTAAGCAAACAGAAAAAAACTTTGATGACAGCTATTTTCATTTTAATGAATGTCCATTCAATGTATTTTTTTTTCTGTATGTGTCTGATTGATTGGGCACCTATAACTGAATATAGGACTATTTTACATACATGTCAAAACATAAGGTAAATGGTTAAATTTCTTGGGGGTGGTGCAGGGCCATGGGTGCAAGTGTATGCCTCTCCCTAGCTCCAGAGCTGCCTGCTACCTGAGACCCTAACAAGGGAGCCTTCCATTGTGGGTGGCACCTGCCTAATCTGTGACCCTTGTTCCAAAGCCACTCAGTTCAGTGATCGTCTAAGAGTCTGTCTATAGCTTCTCCAGAAATAAAGCGCACCTCAGGCCTGGCCCCTGTTGAGTGCAGCCAACAGTCCGTTCTCCTGGATTAGAGCTTGGCAGGGTGATGTTGCCAGTAATTAGAGGACGGGGTGTGTGCATTTCTCCAGCTGGTGCTGTAAGAATAGAAGGCCTGGACCCTGGGAGATGATGCCTGGGGGCAGTGTGAGATGTTGGCTCAGGACCGGGACCTCAGAAGCCTACCTTCCAGATCTCTGGAGTTATGCCACCCAGATATTCACTTTATAGCTTCCATATGCCCTGAGTCTCCTTCCCTTTACCAGAGCCCTGGTTGAGTGCCCACGAGTGAGTCCCTGTGCATTAGCCCTTAAGGATATCACCCGGGATTCAAGCAGACTCCCTCCTCTTTCCAGTGGACAAAGTCCCCACTTATTTTTGCTGCCAGATGCTATGCAGACTCTTGTTCCCAGCCCTGGTGCTCTGGTTTGGGGGTCCTGGCATGGGATTGAGACCCCACTTTCCTTTGGGGGGATTTTTGCAGCTTCAATATTTCTCCAGCTTCACAATCACTGCTTCTGGATGCAGGGACCAGCCCTCTCTGTGTCTCCTCTCTTCTCACCAGTCTGTGTAGCTTCTTTTTTCAGTCCTTGGATAAAATACTCCTGTTCAGGTGTCCTGTTGTTTATTCTGGTCGATTGCTCTAAATTTTAGCTGTGACTCCAGTTTGGTGTGTGTTATTCTCACCTACTCCATAGCCATCTTGGAACTCCTCAACATGCAAATAGTTTTTGATATTTATTAGGATTAATTGAGCTTTCCCAGTGTGGGTTATTGAATACTTAATATGGAGTATTAATGCCTTGGAATTTTATTCATCATATGCAAACTTATAAAGAAATACAAACACTAGACTTTCCTTAGGCTAGCTCCTGTTGTTAGAAATAAATAATAGCAACCCTTTGTTGTGCTTTTTACTCATATATTCAGCTTTCTCTTTGGCATATTGAAAATCTAGGCTTGCTTCATTTATTTAATTATATGCTCTTTCATGGAACAAGTATTTATTGAGCACTTCCAATGGGTTATAGGTTGGCTTCTTTAGGAAACATATCTGAGACTGAGTTTATTACACAGTATTTCTTAAGGAGCACCCTTGGAAGTGATCACTGGAAGAAAGGAGGGTAGTAATCAGCAGTAGACAGAGGGAATGGTTGAGCTGCGAGGCACGCTCAGCCAACTGTATAGGGACTGTTGAAGCTAGAATAACCATTCAATGGATGTGGATTGGCCATGACCTTGGACTGCAGGGTTCCATAAGTGTATTTGTTATACAGCAGCTTAGCTAACCCTAAGAGCTGAGCAGAAGTGCATTTCTCTATCATATAACAGTCTGTATGGGATTTGTCTACATGGGAGGAGCCCAGATTCTTTCCATCTTCTTCCTGAGCCTTTCCCAAGCTCATTGTCAACAGCTCCATGATCATAACTCTACTGCAGTTATGCTCAGGTTTCAGACAGTGGAAAAGGGAAGAAGGGTACAGCCCCAGACTTAGAGCAGAGAACTCCTCAACTAATATTTTCATATTTCACACTGAGCACTGCATTACATGGCCACACATAGCTGCAAGGGAGGCTGGGCAATGTATTCAGCTGGGCATCCACAGTGCCCAGTCCATTACTGTGAAGAAGGGCAAATGGATTATGATTGATAATAGCATTCTTTGTGACAATGGCCTGCAATTCCACTTTCTGACAGCCTCAGTAGGTATTTTGGACATGTACTATGAGTATTTCTATTTCACAGACAGCAGCTCCTGGCATATCACCAGTCTCACTTGAATGTTGATAGAGCATTGCCTGGAGCCTGGTGATCCACATAGCTGCATCTTGGTACAAACTGGTGAGCTTTAAACAGGCTCTTGTTTGGCCTACCCCCAAAACTTCTGATTTCATTCGTGTGAGATCTGACCACTACAGTTTTTGAAGCTCCCAAATAATTCTCTGGTACTGCCAAGCTCAATAACAGCTGGTTTAGCAGGAAAAATAAAATTCTAGATCAATTAGACCACTGTGTGTGTGTGTGTGTGTGTGTGTGTGTGTGCGCACGCGCACAACTTTCTCCTCATATTTTGGTTCACGCCAATGAGGAAAGTTAATGGCCATGAAGGTAGATCTGGCTTTAGATACGATTTTATTCAAAAATTAAAACGAAGTCACCAGAACAGCTTGTCTCCCTCACTCTTCTGTGTCTCCATCTCCTCTCCCCTTCCTCCCTCCTTTTCTAACTTCCTTCCTTGCCCCTCATTCCTTTGTCTCTCTTAGCTATCTTCTTCATGTCTTATCCCCTCATAGTCCAGCTATGATGGTAAGATGCTATGCAGCCAACCTCCTCTTTGGATTAAATTCGGCAGCAAAATAAAAGGGTTTCCTTTTTCCTGTTTATTTGTTTTTAATCAAAGATGTCATATACACAAAAGAATGTATATAATATAAATATATGATTACAAATGTAATAATATAAACAAGTTAAGTCTTATCTATCCACCATGCAGGTTAAAATACAGAACATCATCAATATTTTAGAGACTTCACTCTTTGCCACCCATGGCATCTCTTCCCCAAAAAGCACCATAGAAAATGTACCTCTGTTGTATACTTTTGTGCTGCTTTTGACTTTATCTAAATGCAATCACACCATATATATTCTTCTAGAAGTGACTCTTTAACACAAGGTGGTGTTTCTTCAGTCATCCACATTAATGCATCTATCTTTGTTTATTTCCATCGCTGTATAGTATTAAATTGTCTGAATTTACCTTGATTTATTATTCATTCTCCATTTCATCGGCATTTGGGTTTCCATATTTTTGCTATTATTACTAATGCCACAGCAAACATTCTTATATGAGTTTCTCCAGGGTATTTAATTAAGAGTGGACTTACTGGGATATAGGACATACACTTCTTCAAATGGCTTTAGTGTATGAGAACCAGCCAAACCAACTTCTGAGTGTTGCACCAATTTACATTCCAAATAACAGAGTAGGAGAGAGTCACTGCGCCTCCTCATTGCCAGGACTTAGAAAGCTCAGAACTTTAAACATGTATTAATCTGTTGTGTAGAAATCCTATTTTATTGTGGTTTTAACTTTTACTTCCCTTGTTACTAATAGTTTGAGCATCTGTTCTTTAATATGCTCATTAACTTTTTCTTTTTTTTCAGATATTTTTTCTTGTATTTGACCTCTTTTTCTATTTATATATAATTGATCTTGTTAATTTATATATTCTGGATACTCTTCTCTGTCAGTTGTATATGTTGCAAATATCTTCTTTCAGTTGGCAGGTTTCTTTTAGTACAAAGAAGTACTAAACTTTAATGTATTTGATTTAATCAAACGTTCCTTTAGTGATTTCTACTTTTTGCATCCTGATCCAGAAATCCCATATTTTGTAGCTATATCTTCTTCTATAGCTTCTTTAAGTTTTATCCTTCTCATCTAGGCATTTAATCCAACTAAAATTTATTTTTGTGAGTGGTATGTGGTAGAAAACAAAATTTTTTTGACTAAATGGATATACAATTTTCTGAGTTCATTTATTAAATGGTCCAATGGCGAGTGACTGATTTCACTGTCTATAAAATTAGATTGATAGCAGGACCTATCTGTATTTGTAATTTATTGCTATTAACAAATTACCCCCAACCCTTGGAACTTAAAACAGCATCTATTCTCTTAAAGATTCTGTGGTTTTGGCAGGCTCTGGCTCATGTTTTCTCACACAGCTGGGAGCAAGGTATTGATGGGCAATGTAGTCACATCTGAGGGGCAGTTACGGGGAGGATTTCTTCCCAGGCTCACTCATGTGGTTGTTGGCAGGATATAGTTTCTCATGGTCAGTTGGACTAAGGGCCTCTGTTACTTTAGAGCTGTTGGCAAGAAGTGTCCCTCAGTCTTTACCATCCAGACTTTATGGTCCTTCTATAACCTTATCTTAGAAGTGACATCCCATTAGTTCTGTCGTATTCTGTTTCTTAAGGCCAACATATTCTCCTCCTCAGGAAGTCCGGCTCCCATTAAGGGAGAGAGGACTCCACAAGGAAGTGAGTTAGGATCATTGGGAGACTTAGAGGATGTCTCCCATACAGATTCATAGACATTTAAAAAATATTTTTATTTATTTGAGAGAGGAAGGGAAAGGGAGGGAGAGATAGAAACATTAATGATGAGAGAGAATCATTGATCAGCTGCCTGCTGCACACCCCACACTGGGGATTGAGCCCACAACCTGGACAATCAAACTGTGACCTCCTGGTTCATAGGTCAACACTCAACCCCTGAGCCACGCCCGGTTCATAGATTTTTTTGGTGAAGATTCAGGAGTTTCTATGTGAAGAGCATTAGATCAGCACATAGCATATAGTAAGTGTTTCAGTTAGTGTTTACTATGTTCTGAGTATCATATAGCTGGAATTTGTTTCACATGTCAAGTTTCCAAGTACGAGTGGGTCAATGTCTAGGTTCTATTAGGTCTATTTGCCTTATTTCCTAGTCCTGTGGAAATATTAAAATTTTCAATTATTTTAATCATAAGTCTCAATAGCTAGAATTTCCTTTCTAGGCATTCTTGGCTGATCTTGGCCCTTGGGTCCTCCATCTATATAGTAGAGTCTGGTTGCCTCCAGCCTATGCTGGGGCCATGTTTCTCTGCCTTAGAGGGCAAGCTGAGAGTGAGGATGATGCAACTGTTTTCCTAGAAACCTGGAGGGATGGGGCAGGGGGCGGGGGGAGCTTGGGAAGATGGGGATCTATTGACAGAGGGCACAATGAAAGGTGATAGGTTCTCCATCCCTGTCCCCACCTCCAATAGACTACTGGGGGCTACAGTAGGTAGGGGTGGATTCAGAACCTCAGCCTTGTTTCCCTGTAATCCAGTGAGCATGTGTGAGGCCAGTGGGGGTGGGGGGCGGGATATGCACTCTGGTCTACTTGTTTCCTGCCCCGCTGCCCCAGTGCTGATGGAGATCCTAATAACCAGGAGATGGGGAAGGCTGGAAGAACAACCCCTGGATAGTGGGTGACTCTGAAGAACTGGCTGTAAAATTTTAAAATTCTTTTAAAGTCCCCAAATATGGAGTTGTTATTGAGATTCACCTAAATAAACAGAAAGGACAATTTCTTTTCAAATTCTTTATTACATCTTGAGAAGTGACCTCAGAAAGACTTCAGTTTTACCCAACATATGAAGTTAAAAAGTAGTAGAGAACTAAGGATTGCTTAATCTTTTTCTAATGGTCCTGGTAAAACACAATAGGAAAGCAATTAATACACAACCTCAAGCCGTTTTTAGAAGGACATAAACCTTCAAAGAAATGTATAGAAATTCAGGGGAATCTTAGTTTCTCAACAAGTGTGTGCAACATACATGAACAAAAACAGTTCAAATGGAGATTTGTGTTGGAGGCAGACATCCCTCCTCACAGCCTACCATCAGAAAATCATATTCAAAGAAATTATGCTCTTTGTTTTGAACAGAATTCCCTCTGCTCTGTGAAGTTATTTCCACAGCACTAACCATGTATGAGAAGGCATAATAGGGAATTATCAAAATTATACTGGATAATATTTACTCAGCTAGTTGAAGAACTCTAGAGCTGAATTTGTGCTAATTAGATTTACCACCTAAGGGCTATTTTTAATTCATGAACAATTTTTTTTAGGGAATTTAATGATCTCCATAAAGCACACGTGTAATGTGTTGATTTCATATTTAAATGACTCCTTAAAAATCAAGAGGGATGGGTCTGGGAGATTTGTATCATCCAAAATCCATTTGGCCTGTCAAAATCAGAACCCGGCCTTCAACTTCTGTATTTCTGTCCTATCAAGTCATAGGAACTCCAGTTGCTGAAAATAATTTGGGAAAAAAACCTCTATGTACTATTAAATAATTATATAGAGTTAACCAGTCCAAATCATTATCCTTTCATTGGGATTGCTGGTGAAAAAGGAAGAGGAGGAAGGAATAGAGAAGAGATGAATTTTTATATGTAACATTTTAATTTTTTTAAGGCAAGATTTTTCTTAAACTTTTAGAAAATGACCTCTATTTGTTCTTATGGGAAAGAATAAAGAAACCAGGGGATTTTAGACAAAGGTAAAGAAGGCTGCCTGCACATAGACCGTGGCCTCTTGAGGTCAGCAATTGTGTCTTGTCTGTTACTGTCTCGTGGCTGGTCCAGTAGGGCCTATGAGGAACTGATAAAATAGTTCTATCTCAACCTTCTAAACACCATCAGTTTCCTACTTCTCATGCATTTATGAACTGTGTGACTCGAGTCATTTTTATGCTAACTCAGTTGTTAATTGTGCTAAACAGGAAATATTACCTTCTTCACAGATAATTTGGAGCTCCCTTCAAGATGAAAAGCTACCAATGATAGATGTATATACACACACATATATATCTACATGTTTATTTTATGTAACATAAATATGTGTGTGCATATTTATCTTTTATATCTATATATTTATTGTTGATTTCTAAGATCGATGAGCATATTGTTACTAGGCAGTAATTTAAGAGTCAACTAGGCTAAATATTTTGATGGGCAATTCAGGTTTTTTTTCTTTGGCCGTAAAGAAATGATCTCTCATCCTCTGTTGTATAACTTAATGCATCACATTGTTGTCTAGATGGCTCAAATAATAAGGTAACCATTTGTTCCAATCTTGTGATCAGGTCAAAGAAAATAAGGAAACGGTATAATTTGATGATCTGATTTGCTGCTTCAATAGGCTGAGATGCTAAGACACAGCAGCTATAGAGTGAAGGTGAAGCTGGGGTTTTCTTGTTTATTCATACAGGAAATGTCCTTTCGTCCTGTGTGCACATTTATATACGAATGTATACAGACATAGAATAAAAAGAAAATGAAATCAACGTTTGAAGTTGGGTTGTATGTGTTCATCTGGATTCTTTTTAAGGTAAAATCCTCGGGAAGGCAGCCGATTTGTTTCTGTCTCTTCTCCCCACAAATCCTCATGCTAATTTTTTGTTGTCCATCAGCTCTGCATGCTGGGAGCAGTGCTGGCATGGCTCAATCCAATAAAGCACGGGCGCATTTGGCAAGGGCTGAGGTGTGAGTACACACTGCACAGAGGCCAGATGGGTCCTGCCACCTGCCGCTCCTGGTGCTGCTGTTTGCTTGGGTCACTCCCCAACTTTGGGGTGTGACTGGCTGTGGCTGGAGAGAAAAATTAAGCCTGGCAAATGTTTTGACATCTTGAAGGTCTTGGCATTTTACCTGGTTATTATATTGCTTTTGTGAATTTCTGCACACTTGAATATTTTTTTGTTTCTCAAACATGCATTTTCAACTCATCATAAATATCACAATTTTATGTATATTATTAATCTTACTGTCAAATATTCAACAAAAGGCTAGGGGTAGATTTTGCCAATACTACATAGGAACCAGCAATTCAACAAATGGAAAGGCAAACACTACTGAGTGTATGATTCCTCAAACTTTGCCCTCTTTTCTGTAAAACGTGTGCAAATTTTAGTCATAGTAAAAGTCATGCTGCCCTGGCCAGTTTGGCCCAGTGGATAGAGCATCAGCCTGCAGACTGAAGGGTCCCAGGTTTGATTCTGGTCAAAGGCACATATGCGGGTTGCAGGCTCGATCCCCAGTAGGGGGCATGCAGGAGGCAACTGACCAATGATTCTCTCTCATCATTGATGTTTCTAACTCTCCCTCTCCCTTCCTCTCTGAAATTAATAAAAATATTTTTAAAAAGTCATGCTATGGAACTCTTCGTTTTCTCTAGTTTGACTGGAAGAGCCTAAGTCAGAAATAATTAAAACTGCCCAGCTGGTGTGGCTCAGTGGTTGAGCATTGACCTATGAACCAGGAGATCACAGTTCAATTCCGGTCAGGGCACATGCCCGGGATGTGGGCTCAATCCTCAGTGTGGGGCATGCAGGAGGCAGCCGATCAATGACTCTCTCATCATTGGTCTCTCTCTCCCTCTCTCTCTCTCTCTCTCTCTCTCTCTCTCTCTCTCTCTCTCTCTCTCTCTCTCTCTCTCTTTCTCTCTCTCTCTCTCTCTTTCTCTCCCTCTTCCTTCCTTCCTGAAATCAATAAAAATATATTAAAAAAACCAAAACAACAACAAAAAAAACTAATAGCTAGGGGTGAGGCTTAAATGCTGCAGCTGTGGAAGGTTAAGGCTTACCTGCCACCATTCATGTTAGCAGCTGACTTGATGACTCAGATGCGAGAAAGCCGAAGGGAACTCTGAATAGGAGAACAAGCTGTGAGGCCGCTGCCCCACTGAAGATCCCTCACCTTGGGCTTGGAGAACGTGTGCAATTGGAAACCCGCATATTTTTATTGAGATCTACATACCAAATATAATTACACAATTCTTTTTTATAATAAGTATGCTTTATCAACATAATAATACTCTCAACCTAAGTGTAGAAAAAACTATTAGAGAAAAAGATCACCAATATTCTTGACACCTAAAGGTGAAAATGTGAAATTTAGATGTATTGTCATTGTTCTTTCTCTTTAGTCAGTGAGAAATTCTTAAACTAATTTTTTTTCCTCCTTTTCCAAGAGTTTTATTTAATGTAAGAAAGGCCAAATAATGTGTTTGAACCATCTGCATTGCAAATGTGTTAAATGATTCCAGCTTTGCTTGAAGTTACACAATCTCAACTCAAAATTGTCCACAAAATGATAGTGGGGTTTTTTTTTACATTCTTTATTTTTATTTAACATGATTATTTATTCTTGGAAAAAAAGCAAAAGTGAAAAAGTGTCCTGTTCTGAATATGTTTGCAATAACTGCCTGTATGTTGCTGCTGTCCAGCACATTAAGTTTCTGTTTAAATGGATGAAGGTGAAATCCTTAAGCTCTTTATGACCATGAATCCCAAAATATTATTTTTAGAAGACTCACTTCTGAGATTTTAAAATCTATTACTTAAAAATGGGTTCTATTGTGTATAAGTTTGGGGATTTAGATGTCAAATAAGATGAAAAAGTTTTTCTTCCTGCAATATGGCTACACAGAACAATGATAGGCTACTGTGCCTTGAGACTACCCTAAAAGGAGGTCTTGGGACACAATATTCCCCACACATATGTGGTCAGATAATTTTTAATGCCTCCTCCCAGCACATTGTGGTACTCCTATTTCAGAGAATTTGCTTTGGGGAAAATAAATTTGTATGCATTTCTGAACCACAGTGCAATCTTACCTCAAAGGTCATAACTTCCATTTTATTTTTATTTTCCCATTTTTTATCTGTCATGATCATCCTTATGTTAAAAACTGAATTTCCACAGAAATATTGGTAGACTGTAGCTGTTGCATTCTACTTCAGTCTGGTGTGTGACTGCATATGATTGCAGGTCTATGCAGTCTCAAATGATGGATCCATGCATGGATCCAAAATCCTTAATGTGGAGAAACTCTCATCTTAATTGAAAATCTGCTCTCTCATTAAAGAAACTTCCTTCTGGAATGTTTATTAAATTATCTTTCTTCAATTCTGAATTTTTGTATATCCTGTATTATTGATCAAGTATCATTCTTAGGCTTTTGAACAGAGAGGAGAAAAGCAGAGGCTATTTTAAATACAACAATGTGTGTGACTTTTAAAGTAATAGTTACATCTCCAAAGAGAGTTCAGGAGAAGTTGGCAATAACATGTTTTGGAGTTTCCTGGAGGACCAAACAAGATGCCCTGAAGATACAGCACGCTGTAGTAAGTAAGAGCTAGTGAAGGCCAGTAGGCATTGCTATCAAAGGGCATGATGTAGTTAAGATTCTTGCCCATAATAAGTGTGCCTTGCCTTGCAGATGACATAGTTAGCAACTTAGAAAACATGCCTCCGTGATTAACGTGGGGTAAGCTATAAGCAAAATGACTGTGCGGTTCAAACCATGTGAAAAGACAAAAAAAAAATTAGCACACATCTGTTGACAGTTTGCTGCCGGCCACAGCACATTTAGTTAGGTCAACATGATGCACAGATGCCCAGGACATCTCCGGAACCAGTCATTTGGCATTGCAAACCAAAGATTGCATAATTACTAAGGTGACCACCGCAGATTCTGATTTTACTTTGAAGGATTTGCTTTGTGTTTCTTAAGAGTTTTATTGGGTATTTCACAAACATTTAATCTGATTGGTAGCTATATATGCATAGAACATTTCCAGGCAATGCTGTTACATACACTATCTCCCTCATGCACAGTGTTTTAAATTGGCTCCCAGAAGCAGCACTGGAGTCATTCAGATACCTGGAATTTATTGGGGAAGAGTTCTCAGAAGAAGGGAGTTCACAAAGAAGCCGAGCAAAGGTGTGGTCTTATGTAACATCTAAGACAAAGAGTAAAGTGAACATTGGGCTAGGGAGGGCAATTTTAGGTTCAGTTCTTCCTTATGAGGTGACATATAAGCAGAGACCAGATAAGGTGAATATTCTGGTGGAGAGCCCTTTAGCAGAGGTAAAAGCATATGCAATGGCCCTGAGGTAAGAACCTCTTAGGTATATTTAAGGACCAGTAAGAAGACCAGTGGAGTAAAAATAGAATGAACCAGAGAACGGTGGAGGAAAATGAGACAGGATAAGTGTCCAGAATGCAGTTGGTGCAGGGCCTATTGAGCCATGGTGGAAACTGGGATTCCACCCTGAGTCATTGGAGGCCACACAATTGCTGTATAGCCCTCGACTTCTCCACATACCAGTCATGTCATCTGTAAAATAAGATAAAAGACCAGATGTTCTCCTAAGACCTAAAATTTTGTGATTTCCAAATGATTGACCTGGTATTTCACGTCCTATTTTCTTACCTGTCTAATGAGGATGGGTTTCTATTAAGCCTGCGGAACAATTCATAGTCCCTGTGAACTCTCCTAAAAGAAGAGTCCATATCACTTTGGTAGGAGAGGGACAATTTTTTAAGAGATCAATAACATTTAGGAAGCAAGTTGAGGATCTCAGTATTCCAGGAACTCTGTTAGTAGTGCAAGGAAAGCATAGTTTTCTTCCAAGTTTGTTTGTTTATTTATTTACTAGAGGCCCATTGCATGAATTCATGCACGGGTGCGGTTCCTCAGTCTGGCAGGCAATTGGGGCCGGCCAGCTGTGGGAGTGCACTGACCACCAGGGGGCAGCTCCTGCATTGAAAATCTGCCCCCTGTTGGTCAGTGCACATCATAGCAACCGGTTGACTGGTCATTCAGTCAATGGGTCGTAATGGTCGCTTAGGCTTTATATATATACTAGAGACCCAGTGCACAAAATTTGTGCCCGGGGGAGGGGGTCCCCTCAGCCCAGCCTGCACCCTCTCCAATCCGGGACCCCTCAGGGGATGTCCAACTCCTGGTTTCGGCCCAATCCCATCAGGCCAAAACCGGGAGTTGGACATCCCTCTCACAATCCAGGACTGCTGGCTCCTAAGTGCTCACCTGCCTGCCTGCCTGCCTGATTGCCCCTAACTGCCCCCCCACCCCCCACTGGCCTGGTTGCCCCTCACAGCCCCCCCTGCTGGCCTGGTCACTCCTCACTGCCTCCCTGCCAGCCTAGTCACCCCCAACCGTTCCCCCCCTGCCGGCCTTGTGGCCCCACGCAGCCTGCTGTTTGGTTGTTACTTTGAAGGCGTCGTGACCAATTTGCATATTACCCTTTTATTAGTATAGATAGATTTATTTATTTACTCATTCATCTATCTATCTATCTATCTATCTATCTATCTATCTATCTATTTTAAACTAAGTTTATTGGGTGACATTGGTTAACAAAACCATACAGGATTCAAGTGTACAATTCAACTTTATCTGCGTACTGCATTGTGCACTCATCACCAAAAGCAAAGGCTCTTTCCTTCCCCATGTATCCCCTCTTTGCCCTCTTCCTACCTTTAAATGTGAGATTCTAGTGGTTGCATAAATGGAGGTCATACCCAATTGTTTGATTTTAAGGTTATGTGGTAGCAGAAGGATATGAGGAGGCAGAGAATTTTAGTTTGCCTTGTGCAAAATATGTGGTCTAGTAAAAACAGTAGAAACAATTTATTATTGGTTTTTAAATAGTGAAAGAGGAAAGAACCCGCTGGACTAATGAGTTATTAGATCCCATGAGGTGTGCATTGGGGTAGAATTTAAGAGGAAAAAAAATTACAATAGCTCATAAAGCCCTTGTCTTTTAATGCAAGATTACAGGTGAAGGTCAAGATTAGATATATCAAGACTATGAAGATTTTATAGTATGATGTTTTTTATTGGGATATAATTCATATATCATAAAGTTTATAATTTTAAAATATAAAAATTCAATGGTTTTTACTATATTGTGGGAGCATTTTCAAATTTCAAAACATTTTCTTTACTCTGAGAAAAAATTCCTTAACCATTAGTAATCCTTCCCATTCCTCCCACCACTGATCGCTGGTAATCTACTTTATCTATTTTGAACATTTCATAGAAATAGAATCATACAATATATGGCCATTTGTGTCTGACTTTTTTACTTATCATACTTTTTCCAAGGTCCATCTATGTTTTAGCATGTATCAGTACTTTATTACTTTTTATTAATGAATAATATTTCATTGTATAGATATATAGCATTTTGTTTATCCATTTAATAGCTGATGGACATTTGAGTTGTTCCTACCTTTGACTATTATGAATAATACTAGAGGCCCAGTGCATGAAATTCATGCACTGGGGTGGGGTCTCTCAGCCCGGCCTGCTCCCTCTCGCAGTCCGGGACCCCTCACTCCTTACTTCCTGCCTGCTCACTGCTCGCTGCTCCTTACCAATCGTCTCTCTGCTCCTTAGCACTGCCTCAAAGGTGGGAGAGGCTCCCACCACCACAGCTGCACTCGACAACCGTGAGCCCGACTTCTGGCTGAGAAGCGCTCCCCTATGGGAGTGCACTGGCCATCAGGGGGTAGCTCCTGCATTGAGTGTCTGCCCTGTGGTGGTCAATGCGCATCATAGTGACTGGTTGTTCTGGTCACTGCTAGAACGGTTGCTTGGGCTTTTATTATATAGACTAGAGGCCTGTTGCACGATATTCGTGCAAGAATAGGCCTTCCTTCCCCTGGCTTCACTTCTAGCCGTCCGGGAGCCAGCAAGTCTCTGCTCCCCAGTTCACCCGGGAGCCGGCACGTCCCCACTCCCGGCCTGCCTGGAGCCGGCAAGTCCCCACTCCTGGCCCGCCCGGGAGCCAGCACATCCCCGCTCCCCGGCCGCCCGGGAGCTGGCAAGTCCTCACTTCTGTCCGCAGCACCACTCCAGCAGCTCCCTCCGCCTCCCCCCTTCCCCTCATAGCAGGCATCAGGCCCCTCCTGGCAGCTCATGCCCCTCCTGGCAGCTCCATGCTTGCATATGCAAATTAACCTCCATCTTTGTTGGGTTAATTTGCATACTCACTCTGATTGGCTGTGGGCGTAGTAGAGTGATGGTCAATTTCCATGTTTCTCTTTTATTAGGTAAGATTGTTTTGAATAATCATGTACCAGTATTTATGTGGACATTGTTTTCAAAAATTTTATGTGCTTATTGATGATTTATATACCTTCTTTGGAAAAATCTCTATTTAAATACTTGGCCCATTTTTAAAAATAGGTTATTTGGCTTTTTCTCCCATCTGTGGCTGTCTTTTCACTTTCTTGATAATGTTCTTTATAGTATAGAAGTTTTTATTTTTTATAAAATTCATCTATTCACCTATGTTTTATTGTTGATTGGGCTTCAAATGTATATTTAAGAAAGCACTACCTAATCCAAGGTCACAAAGATATATGCCTGTGTTTTGTCATTTTGTTGTTTGCTTCCATTTTTTCTCATTGCCTATTCATCTACGGTGTTTAAAAAAAAATTGCAAAAATTGATTGTTTTTATTTTTAATTAATTTGAGAGAGAGAGGAAGGGAGAGGGGGAAAAAGAGAGAGAGAAACATCAATGTGAGAGAAGCATCAAGCAGTTGTCTCCTGTATGCACCCTGACTGGGAATCAAACCTACAACCTATGTATGTGCCCTAACTGGGAATTGAACCCATGACTCTTTACTAGTAGTTCAAGCATGTCAAACTTGCTGCCGGCAGGCCACAAACCTCGGCATGCGGCCTGCCAGCTGCAAGTTTGACATGTTTGCTTTAGTGTATGGGACGAAGCTCCAACTAACTGAGCCACACAAGCCAGGGCCTCACTGATTATTTTTGACAAAAGACCCTAGGGAAAAGGTGGTTTGTATTGGTAGGCTTCTGAGACAGAATGAATAGAGATAAGCTTTTCCAGGGAATTCCTAGAGTTATTATTTAGCTCAAATAATAATTTAACTCAGAATAAAGCTTCATAGGTTCTCAAACTTCTTTCTGATTTTTTCCATGTCTGCTAGATTGCTGGGTTTCATTATTATGTGCCCATTGGTTTACTTTATTTTTATTTAAATTCTTTATTGTTTAAAGAATTACATATATCTCCTTCCCCCTACTCCCCATTGATCTCTCCCCAGCTGCTCCCAACCCCCAGCACATGCCCTCACCACCCTACTGTCTGTGTCCATTGGTTATTCTTATTTGCATGCATACAAGTCCTTTGGTTGATCTCTTACCCCCCAACTCCACCCTCTCCTGCCTTCCCTCTGAGGTTTGATGGTCTGTTGGATGCTTTTATGTCTCTGGATCTATTTTTGTTCATCAGTTTATGTTGTTCATTATATTCCACAAATGAGTGAGATCATATGATATTTATCTTTCTCTGATTGGATTATTTGATTAGCATATTGCTCTCCAGATCCATCCATGCTGTTGCAAATGATAAGAGTTCTTTATTTTTTACAGCAGCGTAGTATTCCATTGTGTAGATGTACCACAGTTGTGTGCCCATTGGTTTTCAAGGCTACCATAGAGTTGGAAAGATGGGAATGAGAATAAGACAAGTTGAAATGCTTCAAAGTTCTCTGTTCTTACTGAGATCAGCCCTTTTACTTTAATAAATGCTCCTCAGGTTGTTCTATATGTCTGGTTAATTTTCATAGTTCTGAAAAGGTTTATTCTGATCATTTTTACCTGGGTTCTCCTTGCTTTTGTGGACAAGTGAATTTTCTGTGGGCCTTGTTGCACCATTCCTGCTGACATCACTCTATAACATGTTTTATTAAAAACATGCTGCCAGAAAACTATCCTTTTTTTAAAAAACATGTTTTTATTGATTTCAGAGAGGTAGGAAGAGGGGACAAAGAGGTAGAAGCATCAATGATGAGAGGGAATCATCGATCAGCTGCTTTCTGCTAGACCCCTACTGGGGATTGAGCCCACAACCTGGGCATGTGCCCTTGACCAGAATCAAACCCGGGACCCTTCAGTACACAGGCCTATGCTCTATCTACTAGCCAAACTGACTAGGGCTTGATTTACCTTTTTAAATTGAATTTATTGGGGTAACATCCTATCTAATAATAGAGTAACATGTAAATTACCATCACTCCGCTACGCCCACGATTGGGCGGCGGGAGGCTGGGGGGCGGGACTTGGGGTGGCCTATCCGGCCATTGAGAGGCACGGATCCGCTGCCACTGAGGGGTGCTACCCTGCTGTTGAGAGTCACAGGGGGCGGGACTCCTGCCCCCTGTGCCTCTCAACGGCCAGATCCGTGGCCCCTGAGGGGGCCTGCCGAGGACACCCAGCTGCGACTCTCAATGGCAGGGTAGCCAGGTGTCCGCGGCAGCCCCCCTCAGCGGCTGTTGAGAGGCGCAGGGGGCGGGAGTCCCGCCCCCTATGCCTCTCAACAGCAAGGTAGCCCCCCTCAGTGGCCGCGGACCATCAAAAGCAGGGAAGCTGGGTGCCTGTCTGCTCTGGCACCAGGCCTTTCAGAAGCCTCTGCCGAGCCAGAGGCTTCTGAAAGGCCTGGTGCACCAGCGGACAGGCACCCAGCTCCACCGCGAAAAGCGAAAGCGTGTAGAGGACCCTACACGTGCATGATTCAATCATGCACTGGGCCTCTAGTTGGTTAATAAAATTAAATAGAGATTTGCTTTTATTAAAGAACTAAAGGCCCGGTGCACAAATTTGTGCACAGGTGAGGTCAGGCCGGCCCACCCCAATTTCAGCCAATTAGGCCATGCCAGCTGGGAAGAGGGGCCATGGGTAGTTGGCCAGCTGGCTCTGCCCCCTGGTCGAACTGGTCGAACTCCTGGTCAAGGGGACAATTTGCATATTAGCCTTTTATTATATAGGATGTCTGATGGAAAAGAACAAACTTCTAAATTCTGTCACCAGTTTTCCACTGCCAGGTTGAAATCTTTCCCTTGGTGTTTTATGCTGTTGTCTGTTCCAGTTACTATGGTTGTGTAACATCCTATTCTAAAACAATGACTTAAAACAGTGATATAGATTAAGCTCACAGAGCCTGTGGGTCCAGGATTCAGTCATGGCATGGAAGAGATGGCTTGTCTCTGCTCCATGATGTTCTGGCCTTGGATGGAAGATTGAAGACTCCTCACTCACGTGTGTGGTACTTGGACACAATTGTACACACAGCAAGGCACCCCCTGGTGTGACTGTCTCACAGGCCACTCCAGCATGGCATCCTCCTTCAGGAGGCTCAGGGTTCTCAAAGTGCAGGTCCCTAGAGAGAAAGTGCCAGGTAGAATCAATCACCTTTTATGACCTTGCTCCAGAAACCTCTTCTTCACTCCCACCACATTCTATTGTCAGGAATGCTGCACAGGTGTACCTGGTTCAGAGGCAGAAACTCACCTACCTCTCACAGAGAATTGCATGGGAAGGGCAGCATGGAGGATGGAAAATGCACCATCTCAGAAATGTGCAGACTACCATGCCGTCCAGGCATCACAGCAGTTGGTGGGATGCAGCTCCGTGACGGGTGGGGAAACTGCTCCCACTGTGTCCCATGCCACATGGGATTCTATGCAGCACAAAAGGAAGGGATTCCTCCTCTTTGCTCGAGTCTTAGAGGTGCCTCCTTCATTATTCATCTCTTGCCCCTGGTGTAAGGCTTCACACAGCACATCCAAGTATATTTTGAATAAATGAGTACATTGCTTCTCACTTTATTCTAACACTGCTTATGAAGAGGAAGTGGAAAATGAAACAACGAAAATGTTCAACCTCATGTTACTCAGTGTCCACCATTCCTCACGGCATTCCATGGTGCAGTTGTTATCTGTACCCCTATTTTATGGATGGGGGACTCCCAGCCAGAGAATCTGAATGCCATTGTCAAAAGCACACAGGCTGTCATAGGACTAGGAGGAGGCTTCCCTGGCAAAAGGATCCAGGTTTGTCCAACACCAGCCCATCTTCCACAACAAAGATGAAGAGGCAAGACTCACGGAGGTTTATTTCCAACCCGAGCACTCTGATCTCCTCCAAACAAGTGGTACAGAGATGAGACAGAGGCTGTAGCCCCCCTCTGCTCTCCGATGGGATGAACATTCCTGCCCTGTGAAACCCATTCCTGCTCTTTCTCCACGTGCCATCTACTGGGGAGCCTTAACCATTCGGTTTAACATTCAGGAACGTTGCTTCATTTTAATGTTTTGCTCAGACAGCAAATTCATTTCCCTGGAGCTGAACCGACTTTCCCTGTTAAGGTATTTTTGTGCTCCAGGTACAGGGCGAAAAGGCCCCCACTTCACGGGGTGTGAGTCATAACCTGTAAACAGATGTTGGACATCTGGATAACTCTCAAAGTTTGCTTTCCAGCCTGAAGGCTTCATCTTTCCCTGCACTTTTTAAAAGATTGAATGAGTTTTAGAAGTTTATAGTTTTCAATTAACTAAGATTGAGCACTGAGAATTCAATTTCATGTTTTTAAGAGAATCCTTACACGGGCTCATAAATTCTGGAACAAGGCAGCCACAGATTCCCTCGGAACTGATCTATGCGAGACTCCCTATGAAACCTTCTCCCTGGTGAGCTCTGGAAAATATTTGCTGCCCACAGCCTGGGGTGACAGCAAACATTCCTGCGCAGGCCCGGCGTCGGGTGCCATGGTGTGGCACAGCTGCTACCATGCTGGTTGGTCTTCGGCTTGTGGCCTGTCTAGGTGTTTGCCTGAGAATGAATCTGAGAGGCCACAGGGCCGGGCTTGTGTCTGGAGGGCAGGGGAGTGTGTGCACAGCTATTTTAAAGCCAGAGGCTGTACATCTTGTCCACAGCCTGTCGCTCACAAGGACAAACAGGGCTCACCTAAGGAAGGACATTCTCCAAACAAACCTCGTTACACTTCAAGAGTTGCTTTCAGATGGAAAAGAAAGGGGGACAAAAGGGTCTCACATGTGCCTTCAGTAAGGGGAGTGCACAATTACTGAGGTAGAATTGGCACCCGCACATTCCTGTCACTGAAGGGGCAGCCTCGAGAGAGAACCAGGTGGGGATGCACAGTGCACACTGCACACATGCACACATTCACACACAGATGCACGCACAGACCCGTACAAAGCATTCATCCATGCACACATATTAATCGACACATACACACACAACTATGCACACAAATGCCTACACTCTCACACTTGGGCATGCAATCTAAACACACAGGCAAATATACAGACATGCACAAGTGTGTACATCCTCTCACACACACTAATAGAGACAATTCAACACTGGGCACACACATGCTTATGCTCAGTTCACAGACTTACACACGCTCATATAAACTATCCTGCATATGCACATTCTCACATACACTCACTCTCACACATCTGTACACCCACATACACATTCATACATGCATTCCCTTACACAATTAAACACTGTCATTCACGCACAATTTCGCACACACATTCACACGTATACAAATCACTCAAATGAATGAATGTAGTGTCTCTGGTTCTTCTGAACATTTTTAGAAAGTGTGGAGACATTTGTCATCTTCAGTTCTGTGGACACCTCCACCCTAAACCCAGCTGAGCGGGATTGCCCTAGTGCCCCCAATGACACTGGTAGAAGTTTGGGTCGAGAGTTTTGCTACTTTCTCTGTCCCGTGTCCTGTGTGGAAGACACTGACTTCCCTGATATTTTTGAGGCCAACTGGGGGCCTGTGGGTGGATTCTCCTTGGTTGGTTGAATCTTTATGACCAGGTTCATTGACTCTCAGAAGTTAATGAGCAGTTTGCATTTTCCTGTTTGATTACCTGTATTTTGTCAGCTGAAGTTTATCTTATGCAAACTGGCCACCTCTCTGCATCCTTTCCTCCTTTCCAGGTGTTTTCATGTGATGCCTATTTCATATGAAATAACTTTATGAATGAGTCACCTGCTTTTCTTTATCTGAAGTTGTCTTAAAAAATGGAAGTCTAGCAAATATGGCGTGAGTCTGACCCCAGACAGGTCAGGTTCACCGAGTTTTGACATTGCTTTGGGGACAGAAGGTGAATCAGGATCCTTGCTCTGTATTATAAAAAATTAATGTATTTTTGTACATTTTAATTATTGTTATTAAAATAAAAATGTATTCATACCTGTTTTCTACCAATCAAAATGATTGTAATGTTCTCATAATTCCTCTTAGTCCTTATTCATAGGGCCATATAATAAAGTAACTAGAGTGTTATAGACAATTGCCATTAAAGTTCCTCTCTGGATCCCTGAGTCCCAAACCTCATTCTCTAGAAAAACCAGACACCCTTCTATGTAAGTGCTGATGTCATTGGAGCAGGTAGTAAAACTGAAAAAAAAAATTAGGAAGAAGAACTGCATCAGAATCAGTTTTATTTTGTGTGTGATGAAATACACATGATATAAAATTTACCATCTTAATCATTTTAAGGGTCTTATAGTTCAATGGCATTAAGTATATTTACATTATTGTGCAACCATCACCACCATCCATTTCCAGAACCTTTTTCAGGTTGAAAAACTGAAACTTTGAAACTTAATAACTTCCCATTTGTCCCTTTACCCAGCTCTTAGCAACTATACTCTTCTTATTGTCTTTATATATTTGACTATTCTAGACACCTCAGTAAGTGGAATCATACAATATTTGTGTGTGTGTGTGTGTGTGTGTGTGTGTGTGTGTGACTGGTTTATTTCACTGCACATAATGTTCTCAGGGTTCATCCATGCTGTAGCATGTGTAAAAATGTCTTTCACTTTTAAAGCTGAATAATATTCCATTGTACATAGACACCACATTTTGCTTATCCCACTGTAGATGGGCACGTGTTGCTTTTATCTATTGGCTGTTGTGAATATGCTGCTGTGGACATTGGTGTTCACATAGTAAATTGGAGGGGGATTATGAACGCTATTCTGAGTTCTGTCCGAGGTTCAGAGAGAGCAGCTCACAGCAGGAACAGGTTGAGCTGATTTCATGAGCACCTCTTAGTGCTCAGCACATGCTCAGTTGGGCATCCTTTGGCATTCAGTGGGTTTCCCAAGTAGGTTCTCAGAAAAAAAGGCAGGTAGATCCCAGGGACCTAGTGTCAGTAGACCATCAGGCACCGATTGGTATGAGTTGTGTAAAAGTAAAATTTCTCTACATGGACATTATCCAAGGAATTTTCCTAACTGGAATCCTGTACACATACATCTCAATAACTGAGAGATAAATTCTTCCATACGGAGGCAACAAGGATGTTTAAAAATAATAGAAAGCAGCAGAGTTAGACAATGTCTCAAATCTGGCAAAACTTAAGAGCTATCGATTGCATTGCTGTGGGTGCTATTGGATGAATGAAATGTCTATTAAGTCAATATCTGTCAAAACTGAGCCCTGGCTGGGTAGCTCAGTTGGTTGGAGCATCGTCTTGTACACCAAAAGGTTATGAGTTCAATTCCTGGTCAGGGCATATTCCTAGGTTGTGGGGTTTGATCCCCAGTTAGGGTGTGTATGGGAGGCAACTGATCTCTCTCTCTCTCTCTCTCTCTCTCTCTCTCTCTCTCTCTCTCTTTCTCTCTCGCTCTATGTCTCTCTCAAATCAATAAAAACATTCCTTGGCTGATGATTAAAAAAATGATCTGTCATAACTAAGAATATTTATTTCCTCTTTTGCAGTGTTGTATGCAAAATGGTTATATCTTTAAATACAAATATTTTATTTAGAGAAAGAAGTATTGCTTATTTCTCAAAGCGTAAAATTAGGGAAGAAATGCATTTCGAAAATGTAAAAAATGCATGCAAAAATTAATACTTGCTTTATTTTATTTCTCTGAAGGACAATATAAAGAGAATAAATTAATCTTTGGGGAAATGCAGAGAGCAATACTCTACCCCCTTTTTCTTTGTTCTTCTTGTCTGGCCACCACTCCTTTCCCAGAAGAGAGAGAAAGAGAACTTGTCACTCTCCTAGGAAGTGAGTAGCAAATGACAGGTCCCATAGCCAAATCAATTGCAGCTGCTTTGCCAGTCTTGGGTGCCCATCCCTCTTTAACACAGAATCAGCTGGGAGAGCGAAGCATTTAGGTGGGTTTATAAACAGTAGATCTTCTGAAAAGGGTGTCTTTAATCTCTGTCCTAGTAAATCCTTCTACCAGAGGATCATGATTGCAATTATGGATGACTGATCTCCTTAGCGATTCTGATATAATTGATTTGGGGAAAGAAGGCTGAACACATGAGTTATTAAGAAGCTCCTTGTTTGATTATGATATGCAGCCACTATTAAGATGCATCTACTTAATGATGTGAAACTGAAACTTCCCACTAGGGAAGGGCCCCCCCACACACACACACCTGTGAGGTGGGGTGAGGAGAGGTCTTTGCTCAGCTTTTGTAAGCCCAGCTCTACTCCAACTCACAAAGGAATTAGGATTTGTAGCCAAAGAGAGTCTTGGCCCCAGAAGACAAGAGCTCATGAACGAAAACAAACCTATTTCCTGTGGAAGCAAAACCTACATATGCTGGTGATCAAGTAACCTTAAATTTTTCCATTATTTAAAAAAAATGAATAACAGTTAGTATCATGACACGCTCACCTAGCATAAATGCATTAGCCCCAACTCCCGGGATAAATCATATCACATCCTCCTTGGTTGTTTGAGGGCATTTTAAGCATCAGCACCCTGGGTCTATCTGCTATCCATTGAGTGTGTGGGGTGTTAACCAACGATCTTGGACCAATTCAATGCCAACAGGAATCTCCAGCTTGGGGTGTGAAGAAGGAAACTTTATTCAGTGCAAAACAGCTCAATTGTGATACAGCACAGCTGTGAAAACAGGACAGATATGAGGTAGTCCTGGGTCCAGGCAGCCCCTCTCCAGCTAGACAGTTCTGCTCTGCTCCTCAATGGTCAGCTCTGCTCCCCAATGGTCTGCTCCCCTCCTTGCTGGTATGCTTTGTGCTGCACTGGTCTGCTCTGTTTCAGCTCAGTCATAGATATACAGTCTATACTCTTTGATGAAATGGAAAAGTGGGGTCTCTGATCCAGAGCTGGCTTATATGGACAGGAGTCCCCATCCCTGGTCCACGTTTGGTCCATCCTCATGCAGATATGGACTCTAAATCCTCGAAGTTCAATTGGTCCAAAAGACACTGTCCTGATTGGTCAGAATAGAGCCATTCTGATTGGCTGGAGCCACATAGCTCCAATTGAATGGGGAAAGGCTCAGTCCTATTGGTTGAAATAGGATTCTAGGAACTTCTTTGGAAGGGCTGGCTCAAATGGCAGAAACACAGTGCAGGCAGGCAGTTCAGCACAAACTTCTTGAAGTGCAGTTTGTGTGAGAGGCCCCTGTGCAGAAATGGCTGCTAAGCTCTGCTTTGTTTTGTTTTGAGCTCAGTTATCTACCAAGAGCCCTTGTTAGTAGATTTTTTTTTCTCAGTTCACAGGGGTATTTTGTGATTCTGTTCTCTCCTGACAGATGTTTCCTGGCTCAGTCCTTTCCACACAAGTAGTGTGACCGGCCCACAGATTGGGTGACAGTTCTCGAGTTGATACCCATCTCCTAGGATGAGAAATGAAAGGACTATACCTCATTCTGAAGGGTCACATTTTATACCTGGACCAGGACAGCTGAAGACAATTACAAAATGAGTCAAAACCAACTAAGACAAGGGAAGACAGTGCTTGAGGGATAGTTCGAGTCATTCTTAATTGAGTTTCCCCAGTACTTACTGGCTTGGAACCATGTATGACGATGGCAGCAAAGACTAGAAGGGATTGGTTACGATCAGAGGATGTATTGGAAAGGAGAAATGGTACTATCTTCCAGAACGTTCTAACTAGCTTTTTGGAAAGCCACTCAAGGACTAATTAGAGCAAGTATCACAACAGTGGTAATATATGATTATGTTTTGTGAATGTCTACAATTGCCAAGTATGATGCTTTATTCTCAGTATCTGATTTAAGATTTCAATATAGCAAGACAAGCAATATTGTCTCCACTTTACAGATAAAGTAACTGAAGCTCAGAGAGACTAACTCATTTGCCCAAGGTAACATAGCCACTGAATGCCAGCTGTGGATTCCAACCAAGTCTATTTGCAGTCTATATGACTGTAAACAACACTGCCGGTTATTATTTCTTCATTAAAATATTTCATACTAGGAGTTCTCACTGCCCCTCTCTCACCTACTCTTACCAGCTAGACATGTATCACAATGTATTTTGCACAGTGAGTTAGAGGCATTGTCTCAAAACACACATTTAACAGTACAATCTGCTATTCAATACTCTTCTCTGTATCTATGGGATAAGCTCCCAGGTTTATCACCCACGGCGCTCCACAATAACTCTCCAGTAGAAACTGGCCTAACCAGGTACACATTCCTGACACCGGATCTTTGTTTTCCTTTCTCCC
Source organism: Cnephaeus nilssonii (assembly GCF_951640355.1). Taxonomy (NCBI): domain Eukaryota; kingdom Metazoa; phylum Chordata; class Mammalia; order Chiroptera; family Vespertilionidae; genus Cnephaeus; species Cnephaeus nilssonii. The sequence continues at coordinate 14,206,036 of NC_137082.1, read as the reverse complement.
TCCTGAAAAACCTCCCTCCTCGTTACTTATTGAGCTCCTGCCTGTCTTTTAGGGGGATTATGTGGGGTAATGACAATCATGGACTCTGGAGCCAGCCAGACCTGGGTCATTTATTAGCTCTACAATGGAAGAACCGTAACCACTGCAAAATGAGGCTATGGGATCATGAACGCAAGATAGCGAACAAAAGGACCCATGAGATAATTGATGTTCAATAAATTGGCTCAAGCTCTCTCATGTTTGTCTCAGTTCCTGTTCTTCCTGCGTCACCCCTCTCCCAACTGTGCTCTGAAATTCCAGGTACCTTCCAACCGGGGCCTCATGGTATAGTATTCCTTTCTTTTCCAAATGCTCAAGTTTGTAGCAAATGAACTGCAAGTTCTTGAAAACAGTTTACTACTTGGCTTTATACTGTTTTGGACATTGCGATAGATACCCAATGGGTTGTGTAAAAACATTCTGGCCACTGACTCATCTAAACAGTAACTTATATGCTTTGTTGGAATCAGGAGAAAAGACAACTTTGTTGTCTAAGCGCTTAAGGAAAGGCTCAGATGCTTGGTGCTAATGCAACCAACCTGGACCTGCAGAGCCCTCCATATCAGCCATTGAAGACCGACCAGGCACACGGATTATACACATGATAGGGTACATTAAAGTAGTCGTTTCCCAGCCTGTGGGGCAGAGGATCCCTGTAGAGAATGATAATGATTTGCAAGCGCCGGGAAATCGCATCACGCACAGCCCGTGGGCTGAGTAAAGATTATACTTTCTACCCAAGATGCATTCCATTGAATTTAGGATACCATGAATTGCAAAGCCACCAGTATTTATGCACTATTAGAAAATAAGGACATTGTCATTTGTCAAAAACATGCCAATATTACAGACATTAAAGTATATATTAAAAAGTACATTTTACAATTGATGAGATATTGAATGCACTATTTCCAAGTTAAAGTAGACATGTTGTTACAGCAGGTTAGTAAAGTTCAGATTTATTTAACAATTGTTATAGAACTTAGGATAACATGTTTCCCTTTTCTATGGTTGCTAAACATACAAACCGAAAAGAGGCCTTTATTCTGAATAATGTTGAAACCACTCGTGGGGGTTTCTCTCTTCCTGCCTCCTCTCTGGGGGTTCCTGTGAAAAAATTTTAGCTCTCAGGGAACAGATTGAGATTCTAAAGAGGGTCCCAGAGGAGCTGCTAATCAGAGACAATCAGCAAATGATCGGGCCCCTTGGGAAGTGTGGCTACATCAGCTCTGATCTTGTTATGCTCCAAAATGAATATAATTTCCACAAAATTCACAGAACGCAACAAAATATACTGAGAAATGTTACACTTGGGGAGGTGAAGAGTGCATGACCTAAATTGTCAGATATCAAAATACTTCCATAAACCTGGGGCTCTGTCAGATTTCTTTAAAGCATGTTCTCACATCCATTATCACATTTTTATCAATTATTACTTTATGTTTTAAACTTTATTGTTCAAAGTATTACAAATGCCCCCACCCCGTTGACCCCCCTCCACCTTACTGACCAGCTAATCCATATGGGAAACTTCTGTTTCTGTGACCATTCACGTGGGATGGACATTCTGAAAGTGTTTTGTGAAAAGAGCGTGGAAGTGAAAGCCATCCAGAAGTCTTTGGGGTCACATGGGGACCTGCAGAAAGCCATGTGGAATTCTTAAAGACCATGATGGGCATTTTTACAACATAGCTTTTGAGGTCTGAATGACAGTCTCAAATATTGAAATATCTGATAAACAATGATAGATAAAAGCAGTTAGCAGGTGCAAGGCCACAGGTCAGCAGTAACATAAAGCATTTGAAAATACCAGTGTCAGATAGTTTGATGGGGTTTGTAGAAGACTCAGCACCATAGCTGTAGCGATGTTTAGGATGGTGGCTCGTAGGTTTGCATTCTGGTTCTTTCAATGGGGCCTCTCCCTACTGCATGTCTACACTCAGGCCACTGTCATGCAGAGGCACCCCTTCTTCCTTGTTTGGACAGCCTCTCTGGTGTGAACCCCGAAGAAGGCCTCCCACAGTTTGAGAGTCTCTTCCTCACTTTTCCCACTAGACTGGGGGCTTGCAACCCAAAGGACCAGCTCTGTGGTTCATGTTATCAGATTTGTCTCCTTGTGTCTGCTCTGGACTAGGAAGGACAAAGAACAAGGCATTGGGGGAGGCAACACTAATCAATCTTGTCCTTTTGCTAACAATTTGTGAGCACATTTGGGCAGGTCCCCTGAACCTGATCTGAAAGTGAGCTGGAAAGGGAGCCGAAATAGAGGAGCAGATAATTCTATCTCTGCTTTTCCTTCAGTTCTAACCAGTTCTTTCTTTCTTCCTTCCTTCCTTCCATCATTCCTTTCTTCCTTCCTTCCTTCCTTCCTTCCTTCCTTCCTTCCTTCCTTCCTTCCTTCCTTCCTTCCTTCCTTCTTTTCTTTCTTTTTTAATTTAATAAGTCTTTATTGTTCAGATTATTACAATTGTTCATCATTTTTCCCCCCATAGCTCCCCTCCACCCAGTTCCTACCCCACCCTCTGCCCTTACCCCTCCCCTCTGCACTGTCCTCATCCATAGGTGTACGATTATTGTCCAGTCTCTGCCCGCACCCCCCACACCCCTTTCCCCCCAAGGATTGTCAGTCCACTCCCTTTCTATGCCCCTGATTCTATTATATTCACCAGTTTATTCTGTTCATCAGATTTTTTTATTCACTTGATTTTTAGATTCACTTCTTGATAGATATGTATTTGTTGTTCATAATTTTTATCTTTACCTTTTTCTTCTTCTCCCTCTTCTTAAAGAATACCTTTCAGCATTTCATATTATACTGGTTTAGTGGTGATGAACTCCTTTAGCTTTTTCTTATCTGTGAAGCTCTTTATCTGACCTTTAATTCTGAATGATAGCATTGTTGGGTAGAGTAATATTGGTTGTAGGTTCTTGCTATTCATCACTTTGAATATTTCTTGCCACTCCCATCTGGCCTGCATACTTTCTGTTGAGAAATCAGCTGACAGTCGTATGGGTGCTCCCTTGTAGGTAACTAACTGTTTTTCTCTTGCTGCTTTTAAGATTCTCTCTTTGTCTTTTGCTCTTGGCATTTTAATTATGATGTGACTTGGTGTGGTCCTCTTTGGATTCCTTTTGTTTGGGGTTCTGTGTGCTTCCTGGACTTGTAAGTCTATTTCTTTTACCAGGTGGGAGAAGTTTTCAGTCATTATTTCTTCAAATATGTTTTCAGTATCTTGCTCTCTCTCTTCTTCTGGAACCTCCATAATTCAGATGTTGGTACGCTTGAAGTTGTCCCAGATGCTCCTTACACTATCTTCAGATTTTTGGATTCTTTTTTCTTTTTGCTTTTCCAGTTGAGTGATTTTTGCTTCTTTGTATTTCAAATCTTTGACTTGATTCTTGCGATCCTCTAGTCTGCTGTTAGATCTCTGTATAATACTTTTTATTACAGTCAGTGTATGCTTAATTTCTAGTTGGTCCTTTTTCATATCCTCGAGGGTCTCACTAAATTTATCTGCCTTTTCTAGAAAATTCTTGAAAAACCTTATAACCATGGTTTTGAACTCTATATCCAGTCATTTGCTTTCCTCCATTTCTTTCATTTGTGATCTGTTTCTTTGTTTCCACATTTTGGCTGCTTCCCTGAGTTGATAGAGTGGCTTTGTGTGCTAGGTGTCCTATAGGGCCCAGTGGCTCAGCCTCCCCAGTTACCTGAGGTGGACACTCTTGGTGCACCCCTTTGTGGGCTGTGTGCACAGTCTTATTGTAGTTAAGCCTTGATTGTTGTTGGTTTCACTGGGAGGAATTGACCTCCAGGCTGTGAGGATCAGCTGTGTCTATGCTGGGAGAACTTCTGTGCTGGAGACACCCTTATGAGGCAAGACTTGCAAAAGCCTCTGTGCTCAGCTTGGAAGGGGTGGAGTCTCAGGGCAGAGCAGACAGCATTGGTTTCCTGTCAGCCCTGCCCTAAGAGGCCCCTGTGTCTCAGTGTCCCGTGGTAATCACTGCAAGCACCTCTGAGAAAAAGCCGTCCTCGAGTTCCGCCCACTGCCAGACAGTCCAGCTTCTCCCCGAATGAGTCTGGGTCCATAGAGTTTCACCGGAACTGGAGTTCAGTGCAGTCGGGAGCTTTTGTCTCCCTCCTGCTTGAGAAAGCCAGCCGCGCACTCAGTTGCCTGCCCTCTCCGCGCGCACGCCTTGGTACCTCTGCCTTCAGCAGTTCCTCTGAGTCTCAGTGTGCTTTTCTCTTTCCTTCTAGTTGTAGAATTTCCACTCAGCCAGCCTTCCTGTGGTTCTGGATGATGTCCGTTTTGTCTTTTATTTGTAGTTTTGAAATTGTTGTGCGAGGCAGCAGTTTAGGTGCTTACCTATGCCACCATCTTGGTTTCTCCCCTCTTTCTTTCTTTCTTTATTATTTCTTTCTTTCTTTCTTTCTTTCTTTCTTTCTTTCTTTCTTTCTTTCTTTCTTCCTCTCTCTCTCTCTCTCTCTCTCTCTCTCTCTCTCTCTCTCTCTCTTCCTTCCTTCCCTCTTTCCTTCCTTCCTTCTTTCCTTCCTTCCTTCCTTCCTTCCTTCCTTCCTTCCTTCCTTCCTTCCTCTCTCCCTCTCTCTCTCTCTCTCTCTCTCTCTCTCTCTCTCTCTCTGTCTCTCTCTCTCTCATATATATATCTATACTAATAAAATCCTAGGTAGCCCTCTTGTGATGCCCTCACATCATCACAAGATGGCCACCACAAGATGGCTGCTACAAGATGGTCAGCAGGGGAGGGAATTTGGGGGTGATTGGGCCGGCAGGGGAGCAGTTAGGCATCAATCAGGCCGGCAGGGGAGTGTTTATGGGGCAATCAGGCTGGCAGGCAGAAGTGGTTAGGGGCAATCAGGCAGGCAGGCAAGTGGTTAGGAGCCAGCAGTCCTGGATTGTGAGAGGGATGTCCGACTGCCCGTTTAGGCCCGATCCTAGGGGTCGGGCCTAAACGGGCAGTCGGACATCCCCTGAGGGTTCCCAGATTGGAGAGGGTGCAGGCTGAGCTGAGGGACAATGCCCCCCGCCCCCGTGCATGAATTTCATGCACCAGGCCTCTAAAATATATACTGTGTGTGTATGTATATATATATGTATATATATATATATATATATATATATATATATATATATATATATATATATTATTGATTTCAGAGAGAGGAAGGGAGAGAGAGATAGAAACATCAATGATGAGAGAATTATCCATCAGCTGCCTCCTGCCTCCTGCATGCCCCCTACTGGGATCAAGCCTGAAACTCGGGCATGTGCCCTGACCAGGAATCAAACTGTGACTTCCTGGTTCATGAGTTGTCACTCAACCCCTGAGCCACACAGATCCAGCTGACCATCTGTTTTCATGGCTAAGTTCTTTGGAGGCTTTAAGGGGCTCCATAGACTACATACACCCCTTTTCATCTTAACAGCTCAAAATAGAGATAAGCCTCATATGTCTTGACATCCAGTGGTACTAGATTTCTCCTACATTTGCCAGAAAGATGATTTTACCTAATTTTTAAAAAACTTTACAGAAAGACATGTGGCAAAATGACTTATGGTTGTTGTTTTTGCACTGAAATTCTTGAAGGCAACATGCTATTAAAGCTAGACTCAAATATGCTCTAGGATTCCTTTGCCTAGAAGTCATCAGGCCCAGCAACGCTCAGTCTGCACAGGGAAGCCCTCGGGACTGTTCTTCAGCCTTCAGGTGAGTGGACCTGCCTGAAATAAAGAGAAGCAGGATGCAAACGTTCTCTGACCAGTGTCTGTTGAGTGCCTGCTGCAAATACAGCCTGTGCTACGAACCTGGTCCTTTCCACTAGTCTTAACTTCGCTTACGAAGTTAGCCTCAACCCAGTAGAGCAGCTGTTAGAGCATCAGTCTGAAGAGCCCCACACCTGCCCAGGTGTGAGGAGCGGGAGACACTGATCCCAGGAGTTGTCACCCAAAAATCAGTGAAAGGTTGCTCACAGGGTATAGTAGCATTTGTATGTTTTCCTATCACTTTAGAAGTTGCAATTTAGCTCTGAGTAGCATAATATCATGAATTTCTTGATTTAGTAAGTGGTTGCTGGGCTCCTGGTATGGATAAGCCGGTGTTACAAGCAAAATTAATGCTGCCCCTGCTTTCCACAGTGCAGCTGTGGGGGTTTTTGAGGTGCTAGCCACATACACTTCATGATAAAGATGGTGTGCATCTGAGCTGCAGGGTCCAACAGCACCCAGGACTGTGATCTGAAGTCCTGTGAGCCACCTGGGCCATGGTGTATGCTCTCCCGCTGGCCAGTTAGTTCGGAGGGAGGGCAAGGGGAGTGCTGTGCCCTCAGCTCTGCTTGGGGACTGCCTGCCCAGACCCTGCCTGCCTCCTCTCTGCAGGATGGCATGTCCCTCTCTGTGAAACAGCCGTGGTTACTGTGAGAAGCACCCGCATATTATGTCAGGCTTTGGACATGGCCTCGATTTAAAGCATAAAGAACAGCATGCCTTCAGTATTTGTGAGCTTGTTTTGTTTTGCGTAACTTGGGCAAGTGTCCTAGTTTCTTCTCTGTTGTTGTAATCATTTCTAGATTGGTTTTGAAAAGGCCAAGGTCTTCTCTCCCATCACCTCTGATTATTGTGGAATTAGGCCCTACCCTGTGCACAGGACCTGCTGGGATAGACACATCAGGATGCCCAAGTCGCACGCATCTTTTGGTGTGCTCCCACACGCAGCACAGGGTCTCCCTGGGAAAGAAACACATTGTCTACCATGGGAACAGATGCTGGCATAAGAACTGTCTCTGGGTTGGGCGCTCAGGGCAGATCTCTAATTTGTGCTGTTTAAGAGGAGCCAGCAGGACACATCAGTGAATGCCCTGGCTAGCAGCAATTGCTTTCCATGTGGCCAGACCACACCAGGCCATTGTCAGGCCATTGTCAGGCCGAGCTCTGCTGAAGAACCCAGATTTACCAGGGGTCCCCACATTATCACTTCATCAGCTCCCCGGGGCCTGAGACAAACACAGCTTTCCCAGTCAAGGAAATAATGAGTCCCTTGTGATGCAAAGCCCCCTTGGAGGACCTCGAGGTGCTTCCTGGCCTCACTTGGAGCACAGCTGTCTGCAGTTCCTTAGTCCCTTCTCCAAAGCAGTGGGGGACGGGGACCTGGCTGGGCTCAGGTGGGCAAACAGTCATGTGGAAGGGAGAGACGCATGGCGGGATGTGGATTCACCCCCTCGGGAAGTGTCCAGGTTCCTTGCTGCTCCGCGTGGCTTACAGATGCACATTTCCTCCCAGCTTCCTGGTTTCAAAGCCAGTCCTGGCTGGAGACTTTTAAGAGCGTCACACCTGGGACCCGCTCCTTCCAGAAGGAAGACTATCACTGACTTTTTGTTGGCTGAACTGTGGCTCACAGTCTCTTCAAGAAAAGCATCCTTTTGGAAGGGGGGCGGGGCGGGTGTCTGGGGGCTTTTGTGACCACATCCCAACCATGACTGCTCCTCTTGACATTTCAAAGTCCTTTTCCCAATTACCTTAGCGACCAGTTTGTGTTTGCAGATCCCTGCCTCTGCTCCTTCTCCCCTTCACTATATTCATGTCTTAAATTAAAATCAAATGAAAACTCTTCTACATCATGTCATTATGATTCACAAGATCCTGCTGTAGCTCCCTCTTATCTGAGCATCAAATTGAAACTGATTTTCTCAGCAACACCTGTGCAGACTGCAGGTGTTTTAAACATCATGTGTCCAAGGAAGTGTCCCCAACCCCACCATCCGTCCCCACCTTGCCTGAGCATCCCAGGAAAGCAGAACCAGAACCAGGACGGATTTGCCTTGGGATTCCAAGGCCCAACTCAGCATTGAGCACAGGCTGTTGGTATTTGAATCCTGCTCTGCCCATTACACATTTTTTTAAAAGATTATTGACAGGAAGTTTTTTGCTGCCAGCATCACTCACATTCTGTGCCAACGTCCTCCTCATCAGCATTGATGCCCCTTGACCTCTGATTTCCGCTCCAAAATAATCACATTAGACATTCTTTGAAGTCCAGCTTGTCTTACTTTCTCCTTGCAGACTTTTCTAATAACTATAGCCTAGGATTTATTGATTATTCTAACACACCTTTAGCATCTGAGTACTGGTTTTGTTTTCAATGGTTTGTAGCAAACAATTTTATCTCTTATATCCTGGTACTGAATATTAGAAAAGTGTACAAAGATGCACATATATGACACATACAAACCAATAGATACTGCATTATTCACACTCTTTTAGTAAATATGTCATTACTTAATTTGAATATAACCTCCCAGTAGGGAGAAATGGTGGTTTGTCTTCTGTAAACTTTAGTTCTTTTTTTGAGATTATAATTATTTTTTCTTTATTTATTTTTAAATTGGGGTGATATTGGTTTGCAAAATCATACTGGTTTTCAATTGTACAACTTAATAAAACCTCATCTGCACACTGCATGAACTCATTGCCCCAAGCAAAGTCTCTTTCTCTTCCCATTTTTCCCTCTTTGTCTAGGTCCACATAGCCTCCAACCCATTTCCCTCTGTCTATCACCATACCATTGCCTGTGTCTGTGTTATGTATATATTCTCTCCATAGCGTTTTGGTTTTCTTAGGATATATTCTCAAAAGTGAGAACACTGGATCAAAAGACAGTTCCATTTTTAATTTTTTGAGGAAACTCCATGCAGTTTTCCACACTGGCTGCACCATTCTGCATTCCCACCAGTAGTGCACTAGGGTTTCCTTTTCTCCACATCCTCACCAGCACTTGTTGTTTGTTGATTTATTGATGACATCATATCAGGAATATAATACATTATAAACTAGTGTTTTGAAATCTGTTTGTGCTTTGGCTTTATATGAGAAGGACATTGGCATGCAATCAGATTTCCTACCAAAATTCCATACTGACTGCATGTCATGGTATCACCCAATCTGGATGTGAGATGATTCATCCATGTGATGCTCTTAATATGATATTATAATTGGAGGGAGGGATCATACCTTGGAGGCAATCTGTGTGAAACAACACATTTTCAAGCCTCCCTTACCATTAGATGTGATTATATGACTGAGTCCCACTAATGAAATGCAAGGAGAGGGGACAGCCACCTTTTTTCAGGCCTGCTGATTAAACTCTCACCCATAATCCTTCTCTCTTCCTCTGCCTGTTGGTTGGAGAACAAAACCCACGGTGGCCTTGGCAGTTTCATGTTGAAGATGACTGATCCACTGTGTGGAGCTGAGCACTTTCTGAATCCAAACCCACCTCTTTCCTACCACTTATCAGGATGTTTGGACTTCATGTGAGTAGGAAAGAATTTTCTATTGCATTATGGCAATGCCATAACAGCTGGTACTTGTCTTAACTAACACACTTTGGGGACCTGAAAATACAGACACTACCGAAATCCTATCTTCCTCTGCCTAATTTAGAATGTTCAAAATGACCTTCTGTTTTACATTACCTTGTAGAAATATTTGCCTTTTGTTATAAAGTGGTAACAAAAGGATGTCACACTATAGATAGGATTTGATATTGATCAGATTTTGCTGATCATATAGTCCAATTTCATACTTTCAGCCTTTAGGAGAAACCCTTTTGTATATTTTTGGTGGTGAAATTTTAAAATGACAGGAAATATCATTTATCTCTATGCAATTTGCCTTTACCTATAAAATAAATAAATAAAAGAGAGAGAAATTTTGCTTCCTTATTTCAGCAGCTGAAAAATCCTTACCTGTAACTTGTGTGATGCAGTGATGGTTAAAAACAGCATCACACAAGTTACAGGTAAGGATTTTTCAGCTGCTGAAATAGGGAAGCAAAATTTCTAGGAATTAAGGGAGGAATCAGGGGAAAGAGGATGTGTGTCTGAGAGGAAGGCTCTTTAATGCCTTGGGTCTGTACAACCCAGAAAATTGTTCTTTGTTGGCCTTAGAGTTGTTGTCAAAGCTTATGATCTGTTGGCTTTTTCCCAAGAAGAATTTGATGTGATAGCATTGTTTTAGGCTAGTGCCTGGGGATCTAGATTGGCCTTTAAAGAAATTCAATTATTAACTGATACTTGAAGCCCAGTGGAAACTTTGGATAAAATTGTCAATCAAAAAACATATCCCCAGCACTTTAAGGAGCAAGTAAAAGTGCTAAGTCTTGAGAGAGTTTCTGAGAATGCTAGACAATGTAATTCCTGATCAGGGATGCTACAGTCAGGCTGGACACACAAAGGAATTGCCCAGATGCTGTATCAGTCAGCTTTTGCTGTGTAAGAAACCAAACCAAATGTAGAGCTTAAAGAAACAAACACTACTTATTTTCCAGGTTTTCTCAGTTTCTGGGCAGTCCTAGACTGGATTAGCTCAGTGGTAGCAGGCTAGTCTCTAGGTGGTCCCAATGTCACCTGGCTTAATGTCACCTGTACAATAGCCATGTCCCATTTTCTCTAATAGGCCAACCCAGTCTCATTCCCTTGATGGCAGAAGTGTTCAAGCATCCAAAGAGTCCAAGCTGCATAGAACACAATCAACAGAATAAAAAAGGCAACCTACAGAATGGGAGAAAATTTGGCAAATTATATGTAATCAGGGGTTATCCATGATATATAAACAACTCCTACATCTAAACAATCAAAAAACAAACAACCCAATTAAGAATTGGTCAAAAAACTTAAACAGACATTACTCCAAATTAAATATACAAATAGCCAATATGTATATGAATAGATACTTAACACCACTTATCATTAGGAAAATACAAATTAAAACTCCAATGTGATATCACCTCACATCCATTAGAATGGCTACTATAAAATTTAAAAAAAAAAACAACAACAAGAAAATATCAAGTGTTGGCGAGGATGTAGAGAAAACAAAATGGTGCAGCTGCTATGGGAAACAACATAATGATTTGTCAGGAGCCAAGAGTTGGTCAAAGGATTAACTCTGACCTTACTTCAGTAAGTTACTGAAACAGAAACTCACGGAAACTAGGCCCACTTCCTCTTGCCTGAGGACAAAGCATTCCTTCTGTAGCCGCCCTTCAACCACCACATACCCTCCCACATAAGCCCGTCCAGCCCCCACCCCTACTAGGAACCACATATAAGGAACGCTGTAAAAAATAAAATTGGAGGCTTGAGCAGAAACCCGTTTGTCTTGCCTCCATTCTTCTGCGTCCCTTGTCTGTCTCTCATTCTCTTAGGTGCGCCGCCTCGGTACCCTCATTAGAAGACCCCGCTGGCCGGGGCAATGATTCTTGGAAAAATTAAAAATAGAATTACTATATAATCCAGCAATGTTACTTCTGGGTATATATCTAAAATAATTGAAAGCAGTATCTCAAAGAGATATTTGTACACCCATTTTTAGAGCAGCATTTTTCATCATAGCCAAAAGGTGGAAGCAACCCAAGTGTTCAACTACAGATGAATGGCTATGCAAAATGTGGTACATACAAACAATGGAATATTATTCAGCCTTAAAGAAGAATGATATTCTGACACATGCTACAACATGGATGAAATTTAAGAACATTATGTTAAGTGAATAAGCCAATCACAAAACATAAATACTGTATGATCCCACTTATAATGGTGGTTTCCAGGTCCTGGGTGGGAGGGGGAAATGGGAATTATTGTTTAATGGGCACAGTTTTGTTAGAGGAAGAAGTTCTGGAGACTGTATATACAACAATGTGAATGTACTTAGCACTACTGAATTGTACACTTAAAAATTGTTGAGATGGTAAATTTTATGTTGGATCTATTTTACCACAATTAGAAAAAAAAAGAGAGGCTGAGCCAATGCACACACACTTTTCAAGCCTCCTCTATATCACATTTTTTAATGTCTCTTTGGCCAAGGCACATTGTCTAGTCCTGATTCAAGAGGCAATCAATAGACTCACCTCTTGCTGGGAGGAGAGCAATGGGGTGTGGATACTGAACTGGAAGGAGTGATGGGCCATTTTTGTAGACCATCTACCACAGGTGCTAGGGGCTCATGGAAGGGCTGGGGGTCAGGGCAAGGCAGGGGTAAACCTGATCTCTGCTTCAGAGAATGATGGGATTTCAACAGAGAGGGATAGAATGGAGCAAAAGGCAGCCAGGCAAAGGTAGAGCTAGGGCAGTGGCCTGGAAAAGAGGGAGGCTGGAACCTGGAGAAGGGATAACTTTAGTGCTTCAGTCAAGGAACTGATGTGCAGAGCAGAAAGATGGGGAATAGGAAAGCAACAGACCTTAGTGGGCCTTCAACATCAGCACAGGACGTACAAGCAATGCAAAAGACCACCACCTCCCTAGCTGCTTGCTCTTTGATATGATTCAGTGTTTAAAAAAGGGTTGTGTCATCCATCAGTTTTGGACCTGGGGAGTAGTTAGGAGGTTTCTTTCCTGTAGTCCTTTCCAGTGTAGGACTTTGCAGAGCCTGTATTGTAATAAAGTGCTTTGCATTTTCCTAAGGGAGGTGATGCTGTAGGAGGCATTTCCCAAGTCTGCCAGGCGCACTGTCGTGGGTTCCTTAGAACAGCACCTAAAGGGCCCACAGCAGACTCCGGGAGTCTGTGAGCAGCAGAATAAATGAATGTTTAATATGATAGAAAGAATATCTCTGTGTCATTCACCACTGTAAGTGCGGGGCCACTAATAATAGTTCCTAGCACATAGTAGGTGTTGTTGAAGAAATATCTCTAAGGTTTATGTTTGTATACTAATATCTATCAAGCCGCTCAAGAACTATTTCAGTGTAATTACATTATCATCCTACTATAAAGATTTTTTTTTAATTTTCCATTCTTCAAGCTAAATTGAATGATTGATGGCAGATTATCTAGCAAGTTTAGTGCTGAGCTGAACCTGAAGAGGGGCTTTTGCTTGGGTCTCTCTCACTAGATCCCCTTGAAATGTCAGTAAAATATCCTGCCAGGGAGAGGCTAGCAGGGAATTTCCAGTTTGGAAATTAGGAAACTTGATAGAGAAAGGTCTGAGCTCTGGGCAGCCTGGAATACATTCGAAATTATTACTAAATGGACACTTTGTACTGGAAGAAGCCACAAAACAGAAGTTTTGAAGTCCTGACTATAAGAATAGTTGCTTTTTCAAATGCATTTATGTGTATTCTGCTAAAACCTGAGCTTGAGTATTCGATTGTAAAAGGGTCTTGAGTCCTGGTCTGGTGCCTTTGGCCTCACTCTCAGAGCCCCTGGGTGGATGGCTGCCTGGAAATCACGCTTCTCACTCTGGGGCCCACAGAGGACAAGAGAAGTGAGCGCCAGCCTTTGGACTCTCTAGGAACTTTTAGGGAAATGCAGTTCCTTAAGATCATTTATACTTCCCGCACACTCCAGCATCAGCCTCGGGTGACAATTTTCTTTTGAAGACTGGCTTCTAAGCCCACAAGGCCAGGGACCCTTTTGTGAATCTGATGGGAGCAGTGGATACTCTTTCTAGAAAAATCAACAGACACCTCTGTTGCATCCTATTTTAGGGGGTTTTGGACCTCCATGATAACCTATCCTGAGTCTGGGACAAGAACCTCTGGTTTAGGCCTCAGATTGCTTTGTATGCGATAGAGAGAAAGTGGATCTCTCCTGACCTCCATTAGCCAGCTGATTTCCTGCACACTTTGATTCAGTTTTGCTTATTCAACATGTAAAATATTAACATGATCTCGAAACTACATAAAAAGGTACTCCCAGAGAAATGTCACTTCTTCTAGTTGAATGAAGCTTGGCAGATGATGTAATTGTCACCTGAAATCAAATTCCTCAATCACTCCATCACTCCAGGATGTCCCCTCAAATTCCTCTCCAGTCCACCTTCTTCCTGATCCCACCAGAGCAACCTTTGACCTGATTTCTATCACCATAGGTTAGTTCTGCCTGAATTTCATATAAATACTCTTCATCACAGTGTGGACTTGACTGCTAACCACACTGATTTTGCTGTTAGGAAGCAGCCCTCATGGTGGAAACTCAAAGTGTCTACTGTCATTCGATGTGTTCACACTGTCAAACCAGGACAAAACCCACTGACAGCAGCGGCGGTGCCTTCTTCTACTGGATCCAGGCCTCCAGGGGGCCCGCACCACAGGCTTCCTCACATTTTACCAAGAACCGAGCTGCCTACTCCTTGTTCCTTTTGGGTGCACAGGACTCACAATGGAATTAGGATTTGAACATACAAGACAGACCAGTGAAAGGAGACATTGCGCGTTGTGGGAAGAAGGCTATCCGCCACGCAGAGCTGCAGGGCTGGCTCCTGAGCGCTTGCAGGAAAGGGCATGGAGGGGCGGTGCAGGTGTGACCGGTCCACACCTCCCTCCTGCTGTAACCCAGACAGATACAGTCCCAGAAATACTAAAGGCAGAGGGTTTCTGATGAGATGCACAGGCACAGCTGAAGGCAGGGTGGGGCCCAGGGCTTTATAACCTGAGACTGAGTGAAGCTAGCATGCTGCAGGGCATGATGCTGGACAGAGGGTTCTCTTTAAATTCCGCATTATCCAGGCACAGGTGGGCTAGGGTGGGTCCTATCCCTCCCCGACATGAGTTTGGTGGATTCTTCTCTTGAGCTACTGAATGTTCCCTTGAGAGAAGTTTTTCTCATCTTGACATTTGTGCAGTAGGGTTCCCCAGTGAAAAATATGGGTCACTGCTTTAGTAAGTTTTCTATATGCTCACTCCTCAGCTCATTCCATCCTGTATATGATTCACTGTATACAACTAAAAGATAAGAAGTTCTCTTTAAAGAAATATGATCATAATACTATTGTCATATGTAAAAAATGATGAATGATAATTGCTCAATATTATCAAATATCCAGTTAGTGTTCAAATTTCCAATTGCCTCATAAATGTTATAATCTTTTCTTTGCAGTTTCTCTGAGTTAGGAACCAAAGTATGTCTACATGTTGCAATGAGTTAATATATCTTCAAGTGTCTCTCTTTATAAAAAATCTTTATTGTTAAGAGTATAAAGATGTTTCCCTCTTTTTCCCCCATTGTCCCCTCCACCCGGTTTCTGCCCAACCCCAGGCCTTCACCACCCTATAGTTGTGTCCATGGGCAATGCATGTATGCATATAAATTCTTTAGTTAATTTCTTCCTGCCCCCTTTCCCTCTGAGATTCTTCAGAATGTTCCATGCTTCCATGTCTCTGGTTCTATTTTATTCATCAGTTTATTTTGTTCATTAGATTCCACATATAAGTGAGATCATGTGATATTTGTCTTTCTCTGACTGGCTTATTTTGCTTATCATAACACTCTCCAGGTCCCTCTATGCTGTCTCAAACCATAATAAATCCTCTTTTTTACAGCTGCATAGTAATTTTATCATGTAAATGTACCACAACTTTGTTATTCACTCATCTACTGATGGATACTTGGGCTGTTTCCAGATCTTAGCTATTGTAAATAAGGCTGCAAGTCAAGTTTCTTTTAACCTATAGTCTCTCTCTCTCTCTCTCTTTCATTCTCTCTCTGTAATGTATAGGTCATTCATATTTTTTTACAGGATGGTCACCTTCCTACACTCTGTTTAAGGAACAAACAAGTCCCAGATTCTGCCCCCAATCCAGCTGGTACTTTTCAGGGCATTTCCCCTTAGAAAGTGGGGCAGAGGAGGGGCAAGCCCACCAAGTAAAGCTCTGTGAGCTTGCTGTGCTTAATGGCAATTAGCCAGCAGGACAAAGTGGATGAGGCCTATGCTTGGATATGAGGCCATCTCCTCCCTGGTCTTCTCCGAGGTGGCTGTGCCCAGAGGCTGTGGACCAGGTGATACCTCTCAGAGAACAGTTTTATACATTTCTGTATTTGACAATTCTTAAATTGTTACTTGAAAATGAAAAACAAAACAAAACAAAGCCATGTTATTATACATATTAAGTAATTGAAGATTCTCTCTTTTTCAGACTCTCTGGACAGCCTTGGATCGTTCACACCCCTGACTCCCTTGTCTATCTGTTAACTATGGGAGAAAATTCATTAGGAAGACAGCCTGACACTCTTGCTGAGTGAGCACTCATGGATGGGGACTGCTTGGTCTAATCTGCCCAGAAGGAGTTTATGTCAGATGTAAGGAAATCTATATAGTAAAAGCCTAAGCAACCGTTATGGAGGAATGATCAGAACAATGGGTCGCTATGATGTGCACTGACCACCAGGGGGCAGACGCTCAACGCAGGAGCTGCCCCCTGGTGGTCAGTGTGCTCCCACAGGGGGAGTGCTACTCAGCCAGAAGCTGGGCTCACGGCTGAGGAGTGCAGTAGCGGTGGTAGGAGCCTCTCAACTGCCGGCTAAGGTAAGAAGTGAGGGGTCCCGTACTGCAAGAGGGATGTGTGACTGCCAGCTGAGAGCGGGCCTAAGTTGGCAGGTGGACATCCCTCAAGGGGTTCCAGACTGTGAGAGGGTGCAGGCCAGGCTGAGGGACCCCACCCCCTAGTGCATGAATTTTGTGCACTGGGCCTCTAGTTTGAAATAAGTGCCAGGCCAGGAAGCTTGGATTAGTCCTAGAGAAAGAGCCAATTTTTTTACAGATTTTGGGGCAGGTAAGAGTGAATCTACCAACAGACAGGGACAGACAACACACAGGGGAGGGGATATAAATTGTTACCACTTACAGGGAAGAGTGTTTGACTTTCCAGTACTCAAGAAATACAAACAAAATCATGAAAAAATGTCTTACACTAAATGAAATTTTAGGAATGGGGTGGTGGAGTCAAAGATATTCATGGTTGTGCTTTGTTATCATTGAACAAAAGTTCATAAATTGTTGGAATATGTTAAGTTAATTATGGACATTATTAAGCAAATTATGGCATTTTTATTCTTCACCTTATTATCCAATTATTATAAACAATAAATATGAACACTTTTACACAAGTAAATGTGATTTCAAGATAAAGTTAAGGAGGCAGAGCATAAGTTTATATACCAGAATGTCATAAATGGCACATATGTATGTATCCCTAAAGCTGGAATGAAACTACAAATATAAGCTAACTGTGGGTGTTAAGCCAATGGGAATATGAGCAAATATCTTCTACTTTTATGCTGGTAATGAAGAAGTAAATCATTTCTTGAGCACCTTCTGTGTGTCAGACCATTTGCCAGTGACCCCATTTAATCCTCACAAACCTATAGGTAGGATTTTACAATATGTCCTTTCATCTTATAACAATGATATACTATTCACAGTGAGCATGATGATAATTATCATGGATTGAATTACATCCCACCCAAGTTCATATGGGGAAATTGTAACCCCCACCCAGCACAGCAAAATGTGACCATATTTGGCAGGAGGGTCATTGTAGATGCAATAAAGTAAGGAGAGGCTGTACTGGGGCGGGAGAAGCCCCTTACCCAATATGACTGATGTTCTTATAAAAAGGAGAAATTTGGACACAGCTATGTACACAGGGAGAATGCCATGTGAAGAGGAAGGTGGAGATCGGAGTGATGTGTCTGAAAGCCAAGGAGTACCAAAGACTATCGGCAAATCACCAGAGGCCAGAATACTTCTGTTGTTGTAGCCACCCAGTCTGTGGTACTTTGTTACTGCAGCTCTAGAAAACTAATACAGTGATAGTCACAATAATGATAGCACTTGATAGTTACTGAGTCATCTGCAATATAATATATGCCTCTCTAAGTACACTACATGTACCGACATGTGTCATTTTGCAGAAAGCCGGGGAGGGAGGCCTTCTTACTCCTATTTGGGGTGAGGAGCCAAGGTACACAGCCGTGACAGAACTTTCCTCCAGCTCACAGCTCCTGGCAATAGAGTTATGACTGAATGTGGCTCCAGAAATGATATAGGGACTGAATTATTTTTGAGTCCTGAAGGGTGATAAACTTATAAAGTCAGATTATGGTTTTAGAGGCATCCCCACTTATTCTCCTCATTGGCTAGGTTTCTCAGACATGGGAAGCCCAAGAGCAGAAGTTTGGATCCTGATAATGTAAATTCAGGGCTTTCCTGGGCCCCACATTGCCCATAATTTTCCTTCCTCTCTTCTCTAGGATTCCTAAGCCTGTCTATCCCAGGAAAGTGGCCTTCCACAGACAGGCAGGGTCTGAGTGGGAGGTAAACATGAAGGAGGTTGTGTCTGCTGAGACTCCAGCAAGTCGAGCCTCTCTGGACTTCTTCTGTTTTCCTGTGTTCCATTTCCCAACATTGTGGGGCTGTTTTTTACAGCACTGAGGCTCTTCAGAGGACAGCCCTGAGGAAGAGGGTTAGTCAACTGAAGGTTGTGGCCACCAATTCAAAGCCAACAGGAGTCCCCAATTTGGGGTGGGGACTTTATTCAGTGAAAACAGATCAATTGTGAAACAGCCTGACTGTGGACCAACAGGTTGGGGAAGGCGGCTCCAGCAAGTAGGCCTGGGCATGACAGTTCTGGTGTCACAGCTCCAGTGTCACAGCTCAGTTCTGGGGAGACAGCTCTGCTCCAACCTGCTCTGCGGAGACAGCTTCAGTGTTATCGTTCTGGCTGGGGAAACAGTCTTCAAACAAATGGGAACTGAAATTGTGCTCCTTTGGAGCAGAGAAGAGTGGATCTATTTTTATGCAAATGAAGACTCTAAATCCTCACAGCTTTATTGGTCTGATTGGAGCTACTTTGATTGGTCAGTAAAGATACAAATGGGGATCTTGCATAAAGGCTTGGCAGTCTGGTCTGTGCCTTTTCCCTGAATTGTATGCATGGGGGACCTCTGCAAACAATGGCTGCAAGACTCTGGTTATGAATTTGGGCCATGACAGGTCCTTTTTGGCACGTATATTTTTCTTGGGGTCAACATGCTGTTGGAGCTGCATTTGCCACAGGGACAGTCTATGGATCACTTATTTAGTGCATCTCTGTTATGCTAGTTTAAACCACAATTCCAGACCTAGACAATGTTCTGAGCAATGGATTTAGCATGGAAGGAGAGGGGATGCAGGATATCTCTTCTCTCTGTCCCTTGTGGTATTTATAAATGATAAAATCAGGTATAAGGATGATCACAGCTACCCTGAAAAGGAAAAAGGAGGGAGACCATCAACAGGGCAGCGTCAACCAGTGGACAACAGGAGAAGGGTATGGGAAGCAGTGGTGCCTGGTAGCTCAACCTGTCTCCCTCCTGGCCTGCCTGTGAAAGAGCTACCACCAAATCACCTCCCCTAAAGTCTTGCTTGGGTGTACCCACCTCAAAGCCTCCAATGGTTACATCTGAAAAATAGTAACACCTGAAAAATAGCAACACCTGGATTTCTTAGCTTCATCATCAAGGTCCTCTGTGATCTCCACTGACTTCAGCATCTTCTTTCTCACACTTCTCTTTCATACGCCCTTTTGTTCCAATGTTTATAGTTTCCACACCACATATCCCCACCCCTACCAGCCTTTTGTTCATTCAATGTCTTGTGCTCATGGAATTAACAAGAATGATGTGTCAATTAGCTATTGTTGCATAACAAATTTTCCTAATCTCAGTGTCCAGGGTTCAGCTGACCCAGGCTGGGTTTTGCAGGCGGTTGTGCTCCAGGCTGCCTTGGCTGAAGAGCTGTTGCTTCTCAGGGCAGGCGTGTGGGTTGGCAAGAGTGGCTCTGCCCCACATGTGCTCATTCTGGACTGAGCCTGAGGAAGAAGCAGCAAACCAGGGGGATCTTCTCTCATGCTAGTGGCAGAAGCATGAGAGCAAAAGTGGAAGCACATAAGGCTCCTTGATTCTAAGCTCCAAACTAGAAAATTATCTCTTCTTCCTTCGGGATATTGGTCAAACCAGATTGTATGCTCGAGCCCAAAGTCAAGTGGCATTTCACCCAGGCAAGGGTGTGGATACTGGACGGGTAAAGACTTAGAGCAAATAATGCAGTCTATCAGAAGTGGTGAGATGATAATAATAGCAACAAAACAGTAGCGCTAGAGGCAGTAACAGATGCTTCTAAGTACTTAACCTGTACCAGCCCCTAGAATTACTGTTCTATAAACATTGTTAATCCTCACTGCTGTTCCACAAGAGAGGAATTCCTGTTTCCCTAGTACTGTAAATGAGGAATGAGACTCCTAATCATTTCTCAACTTTCCTAAAGTCAAACAATTATTAAATGACAGAACCTGGCTCTGAGCAAAAGATTTGGAACCTGAGGTTTGATTCTGAAGCCCAATCTATGTCAAATTCTAACGATCCTTCAAAAATCTCTCTGAATGTTGACTTCCCCAAAAGCCATTTCTTAATCCAGCCATGTATTTTGCTTGCACACTAGATTAAATGACATCATGGATATAGATTTCCATTCTAAATTGCGCTGTGCTTTGCCACTGTTGGGTGTTTTAATGGAGCTCAGTCTAATAGATTTTACAATAGTCAAATGAGTAATAAACCCAAACCTACACACAAAAACACATATGGATAGTCCAAGAGGGCTTTAATTGCTTTTCATATCTGATGTTGTTTGTCAAATGAAGCAGTCCTTTTTGAGGAATTGGAATATATCAACTATTTTCATTGCCTCAATGTTAGAGGCAAACTGCTTATCTAAGTTCACTGAGCAATCATCACAAGTACTAAACAGTGCTGACGTTTATTCAGCAAAGGGTGGCCCTCATGGACTCCTGGCCACCTGAAATGGAAAATATTTTCTCACCATCAAGAGTATTGCGGCCTTTTGTTTCAATGAGATCTAAGTCACACCCTTGAGAGAGAACTAGCACGGCCAAAATTTATTGGGTCCACCTGTGATCCTGAAATACTTTATTTGGACAAGTTGCATGCTTTTTGACTTATGCTCTTGAAAAATTCTTTAAGAAATGTCAAGGTGACTGGTGTATTAAAACAACGAGCCAGAGCAAACAAGGATGACATTCTTTTAATTCTTTTCCCGCTAGGTCATTTTCTCCTTAACATCCAGCTCCGTGTGCCGCCATCTTCCATAACAAACCATCGGGCTACTCAAAGGTCCACACTTTAGGGAAATTGTAAAGTAGGTGAGATTTTTTTAATCAGTTGACTCAGATGCCCCTTCACCTTTTCTCTCCGAGGTGCCAGCTGATGCTCAAAGCTAAAGCTAGAAAATCGTGCTGGCAACATACCCGAGCTATACCTTCTGAGAACAGGTTTTAACGAGAACGTAATTCACTAATGGTGGCATCACACACTGGTCACTGGGGAAGAGGCTATGAGATGGAGACATCTGGCTCCCCCGATTGTATCTCACCAATCACTGTCTGGTCTGCCTCTCTCCATGCCCATCAGATGGACAGATTTGCAGTTTGTTTGCTAATTTAGAAATGTCACTGTTGGGTTTAGCTATGGAATCTGGTTTTTGTAAAAATTTTTCAAGGTAAGTGTCTGTGCATCACATCAGTAAGGCTGATATCTGAATGTTTTGTATTAGGTTGAATCATATACATTTGCCACTATTTGTTTTTTGGCCTATAGTTTAATTTAAATAATCACTTGCTTCCATGACCCAAAGATTAAAAACAACAACAATGACACACACACACAAAGGTACAGGTATAGCTGACTTTTAAGGAAGCATGTTTTCTGGAATGATCTATAAATTCAATTTTTGTATATTGAATGTTATTTCCCTCTCATGCATAACAAAATCAGACTTGTTTCTTCAGAAAATGATTTGCTTTATAGATGTTATAAAATTCCATTTAAGAAAAAAATAAATGCAAAAGAAGTTGGATAGGAAATCAGAATATGAACTAGTTAATTTTTATAAGTGGCAACATAAATGTCTAAGGGGAAATAATTATTGTTTAATCAAGGAAACTTGTTGCAGGTAAAAACAATCTTCCTACATATTTATAGCCTAAATGGAGGTCTGTGGTGTATTCTTGAGGGTCTTTGAGTTCAAATGAGAATTTCAAATATGTTCACTTCCGTTTTCCTGATAACATGGAACCCCTAAGACAGCATTGCTCCACACCTACAGAGAGAGCTTTGCTTGCCATTATGTCTCTGTCACTAAGTGTGGCCAAGAGCCAGAGAACATGAATAGTCTTACAATGAATCCACGAAAGAGAAGTGACTGGAACTCAATTACACTGGCTCATTATTGAGCCAACAGCTTTCTGAGGCTATGGCCTTGCACCAGATCCCAGTAAGCGATCTACAGAATATGAAGGAAAACTTTTGTCATTAGTTTCTTTTGTGTGTGTGTTTTTTTAAGTTCTGTATTCTGTAGTGTGCTATTAGAATTGATTGATCCATCAAATAATCAAAGTGTAGTTAAAATGAGTTCATAACTAAAAGAAAAAATATTGAAAATAATAATGATGATGTAACAAAAGCCGGTCCGTCACCCTTAACAGCAAAAGGATATAGGAAAGCATGCAAATACAGCTTTCTACTAATACATTATCATGGACAATTTAGTTTCACCCCTAAACCCCATCTAGCATAGTAAATTCGTGTTGGTAATTTGAATTTATTAGTGTTAAAGTTTTGTTTGTAATAAATGCATAAATGTGTTTGGCTGTCAATTGTTGTTCAGAAGCTATATCATTGGATGTTTATTCCTGTTTTATTTTTGTGCAGGTCTAGATGATACAATAATTCCATGAACAATTTTTTGTTCCAAAGGATTGGTACTTTTTTTTCGGGTTTGGTGAGCACTGTTGTGGAATTACAACCCGCAACTCACCTCTGGCTTCCACTGCTGGGTCCTAACACTGAGGCAATAGCTGGATTTGGGCAACCAGTGCAACGTGTCACATAAGAGGACAAGGTCATGGCTCCTCCTCCAGCAGTGATAGACAGGAGCCCACACACAGACAGGAGAAGCAGCAGAGCAGGAGCGTGGCAAGACCTCTGGTCTCTGCACTTGGCCAAAGCAGGCTTCCAGCCAACAGCTAGCTGCCTTTGCTGACTTGCACCACACATGCAGGCCAGGTCTGTGAGAAGTGAGGCCATGCAGTCACGTGTTTCAGGCTTCCAGAGTAGGGCAAAGAGGTGCTGTCCCCCGTGTGGGCCAATTGCAATCTGTCTGGGATGGAGCCAGAGGTCAGAGATCAGCAACATTCTAAGGTGGCTCCCAGCCTTGCTTCCTGACCCTCAAGCCCCTCTTTTTCTTAGGGACACTGCTGTTTCCTGTCTCTTCTGGGACAATAACTGGTTCCTTTGGGAGAAAGATTTCTTTCTCTTGGAAAGACTTCCAATGCCAGCTGTCGCTGGCCACACAGGAGTCCCATGGTGGAGCCACAGTCCACGTTCAGTGGGCCATGCCTTTGTCCCATAGTGGGTCAGACCAAAACCTCAAGTATAAGTTCTGGATACATGAATGCATTAGACCAGGGGTCAGCAAAAGGTAGCCTGTGGGCCAAATCGAACCCACTGCCTGTTTTTGTAATAAATGTTTACTGGTACCATTTTGTAATAGATGTTTACTGGTACCATATATATCCATTTGTCTTCATTTTGTCTGTGGCTATTTTCCTGCTACAATCACATAGTTTATTGGATGCTACAGAGACCTACATACGGCTTGCAAAGCTTAAACTATTTAATCTCCAACCTTTTACAGGAACGGTTTGCTGGCCCCTGCATTATAGGAATAAAACAAAACCCACTTCCAGGAGACCCTGGGAGGGTCCCCCGACAATAGCAGAACACAGGTGCATGCCATTCCTGCTCTGACTCCCAGGTTGCAGAGCAGTCAAAAGCTCGCAGAGCCCTCCTTGTTAAATAACTTCAACCTCTCAAAAGGAATAACAGCATCTGAGTGACCACTTTTCCCTAGTCTATGAGAGGTTATGGGATGCTCAAATACAGGACTGCATGGCCAAGCTCCAATGCCTCCTGAACTGGATACTAGCTGTGTGCAGTGGGCAAGGCACTGACTTTCCACTCTGCACCGTGGTTCCTTCTATGTAAGATGAGGATGAAAACAATGCACATCTCATGGAGTTTTTATGAAAATAAAATGAACCCTGGCCAGTGTGCTCAGCGATTAGTGTGATCAGTGGTTAGAGCATCAGCCCACACACCAAAGGGTGGTGGGGTGTGTGCAGGAGGCAACCAATCGATGTGTCTCTCTCACATGACATTTCTCTCTCCTCTTTCTCTTCCCTCCCTAAAAAATAATATCAATGGAAAAAGTATCTTCAGATGAGGATTAACCCACCCTGTCTCATACTAAGTGTTCAACAGATAAAGATGCCTAAGTTGAGGAACCTCCGAAGAGACCGCTAATGCTTTTGTGTGTTTGCTGTGTGCTTGGCCAGGTTTCAAGCTTTACATGTGATATCCCACTTAATGCTCACAGCAGCCGTGAGATAAGACCTTTGTTCATTCCCACTTTACAAATAGGGCAACAGAAAGATGAAGCAACCTGGAGGTTCTGTCCAGTGTGAGCTCACAGAAGTTCCCAGTCCACACTCTCCAATGCCACTCCACACAGTTCCACTCACAGATTCATCTGGGAGAAATGTAGCACTTTGGGATTCTGGGACAGAGGAGGTCTGGAGGAATTAAACTGGAAAATGCCTCCAGCATAAATTCTCCAACTGGAGTAGCTGGGGTTCACCGGAGCCTTCCTGGCCGGCTGCTTCCCCTGGGTTCAGCATTGCAATGGGTCCATCTAGTGTTCAAAGGCAAGAATTAGGTCTGAAAAGCAACTAAGCCAGAACCCTCCTAGTCCATGTTATATGCCATTTCGCTGACCACCACCTCACCTGGTCAAGGATAGGCAGGCTGGCCAGAGGCTGGCCGTCGGGCTACCTGTCAGTGGACGTGTCCAGAATGTGACTATGGAAGGAGGACTTTATAGTGGCCAACGCCTCCTCTTTGGACAAATACTCATCCTTGCAGAGCCTCTGTATCTCAGTTCAAACAGAGGCAGGTTTGCCCCCGAGGAAACATTTGACAATGTCTGTAGCTGGTTTTGGTCGTCACAATGGAGAAGTTTTACTGGCATCCAGTGGGTAGAGGCCAGAGATGCTGATGAGCACCCTACATTGCACAGAACGGCCTCCATGACCAAAAAAGATCAAGTCTCAGATGTCAAAAGTGTCACCCACAGTTGAGAAACCCCACTGTGCCTCCCTCATAAATGGGACTGGCCCATGGGTAGGCAGAAGGATGAGTGAGTCTTGCATGCTCAGAGGCTTTGCATGTGTTATTCCTTCTTCTTGGACTGCTCTTCCCATCCTCCTTCCTCTTTTATGGGCACATCTGCAGCGATGCTCATCTGCTCACCTCTGCCTCTCTGTCTCTGTTTAGTCTCCCCATGGAAAGATCTGAGACAAAGATTTGTTTGGGGAAGAAATTTATTTGGGAGGTGATCCCAAAATACACCTGCAAGGGAATGGAGCAATAGGGCAGAGAGACCAGATGTGGGGTGGGAGCAATGAAGGGTTAGTGAGCAGTTATAGCAAGCGGCTGAGGTTTCATCTCTGGGCAGAAGGCACAAGGACTCATGTCAAGTGTGCTTTGGAAGTGCCCCCTCCAGCAGGAGGAAACCCCAGTATTTGTCCTCCAGCTCTCACCCCTCATGGGTGGAGGGCTGCTCCTGGGCACTCCCCCCGCCACCCCACACTGCAGCCTGCCTGTGCACTGACACAGGAGAGACAGAGGCAGACCTGACATTGCCTGGCCTCCATGTTAAAGGGCACCTGAGCTTGCACATTCTCACCTGGTCCTCCAAAGCTAATGGCTCATTTTTCTCAGCTGAAACTCTAGAGACCAGCACCTAGGGGCCTGGCTCAACCCAACTCTGAGCGTCTAGGAACTGAGACATCACCAGGGAGGAAATTCCGGCTCCTTGTTCTCTGTGGCCACGGGGTCAGTGCCATGGAAATCTGGAGGTCCCAGATCAGACCACCTTGAACATTGTTACATCACATCCCCAGCTAGACCAGGCTCAATTGGCTCAGTACAGAAAGCACTGTTTTTGTTGAATTTCACATTTTCTATGAAGTAGTTAACCTTTTTGAAATCACAAAGGAGATCACAGTAGGAAAATGAAGCCATATGCTGTCCAAGCTGGCTGCAGCATGCATAGCTGCAGTGTGCATAGCTTGTCCTTGTCAGAGAAGGTGGGCTCTGATTACACCACGTTCTTCCTTTACCTCTCTATCTAGGGGCTGTAATGGCTTCCTGGCATTGTCAATACCTGGATTTTGTCACTGTTTCTTTTTGACCCCTCAGTGTTCCCATCACTTGTGTAACAAATTCCCCATATTAAATTCTCTTCACCTGAAATGCCAAGTGTGGTTTCTCTTTTCTTGGAGATCCTGCATACTCTTCCAAATTTATTTCATATCCCCTCCCCTCTTTCAATAGGTTTCCGACTCTCTGGCATCCTTTACGTTCTAAGATGCCTGTTTCTTTCTTACCCCAGGGCCTTTGCACTTGCTTTCCCTCTGCATTAAGTACTCCCACCATGGCTTTTCCTCTGGGCAGCACCTTCTTATTCCCCAAATTCAGCTAAAATGTTACCTTCTCAGAGGCCTTGACTGATAATCTTATTAAAGGTACCCATTCATTCCACCCCCACTGCAAGTTACTCAACTTTCTATCACATCACTTTCTTTATTTCTTGCAAGTCATGTATCCCAACCTGTAATGATTTTATTTACTTGTTTGTAAGTTACTTATTATGCCCCCTCTACTAGAACATAGGTGTCGTATTCTCAACACTTAGCTCTGTGCCTGGCACAAGAGTACACATAGCATAAAAATTATCCTATATAATAAAAGCCCAGCAACCGAAATGGCAGAATGACCAGAATGACCAGAGACCAGAATGACTGAGGCCCCTCACCCCAACCGGCCCCACCCCCCAGCTGGGCCCCCACCCTGATTGGGGGTGTGGCCAGCCTGCAAATGCACGTGACCCCTTGCCATGGCTGACCCCACCCCCCAGTGGGAACCCCTACCCTGATCAGGGGCATGGTCAGCCTGCAAACTGCCCATGGCCCCTCACCCCAGCCATCCCCGCCCCCCAGCAGGGACCCCCACCCCGATCCAGGGCCCCCATCAGGGTAGACTGGCCAGCCCCCACCTGTGCACCGGGCCTCTGTCCTATATAATAAAAGGGTAATATGCAAATTGACCCTAATGGAGGAACAACCAGAACAACCGCTCCACCAGTCACTATGAGGCTCACTGACCACCTCTTGGACCCTTTCCTGGCCGGCAGGCTCCAATTGCCTAATGGTGAATGGGGATCTGGGGGTGGGTGGTGGGGGACACGGATGGCGCCAGGCCAAGGTCCCCGCCCCACCAGTTGCCCCCCACACAGAGGGCAACCCCCGGTGGGGCCAGGGCCGACGAGTGGGTGGGAATGGCCAACCTCTTGGTCCCTCCCCCTGGCCGGCAGGATCCGATCACCCGATGGTGAATGGGGAACTGGGGGTGGGTGGTGGCAGGGGTGGGGCCAGCTGCGGGCATCTGAGGAAGATGGCCCTGTTCGCAGGCCAGGCCTCGGGACCATACCCATGCATGAATTTCATGTGCCGGGCCTCTAGTTGAATGAATAACAGAACATTTTAAAACAGTTTGAACCAATGACAAAGTCAAAATGAGAGAAGTTTCAAAAGTGGTATATTTCTTTATCACTTTAGGAGATAAGTCTGGGCAAGAGGTCGTGTTAGAGTTTGTGGATCCTTCTACATGGAAAGGAAAGCATCCTCAGTGCCACCCTTTCTCCTGAGCGGCCCAGGCCTGTGCTTACATGGAAGGGAGGCATCACCCTGAGCTTAGCACATGGTTGTCTCTGGCCCAAGGTCCTGAGCAGCCGCTGGATGGCAGTGTGTACCCTCCTTCTGTCAGTTCTCCGAGGATTACAAGCTTCTAACTGCAAAACAAGGAAGTGATTTTGTCACTTGTTTGCTTGATCAAACCTATAACAGAAAAAAAATCCTTGGTGTCTGGCCTGTACTCCTCAGCCTGTCCAAGTTCACCTTCAACCTAGAGGGACAGTCTCAGTAAATGCACTTCCCTTTTTCTCTGCCTAGCCCCCCTCCCGCCCCTCCCCCAGGAGCTTGCATCCTTGCAGGCAAGGGGCTGTGCAGGGGGTGGGTGAAGGGGGGTGGAGTGGATGACAAAGTGTCTCAGCTTCCAGCTCTCCAGTGGACTAATTCCCAGGTGTGGCCCACATGGCTTCTCAAACAGCCTTGGTAGGACTGAACCCTGGAAGCCCATAGTGATGGCCTGCTCTTTAACACCTGGTTATCTTCTTTCTTCCCTGCCCTGTCTCACTTCCCTGCTCCCTTATTGTGCTTCCTGAGATGACCTCCCAAATAAACTCCTGCACCAGGAGAAAGAAGCAGGTCAATACCTGGTCCTCTAAAGTAGTGGTTTTTCTAGCGTGTGCGGGCCTGCAGCCGCAGGAGCAGTGAGAAATGTGATGCTCAGGCCCCACCACTGGGCTGGGAATGAGGGTTGGGGCTGGCTCAGTGTGGGTGCCCTAGCCAGCCCTCAAGGGCTTCAGAGGCTCACTGCCTTCTGAGAATTGTTCCTGTGAAGCCAGCCAGTCATGATTGGAGGTGTCCTTCACCAGCAGCTTCTTCTACTTCTAACCACTAGGGGGAGGGATCGGGTCTTGCTGATGCAGCAGAATTCCAGGACTTTACCAGTAAAGACAGATGCCCTTGTGCTTACCAATTTCTTCAACCAGTGATTCCTCTGGCTTTGGAACCAGAGGCAGAGGTGACACACGCCCGGACGGTGTGATGGTAGCTGCATCAGTGTCCTGCATGCCACTTGGTCACTTCACCATCCTGTGCACACTGTTCCCAGTGCTTCCACTCCCACGGCCAGCACAGCGTCTCTTTGCTTACCCCACTTGCATGGGTTGCCGGACAGCCCTCATCCAGGGATGGGTGGGTACAAGGTTTCCTGGGGCCACGGCCAGGATCAATGAGTCACTAGACTAACTCAGGGGACGCAGAAGAGTCATTATATTCAGAGTGACATTGCATTATAGTGCAGCGGTATGGATTGAAACCAACTTTGGGAAAAGGCATGCAAGGTGGATCGGGGGTGGGGGGGGCGGGGGCGGGGAGAGCTTCCAGTGTCCTGCCCCAGGGGTGCTGTGTGGACAGTGCTGAGTTCTCTCCATGACGATGGTGGTGACATGGGTGGAGCAGTTGCTAAGGGGGCTCACCTGAGCCACGGGGCCCCAGTGTTTAGTAGGGGTCAGTCATATAGACATGGCTGGCTAGCCACATGGCTGACGTTAGTCTCCAGCCTCCCAGAGGCCAAGCTGATACGGTGTGGCTCAGGTGCCCCACCATAAATCACATTCTCCCCTGGCCTTCCCCTTTTGTCCCAGCCCCTTTATCAATGGACTGTAGTGTGTCTCAACCTGGGAGACAGCGGGGAGCTCAGGAAGAACACAGGTGAGGGGCATGATGCCTGTCCTAGACTGTGGGCATGGGGTCATTTTCTCTTTGGGGCTACAATTAAACCACCTCATTCCAGGCTGTTAGAGACTCTGGGTTTCCACAACAAGGTGCCATTGGAGAGCTAGTGAAATGTCCGTGAAAGCTCCATGGGCTGGGGCTGGGGTTCGTCTCTGCTTGGAATATTCTCTTGTTCCCAGAGCAGGGAGTGAAGCCCTAGCATAGTAGGACCACAATACATCTTTGAGGACACTGTGAGCCTTGGTGTTTGACACAAGCAGCTACATACCTGGCTGATTGGCACACATAGGCACAGAAGGTACAGCTCGGTGCCAGTGGGGTCTGCATGAGCCACCCAGTAGCTAGGTGGGGATGGGATGGCACAGCCAGCTCTGAAGAAAGCTCACTTAGCCCTACTGGCTTGTTATCCTGCTGTCAGAGAGGATAAGAAGCTCACAAACTTTAAAAGTTTAGCATCCCCGATGACCATCCAGTCACCCTACCTGAAGAGCTGGAAGGCCGCGGAGAAGAGCTATGCGCAGACCAGTGTTAACACATTTTCTTACTTTTCCACCTGGTTTCCTATCAGATAGATCTGTGACACTAACATCTCAGCGAAAACCATAGAGCATGGTTAGCCAACACTGCTGCTGGGCTCTCTGGACTTCTAGGCAGTCAGTCCTGCCCCAGGTCAAAGGTAACCCTGCCATTTGCTTACACTGAGGTCTGCTTAATGTAAAGTATTGTCATTCAGGTCATCTGTGCCAGTAAAGTGACATGTATAAACGCAGGTGGAAAAGAAATCTGTTTAATGTAGTATGTTCTTATAGCTCCTCTCTGAACTAGCTGCAATGAGGCAGCATGGGCAGCAGAGGGCAGCAGAGGATGGTGTTTCTTGGTTTATTGCGGCCTGGCCATGGCTTCCCCCTACCCTACCCCCACCCCTTTCAGAGAAGCCTGCAGAGCTCAAGGCTGGGGGTGAGCCTCGCTCCTCCAACATGAGCCTTGAGTTGTAGAGTTTCTGGCGACTCCAGTTCAGGCTGGTGGAGAAGCTTGCTGTGTGCACAGCCTCTGACTCCAGCTCAGTGGCTCAGTGGAGTGAGTGACAGGTGTTCCACTTCCTCCATTCACGCGTCCAGGGAGTGGGGCAGCCCAACCAGGGGAGAAAGGCTTCCCTGTCCCTCCCACACCTGGGGAGTGAGCCTCAGGTCCTCAGGTAGCTACTTGATTTTGAAAATGAATAATCACATCTTCTGATTCCCTGACCCCTAGAGGCTCACCTGGAGCTCCGAGTCCTGCTACGCATGCATCTCAGGCATCGCTACCTGTCTGGTGGCTGAGTTGGGTTATATTAACCTTGTTTCTTCCTGGCCCTCATCAGTGTTGAGATGAGCCTGTGGAAGTAGAGAAAAGAGGGAGGCCAGGTGTAGTCCTTTGGAAAGAGGAGGGGTGCACAGCAGCCTAGCAAGAGAGTAAGAATTTGACAATCATTTTATTTTTCCCCCTTCCGTTTCATTGAGTTATAATTGACAAATAAAATTGCATATATTTAAAGTGTACAGCATGATGATTTGATATACATATACACTGTGAAATGATTAATCGAGTTAATTCATGCATCCATTTTCTCACATCTCACAGTTACCATTTTTTTTAGTGGAAATACAGCATTTCTCTTAGCAAATTTCTACTTTTAGCAACTTTAATGTACACAATAGTGTTGTTAACATATCCCTATACTGTACATTAGATCCCTAGAACTTTTAACTGAAAGTTTGTACCTTTTGACCAATATCACCCCATTTCCCAACCTGCTAGCTCCTGGGGATCACCTTTCCACTCTGTTTATATGAGGCTGGCTTCCCCAAGCCCCTTATTAGATTCCACATGAGTGAGATCCTACAGCGTTTGTCTTTCTCTGCCTGGATTATTTCACTCAGTGTAATTTCTCCAGGTTCATCCACACTATTGCAAATGGCAGTGTTTCCTTCTTTTGTATGCCTGAATAATATTCCACCATGTAAATGTCCCACATTTTCTTTATCCATTCACCTGGACACCGAGACTGTCCCTTTATATTGGGTGTTGTGAATAGAGCCTTTATTGACTTTTGTTTCTAAAGATGCCTCTGCCTTTGGCTCTGGGTATGAACATTCCTAAATGATCCCCAGAGTGACGGGAGGGCCAGCAGCATGCTGGTTCCTTACAGCACCTCCAACTAACCCAGCCATTTTCTTCTCCATTCCAGACTTCATCCATGCTGTTGTCCCTTCCCCAGTCTGTCAGCCTTCCTCTCTACCTGGAAGGAGGGACTGCCTCCATGACCCTTATACTTGCTGAGCCTCCACCTGAGGCTTTCTTATCCTCCCTGGCCCTCCCAGGTACCAAGGCCACCCTGTGCCCAGGCTGCGAGAAGACATGCCAGAAGCTCATTGGCTCAGAGTAAAGTCAGTGTTGAGGCTGGTCTTGGTGCCCAGGAAGTGGTGGACATATCTGGTTCCCTGGGTTGAATGCTCTGTCCTGCACCCCAGGTCCCTCCTAACCCTGCTCTTGCATGGGGTACCAGCCATCACTGGCTCCTTCTGCCCAGGCTATGTCTCTGGATGCCTGGACCCAGGAGCTGTTCTGCTTCCCCAGGTTGTCATTTACAGAACTGAAGTGGCTGCCAGCCATTCATAGGGAGCTCCAAGCATTCCTTGGTCCAACGCCAGCTCAACACAGGTCAGATTTGAGGGTGGGCCACCGATCCAAGGAGAAGGGTGCCAGTGGAGCTGAGTGGGTATTCTACCCCAGTCACCCTGCAGTTTCAACCCAGAAGAAACTGCACTCGAGGCTGCACAACGAGTTTCTGTCCCTGACAGCAACAGTGGTCTCTCCTTTTTGTGCAAAATAATTCTGAATTCATCTCTGGGATGCCCTGTCTTCTGTCATTGAAGCAAATTAATTCTTGAGTTGAATAATTCAGTTTAACTTTCCATCTTTGATCCTCTTATGCCACCATCTTTTCCCAAGGCTTTTCCACCTAAGCTCTCCTGAGATGGAACTCTGCAGGTTCTATGTCATCATAGCAGCTCCAGGATTGTCTTGGCTCCTCCAATAAATCCTGAACTGTCTGATGCTCACTCCCTCCAGAACAGCGGGGAACATCAATGCTGGGTCCAGAGTGCACCTGAAATACAGAGCCATTGACATGCTTACAGATATAAAGCTCCTCCTCACATCTCTCCTTACTTAGCTCAAATCTCTTGGTCAATCACTATAAGCATTGTCTTACTCTTCTAACTTGACAAACCACAGCCCTGGTTAAATCTCTGCCTATTCTATGCTGGTCTCTTTCAAAGATAAACATGACTGTAGAAAAACACCTGCCATGATGACAGGTCTGTCTTTAAATTTAGGTCCATGAACCCCTGTGGCCTGGCAATCATATTGTATGTCTCTATTTCAATCTCTTTTAAATGGCCATATCACAGCTTCTCTGTCATCAAATCCCCAATATTCCACCCTACCTTCTCTCTTAGCTTCTAAGTTTATTGGAAAAAATTAAGCAACCAAAGAAGTTCCTGCTACCTTTATTGATTCACCTCCCCCTGTACTCTCACCTCTACCTTCTTGCCTTTTTCAGAGATGGACACCACACTCCTGTCTACTGCATTTTATTATTCACCTGTGCCACGTTCTCAGGGTTGTCATTTAGGACTTTGCTGTAGTGATTCAACCTTCTCTCTCCTATATCATCAAGTGTGTGCTTTCCATTATATCTTTCCCATCACTCAACAAGCATTTTATTGTTTCTCTCATTTTAAACTGACTTGTGACCCTGCTTCCTCCCCAGCTTCTGCGTCGTTTTCTTGCTTCCCATTTGAAGCAAAACTCTTTGAAAGACCTCACTTACTGTCACTAATTCATCTCTTCCCACTTACTCCTGATCTCACGCTAATAAGGATTTAGTCATCAACACCCACTTAAAACTTATCAAGGTCACTGTGACCTCCATGTTGCTAAAGCCAAAACTCAATTCTCAGTTCTTATCTTACTTGCCCCATCAGCAACATTTGCCTTAACTCAGTAATACCTTCTCCTTGAAACACTTTCTCACATGGCTTCTAGGAGACCACGTGTACCTGCTTTTCCTTCCCAGTCACCTTTACTGGTTCTCCTTTTGTTCATGACCCTGTCATTTGAAATGCCTCAGATTCAGTCCTTCATCCTCATCTTTACTGATACCCTCTCATTTGATGATCCCACCTTGTCTTGTGGTTTTAAATACAGCCCATATGCTGTGACATCCCCATTGCCTCATTTATATCTTTAAGCCAAACTTCCCCCCACCCCCAAAAACTCCAGACTCATATATTTAATCGCCTACCCAATATTTCCACTTAGACTTCTAAAGTATATCTCCAGCTCATTGTGACTGAAGCAGAATGCTTGGTGTTCCCCCACCCCGCCCCATCTGAACCCATTCCATCTGCCATATTCCCCATCCTGGTTAATAACTCAGGCCAGATCTTATCCTCAGTTCTGCTTTTTCTCTCACATCCCACGTTTAATGTGTCATAAACCCTAGAGGCTCTATTTCAGAATACATCCAGAAGCTGACCAGTTCTTACTATCTGTTCTGCTACTATGCTGGTCCAAACACCATCATCTAGTGTCTTCTTCTCATTAGTTTCCTTGCCTCCATCTCTATTTCCTCATAATCTATTCTCGACATTATAGCTAGAGTAAATAATTATTTCCTAAAACTTAAGTCACCAGCATCACTTCTTTGCTAACAACCTTTAATTCCTCCATATGATTTAGAATAAAAGATAAGTCCTTGCCACGGTTGCAGGACCACTGTTCTGGGTTCTGTTACATCTTGAGTAACAGCAGCTCCTATGACTCTCGTTTGCTCATTGTGTTGTGGCTTCACTGGCCTCTGTATTCTCTGAAACATGCAGTCATCTCCCTGCTTAAGGCCTTTGCATGAGCTGGTCCCTCTTTCCAGAACACTCCTACCCTATATATTAGCCTGGCTCATGCCTTCACTATTATCAAGTCTTTGTTCAAATGTCACCTTCTAATTGAGGTGAATTCACCCCTTCGTTTAATTTTGCAACTATGCTGCCCCTTTTACCCTGACCCAAATCTTCTCTGCTCTTTACCATTTTCTAGATAATTCACTTGCTCATTATGTCTCTTTTGCTTGTCTCTAAATGCTAAAATATAAGCTGAATGAAGGCCAGTACCTGGTTTTGTTCACTGATGTCTCCAAGGACCTACTACAGTGTCAGCACATGTAAATACTTGATAAATATCTGTTAAATAGATATTGATTGAATTTCCTAATTTCCTTTCCAATATTTTGTGGATTTCCCCCCTCATCTTTCATAGAATTTTCCACTCTTCATTTTAATCTGATTTGACCTGAACAAAAGTATTACAATGAAGAGGAAGATAATGCCATTTTAATGGCTTTGGGTCATGGACACTTTCATCTTTTAGATCATCATGCCAACGAGACTGGGTTTAAGACCTAATTGATGACAAGCTCCCTCCTTCCCTGAACCAAGATGTCACCAATGCCACCTTCCTAGGGTGGCAAGAGTTTGTACTTCTGTTCCCATAAGGTGACCTGTATACACTGATTGTCCAGCCCTCTCTCCTCCTTTTGAACAGCAGAACAGGTTTGGCCAGTCTCTTCCACACCATGACCCTGTGACAGCCACTTCATTGAACAACAATATGATTACCTCTAGGTGTTAGGTTTATTGGTTCAGTCTCCTCCCTCTCTCTACGTTCCACTTGATTATTAATGGAAATGGGTTGTGTTTCTAGGTCTGGGCCATATATGACTCTCTGAATGTTTAGTACAGATGGCTCAGCACTAAACCGCTCAGCTTTGTGGCTCACAGGTGAGACCATCTGCTTCACCAGGACCCACTGATGCACTATATGCATCTGTACCTGCCCCACGAAGCTCTGAGCAACCTTGAGACAAGATTCTTGGAGGCATTTTTGTGGCTCCTACCCTAGCAGTTATGTGAAGTGACACTATCACATAATGAACTTTTAGTGGTCAATTTAGCAGCTATAGTGTCATCAATGTTTTAATATAAAGTATACATAATTATGAAAACAATGCCCTGCCATTGTGCTAACAAGACCTCTCTTCTTGTTCTTGCTGGATTTCAATCTTATGAGTTAGAATGAAGAGTAGAAAAATGAAGAGTGGAAAATTCTATGAAAGATGAGGGGGGAAATCCACAAATGATTGGAAAGGGAATTAGG
This sequence comes from Cnephaeus nilssonii, assembly GCF_951640355.1. Taxonomy (NCBI): domain Eukaryota; kingdom Metazoa; phylum Chordata; class Mammalia; order Chiroptera; family Vespertilionidae; genus Cnephaeus; species Cnephaeus nilssonii. The sequence goes on along the minus strand of NC_137082.1, from coordinate 14,170,352 downwards.
AAATTCAATCTTATGGGTGCAGTCTGTTGTCTCATTGGTAGGAGGAACTCAGAGCTATACCAAACTTCAATAGCCATGTAACTTACCCATGCACAGGGCATCTCCAGGAGGCTTGGAGGTCAGTGGTATTTTAAGTATTTCCTCTCTGTGGTGAAGACTGAACCACGAAGTGTCCAGGCAAAGACAAAGTAAGCGCAGCTGCAGGAAGATGCTCGGTGTGCTCTGCCTCTGTGCAGGGTGCAGTGGGAAAGCGAGACCCCTGCTCCCTGCAGGCACCTCTGAGAGGTACATTAGTTCATGTGTGTGTGTGACTGTGTATTTGCATGTGTGTTTGTGTGTGCATATGCATGTGTGTATTCAGGTATTTGAAGAGAGCAAAGGGATAATTACACTCATAGAGCTGGGCATAGACCCCCGCTTTTTGGGAGAGACCACTGCTTGAGACAGTGTGGTAGGGTAGGGTTGGGAGTGCTGGCACTAGCAGCTGCTTTTAATAATGCCGCTCACCTCCGATGATTAATATGCTTGTCAAAGTAAAAGAGAGATGGAAATGACCCCGCAGTGCAGGGAGTGAGACGGGTTGGCCATGGCATCTAGCCCCAGATTAATCGCTAGCATTCTCATCTCCTGTGTCGGGTTCCAGATACAATGGAATGATAATGGAAAAGTATACAGATCCGTCTGTCTTGTTCTTTCTATTCCCAGCCAGGCTCAGAGCCAGCTGCGCTCAGCTGGCATTCATTCCCAAGGGGGTTGGAGTCTGGTTTCTGTCACATTCTCCAAAGGCCTCAGCAGTTTGCAGCTGAGCAGAGGAGCTTTGCTGGCTCTATCAAGAAAGGCACCAGACCAAAGCAGTTTCCCACCTTGAAGCCAGCCGGTGGGGACATCAGCAGCACCATTTGGCTTTACCTTGGAACACAGCAAGGTGACAGGTGGGGGAATGGGTGCTGCCAGTGTGCTCCAGGTGGGCAGGACCCATCCTCCTTCCCAAGCCATACAGTCTCTGATGGGTTCTCTGCTCAAAGCCCTTCCAGAGAATAGAGAGTCCCTCAAAGTCTCTGCTGGGTGTACTGATCAGACTCCCGCACCCCCCTTCCCCCCCCCTCCTCCCGCCACCCAGCACTGCTGCATGGCCCCTCCAGCAGTCAAAAACTGGAGCTCACTTCCCAGGCTGGTGGTGAAACAATAGGATCATTTTTTTTTCTCTGGGCTGGTGCAGTCCGAGTCTCCCAGATGGACCAAATCCCCACTGATTGCCACCGCCCCATGCTCCTATGAGGGCTCCCCTCCCTGTCTCTGCTGCTCTAGAATGGGGATCCCTCTGTGAGGCTGAGACCCCACACTTCCCGGGAAGAGGGCTCCGCCAAGACAATATCCCTCCAGCTTTCCAGCTGCCACACCTGTGCGAGGGGGCTTACCCTCTCCTCTCTCCTTCTGTCTTCCTCCATGCTCCTGTGTATAAAATTTCAGATCAACTGCACTTCCACTAGGTTTTCAAGTCGATTGCTCTGCAATTTAGCTGCAGTGGGTCTGGGGCTGGGAGCAAGTGGATGGAGTTTCCAGCCATCTTGGAATCATCTGGTCTGTCGCTTCTTTTCTTGTAACATCTTTGTTTGGTTTTGACATTAGGGTAACGGTGGCCTCACAGAATGAGTAAGAACTATTCCTTCTGATTTTATCTTCTGAAAAGAAAACAGTAAAGAATTCTTCCTCAAATGTTTGTTAGAATTCACCAGTGATCCCATGAGGCCTGATGTTCCTGCTAAAGATGCATCCCCTGCATTTAATCACGAGAGAACATTAGACTAAGACAAATTAAGGAATATTCTGTAGCCCGGACTCTTCAAAATGTCAGTCATAAAAGTCAAGGAGAGAACAAGGGACTCTTCTAGCTTGTAGGCAACGAAAGATACATGCTGACTAAATACAACGTGTGATTCTGAACTAAAACCCGTATCTAGAAAAGACATTAGTGGGATAATTGATGAAGCCTAAATGGAGTCTGAGGGCTAGATGGGGTAAGGAATCCATGTTACTTTCCTGATTGTGAGGTTTTTATTGTGGTTGAGCAGGAGAATGTCCTTGTTTGAAGGAAAGGCACATTTCCATATTCTGAGTGATGGGGCAACATGCCAGCAACTTACTCTTAAATGCTTTCAGGGGTAAAACAAGTTCTTTGTACAGTACTTGGAAGTTTGAAATGTCTTCAAAATAGAATGTTTAATGTCCCAATTAGAATGGAAAATTATATTAATACCCCACTTATGAATAAAGGAATTCCTCTAAAAACCCCACTCTATACTTGTTAATGTAGTAAACACAAATTCATTCTCATAGTCATATATTTTCCTCCGGAGGAAAATATTCTCCAAAACATCACAGAGGACACAGTCCTGGGCCCGAGCTTAGTAATGGCAAAGCTTTCCTAAGCAGAGGAAGAAGCAAACACTAACCCCAAGTTTAGAACTGGAATGCACGTCAAGGAGAAGATGAAAAAGGTTGCATTGCTCAAGGAAGACCTCACTTCAGTCTAAATGCAGAGCCCCTGATTCTTTCTGAAACTTTACAAACTAAATTACTCTCATTGTATTTCCATATTTAGCCTACAAAATGGAAACCAAAAAAAGGCATTTTACATAGTACCAAGCTATCTGCCAACCATCACAGCCAAAACCAATATAGGTTCTCAAGATTATGGGGACAAAAGTAGGGGGTCAGACAGTCATCAAGGGTTCCTGGGGCCTTAGCTAAAGGAAAAGGGAAGGGATTCTAAAAAAAAACATGGACCTTGAAATGAAGATAACCTAGAATAACAGAAATACTAAAACCCAGACACAATTAAACAGACTAAAGAATGAGAAGAATATAAAGGAATAAATAAAAATGTGCATTTCTGTGGAACTACTAGAAAACTACTCAATTCTTGTATAAATATGACTGATTTAGAAAAATAATTATGGAGAACATAAAAGATGTAAATACCTTTTGTAAGCTTTTCAGGAGAAAGGAAGTAGCCTTAAGACTACTAGAATCTCTTGGCTTTAAGGCCATAAGGAGTTTCAGTTCTTCGAGAGGGTGTTGGGCCGCTATGCTTGCACTCCTCCTATCTGCCTCCAGGACTTCTGGCTCTTTGCTCTCTTACCTCATCCAACACTCTCCCTTCTCACTGACTTTCCCATGTCCAATAGACCATTTTTAGGCTTCATGAATGAGAAGCTTGAAGGTCAGATGCACATTCCTTAATTTGATATAATCAAAGACACACCCTCCCCAACTCTAAAATATTTGACACAGTCTACAGGCTATGCTCTGTTGATTCTGGAAACTATACCAAACATAGTTTTAAGACATTTCTTCTCTATCTAGGGTCACTATTTGGTTTCTTCATATTTTACCCTGAAGCTGTTGGACTGATTTCTAAGCTCTGTAACCTTGGCTGGGATGATTCATATCTCAAGTATTTTTTTTCTTTTTATACATTTCTTAAGTTACATTCTTCAAGGAATGTGTCCATATCCTCTAACTTGTGAAATTTATTGGCATAACATTGCCCATAATATTGCCTGATGATTCTTTTGCTGTTGCAGAATCTACATCGTTGCTCCCTTTTCCATTCCTGATGTTGGAAATTAGAGTTGCTCTGTTTCTCTTGATCGGTCCAGCTAAGGATTTATCCTGCACATTTGAAATCCATGCTTCGCTCAGATCCTCTCTAACCTTTCTTCTTATCCCGACACAAAAGCTGGTCAGCAACTGGTGACTTTACAGGACTGGGTGAGGTCAGGGTTAGATGAGGAGGTGAAGGTGCAGGCGAGGTCAGAGGCAGGGTCTGTGGAAGGTAGGAAGATTGGTGGGGAGACTGATAAGGAAGGAGTTCGGTGACTCAGAGGCTGGGTGGGTGCAGAACAGAAGTGCAAAGTAGCCAGGGCTACCCACCCTTCCTCTGTTATTAAAGTGATACTTCCTGGTAATGTATTGTTAAAGGACCATTTCCCAGTACATTCTGCTGAGGCCTGAGGAACTGACCACTTGTGCTTTACATTAAACTCACAGGAACCTTAAGAATGTTCAACTATATATAGTGTGTGTGTCTCCTTATAATATGGAAAGGAAGGAAGAGACACAGGACTTAAAACTCCAGAGAGGGAGAAAGGGCTCCATTTAGAAACCTCTGTTTATGTAAGTCATAGTCACCTCTGGTATGTTTGACTAATGGGTAATTCTTAGTTTTCAATTTCCCACAGTGGCATAAATTATTAATTATTTAATAAGAACAACTTACATTTTATTACTATGTATGCTGCAGTTTGGTGAACTAGAAAGTGCTCCAAACAGCAAATTCTATTAAAATGAGTTGTCAATAACAAAAATAAATAAAATTATAAAAAATGTAAGACCAAGCTGAAGACCAATAAAAGGTAAAATGTAAAAGCTTAACTTCTTTGTATATAGTATCAAGAACCTCCTTTTGGCCTTAGATTGGACCCTGAATAGAACCTGGTCAATTACTCTCAGGCACAAGCAGCGATTTTTAAGAGTTCACTCTTGTTTTTAATTGTCACCTGCTCACTTGTTTTATGTGGTACAATTCGGAGTTGTTAGCAGACATTCTACAGAGATACACAGTGGAACACAGACAATTTGTTTTGCCTTCAGCAAAATCCTGAGTAGAGAAAAGAGCCAAGTGGAAAGTTTGCCTAATGTGATTCTCAAAACTCTCAAGCTCCTCCAGGTCAGCAATGTGGAAGTGGAGGATGGGCCATCCTCTTCTAGCCCCCGTGTTCTCCACTTGGCCAGTTGCTTTTTAAGAATCATGTGCTCCTGGTCTTTGAATGGGAGCCTGGTCTGTCTCATACTTTGTAAGACAAGATCTTCAAAGTGGAGACAAGCCTGAAAGAGACTTGTATTCAGATCTGATCTGACGCATTCACATTTAACACGCACCCAGAGCGCATGACACCATCACTTAGGACATTTCACCGAGTGTGGTGGTTCTTAGTCCTTTTAAGGCTCTGGACCCCTTTGTGCATTAATGGCGCCCTGGGCCCTTGCTCGATAAGCAGACACACCCAGACACACAACGCTCAGGTTGCTCTCCCATGCATTGAGCCCAAGGGTGGGTCCTGGTTCAGAGCATCTGCTTCCAGGAACATGCTTCTAGTGGTTTCCTCAAATAGGGTCTGAGGAGGATTTGGGAGGTGCTCCTGGGTGCTGCTAATTCACTGTTCTGTGTGCCTATGTTCAGGGTAAAGTCCGTTTTACGACATTTTACTCCAGGCCCTTTCAGAGCCTCCCATATATTCACATTTAAGGGGGATCTTATCTCTGTTATTTGCCAAACACCTTTCCTCTGGTCAGGGAGCAGATTCTATGCACATCTCCCATGAGGGTCTGTCGCTTCCTGGCTCAGAGCAGACGCCATGAAAACATCTTCATCTGGAAAAAACATAGTGCAGACATGCCCAGGGGAGTGGGAGCTATGGGGCTAGCAAGCTAATAATATCCTGCTACCTTCTGTTCAAGGACAAGGGAAGCCAGGGTGGAGACTGATGAGCCAAGGCCAATGGATAACAATTCTGGGGCAGGCCCTGGGAGGAAGACGGCCCCAGGGCGCCGGGAGGATGCTCCTGCCAGGCTCCAGGAGCACACTGAGGCAAGGGGCGCGGCTCTGTTTGTTCCTGGCCCCGTGGGTGATCAGATGTGCTAGAGGGACAGGCAGTTCCAGGATTTCACATACCCACCTCACAACTCACAACACCATGAGGCAAAATCAGGCTTCGTTTTAAAATCAAATTTTATTTAACGTTTTTATTTTTTCACTTGGGACTTCCCTAAAGCCAGGTTCTTTTAAAAGTATAATTTTTAATTATGGAATTTTCTCTACAAACACAAAATAAACCCCTCATACCCATTGCCAATGTGGTCCCGACCTGTGCCCTCTGTACCAATCTCTCCTCCCAGACCCCACTTGGTTATTTTGAAGCAAAGCCCAAAAATCATGTCATGTCAACCTTCAGCATGAATTCTGACAGATAAGGGCATAAGCAATACAGCCTGTGATACCATTAGCATATGTAAAATACAATAATTACTTAACATTCCATAGTATCAAGTCACTTTGCCATTTCCTGATTGCTTCATAAATGCCTTTTTACAGATATGTTATTTAAAACAGGATCTAAATAAGTTCTGCAATTACATGCAACTAAATAGTTCCCAAGTTTCTAGTTGTTGTATTTTTTTTAAAACTGAGGTTTAAAATGCATGCAGTCAAATACACAGACTTTAATTGCATGACTTAAGGAATGCCTATGTGCACCTCTAGAGTTACATCACCCCTGCCCAGGTCAGGATGTGGAGCAGTGCCAGCTCCCCTCTCTCCTGCCTCTGCCCATCAGTCAGAAGGAACCTCTGGTCTGCCTTCTCTGAATGCAGGCTCATTTTTCTGTTCTTGGACTTCACATAAACAGAATCATCCACATATTATGTGCTCTTTTGTGTCTGGCTAGTTTTGCTCGATGCCAGGTCTGTGAGATTCACCTTGTTGTTTTTGTTGTTTTGTTTTGTTTTGTTTTGTGTGCCTGTACTATTCCATGGGTGGATGTTCAGATTTATTTTTACATCTATATTGATTTGGATTATTTCTACACGTTAGCTATTATTAATAGTGCTGCTATGAATATCCTTGTCCATGTTTTTTTATTTGTTTGGTTGGGTTTTTTTTTTGTTTGTTTGTTTGTTTTTAATATAACCACTCCTCTATGAAATGTCTGGATAGTAAGGTTGGTGTAGTTTAACTTTTGAAAATACTTCCATAAAATTTTCCATATTGTGTGAATTCCAATTGACCCACATCCTTATCAACACTTCGTATTTATTTAATTTTAACCCATTTTTTATGTGTAATGGTATCTCATTATGGCTTTAATTTACATTTTCCAGGTGGCTGATGATTTTGAGCATCTTTACATTTTCCTGGTGACCAATGATATTAAGCAACATTATTAGCTATTTAGATATATTAGTTTGTGAAGTACCTTTTCAGATCTTTTACTTATTTTAGAAAGTTAGGGTGTTTGTTTCTGAAGAATTTCTATATGTATATCTTTTTTTTTTTCTCCCAAACTGTCATGAGAAAAACAATTCATCCACAATAAAGTAGAATGGAGTAGGTTAGGAATAAACAGTCTAGTCTAAGAGTGAAAAACAGAGATTAAACACAGTGAAAATGCTAAAAATTTTAGAGGATTTAGTAAAGATGGGATTAAGCAATGGGTCCCTTATTGCTTTACAAAGGAAAGGCATTCCTTGGGGGAAAAATGAACACAGAAATAATAAAACAAAATGACTTAGTGACTTACATGAATGGTAGAGAAATTGATGATTAGTAGAAAGATACTAAATCAATGGGAAATAATGGGCAGGAAATAAAAAGAGTAAAATTTGAAGAGGAATGCCATGGCTTCTATGTAAAACTGTTTCCTAAAAAATACTACATATTCTTTCTATGCCTTAATGGGGCTCTTCAATATGTGGCACAAAACAGTGTCAGTTTATCCAGGGGTTGCTATATATTTAGAGAAGTCCTCATGATTCCCTACAATGATGGCTTTTTTTGTGTATAAATTGCAAGTGATTGAATCCTTGAGTTTACTGCCTTATCAGCCCAACCAGCCCACTCCCATGCATTCTGTACTCTGCCCTTGCCTCCTTTGAGGCTGACAGCCTGGCTGAGGGCTGGTCCTGCTGGGTGTGGAACTTCCTGTCCTGGGAGCCTTGCCTTTCCTGAAGGAAAAGTGAGGCTGTCCCCAGGGGAAGGAAGAGGCTGTCAGAGTGAGTGACTTGCCAACTCCCAGGGACATCCACGTGGGAGACCCAGCTTGGGAGCCTCCCGGAAGGCTTCTGCTGGGTGGGTCCACCATGATATTGCAGCCACAGCTGTCACACGGGAGTGCCAGCCACAACTCGGTCCTGTCTCCAGGAACCATTTCTCAGGCCTGGCTAAGTGGGGGGCTTATGAGTTGCTCAGGGCTGCCTGGGGGCTTGGCTATGCCACTCAAAAAGCACCTGCCCCCACCTTGCCTAAGGTGGGCTCTTGGGAGCTGTTTGCAGAGTGTGCAGGGAAGACAAGTGGTTAATAAAGGAGAAAGGGTTTAGGTCTTGAAAAGAAAGTTGCTAGAATAGGGAGAGAGTCCAGAGTGGTGTGCCATAAGCATCAATCCTTGCACCAGGGCGGGACTGGCTTGGGGGTGAGAGTTTGCGGGGGGGTGGGGGGGTGGGGGGGGAAGGAGAAGGGGTTGGCTCAGGGCTGCTTCAGTGAGATTTGCTGGAATGGAATACAGAGGTGCTGGGCAGAGGCTGGCCTCTAGGACCAGATAGACTTTTTGCTGGTCCACCTGACCCTCAGCTGTTGAACCTCCCTTCAGCTCAGCCTCCATTAGTGATATACTCATAAGCCCAGTCAATGCAGGGTGACTGTTGGTAGCACATACACATGTGTCTGGCTCAGAGAAGGTGCTTGGTACATAGGAGACTCTGTTGATCACCCAGTCAATCAAGCGGCAGCTGGAATAGGATTCACAGTTCCTTCCCTATGGTGGGTTTTTGTTATAGGGAAGCCTCACTTACAGGCCTGACATCCCCCTGAAATAGGTCATGCCCAGCTACTGAGAGCACACTCACCCACCATTCTTTTCAGCTGGCCAGATGCATCAGGGGCGAGGCCAGGGCTGGTAGGTTAGTTCTGCAGCTGGGTGCTGGTCTGGCAAAGGCACTGGAACGAAATGAACCTGTCTGGGGTTTCATGTTGTTAACAAAGGCAAGTAGATAAACAACTAATGGTTAAAACTGAAGAGTCACTTTATCTTTTTAAAATTGGTTTTAAAAAATTCTGTCAATTCAGGAGGCAATGAAACTGCCATTGATTTAGTAATTTTTTCTAAATGTTGTTTCTTTAGGGCTATCCTCGTGAATGTAATTTCACCTTATTCTTTACTCCAAAAAATATGTAAGAAAACTGTCCAAAAAATCCCCCAACACTGTCCAGAACCTTCCATTGCTTACATGAATTTATACAGCAACCATGTGTGTAGTTCATTGATCATCATTGTTCTATTTCACAAATCTTTGTTGAGGACCCCATGGCCAGGGCTTGCCACAATGGAGTCAGGATGCACAGGTCTCTAAAAATAAGGAGCCTAAGTTCCTGTGAGGGGGAATATCACTGAGGAAGTCATCACTTTAGGGTGCAGTGTGCTCTTGGGGGTTCCCGGCAACATTTACAGTGAAAATCTGGAAATACTCCATGCTCAACGGTAGGAAAGTGCTGAGTGACCCTGAGACACATGGGGTGACAGACTCTTCAGTAAGAGAATATATACGCTTTCTACGTGTATATAGGCACCTTGGAAAAATGTTTTATTTTTTATACTGTATATGTTGTTCTGAAACCTAACCTTTATGTAGCTAGAGATACAGGCAGAGGTAAAGGTAAACACAGAAAAGTCTGGAAGGGAATGCTCACTCTGGATTAGGGAGGATGGTTGTGATTAGGTTGGTTTCAAACAGGAATGATCTGTGTCAAATATTTAAAGGTTTACATAGAGAACTTAGGCATTTATTATTTGTATAACTAAAAATTGATTTTAATTAGATATTTCCATTTTGGGAAAACAAACCATATGGATGCCTCTGAATGAGTGAAAGTATCATGTGTGGGTGGTAACATAGCAATCACAGCTACCAAAGAGGGAAAAGGAAGGGGAAAGAGAACAGATGTTCTTTTTTTTTTTTTCGGAGAGACTCCTGTGTGGACAGGACATGGTTTAATTACATTTGTGTCACTGCTTTGTTACTCCCTTAAAGCTTACATTCTTCTAGAGACTATTTGGATTTTAGAGTTTCCATTAACCATGTTGATAACAGGTGCATTCTGTAAGTAAAAACAAAACAACACACCACCCTCACGATCTTGTTTTATCAGTGCAGTGAGGTGAGGGCTCTATCTTTCATCAGCAACAAAATGCCAATCATCATTTTTTAAATTAAATTTATTAGAGTAACATTAGTTAATAACATTATATATATTTCAGGCATACAATTTTACAATATGACATTTGTTACTCTATTTAACCCCCTTTACCCTTTGTCGTCCTCCTCCTATCCCTGTTCTCCTCAGGTAATCATCTGTTGTCTGCATCTATGAGTTTGCTTGCTTGATTGTTTGGGTTGTTCATTTGTTGCTTCTTGGTTTATAATCCACATATGAGTGAGATTATATGGTTCTTGTCCTTTTCCATTTGGCATTTCACCTAGCATAATACTCTCAAGATCCAGCTACATTGTCACAAATGTTATCTTTTCTATGACTAAGTATATTCCATTTATTCCATCATCTATTAAAGGACACTTAGGTTGTTTGCATGTTTTGGCTATTTAGAACAGTGTTACAATGAACATAGGGGTACAAATACCTTTACAAATATATGTTTTCAAATATTTCTGGTAGATACCTAGAAGAAAGGTTGCTGGGTCATATGTTGGCTCTCTTCAAAATGGCTATCCTATATAATAAAGAGCTACTATGCTAATTAGACCAAATGGCAGAACAACCTTCTGAAACGACCAGTGGGTCGGGCGGGGCCTCGAGGCAGCCAGGGCTTCTTCGATGGCCAAGGTGGCAGCTGGGGCTGCTGGAAGGGCTGAACTGTTTGCACAAATTTCATGTATCGGGCCTCTAGTTAACAATAATACAAGAAATAAAAAGAGGATGTGAAAAATGAATCCTCATACAGTGCCAGTAGAAATGTAAATTAGTACAGTCACTATGAAAAAAAGTATGGAGATTCCACAATCACCTTTTTAAATTTTTATAAAATATACATAATACAAAACTGATCATGCTAACCACTTTAAGTGCACAGTTCCATGGCATTAAGTACATTCATATTAGTGTGCAACCATCACAACCAACCAGCCCCAGAACTTTCCTCATTTTCTAAAACTGAAACTCTACTAGTATATCCATCCTATCTAATAAAGAGGGAATATGCTAATTGACCCTCACGCTGTCGCAAAGGTGGTGGCGCCCACAGCCAATAAGGAGGGAATATGCTAATTGGTTGCCACACCCTCAAATATGGCAGTGCCCACAGCCACAAGATGGCAGCGTCCAGTCCCCTCAGCCCCGCCAGGGCGGCAGATGCACACCTGCCTCTGGAGTCCCCCAGTCCCCTCAGCCCCCAGCAACCCAGGACTGGCCCGAGGTGCAGGCAAGCCTTAGATGGTGGCTGCCCAGCTGCCCAGGGCCACCTGAGGCTCAGGTAACCAGGGCCAGCCCAGGCTTGTGCTGCTGGCAGTGGCAGTAGCAGAGGTGTGATGGGGGGGTCACTTTCCCCTGATAGCCAGGTCACCTCCTGCCCCTGAGGACTCCTGGACTGTAAGAGGGGACAGGCTGGGCTAAGGGATCCCCCCTCCAGTGCATGAATTTTCATGCACTGGGCCTCTAGTCCTACATAATAAAAAGGCAATATGCAAATTGCATCACTCCGCTATGCCCACGATTGGGCCAGCTGGAGGCGCGGGGGGCGGGACTCAGGGTGGCCGATTGGCTGGCAGTAGGAGCGGGGGGCGGGGACTCGCGAGTCCCTGTTCCCCGCTCCTCCCGCAGGCCTAAATGGCTGGCGCTGCGGAAGGACCCATGGGGCCGGCGGAAGACGCCGGTGGCCGATTGCGTGGCTGCCGGCACCAGTTTTCCACCAGCACCAGTTTTCCTCTGCCCACCAGCCCCCATCGGAGCGCCTCCTGAGTCCCGCCCTCAGCCTTCAGGAGGCGCTCCGATCAGCGGGTGGCCAGACGAAAACTGGTGCTGGCGGAAAAATGGTGCTGGCAGCCAGGTGAAGGAAAGTCTATTGCACGAAACTTCGTGCAACGGGCTTCTAGTTAAATAATAACTCTCCATTTTTCTCCACTCACAGCCCCTTGAAACCACCATTCTATTGTCTGTCTCTATGAACTTTGTTCCTGTAAGTATCTCATATTAGTGAAATCATACAGCATTTTTTCTTACCAATTACTTTTGACTAATGTAAAATTTCAGAATTTCACATATTTTTATGTTATTTCTAAATAATAAATAATTCCTTATTTATATATGTACACACAACATATTGGCATTGAAATAAACCTAAAAAATTAGTTTCTCAAAAATAAAGATTGTGTACCAATTGTGAGAGAAGAAATAAATCTATCTTTATTCACAGATGTCATGATTGTTTATGTAATAAATCCAAAAGAAACAACAACAACAATCAAAGGTCCTGGAAATAATAAGTGTTTAAAACAAGAATGCAAGATACAAGGTTAATATACCAAAGTTAATCATTTACCTATATGCCAGCAATAAACAAGTGCAACTTAAAATTAAGAACACATTACCATTTACATTAGTACCTATCAAAATGAAATAGTTAGGTATAATCTAATAAGATATGTAAAGTATCTATATGGGAAAATTTACAAAACTGATGAAAGAAATCAAAGAACTCAATTAATATAGAGATGTTGCATATCCGTGGATAGGAAGAATAAATATTGCCAATATTATCTGTTCTTTCATATGGATCTATAGATTCAAAGTAACATCAATAAAGATCCCAGTAAGTTATTTTGTATCAACAAACTGATTCTAAAGTTTATTTAGGGAGGAAAAGTCCCAGAATATTGAAGGAGAAGAAAGAAGTCAGAAGATTGACACTACCCAACTTCAAGGATTACTACTTATCTACAGTAAAACAGCACGGTATTTAGTGAAAGAATAGGCAAGTACATCAATGAAACAGAGAGCTCAGAAATGGACCTGCATAAAGATAGCAAACCAGTTCTTGACAAAAGAGCAAAGGCAACACAATTAAGCAAAGATAATCTTTCAATAAATGGATTTTCAAATACAAAAAAAAAATGTAATCTTAACACAGACATTGCAGCCTTTGCAAAAAATTAATTCAAAATAAATTACAGGCTTATATGTAAAACATAAAACTCCTAGAAGAGAAAATGGGGGATTGGTGGCAAGGGAGGATCCAAGATGGCAACAGTGTAGGTGGAAGTTACACTCAACTCTTCCCAGGACTAAACTGGAATTACAACTAAATTATAGGACAATCACCTGAACAATCAGCTGAAGGCTAGCTGAACGTAAGTCTCATAACCAAGGATTTACAGAAGAAGCCATAACAAGACTGATAGGAAGGGCAGAGATGCAAAAAGGGCTGACACACACCCATGTGCAGTGGTTGAGAATTGGGAGGGATATCTCAACTGCAAAGGTCCCTTCTGAGAAGCAAGGGATCTCCATCCCATAACAGGCTCCCCAGATCAGAGCACCAGAGCTGGAAAAAAAAAAAGCCCACACAACATCTGGCTGTGAAAATCAGTGGGGATTCTGTCTGCCAGGAAAATACTGGAGTCTTCTAGAAACCCAGCCACCCTTTTAAAGGGCTCCAGCATAGAGAATGAAATCAGACAGAAAGAAAATCGGTTGTGTGGCTTCAGGGAAAGGACTAAAGGGACAGCCACCAAGGTCCCTGTGCTGAATTCCTCTCACACACCACCCACAGGTGTCATTTTTCCTGGGTCAAGCACTTCCCTCTATAAGGCCTAAGCCTGGAGAAAGGCATTAGCCCCATGCTCCTGATTCACTATGGCCCGGCCCTGCCAAGCTCTGGTCCTGTGGAGGAGTCTGCTGGCTGTGGCCAGTGTGGGCCCACGGTACAGACTTTCTCGGAGGGCTCTCCAGGGGGTCCAGGAAGATTCAGGTGATGTGAGAGCTGCACAGGGAGAGACTGAGTTGTGTGGCTCCAGGCAAGGGCCATTTTTCCCTTGATTACCCAACTAGCGCCACTGTTTCTGTGCAATATTCTCCCTCCACACATCCAAATCTTGGTCTGTTTTTGGCTTGATGAATTCTGCTGGCCTCACCCTGATGACTCCCTGAGACCCTCCCCCACCACAAAGGTCCTCAGGACCCAGGCAGATGGTGGTTGGCCTTGGTGTACACTGAGACTTTGGCTAAGTGGCCTCAGACCCAGCACTGGCACCAAGTTTGAATCTGTATCAACCTAGTGAGCACCACTCACCCCTCCCCGGTGACTCACTGAGAACCTATCTCACGCAACTTGTGTACAGCCAGAGGTTTATTTCAGTGACTAAGCCTTACAGAAAACAGCAGGCAGACTCAAATCTTGGGGTGCCTTGGGCCTTTTGTTTACCTGCCCCTCCCTGGGCTCAGTGCTAGTGGAAGCCAGCTTAGTAGGTAGCTTGACCCTTCCCACACACACCCAAGCCCAGCAGAGGCAGCCACAAATTGTGGGTTGCTTTGGAGCCCAGGTATAGTCACAGTCAATGTCTGACATTGAATTGAACCCCACCCAAGAGGCTCCAAAACCAGCACACCAAGTAGCAGACTTCAGAACACACAGAGCAAAACCCAATTAGCACAAGAACCACATCCGAAGGGAGACCTTATCAGGCACCAAACACAACTGGGGCAAATTTTGCTTCATGGGGTCAACCCCTGCACAGAGGCTTGTACACTGTAGTTGGGTCAATGCTCACAGTCAGCAAGCCTGAGGGTCTACCCCACTCTCAGGCCAACAGCAACCAAGACTCAATTACAACAGGAGGAACATGACTACATTACTGGAGCACCCAGATCAGATGAACAGGGGGAACACACCACTGATCCCCACAGGACACCTACTACAAAAGGCCACCATACCAAGACTGGGAGACATAGTAGATCTAATACACAGAAACAAATACAAAAACAATGTTTAACTCATCACCTCCCCTGTCCTAGGAATACAGAGATGCAGCCAAAATGAGGAGACAAAGAAACATGCCCCAAATAAAAGAACAGAGGAAATCCCAAGACAAAGAACTTAATGAAATGGAGGCAAGCAATCAACAGACACAGAGTTCAAAACAATGGTTATAAAGTTGCTCAAGGCACTTAGGGTGAAATTGAATGAACTCAGTGAGAGCCTCAACAAAGGTATAGTAAACATAAAAAAGGAAACCATAAAAATCATTGTCAGAATCAAAGAACACAATATCTGAAATAGAGAATACACTGGAAGAAATAAACAGCATGGTCAAATGGGATTGATTCCTGGGATACAAGGTTGATTCAACATCCACAAATCAATTAAGGTGATACACCATGTAAACAAAATAAAAGCAAAAAGTCATATGATCATATCAATAACTGCAGAAAAAGCATTTGACAAATCCAGTACAAATTACGATAAAAACTCTCAGAAAAGTAGAAATAGAGGAAACATATTTCAACATAATAAAAGCCTTATATGACAAACCTATAGCTTACATCATACCCAGTGGGGAAAAAATGAAAGTGTTTATTTTAATATCTGGAAGATCACTGCTGTTGCTTTGGTATTGAGAAGACTGCCTGTCGTCCCACAGTGAGTGCTCAATAGATATTTCTGAATGAACACATGAATGACACATGGAGTGGCAGAGCAAGGAGAGAGTTTAGAACCCTTGACACTCTTGACATTGCACTATCCCTAGAAGAGGAAGAATGTTAATGTCATACCCCTAAAACCTGGTGACAAGTCCAGGTTCAAGGGGAGATTTGGGTTTTGGTAGTAAAAGAAGATGCAGGTGCATTTTACACACACAGCAGGACCTGATTCCTATACTTTAGAAATCAATTGTATCTTGATTATAAGTCAGTTTATCCTCAGAGAAAAATTAATTTTTTACACTCTAACAGTGCCTTTTGTGCACATTTAAACAGAACGAATAGCAATTTGTTACTTTCTTCAGGAACAGATTTCCCAGTGTTGCCAAATACACAGATTAGAGAGCTGCTCACGATTCTCAGATTGCGTGGACAGGGAAAGCTGCCGCCACTTAGCATTCTAAGCACTCCTCGGTGCAGACTTATCAAGTTCTCCTCCCCAGAAAGGCATTTGAGATCCTGGACAGACGCCCCATGTGATAAGCATGGCTTGCTCTTTGCTTTTCCTTTATTTGAGGCAGAAATTGATTTCCTGGATGCATGCCATCGGTTACTTACATTAAACTTCATGAAGCACAAATTAAACTTTTATGAAAGTGTTTATAGAACATGAATGCTAAAAGCCCCACTTATATCTCATAGGTGCCAAAGAGCCTGCAGGCATGCCAGTAGCGAGTGCTCATTGAAACTGCGTGATTAGTTTTCACATCTTCCACCTGTAATGGAAACTGTGTAAAAGGAAACCTTCTGCAGATTACTGTCCTCAGCCTCAGTTACCTTGGATTTGTATGCTATTGGTTGTGTTGGTGTTTTTTTTTGTTGTTGTTGTTTTTTGTATTTTCACAATTTGTGCAATGCCTCTAATCAAGTGCTGATTAGTTGATGGACTTGCCATTATATTATCTCACTGAATAATACTGGGAGATAAAAAATGAAAATATCCCTAAACCTTCCCCCACATCTCTACCATCTACAACGAATGCATCAGCCTTTCTGAATACTAACAAGCACAAGCTTACAACCCTAAATGGTATTGGTACTTATTCAATGGATTTTCCCCGCAGATGGGAAAAATTTGGGAAAACTTTGGTGGCTTCTGGGTTTTGAAATTAAGAATGATTTTCATGGTTGTTGTTTTCCTTTCAGAAATTTCCTGAACTTAGAGAACTTTAGGGAGAATAATAATGAAAATGATGATATATCTCATCAGCCTCATGCCCTTTGATTTTTCAGCTGAATGCATATCGTATTTGTACTTTACCACTGAGGAAAATAATGATGAGAGCATGATTTGCAGCTGGTCAATGGCATAGGAAGGGACTGGGTGGGTTTCACATTCAGATTCATTGACTTCCAGTTGGATGTGCTTTCTATCATTAATTTAAAAGTTCACCCTGTATCTAATGGGCCAGGATGGACTCCTATATTCACTTTATCTGCTCATTAATAGATCTGACTAGTTTGTGTGGGAGAACCATTCAAGGTCAAGGTCCCTGGTGACCCTCCTGTCAATCTTACCCTATCTTCCTGACTTGATATCCTAATTAGAACTTTTCTTCTTTGATTTTGGTACATATTTTATAATGAAAGTGCTCTGGGGAGATGTTATACATACAGCCTTATCAGTCATCTGTATAGTACACGGTGTAAGTAATTCATTGGATTTCTTCCTCAAAGAAGGCTGGAGAAGGGCAAGAATAGAAAAACCCTGACACCTTTATGTGTGTGGGTGGAGAGAGAGAGAGAGAGAGAGAGAGAGAGAGAGAGAGAGAGAGAGAGAGAGAGTTTATATTGAAAAAAGAAAATAAAAGTTTTGTCAAAAAACAATGTTTAGCCCATCACCTCCTCTGTCCTAGGAATACCATCTGGAGCTGCTCGAATAAATTTAAATTTTTTTCATTTATTATTTAACCATGCCAGATGGATATATCTTGATATATTGGTGTAGTCCCATTAGTTGTCAGGCAAATCATGTTAAGTGAATAATAAAATATTAAATGTAGATTTAATATTAAGGTCGTAAGCTTGTGCTTCTTTCTAAATGTAGATTCCTCTGGGAAGAGGTGACCTATAAGACAACAAGCTCCTTAGCAGGGACAAAATCAGAGAGTAGTTGACAGTAACTAAGTATAGCAATGAAATAAAAAATGAATTTCTGGTGAGAAAATTATTCTGCCTAGAGGGAGGGAAAGTGAACACTCTTGGGAGAGGTAAGAGACAGAAAAAGAAAAAGGCAATTCTTTTACCATGTTATCCAAATTAATAAAAAATGCAAACATTATCTGCTGAGAAATTTAGGGAAATGATAATTATTATTTCATAGGGCAATGGCTGACATATCACCCAGGAACTGCCCCTCATCACTGCTTCTCACCCAATCTGGATACTTGGGGCAGGCTTTCCAGATAGGATCATAAGATAAACATTTTTTTTTCTTTTTCTCCATTATAAAGCCTTTCAGCTCCTTTTTAAATTATTATTTAAAGTATTACATATATCTCCTTTTTCCCTGATTGACCCCCCTGGCCATTCCCACCCCCGAGGGAAAGCCCCCACTGTCCCAGTGTCTGTGACCATTGGTTATGCTAATACTTGAGGCCTGGTGCACGAATTCATGCACCAGTGGAGTCTCTCAGCCTGGCCTGCAGGATAGGACCGAAACTGGCTCTCTGACATCCCCTGAGGAGTCCCAAATTGCGAGAGGGTGCAGGCCAGGCCAAGGGACCCCACCGGTGCACAATCGGGGCTGGGGAGGGACGCTGAAGGTTGGCCAGTTGGGGAGGGACTGCAGGAGGGCTCCAGGGCGTGTCCAGCCTGTTTCACTCAGACCGGATCTGCTGGACCCCAGCATCAAGCTAACCTACTGGGTGGAGCATCTGCCCCCTGGTGGTCAGTGCACATCATAGCAAGCAGTTGAGTGGCCTTAGCATATCATTAACATATTACGCTTTGATTGGTTGAACAGCTGACTGGACGACTGGACACTTAGCATATTAGGCTTTTATTATATAGAATGCATATATACAAGTCCTTTGGTTGATCTCTAAACACCCCCTCCCCTGCCCTTTGTATCTGGATCTATTTTTGTTCGTCAGTTTATGTTGATCATTATACCCAACATATGAGTAAGATCATGTGATATTTATCTTCCTCAGAATGGCTTATTTCGCTTAGCATAATGTTCTCCAGTTCCATCCATGCTGTTGCAAATGGTAAAAGTTCCTTCTTTTTTATAGCAGCATAGTATTCCATTGTGTAGATGTACCATAGGCAGCAAAATATCAGACATATGCTATAGCAATATCTTTACAGATACAGCTCCTAGGGCAATGGAAACTAAGGAGAAAATAAACAAATGGGACTACATCAAAATAAAAAGCTTCTGCACAGCAAAAGAAACCATCAACAAAACAACAAAAAAGACTACTGTATGGGAGAACATATTTGCCAACGCTATTTCAGATAAGGGTTTAATCTCCAAAATTTACAGAGAACTCATACAACTTAACAAAAGGAAGATAAACAATCCAATTAAAAAAAAAATGGGCAAAGGACCTAAATAGACACTTTTCAAAAGAGGACACACAGATAAACATTTGCAGGAAGAAACCAACATAGATGCTCAGACCCTCAACAAAATATTAGCAAATCAGATCCAGCAATACATTAAAAAGGTCACACACCATGACCAAGTGAAATTTATTCTGTGGATGGAAGGTTGGTACAATATTTATAAATCTATAATTATGACACATCACATAAACAAAATAAAAGTTAAAAATCACATGATCATATCAATAGATGCAGAAAATCATTCAATAAAATCCAGCATCCATGTATGATAAAAAAACTCTCAGCAATGTCAAAATAGAGGGACTGTATCTCAACATAATAAAGGCCGTATATGAAAAACCTTCAGCCAACATCATACTCAATGGGCAAACACCAAAAGTGTTTCCCTTAAGTTCAAGAACAAAATATGGACGTCTGGTTCACCACTCTTATTCAACATAGTACTGGAAGTTCTCACCACAGTCATCAGACAAGAAGAATAAATATATGGCATCCAAATTGGAAAGGAGGAAGTAAAACTGTCATTATTTGCAGATGACATGGTACCATACATAGAAAACCCTAAAGACTCCACCAAAAACTACTACATCTAATCAATGAATTTGGCAAAATAGCAGGCTACAAAATTAATATCCAGACATTGGTGACATTTTTATACACCAATATTAACTATCAGAAAGAGAAACTAAGAAAAAAATCCTATTTACTAATGCAACAACAAAAAAATATATATAAGGTTCTTAGGAATAAACTTAACCAAGGAGGTAAAAGACCTTTACTTGGAAAACTATAGCATCCTATCTAATAATAGACAAATATGCAAATTGACCATACCTCCGACACACCCACAAGCCACGCCCACCATCCAATCAGAGCGAGTATGCAAATTAACCCAAACCAAGATGGCTACAGCCACAGAGAGCAAGGTTTCCTAGGTAACAGAGGAAGCCAAGCTTTCCGCCTGCCCTGGCCAGGCCTAAGCCTCCACTCAAGCTACAAAGTTTCAATTATAGAAGGTAAACAAATTCAAACAAATGGCTGCAGAATGGAGCTTGAGAGAGCAGGCCAGGGTTGCCGCCGGCAACAGGGGAAGCAAAGCTTTCCACACACCCTGGCCGGACCCACCCGCTTAAGGCAACAAAGTTTCAATTATAACCCCAACACAAATGGCTGCCGGCCTCGGAGGGAGCCCCAGGCTTGGCTCCGTTCCAGGCTACAAAGTTTCAATTGTAGAAGGAAAATAAATTCCAGATACCAGCGCCTCTGCTTGGGTTGCCAGGGGGCATGGCCGCCTGCAAACCACCACAGGCCCCTCGCTTAGGCCACCCCACACCCCAAGGGAACCCCCACCTGATCCCAGACGCCCTTCAGGGCAAACCAGCTGGCCCCAACCCCTGTACCAGGCCTCTATCCTATCTAATAAAAGAGTACTATGGAGATTGATCATCACTGCAACACACAATATCGCTGCCCCCATGTGGTCAAAGATCCTGCCCCCATGTGGACACAAGATGGCCACCACAAGATGGCCAGCAGGAGAGGGCAGTTGGGAGGCACCCGGCCTGTAAGGGAGGGCAGTTGAGAGGGACCAAGCCTGCAAGGGAGGGCAGTTGGAGGTGATCAACCCTGCAGGAGAGGGCAGTTAGGGGTGACCAGGCCGGCAGAGGAGGGAAGTTGGGGGCAAACAGGCTGGCAGCAGAGTGGTTAGGGGGTGATCAGGCTGGCAGGCAGAAGCGGTTAGGGGCAATCAGGAAGGCAGGCAGGCAAGCAGTTGGGAGCCAGCAGTCCTGGATTGTAAGAGGGATGTCCGACTGCCCTTGAGGGGTCCCATATTGGCGAGGGTACAGGCTGGGCTGAGGGACAACCCCCCTCCATGCACGAATTTCGTGCACCAGGCCTCTAGTATTGAATAAAGAAATAGAGGAAGATACAAACAACTGGCAGCATATACTGTGTTCATGGATTAGAAGCATTAAGATCATTAAAATGTCCATAGTAATCAAAGCAATCTATAGATTCAACACAATTCATATTAAAATACCAATGGAATATTTCACAGATCTATCACAAATATTCCAAAAATTTATATGTAACTCAAAAAGACACCAAAGAGCTTCAGCAACCTTGAGAAAAGAGAACAAAGTTGGAGAGATCACAATACTGGATATCAAACTATATTACAAAGCTATTGTAATAAAAACAGACTGGTACTCACACAAATGCAGACATATAGATCAATGGAATAGAACAGAGAGCCCAGAAACCAACCCATGCCTTTATGCTCAATTAATATTTGACAAAGGAGGAAAGAGCATACAATAGAGAAAAACAACAACAGTCTCTTCAATAAAGGGTGTTGGGAAAATTGAACAGGTACATGCATAAAAATGAAACTAGACCACTAATTACACCATACACAAGGATAAACTCAGAATGGATAAAAAACTTAAATGTAAGTCACAAAAATCCTAATTGGCCACATGAAGAGAAATGAGTTCTGGTTTCCCTAATTGTCCACACTCAAAGGATTTGCGGAAATCAGAGAACCTCTTGTTTTTCTGCTATGTATCGTAGCCTAGTCATGTAGAGGCAGGCACCAGGGTCTCCTACAAGTCATGAATCTGGTTATATCAGTTAAAGCTGACCAGCAACAATGAGACCCAACTCAAAAACAGTTTCACTCAGGGGTGCTGCTTGCTTTTCAGGAGAGCTCAGGAGTTAGAGAGGAGAAGGTCTGCCAATGACAGTGCTGTTCTTGGGTAAGTCTTTGTATGTCAAACTAATTAACAAAGAGAAATGAACGTTTTCTGCAGGCAGAGTGAAGTGCTCGCAACATCTTAAGTAAAATCCCCAGAGTTTACATGATAACTGGTGGAAGCAGCACTGAACAGGTGCACCTGTGTAAAAAGATACCTCGAAGGCCCAGATGGGCCCCAGGCCTGCAGAACGTACTGTGGGCTGGTTGGAGAGGCTGGCCTTGTGAAGGAGGCTTTGCCCATCAGAAGGGCCTCAGCAGATCTATATTTTATACTGCTGCCTTGGGTGTTTAGCCCAGGCCAGGGCACAGGTAGAATTCTCAGAGAATACCTGTTGATTGAATATGAAAGGGATACGGTGCCATGGGGCAAGTATTAAATTTCCTGGCTTTGGGAACAGAATGTTCCCAAGGTGGGCCTGGATTCATCTAATATAAAGGAACATCAAGGCCCACAAGACCACTGGTGATTCCTGGATTTTCTCTGAGCCTGTTAAAGGCAGGATGTGAGCAGATGTCATGCCCTTTAAGCACTCACGCCCTTAGGGATACTGCATTTTCCCCTGTAGACTGAGGACTCATTGGCACACAGACTGGTACTTTTGTCTACTCTGGATCTGCCTGCCTGCCTGCCTGTCTGTCTGACTTTCCTGTGGTTGTTGTTTTGTTTAAGCTGGACCAGCATCCACAAGTGTGAACATGATGGAACCCTGAGAGAATGAGTTTCCTAGGCTGGCAAGATGAAGCCCCAAGGAGAGGCCATTTGGATCAACTGAATGCTCTGGGAAGTGCCTGGAGCTATCGCCATGCCTTTACTCCGAAGCCAGTGATTTCACTAGAAAAGCATAACTTTGAGAGAATTTCTAAATCGTATTCTCTAAGTAGAAAAGTGCAATGCAAGAAAAAAAAATTCACAAATGGAGAGGATTGCTGAGCCTGTGACCTCAGAAACCAGCTCCTGCAGATGCTCAGGCCCTGTGCTGGCTGCTGGCTCCAGGCTCCCAAGGGCACCCCTGAAGGACCTTTCATTCTGTTACACCCTGGAGGTCATGGAAGGGAGTGGTGCTGACTTCCCTGAATACACTCATCACCAACCTCCCACCTGATGCAAATGGTGGGGGTAGGTGGGAAGCAGGAAGGGCCAGGCGGCGCTGGGTAGATAACTGGAGAGGCCTGAGCAATGAGTGCCCTGTGCTGGGCGGCTCCAGGAAATTCCAGGCTGGACAACTTCACTGGCCTTTCATAGCAGCTATGCTGCTATTTTAAGGGCTCTGTTGAGGGGAAACAGATCAACAAAAGCAAGATAATTGTTTCAAAGAAGGAAGGTCAGGGCAGGCTGGAGCAGCCCTTTTGCACCTTCTGGGATGCAGCCAGGAGTGCAGGGCTGGGCTGTGACTAAGACACCCTGTTGATAACTGTCCAACAGCTTATGATTCCCCAGAGCCTGGGCCCAGCCTTTGGCTCCCTGAAATAACAACTCAACAGAGAGAGAAGGCTCTCTGCTCCTTGGGGTTACTTGAAGACACTGGTCCCCCCTTTGGCTGGTTGGTTGTGGCCCACCCCCCATCATGTCTATACTTAGGCCCTGAGGAGCAGAAGTTCCCAAATGTGGCTCACTTTCCTGCCACATCCTATAGTACTGCTCTGATCTCAGGGTCATGGTTACCTGATACTGTTTGCAGATGTGGATGGTGTGAGGCCTGTGTCCTCCTCTGGTGTCACCCGTATCCATTCTTCCTGGTCGCTCTTTCCTCAACTGCAAAATGCGGTCAGGGGTGAGTAATGTTCTGTCACTCCCCAGTGTCATGACTGGGATCCAGTGCGAGCTCACAGCTCCCTCCCACCCCATGTCCCCTGAATGCGAGGACAGGCTGCAGGCAGGAAGAGCAGGAGTTCCAGGAGTGTGTTTCCAGGGCTTGTTTCCCCTTTGATCCTTGGGAGGTTCCATACTTCCCATGAGACCAAGGAGACCCAGACTGCTTTAAGACATTAAAGCCCTGAGTCTGTTGGGCTGAAGGGAGCTGCTCAGAATCAGGCACCTGTGAAAGTTAGACCAAAAGGGCCCCAACCGGTTTGGCTCAGTGGATAGAGCATCGGCCTGCAGACTGAAGGGTCCCAGGTTCGATTCCGGTCAAGGGCATGTACCTTGGTTGCAGGCATATCCCCAGTAGGGGGTGTGCAGGAAGCAGCTGATCGATGTTTCTCTCTCATTGATGTTTCTAACTCTCTATCCCTCTCCCTTCCTCTCTGTAAAAAAAAATCAATAAAATATATTTAAAAAAAAGAAAGTTAGACCAAAAGGGTCTAATCATCATGTTGTACATCTGAAACTAATAAAATATTGTATGGCAACTGTAATTGAAACAATAAATTTAAAAACTCTAAAAAGTTAGACCCAGCCGAAACCGGTTTAGCTCAGTGGATAGAGCATCGGCCTGCGGACTGAAGGGTCCCAGGTTCGATTCTGGTCAAGGGCATGTACCTTGGTTCCGGGCACATCCCCAGTAGGGGGTGTGCAGGAGGCAGCTGATCGATGTTTCTCTCTCATCGATGTTTCTAGCTCTCTATCCCTCTCCCTTCCTCTCTGTAAAAATCAATAAAATATATATTTTTTTAAAAGTTAGCCCCAGAAGAACAATTGGCATGCAAATCTAGAAAAGCACAGCTGCTTCCTGCATTCCTCCTACCATGGAGAAGGTGAAGAAGAGATGGTGGGAGCTCAGGATTCCCCGAGCCAGGGCTGGTGCCACGCAGCCTCTTCAAGGCCTCGTCAGCATTGGACAGTGAGATGCAGACAAAGGTGCAGACCTACCTGTGGCCACTATAGTCATGTGAACTTGTGTTGGATTGGACAAGGGTCTCAAGGCCTGGGCAGTTCTTAACTAAATTCTATTTTTGCTAAATGTTAAAATGTGACACAGTATTTTGCAAATGCAGCTGTAAACAGGATGAGCTTGACAGGAACGCAACAGGGAGAATGTAGCCAATTGCAAAGAAGAAATTAATGTAAAATGAACCAAATAGTGTACATAAGCAATCGCTAAGCCTCCCTTCAGGCCAACAGGGCTTTAGATATGAATTACTTACTTGTCTCCTTTACCTGCTGCAAGTAAATAAAACTACCTTGCAACCACCAGGTCTTATTCTTTTAAAAAAATATTTTTATTGATTTCAGAGAGAGAGATAGAAACATCGATGATGAGAGAGAATCATTGATCGGCTGCCTCCCACACGCCCCCTACTGGGGAGGAAGCCTGAAAAGTGTGAACTTCCCAAGGGAAGCAGGTGGACTCCCAAACTAGACACCTTGAAATTGGAGGAGTGGGCACAGTCAAGAAAATTTAAAGTAAACGAGAATGAGAGGGAGAGAGGGAGAGAGACAGAGACAGTGCTTGGAGATGCTCTCCCGCTAATGCGGAAGTCCTGACACCCCGTGTTCCGAAGGAGCGTAAAGAAACAGTAGATGAGCAAAGGCAGCGCTGTGGTCTACCCCATGGTTCTGCTGAGTGACGGCTTCTGACTTCTCAGTACGAGATTTAGGAACCTAGCACTGTGTGCCAGGTGCTGCTACGCTGGAAGCTTTATTCCAAACATTTCCTCATTTCATTCCAGTTCATCTTCACAACAGATTGCAAACATGGCACTATCCCTGTTTTAAAAACGAAGAGTGTGAAGGTCAGAGAAGTTAAATAAGTTGTCCTAGGTCACACAGACCTCGAGCTTCCATCTTTGTGATCCAAACCTCCCCCTTCCACCACAACCGGCTCATTCTGCCCTGAGGACAGGACCCTCCCTCTACAGTCTCTAAGCGCCTTCTCCAGTAACTTGCCTGGCCAACTCGGATTGGCTTTGGCAATCTTAGGTTGAAGTCAGGCTGCATGGTTTAAAGAAGGCACACATTCTTAGACATGCCTCTATTGAAAGGTGGGGTGTGACCCTTTCCTGGAATCTGGTGGAGTAAGTGATGCTGTGTGACCTCCAAGGCCAGGTAAGAGGAAATTTTACAGCCTTGGTGTTGCTATCAGGAATAGTCACTTTCTGGACTTCTGGGAATGTCCTCAGGTGGCGCCAGCCCACCATGCTGTGACATGATGGACCCTGTGGAGAGGCACATATGGATGGTGTGGTCAGCAGCCCTGGCTGAGCTCCCAGTCAACAGTCAGCATCACCCACCAGCCAAGTGAATCACTTGGAGCATCCCATCTGAGTGGGGACAGAAGCCCAGCAGATATCTGATAATAGCCACTGTTGAGACTCCAAATAAGGACTTCCCAATGGGCCCCATCCCTAATCCTGGAGCCTCAATTGTTGGCCAAATAAAATGGCTATTTCAATTGCTGAGTTCGAGGGCGATTGACTGCTAGCAGTCAGCAACCACAATGGTGCCTCTATGAATACCTGGGTCCAGATGAGTTGCATGTAGGTTGTGGGGTGTTATGTGGTGAGGAAGCATCAGAGAGAGTCGGACTTGCCTGCTCTGCTCAGATAGATTAGGGGTTTCTCCTGAACGTGCAAACCAGGGTGCCATCTCAAACTCAGAACCAGAAAACTTCCAAGAAGAAAGTCTGATAGCAAACTTTTAATTGATGAGTGGCAAACTTATCTCCGCGAGAACAAAGAAGGGCAGCAGGATCCAGGAGCAGAGACGAGTTCAGAAGCTGTCCAGATGGATTTCTGAAACATGCAAAACAAACGACCCAGGGATGACAGGAGGAGAAAATAGAGGACAGAAAAGCAAATACCATGCGGAGCAGCATGAATGGCAGGGTGACATTTTGCTATTATTGTCGAATCTGAATCTCATTTTGCCAGCCAGCTTGTTTCATGATCTGAGCTCCCCTGGGACAAAGTTTGTGTTAGTCATTGTCCCTGAGGTGAAGAAATGGGTACCCCTTTTCTGAAAATAATCTCACAATTTACTGAGCTGCATGAAGTCGAAGTTTCTGGGCCCAGCCACTATAAGTACCTCTATGGACTGGGACATGCACTTGAATATGTTATGTCTTGTCCCCGAATATGGTTTAACACAAATCTGATTTAAGACCCAGTACAGCTGTGTTTTGAAAATCACACATGTAAATTCCAAAAACCATGTAATTTCTCGAACTTTATCTTAATGTCTTGAAATGTAACTTTCCTGTCCTCCAGCAGCTGAAAGCTATCTGTAGCATCCTATATGTGCATTGCAACCTGAGTAGATTTTTGTTCTTTGGCTCCAAGTTTTGTAAGAATCCAAACTTTGAAAACAAAGTCAGACCCTCAGGTTTGTTTGTTTTTGTGTTTGGAGAAGATGATAACTTGACAAGATCAAACATAAAAAATTGTGACATTTGTAGATAAACAGCTAAATAAAGGAATGGGAAAGATGATGATTCTATATGTTGAGGAAAAGCCAGAAATTGATTATCCTATCTAATAAAGAGGGAATATGCTAATTGACCATCATGCCCTCACAAATATGGCAGTGCCCACAGCCAATAAGGAGGGAATATGCTAATTAATGCCATGCCCTCAAAGATGGTGGCGCCCACAGCCACAAGATGGCAGCACCCATTCCACTCAGCCACGCTGGGGTGGCAGGCGCACAGCACGGCCGGGCCCGCCCCCAGGCGGGTCTGGCCGCTCCATGTGCCTGCCTCCAGAGTCCTCCAGTCCCCTCAGCCCCGCTGCTGCCCAGGGCCGGCCCAAGGCACAGGCAAGCCTTGGATGGCAGCTGCCCAGCCGCCCAGGGCCACCCAAGGCTCAGGTAACTAGGGCTGGTCAAGGCTTGCGTTGCTGGCAGTGGCAGCAGCAGAGGTATGATGGGGACGTCGCCTTCCCCTGATTGCCAAGTTGCCTCCCGCCCCTGAGGGCTCCCGGACTGTGAGAGGGGGAAGGCTGGCTGAGGGACCCCCCTCACTAGTGCATGAATTTTCATGCACCGGGCCTCTAGTATCTGAAATAATATTTAAGATTATAAAATCCATATGTATGTAAAGAAGCATAAAAAAAATGTAAGGATGAGCTTGCATTTGTCCAGACCGTAGGCCTCCTTAGGATGCTGGTGGGACCAGAATGGAGCCTTCTTTTCAGAAACTAGAGGTAAGGGCTTCAGACCTGGAAGGAAAGGGTCTGTATTGTGGGGAGGGAGGAGATTAAGGACAAACTGAATGTATGGTTCATAATCTAAATCACGGTCAGCAAATCCATGGGACAAATCAGGGCACGTCATTGGTTTGCACATTGTCTGTGGCTGCTTTCCTGCTACAAAGGCAGAGGTGAGCGGTTACAGCAGGGACCCTGCGACCTGTGAAACTTAAACATGTTTGCTATCTGGCTCTTTAGAGAAAACATTTGCCAAGACAGTCACAGGACACTCACTCACCTTGCCATTGTTCAAAAATTTGTTAGGTTGATAACTGCATAATTGCTAGTATGGTGAAAGGCATAGAAATACTACATATCTATAGAAATACCTACAGGCAGCCACGTGTACATACATACACATCTACATACATGCATGCACACATACATGCATATATGCATACACAAATACAATGAAAGAAATAAAGAAAGGAGAAAACCTGCATCATGGGAATACAGAGAGCAGGAGTGGATCAGTTTTCCCAGAACCCAAGCTGACAGCAATATTTTTTGCTGTTGGAGAGTTTTACATTCATTTGTGAGACAAACAAACTAACAAACATCTGTGAAGCACAATAAAAGCGAAGCACTATAAAAAGAGGTATGTAAATCAGCAGGTAGAAATATCAGTTTCTAATAACAGTGAGGTAGTTGTGGACACAGGCAGCCAGCTGCAAGCAATCAGCATGGTATCGGAGAGCCCTTGTCCCTACAGCAAACACATTCCACATATAATTCTGCATATGGGGCAGTGTGTGTGTGTGTGTGTGTGTGTGTGTGTGTGTGTATGGCTGTACTTTTCCATGTGTGTGTGTGTGTTCAGTTTAACACAGGAGCAATGAGGAAATGAAAAAGAAATGAGAAAGAAGTTTCTAAAATGAAAGCTACAGAGATAACCCCAGATTTGGATGGGTGGTGAGCATGTTTAAAATTCTTTGCCCTCTGATCAAAGAAAAAGGGAGAGAGATGTGTGGGCTGTGCTCTGGCCAGCGTTGGAGATGGACACTCCTTTTCATACAAGAAGGACCTGAGCCATTAGGGGGAGAGCAGAGGGAAAAGGGGCTGATCTGGTGGAGTTGGCAAGTCCTTCTCACAGACAGCCAGACCCCACTGCTGCCTGGCACAATGGGTGGGGCTCTGACAGTATCAGGAACCGTCATCCCACTTCTCCTTGTGTTCCCGCATGCGGTTCTGGCGGCATTCACAGTGCGTATGGCTCTTCCACCACCACCCCTGCAATGAAAGGCAGCCACTGTTTGTTACGTTCAGTGTGTGCACGCTGGGTCTGTGGGACTTGAGAAAAGAGATAGCCAATAGGTGAGAGTCACACACATAGTTTTACTTATAAAATATTTATTTATAGGTAAATGAAATATATTACATTTATTCAAAATTTTATTGACAACTTTATGTTCATTGATTATTTGTGTTTTTAATTTTAAAAAGTCTCACATTACTTCACATTTTGGTCATTAAAATTGTAATTCAATTTAATTTTATTTGTGATTCTTTAAATATTTCATCCTTTAAACCACTGACAGAGCACTCAGATGCTTCTTCTGGATTTTCTTACAAATGCCGACGGCATCCTGATACCTTTGATTTTGTCTTTATGGAGGTATATTAGTTGATGTAGACTAAATGTTACCATGTAGCTGGAAGCTGTGAGGATTAGGCAATTGTGGCATATTGTGTGCAAAGAGGTAAAGGGTAGTATATGACAGTGGTCGGCAAACTCATTAGTCAACAGAGCGGCAAACTGCGGCTCGCGAGCTGCATGTGGCTCGCGAGCCGCGGTTTGCCGACCACTGACGTAGATGATGGAACATATTTAACGATGCAATGCCTAGTTACTGGTTTACATCTTTGAGAAGGTAGGCATACAGTCCGTGTTCTGCATGTGGCCCAGGCCCTTTGCGTGTGAGAGCTGGGCTTGCCCCAGGGCACACAGCTTTGGTTGGGAGCCCCAGTCTCTGCTTTCTCTCTTTACTTTTTATTAGAAGCCCTGAAATGGGGTTCTCTCAACTTACAGGAATGCATATTCTCGTTTCATGGGAGGTTCCCTTGTGCTCAGATGGCTTCCCAGTCCAGGGTGGAGACCTGCACACCCAGCTGGGAGCCCTGTACCTGCTGTTTACTTGTCTACTTCTTACTTCCCTACCTTGCCAACCTCTTTGAGAACATCTGAACTGCTAGTGCTCAGGGGAGAGACTGGTTGTGTTACCCGCTGGATTTCCCTGCTCCTTCAGAGTGTTGTCTGATGTAGGTTCTCTAGGCATTTTGTTTTGCTATTTGTGACTGTTTGATTATTTGTGGTTTTCTTCTCTCTCTTCCTCCCAATCGGGAAGAAGCAAGATGTGTATTTCAGAGGATTTTCAACAAGCTTGTTGGGTGGTAATTCTGTTTTAGAGATGGTTTCCATGCACCATATCCCTTTTCCTTTCAAGAATATTTTGTCAATAATTTCCCCCCACCAATAGGCTTCTCTGAAGAGTAATACCAGAGGCAGCGTGAACCGTGGGCAGACACACCTGTTGAGCATGCAGACTCTCGCAATCTTTAGTTCTTTCACTGGCTTCTATTTTGTAAATATAATGGCTCAAAGCAAAGGTCCTTTTGTTTTGTAATTTGAGGGCTGCTGGTGCTTTGGGATGGTTTTCATCCATTTAATGAGGACATTAAGTTTTAGAGGGAGGATGATTTTAAAATCTGGTCTTACCCCCATCTTTACTCAGAAGTTTCTGGAAAAAAAATTAGTAAAATGTTAGAGGTATCAAAGTTGATGTTTAATCAGTGATTTTTTAAAAAAGTCTTCATTTCAAAATATCAAATCTAGTTTTTCCAATCAAGTTATCCCAAATCTAAGGTTTAATTGTAGATGATTAATCAGATAATTTATGATACATTGTTATGAAATACTGTGCTGCCAATAAAAACATCATCTTATAGGAGGATACTTATTGACATGATAAATTTATAGAGAAAAAATCAGCTACAAAATAGCAACAATAATATGGTGATGTGTTTGTAGTGTTATACATTTACAAGTATATGAAAGGCCTACATTGAAATGTTAATCCAAGTCGTCTCTGAGCAATAAGATTTTGAAGAAGTTTTGTTATTTTTAAAAATTTTGAACTATTCTGTTTCTCAGGTTTAATGTATTGAGCATGAACCAGTCTTAAAATTAGAAAAACGTTATTTGTAAAACAAACACAAGCCACAGAACCTAGCTCATGAGTGAATTTCAAAGCACCACACTAACAGCCTCCACGGGTGGAAGTCTGGAACCAGCTCCTTGCTCCCGGTCCCATGGCCACTGTGGAGAGGACATGCTCGCCCTCAGCGCTTTCCCAGCCCTGTCCTCTGATATTTCTGCATATTGTCAGTGATATGGGATCCTCTTCTCTCTGTATGGGCCAGTGGTGCTGATGTACCTCCCATCCTCATTGACCGGGAGCCAATGGAAACACACAGCACTATTTCCAGGTGGACCTCTCACTTCCCAGGCAGAAGAATTCAGACAAAGCAAGGGTTTCCAGTGCTACTTGAATTACCCAGATTGGTATTTATTTGTTTAGAATGTATACCTCCGGTCTCCACATCTCCTTCCCTGTAGAGACTTGCCCAGTCATGCAGCTGTGCAGGCTTCTCCCCAAAGGTCAGAAGCTTTGGTCCCACTGTTGGGAAACATGTGTTTCTCATCCTTGGAAAGGATTGTTCTTGGCTTTCAACTCCAGTACTTAGCACTTGCAAAATTGAGATAAAACACATTGGCAGCTCTGGGACTTCTGCGAGCCAACAGCTAAGACTGAACTTTGGTGAGGCTAAACTGCTACATCCATTTCCTTACCTTCATCCACAGTGAACAATAATGAAGGTGTGGTGGCTTTATTGAGTGCATGTAGAGCTGTATTATACCTGAATTCTCACTGAATCATGTCATAGTAGTAGATGCTGATGGAGATAAGGTGACTATACACTGTCTTGAAGGCATATCCTGGAATTAAATTTTCCCAAAATACACAGTATTGATTGGCTTTACCTATAACTGAGAAAATAAGTGCTGATAACTTTTGACCTAGTAATAATAAGTCTACTTCTATAAACTACCAAGGACATAAAATAAAAAAGTGTGAAAGAGCCCTGGCCAGTGTGGCTCAATTGATTGGAGCATTGTCCTATGCACAGGAAGGTTGCAGATTTGATTCCCAGTCAGGGCACATGTCTAGGTTGCAGGTTTGATTCTGGTGGAGGCAAGTGCAGGAGGCAACCGATCAATGTGTCTCTCTCACATAGATGTTTCTCTCTCTCGCCCTGCCTCTCTAAGATGAATTTTTAAAAATTGTGGAAGATTTATGTAGAAAGATGTCAGCATTTTTTATAATAGCAAAATAAATATCAAGTTCAATTATTATAAATTCACACGATGGATTATCAAGCAGTTGCAAAAATGTTTACAAAAAAGTTAAATTTTAAAGTATGGTAAAAAATACTTTTATCTCAAAAAGAGAAATTAAGAAAACAATCCCATTTACAATTTCAATAACAACGACAACACAAATAAGTTACCTAGGAATAAATTTAATCAAGGAGGTAAAAGATCTGTCCTTGAAAAATTATAAGACACTGAAGAAAGAAATTGAGGAAGATACAAATAAGTAAAAACATCTACCATGCTTATGAATAGGAAGAATTAACATCATCAAAATGTACACACTCTCCAAAACAATCTACAGATTCAATGCAATTCCTAACAAAATATTAATGGCATATTTCACAGAACTAGAACAAGTATTCCAACAATTTATGTAAAACCAGGAAAAACCCCAAATGGTCTCAACAATCTTGAGAAAGAAGAACAAAGTTGGAGATACCATGCTACCTGATATTAAACAACACTACAAAGCCATAGTTATCAAAACAGCATGGTACTGGTATAAAAACAGACATATAGCCCTGACCACATGACTCAGTTGGCTGGAGTATTGTCCTGTACATGGAAAGGTTTTGAGTTCAATTCCCAGTCAAGGCATATGCCTAGATTGTGGGTTCAGTCAGGGTACTTGTGGGAAGCAACTGATCGATGTTTCTCTCTTACATCAATATTTCTTTCTGTTCCTTTCCCCCTTCCTCTCTCTCCAAAATCAATAGAAACATATCCTCAGGTAAGGCAAAAAGCAAACAAACAACAAAAACAGAAAACCAAATATATTGATTAATGGAACAGAATAGAAAACCCAGAAATAAACCCATGCCTTCATGGTGAATTAATCTTTGACAAAAGATGCAAGAACATTCAATAGGTAGAGACAGATGCATGATACAATAAATGTTGATGGAAAAATTGGACAGATACATGAAAGAAAATGCAACTAGATCACTTTGTTACACCATGCACAAGAATAAACTAAAAATAGATTAAAGACCTAAATGTTAGACTCAAAACCATAAAAATCATAGAAGAAAACAGGCAGTAAAACCTGGGACATCTCTCATAGCAGTATTTTTTTTTTCTGCCATATCTCTTTGGGCAAAGGAAACAAAAGGAAAAATAAACAAATGGAACTACATCAAATTAAAAAGTTTTTGCACAGCAAAGGAACCCATCAACAAAACAAAAAGACAACCCATTGAATGGGGGAACATATTCACCAATGACACATCTGATAAGGGGTTAATATCCGAAATTTATAAAGAACTTATACAACTCAACACCAAAACCACAAGCAATCTAATTAAAAAATGGGCAAAGGACCTGAATAGACAATTCTCCAAAGAGGACATACAGATGGCCAATAGATATGTGACAAGATGCTCAAGGTCATTAATTATCAAAGAGATGCAAATTAAAACCACGATGAGCTATCACCTCACATTTTAGCCTTGGGGAGTTGAGTTCCTGGAGAGGGGAAAGGGGGGGGGGGGTGTATCTCCATGAGCAAAAGTGCCAGGAGAACCAGGCACATGCCTACAACTGTACAGAGTGTCAGTGTGGCTCCTTTGGGGTCTGATTGAGGATGTAAGAATGGGAGGCTGGGGAGTGGGCAGGTTAAAGAGGCTGAACTTTATCCTGAGAAAACAGAGAAGATTAAATCAGGATGTGGTCACCATAATTCAGGTAAGAGCTGGAGAACTTAACCTAGGTTTGCTGTTGGCGGAAAAGAGGATAGAGAAAAGTGGCTGATTTGAGAGATAGAGAATAGAATTACTAGGGTTTGGGGATGGATTGGTCCAATTCATGCCTTGAGTACCAGGGACCAGGAAGGGGGCAGTTTTAAGGTCCAAAATGTTGAGTTCTGCTATGATCATTTTGAGTTTGGTATACTTGTGGTAGTAACACCGACTTAGTAGGTAAGAAAAGGGATGGTGCTGTCTTATTTTCTACCAATTCCCCACCCTGCCCTAGCAAGCAGACATCTCCAGATTATTAGATAAACTAGAAGCCCGGTGCACAAAATTTGTGCACGGGGGTAAGGGGGTGTCCCTCAGCCCAGCCTGCACCCTCTCCAATCTGGGACCCCTCAAGGGATGTTCGACTGCCCATTTAAATGGCCAGTCAAACACCCCTCTCACAATCCAGGACTTCTGGCTCCCAACTGCTCACCTGCCTGCCTACCTGATTGCCCCTAACTGCTTCTGCCTGCCAGCCTAATCACCTGCTTACTACTCCCCTGCCAGCCTGATCCATGCCTAACTGCTCCCCTGCTGGCCTAATTGCTCCCAACTGCCCTCCCCTGCCAGCCTGGTCACCCCTAATTGCCCTCCCTTGCCAGCCTGGTCACTCCTAACTGCCTTCCCCTGCTGGCCTGGTCGCCCCCAACTGTCCTCCCCTGCAGGCCTGGTCACCCCCAACTGCCCTCCCTTGCTGGCCTTGTCACCCCTAACTGCCCCCCTTTCCAGCCTGGTGGCCCCTAACTGCCTTCCCCTGCCAGCCTGGTCACCCCCAACTGCCCTCCCCTGCAGGCCTGGTTCCCCCCAACTGCCCTCCCATGCAGGCCTGGATCCCCTCAACTGCCCTCCCCTGCAGGCCTGGGTCCCCCCCAACTGTCCTCCCCTGCAGGCCTGGCCAACGCCAATTGCCCTCCTCCACTGGCCCAGTTCCCCATAACTGCCCTCCCCTGCAGGCCTGATCGCCCCCAACTGCCCTCTCTTGCAGGCCTGGTCCCTCCCAACTGCCCTCCCCTGCTGGCTATCTTGTGGCAGCTATCTTGTGTCCACATGGGGGCAGCCATCTTTGACCACATGGGGGTGGCCATCTTGTGTGTTGGAGTGATGGTCAATTTGCATATTACCTCTTTATTATATAGGATAAGCAAGTAAGTGAGTAAATGAATGGATAAAAATCCAGGTGAATATGGTCAGCTGACAGTTTATAAAACTTAAACACAGAGAGAGAACTAGACTGCCACACCTATTCAGGGAAGCCCCTGAAGTGAACATCACTGCAAAGGTTTATTTGTGAGAAGTAAAGGCAACTGTGGGCAGGATCCTAGGGAGACTGATACTGAAGAGGCCAGCAGAGAAAGGGGACCTGGCAAGACAGGAGCAGGCATAGAGGAGAATCCCAAATGTTGCAGAAAGGCAGTGAAGGGAAGAACTGAAAGGGGCCATTAGTAATCCGGAGGGTCTGATGATCTGTATGTAAATGGTTAGGGCAGGGCAACGGAGTTTTGTCCTTCAACTCTGCCCTTCCATCCATGATAGGAAATAGTAATCTGTTATAGAAACAAAGTGAAAGGAGTAGCTCAACTCATCCCTTTGGCACATCACCTTTGAGGGGGAAGAGCAAGAGAGAGCATGTATTTGTCTCTTGTGTCTCTTTGTCTGGTTCAGGGTAACGCCATCACCCCTGACTTCCCAGAGGAAACTAGCAGCTCCCATGTCCCTAAGAAAAGGCAAAGCCATATACAAGGGCAAAGGCCACTGCTGGGAATGTTTTTGTTGTTAATTTTTTGGTAGTTGAATCATATTGGCAAAATTGTTTCCAAGTTGGTCAAAGATAAATTGAGAAGCTGAGTGTTTTGTTGGAGCTTAGCATTCTTCCGTGATGACATCATGTGGCTTGTGTGACCAGTTAAAGAATCATCGATAGAGAAAAGAGTTAACTCTATGCATATTGGAAAATAGGCTTCTCAAAAGATACGAATGAAGTATGGAGAAACAACATCGGTTTCAATCTGGAGACTTTGGAAAATTAGACAAACTAGTTAGTTGCTGTCCGGGGTATGTCCCCCAAAAAGTAAAAATCTATGTTCTGAACTAGCATTTATTTTGTAGCCTAAGTGGGTTTTGGTATGCTGGAAGGGATTAGCTCTGGAAAACTGAAATGCAAATGTAGGAGGAAAACAATGCCAAGGTTTTGGAATGATACCATATGTCTGAACCAGAATTAGTTCCAAAACATACTCTCCTGTGAATTCCTATATTTCTTTTGTTTCTGAACTACATAAAATATTTTTAAGAGCAAACATGTAAAATGAAACAGGAATGACTGATTATTGAATGACCCAAGAATGTTTTTCTCAACAAGTGCACACACTGGGGTTTGAGACTTCTTTAATAAAACCTGCATGCTACAACATGACATCATGGAGTAGTGTGATAATTATGCCAAATCTCATTTCTCCAGAGATACAGGGTGAAGTAAAATGGGGAAAATAAGCAAATATTGACATAGAATCATTTGCTCTATGGTGCAAAGCAGAAAACCAGAACAGTACTGGTGTGTGCAGAACCACGAGATTTGCAAGGTTGACAACAGGGGGATTTGCTACAGTGAATTCTCCTGTTCAGTCTGCTTGATGCTGTACCACCACATCTCCTCATCAAAGTAGCAGTTGTCACTAGCAAACATATTTTCCTGGATTTTACTTTCCCAAATAAGTAATTTTTGAAATACTTTATTTTTGGCTTCCCTGATTTATGATCCCATTTTTCTCCAACCTCATTTGCCCCTCCTTCTTGTCTCCTTTGCTGTCTTCCAAATGCAGATTGCCCCCTTCCTTTTACTTTTAAACACTCTCCTTGGCTTGTCTATTGGTTTAAATATCATGTAAAGGTCAATGAATCTTCAAACTAGCTCCCTGACTTTACATATTCCATGGCCTCCCATAGTTTATATGCCAAGGTGTGAATGTTATTCTTGATTTCAGCATATCCTATTTACCTTGCCTCAAATAGATGTGATGCTGGGCACCAGGGATCCAAGGCATCATCATCTCTCACTTGAGTGACTAAGTGGATTCAAACATCTACTTCTTGACCCTCCACAATGTCATCTCCCCTGTAGCATTCAGAGTAAACTTTTGAAAACAGAAATCATCTCAAAATTCACCAATGGCTTCTCCTAGAATATACAATAAGCACTAACCCTCCTCCTCAGGGAGCACTTCTATGAGCTCCCTCCTTATCTCACACCACTCTCCCCACCACTGATTCTATGCACTGGCAACACTTAACCTGCTCTCAGGTTTGGAATTTGCCATGCTGGTTCCAGCCTCAAGGCCATTTCATAAACAGTTCCCTCTAGTTGTCATGCATTCCCTCAATCTGGGCCATTCTAGCTCATTCTATGTCATCCAGAATCAGCTTACAGATGATCTTCTCAGAGACACCATCTAAAGTGGTCTCTTCCATCATCTCCCTCTGTTTCCATCTCTGCCTGACACTGATTTTCCCCTTGTTCAGTTATGTATTGCTTTGCTATTATCTACCCTTAGATGCATAAGATGCCTTGTCTGTCTGTGGCAGGGTGTAGGGCAGACCTTAGTGCACAGAGGAAACCCTATAAATATTTATTGAGCAATTATTTATTGACTCAGAGAACAATTCATGCATATCCTTTATGGAACTTCCTTCCTTGGGTTTGCCCAGATAAGATAGGGAAGATTTGGCCTTAATTTGATATGGTTTAATATTCCAATAAGTGGAATGAAGATCAGTTATGATTGAAGGAGTTTTCTCTAATTTAATGGATGTGTCGCAGATTTGTGTTTCTGAAAATTTCACAGCAGAGATCATTTCAGATTTCAAATCCATTCCACTTTTATTTGCCCTCCCATCCCTCCTCTCACCTCATGTATCTAAGAGTCAGGAGAAAACCCATCAATTCTGAAACTGACTTTCTCTTCCACTTTATCACTCACAGAAGTGACAAATACAACTTATTTTGATTTAAAAAAATGATAGAACATAATAAATCAATTCTTTTCGAAACACTGTTATTTACCTATTTGACTAAATTCAACCTGTTAATCATGTCTTTAAATCAAAGTTCACTGAACTATAGTAATAGTGAGCTGGTCAATGCTTCCTTAAGGTGAAAGGGATGGGGTGAAAGTAGACTGACAATGGCAAAAGGACTTTCTGGGGTTTTGGACATGCTAGCTTTATTGGGGAGGTGTTTGCATAACTGCATGCATTTGTCAAAACTTATCTAACTGTATATTTAAAATGCATGCATTTATTGTATGGAAATTATACTTTAATAAATATTATTTTTAAAATTCACAAGAATTACTTTATGTCAAAGACTCTGCTCAATATGTTATATTGATTATTCTAATATTCCAGAACTAGTATATTATAGAGCATGAATTTGAATACAGTTGCTCTGCTACAGATAATGATCTTAATCTTATATAAAACCATTACAAAGTCTTTTTTTTTTTAATTTGAGGAGAAAAAATACTTCTTTGTCTTAATCCAGATATATAGTGGTCACCTGATTATTTTCACTGAATAAATTATCTTCCTTAGTTTTGCTTCCTCCAAAAGCAGAACCTGAAACAAGAACTTGAGCATAAGTTGTTAATTTTGGAGGTGTGCCAGTGTACCCCACTCCAGTGGTGGATGGGTAATGTGAGACAGGGCAGGGAAGAAGACCAAGAGCAGGTGTGTTAGTGATCAGGTGACCATATTTTGACTTAACTGTCAAAATAACCCTTGGCTAAGGATGAGAATGTGTACCCCACTTTACAATTGGAGAAACTATGGCTTTGAAAAGTTAAGTAATTGTCCAGGTTCTGAAATTGGCAAATGTGGTTAGAGTCCAAAGCCAGCCTGCCCCACTTCACTACTAGTTTCATGCTTACCCTAAATGTTCAACCAGCACAATGCTCATTCCCCAGTGGACATCTCCATCTCAAAATTAGAGTGTCTGAGAATACATAAATGGTCTAAAAGGATATTGGTGGGCATGGAATCAGAACAAAGATACAGAGTGCTTAAGATAGGAAGTGTGTGAAACAAACTTAACATAAAGCCCGCTCCCCAAATGTTTACAAAGAAAAATCCATTTTCTTCCCTGATTTATGATAAAAAAGGAATTAGCCCACATAATGACCAATTTCAACAAGAATTGCTTTTAGCACACATAAGCACGAAGAATTTATTTAAATACTAGAGGCCCTGTGCACGAAATTTGTGAAAGAAGGGGGGGGTGTCCCCTCAGCCCAGCCTGCACCCTCTCCAATCTGGGACATCCCTCTCACAATCCAGGAATGTTGGCTCCCAACCG
The DNA here is from genome assembly GCF_951640355.1 of Cnephaeus nilssonii. NCBI lineage: Eukaryota > Metazoa > Chordata > Mammalia > Chiroptera > Vespertilionidae > Cnephaeus > Cnephaeus nilssonii. The sequence goes on along the minus strand of NC_137082.1, from coordinate 14,130,836 downwards.
CTCATCTGCCTGCCTGCTTGATTGCCCCTAACCGCTTCTGCCTGCCAGCCTGGTCAGCCCCTAACCACTCCCCTGCCAGCCTGATCGACGCCTAACTGCTCCCATGCTGGCCCGATTGCCCCTAACTGCCCTCCCCTGCCAGCCTGGTCACCCCTAACTGACTTCCCCTGCAGGCCTAGTTCCCTCCAACTGCCCTCCCCTTCAGTCCTGGTCCCCGCAACTGCCCTCCCCTGTAAGCCTAGTTGCCCCTAACTGCCCTCTCTGGCTGGCTTGGTCACCCCTAACTACTCTCCCTGGCCAGCCCAGTCACCCTTAACTGCCCTCCCCTGCAGGCCTGGTTTCCCCCAACTGCCCTCCCCTGCAGGCCTGATCACCCCCAACTGCCCTCCCCTGCAGGCCCGGTCACCCCTAACTGCCCTCCCCTGCTGACCTGATCACCCACAACTACCCTCCCCTGCTGGCCATCTTGTGGTGGCCATCTTGTGTCCACATGGGGGCAGCCATCTTGTGTGTTGGAGTGATGGTCAATTTGCATATTACCTTTTTATTAGATAGGATTGTCTTGTCCAGGGCTTGAGATAATAGGGTCTAAGGAATAGGACCCTGACACTGAGCCCATGTGGTACAGACAGCTGAGTATCCCAGCCAGTGAATACTCACAGAACTTATATATATAGTCTCTTTGACCATATTCCATACCCCAAACTCATGACCAGCTCATTTGTCTTCACCTTTTCAGCTCAATGGTCCTCTGGCACCATACCGTGTTTGCTTTCTCTCCTATCTCTGTACTCAAGAATATTATTACTAACTAGAGGCCTGGTGCACAAAAATTCAAAAATTCTTACACTGGGGGGGGGGGCGGTCCCCCAGTCCACCTGCGCTGCCTAGCCTGCACCCTCTCTCAGTCCCCTCTCACAGTCTGGGAGCCCTCGGGGGATGTCTGACTGATGGCTTAGTTGGCCACAGTTGGACATTCTTAGTGCTGCTGTGAAGGCCCAGCACTGTGCTCACTAGCCTTCAGCCCAGCTTGTGGCTGAGTGGCACTCCCCCTGTGGGAGCACACTGACCACCAGGGAGCAGCTCTGGCCCTGCCCCCCATTGCCCCACCACTGCTGCAGAGGGAGGCCAATGGTGGCACCAGTTGGTGAGTGGCCTGCCCAGCCCCCCATCACTCCTCTGCCACCACCGGTCAGTGCCCCCCAATCGCTGTCTCCTCCCTCTGCCCTCTGGCACCTTCCTTGGCTGGCCTGGTGCTGCTCACTAGCCGGACCTGCCCCCCTGCCAACCGGTTGTTCCACCATTCAGTCTATTTGCATATTAGGTTTTTATTGTATAGGATAGTAGAACTGTGACTGAATGTATAATAGAAAAGAGTCTTGGGGGATGGTAATCCTCTCTTGTTATGACCTTCTTACTTTCTTTTCTGCCTATGACACTTTTTAGTGACTCCACTTTCCATCTTGGAATGCAGGAGTAATTGGCCCTGACTCACTTCCCCTCCTCTATTTGTATTCTCTGGGGTCAACAAAATGAACCATTTACATTTCTTAATGTCTTCCTTGGCATTGTCCCCTCATCAGGTCTGCTCTCACCTCAAGCCCCCTTTTCTCTGCCACCTGACACCGTTGCAGGCTTCCCTCCTTCATCAGCTAGTGTATGTCCAAGGAAACACAAATGATTCTAGTACTGGGACAAAATAGACCACTGGGAACATGAATTATTAGACTGTAGTGAAGTTCAAATAAGAAAATACTGGTTTGCAAGTGTGCTTCTGAGCAATAATATTAAGTAAGTATACCTTGTCCTGGATCCACAAATAAATTTCTAATTAATAAATTTCTAAGTTCCTGAGGACAGACACCAGGTTTGATATGCTTGTACCAATTGTGCTTCACCTAGAGCACCATACAGTAGTCCCACAAGTACCCTGTAATTTTATTAAAAGCTTTATAGCTTTATTAAAAGCTTTTTTTCATAGCACATTAGATTAAAACACCAGAACTCACCAGTCATAGAAGCCTACCCTGCCATGGCCAGGACAGTGACCTCTCCCATCTGCCCCTAACCTGTATCCAGGTAGATAAGGTGGAAATGACCCAGGGTCAGGAAGGCAGCCTTAGAGTAGAACTCTTAAGGGAACACAGGGTAGCTACAGGATACTATTCACCTTTTATTGCTTTTCTCTCAGCATGGGCTGCTGGGAAACTCAAATCCAAATTTTGGCTCACTTCTAGCCTGTATTCCATGTGGTCTTCTACATATGCCTCATGTCCAGCTGTTACTTATTCCCCCTCTGTACCTTCTATCCTGTCCATTCTTTTGTTTATTTTTATCCTGTACACAATAAGATAAAAGGGACCCTGCTCCTGCCTGTTGATGAATATACTCAATCCCCATACGGGAGGAATGAGGGTCAGGTCCCAGAGCTGGTGAGTGGCAGTGTTGGGACTTGGTTCTAGATCATTATCCTGCAAAATGAGACTGGCAACTGCCATGTCCAAGGGCCTATTTTCTGCCTACTTGAAAATGCCATCTCATCTGAACAGGGAAGTTACCCTGATAACAAGTGCAAAGAATGGGATTCTTTTAGATGCAACTGACTAAGTCAATGTTAGAAAAAATCTTAGAATAATAGGGTGGCCTGTGATTTCACAATTAACTCTATTTTAAGAATGTAATGATTTCCACCTCTGGTCCCTGAATGCCTGGCATCTGGGAAACCACAAAATGATGGAACCTTGGCCTTGAGATCTGCAGCACTAGGCACCAGATTCTCAAAGGAGGGATGCATGGGATAACTGCCCTTGCAAATGGGGACTAGCGTTTAGGGACAGTTGAAACAATGCATGTTGCCTGTAGCTCATAATCAGGATTAAAATCAACCCTCTGCCTAACCAGGATGAATTCTACCCTCGGTCTTTTCATTTGTATTTCCTCAAAGCCAACTGCACTAACACCAGCTATGCCATTTAATGAGTCTGTTCTAAAATTCTTTTTTCTATCCTAGAAAAGTACTTTCTTATTTTCATCTTTTGTAACCTGCTCTCCAAGGGTTCTGACATTTCAGCTGGTTTTGAATATTCCTTAATATTCATAATTTTTAAAATTTGTTCTTCTTCATTGGTTTGACCAAATTCCATTATCAAATGGCTTATTGGTTTTCATATTGATAAATTAAACTTGGAAGGAATGCTTCCTCATTGGTCTTGACTATCTTCAACTGTGAGATTGGAAGGAGGCAGGAGTCCGGTTGCAAGCAGAGGGAGGAGTTTGGGTTTATTCAGGGGAGATGGTCAGCCTTGAGTTTGGGCAAGAGAAGGAAGGGATCCAATCAACCTGCAACTCAGCAAGTCAAGTTGACTCCAGTGGGTAAGCATGACTGGTGCAGACCAGAGTGGAAGCCAGCAATTTGGGCAGAAAGTCAATGCATAGAAGAAAGAATGGTGGCTGGGAGGGGGTGGCAGCCAAGAGATAGAGAGAAGCATGCAGTTTGGGGTATGCCCTGGTGGCACACCTGGAAGAACCTACTAGCACTGAGACACTTCCTAATGGAAGTCACAGAATATTCAGACTTGATGGGAGTCTGGACAGCAACCTGCATGATCTCATTTCATAGTGCCAGGCACAAGTGAGGGGGCAGGAGATAAAAGGAGGAAAAAGAGAGAGAGGGAATGGGGAGAGGAGGAGGGAGAGAGAAAGAGAAATAGAGATGAAGGGGGGAGTTGATGGAGAGAGGGAAAGATGAAAGAAAGAGGAATAACAAACAGGAGAAAGGAGAGAGAGATGAGAGAACATTCCAGAATCCTGGCTTCAGAAGGACTTTGCAGAATGTCAACCCTCTCATAGAAGGCTGAGGGATTTTGTAGTTTGCTCAAACTCACACAGCTGCTCAGAAGCACACTTGCAAATCAGTATTTTCTTATTTGAACTTCACTACAGTCCAATAATTCACATTCCCAGTGGTCTATTTTGTCCCAGTACTAGAATCATTTGTGTTTCCCTGGACATACACTAGCTGATGAAGGAAGAGAGCCTGCAAGGGTGTCAGGTGGCAGAGGGAAGGGGGCTTGTGGTGAGAGCAGACCTAATGAAGGGACAATGCCAAGAAAAAAACCAAGCCTGTAATAAGAATACGCTCCATATTCTCCTCAATCTACAAGAAAAAGGAAACCTGTAAATGGAGGGCCCACCATCTGTAAACCATCAGAGATTCACACACACTAATATCTTCTTCCCATTGAATATAAAGGAAAAAAAGAAAAATGAGGTCCTGTAACTTTCTTCCTGTGACATGGCTAGTGAGTAAATTTGAAACCCAAATCTTTAAGAGAGATGAGAGGTGTGTGTGTGTGTTGTGGGGTGTGTGTGTGGGGGATTGAAAGGAAGGACCTGACTCAGAGACTAGAGAAAAACTGCCCACAGAATCAGAAGGGACAGCTCACAGCTGAATGACCTGCCTGTATGGTGGGGCAATCGCCTGCCCTTCTTTAATGCTGAGTGAGGCAGGTGGGCATTTCCAAGCCAGTTCAAATGGAAGTATTTGAATGAGAGGATTCCAATGGCCTGTGACATGCAAAGGCACCATATTTTGAATCCTATTGCATCTCTGATGACCTTAAGGTGAGATTAAATATATATATAAAAAAATAAAACTAGGACATTCTTGTGATGGAAAGAGCAGGATCAGTGTGATGTATACCACAGACCTTCCTTCTGTAATATCATAAACACACACCCCCCAGGCCCAGCCCAAGAAGCAGGATTTTTGCAAATGTTCAAATCTGTTTGGACGGAAGGATGAAGTTGCCTCTAACTTCTCAGAACCCCTGTAGAGGAAAGTGTTGTGCCTCCTGGTCTAATTTGATATGTGGAGGGATTTTAACTGGACAAGTCACTCTGGCCTCTAATCTCAATCAAGTCAAGAATAATCCCCATCCCACCCTCAGACAGAAACCATTATGTGTGATCCTCCTGTCCAGTGTGGCAAATCTACCTCAGAATTTCCCAACATTTCTGCCCATGTGCTGTGGTGAAGGGGTTCTCTCTAGGGCTGACCTGCCTCTGCCAATCCCCCTCCTGTGTGACCTGCACAGTGCCAGCCTCTCCCACCCCCCCACTTGTCCTCCTCACCCACAGATGGGCACACGAATTGCACCTGCCTCAGAGAGGTGGTGTGAAGTTCAGGTGATTTTAATACGTAAACCTCTCAGAACAGTGTCTGCCTTTGTGTATCAGAGCGGGGTTTGTACAAATGGAATCAGAAGCCAGGGCTTCTTAAATCACATCTACTTTCTTCTTAGAATAAGTTTATTTTCTTTCCATTCTATGTGTGTTTGGTGTCTGCTAGCTTTATTTCATGGAGGCCCACCAGAAAGCATTTAGACCCTAGAGCCTGAGTCCACATCCTTTCAAAGCTTCCAGGTTCCTTAGAATGTAAGTTTCTTTGGTTTCAGTAACAAAAAAAGCTAGACAGTATATACAGCTGCAACTGCTCCTGCAGGAGAGACAAAGGACTGATTGAATACTTGTTAAGTGAAACAAACTCATGCCCATTCTCTGCCAGCCCCTGCGGCATGTGGAGACTCACAGGGAAGAGCGATGTTCACACGGGTCTGTAGGAGTTAACAGAGAATGCTTTCCCCAAGTTGCTGCCTAGCTCAATATTAGAATGCCAACCACACAAAATCCTCACCAAATCCTGCTCAGAGTGGGGCAGGGGGACATGGGGCACAGGACAGGGCCGAGGGGCATCAGGCTTGACTGTTTTGTGTGACTTGGGACAAAACAGTGAGACAGACAGAACTCTGACTTAAGTGCCTGGCTAATTGTATGTTCTGCCTGAATGGAGCTGTGGGCACCCATTCACACTGGAATTTTGTAAACAAGGGGCCTCATCTTTTGTGGGTGGCAAGCAGGTATCACTCACATGGGGCCTGACACATCAGGCAGCCAACATAACTGGGGCAGATGCAGAATTTTAATGAGAGGCATGACAGGCTGAGATGGGGTTACACAACTCAGATGAAGGGCAAAGAACCAGGTGGTGTTAAGAAAGGACCAATTGAAGTCACACAGAAGGGACTGGACCAAGGCAGATTCCAGCCTCAAGAACTGCTGCAGCTTGGCAAGCGATTCCAGTGTGTGAGCAGAATGGGGAGACTATGAGATCAGGGGCTGGCATGGCACCATGGATAGCTCCTCTTCAGCTGCTTGAAGCATTGTGTTAAGAAGGATTCTGAGGCTGTAAGTGGGCCAGATTGGAAAGATTGTTATGATTGATTAATGATGCCTACGGTGAACATATGAGGGGGTGGAATATTTGCAATGGGTTTGCCTTTCCTAATGTAAGTCTGGTCTTGATCTATTAGAAGGCCTTCTGCCTCTCAGCCAGTTTGCACATGGGAGAGTTGAGTCTGTGAACTAGACAGGGGCATCCTTCTGTGTGCATGTGATTCTTTCCATCAACCTCTTCCCTCCAAGGCCTGCTCACACAATGATGCCTCCCTGGAGTCAGGAAAGATTCCTGAGAGCTGGGCTTTTAGCTCGAGTCTTGATCCCCCAATTACCTAGTGAATGACCTGCTGCCTGTGAAGCATAGCAATCCCTCCTTTGGAAAACTGCTGTTTGAAACTGCTCTTTGAACTACTCTGTTATTCTTAGATAGTCTCTTATTCTGGAGGTCAACTCTGTTATTTTCAGATAGTCCCTTATTCTGTAAGATAACTGTTTTAGTTTGAATAATAGAAAAAGATAAAAACTTAGCTGTCTGACCTTTCAAGCTAGCCATCTGACGTAACAGGCTAATGCTGATACTGATACTATTCCCATATTCTCATGCCAGATGTTTGTTCATTATGTATCCAAGGTCACAAACTATCTGCAAAAAATATTTTACACAGAGCTCTTTGTAAAATCTGCAGACAAGGAGCTCTAAAGATATAAATAGAGACACCTTCCTCTATGTGTTGGTTCAGAATTTGACAGAGATGTTCTGCTCTGAACTCGCACGCAGTAAAAGATTCCTAATGAATTGGCTTGTTAAGGCGTCTTGTATCTAGCTCCCTGATTTACGATACAACACCTGTACCTAAGTAACCATAACACCTTCTCTAGCTCCAGAGCTCAACTGCAGAGACCTGGACTATAAGTCTGGAAAACCCTGTGCCTTCTATTTACCCTAGGCTAGAGAGCACAGTCACACATGGATCACCATGTAGAAATGTCATCTCTCCAAGACCCACTTGGACAAATGTCTCTCCCTCTGTGTAAGGTTTTCTAGGACCCTGCATGGGTGCCACAGCAATGAACATGCAGGCTGGGAATGTGCGGGGCATGTGAAAGCGTGTGGCTCTGGCACACATTGCATGAAGACTTCCATGTGGCTGAAATGTAATGCAAGTGTGCTGAGAACAGTCTGTGGCTGGGGAATATTATCTCCTTGGCTGGGAGACTCCTGAGGTTTCTCAGCCTCTAAAAGCATTTACAAGCAGAAAGCATGTCCGTCCAGATGGGGAGGCTTCCAGCTTGGGCCAGGGCCCTCGCTTCCCTTTTCTGCCATCACCTTGACTCTTAGCCCATGGCATTCAAACACATTTAACTTTCTTGGCCACCACAGGCAAAGAAAGTGATAAGAAAACTGGATTTCTTCTTGAGGACCTGTCTACTCGACACCCCTGTCTACAGCATTATATTCCAGAGACCCTAACCCAGCCATAACCACCAGCGACCAGTGACACTACACAGGCAGTGCTTGCCTTCAGTCTATCTCTGCTCTTCCACCCTGTCTTCATCATTCATTGCGTGGCTCATCCAAAGTGCCTGGTGGCTTTGGGTTGCTGGCTGGGAGAGCAGCTACTACATTTTCACTCTTAGGAGCTAATGGCGGAAAGCGTAACATCTCCCAGGACTTTGGATCTCAAAAAGGAACTTGAAGAAGAAATAAATTACTAGTGGTGTGTTCCAGGTCTATGGCATTTGAGTGTGGAAAGGTTTCTTCGTCCTTCTCCAATTACACATGTGGAGACTTCAGTCATCCCCTGTGGGTTTGGATGGTCAGACCCCAGTGTGCTCTGAGCACCGTCCCCATGTCAGGACCCAATTCTTATTATTTCATTCAATAATCTTAATCTCTGTGAGGTAGTTGTTACCATACTTATGTTACAAGTGAAATAAGTGCACTTTTATGGAAGTAAATGACTTAACCCAAGTCACACAGATTGGGCAGCAGAATGAGGTTTCACGCCCAGATTTCTAATGCAGACACCCGCGATGATTCTGTCTCAGTGCAGCGGTGTCAATGGAAACTCAGCTTGGGCCCTTCTCTACAGGTCTGCTCTCTATCTCCCACCCAGATCTCTGCCTCACTCCAGGCAGCTTGACTCATTTCTGATCCCTTGTTCCTGGAACATACCAAGCCCTTAGGGAGTGTTTGCTGAATAAAAGGGTATTAGAATTCAGTTAGCACACGTTTTCTGTGCCTGCTGTAACAAATTGCCACAAATCTTGTGGCTTGAAACAGAAGTGCATTCAATCATAGTTCTAGAGGTCAGCAATTCAAAATCAGTTTTACTGGGCCAAAATAAAGGTTTTGGCAGCACTGTGTTTCCTCCAGAGGCTCTCAGGGAGAATCTGTTCCTTGCTTCTTCCAGCTTCTGGTCACTACTGGTGTTCCTTGGCTTGTGGCCACATCACTCCAAGGTCTGCTTCTGTAGACATATAGTCTCCTCCTCTCTCTGTGTGTTTCAAATCTCCCTAGGTTTCCTCCTAAAGAATACTTGTGATCACACTGGGGACCCCTCCAGATAATCCTGGATCATCTTTCTATGGCATGATCCCTAATTACATCTGCAAAGACTGCCATGTAAGGTATCACTCATATCTTGGAGAGTCTTTCTTTAGCATGCCATGCACATTGCTCCAGCCTCTAGAAGCCTCTGGAAGATGCTGGACCGAGGATCTCACCCCTTTCAGAGGGATGTACATGCCCACAGGTCAGCTGCCCTGACCTTGAAGTAGAAGCAGCTTTTCTGCCTCCATTAGAAAAAGCTTTTTTAGAGTCTTTTTGCCACTTCCCAGTGGGGTGACATGGGATAATGATCCCAGCCCTCCTAGGCCTCAACTCCCTCATAAAATGGGAATAATTAAAGTACCTACCACTTAGCCTTTTCATGAGGTCTACGTGGCAGGGACCGTATGCCTGGAACACATTTCCTAACTCATTTCTAATTACTCAGCAGTATCCTTGACAGGTCAATGGCCCAGGAGTGAATAAAAATGAAAAGTCAAGAAAACTGTCTTCTATGGTCACATTTATCTTTTGATAACTTTGGATTTACTCCGATAAAGCCACTTGGTCATACAAGCTGCTTTTCTCCTCTCTGGGAACCAGGCAGGTGGCAAAATCGGGAAGGAGGTCTGCTTTCAATTCTCTAAAGTCACCTGTGAAGTACTGAACACTGGCATGCTCAAGAAAAGTGGCCAGAATACACTTGAATTCTCTTGTGCACTCAAGTTGTGCAGCACCAGTTGTTTCCCCTCTTTGGGCCATGATCATAATTCCTTTCCTTAGGAAAAGAGAATCTGATGGATCAGACTTAGTTAAAACTTAATAAGTAGAATGTGATGAAAGCTTTCCCTGTTGACATTTAAAATTCTTCCTTAGCTACAACCAGCCCTTTCCTTGCTCTGTACCATCAGAATGATGAGGGAGGGTACCTTCAGATGTCAATGATGAAACCCAGCAGAGAAGGTCTCCTGTGCAGACCTGCCCCTGGCCTTTGTCATGGACTCATATCAGGCCTCACTTCCAACCCCACCATGTTGGCCACATGGAACAGCCTCTGATCCCCCCTGACACTGAGGTCTTAGGCACTTGTGTCCTCCTTGACCACCACTTGACACTGAAATTATCTGTGTGTTTGTGGTAGGTGGGCATGCTATTCCCAGTGCTTTGCCATGGGGCCATGCAGCACCTCCCACCAGAGCAGGTGGAGTACCTTTCTAGTCCTTGGGAAGTTGGGTTTGGCCAATGGGGACCCAAGCCCAGCTTGTGGCCTGCAGGTGAGCTGAGCTAAACCCAACCAAACCCAAACCACAAGAATCAAACCCCAGCCAACCTCCAGGTCTGTAAATAAGAAAAATAAGTGTGTGCTGTTCTAGTCATTGAGATTTTGAGGTTCTTGTTTATGCAGCAAAATATGACTAAAACCAAGTCTTTCTCTCATTGGCCTATGGTTACCTTGAAGACAGGCAATGTACAAATTCACCACATGCCAGGACAAGAGCAGATGCTTAAATAGTCTGTAACTGCAGTAAGGAATGGCTTTTATTTTTATTCAGACTCTCCTTTCCTTTAATGAATGCCATGAGCCTGTGACTGGTGGTCCCCACAGAGCTAGTAAAATGAGAGCTGGAACCGAACTGATGATGGCACGGTGTCAGGTGTAGCTCCTTATATAACCTCATATTGCTCCAGCCACACAGGGCCAGAACTCCCATCTAATCCCAAATCAGACCTGTGATGCCCATGTCCTTTTCCAGGTTTATGTGTGAAGTGCACTCACAGGTCGGTCATCACCCGGTGGCTGGAGCTGTAAGGTATGCTGAGATTCATGTGAGCTTCAGGAAGAGGGGACCAAGCACAGGAAGAGCCATATCAGAGCAAAGGAGCCACATCAGAGCAAAGGGGATGGACTGCTGTTGGCAGGCATTCCAAATTTGGTTAAATAGGCATGACCATAATGGTAGGCATGGGAGTCAGCAGGAGCTTTTTGCAGGGACAGTGTTTCCAGACAGGTGGGTGGGATCACCTGTCAGGAAGGTACAGGAAGCTTCAGGTAGGTGGGTTGCAGTTGTCTACATTGGAGCAGGTCCCCAGGTGCACACTGGGCAGGACTGGATGAAGAAAGAGAGATACTTCTGTTTTTGGAAATGGGAATTTGAAAGCTTATGAGGAGTAATGAAGCAGGCAGAGTCCCAGCTCAAAGGCCAACAGCCCAGCTGAAAGTGAGAGCTGCCAATAGAAGCAGAAAAAGTGGTCTGGGTAAATCCTGAGGAGCTACTATCTCTCTACCCCTCTCCCTTTCACTCTGAATTCAATATAAATACATATATTGTAAAACATCCTGAGGGACTAAGAGGAGGACAGAGTTCAGGGAACACTGACCAGCCATAACAATTCCATAAGCTCAAGCTTGCTGTTTCTCACTGGCCACAGTAGGACAGCACATCTGAAATTCAGGGCTGGGCATGTTAGGCCTAGGGTAGGAGGGCCCATCTAGGCCCACACTGCTTCAGGGAATCCAGTGTCTCTAGAGCTCCCAGAGCCGATGCCTGTAAATGGGCTCCTGCCTGTGATGGCCATTCCATCCCACCCGGGTCTTTCCCCAGCCTCTGCTCTCATCTCCTTCAGAGCTTCATACTTAGTAACTTTACACTTACCCATCATCTCACCCCCAGGCACTAAGCTCTGTGAGGCCAACTATAAAATAGGTCACTATTGTAGGGCCTGACACATGGCCTGAATCAGGGTGAACCCTTAAATATACTAATACAGTGAATAAAATGAATTAAGAAGAAAGAAAACCTCAAGGCAAATCTTTAAAAAAACCAGGATCCCATCTCTGTTTCTTGAGTTAGTGATATTTGGTAAACAACTTCCTTGTTCATACCCTCCCACAGCTGCACCCGGAAGGCACAATGATGAACGGCAATGCCTCATCCTGACCCAGGACCCAGGCCACACTCCACTGCTACTTCTCCAGGCAGACTTATAATTGCTCTAATCCAGCAGAGCGTTGGTTTTCACAATTTAAATATTCTATTTTATTGATTTTAGAGAGTGATGAAGGGAGAGGGGTAGAGAGATGAGAGAGAAACATTGATTGGCTGCCTCCTGCATGACCCCTATTGAGGGTAGTGCCTCCAACCTGGGCAAATGCCCAGACTGGGAATTGAACTGGTGACCTCTTGGTTCATGGGCCAATGCTCAATCACTGATCTCACACCAGCTGGGCAGTTTTCACAATTAAAAAAATGGGAATAATAACAATGACTTCATGGAGCAGTAGGTAAAATAATGGATGGAAACTGCAGTACCTGTCACACAGCAGTAGATAAATAAATGCTATAATTCAACTTTAAGCAGAGTTCAATGGCAGGAGAAATTTGTAGACAAGGTCCTGGAGCAGCTCATGGAGTCCAGGGAGCCACTGGGAAGCCCTGCTCGGGAGGGGCTCCGAGTCTTTTCCAGAATGTTGCTTTTAGCTCCTGCTTAGTCCACCGTGGCCAAGGAAGCAGGGTCTTGCAGAATGAACATGGAGGCCAAGAGCCCACAGCCCAGGGGAGGAGAGGGTCATGGTCAAGGGACAGGAGCAGGACCTGGACAGATGGATGGCCCAAAGTTTCAATTATACTCTTCCATGTCCCTTCTTCCCCGAGGTGGGTCCCTGAATCTCCAGTTGGTGATTCCTTTTCTTCCCTAGCACTACTTCATCCTTCACTTTTGGCACTGATAATTTGGTATCATGTATATAGCTGGTATGCTCCTCATTACTTCAGTGCAGGGGCCTTGTCAGATTATCCCCTTACATCTATATAACAAGCCAGTAACCAGCACATTATAAGCATACATCTGTGTGTACTGGGTTTAGTTAGTTGTATGCAAACAGGAAGAGGAGAATGAATGCTTCAGTATGTACAAAAGGAAGCCCTGCCCCTTGGTGAGTTACTGCCCTGGCCACTGCAACCCTCAGAATTGAAGACCAATGTGTTCATTCATCCAGGGTGGTCTCCCATATGGCAGACACCATGCTAGGCCAGAATCCGGTTTCCTTGATTCACAAACTAGGATATAGGCACAAAAGGGCCATTTTCAAGAGACAGACCCACTTCCAACCCATGTGCCCTGGCGACCTGGCAATAGAATATAACTTTTATTTTCATTTCCCCCAGTAATTTAATAAGTATTTCTTACTTCAGTATAGTGCCAGTAATAGAAGAACTAGCGTTGGTCCAGCTCATAAAAGACAGTTCATTCCCTGTGTTTTACTCTGGCCTTTAGATCAATCATACTGTCTCATTTCAAATTGTATAATTTTCCAAGAGTTTAGCCAGATATTCAAAAAATAGCTGATTTGATAATTGAATGCCAGAAACTGAGAAGTCCTAGAAATCTTATTTCAGGAGACTTTGGATGGCAGATTTTCCTGAGGGGCTATCATTTGACAATAAATGAATGTTTCATTGGACCTGTTGCAAATGTTTTTCTTTGAAAGTTAATGCATGGGTCTAGGCTCCCGCTGGCTTCCCTCCATTTCAGAGTCCAGGGGTCACGCTGAATTCAGCTTTTCCACTCCAGGAAGAACTCTCTAAATTTTAAAACTGAGACACAATTTTTTTTCTTAATAATAAGCAAAAAATACAACGTAGTTATACACATCTTTGCTACAAGTTAGAATTAATAGAAATGAAACAAATGCTGACAAACTGATAGTACAGGGGTTGACAAAAGTAGTTTTACAGTTGTGAATATATGAAACACAGTTTATTCTTTTTTAAAAAAAATGATTTTTAGAGAGAGAGGAAGGGAGAAGAATAGAGATACAGAAACATTGATGAGAGAGAAACATTGATCAGCTGCCTCCTGTGCACCCCTTACTGGAGATCAAGCCAGCAACCTGGACATGTGCTCTGACTAGGAATCCAACCAATGACCTCTTGGTTCATGGATGGATACTCAAGCACTGACCCATACTGGCTGGGTCATAGTTTATTCTTGTATTATTATTATTTATTGTATTATTTTCCATATGAACAATTGTAAACCTACTTTTGCCTACCCTGTGTGTTCTGTGTTAAAGTTATTCTGTCCCTATTAAAGCAACTGAGCTCTCACAGAACATGAAGTGTGCAAGACTGCTTATTTCCATCATGTAAGCTGTGGACAGTGATTTTTGTGTGTGTGGTTTGTAAGCCCATGGCCTCTGAACTAGACACACGAGTAGAGAATGTGTCCAAGAATCATACAACCTTCTCCCACCATGTCCCAGTGAAGAAGTGCATAGTACAATCACACGTGCAGTGTAAGTTTCTGCTTTGCCTGTGGGATAGATAGAAGGCTTGGGGTTGAGCACCAAGCACCCAAAATATGCCATCAGCAATGGGGTAAATCAAAATTGCTCACCACCTGACAGAATACAGTAAGAACCAGTATCATAATCCTACCAATGATGCATAGTCTGAATCCATTCCCAAGGAAACATCAAACAATCCCAAACTGGGGTACAACCTACAATATAACTGGCCTGTTTTCTTCAAAAGTGTTGAGGTCATGCAAATCAAAAAGGATCAAGGAGATGTCGCAGATTGAAGATGGCTAACAGTACATGGCAACTAAATGCCACCTGTGATTCGGAGCTGAATCCTTTTGTTACAAAACACATGACTAGGGCAACTAGAGACATTTGAATGGAGTCTAAGGACAAAGGGTTGTAACCTGTCAATGTGGATTTCCTGATTTTGATGGTTGTATTGCGGTTGGTTATGAGGATGGTGGGGATGGATAAGGCATGAGGTCTGCAAATTACTCTCAAATGGGTCAGGAGAAAAAAAAGATATTAATTGTGTGCTTGAAACTTCTCTGGATATTTAAGATCATTTTCAAATTTATAAAAAAGGGTTGAGGCCTTATCAAACCACCATCCCTCCCTGTATCCCCTCCAACCCCGTTCTTCTGTCTCTTTAGTTAGACTAAATAATTAGCCTTTATCTGTTGCTACTAATTAATAGTAAAATGCCCTTCCCTAACAACGCAGAGATATTTTTCAGTTGCAGAGTTGACACTTTGGAGTGCAGAAGCAACTTCAGTCATGCAACAATGTACAGACGATATCACCCATGCTGGGGTCACCTCTGCTTTACAGGTGAGGAAACAGAGGCAACACAGAACAACAGTCAGCAGCCTGAACCCAGACTCTGGGCCAGCACATTTGCCAACATGGTTTCCCTGTATTTTTCCTGCAATACAGATGCTTGGCACTAATCTTTGGCCTGGCTTTCTTCTCCAAAGCTTTGGGGGCTACATTCTTGAGCTAGGCACTAAGGGGGTGGCCAGACAACATTCTCCAGGCTTTACATAAATCAGAAAGTCACTAATGGAAATGAGAGGTGGGAGAGAGCGAGCAAAAGAGCAACGAGCAATGGAATATATTTTATTTACTTGGAATGGGAGTTTGTGCTGTGACAGGCCCAGAGAGCGTGCTTTCTGGAAAGGGTGATTGCATGATTCCTTTGGATTTAGGTTTCACATAAGTGCAGATCCAGTAAATAACAAGCACCCTGCACCCAGCCAGGTGGACCTCATCAGTGAACCACAGAGACTTTGTACCCAGTCCTGTACCCATTGATACTAGGAAGTGTGCGCAGGGGAGGAAGGCCTGGCCATGACCCAGTGAATACTGTTGTAATGAATTCTCCAAAACATGATGAGACAATGTCAATGTGCATGTAAAACAAAAGGCGTGTGTTTATCTGTTCTGCCCTAACATAAAGAATACATTTTAAAATGAATGTAGAAATAAAAACAGGGCAGACAAAAAAAAATCCCTTCTCAAACACAATGTTTTCCCAAGTGGGTGCACCGCCTCAAGGCAAACCTCAAGCCAACCCTTTGCTTGAAAACAAGAAGCTCCCGTGGTCTGAGACCTAGGACAGTGGGGCAGGGGGAGAAAGCTTGCAGCCGTGTCATCTTTGTGAGAAGCAAGCACTTTCGGGGCCAAGCCAGGAAAGACTGTGGTTGGAGAGGACCCTTCAGGCTGCTGGTGTTGGTCTGTGGAAAAGAAGAGGAGAAAACAAAACACAAAAACCCATCAACTACCGACAGGCCTTCAGAATGAGCCCGGGAAACTTTGCCTGCCTAAAGCAGAGCTGGTGAAGGAGCAAGCTCAGAGCAAGAAACGAAAACCACGTCTCCCCCTCCACACTAGTGGCTGGAGGTTGCCAGGCAGTGGTACTGTCAGCAGGTGGGAGCACACGTCCTCAGTCCCAAAGGAGGGCCTGGGAGGCACAGCCCAGCCTCCACCATGATGGGCAACGTGACAGAAGCAAGTCCACTTGACAACAATGAAGCTAAGGCTTTTAATTTTACATGCAGAGGAAATCATAGATTTATCTGAAGGAGGAAGTTGCTGTTCCAAACAGTATCTGCACACAAAGAAACCAAAAATCTGGGGGCTGACACAAACTGCTGGGGTGCAGATGGGTCACCTGGAAACTCCTTGTTTGTGTCTGGATGAGAAGCTCACTGGGTTCAGGGGAACATTTTTGCCAGGTAACTCTTACAGGTGATGATCCGGTAGGGTGCACTTTGACCACATCTGAACCACTAAAGAGAACAAGGGAGGAAATAGTTATGTGGTTTGGAATTAGACTCCTTGGTCCCCTGCTCATAAACAAGGTCTCCATTGGGTTGGGAATTACGCCCTTGTCTCTAGACACCATTGAATCTTACCGAGAATTGTGGATATAAAATCCTGACCCCAAAATGCTTCCAGCTACAAAATGGTACGCAATGCCTTGCAAACTGTACTCTTTAAAGAAGAATAATAGAAATGCTTCTTATTTGAAAGACACTAGAAGCAAGGCAATCAATTAGGATGAAAACTGGCTTTTGGTAAATAGTGTATGTAAAGAAAGAATAAAATCAAAAGGCAAGGCAATTTATGAGGTCTCCAGCAGCTGTAGTCACGAAAATAACTCAAAGAATATGAACCAGTCATTAGAGGAAAACACAGAATCAGGTTTAGTTAGCAAGAATGAAAAGTTGGCCAAAACACAGAGGAAGAAAAATTCAAATGGACCCTCATTAGTACTTGGCTCAAGTTTGTAACCTTTAAAGCTCTTTTGAGACTTGAAGAAAAAACTTACAAAACAAAGAGGAAGGGAAAAGTGCATGATGCAACTGAGGTCATGATTTCAGAGATAATTTTACAATGATTTAAGTGCACACTCCATACAAAGGAGGCCATACAAAGGAGGCCTGAGTAATATTTTTAAAAATATATATTTGGTGCATCTGAAGGGTGGTGGGTTTGATTCCCAGTCAAGGGTGCATGTTCCTGTATCTGGGTTGTGAGTCCGCTCCCTGCCCTTGGTTGAGGTGTGTGCAGGAGTCAACCAGTCAATATGTCTCTCTCACACTGATGTTTCTCTCACTCTCTTTCTCCCCCCGCCCTCCCTTCCATTCTCTGAAAAGCAATGAAAAAAAATATATCCTCAGGTGAGGATATTACTATATCCATAAACCAGAGACTCAAATGATACAGATAAGACAGCATAAAAATAATACTAAAATGTGTGAAGGGATAAGGGAAGGTGTATTAGATAAGATATAGGTCTGGTAACTTTAAAAGAGAGCAAATAAAATCAGCTTAAATAAAAGTTTATTTCTGTCTACATGTAAGCCCACATGGGTAAGTTTTCTAGCAAATAAAATGACATAGGTCCTCAAATGGTCCAGGAACCAGACACTGTGTGGCCTTGTTCCACCATGCCCTGAGCCATACCTTCCTTTTTATGGTTCAAGATGTCCCACCACGCCCCGGGTCCGGGTGAGGCCGTGGGCCCCTGGATCCGGGTGAGCCTGGCCCCGGGTCCGGGTGAGGCCGTGGGCCCCTGGATCCGGGTGAGCCTGGCCCCGGGTCCGGGTGAGGCCGTGAGCTCCTGGATCCGGGTGAGCCTGGGTCCCGGGTCCGGGTGAGGCCGTGGGCCCCTGGATCCGGGTGAGCCTGGCCCCGGGTTCGGGTGAGGCCGTGGGCCCCTGGATCCGGGTGAGCCTGGGTCCCGGGTCCGGGTGAGGCCGTGGGCCCCTGGATCCGGGTGAGCCTGGGTCCCGGGTCCGGGTGAGGCCGTGGGCCCCTGGATCCGGGTGAGCCTGGGTCCCGGGTCCGGGTGAGGCCGTGGGCCCCTGGATCCGGGTGAGCCTGGCCCCGGGTCCGGGTGAGGCCGTGGGCCCCTGGATCCGGGTGAGCCTGGCCCCGGGTCCGGGTGAGGCCGTGGGCCCCTGGATCCGGGTGAGCCTGGGTCCCGGGTCCGGGTGAGGCCGTGGGCCCCTGGATCCGGGTGAGCCTGGCCCCGGGTCCGGGTGAGGCCGTGGGCCCCTGGATCCGGGTGAGCCTGGCCCCGGGTCCGGGTGAGGCCGTGGGCCCCTGGATCCGGGTGAAGCCGTGCCCCTGGGTCCGGCCGAGAGCAAACCAGAGGGAGTCGGACCTGCATTACCACCATTTGTCCACCATCCAGAGCTGAGGGGTCAGTGCCGACATGTACTCATAGGGAACTGGTGGACATTGATATTGGGTCTCAAAAGAACTGTTGGTCCAGAAAGAAACTCACTACAGACTGATTCATTTGCCTGTCAGCATAACTATTATTGCTCGTCGCACATTCAATTCTTATAAGTATATCTCTAGTGACACATGATTTCGCTCATCTAGGGGAAATGATGAACAACATAGACTGATGAACAAGAACAGAACCAGAAACAAGGAGGCATCGATCGGACTATCGGGCCTCAGAGGGAGGATAGGGGAGGGTGGGGGGAGGGGGGAGAGATCAACCAAAGGTCTTGTGTGCATGCATATGAGCCTAACCAATGCTTAAGTTCAACAGAGGGTTGGGGCATCCATGGGGAGGGGTGTGGGATGGGAATGGGGGGATGAGGACAAATATGTGACACCTTAATCAATAAAGAAATTAAAAAAAAAAAAAAAGATGTCCCACCACTGCCATATCTGACTTCCAGGCCAAGGGAAAGAGGGGAAGGAAGTAGGCCACATAGAGCTTCCTTTTACACGCACAACCAGAAAGTTGTTACTTCTGCTCACAGCCCATTGAAGGCAATTTAGTCACAGGGCCACATATCTATACCAAGTCTAGAAAATGAAGTCTTGAGCTGAGAAACCATATCCAATGACTGTGATAGAAGGGCAAATGGATAGTGGAAGATAAATTAACAGTCTGGGAGCCCAGGTTCCTTCCCATGTTTTGCTCCTCTAGCCCCTAAGATAGTGCCTTAACCATATGCTCAAAGCCAGCCTGGCACTTTAGCCAGTGGGAAGGGGAAGGAGAACATGCCAGCAGCTCCTTTGAAGCATGAGACTTGGAAGTAGCCCATGCTATTTCTAGTCAATTCCATTTTCCAGAACATAATCTCATGGTCACATGTAGCTGCAAATGAGGCTAGGAAATGCCTTGGAGGTGTGTATGTGTGGGGGTAGGGAATGGAGAAGAGAGAATGAATGTTCTGAGACAAGTTGCAATCTTAAACATAAGTAGCATAAATGTAGTTGCTGAGAGCAAGTTCAATCTATGTAAATTACTCTTAGGTCCAAACAGATCAACAGGGTTTCTAATTACAAAGGACCTTTATTGATCAAAGGAGCCCATCTGGCTTTGCAACTTGAAAACACTTCGTCTTAAAAAATAATGATGATTTCTTTTAGAAACAATTGGTCATTCAAATGGCATTTTGAGCAGTTTTGTTTGAATTAGAGAGGCTTCACTGTAAAAGGGCAATGCAGTTCCAGAACAGTGCCCCAAATTGTGTTTGCGCATGTCCTGTGAAGTGGTTTTGGAAAACAGATGCATGACCCCCTTGCCTTGAGTGTGTTGCACATGACGGTCTGACAGGTCCTACAGGATGCATCTGCTTCACTCTTCAGCCCGGTGTAGGCCCACCCCATGTGGTCACTGAGCCCCTTCCTTACACTCACCATTTGACCCTCCTGTGCAGCTAGCACTTCATATGGTACATTTTGAGAAACACTTTCTAACATGGCAGACACAAGCGATACTAAGCAATAAGCAATAGCATAATAAATAAGCAATATGCACAGGGTATAAGTCATAACCTATCATAAAGAGAAATGAATAGTCAAGAATGAGAACAGGCTATCTAACCATGAAACCTGAGCATGTCACCCAGTCTTCTGGGGTGTCAACTTTCTCACTGTGATAAGAGAATTTGCCAGAACACATTGATTACTCAGGATAAGAGATCATATACCCCTTCTTTGCTTATCACTGTGCCCTGAGTAGAACAACAGGATCATGTTTTTAGGAAAAAGAGTTTCTTGGAGGCAAGGACTAAATCCTCCCCTGTAACCAGGGTCTTCCCTGCGACAGGCCGCCAGCTTCACGAATGTGTTCTGAGTGTGTGAGTGAGGGAACAAATGAATGGAGGGGATCCTAGAAGAACAGGTGACCTAGCCACTTGTAGGAGAAGATCTGACCCCACACCGAGGACTGAGGTAAGAAAGGCCAGGTGACTGGGTCACTGAGCTCGGAAGTGACAGGAAAGGGAAGGACTCTGGAACCTGCCCCATGCCCTGGCCTCCTCTTCACACCACAGCTGCTCACAGAGCCTCAGAGTCTGGCCCCGGCCTGGGTGTGGAGCAGGTCCAGGAAACAGAGTCTATATGTCAGGATATCTTCCAAAAGCCCAACTTTTTCTCCATGGCTACTTAAATCAGAATTCAGCTCTGATAGGCAATCTTTATTTTGTCATGGGAAAACACTCATTAGAATGTTAAGAGGAAAAAGCAAGATTTGAGTCTGTGGATGGTGCATATCATTTCAAGTCTGTAGAAACAAAACCGAACAAAACATTTGTGTAGATATAGTCATGAGAAAAGCTGGAAGGAAGTATACTGATAAACTAATAATTCTTATCACTGGGAGTAGGGTTATGAGTGACATCATTATTATTACTGTTGTTATCATTATTACTATTGCTGTGTTCTTTCAACAAGTAACCTGGCCTTAGCAATCCATGCTTACTAAAAATGTCAGATGTCACATTCACACTTACATCACACCTCAAATTCACTGGGTCAGGAACCGTAGTAGAAGGGTCTGCCTGGCTGTCACTGGCTATACAGGCTGCCTCAGGCCAGGCGGCTCTCTGCTGCCAAGCCAGAAGGAAGGAGCTGACAGCTAAGAGGCCCTGCTGTTCACACTCCCGTCATCTGTCCTGGAGGGAGGTCTGGAGGAATATCTCTGTATCAGTCACAGTGTTTGAGCTGAGGACCCATCACCCCCACCCACATGTGGCCTACCAGCCACGAGTTTGACATGCTTGCTAAAGTCTCCAGCCCCCCTCCCAGGGTAACAGAAAAGATGCAAGTCTGGAGGCTGCCATGCAGGCACATTCTGTTGAAAGACGCGCCTTGCCTGAGAGCTTGCCTTGCCCACCAGAGAAACGCTGCTGCACTTAGGTTTCCAGGCTACAGTGAGCCCGGGCTCTGATGCACAGTGATTTTAATGGTGTCTTTTATCATGCTGGAAGGAGAGAATATTTGCCTGAGGCCATCTGCACGTCCCTGCACTTAAAAAGTGCCTTGGTCTTTTGGCTTCACATCAGGCAGGGAATCGCAGGAACATTCATTCTCCCCCAAGAGTCTCTTACCTAAAGCAACAAGGCAGTCAGAGGAACAGTTGCTATCACTTTGCGCTTCAGGGAGGATTTAGAACACCCTGGAGGTAACAAGGACGGCTGTGCGCATGGGCGTGTGGGCATGTGCTGCTTGCGCTCACACACGTGTGGACGTCTCAGAGCCTCTCAGAGGATCGTCAGGGTTTGGCTGCATCCACTCCACGAGGCTCCAAAGGCAGTTAAGAATGAACAAAAGCCAAAGTAAGGCTATAAAATGTGGACCATATGTTAAATGTTTCTTCTGAACAACACTTTAAATACATGTCAGCTTTTTACAGTCACTTTGAATAACCTCATCTGGAGATCATGTGAGAAGTGCCACCAGGGCCCTGAGCCTGCAGAGCCTCTCTCGGGCCCTCTGGACCCCAGGAGAGGCCTGAGAGCCTGTGAAGGAGGAGGCTGGGTGAGCTTCCAGCTGCTGGGACCAGGGGGCAGGGAGAGGAGGCCGTTGGTCAGGGAGAGGTCTCAGACAGTCTCAGTTCAGGCATGTTTGTGGGTGTTTCCCATCTTAGACTGACCCACCTCTGGTAGAGGGAAGGGAGAAGATGAGATCGCCTAATGTGGACAACGTGGTTTGACCTCACTGATCCCTCGAGGCTGGATTTTACCCTGGCCTGGGTAGATCCAAATGCTAAGGCTCCCATGGTGCTGGGGTCAGTCGCCTGCTGCTTGCAGACAGTCCTGAGTCCTGGGCCTGGAAGAAGGTTTCTAGAAACCCCAAGCCTGAGGTTCAAGGAGCCTCAAGCCAACCTAAAAGTTGAGGTCCTGATATGGAAAGACATTCCATGGTTTTAAGCAGGGACTTCTCTAAATCAGATCTGTGTTTTGAAAAATTGAGTTCCCAAAGAGCAGACTGGGAAATGGTGAAGATGTATAGAAAGTTTAGTAGGATCCTAGGTCTTGGGTACTAGGATCTTAGGGTCAACACCTGTGAAAAGAAGGGGGAGGGGAGACAGTAGAATTGGGTCAAAGGGCTGTGGTGCAGTCTTGGGGAAGCCTCGGCCCACCCATGGAAAGTTCTGGACCTGAAATGGCCCTTCTAAGTTGTCCAGGTTGGGACAAGGGAGCTTAACTTTCACATGCCAACCAGTCAGTGCTTGGAGGCCGGCGAGGTGCTGTCAGCAGGTGCATGGAAGGGGCTGACATGCGGGCTGGGTGCAGCAGCACTTCCAGCAGCAGTGGTAAGAAGTCCTTTAGTTGCAACAGGGAATCTGGACAGTGCATCCCAGTATCCCTGCAGCTCTGACATCATCAATTTACCATCTTTGTCTTTCTCTGACCCTTTGCTTATCTATGGTCACTAAAGTCTCACATCACATTTAATTATTGGTTGGCCTCCCTTCTCCCCCTGCCCCTACCATTTACACTTATTTCTTCTTAAGGCTATGGACCAGCTCTTCAGCTCAGCTGCAGAATCCAGCCTGTGGATCCTCCATATCTTCTTGGTGATAGTTTTGATATTTAAAAAAATCCAGGTTACAGTCTGTAACCAGGGGTAACACGGAGCCACAGACTACAGAAGTAGCTACTTGCAATTACTTATTGAGTGATGGATAAGCAATGACATTTTAGTAATTTTTAAAATAAGCAGCAGTTTTTACAGCGTGCTCTCCCCATACGCTGTAGAAAAAGCAGTTGCTGAGCTACCAGGTGCTACCATTCCACTTGCTCAGGTCTTTCTCCTCTAGCTTCCTGGCCCAGGCCTCCCTGCCCACCTCTTCTCCATGATATCGTGCTGAGCAACTGGAGAGCCATAAATGCAATGTCAGAAAAATAGAAAGCTTAGAATTTCAGTGTACCGTCAGTAGATACAAAGGTATATCCTGACCCAAGAGCACAGAACATTCTGCGGATAACACCTTCCATGAAACACCTTCCTTTGAGGAGCTGATAGAGACCTCGCCAACATTTGCTTCAAGGTTCACGAATTGGAGATTTATAGTTCTTTGTACATGCCTTGACAATAGCACATTTTGATGTTGGCATATTATAGTCACTTATTTTTGTCTCTCTTAGGCTGAGAGTTTCCTGTTCCGTGGGCCCATTCTGGGACCCAGAACATGACCAGCAAAAAGTCCTCAACACAGCAAGGCCCAGAAGGCTCCCAGAGAGGATAATGTTTGCATGCAAGGGCATGGTGTTTCATGGCCAATTTGAGCCCCCCCCCCCCCCCGACTCTGAGGGACGGTGGTATGAGGGCATTTGGGATGGGAAACTGCACTAGAGGCATGCAGGTTCTGCCCACATTCTCATGGCTGTCATTCTTTCCATACATGTAGATAGCTTCCTGTTGGAGGAGCCACACTCAACCTGCCAGCTTCCTCAGGCTGCAGGTGGGCTGAGCCACTTGGGTGAGAGGCAGATGGAAGGAGTTAATGCGCCTCCCCCAGGACAGTCCTCAGTCAGTTGTGGGTAGGAATCATGGTTAAATACCCAGGTTCTCTGCCCCTTGAGTGGAACAGCTTTGTAGCATATTTGAACCACCCCCATAATACCCCCAGTGGGGTTAAACTTCAGTTGTTCACAGTAGAAACTCACTTGCCTCCCCCCACCCCCATTGCCTTCCTCTGCTGGCCTTTCTTGGATCCACTCCTCCCAAAAAACAGGACCTGCCTCTGTGCCGTCCAGCACAAGACAGAGGCTGCCTCAGCACCTCTAGCACTCTTGCAGGGCCTGAAAGCGATGCCCTGACCCGTCTATGCAGGAAACCTGCATCCCACTCACCTTTCAGCTTCAAACTATTATTCTCACTTCCTTTTGGAAAACATACAAAATATACCCTTCGCTTTGACACCTATTAGGACTATATTATTTCCTAAGGCATAAATTGCAGAAGGTGGGTGGACATCATCCCTGCCTTAACTCTTTACAAAATGCACTGAGTACATGTGAATATATTCTGATGCATATTAAAATGTCCTAGGATATGCTCTTTCATCACCAAGAAACAGCTTAGTTATTTACTGAATGCCAGAGTTCCAAACTTTTACAATGTGTCTAAATAATAATAAAAAAAATGAATAAGGAACAGACTTTGAAGAACTGGAATTTTTGGCAAGAGCACATGTAAGCAGCTCAAGATGGGGGATTAATCGGAGGAAATGTGTTCGGGAAGTATTTATGAGAAAGCCAGCACTTTCATTCCAGGTTCTAAACCTGAGACACTTGATGAAGGCTGGGTGGCTACCTGAATGATGGCTCTGCCTGGGGCCACTGGAGAGACATGTAGTCTCAAGGCACTGGACATTTTTGTCAGTCCCGCTGCTAGCCCAGTTCACAGACAGGACTGAGGGAGGGTTGGAGGTCAGCTCCTATTTTCTGCGGACATCAGGATTTCCTTGCTCTGTGAATTGAATGTAGATCTTGTGATGGTTTGAAAATTGGACCTTAGTGGGAGGTCAAAGGCCAGGGTCATTAAGCCTTGAGAAAAGAAGGCTGACAGGTGATCCAATGACATTTTCCAGTAGGAAAAAGTCTTCTTGTACAGATGGTGACCAGCTGTTCCTTTCATGGAGGCAGGATAGACATGGGGATTAGGTTTAAACAAAGACTGTTCAGATCACAGGCTCTGTTGGCTCTGGAAAGAGACCCCGGGGGGAATTGCAATCTCCTCTCTGAGCGATGTGGGCTGATGAATAAGACTATTACTTGTGTATCTTTTAGCCTTTCTTAATAGACTGGTCTTGGAGACAAACCTTAGCATTTTATGAAATCTTGTTGCAGTATGTTGGGAAATATTTATTAAACAGAGGACTTTAGGGTATGTATGTGTGTGTCAGTTCAGGAAATTTGCACGATTGTCATTTTTTGTGAAGATATAATTGAAGAATTTCCTTTTTCCTCTTCTTTCCCTGAATCAGACCACTTTTTCTTCCTTACGGGCCCCTTCACGCTAATGACGTCTGCCTACTAGTATGTGTTTTAGTATCTTCAAATCCCTCTTTTCTCCTTATGACTTTTTAAACAACTGAAGGGAAAGCCTTAAACAAAACCAGGCCCTGCCTGGGGAACCCTGTGACCCTCAGTGCCAGATAAGTGCTCACAGCTGCTAGATACTTATTAACAAATTTTCATTTTATAATAGCCTTTGGGGAGAACTTCACCACAATTTTAACAAAAGCACATTTACAATGCTTTAGCTGCATCTATACTTAAACCTAAAGCTGCAACACAACAAGTAACTGGCATTAGGTTGCATAATGTTAGGCACGTTTTCTGATCTCTGAGCTCAGTTTTATAATCTCTGAGCTCAATAACTAATTTGTACAACAGGGGTAATGACACCTCATCACATTATAAGATTTAAATGAGATAATGAGCATGAAACCACTCTATCTAGCAGACAGGGACATTTTCAACTTTACCCTAGTAAAATAAGTTAAAACAGGATATGAAATTTATCAAAGGAAGTTTATTCTACAGAACACATCTGACAACATGGACAGGGGTGTTTGGATACAATGTCCCGGGTTATCTCTCCTAGCTCATCTGCTAGAAGAGTCACAGCCAGGCTTGGCTAAGAACAGACAGGTACTTTCTGTCGCATTTTGTTCATATGGTTTTTCAGCAGCCGTTGAAGATACTGACCTGCTGTTATGTTGGTTTCTCATAGTTATCTTTCTACTACTGGAGTGTTTCAAAATTCCCACAGCTGGTAAGAGAGCACAATACAATGACCCTTTTTAAGATGCTCACTTGTAAACAGAATTGTGAGCAATTTGTCCGTTTTATTTGCTGTAAATTTCAAGAGAAACTTTAAGCTCCTAGATTTTCTTTGGAGTCTTTTTTCTAACGCCAAGTTATACTTTTGTTTTAAGCAGTAAAAAAATAATTTTCTTTAGCGCTCCTTTAGTTTATTTGTTTTGTTGAAAAACTAACGTAACAGCAGGTCAGTATCTCCAAGAGCTGCTGAAAAACCATACTAACAAAATGCAACACAGTACCTGTTTTCTTAGCTCTCTGAACTACCATTTACCTTTTCTAAGCCTCAGATTTTCAAGTATCTGGCTTATAGAATCAACACAAGTAAGATGATGTCTTTTACTGGAAAGCAAAAACAGCAAAAATGCCAATTAATACTTTGCCAGTTATGTTTAGATTTTCTAGCCTTGGGCTCATTGTTTGCCAGAGTTTGTTAACATAGCTAAATGAGAGACTTTTTCACCCGGAAGGCAGCGCAGAGCGGGCCTTGCGTTGGTGAAATGCCCACAGCAGTCCGCGTGAGGTTTTCAGGGAAGGGCTATACCAACTCTCCCCATGTGCTGAGCCCTGGCACCTCATCATCAGCTAACACTCTTTCTAGTTTCATGGCCTATACACTAAGGCTTTATTCTCTGAGCACTGGACGCTGAAAAGATACTGTCAATTTGGAAAGAAATAAACAGACATGGACCTATAACTTGGACTCCCTAAGAAATAAAAACACATTCCTTGACCACCACAAACTCTACAGGGTTGGAAGCACTGGCAAAGGATACATTTTCTATTATGCATATGAAGATTGAGATTGAGGGAGCTCCAAATTTTACTCTATGTGACTTGTGTCTTTATTGATAAGAAGGATTCTTAAGGTCCCACACAGCAGGCTTTGATGTTGGTGAGAAGCCGCGGGATTTTGTTTAAACACAACACCTCACCCACCCTCCGAATGTACACAAGGGGCTGTTTTCTCTCCTCTTTGTCCAGACACTGAAGTTCTTTCTGGGGTTCTGTTCGGCTTGCTTTTGAGAAGCCGCACACTTACTTGGTCTCATTCTCTTGTAGGACTGAACTGCGAACACAAAGCACACGGATAAATTGGGAGATCACTTTCTTTAGAGAATTCTCAACTAAAGCTCCAAGTCTCTTGATAGGAACAACCTTTAAACAAGGCAATTTATAAACGTCAGAAATCACACCCAGAAGGGCCAGAGCTTTATTTTTCATAAAAAAAAAAAAAATGCTGGGCGCCAGCAACCTTAGCCTTCAAAAGAGCTCCCATTCCCCAGAAGGATAATACGTATTGTTTTCATGGCAACATGATCACTCGCTTTTCTAACCTTCATGGAATAATGGAAAGTGGACTTTCTAAAATAAACCCCAGCATGTTCTTTATTTACCAAATCACCAATAGACCCATACAAAGGTTTTTGAACAAAGAGCCTTTTCCTATTATGAATTCCCCCAAAATAGAAAATACTGCCCTTTAAATACAAGATGCGGTCTGGTTTGTGAGGCTACCTTTAACAAAAATCTTTCCAGTCCAGGTCAGAGTTCACACATGGAGCAGAGAAGAATGTCCACCTGCATGACAGTGCATGATGGAGCTATGGACCCTGCACCTGGCACTTTATACATAGCACCCCTTGAATAATGACACCCTTGCATTTAAAAAATAACTCCCCTGGAAGTTCAACGACAGGCAGTCTTGCATTTGGAAATTGTGCTCTGTCATGGAGTTGTAAGAAAAGCATTCCAGGGACCCACATACGGGAGGTTGTGGCTGGTAAGATTTATTTGGATGGAAATAGAAGGACACCCCCAGGCTCCCAATGTTCCACCATGAAGAAGTTCAGCCTTGTCTTCATCAAGCTCAGAAATAGGGCCAGTGTCCAGACATTTTGGGCCATTGGTTTGGCCCATCTCTCTGTCCTGATCCGGCTTAGTCTGTTTTCCCAGCTGTGTTCTGGCTGGCACTGTGCCCAGGCCCACATTGGAGTCAGCACAGCTGCTGGACTCCACGTGGCTCTTAGGGCCACGTGGTTGCTATGGAGAGAGAAGGCGAATCTGGCAAACATGAGCAGGCATTACCCCAGGCGTCACCAAGCCAGAGAGAGAGAGAGAGAGAGAGAGAGAGAGAGAGAGAGAGAGAGAGAGCTCACTGTTAGGCTGATTATATTATCTCAGGCTTGGGACAGACCAGGTACTTCTTCAAACTAGCCAATCAACTTCCCAATCTTTTGCAGGCTTCTGATGGGTCCTTTCCATAATCAATCCATTTCCTATCCAATCCAATTCTTTACCCAGTCTAGGCTCCTCCCCTTTATTGTTGCCTTCTCAGTTCCCACTGTGCAAGCCTCAAAGTGGAATCACCGCCCCCTGTGCGAGCCTGGCTTCCACTGAGCATGTGCCAGCAGAGGGATTTCTCCTGCTGCTTTTATTCCTCCCCCCAGTAATGATCCTTCCTGCTCATGATGCTTTGTGGGGGATTAGGTCCTGAAGGCAGAGGATGCTCTGGGGAATGTGTGACACTGTAACTCCTAGTGAAGCAAGCCCAATATTGGATTCAGCTTCCCCATTTGTTAGGCTTCATAATGTCTGTTTCCCATTGCTCCTTTACTTTATTAATATCTAGCTACTTATGCCAACAGCAGCAGTGACTGCACTTCTGACAACTAAGATACACAGGCAATATAAAGGTACTTTCCTTGCTCCAGCACACCCAGGCTTCTCCCAGTATTCTCTTCCCATATGGGAACCTTTTTATTTTCCAGTTCTTTCTTTAGTTTCCTCCTGCCCTTCCTGCGGTCCCTCTCCTCCTAGTTCTCTCTTTCTTCCATTCTACCCTTACCTGGAAGGAGGAGCCACATTGACCTAATTCTGGGAGGACCCAGATGGTGCATGGGGTCCAGTGATCTCTCCTAACACATACCTACGGATCTGGAAGATGACATCAATCCCAGTGCCACCAGGAGCTTCTGGTAGATTTCATTTTGTCTCTGAGCTGGGGCTCTGAGACCTGAACAGAACTAAATGCCAGAGGGGCCCTAACTGAAGATGTTAGAAGACTGGTGTGGTCATATAATTTCAAATGGTGCTCTTAATAATTCAGCTAGAAAAATAGTTTCATAAACCTGGGCAAGCCTGGGCAAAGCAGCACAGAGAGAGGTTCTTGGGTGGGAAGGGGCACATGGTGTAAGAACCCAAGTGTGGGAGTTAGACAGCGGATCTGCCTCTAACTCCCTCTCTGAGGACATTGTTGACAAGAAGGGAATGATGTAGGAATCATTAGAATTGTAGAGAAATAGAAATGTAATACAAACACAAGTCTGCCTCCAGAATTGTTGCTGCAGCCAAGGCCCTGGACACTGGGGCTGAGGACCAGGGGAGAAAGTTTTGGCCTTCCAAGCATTACAGACAACAGTCACAATGTGACCAAGGGTGTGGTCACATAGGCCTGACCTGGGCTGAGCCTCTCAGCACAGGGCATGGTGTTGAGTAGGTGCTTAATGTGACCGTGGCTCACACAAGGGTCCATACGTCCAGGGTGGCAGCCTGCATCTCATGTGCACCATACACATACATAGGCTTCATCAAAGGAGGAAAGCATAAATTTGCACTGAGCTTGTTGATGAAAAGAAAGCTGAGAAAGAGAAATCAGCATTCTCTTCCCATATGGGAACCCTTTCATTTTCCAGTTCTTTCTTTCTTTAGTTTCCTCCTGCCCCTTCCTGCTGTCCCAGGAGCATCTGGAAATCAGGCCCATTACATCCTCATCACCACGGAACAAGAGCTGACTTTGATCAAACACTGTGTGCCACATGTGTGCCATCTCATGTAACTTGGCAGAGTCGTAAAATCCAGGGATATGGTTGATCATAGCTGGGGGTTATGATCAGATGTGAGGCTTGTCTCCACCTTCAGTTAGGCAGTGGGATCCATGGGAGGACAGCTGTGAGGAAATGGCAAGAACAGCTGCTCAGGAGGAAGCCAGGAGGGCAGAGTCTGTGAGGCATCAAGGAAACCAAAGAATCTCAGATGCAAGCAGGAAGGAACTGTACATGCATGCACACCCATGTGTGTGCACATAAGCACATACACCACACACATGCAATTCATGTAACTAATGGGTACTTCCATTGACTTTCCTGGATGATACATACTTTTTGTGAGCAAATAGCAGTGAAGTGTAGGGAAAGGAGGACTGCAGGTTACTAATTCTGTCTCTGCCTCAACTACCTTTTGGGACCTTGGGAAAAAGTTTCACAGTGATTCATCAGGAATCAACCACTCGCTTCCTGAATTTTACAGATGAGGAGGTCATGAATGAGACAGAATGGGTCTCCCTTAGAACTTCCTGTGAAGGGTTTCCACATGGTGTGGACAGAGGGGCAATGAGCACCTGGCTATTGATGCTGTGGGTTGGGAGCTGCCTCGCTTGGTGATCACTGCCAATTTCACTTGCCTTTTGTGTTTTGTGAGTCAAGGACTCCCTTCCTCACTTTGTGTTGGTGTTTCAGGTGCCCAAGAGAAGCTGAAGAGACTGACCAAACAGTGAGTGGAAATGAGCCTGGTGCTTCTCATTCTGTCCCCTGCAGTGGCCAAAATGATGCAGCCCTGGAGTTCTGCCCAAGAATATTCCTGCAGCGTGTGATCCTAGAGAGGACAGTGATGTGGGTTGAATTTTGTCCCCCATAAGGTGTGCTAGAATCCTCATCTCCAGTATCTCACTTTAGTTGGAAATAAGGACTTTACAGGGAAAATGAGATCCTTAGGGAGGGTCCAATTCGATGTGACTGGTACCTGTATTAAGGAGGAAATTTGGACACAGACAGATATATAGACAGAAGACAAGATGAAGACAAGGGGAGAAGGTGGCCAAGTGATTGGCATGATGCATCTACAAGCCAGGTGTAGTTCATGGTCAGTACACAATGCTGTGGCTTTCCAGCTCCATTCTAGCTTCACAACAATGTTGTGACATCCCATCTTTAAGTTACTGATAACCTAGAGTTCATTTGGACTCCTGGTATATTCTCATTTCTCTGGGTTAAGGGCAGGTACTATCCTCCATGGGAAGATTATGTAAATGGCTATGACCCCCTGCATAAAATTTAATTTATAGGCAAATAATACAGGATAGACGGAAAAGGCTAGTTGTTCTATACTTGTAATAAAAAGAAGAAAGAACAAAAAAGAAAAACAAATAAGGAAACCTTACATAAGGCACTCTTATTATCCTTCACTTCCCCACATTACAGATTCCCCAGAAGCAAAACAAATGTTTTTTAACTACATTGTGCCTTGTTTTTATTACATGGGGATTACTTCAGACATGAAGAATAGCTTCCATATGAGTATCAGTAATGAAAAAAGCATGGTGATGATGTCATTGTTACTTATTTTTGAGCCTCCGTAGAATATTTAGCATTTGTCAGAATACCAGACAATGCAACTTATTACCACGGGGACTTCTAGAGAAATGAGAATATACCAGGAGTCCAAATGAACTCTAGGTTATCAGTAACTTAAAGACAGGGTGTCATGACATTGTTGTGAAGCTAGAGTGGAGCTGGAAAGCCGCACCATTGTGCACTGACCATGAACTACACCTGTCCACTCAGGACTCGTTTATTCCAACAACAACCTATCTTGGTTGGTGTTAAACTAAGTTCTGGTGCAGCAGGTAACCGCTGAGCCATGTGATGCAAGACATCACAACATGTGCATTTTGTATGGCCCTGGCATAAAAATAGATACACAGACCAATGGAAAAGAATTGAAATCCCAGAAATAAACCCTCACATCTATGGTCAACTAATATTTGACAAAGGAGCCAAGAAAACTCAATGGGGGAAAATATAGTCTCTTTAATAA
Source organism: Cnephaeus nilssonii (assembly GCF_951640355.1). Taxonomy (NCBI): domain Eukaryota; kingdom Metazoa; phylum Chordata; class Mammalia; order Chiroptera; family Vespertilionidae; genus Cnephaeus; species Cnephaeus nilssonii. The sequence goes on along the minus strand of NC_137082.1, from coordinate 14,098,771 downwards.
ATGGTGCAGGGAAAACTGAGTAAGCAAAAGTAGAGAATAAAATTGGATCCCTATCACAGACCACTCATAAATCTTACTAGTAAAATGGATCAAATACTGAAACATACGACCTAAAAGCATAAAACTCCTAGAAGAAAACATAAGAAAAAAAGCTCCAAGGCAATGATTTTTGGATATGGCACCAAAATCACAAGCAAATAAGCAACTAAATCAATCTAAAGAGCTTCTGCACAATGAAAGAAACAATGAACAGGAGGGAGAGGCAGCCTATGGCATGGGAGAAAATATTTGCAGATCATAGACCTAATAATGGATTAAAATCCAAAATATATAAAAGACTAATATAATTCAATAATAAAAACTGATTTAAAAATATGGGCAGAGGAACTGAGTAGACATTATTCCAAGGAAGACATAACCAACAGGTATTTGGGACATTTTTTTCTAGCAATAATGTGGGGTGTGGATTCAATGAGATACACATTGGAGGCAGAATGTTTATCTCCTATGGAATAACAATAATAAAAATGGACTTAACCCTTTCAACAAACAGAAGAACAGGCAAGTTTTGTTTATTCTCAGGATCAGAGGGCTTCTGGTGAGATCCACCGAAAACCTGGGAGCAGCACTGCAGCCTGGGATGGGCAGGAAGGGGCCCAGGCGTGTGCTCATGGCAGTGGGATTGTATCCTGAGCTTCATTAAGGAGGAGCCGCGTTTCCTAAAACAGCCCGTCCCATTATGACCTGAAGGAAGAGGATATGATCAATATCCTCTCTGAAAAGGATGGGAAAAAGGCACCCTCCCCTGCACTCACCCACTTTTTCTAGCTCAGCAAGGAGGAGTGGGCTCCTCCCAGCCTCTGCTCGCCTCTGTGTCCACAAAGGTATACATCAGCCAGTTTATCTTTTTTTCGTTGTTCAGTTTAGATACTAGTGTCCTTGTTATAATATCCAGGAAAGAAAAAAAATTGAAATAATCAAACTTTTAATGGCACCTCACTGTGCCTGCACTATGAACACTGTTGTATTTTCTCAAGACAAGTATCACATGATCTCACTCATATGTGGAATCTAATGAATAAAATAAACTGATGAACAAAATAGATCCAAAGACATAGAAGCATGGAACAGACTGTGGAATCTCAGAGGGAAGGCAGAGTGGGAAAAGATTACCCAAAGAACCATATAAGCAAAAGACATGGACACAGGACTGATAGAAGAGGGGTGCATGAGGACATAGAGTGGACACCCCACATAGGTAAGACACTGTGGTCAGGACTCAGACTTCATCAAGACCAGATCACAATCTTGAAATCATGTTTAGTTTGGAGCTGGATGGATTTTGTATGAAGTAAACTATGCTAGTGACCCTAAAATAAGGCTCTTGAAGGATGGCAGAGTATACCACCAGAAAATATGTCACTTTGGCATAAAGATTATTTTGAACTTAAGGCATTTAAAACCCAGCAGATGCTAGAAGGACATTCTAGTCTTTCCTCTTCTTGAAAACAGGAGATTAAAAACTCCCATGTAAAAGATGCCCTGCCTGTAACAGAAGGAAAATAATATTTTTATCAAGAATGAGGAATCAAGACCAAGAGAATTCTATACAAACAGACCTTGTTAAGATAATTATTTTCTTCTTTTATCCTCCCCATATGATTTAGTTACTTTACTGCAGTCCCTCTCTTTTCTCAATCTACTATAAAAGCATGCAGGTTTGCCATGTTGGTGGGGATGGGGTGTCTTTATTCTTTGTAAAGGTTCCTGTGTCATGTAAAACTTGTATATATTTGTATGCTTTTCTCCTATCAATCTACTTATCAGTTTAATTCTCAGATCCAACCAAAGAACTCTAAAGGGGAAAGGTAAAATTTTGTCTCCTCTCACCCTGAAATGAAAAGTGTGTGTGTGTGTGTGTGTGTGTGTGTGTGTGTGTGTGTGTGTGTGTGTTGGGGGGGAGGAGGGGTTGGAATGTTACCTTTAAATGTTATCCCTGATCCCTCATCACACCCATTTCCTGATAGAGCCCTTTGACAAATAATGGCTCCATTCCCAGGGGAGCAACTCTATCATAGCTGACCTAACACATTCCAAAAAGAACCCCATTCAGAAGTAGGGCTCTTTCCAATGAGCCTGGAGACTGGACTTCATCACTAGGTTGTGCTGTTATTACAGAACCAGGGGAAAGACACGCATTGAGGATAGAACTTACGTGGCCAGGTTGATGGAATATCTGATAGTTCCGTAGACTTGGATATCAGGACACTTCAAGCAAGTGGTTTTGGGGAATTAGGGAATCTTTTCTCACCAGAAGCGTGGGAAAAGGGGTATTTAGCCACTGTAGATACACTGAGGCTGAAGAACTTGGAAAAAAAACACACAAACATCAGCCAAGGATAGTTTAATTCAGGAAATGCATCCAGTGCTGCTTGGATCAGGTAAAATCTAGAGCTGTTCTAAATTTTAACCCTTAGTTCCACATGTAGGGGCTGTAGCCACCAGCATCTGACCAAACTATTTCCACTTTTTCTTGTTTTTAAAAGTGTTTAAATACATGGGCAGAGAAAGAAACCAAGTAGACACAGAAAGAGCAAAGAAGAGCAGATCTTGGAAGGACGTAGAGTGGTGATGCTAGCCACGTCCTAGCAGCCAGCACCAATGTGGAGCCAACAAGTCAGAAAGGAGCCGCAATAGACACTTCCGGAGCTTTAAGATAGCAGCTAGGGAAAACCCCTTAACACGTCTGTATTCCTTGGCTATGGCTACTGCAACAAATTACCACAAACTGCATGTCTAACACAACCCAGATTGCAGGTTTGTAGTTCAGAAGTTCGAAGTGGGTCTCACGGGGCTAAAGTCAAGGTGTCAGTAAGACTGCATTCCTTTCTGAACACTCTGAGGGAAAATCCTTTTCCATAGCCTTTACAGCCTCAGGCTTCCCACATGTCTTTGCTCCTGGGTGGTTCTCCTTCTCCCTCTTTGAAGCCAGCAACCAAGGATTGAGTTTTCACATTGCATCACTCTGACCTCCTTCCTTTCCACATTTAAGGACTCTTGTGATTACAATGGGGTCACCTGGATGATCCCGGATAATCTCTATATATTTAGTACCTTAATTCCATCTGTTACCTTCGTTCCCTTTTTGCCATGTACCGTAACATATTTACAACACCTGGGTATTAGCATGTGAACGTGTTTTGGGGGTCAGGGGAAGGAGGGGATCGTTATTCAATTAGCACGAATCCCTTTAAGAATCTACAGTTGAACTAATGGAATCTAAGAAACCTCCAAAAAGGGATTCACTTAATCTATTCTCATGAAGAAAAGAATGTATCTTTTTAAAAAATTTTTGTTCAATTTTAGTTTATATTCCATGATATTTTTGTAATAGTTTTAGATGTACACCATAGTGCAGGGGTCCTCAAACTTTTTAAACAGGGGGCCAGTTCACTGTCCCTCAGACCGTTGGAGGGCCGACTATAGTTTAAAAAAAACTATGAACAAATTCCTATGCATACTGCACATATCTTATTTTGAAGTAAAAAAACAAAACGGCAAAAACACCCGCATGTGGCCCGCGGGCCGTAGTTTGAGGACGCCTGCCATAGTGGTTAGACAATCATATACTATACAAAATGATCCCCAATATATCAGGTACCCACCTGGCACCATACATGATTATCACAATATTATTGGCTATATTCCCAGTGCTGTACTTCACATCCCTGTGAATATTTTGTAACTACTAATTTGGACTTCTTAATCCCTTCACCTTGGTCACCAAAAGAAAGAATGCAAATATCTTGAAAGCCTGCCTTACTAAAAGAAAGTGGGAAAGTAGCAGGAAACCGAGTTTTCTCTGAGTCCTACCAACATAGGTTTCTGTCAAGCAGCCCACCAGCATTTTATTCTTACCATAGGATCAGGTGGATAGAGTAGCTGTGAAAATAGAGAGGGCTGGAACTCAGGAAACATGACAGTGTGTCTCAAGTGACCAGTGTGTTCCTAGGAATTAATGACAGAGAGCTGAGCCACCATCTAAGGTGGAGATAAGACAGGAGGGGCCAATTTGGCTTAAGGACCAAAACCCACCCAAACTGTGTCTGTGTCATTTCTAAGTCAGAGTGTGGATGATAAGGAGGAAGATAGCACATGGAGTAGACACAGACACAGGAGCCAGGGGATGTCAAATCTGAGTGAGACAGCTTTCATTTTCTCAGTTGCTGTCTTAGGTTGGGACCTCTGGAAACAGACCCTGCAACATACATTTGAGTATGAGGAGGGTTTTTTTTTGTTTTTGTGTTTTTTGGGTTTTTGTTTGTTTGTTTGTTTGTTTGTTTTGGAGTTAATACCAGTAAACACAGCTAGGGGAGGAGTGAGTTGAGTGTGATAGGAAAGGGAAGGCAGCCAATATAGTGTGTATCAGTAAGCAGGTCAACCTATGGAGAAATGGGACTTTATTCAGTGGAGACATCTGGAAGCTGGGTAGATCATGGCTCAGAGTTATCTCATCTGAGGGTAGGGAAGCTTGGACATTTACCCACCAACTTCCACTTATGAGTGATGGAAGTTTTCGGCCAGGCGCGTTAACTTTCATCACTTTTGACCTTCCCTGCATTCGGGCTGAGCGTGCTTCCCTGGCAGGGAGGAGCAGGAGCTTAGAGCATAGAGCAATGTGCGTGATTGACAAGTGTTGAGGGGATATGAGCAGGGCAACAATAGCCTCTGCACCAAGGCTAGAAAGAAGGAAGACACAATGAGAAGTTCCTAGGCTAGAGAGGGTTATAAGTGAGAAGACTCCGAGGTTTCTAGATGGGTTTGTCTCTAGGGACCTTTCTAAAGTGCTAGTTAGTGTAGGATGGTGAGCAGCAAACAGACATGAATACCTAAGTGGTCTTTTTATTCGCCTTCCATGTACACATACTATGTAAAGACAAAGACTGAACAGAGGCACACTGTCATTTCTCTCCTAGGGTATATGTATAAAACCCTCCCTTGCAAACAGAATCTGAAAGTTTTATTTTAAGAACACCTCAGTGAACACTAGAAAGAAAAATGGAGGGCATTCCAGAGATAACATGTAAGTTGTTTTCAGACAGTGCGATGCGAGACAATAAAGAATGATACTAACCTTTTGCAGAGAAGTCCAAGAATAGCCCATTGTCTGAAATCAAGAATTTGCAAGAGCACATTGAAGGGCTGACTAAGAGCATAATATCTAAATCCTATAGAACTTAATAATATCTGACCTTTCATTTTCATGGTCCAGAAGGAATCTTAAAGAGTAAAGACGTCCTACTCTGAAATATGCTAAAGTCAATTAGCATGTTTAGATTTAACTCAGGAGCTCCTGAACTATTACTAAGGAGTCAGTAACTTGGAATGGTTGCTAAGGAATTAAAAGACAGTAGTAAGTAGAGGATTTGAGGAGTGCCCTTGGCTGATGAGAACAAAGACATAAATTACTTTCATTTCCCTGTTGGGTTTTAACAATTTACAAGGAGGCCTTAAGGCAAAGAAGAAGGTTAATGAGGATGTAAAATATATAGCAGCATGTATTTATTTAGATAAGGCAATTATTTCAGTGGTACCAGAAGAATAGAAGGAAGGTTCTCTAGATGCCTGGCCCCCCAGTGATAAGAGTTTAAATTTGTCCTTGGACATTTGTCATTTTTCCTATATTTGTTAATATAGTGGACACTGAGAGTCTACAGCCTGGAGAGAAGGTTGACCTTGAAAGTATACCCACTATTAACAATGGCCTCAAGCCACCAATTGCAGGAAACTCAAAATGCCTTAGAGGTTTCTACAGATTTTAGAAGAGTATTCTTAGATCACTAATCTCACAACACCTTAATGCAGGGTTTCATTTGGAACCTTGAGTACTTCCAATAGGAAGAGAAAGACCATAGGACAAGTGATACCCATTATCATTAACTGACCTCAACCCATCAATTTATAAAGGATATTAACATATCTTAGAGAATTTTATAAGATTGTTGCAGACAAATATTTTCAGGTTGATAAACCATACAACTATTTAAAGCAGGATTTCTTATAAAGGCTTTTAATAAGGTGGAGAAATCCCAAAGACAGCAAGTTTCCAGGGCCTCAGGGAGTATGGAATGAGGCTTATGAGCAGATGTTCCTGGCCTTGGAAGACTGTTCATTGTGGGCCTGTCTGGGTATTTGATAAACTTGCCGAGATCTTTATTACCCATGTGGAAACTAGTTCCATGGGTCTAGAAAGAGATAATGGGGATTGAAGCAAATATCAACAAGGATTGATCTGAGTATGAGTCTGAGTGTCATATTTAGAAGTTAGAAGTTCCAAATCTGGCCTGAGTGGCTAAGTTGGTTGGAGCATCACCCATACACCAAAAAGTGGCGGGTTAGATTCCCAGTCAGGGCAAATACCCAGGTTGCGGGTTCGATCCCCAGTCAAGACACATGTGAGAGCCAACTGATAGATGTTTTTCTCCCTTCTTCTCTCTAAAATCAGTTTAAAAAAAACAAAAAAACTTAGAGGTTCTGAGCATCAATGACCAGTTTCAAGAACAAGTGTTTGAAGTGACGCTTGGGTTACATACTAACCACAATATGTGTTCTCCAGGGCTGAGCATGCTGCTATGAGTCACTGCTAATGACTGCATTCAGTGGTCACTAGACATGAATTGTCAACAACAACAATTTGAGTCACCCTTTGAAAATTGCTGAAACTACACCCCAAGATGGGGGTCTAGGCAATTTGGGAGTGGAACAAGCTTCTAAATAATATATGACTAAGCATAAGAAGGATCTCAACATTTCCCTCCCTCTAAGGCAGTGCCTCAAAGGGCTCCCACATACTACTGAGAGAAACTTATACCTTTCCTCAAACTTGGGCTGACTCTGAGTTAGGGGATATGATGAAAATGAAGATGGTAGCAGAGTAGGTGGATGTTACACTCACCTCCTCCTAGAACCAAACTGGAATTACAACTAAAATACAGAGCAATCAATCTGAATGGCCAAATAAAAACTAACTGAAGAGAAGTTTTATAACCAAGGATTTATGAAAGGCACATAGAGACTGGTTGGAGATGTAAAAATGGTTGGCTCTGCTCCCATGGGCAGTACTGAGATTCTGTAGGGATATCTCAGCTGCTAAGATTACCTCTTAGGAGCATGGAGTTTCAAGCCCATGCTGGGATCCCCATCCTAAAGTACCAGAGACTGGAAGAGGTGCCCATATAACATGTGGCTGTGAAAATCGGGGGGGATTCTGTCTGCCAGAAAGAGACAGGGGTCTGCTAGAGAGATAGGCATTCTCTTAAAGGGCCAACATAAAAAATCTCATTTGCAGCCACTCACACTGGGTTCCTGTGGAGTGAAGGCAGAGCAGACTAGCATCTTGCAAGGAGAGACTGTGGTTTGTGAACTCTGGTGAGAGAACTGAGGGACATCCACCGAGATCCCTGTGCTTAGTCACTCTCCCACACCATAATGCCATCTTTCTTGAGTGGAGCATTCCCCTCCATATGGCATCAGCTTGGGGGATGCCACCCTCTGGTTTCCCTGTTGTCCCAACCTGAGGAGCTTGTACTGTGCTCAATTGGCTGCCTGGGCTAGGGTGTAGAGGTCTGGGCAGGCTTAGGGGGTGCCATTGCCTGAGTTGTGTGGCTTTGGGGCAGGGACCATTCCCCCCACACTCCTGTGAACCGGACTGGGGCCTCTGCCTCACAAGAGAACCATTAGCCTTACGCTCTGGGCTCCTGGAGACCCCACTGTCCAGACTCCTGGTGGCTCTGCTGAGGTCTGGGCAGAATCTGGGACAGACTGAATTGTGTGGCTCTGGGATGGCAGCTACACCCCAAGCATAACTAGTACCTCAACCTCACGGGAGACCCACTAGCCCCATCCTCATGACTCCAGGAAGCTCTGCCCTGCTCCATCTCCTCCTGGCAGAATCTAGGACAGACTGAATTGTGTATCTCTACAAATCCACAGCCAACATCACAGTCAATGGGAAAAAATCTACAAGTGTTTTCTTTAAGATCTGGAAATAATCCCATTTACAATAGCATCAAAACAAATAAAATACTTAAGAATAAATTTAATCAAAGATGTTAAAGACTTGTACTCAGAAAATTATAAGACACTGAAGAAAGAAATTGAAGAAGATACAAATAAGTGAAAGCATATACCCTGATCATGGATAAGAAGAATTAACATCATTAAAATGTCTATACTACCCAAAGCAATCCATAGATTCAATGCAATTTCTATTAAGAAACCAATGATGTATTTCACAGAACTAGAAAACATATTCCAAAAGTTTATATGGAACCACAAAAGACCCCTAATAGCAACAGCAATCTTGAGAAAGAAGAACAAAGTTGGAGGAGTCATGCTACTTGACATCAAACTATACTACAAGGCCATCATCATCAAAACAGCATGGTACTGGCATAAAAACAGACATATAAATCAATAGAACAGAATAGAGAGCCCAGAAATAAAACCATGCCTTCCTGTTCAAACAATATTTGATTAAGAAGGTAATAACGTACAATAGGGGAAAGATAGTCTACCAGGTATTCAATAAATGGTGTTGGGAAAGTTGGACAGGCACATGCCAACAAAATGAAGCTATATTACCTTCTTGCACAATACACAAGAATAATCTCAAAATGGATTAAAGACTTAAATGTAATACTCAAAACAATAAAAATCCTAGAAGAAATTATAAGCAATAAAATATTGGACATTTCATAAAGTAGTATTTTTCTGATAGATCTCCTTGGGCAAGAAAAACAAAATAAAAATAAATAAATGGGATTACATCAAAATAAAAATTTTTTGCACAACAAAGGAAACCATCAACAAAATAAAAAAAACAACACACTGAATGGGAGAACATATTTGCCAATGACTCACCATATAAAGGGTTAATATCCAAAATGTATAAAGACCTTATCAAAAACAAACAATCCAATTAAAAAATGGACAAAAGACTTGAATAGACATTTGTCCAAAGAGGATATACAGATAGCTCAATGTCACTAATCATTAGAGAAATGTTAATTAAAAGCATAATAAGCTGCCCAGCCAGCGTGACTCAGTGGTTGAGTGTCGACCTAAGAACCAGGAGGTCATGGTTCGATTCCTGGTCAGAGCACATGCCCAGGTTGCAGGCTCCATCCCCAGTAGGGGGCGTGCAGGAGGTAGCTGATCAATGATTCTCTCTCATCATTGATGTTTCTATCTCTCTCTCTCTCTCCTTTCTCCTTCCTCTCTGAAATCAATATATATATATATATATATATACACACATACACACATATATACATATATATACATATATATACACATATATACATATATACATATATGCATATATATGTATATATATATATATATATATACAGTGTTTTTTAAATTCTTTTTTTTATTTTAAGGTATTATATATGTGTCTTTATCCCCCCATTGCCCCCCCCACCCCCAATCATGCTCTCACCCTCACAAAAATATATTTTTCTTAAAAACCACAATAAGCTATCATCTCTCACCTGTCAGAATGGCTATCATCAATAAACTGACAAACAACATGTGCTGGTGAGGATGTGAAGAAAAGGGAGCTTGTGCACTGTTGGTGGGATGCAGATTGGTGCAGCCTCTGTGGAAAGCAGTATAGAGTTACTTCAAAAAATTAAAAATGGAACTGTCTTATGTCTAGCAATTCCACTCTGGAAATATGTACAAAGAAACACGAGTCACTAATTCTAAACAATATATACACCCTGTGTTCATAGCAGCATTATTGCATTATTTACAATAGCCAAGATTTGGAAGTATCCCAAGTGTCTATAAGTAGAGGAGTTAATAAAAACCCTGTGGTACATTTACACAATGGAATACTATTTGCCCATAAAAAAGAAGGAAATCTTAACATTTGTGAGTGCATAGATGGATGTGGAGAATATTATGTTAAGTGAAATAAGCCAATGGTGTATTGTCAGAGAAAGACAGGTACCATATAATCTCACTGGTTATGTATAATCTGATGAACAAAGTAAACTAACAAACAAAATTTTAAAAATAGGATTTTCATATAAATGGAATTTTACAATGGGTATGCTTGATTCTCTGGCTTGAAAGAAGGTTTTTTAGATTTATCTTTTTTTTTTTTTTTTTTTTGCATGGATCAGTAGTCTGTTCCATTTTCACACTGAGCAGGACTCTGTTAAAGGATGTAGCACAGTTTATCTACTCACCAGTTAACAGATATTGGGATTATTTTCAGTTTTTAGCAATTATAAATAAGATTTCTATAAATATTTACATAAACACAAAAAAAGAAAAATCTAAGGTTGAAGAGTACAGAGTAATATACTTAACGATATTCAAAATTATCATTGGTACCAGAGACTGTGCTGAGTTCAAGTTGACTTCAGTAAGAGTAGGAAGAGAACTCTCTGGAGACTGAAAATGAAGAATCTGGGATTCTGGGAGAAGCCTGTAGGGAGGAAGTACACATACACCAGATGAGAGTGGAGTGATCCAGTGTGTCATGTGGACACAAAAAGGTTCATTATTATAGATCTTCTGAGTGCAATCCCAAATCGTTCACTGCCTTTCTGCCCTCTTGATCTCACCTCTACTTTGCTTTCTGTTTCAATTTTTCTCCTCTGATGCTACATCTCTGACTTCTACCAAAGAGAGACACCACTAATTTTGAATTATGAGATCTGCATAGGTATCCAAGTTATACTAACCAGCATGCTTGCATTTGGCCTTTCCCTTACTGTGCCCTCCTCTTAGCAACCCTCATTATCCCACGAACTTACAGAATAATTGTCTAAATATGTTTGACCCTCTTTCCTGGTTGATCTATAAGGATTAAACTCAATTGTTCATTTTTTGTACTTATCAACACCATAAACAATTGCTATTGTATCTTGTTAGAACAGTCACTGCTGTTTTAATTAAAATCATTATGAAAACAATTGGGCCCATACCAGTAATGCCAGGGGAGCAGATAAAGATGAGTGGAGTCAAAGGGAAATGTGTCTTAAGAATGACCATTGTCCAACTGTTTCTTTCCCATTTATTAAATCAATAGGAACTATTTCCAAAGTCAACTCCTGTCACAGAGAAATGTAATTTAGTTGACTTTTACCCTGTTTCTTGGTCTCCTACTTGTGTCCTCCTATTTCCTGACAGAGCCACACTGGCAACCTTTGTACAGTACACTGCTTGAAAAGTAACTGTTGAAATGTGTCTTTCAACAATTTGTGGAGCTATTATACATCTGAGCTCAGGATATGCTAAGCACTGTATGATGCAAATGTATTTCTATTGTCTACGAAACTGCCATTGTAGGGTGGGGGGAAAGAATAATATGCATCCAGCTAGTGTGACTCAGTGGCTGATCTTCAACCCATGAACCAGGAGGTCAGTGGTTCAATTCCCTGTCAGGGCACATGCATGGGTTGCAGGCTTGATCCTCAGTAGGGGACAGCAGATCAGTGTTCTCTCTCTCTATTCCTCTCCCTTTCTCTTTCTCTAAAATCAATAAAAACATATTAAAAATAATATGCTTAGTAGGATTTACTTATTCAAAATTACTTTTCATGTCAGACGTTGTGTTCAGTATGGGGAGAGGAAAAACAGATAAATGTGAAAACATCTCTCAGTGTCCTTAAAGAACTCATTCACAGGCGGGGAGGGAAGAATTTATTTAAAAATTCACAATACAGTACAATTTATGCTACACTGGAGCTTCACATAAACATTTTTGGGGGAAGATAATAAAGTGTTATCTATTATTACCAATGAAGAGTATAATTTTAAATAAGAAATCATCAGAAATTATAAGCAACAAATTTTAGTATATAACCAATTAGTTGTTCTTTCAAATGTTCTTTTATTTTTTATTATTATTGAGTACATACATTTTCATGTAAAACAACTTATGGGATTCTGTGGAATAAAAATATTAAGGAACAGATAGTAAATAACAGTTTGAAATAAAAATAAACTCAATTTTAAGTTTATTCTATAACTAGAGGCCCAGTGCACAAAATTTGTGCATGGTAGGGTCCCCAGTGGCTGCCAGCTGCTGGTCGGGGCCTTCCTTCATTCCACACCACCCACTAGTGGTCAGCACACGTCATAGTGAGTGATCGAACTCCCAGTCCATTGAATTCCTGAGGGAACACTTTGCATATTAGGCTTTTATATATGTAGATAATTGCTTTCAGAATTGAAGGAATATGAAAAATCTTATATGTTGTCTGATTCTGGAGCCACATTACATTTGACAATTAATGAACTTTTTTTAATTCTGGAATAATTTTAGATTTACAGACAACATTATAAAAGTAGTACAGTGAGTTCTGGTACACCCTTCACCCAGCTTCCCTAATAGTTACATCTTACATTACTGTGGTACATTTTTTTCAGAACTAAAATGTTAACTTTGGTATAATACTATTACAAAATTCTTTATTTGAATTTCATCAGTTTTTCCACTAATGTTTTCCCCCCTACTTTTGGATTCAAACTAAGATCTCCCATTGGATTTAGTGTTCCATCTCCTTAGTTTATGACTGTTTCTCAGCCTTTCCTTGTTTTTTATGGCCTTGACAATTTTGAAGAATACTGTATAGGTATTTTATAGACTGTAACACATTTGGATTTTCTAATATTTTGCTCATCATTAGACTTGGAGTATGGATTTTGAGGAAGAATGTTACAGATCATTTGATTATAGTGGTGTCTGCCTGTTTCTTTCAGACTGAAGTTACTATTTTTCCCTTCCCACACCCTACTCTTTGGAAGGGAGTCTCTACATTCAGTCCACACTTGAATAGAGGGAGAGGATTCAGTTCCACCTCCTGGAAGAAAATAGATCTTCATATATTATTTGGAATTCTTCTGTAAGGAATGTTTGTTTCCTTTCCATTTATTCTATAATTTATTTATATCTGTATGGACTCATCAGTAAAGTAAATACATAAAGTGCATTTACTTTATGCATAGGATGGTAATCCAACACTGTATTATTTATAAAGTTTTATGAGAACATAGATGGAGAGCTATTTTTCTGGCCTTCAGGGAGTTGGGAAGGTCTATGTCTTACAGACAGTGGCATAAGATCTACCTAAAAGGAAGAACTGGCAGCACCAGCTAAGAGGAAAGTGGCCTAATTACTTCAGGCTGCTTTTCAGTTTGTTTTTGTTTTTGTTTCTGTTTTTTGAGAAACGTGGGCTTCCTTCTCCATGTTGTTAAAGAGCTTACAATGTGTGACTATGTCTGATTCTACACTTAGCGGTGATTTTCACAAGATAGAATTAAGAAAAATGAGAAAAGTTGTCCTCCAGAAAGTTTAGATGCCTTGCCTGAGGTCTAAAACTAATTAGGGACAGGACTTCAGGAACAAATCAGATGATGTGTTTCTTTTCCTAGTGATGTAAGCAATAGCCATCCCACCAGCAGTGTAATGCACTCCACTCTGTGCTCCACGCGGGAATCCTGAATTCATCTTTGAATCTGCTGTTTTCAATCATCATACTCACACTCAGGTGTTTTGTCTTTTAAAGGGGCCATCCGAATCACCTTGTGTGTCTCATGCCCTAGGTACCACATATTCATGTATGTGTGTGTACTTGTCTAGGTGTTACTCGGGATCCTCACAACCAATAACTGAGTCCACTGTCTTCCCGTAAGTTTGCCATTGGTCACCTAGTTTACTCTATCTTGGTCAATGATGTACTTATCCACTCAAGCTCCCAAGCAACAAATCTGAATAATATTTTTGTTTATTAGTTTCTACACATTTTCCTGAGTCCTGTATCAAAAAGTCCTATTGATTCTATTTCCTAAACATTATGTAAATCTGTCCCTAATTCTCCATCACCACAGTGGTACCCCAAGAACCTCACACCCACTCATGTCTGGGAAACCTGGTCCACTCATTCCTCCACTAACAATACAGGCAGAGTCCGTGTGTTCCCACAGTCAGAACAAGTGCACCATAGGGAGCCTTTACATGTAGAACTGAATGCCTGAGACGGTATGAACAGGACACTGATAATATCTGCCATAGGGAGAGGTGGAGAGAAGGATGTTCTTGTCAAATAAAGATCTCAGCTACTGCAAAGCAGAAACAGACCGTTGATTTTGCAATATTTCTTTTAAGAAAAGACAGCGAATATTCTATAATCCACAAAATAGTGTAACTAGCAGGATTTTAAATTAGATGTTGCCATGACAACTCTAGCTGTTTCTATTATTTCTCTCTTTGGAATGGCCTCACTTATAGCCAAGGCCACCCAAGTAGTGGTAGTCAGAAAATCTAGAGTGAGAAGAATCCCCTCCATCTGCTTTCTTTCTCTGGGGGTGCTTCATGCTATCACTGGAGGCTACCCGCCTCCCAGCCACATCAGGTATCCAAGGAGTGCTGCTCACAGAAGACTGAGGCATCTTGGAATAATGGAATTCCTACTTCAAGATCCATCTGCACCATCTCATAGTCGTAGCACCTGAGAGTTTCCTACACTCTCAGAGTGCCCCCAGCTTTCTCTGAAGATAAGGATACTATTATAAGCACAAAACTCAAGAGAGAAGCAAAATCTTCTATCCGTTTCCATTCAGAAATACAGAAACCTTCGGGAATGCAAAGTCCCTTATGAAGGTGGTAGCAGGAGGGTCCCTAAACTCAGGATAATGGCTGACCAGGGAAGATTTTTTTTTGTTACCTATAGGTTTAGTCTGTTAGGTGTAAGCCCATTTGGATGCCTCCATTAGGCAGGTAGCTTACTGGTTGCTCCAAAAATTCAAGTAGGGACCTCCATTTTTAGACATGGAGGCCTGGGAGAATGGAGTACAGCAGCAAAAAGAGAAGAAAGTCTAGCTGGTTAATTATGAGTGGGAGAGTAATGGTATGGTGAGAAAATTAGGGAAATTGTGATTTTAACTGTGAGAAGTTAAACTGAATTAAATTTAAACTTTTAAGAAGAAAATAAATCTATAAATGCTAGATGGCTATATAAGGAATTATTTAATTCTGGGCTGTTTCAAAACACATTTTTAACCCAGGACCTTGTAACAAACCTTAAAAAATATGCTGACATTCCTTAGTTGAAACCAGTGAAATTTTTCCAGTGAGCACAATCATGAATCACTCTTTTCTCTAAGGGCTTAATTAAAGTCAGTATAAGAACCTCTTAATCCCTCCACCTCCCATATTTATCACTTGGAAATAAAAACTGTTTACTTGCCATGCATGCCAAAAAAAAGATTAAATTGTTAAAGAAAATTATAAGATTAATAAGTAGAATTTGCTTGTCATTGGAGGTGTTTCATCATGTTACTGAGTCCTTCTTTCTACAGGGAAGCTGTGTATTGGTACTTTGCAACTGAGACTGGGGTAGGCCAGTAGAAAGTCAATATTTGGGGCTGGTTATGTTTTAAAAAATTATCTAAAGTTTTGATGAAATTTCATTCTTTAAAGATCCATTTAAATAAAAGCTCTTCAATGAAGCTATCAGGGTTTTTGTTTACTTGCATTGTCAAATAATTTCATATTTACAGAAAATGTGCAAAAATAGGAGAGTCTCTGTACTATTCTGCTAACTTCTAATGCTAACAATCTTACATAACTATGGTACAAGTACCAAAGTCAAAACATTCACATTGGTTAAATACCATTAAATAACTAAGACCTAATTTGATTTTCACTAGTTTCTCCCCAAATGTCCATTTTTTCCTATTCTGGGATTCAATCCAGGATCCTACTTCACATGTCATTGCTGTGTTTCTTTAATCTCTGCAAACTGTGATGGTTCCTCCATCTTTCCCTCATGCCTTTCACATCTGTAATGAGTACTTATTAGTTATTTTGTTATTTGGTTTGGGTTTGTCTGGGTTTGTCTGAGGTTTTTAGAGGCTATTTGTGATCCCCCAACATTTGACATAATTATTTCTTCTCGGTGCTCCTATTCTTCATAAATAGACTGGCACTTGTCTACTACAGTACCCATGAAAAGAAGGACTGTGTTTACTCATTGGGCCTCTGTAATATCTATCACCTTGATATTCAATATATTCCAGTCAAACCATTGTATGAATAAATTATGAACAAAAATCATCATCATCATCATCATCATCATCATCATCATCACCATCATCATCATCATCAAAACTTTAGGTAATTTTTAAAAACAACCATTTCGACAGGAAACTGAAGGAGATCATTCAAAAAGGGGAGTGGTCCCCAAGAAGACCAAAATAGGGGTTGTCTTTACTAACCTCTCTCATAAAAATTAAATATGAGGTGGGGTGGGCTTTAGTGAACAATTATAAATGGATTCCCAATGGCTTGAACTGTTCTTCTCCAAGTGTCAGAGTACATTATTGAGTCAGATGTTTTAGTGCCCTTAATTCTATCGCTTGAGCATCTCCCAACATGCTTCCTCAGGGTAAAGCTCAGACAGTATCCTATTAAACTAAGGTTTCTAAGGAGAAGCAGGCCTTGGAGCAGGAATCTTAACTGACTCATGACTGTGCATGTGACATGCAAAGGACTGGCAATATACAGGCATTAAGAGCAGAAAGCTGGAATTCTTCACCCCAACTCCAAATAGAAAAATGCCATGCAGAAAGAACCTCTCTCACTCAATGGTGTTGCCCTTAATTTTTTTTTTCAGACAAGAGTTTTTGCAGGAAATTGATGAGAGAAAGCAGGTCATTCTTAGAATGACCTATCGATAGAATGTAAGACATCTATTCAATAAATATTGAGTGCCTACATGTGCAAAATGTTTGTGAAAAGGACAAAGAGTCACCAGGGAATTGAGGACATGCTGTATTTCTGGAATCTGTGTTTATTTAGGGAAATGGGATTTGTAATTCCCAGAATGCGTTCATCCTCAGTGATTACTGCTCAGTCCCAAAATGCTCATATTTTACATGGCTAGTCTAACACAAATTGCATCCTCTTTTTACTTCAAATCCCCTATCCCATGTCCTGTCAGCTCAGGAGACAATTCCATCCAGAGCTCCATTATTTTAGGTCTTTCCGGGAGCATGCCCATGGACGAGGAGCATGGAAGTACTCTTCTCTTAAACTGAAGTTGGCTTTAGAAATGGCTATTGACCATATTCTCCATTATGTCATCCATTTCTTTTAAAAACTAAAGGGAACGATGTTTCCAAGAGCTTAAATGCTAGAGGAGGTGCTTGTCTCTCCTAATAAAATATATTATTTTATTACAAGGAAAAATGTGCAACCCATTTTTTCTTTTCTACTTTGGATCTTATGATATTTGGAGATACATTTCACACTTGAGTTAGAATAACTGGCTGGAAACATTTGTTTATTTTGGTACAATTTGTCTTTACCATTGCCCCCTACTCTAATCATGATCACCAAAAAAAACAAAAAACAAAAAAAAACAACAAAAACAACTTTTAAAAAATGTTATTTTACTAGTATTGTTTAAGAACATTTTCTTGTTTTTATGTTGCTTCTACTCTTTTCTAGAAGTAGGTATTATGCATACATAGATAAATGATGGAGAAATAGATAAATAGCTACTTCTAATTAGTTATAAATATCTACTTTCAATTAGAAAGAAAATAAGAATCATCCACACAGTTGGCTTTTGTTGGGAGAGTACAAATAGTATTTTGAAAATCCATTTCCAAAGAATGTTAGCAAACCAGCATGCTCTGAATTTCAATGACAATTACTCTGTAAATTTTCATTTACTATAAAAACTTAAGCTTCCAAATTATGAATGGGGTTTGCAAACTAAGAAATTTTTCTCTGGAGGACTGTGGAAAAGATTTAGCTATAGAAACATCCTAACAGTTTGTTGACAATCAAATGTAAATTATACAGCAGAAGTAGGAGTAATTTATTCAGAACTAAGAAATGCTATATACACTCACGCATATGCATACTCAATCACGTGAGTACATGGCACATACACACACACACACACACACACACACACACACACACACACATACAAACAGAGGCAAAATACAATAACACTTAGTCAGGTGGTTCTGTATCACCAAGAAACCTCCAGGAACAGTAGTCATAACAGCAGAGGGACAGAAGAAATTTTTATGGGCACAAATTGAACAGCTTCCTCCTACTGGTGTGTATTGGGGAAGGGGTAAGATAAGGGCAAGCAATGCCATGAAATTTCCTATCATTACCAGTGTGGCTTTTTCTTGGTGAGACATTTGTTTGGTTGCTGCCACTTCTTTCTTTCTTTCTTTTTTTAAATATATTTTTATTGATTTCAGAGAGGAAGGGAGAGCGGAAAGAGAGATAGAAATATCAATGATGAGAGAGAATCATTGATCAGCTGCCTCCTGCATAATCCCTACTGGGGGGTAAAACCCACAACCCAGGCATGTGCCCTCGACTGGAATTGAACCCAGGACCCTTCAGTCCGCAGGCCAAAGCTCTATCCACTGAGCCAAACCGGTTAGGGCTGCTGCCACTTCTTAACTGGTTTCCAGAATTTTCATAAAGTACATTTGTCTCTATGTTGTTTAGTCAGTGTTTCCAGGGGAGAACAAAGGCCTGGAGCTTTCTAATCTCCAGTTAATGTCACTCTGAGATAATGATTATATACATATGCAAAAATATACATTTCATAAATCGCTCAATTATTCTTATCAGATATACTCGAGGCCTACAAAAAGTTTCCAAATATTGCGGCAGGAAATTTCTATGCTGGACTGAACCCTACCTCCTACAACAGTCAAGACACACTCCCTTCTAATTTCTCATTGCAAATGTGTGAGTGGCTGCAGAAAATGGAGAGTTAGGGAGTCCTTAATTAGCAGAGGGCAAAACCAGTCACTTTTAGAAAATCTGACTAGGAAATGCTTGGGTTTTTCTGTGCGATCTAATAAATTGGACTCATAAAACACTGGTTGAGACATTAGCACTAACAGAATTTGTTCACTATTTTAAGTGGGTTCCTCAAGAAGTTATCCATGAGACAAGGACTTAAGAGCAAGCAGTTAATTTGAGAGGTTACCTTAGTAAATACCGGTGGGCAGTGGAAAATTGAACCAGGGAAGGGGAGGAGGCCAGCAAAAGATGTCTTACTGCTGCGGGCAACTGGAGCTCAGTCCCCTGAGGCATATGGGAGAGCAGGTAGAACACATATCATAGCCCTGTTACCCAGGGCCCAAGGAAGTTGAGGTATTTATCCATCAACTTCTCTCAGTCACCGACTGAGGGCTTCTCTTGAGGGATATCAACTCCCCAGCATTTCTGGCCCCTCCATGGGAGTGGCAGACTTAGGCAACTAGAAATTGTCCATTGGCCTAGACTAGAATCTCAAGTACCTTCAGCTGGTATTGTTAGTATCTGGTCTGCACAATGTAACATCATGCATATGGGAGGATATAAAAGGGTACCAACCACTTCTGCTGTGGTTTCTCTATACATTCTTTTATTTGTGGAAAAGAATAACAAAGTTTCTCACTGCCTTTGAAATTTTCCAGATATACACTGTGAGAGGTCCTAAGAGCAAAGGAGATCATGATTTTGGCAATTAAAAAATTTTTGATTGTTCATTAGATTCCACATATGAGTGAGATCATGTGATACTTATTTTTCTCTGACTGACTTATTTCACTTAGCATAATGCTTTCTAGGTTCATCCATGCTGTTGCAAATGGTAAACGTTCTTTCTTTTTTACAGAAGCGTAGTATTCCATTGTATAGATGTACCACCAGGGAAGGGGAGGAGGCCAACTCATCTGCTGATGGGCACTTAGGCTATTTCCAAATCTTAGCTCTTGTAAATTGTGCTGCTATGAAGATAGGGGTGCATATATCCTTTCTGATTGGTGTTTCTGATTTTTTGGGATATATTCCTAGAAGTGGGATCACTGGGTCAAATGGGAGTTCCCTTTTTAATTTTTTGATGAAACTCCAAACTGTTTTCCACAATGGATGCACCAGTCTGCATTCCCACCAGCAGTGCATGAGGGTTCCTTTTTCTCTGCATCCTGGCCAGCACTTGTCGTTTGTTGATTTGTTGATGATAGCCATTCTGACAGGTGTGAGGTGGTGCCTCATTGTCTTTTTTATTTGCATCTCTCAGATGATTAGTGACTTTGAGCATTTTTTCATATGCCTTTTGACCTTCTGTATGTCCATTTTGAAGAAGTGTTTATTTAGGTCTGTTGCCCATTTTTTGATTGGATTGTTTATTTGCCTTTTGTAAAGTTGTATGAGTTCCCAATAAATTTGGAAGGTTAACCCCTTATCGGATGTATCATTGGAAAATATGTTCTCCCAACATAAACTGATTAAGAAAAATAGATCCAGAGACATAGAAACATTGAACAGACTGTCAAACCTCTGAGGGAAGGCAGGGGAGGGCAGTGGGGTAGGGGGAAGAGATCAACCAATTTATTCATATGCATATATGCATAACCCATAGACACAGACAATAGGGTGGTTAGGGCCTGGGGGGTGGAGCGAGACAGGAGAGGTCAATGGGGGAAAAGGGAACATATGTAATACTTTCAGCAATATTTTTTAAAATGTAAATTAGTGTAATTAAAAAGTATCAATTTATAACTTTTAATTTTTGTTTTATAATATTCACTTTATTTTTTATTAAAGAATTCTGACTGGCAAAATTACATATACAAAGTTCAATCCTGTGTGCTGTCTTTTTCTTGTGTGGCTCAGTGGTTGAGCGTTGACCGATGTATGAACCAGGAGGTCACGGTTTTGATTCTTTAGCACATGTCCAGGTTTCAGACTCAATTCCTGGTGGGGGCCATGCAGGAAGCAGCTGATAAATGATTCTCTTTCATCATTGATGCTTCTATCTCTCTTTCTCTCTCCCTTCCTCTCTGAAATCAATAAAAATATATTTTAAAAAAATATTTGAGTCAGTGATCGTTTCTGTCAGCCCAGGCATTTCCAAGAGGATAGATTGTTATTCACAGAGAAAGGCCCGTTTTCTCCTGACCTTAAGGTGTGGATCTGTATACAAATGCACTAATCCATTCTGGGGGGAAAAAAGAACTCTCAGATTATTAGCATCGTGATGATGTGATCTGCACAAACTGCTTTAAGCACACTGATATCATTGAAATAGCAGCAACCAGAGGAAGGATCCTTCTTTGCAAAAAAGCAATTTATTTTCTGCCATCTACTGTACTTATCACTCTGTATGGAGAATTCGGAATTCATCCTACCTAATAAAATGGTAATATGTAAATTACCATCACTCCATTACGCCCACGATTGGGCCAGCGGGAGGCGCAGGGGGCGGGACTCGGGGTGGCCGGGCTAGCTGATTGGGCCAGCGTCTGCGCCATGGCTGTGCTGCAGAACAGAAGGGGCCTCTGGGGCAGCGAGCTCACGTCCCGCCACGGACCATCAAAAGCGGGGGTGCTGGGTGCCTGTCTGCTCCGGCACCAGGCCTTTCAGAAGCCTCCACCGAGCCGGAGGCTTCTGAAAGGCCTGGTGCACCAGCAGACAGGCACCCAGCTCCCCCGCGATCGAAAGCGAAAGCGTGTAGGGGACTCTACATGTGCATGATTCAATCATGCACTGGGCCTCTAGTATGTATATAAAGGTATTTGATCCATCAATTGACATCCCAGAAAGCTTATTTCATTGGAAGGTTTTTGTAACTCTGATGGCTCTGCTTCTTTCTCAACTCTTCCACCCACCCCTAGAAACAGTTGTGATGCTGAATGTGCTTCCTTTAGCAGAAATCTGTCTACTTTTAGCTTATTTGTAGGGGAAGAAGAATGAGAAGTGTAAGTAGCAGGAAGGTTGGCATGATGTAGTTTTTTGTTTTTTTTTCTCTCAACACAATGGCAGGCTCAGTGTCATCTGATATTGTGTAGCAAAACAAAGTGCTTGTTCTGAGCAGTGAGGTTGGGAAGATATGTACAGTTAAGAAACGCTTGTAATTTACAGATATTTTGAAAACATGTTATTAAATTGAACATTTGCTTTTTAATAAAGAAGTATTTTCTTATTGCCCCTTGGCAGCTTTTGGCATCTTAGAGCCAAACAAAGTTTTAGCTTCCTTCCAATTCTCTACTTCTGGCAATATGATAACTCCTCTTTCTTTCTCTTGAGGCCTCGGCTCAAGGCAGGCCTGGAGGTCTTTGATTCTAACTTTGGTTGAAGCAAAATATACAAGTGCTGCATTGCCTGCAATTCTTTGCAGATTAAGCAGGAAGATGAGAACAAAAGCACCCCTCCTGGAGAGGACTGTCCCCTTCCCAGGCCCACAGCAGACATCACTAGTTATTCTTGTCTCTCCTTCTCAACAAGCCTAGGAGCTGGCTCAGAATTCTCCTTACAGAGTGATGCAGATCATCAAGAATGAGACCTCGCTGGCTTTCCATGTCCTGGATCAACAAGTAAAAGTGCAGAACCCAAAGTACTAATTCCCATTCCAGTTAAAATGGTCCTGCCTTCCAGAAACAAGAATACATCTTGCTTGCCCTTGAGATGAACTCAGCTGACTGCCTTTAGTACATTAACATTGAGAAAGATTTTTACCTAACACAGCTACATCTACACAGGAAACATTTATTGAGGACCTAATGTGTGCCAAGCAATTGTGCCTGGTACAAGAGATAAATGATGACCATATACAAGCCTTGCCCCCAAGGACCCCACAGTCTAGAAAGAAAGGTCAAGGCATGGAGGGGAGGCAGATTAGCAGAGAAAGATGGTCCTGAGTGGTGACCCTGGAGCCAGACAATCTCAGCTCCAATCCTGCCTCTGATGCTTGCTAACGGTTTGGCCTTGAAAAATTACTTAGCCTCTCTCATCTTCAGTTTTTCTCATTCAGTTTAGACATAAAGACTAAACTAATTTAGCAAAATGCCAGTCGCTCAGTGCATAGTACATGCTAGTTGTTTTACAACAAATGCCTGTCTAAAGTCTGCTCAGAGGAATTGAGATCAATTAGTAAGGATATAAAGGAAACCTTACTCTTGGAATGGCTGCTAAACTGAGACTGCAAATGTAAGAATTTTTCAGGAAGATCAAGACCAAAGGGCATTCAATGTAGAGGAGCATCCTGTTCAAAGGCAGGCAGTGGCAAAACCACGTGTTTTAGTCCCGGGTGCTACATGGTATTATGGAGAAGGGGCCATGGAAGGGCCCAATATTTCACCAAAAGACCTTCTGTCTTCCCTTTTGTTCTACTTTCCACTCCTCTCCCCCTGCTCTGCTCTATCCCCTGGGAAGGTGACCTTCAGGGGCTGTAAAATCAAACCCTCTTTTCCCCTGACTCCAAATGAGTTCAAACAATGGTGAACATGCCAGGAGACAAAGAGGCAGAAAGAGAGAGAGGTTGAGATGTTTATGCTCTCTAGAACCTCCTGTGGGTTTGCCTTGACCAGGTGGAATCCTTGACCCACAGCTGTGTATCCAGATTCCATGACTACACTCTCTTTGCATCTTCAGACCTGAGGATGGAGGTGATGACAGCTTTGTTTGTTTCTAGATCCAGAGCACAGTTTTTGTGTGTGTTTTTGTTTGTTTGTTTGTTTGTTTTACCTATTGCCCACAATTTTGCAAATGGTTCCTTTATTAAACTGTCTTTAAATTACCCAGTTTGAGTGTGACTTCAGTTTTCTGCTAGGGTTGGTGTTTATATGAAACTTCAGAGAATATTGCTGTGGTCTTGATGAGGGGTGTTAAAGCCCATAATTAGGAAGGGAACAGAAAGGAGATGGTGGAGGGCAAGTGTGCATGGAGTATTATCCCAAGAACCTAGGGTTTGTTGATGAGGAAAGATCATTTGAATGACTTCCTGGTCTGTTTTGGTAATCAGAAAATGGTTCTGACAATAACACAGGTGGAAAGTTCAGATGAAGAATGGGATTAAAACAATAATTGATAGAGATTGGAAGCAGACAAGCAGAACCTGAGGGGTGGGTGGGGTGAAGGAGAATGAAGTCTTGAGAATGTCCTGAACCAGAGGCACAGAAGTGAGAGGCATTGGTTAAAGTTTGTCTTTAAATATATGAGAGAGGAAGGGGTTGTCTAAAGAGAAGATCTGAAATGAAAGGAGCCAGACATTTAGAAATAGTTTAGAGGGAATGAAGACCTAATCTATATAAATAAAAGCCCAGCGACTGGAATGGCTGAATGACCAGAACCACCAGAACGACCAGTGGCTATGATGTGCACTGTGGCAACCAATCAGCCTGATCCGGGCCCCGATTGGCCGCCAAACCCGGCTGGCCTGGCCCCTGACATCCCGATCGGGGGCAGGATCAGCCAGGCAATCACATGTGGCCCCTCCCCCCACCGGCCATCCCCGCCCCCAATCGGCCCTCAACACCCCAGTCATGGGTGGGGCCAGCCGTCCAACCACCTGCAGCCCCTCCCCCCCACTGGACTGGCCCAATGGGCTCCCATCAGGGTGGACTGACCAGATCCCACTCATGCACAAATTCGTGCACTGGGCCTCTAGTACCATGGTCGGCAAACTGTGGCTCGCAAGCCACATGCGGGTCTTTGGCCCCTTGAGTGTTGCTCTTCCACAAAATACCACGGCCTGGGTGAGTCTGTTTTGAAGAAGTGGCATTAGAAGAAGTTTAAGTTTAAAAAATTTGGCTCTCAAAAGAAATTTCAATCATTGTACTATTGATATTTGGCTCTATTGACTAATGAGTTTGCCGATCAATGCTCTAGTAGATTTATAAGAATGCCTTACTATTTTATCAATGCAAAACCATTTGTATACTATAAAATTTTCCTCCTTTTTTAAATTTATCCCACAAATATTCTTTGAGCAGCTTCTATGTAACAGGCATTGTTCTTGGCCAGTTAGTGGTTATATAAGGCATCAGCTTTTGCTTCATGAAACTTGCATTCTTACAGTGGGAAGCAGAAAATAAAAACCTTAATAAGTTAATGTCACAGTAGTTTAGAAGGTGATAATGGCATAAAGAAAAAGGTAGGCATCATAAAGAAGGTGGCATTTGATAAAGTTTTGAAGGAGGCAAGGGGATACTATTTCAGGCAGAGAAAAAAGCAAAGGCTTTAAAAGAGGAGCAAATCTGGCATGGCCAGTGACTAGCAAGGCTAACAAGAATGAAGTGGAGAAAGTAAGGTGAACAGAAGGAAAGATGATGTGAGAGACATAACAGCAGACAGGTTATTCAGGCATTGGGAGACATTATGAAGAGAGAGAGTCACTGGGAGGAGGGGAGCCACTGTGAGAAGGGGAGCCACTGTGAAGAGGAGGAGTATCTTGGAGGAGGGGGAGACAGTGTGAGGATGGACAGCCATTGTGAAGCCTGATGAACAACTAATGGTTTTAACAAAAGTATAATTTAAGCTGTCTTGCATTTTTACAGGATCACTTTGATCCTGGTAGGAAGAGAGGATAGAAGCAGGGAGATTACACAGAGGCACTTCAGAAGAAAAATAATGAATGGTCACTGTGACGGTGTGTAGTAATTGGATTCCATGCACATTTTGAAGATAAAGCCAACATAGGAAAAAGCTATTTCCTATCATAGTACTCACTGATTAAGATGAGGATCATCAATGAATTCTATAACCAGCAGATGAAATTTGAGGAGAAGCAGGATATTTACAACATATTCAGGCATCTACCAAGAAGATATTATTAATTATGAAAATAGGTGAAACCTGGCAGTTACCACATTCACCAAGTGATCAGAATTAAAGTCATAGGACAAATCAGCATTGTGTGCCTCAGTGACATAAAGCACTAAGCATAATAGGCATTTCAGTCATACCCTTGCCCATAATGCATAACCTGAATCTAAACATGAGGAAACAGATTCAAGGGCATTCTACAAAATGTCTGGCCTACACTCAAAAAGGAAAGAAAGAAATTATTAAAAGAGACCAAAGTGTCTTGATAAGGTCAGGAACCATTCCTTCCTTTTTCCTTGTGCCATAAAAAACATTTTTTGATTAATTGACAAAAATCTAAATTAGGTCTTTAAATTAGAAATAACATCATACCAATATTAATTTCTGGATTTTGATAGTATAACTGGGTTAAATAAGAGAAAAATCATTGTTTTTAGGAAATAGGCTCAGAAGTATCTATATATATAAAAGCCTAAGCGATGATCGCAACCAAACAGACGACCGAACAGGCTGTGTGGGGTGACCAGGCTGGCAGGGGGGTCAGTGAGGGGTGACCAAACGACTAAGAAGCAGGCTGTGTGGGGCGACCAGGCCGGCAGGGGGGTCAGTGAGGGATGACCAAACGATCGAGCAGCAGGCTACGTGGGGTGACCAGGCCTGCAGGGGGGCCAGTTGAGGGTGACCAGGCTGGCGGGGGGGTAGTGAGGGGTGACCAGGCCAGTAGAGGGGGGCAGTGAGGGGTGACCAGGCCAGTAGAGGGGTGACAGTAAGGGGTGACTAGGCCGGCAGGGGGGCAGTTAGGGGTGACCAGGCTGGTGGGGGGGACAGTTGGAAGTGACCAGGCTGGCAGGGGGGGCAGTAAGGGGCAATCAGGCAGGCAGGCAGGTGAGCAGTTAGGAGCCAGTGGTCCCAGATTGTGAGAGGGATGTCTGACTTCCGGTTTAGGCCCAATCCTGGGGTTTGGGCCTAAACCGGCAGTCAGACATCACCCGAGGGGTCCCAGATTGGAGAGGGTGCAGGCTGGGCTGAGGGGACCCCCCGCTCCATGCACAAATTTTGTGCACCAGGCCTCTAGTCTATAAATATAAAAGGCTAATATGCTAATTAGACCAGATGTCTTTCAGATGTCATTCTGGACATCCTTCCTGATGAAGCCGGGGCCAGAGGGAAGCCAGCCCTGGTCCTGGGTGCCTGCAGGTGGCCGGAGGAGGGAAGCCTGGGTCCTGAGTGCTGGATCGGAGCCAGTGCCAGCAGCTGGGGGAAGGAAGGCCTACTCTTGCACGAACTTTTCTGCATCGGGCCTCTAGTCCTATATAATAAAAGGCTAATATGCAAATTGACCGAACAGCTGAACAACTGGTTGCTATGATGCTCATTGACCACCAGGGGGCAGACGCTCAACACAGGAGCTGCCCACTGGTAGTCAGTGTGCTCTCACAGGAAGAGCATCGCTCAGCCAGAAGCCAGGCTCATGGCTGGCAAGTGCAATGGAGGTGGTGGGAGCCTCTCCCGCCTCAGAGGCAGCACTAAGGATGTCCGACTGCCGGCTCCCAAGCCCGAGGGCTCCTGGACTGAGTGAGAAGGCACAGGCCGAATTTCATGCACTGGGCCTCTAGTTTAAGAATAAAATGAAAGAAAATTAGATGCCATTCTGTAACTTACTCCCAAATGATTCGGAATAAATACTAAAAATACTTATATACACAATAGAATGATAATGCAAATGTGAAAAAATGTTACCTTTTGGGGAGTCTGGGTGAAAGACATATAGGAAGTTCTTATGGCAACTTTTCTGTAAGTCTAAGATTACTTCAAAATTTTTAAAGGCATTTTTTATTCATAAAATCTATTTCCAGAAATTTTAGGAATTTCCAGACTTCTTCAATTTTTAATCAATTCCAGCTTATGTCTCAATGGCAATAGAAGTTTTATTAAAGACATATTTTAATCCCTAAAATAAAATAACCAGAAGTGGAGGTTCATTACTTAATGTTTTCCTGAGATTTTATAAATATTCTCATTCATATTAAGTTCATCAGGCAGTGGTGGTTTTTTCTTGTTTTGTCGTTTTCAAAGGAACTTTGCTTGCAAGTGACATTTTATGCAGCTTGTCTTCATATAAAACTAACCCAAATATGAATCCCAATAGTTTCTAGTTCCTCTCCTTTTATTCCCAATTCGTGCACATCTTGCTGGATTCTCTCATGCTCTTGAGACCCCAGTATGAACAGTTCTCCACCATAGAACACAGGAGGAAAATGCTTTTAAGGCAAGGGCAGTTTACACACCGATTTTGCTTTAATCAAACTGTATAGCACATTATTCTTTTGAATATAGAACTACTGTGAACCAGGATCCTCACCTGTGTGGCACCCTCTAAACCATTCTCCATTTTTGATACCCAACACATTGTTTAAGAGGAATTGTTCTTAAAGATACACACAGAAAAAAGAAAACTGTTATCTTTCAGACCATGTGGAAACAATAAAAAGCTATGTCAACAGCTCTAGGAAGATGCCATCAAATTATGAAATATGAAGGGAAGGAAATGGCTTATCTGAGCCTGGAGATGCAGGTTGATGCTTGAGTTTGGCAAGTTCACTTGCCTGAGAGCACACTAGTTCCTTCCCTCTTGACTTTGGGAGATCATGGTGGGAAGAAGTAGTCATCCAGGATTCAGACATACCTGCTCAGTGAATAGCATCTATGGGTCCCTGTTCAAATCACAGTCTCCTTGGACATCATTTTTCTCAGCTTCCTAATGTGATGATTAGGAAGATACTTTTATTTCATCTAAGGCATCTTTCAATTCCACACATCAGGGAACCAACCAAACTGACTCAAATAAGGGAGATTCTGGGAAGATGGCAATGATGGTGACATAGTCTTTGAGTCTCTACACTTCCCCACATTAAACATACAAAGACCCCTATGAGCCCTAAAACTAAGCAGATAAATATGAATAACCAACAGGCACAAGTCCTGGATACTATCATTTTATAAATAGAAGAGAACAGAACAAGGAGGCAAGAAGGTGTCCGGTAGAGGAACCCCAGAGTCACCAACAGGCCCAAACAAGGCTGCTAAATTTTGTAAATACCAAAGACACTGTGCAATCACCATAATCCATGCTACAGATCACATGGCCTAGGCTTATTTGTTTAATGATAAATTGTAAGAAAAAGAAAGGTATGGAGGAGCAATAAATACACTAAAAGAGACTAAAACAACAAAGCAAATTTAAACCCATGGACAATAGAAAAGTGCAGTATCAGGGTGCACAATTTGTGATGAAACTATGAAGAAGCTATAAAATTTGGGATATTGGTTACATTTCTGGGAAAGAGTGTCTTCAGGTTCTAGAGCCTTCTGAGGTGACTGGCAAAATTATATTTCCTGGCCTGAGTGATTACAAATACGTTTGCCTCTTAATACTCATTAATCTCTCTGCATTGTGTCTGTGTCTCATTTTATAATAAATAGTTTTTTTAATGACTCGAACAATAGAGGAAATACATAGATGTCACCAATGCAAGCCCAGTGTAGGTAGCTCTAAATGGGGTTTAATCTAGTAGCTCTTATGTTGTCACCAGAGGAATGGTTTTCTTTGACTCTTGGGTTTGTTTCCCACAATTTGACTAAGGCTCTTGCCTCATAGTAGTAAAATGGCTAGAGCTATCCAAGCCCTAATCTCTTTATAACACCTTGTTCAGAGGAGAGAGAAACTTTTTCTTAGTAGCTCCAGAAGAGTCATGGAACCACTCTCATTGGTCCAGATGAGAGCTCATATGCTCATGCCTGAAGCAATTACTGGCTAAGCCAATCCAATTTCAAAATGGTCATCTTTACACATAATTGTTTTTGAGCTTGGCAGAGGGAATTAGGGACATTGCTTGTAGAAGACAGGAAGAATAGGTATTGGGGAAGTACCCCAAAATAATATTTACTACATAATTCAGCCCTAAATCTTCTTGACTTAACTCACTGAGTAGAGGGACCAGTGATGAAGGTAGAAAGTAACAGAGAAGAAGTGAAAGAAAATTGCTTCAAGAAGAAAAACACAGAAGGAAGAGTCATGCAGGTGGGCTCCATGTTCTCTCCAGCCCCAAGGTTTCACCTGCCCAAAGACTCCATATGTGTACATCAGCATATTGGTTACCTACTGTTGTGTGCTAGATGCTGTGCTGAAATATGTTCAATCAGTTCTACAAACCCTCCCACTCACACCATGAGGTGGGTGATGACATTTCCCTTAGAGAAGGGGCATGGGAGTAGCAACTGAGAAACTAACCAGCCCTGGCTGTATATGGCTAGTAGGGGGCGGTGTTCTGATTTCAAACCAGGTCTGTCTGGTGACAAACCACGTGCTCTTAACCACCTTGCTCTTCATGAAAAGCTGACAGATAGATACTATATCCCCTTTGGAAAACAAGGGAGCCTTCTGGGGAGTTGATTAAGGAGAGAGGTAGACCAGGCCTATTCATTCATCAGCAAATATCTAGTGTGGATGCACTCTACACCCACGCTTCTCTCCATAAAATGAATCTTTCCTTTGGAAGTGGAGCTTCCCCAACACCCCAAGACATTCTGGAGCCCTCACTGGCCTCTGGTGTGGCCCCTGGGTCTCCTTTGTGCTAGAAACCGTCTGGCAGTGGAAGCGAACCTACAGAGCCCTTCTCAGAATGATGCTTTTCAATCTGCAAAACTCACAGGATTACAAAGGAAACCAATTATATTCAAATGCACTTACAAAAATACAAAACAACAACAACAACAACCCTGTGATATAATAACAATGTTCTTCTTTAACAAACTGAAAAATAAAGATCTCACCATGGATCTCATACTGACCATAATTTCAAAATGTTGATGAGTGTAGAGAATGAGTCCAGATATCTGTGACACTTGTAATGTGATATGAAAGCTCCTGTGATGTTTATGCGTGACAAAAAGCACTGGTTTTGCTCATACTGCGGTGGTTTGTTGCTTACATTCATATGGAAGCATATGTTAAGTTCCTAAGGTAAGTAAAAGGAGAATTTTATATTTTGCTTCCAAACCAAGTTCATGGATGCCCCATTGAAGAACTCTGCCCTTGATAGGGTCTCACAGCAGTAGTATTCTTTGAGGAAAAGTGGTTTAAACTGGATTTATAAGGAAAATTTTTAAAATCCTCACCTGAAGATATACTTTTATTAATTTTTTTTTAGAGAGAAAGGAAGGGAGACAGAGCGAGAGAAACATTAATCGGTTGCCTCCTTTAAGTGCCCAAAATGGGGATTGAACCCATAACCTATGTATGTGTCCTGACCAAGAATTGAGCCCACAACCTTTTGGTATACAGGACAATGCTCCAATCAACTGAGCCACCCTGCCAGGGCTAAGGAAACTTTTTTATGTAAAGTTTATAAAAGAGATACAGCACATCAAAGAAGAATCCATGTCATTTCTTCAGTTTTCATTTTGAAGGATATCATACTTGCTTCCTCCCCAAGAAAGAAGGCAGATCACAACACACTTGTTTGTATTTTCTTCAGTTGACCCTAAAGAGTGACTACCCACATGGGATCCCTGAGAGAAGGGTAATATTGTTGGTTTAATCAGGGTATTGAAATTGAATAGGAGATTGTTTTCATTCAGACCATACTAAAAAAGTGTCCAAAAATATTCTTTGAGAATCTTATGTTCATATATATACATGTAACAAAAGGAAATAGTCTTTTTCAAAGAAGACATTTTTCTAACTCTAGCCTGTATTTTAAGGTAAAATGAGTATTTTTCATGTCTCCTACTTTTTTTTTTTTTTTTTTTAGGTAGAGGAAACACTTAAACTTTGCTGTAAAATTGTAACTATCCAGCCTGGCTGGGTCCTGGTGACATTTTCTGATCTGGAATAAGATAGCCAGTTATTTTATTACATTATACTCAGATTCTCTTAGCAAGGATAAGTGGAGGTTGGAGCAATACAATTTATGAGTCAAGGATAGGCTGGAGAAAGGTATGTGTCTTTCCCCCTTTAGAATGTTTCCCTCTTGCTAAGAGGGAAAGCAATGCTGTGACTACAGAAATCCTGGGTAGAGAATCCACAGGCCTTGTTCTTACACCTGGTCCAGTCCAGACCATCAAGCCAAAGGGCACCTCAGTCACCCAAAAATTTGGACATGGGAAAGGAAGCCTGGGCCACTGTTTTAGTTATAACTATGTACCATAGACTGGGTGGCTTAAACAACAAACATCTATTTCTCACACTTCTGGAGGCTGGAAGTCCAAGATCAGGAGGCTGGCATGTTGGGATATTGGTGAGTGCTTTCTTCCTGGTTTATTGATAGCCACTTTCTTGTTGTGTCCTCACATGGAGGAGAGAGAGAGAGAACTCTGGTCTCTTCCTTTTCTTATCAGAGCACTAATCCCTCAAGGGGGCTCCACCCTCATGTATTTATCAAAACAACATTATCTCCCAAAGGCCTCGCTTCCAAATACCATCACATTGAGGATTAGCACTTCAAATTATGGGTTTTAGGGGCACAGACATTCAGTCCATAGCAACCACATATTTTAAAAAATCTTCAAAGAAGATGTATTAAGTCCATATCCTTCATTAATATGCACTGTGAAACAATCCTTGTGAGAAAGCTATTCTTTGGTCTACTTCATGCTAGTAAACCACCAAATATGTTTATATTTTTTTGAAATGAAAGAAGCTTAATTCATCTTATGAAGGAATACAAATTAATAAAAATAAATCCATAAAGGAGAAAGTAAAAGTCACTTGAAAGCCCTGGTCCAAAGGTAAGTATCATTATGCTTTGCTGACCAGACATCTTTCTAGACATTACTGTCCTGGTGCCCTTGAGTGTCTACAGACCAAGATTTTACATAAATGAAATGCAGAAAACATTGCTTTTACTCTGTTTTATTTTTTTTTCAACTCAAATCTTCCTCATCACTAAATATAGATTTCCATCATCATGGGTGTCACAGTACCTCACAATATACCTATAAAATAATTTGTCTAAACACCTGCCTCTCCATTGACAAGTGTTTATATTCTCTCCTTCTTTGAGGGGCAGCCTGCAAAGGCAACTTGCATCTTGTTTGATGCTCTCTTGAGAAGAAGTGTCTGAAATCAGAAAAGGATCTGAACACATTTCACATTTTGCCCTCCAAAGAGTTGATAGTCCTTTTCTCTCTCACCAACACCATGAGGGTACACATTTCCCCACACCTATGTCAGCGATAGATTTACTCATCTTTTGACCTTTACCCATCTGCTCATTCAAACTTCTTATTGTTTTGGTTTACATCTATTTGATGCAAATATGTTGAACACCTTTTCCATAGATTTATTGGCTCTCCATACTTAATTAGCAAACAAACTAACAGGCACACTAATTATTCTAGAGAAAAAGATGCCTCATAGGCACTAGGTAGTGATCAACTGGAAAATCTTGAAAAATAAGCTTAAAACTAAAACAAATCTTAAATTTTCCCAATGTGTCAAATGATTTCAAGTCAGATAAAGTATTATTTAGGACTCCTACATGCTTAACATTGTCTTTCTTTTTTAAATGGTTGGTGTTCTTGGTCCATTTTCCACTCTGAGTTATTTTGTCAGCAAGAAGCAACTATTGGGAGGTATTGTAGTGATTGGGATTTTAGCATTGGCCACATCTGGATTAGAAACCTGACTCCACACCACAAAACTGGCATCAAGTTGATTCCCTTTCCTTTTCTCCTAAAGATATTACTTATGTTCTGAAAAATAGGTATTTAAGAATGAGTAAATGATATATTTCTCACTTGGCACATAGAAAGGAAAAGAAATTGCTTGTCTAAAGATAAAACTACATATATACATTTATGTAGTATCTGCATACCTACAATATCCATTTCCCCCATGATTTTTCTCCTAGATAGGAATAGAGAGGGTTGGTGTCACTTTCCATATGGCAAAATGATAACTGGCTAGGATTTGACATCTAAATGGTAGATCTGGGTTGGAACACAATTGTCCTAACTCCTGGTCCAACACTCTCCCCTCTGCTCTATGCTATAAGGAAAACAAAGTATAACTATAACAGCTCTTTTATCAACTGCAACTTAAAGCCAAGGTGACTCATGGCACAATCATTACAAACCCCACAGACAGTGCGCCTTCAAACCTCAGTCCGGGAACAGACTTCAGACATCCACTCTTGGCCCAGGGCTTCTCAAAGTTCTTCATTCCACAAAAGGATTCTGTGCAATCTATCCACATTTTATTCTTGATAAGCCAAGATTAAAGACTTTTCAGGCAGAAAGTTTATTCTTCCCACCAGCAGAAATGAAACTATATTTCTCTCTCTCCCACAATGCCATGTCGTTGTGCAATAAATGTAAATTAAATATTGGTTGAATAAATTGTCTCCCAGTGGTGCTCAGACTATTAGCCAGCCTTCTACTCAATAAAGACACATTTGATGACACAAATTAACTATGCAATCATTTGCCTGTCAGTAAATATTTGTCTACAGGCAATGTTCTAAGTATATGAATCCCATGAAAGCATATGAGATGCACCCTTTCTTAAGGAGATCATAACCCAGGCAGAAAGAAAAATCATGCCATTAAAAAGCTGCTACTTTGCCAAAACCGGTTTGGCTCAGTGGATAGAGCGTCGGCCTGCGGACTCAAGGGTCCCAGGTTCGATTCCGGTCAAGGGCATGTACCTTGGTTGCGGGCACATCCCCAGTAGGGGTTGTGCAAGAGGCAGCTGATCGATGTTTCTCTCTCATTGATGTTTCTAACTCTCTATCCCTCTCTCTTCCTCTCTGTAAAAAAAAATCAAAAAAAAAAAAAAAGCTGCTACTTCATGGGGCACGAACATCTGTAACCCTAGAGTAAGAAAAGATAGCTCTTTTCTAATAATCGATTCAGAGCTCAACTCTGTGCTAAGAACACTGCAAATGTCCTCAGTTCATGGATTTTCACAGCTACCTGGTGAGTGAGTGTTACCACTGTGCTTACCAGATAGGAAATTATGGTTCTGTGAATAAAAGAGACTGGAATTGGGACCCAAACTGTTAAAAGAAAATTTTCTACAATTTAGTGATCCAGTAGGCTTTCATTCAGTGATTCATGAACCAGGCAACATCCAACCTAGCAGATAGAAAGGAACTCTGAAGAGTAGCACAAGTTGAGAGATTTTTTTAGGCCAAAGTAAGCAGGAACAAGCAAGTTATCCTGGGCATTTGTTGAGTGGTTAAAGCAGGGTTACTGTTCTTATAAGGAGCAAAGGGGAGCTTCCGGTCAGGTAACGTGCTGGGCAGGCAAGTATTGACTGGCTGACTTAGGCCTTCCTTTTCTGAGAGAACAGAGCATAGAAACTTAGTTAAGGTTTTTGTTTGCTGATGTGGGGCTTAGCATGAGCTGCTGCATCTTAAGCATAATCTGATTATTTTAACAGAATAATAAATAACTTTTATTTTCACATCAGAGAGCCTGGATAGGCATAGATATGACTTCCAATTGATGATCTGGTGTTCTGCTTGTATTTGCTTTCACACCAGAAATTCAAGCACTGGTTTAACCTCTCAGCATTGTCTTGAATCTGGGAAACGGCATTCTTTATTTGATTTTTGCTATCAAGGAGGCACCTATCATTCGTAGAAGTGCTTAAGAGAGCATTTCCCCAGCCACACATGCACATAGGCTTTAAAATACCATCTCACAGTGCTCCGCATTGAACAGCACAAGATGCTCTGTCAAGCGGGGTGGAAGTCCATGAGAAACTGATACCACTAACTTCTCCATGTCACGCAGGAAGGGGACCCTCCTCTCTCACTATCTCAGCTGAATAACAAGTATGGGCTCAGCCCATTACTTCTCTGCTCTATTCAGTGGGTTAAATTTAGCAACTATGCCATAAAGCTGAAAAACACAAGTCAAAAAATTCAAGAATAATCCAATATTGATTGGCATATACGTGGGAAGAAGAGAAACTAACAGATGCATAAGACACTTGGCTCAATAAAACAGACAAATATATTAAAGTCTATGAGGACATAGAGTTTGAATACTTAGTGTTCATGGTTGTCTAAAAGAACTTTCTGTGATAATGGGAATCCTCCATGTCAACATGCCCAATACAGTAGCTACCAGGTCTAGGCAGCTACTGAGCACTTGACCAATGCACTGGGAAACTGATTTTAAATGTTATTTATTATACATTTATAAATTTAAATAGTCACATGTGGCTAATGGGTACTGTACCAGACAATAAAATAATCTAGAACTCTTCTGCCATGAGGAAAAGCACACAGATTATCCAATTAAGGTAGCAGTCTAGGAAGTCAGACTTGGAAAGTGGAGGCTTTAAAAAGTCTTAAGAGGATGATGGGAAAAGTAGTGAATGGCATGAAGACAAGGGCTGGTGGATGAAATCAGAGCGCATAGAATGTGCTGAAGCAAAGGAAGAGATGGAAGGCAGTCCTAGTTCTTCATGATAGAAAACAGGACCCAAACTTATTTTCATCAGTTCCTCTCATTTTAATCAGTTCCAGATAGTTCTTTGCCTAGTCAGAGGTTGACCTGGGCCTACAAGGTTTATTTCCCGAGTTTGAATTCAAATGATCCACAATTGTTCTTTACCACCTTGGGGGAGAATAAAGACAATTTAGATGGTTAATCAAAAAGAAGAATCAGACAAAGGGGAAGCCTTGCTAACTGCAGATGCTCCAGGACTGCTCACTGGCTTGTCCCCAGTGCCCAGGATTGCTACAGGAATATCAGGTAGACATCACCTGGCAGAAGACCCAAGGGGAGGTAACTACTCTTTGTAAACCTCTTTGGATCTCTGCAGAAATGAAACAGGGCAAACCTGACACAATGGACAGTCCAATCAAGAATCTCTAGAATAGTGGGTCTCAACAGGAATGACTTTTGCCACCCCCACCCCTCCCTAGGGGACATTTTTCAAAGTTTGGAGATAGTTCTGTATTTCACAACTGGATGGGGGAGTGGTGCAACTGGCATCTAGTAGGTAAAGGCCAGGGATGCTGTTGGACATACTATATAAGGCACAGGACAAGTCTCTTCCTCAAAGAATTATCAAGTCCAAAATGTTGATAATATCGAGGTTGAGAAACCCTCCTCCAGAGCAATATGGGTGAAGAAAATGTAAGAATTCTTACTCTGCCAATTACATGAGTGGCTTAAAGAACCTTCCACATTCTTCCACAACCTCCTGTACCCTCTCTCATCATCTGAAGGGGCCCTAAGAAGCAAGATATAGAGGATAATATATTGTTATTGATTATAACAAGTCATCATATCAGCCCACTACTCAGGCATGCAAGAAATCATACTCGATTCCTCTCTTTACATCAATCTAAATGGATATGAAGACCATTCGTACAGACAACTCTCTTAGGAAAAGGAACTGTAGCCATAGGGGAATATGGGTTTAAAAATATTAAGAACTAGCCCAGCTGCTGTGGCTCAGTAGATTGAGTGTCCTCCTATGCACCAGGAGGTCACTGGTTTGATTCCCAGGCAGGGCACAGGCCCAAGTTGTGGGCATGATCACCATTAGGGGTACACAGTAAGAAGCCAATAGATGATTCTCTCTTATCATTGGTTTTCTCACTCCCTCTTCCTTCCTCTCCCTCTAAAAATCAATAAACCATATTATATGTGTGTAGTTCATATACACATATATGAATAATAATTTTAAAGATTTGAAGTCAACTAAAATATATATAAAACGAACGTGTCAATTATTTTATTTTATTCATTAATTATTAACTAGTAAGATGTCACCATGATTCCAAGGAGAATTCAAATACTGCACTTAAAGAGCTAAAGCAGGAATCTTAAAATGAATTTACAAATAGATGTAAAATTAGCTTTTTCCATCAAAGAGAAAGACAATTAAATGTCTTTCCACAAGAAAGATTTTGCACATCTATGGATAAATATCATTTCATTATTATCAGTTATCTACAACTCACAGAGTTATAAAATAACTCAAAGACACAAAAGGTAGATCTTGAGAACTGAATAACTGGGAAGGCTGTACTTAGAAAGTGCCTTATTTTCCATAGAAGAGACTCAGTAAACTTTTTTTTTTATTTCACAATTTTTGTGTGGTTGTCATTTGTGAAGAGAGATTATGACATATTCTATGCTGATGGGAATGATTGGGAAAATTTGGTGGTTCAGGAGGGAGAGGGAAGAATTAAAAGAACAAACTCCTGAATACATGAGCAGAACATGAAGCCGAAAGGCTGCCTTAGGCAAGAGCAGGGAAGCTTCTCAAGAGCATAGGAGAGAAGAGACCGCACACAAGCCATATGCAGGTGATCTGTAGACATGCTGGTGGGAGGTCAGGTAATTCCCTTCTATACTCTATTTTCTCAAGAAAATAAGAGGTTGAAGTGGGTGGATGAAATTTAGCAACAGCAAGAGATGTTAAATGAGAAACTGAGAACAAATAGGGAGATATGGTGGGCATTGGTAAAGGCCAGCTGAGATTTATGCAAATTACTTTCTAACATGATCAGAGTTATTGGCAGAGGGATAGGTACATATACCAATGGTGCAAAATAGAGACTCCAGAAACAGACCCACACAAATATGCCTCATTGATATTTTACAAAGAAGCAAAAGCAATTCAATGGAGGAAAGATAGCCCTTTCAAGATAGTGTGGGAGCTGTTGAATATACATTGGCTGAAATGTGAACATCAACCTAAGTCTCAGACCTTATACGAAAAGTGTGTAAAAATGGACCATGGATATAAATGTAAGATGTAAAACTATAAAACTTTTAGGGGGAAAAACATAGAATATCTTCATGACTGAAGACCAGGCAAAGAATTCTTAGACTTGAAAGCAAGAATGAGCCTTAACTTAACAGGAAAATTTGATAAATTAGACTTCATCAAAACTAAAAAATTCTGCTCTCAGAAAAACTGTATTAATAGGATGAAAAGACAAGCTACAGAGCAGGAGAAAATATTTGAAAACAACACAGCAAACAATATAAAGGACTCTTAAATTCGAGAGTAAAACAATGAAACCCAAATAATCCAATTAGAAAATGGGAAAAAGACATGAACAAAAATTTCACCAAACAGATGGCAAATTAGCCCATGAAAAGATGTGCAGCATTACCTTCCATTATGAAAATGCAAATTAAGACCTCAGTGAAAGACACACTTATCAGAATGACTAAAATAAAAAATAGTGACAATGCTATGTGGTGGTGAGGATGCAGAAAAACGAAGTAACATACATTGCTGGCAGAAATGTAAAATGGTGGGATCTCTCCAGAAAATTGTTTAGCAGTTTCTTAAAAGTCTAAACATGCAACTACCAGAGGACTCAATAATTACACACCTGGAATTTATCCCAGAGAAATAAAGACATTTTTGCACAAAAATCTGTTCATGAATGTTTATGGCAGCTTTATTCATAATAACCCCAAACAGGAGACAACCCAGATTCCCTTCAGTGGGTAAATGGTTAAATAAACTGTGTTACAGTCATACTCTGGAATACTATTCAGCAAGGTAAAGGAACAGACCATTAGTTTACACAGGTCCTAGAAGGGGTAC
The DNA here is from genome assembly GCF_951640355.1 of Cnephaeus nilssonii. Taxonomy (NCBI): domain Eukaryota; kingdom Metazoa; phylum Chordata; class Mammalia; order Chiroptera; family Vespertilionidae; genus Cnephaeus; species Cnephaeus nilssonii. Next base: position 14,059,517 of record NC_137082.1, on the reverse strand, counting down.
AGCAAAATTGTCAAAGATATTTCTAAGGAAATTCCAGGTTTCAAGTGAAGACATTTGGATCGGGCTTCCCAAAGATATACTACTTTGGTGTTTAGATTATTTTGAGATAAGGCATTGAGACTCTGTGGGCTCATGAGAAACTTCTGCTTCTTCCTTAACTACCTAGAAGAATTTAAATTGGAGCCTTGCCCATAAGAAGACTTATTATTAGAAGTAACTTTTTATGCTCTATCTATAAGGCAGAACAAACTGAACATTTGCTCTTCTTATCATCCTGAGAATTCCCCTCCTCCTCTCTGAAGCCCCAAGGCATCTTATCTCATTCCTAGCTCATAATATATATATACCTCATTTTACCTTTCTGTCTCTGAACTGCTCATGTATATGGTGTTGCTGACTCTCTCATGTATGTGGGTTTCCCATACATACATATGTAATTAAATTTGGAGATTTGTTTCTTGTTAATCTGTCCCATGTCGATTTAGTTATGTGACCAGCCTAAAGAAACTAGAAGGAAAGATAAAAATTTCTTCCTCCCCACCACAGTACGGGCTCTTTAGGCTAAAGATGGGGCAGCCAGGCAGGCCCGGGAGCCCAGATGGCTGAATCATCAGAAACACATTAGGAACACACCTGTGGAAGTACCCTCTATGTCTCAGAGAGAGCAGCTCAAGGTAAGAGAGAGGGGCAGATGGTCCATATATGGATCACAGAATGTGCTGGACCTTGACCCATGCCTTGTCATTATTATGGCTCCAATCCTCAGAGTCTCAAAAAGTGATGCATAAAGCGAGGAGGTTCTCAAGTGGTGTACCTGGGACCAAAGTTTCTGCAAAGGGGCTGGCAATTGGATGCTCCTGCAGAATCCCCTCTGACTTCAGTCAGAGCCATTCTAAGTTGTCTGCTTTGTTTGGGACTCCAAATAAAGAGCTAACCTGGGAAATACAAGGTACACCATTTCAAAAACAAGTCCTTTATCTCTCTGGAATCATCTGCTGTACTTACCCCACAAGAATGAGAGAAGCCCTTGCTGAGTCAAACTCTCCCAAAGGCAGTGGGGATTGGAACTTACAGACCCCTAGTTACTAAAATCTGTATCTTGCTTTGAACTTTCACATGCGCTTTTATAAGAAACACTAGAGGCCTGATGCACGAAGATTCATGCAAGAATGGGACTTCCTTCCCCTGGCTGCTGGCACGGCCTTTGCTCCAGGTGGAGCCACCTTTCCACCTTCCCACGCTGCCCAGAGGCCCAGAGTGGCTGGGGTGGTGCAGAACGCCTGCGTCAACGCCTGTGTCAATGCAAGCATCCTGCCCCCAGCCTTTCGGTGGCTGTGTATGCAAATTAACCCACCATCTTTGTTGGGTTAATTTGCATACTCACTCCTGATTGGCTGGTGGGGTCACAAAGGTACGGTCAATTTGCATCTTTCTCTTTTATTAGTGTAGATGTGTATGTTTGGTTGGCTGGGATAGGAATTAGGTACCTTTCCGTTTTCTTCCCTGTTGGCTTCTCTATTTCTCATTTCCTCTAAGCACAGACACAGCCTCCTCTCCATCATTCCTCCATGCCTAACAATGGACCTTTGTGCAGCAGGCAGGAAGAGAGGACTACAGGTAAAAATTAAGAGGCTTAAACCTGAGCAAAGGCCTTTGGTCCTCAGGCCTTGTTTACCCCTCCCACAGCCCTGCAGGAGTCCTAGGTTCTTCCCCTTGTCCAAATCCCTCTCACACAGGTTCTCCTTTGACTCTCCATCCCCTGTCCCAAATCACCAGGTACTTTTGAAGCCAGGCTTCCTGAAGCAAATAGAAGTCCAGCTCAGTTTGCTATGCTAATCAGCAGCTCCCCAGTGTCCTTCTGCATAACCCAGGGGCCTCTGCACACCAAGGCCCACCTGCCAAATCAAAGAGCAGTTCTCACCCTGAAGAACTGCTATGAGGAGTAGAGTTCTTCTTCACCCTGGGATTCCTGGATAGATTCAGGACAGGACTCTGGGTGGGGAAAAAATTCATCTTCGTTTATACTATGCTGCAACTAAAATCTGGCAGTTCTAAATTAGAGAAACCATCATAAAGTTGTATACACATAGGAATGTCAAATTGTACAATGTTCAACTAGTCTGTGGGAAAGCATGGGGGCTGCTTTTTTGTTGATCAAAGCTGTGTAAAGAGTAGAGGCTTACCAGGAAACCTCATTCTGCCCCTAAAATACTGGCTCCTGGACCTGGGAGGAAGCATGCATTCTTGGCTGCCTGTTCCTTTTCTGGAAATGGCACAGAGCAGACCTGGCTAACTCTTGGATTTCAGGACTGCATATTTCAGACACTCTGGTTACCCTGTGCCTTGATCACTGTTATTTTCTTACCCAACTCTCTTTTCAGGCTCCAGGGGGTTCTTCCAGTTGCTTTTTATGCCTTGCCCCACTGACTTTTTAAATTGCAGAATTGAGAAATACAACACAACCAACAAAGAAAGGGTTGGGTTGCAAAAGTTTGTCTGCACATTGCTTTAAGAACTCAAAACACATTTCCCTAGAAACAAAGGGGATAAGGCACACAGGCAGATGGCTCCCTTGTTACCACCCAGAAAAAAGAAAAAAAGAAAAGGAAAAACAAAAGACTTAGCCTACAGTATTATTTCACCAATGAATTGTTCTTGAAATAATGCATTTTGAGTTGAAACTCAGATGCCAAATACCTTCCTATAATGATATGGTGGTTATAAAGTATGGTCCCAAAATTTTCTGCTCTCCTCCCATTGAAAGATGAGTCTCTGTTTCCTTCGCTGGAATATGGGCTGTGACTATTTGGCCAAAAGAATACAGCAGAAAGGATATTGTGCCAGTTTCATTTTATGAAGATAGTATTATTCTGGTAACAAAACCAGGCAAAAAATAGTACAAAAAAAAAGAAAGCCAAAGACCAGTCTCCCTCAAATATAGAGAGGCAATGATCCATAACAAAATATCTATAATAATAAAAGGGTAATATGCTAATTATACCAGATGTCCTTCCGGACAAAGCCAGGGCCAGAGGGAAACCAGCCATGGTCCTGGGTGCCAGAGGGAAGCCAGTGCCAGCAGCCGGGGGAAAGAAGACCTACTCTTGCATAAATTTTATGCATCAGGCCTCTAGTTAGCAAATAAAATTCAGCAAAATATAAAAATAATGAGACATAATGACCAGGTAGATGTTACTTCAGGAATGGAAGGCTGGTTCAATGTTTGAAAATGAATCAATATAATCTACCACATTAACAGGCTAGGGAAGAAAAATCATATGATCATATCAAATGATGAGGGGGGAAAACACTTGACAAAATTCAACACCCATTCACGATAAAAACTCTCACAAACATAGAAATAGAGGAAATATTTCTCAACTTTATGAAGAGCATCTACAACAGTCCAGTTTTACTGCATGGTCTCTCTTCACCGCACGGGATGGGGACTTTCTATTGGCTGGCAGGGATAAGTCTTGGCTCCTGGCATTCTTTGACCTTCTGACTTTCTTCAAGCCTTCCCATTATGTAGGTTGGGGAATCCCGGCTGCAGCCCAGTGATGGTGGAAGTCCAGGCTCCCCTCCCCACTCCATGGTCTTGGCTCTAGGGTGGGACTACATTTTTTTCTGTGGGTTTGGCTGAAGTATGCTAGTTTTTGTCAAAAAGTGTTCTATATTTCTAGGCTGCCACTTTCCTAGTCCTCTAGCGAGAGAGAAGAGATTTTTGTTGAGCCCTTTCTTGTCTGTGCCTCTTGGCATTTTGGGGCTGATGGCTTCTTCAGCTCCAATTCTGGGATATGTGAGGTGAGAAGAAAACTCGGGAATTATCCACTGTTTTTTCTTGGGTCCTGAGTTTCCTAGCCAATTAGCCTTCTTCCCTTCACTGTCCAGAGTCTTTCTTAGGTTTGCTTTACATATAATGTCCTTGAATGTAGCAGGAGAAATAGGGAAAGTACATATATGTCATCTACTTAGAATATCAAGCTGAAGTCCTGATATTGTTGAAATATCTTTATTTTCCCTCACACTTTATTTGTATGGATATAGAATTCTAGGATGTACTTCAGAATTTGAAGGTTTTGTTGACCTTTTACTCTTCCAGTGTTGCCCTCTGATTTTATTTTCTTCAAATATGATCTCTCTCTCTCTCTCTCTCTCTCTCTCTCTCTCTCTCTCTCTCTCTGTCTTTCTCTTTCTCTCTTCTATTCTAAAACCACATGAACTAGTCAATGAATATATCTCCTTTATCTTTTTTTTTTTACTTTTTCTGAGTTTCTGAAGAGTCAGATATTGTGTTTTCTAGATCGCTTTTCTAAGTTTCTTATCTTGCCCAATTTTTATATTCTTTTTGTTTGTTTTGTTTTCTGAGAGAATTCGTCAATCTTTTCATCTTCCTGTTTACTCTTATCACTACCATATTTTTAATTTCTGAGGCTTTATTCACATTATCTGATTTTTTCAATTTTCATAACATCGCATTTTTTAGAATATAAAAACTTGTTTTGTATTCTTGGAATGAACATATATAATATTGTTATTAATATTTATGTTATATTACATTGTATTATATATTCTTATTTGCTACCTTATTTCTTCTGGGTTCCTTTAAAAAACATATTCTGTTTACTGCATTGTCCATTTCTTCTAGTTTTCCTTTGTTTGTAGGCTTGTGTGCCTATTTGCTTTGGTCTCTCATGTTGAAGGAGTTTACCTATCTGGTGATCCTTGGAGTTTTTTCATATTTAACAGAGTAACTGAAAAGCTGATTGGAAAATGAGCTGTATATTTTGTACTTGCCTCTCCAGATTTCATCCTCTTCCACCCTGCTCTGTGCCCTGGAGGCTATCCTATCAGGATTGCATCACCTGGGATCATTAATACTTTGGATTCTGGTGGAATTCAGTCAATGGGAGGCACTGGCAGGACCACAACATCAAGGGAGAGAGAATGAATGCCTGAGGAATTGGTATCCCTGAACCCCTTCCTCTTATGCTGTGTTTTGACAATGGTTGCATTCCTCTCTTGAAGGTGACAGACATCTGTTAGTTGGCCCCTTCTCACAGCCACAGCCCTCCTTAGCTTCTAGTAACCACTCCCACCCTGAGCTTCAGAGCCAGGGGTAATGACAGCTACCTCTGCTGCTCACCCTGAGACTTCACCACTTCTTGTTGGTTTCTCTTAACCAAACCCTCACCTCTGTAAATAGCCCCATTTATTGAACTCCTCTCTCTCCCTTTTGAGTGTGTCATTGGGATTTCTTGCCAAGGTCCTGATCGATACAGTAGTTTCGTACACATGGACAAGGCCTGTCAAATGAAGTGCCACAACTCACCTTTTCATTGGAGAACATCCAAATATCCATGTGTTAGTTTGCTAGGGCTGCCAAAGTTTTACAGAATGGGTGTCTTAGTAAGACAACAGACATTTATTTTCTTAGAGTTCTGAAGGTCAGAAGTCCAAGATCAAGGTACCAGCACTGTTAGCTTTTTTATAGGCCTCTTTTCTTGGCTTTCAGACAGCCAGTTTCTTGTTGTGCTCTCATATGGCCTTTCCTCTGTGTATGCACATCCCTGGTGTCTCTTCGTATGAACTAATTCCATCTTCTTATAAGGATGCCTGATTGAATTAGGGTCCACCTTAACATCCTGGTTTTCATTTAACCCCTTTTTTTGAAAGCTCTGTTTCCAAATATTGTCACATTCTGAGGAACTAGGGCTTAGAACTTCACATGTAAATCTTGGTAGGCCAAAATTCAGGCCATAACAAATCATATCTGTAGTGTCTCTCTAAATAAATGAATTAAGTACATTGGGGTCTGTTTCCTCAGGAGAATTCTCTAATTCACAGTTTAGAGGGCATGAGTTAAGCTCTAGGCTTTTGGAAACAGGTCTTGGAAAATGGTCCCACTGTTCCTGGTGAAGGCTTTCGACGACTCTCAGGCAGGCAGTATAAGGACTGAGCGTTCCCTTCCACTGTGTGTACAGAATCTAAACCTACCCTGGTTTAATGTCTCCAGATAATGAACTGATCTCCTGCCTCGAGTTGGGGAGGGTAGCTCCAAGCAACCTGGGATCCTGGAGGCACCCTCTCCTCCCCTCTCTGTCCTGCTTCTTAGCCCTGCCCTTTGGATGCCTCTGACCCTTTGGTTGTTCTGGTTTCCACAATATGGATTGACTTACTTATGGCTGTTACTCCTTTTTATAGTCACTTGGGTTTTATGTTTTTTTTTTGTTTTTCTCTGCTTTTCAGAGTGTTACCACCATGAAGTATCATATGGAAATAATTCATGTTCAATCAATATGAACTGTTTCTCTCACCCAAAACATCATTGCGTGGATGCTTTCTTCTTTGTTTTCTTTGTCCTTTTTGGTTTATCATACCTTTTCTTTTTTTCTTTTTTTCACTATCATTGTGACAATTTTGGGAGGGAGGGAGACAAAAACTATGGTCACTCCACCACTTTTAATCAGAAGTTCACACTGACCTCTTGGAGTTAGCCCTCTGCACAGTCCCGCAGTCCCTTCTCCAAGTATTAGAAGTGTCCTCAGCTATGTTAATACATAAGCCTCTGTAATATTATAACCAAGATGCTGGACTTCACCTTCTTTCAGTATTAGATATTTCTGTTGTATTTATTAGCATAATATGACTGCTTTTTGCCCTGACAGATTTTAGCACCAGCTTCCTTCAAAACCCTCAGGACAACACTAACCTAGAAAGAACTCAATAGCTTTGATTTTTATATGAAACTAAAGGCCCGGTGCAGGGATTCGTGCACTGGTGGGGTCCCTCCACCTGGCCTGCACCCTCTCGCAATCTGGGACCCCTCAGAGAAAATTGGAGAGCCAGTTTTGGACTGATTCCCCACAGGCTAGGTTGAGAGACCCCACCGGTACATGAATCCATGCACCAGGCCTGCAGTATGCATACATCTTGGGTTAATCTCTCCCCACCCTCCCTTCTTCCCCCTTTCCTCTGAGATTCATCAGTCTGCTTCATATTTCCATGCCTGTGGTTTCCGCTCCTGCGCTGAGCATCTGCCCCCTGGTGGTCTGTGTGCATCATAGCTACCGGCTGGTTGGCCAGTCGGCCAGTCGCTTATATATATATTCTTAAAAACCACCTTGCAAACACTGATCTTATATATTGCCTATGCCAGGACCATCTTCTCTTATTATTTTTATTTAAATAACCTTTTTATTTTAGAATCATTTTGGATTTATGGAAAAGTTGCAAAATAGTATGGAAAGATCCTGTGTGCTCCTCATCGAGTTTTTTCTGATTATACGTTACTATGTTATATTACTGGTATATCTGTCACAACTTAGGAACCAATATGAGTATACAACTATTAACTAAAGCCATACTTTATTCAGATTTTACCAGTGTGTTTTTTTCTCCCTAATGTTCTTCTTCTGTTCCAGGATCTCATCCAGAAGACCAAATTACATTTTGTTATCATATCTCTCCAGCCTCCTTTGATCTATGACCATTCCTCTGACTTTCCTTATTGTTGATGACCTTAAAGAGTACTAGGCAGGCATTTTGTGGAAGGTCCCTCAACTTTGGTTTGTCTGGTGTTTTTCTCATGGTTAGCCTGGGATTGTAGGATTTGGGGAAGGAAGACCACAGAGGCAGAGTGCCCTTTTCAACACATCAATCAAGGGGACATGCCAGCAACAGGGCTGGTGGTGATAACATTTGTCAGCTGGCTGCTGCAAAGCTACTCCCACCCCTTTCCACTCTTTGGAAGCAAGTCACTAAGTACAGTCCCTGTGACACCTCCTTAAGGCCTCCCCCCAACTTTTTTTCTGATTTTTATAAAATCACAACTGATTTAAAGGACTCCACAATTTCCTCTGTATGTTTGGTTTAATGAAGCTATACATTCTCACATTAAAAGCCTGAGGAGGGCACATTGAAGACCTGGAACCATATGCCTGTGGGTGAAGACACCAGTGCCTTCTCTCACTTCTCAGTTTCCTTTGTGCTCCCGGCAGATCAGACCTGTTTTCCATTGTTGGGACAAGGACCACAATTCTTGGCACTGCTCTACCTCACGATGCTCTTCCGGGAGCTAATGAAATAAATGCTTAGAAAGTTCTTCACGATCCCTGGAGAAAAGGGAAAGCTCAGTGCTGAGTGGATGGCCCTTCTCTGGTGGCAGTTGCTTTGCTGTGAGCCACATCTGCAGATCTTCAATTTCGCCAAATTGATGGAAGTGCTGAGGTCTGACTAAAGGAGCTGATATTCCTGTAGCACTAACCAGTGTGAGTGTAAAAAGTTCCTAGAAAAGCCATAATTGTGTGTTTAATCCACTCAGCAATCCCAAGGAGTGCCTCTACCCCTTGCTTGGGGTCACTGTCCTCTGACCACCCTCTGCATTCACATGCTGTGCTCCCTTTCCTTTCATTTCCTACAAGTCATTGAAGCGAGACTTGCATGCAAATATTTGGAGATGGGGTCCTTTGGCTGCTTGGCTAGTTCACTACTGTACCACATGCCGACAGAGAAAGGGCAAGTGGGGTCTTCCTAAAATTATTCTTGGAATTACACACAAAATTAAGATATTTAAAACACCCTAAACATGATGGACCCAGTTATTTAGAATGAAATGCTTTCTGACTCCAGGGAGTGCTGCTGCCCATGGGCAGAATTACAAGCCACAAATAGATTAAAAGAAGCTGGAATCCAATCTCCCACTCCTTCATTCACTCACTCACTCACCAAAAATAAAGGAAGCCTTCCCACTTGCCAGCATTCCTGAAGGTCCCGGGACAAAGGAGAGAGGGGGTGGCCAGTGCTGGGGAGCCCTGCTTTAAAGAAGGCCAAACTGGGTCAGTGCACACCAACGGTTAACCTGCCCAGCTCCACACTCTGTTTCTATGAACACACCCAGGAAAAGGTGAGGCCTTGATAGTCTAGCCCAGCTACATAAAGACCTGAGGTTATTTTTATAAAGAAAGAAAAGAGGCAATCCCTTCCAAACAAATCCCAGATGGGCTGAGACCCCTTTCTTTAAAATAAACATGCCCAGAATTTAGGAAGTGCAAGGGGAAATGTTTACAGCGTGATTAGAGCTGCCTGGGAGGGGCCAAGGGCCCTTGCCCTGGGCTATCAGAGGAGGCCTACTTAGTGAAAATGACCTCACTGCCAGAAACTGGAACTCAGCATGGATGCCAGAGTCTGCCACACACTGGGATCGATTTCCAACACTTCAAGATGGGCATCTGTGAGGCATGAGAGTCGTTTGCCATTCTAGTACACCAATTATTTTAAAGTATTATTAAGCTACTGCCATGTAACTTTATTTTTATTTGAGGATTTCTGATTAAATTTCTTACTCTATAATAATAAGCAAATCAATGGAATGTACAAGGTAAGGAAAAAGAGGATGTGGTGTAAGTATGTATGGAGGGGATGTGGCACATGTGGGTGGGTGTATGTGTGATTGTGTGAATGTTAGAGTTGTCAGGCTTAGCAAATAAAAATATAGGACACAGGCTAAATTTAAATTTCTGATACACCTTGAATACCTTTAGTTTATGTCCTAAATATTATATGGAACAAACTTATACTAAAAATTAGTCATTGATGATCTGAAATTCAGTTTAAACTGGGCATCCTGTAATTTTTCTGTCAATCCTAGTAAATGTGTATGAAGTTGTGTCATCAGTGTAGTGTGCGTGTGTGTATGCACACATGCATGCACACCCATTAGCATGCTGAAGCTGGCTGTGGGGAGAGAGGTCTATGTGACGAACTTGGGTAAAAGTGCCATCACCAGTCTGAGAGAAGCCACTCGATGCCCATCTTTACTTTATCCTCCCCTCAAAAGGAAACAGTACTATAAATCATACCATAAAACAAACTATACATCATAAATTACAAGTTTTATTAATTTCCAAAAGGCTTTATACAAATTGAGAATGTAAATCTTGAGAACTTTGTGGCTTAGATCAGAGACATCAACAGCAGTAAACATCTGGTCTGGTGAATTTTCAACTTAGGGACTGACTCTGAAGGACTTTTCCCCAAGACCCAGGATCCCTGGCACATCATTTCTTCTCTTACTTCACATGTGGATAACTTTTAAATCATACCTTCACTTCATTAATTTCACATCTAAGGAAATCATCCTAAGAAAAGAATCTGAAATGCATTAACTGCATTATGTAATTGTGTTTTTTAAATAAAATAGATTGCCACTTTTATAAAAGAACTGTAATACCTAAGTGTCACAATAAGAGATGCCAAGTTGGTTATAGTCTCTTTACACAATAAAATAATACGTGACTAGTAAAGCAATGTTTATGAAAGTTTTGTGTCCTTCAGACTAAAGGCAATATGAAAAAGAGGAGATAGAAGTGTTAGTGTAGTTAGCTAGTCTATAATAATAAAAGCATAATATGCAAATTGACTGAATGGCTGAACAGCAGAACGACCATCCAGACGACCTTCTGGACGGAGCCAGGGCTGCAAGGGCCCAGGCAGGTGCCTGAGCTGTGAAGTCCTACTCTTACACGAATTTTGTGTATTGGGCAAAGGGAATCAGGCATTAAGAAGCCTCATAAACTGGGGAGCTGAATCAGACACTGAGCCTGCTTGCTCCACTAGGAAGTTACAGCTTCACACAGTCTCCAGGGCATCCTCCACCCTCAGGACCTAATAACCCCCCCACCCCCATCCCCACCCCCACCCCAAGCATCATGAGCAGGAAGGATCATTACCGGGGAAGGAATAAAAACAGCAGGAGAAATCCCTCTGCTGGCGCATGCTCAGTGGAAGCCAGGAGCGCACAGGGGGAGGTGCTTCCACTTTGAGGCATGTGCAGTGGGAACTAAGATGGACACCATAAGGGGAGGAGCCTAGCCTGGGGAAAGGATTGGATTGTCTAAGGGTCACAGAACCCCAGAAGATTCAGGATTAGTTAGCGGGAAAGTTTGGGAAGTAGATTGGTTAGTTTGAAGAAGCACCTTGGTCTGGTGAATTTTGATCTCTCTCTCTCTCTCTCTCTCTCTCTCTCTCTCTCTCTCTCTCTCTCTCTCAGTAACACTGCTTCTTCCAGGGCTAGCTTGTTAGTGTGTTCTCCCTCCATAGCAACCATGTGGCCCTAGCAGCTGGGGACCAAGGGGGGTGAGGGGGCTGGACACAGTGCCAACCAGAAACAGTCTAAGCTAGCCTAATGGGAACAGGATGAACGGGGCTGAACTGGACTGAACCAATGGCACAGAACTTTTGGACTTTGGCCTTTGTACTGGGCTTGATGAAGACAAGATTGGATTTGTCCATGGCAGAACAGACAGAGGTGGGACACTGAGAACCCAGGGGCAGTCCTTTGATTTTGCTTCTACAGTGAATCTTATCACAGAACCTCAACCTCCCATGTGTGAGTCTCCCAGAATACGTTCCTTGCTACTCCATGAAGAAGCATGATTTCCACTGGCAAGAAAAGTACACTTATAAAATGATTGGTCTGTGGACATAATGCATGAAATATATAGAGTGTATTTACCAGACTGGTAGAAAAGGAAGAAACTGCATGAATTTTTACCAAAGTGGAGAAATATAAAAGAGATGAAATGTACCAAATCATAGGTAGAACTTTTATCTCTGTGGTGGGTTTTTAAAATATATTTTTGTATTTTTTTATGTTTTTCAAAATGAATACCTGGTACTTTCAAATTTGGAAATAAAATTTAATTGGAAGCAGAATACTCAAACGCAGAAGTGCTTTTAATGGCTGTGATGCAGATGAGTCATGCAGTGTCCCTAAAACACATGTAACTGTGAACTCCTTGAGAAGCCTGGGAGCTCTTGTGAAGGGATAATGGGGGATGGGCAGGACAGCACACAGCTGACCTGGAGAATGCTGAATGAACACCTGCTGCTGTGACTCAGGTTCCCTGGGGACCCACCAACCAGCCAGAGGACACTGCAGAGCAATAGGGTTGTAGTCATGGATAGGGAGGGTTTTAGTGAAGGAAAAAATGCCATGCTTTATTGCCATGGGACAGCTAAATGGTGGCTGGCACCCTGGGCATGTAACTGGCATTGGGTTATGGAGCTACAATAAACATGCACGTCCACACACCTGGAAGAAGGATCTGGAAGTCAGCTCAGCACCTGAGAATCATTTGATAAAAGTGTTTGTTTCTCATTAACTCCCTGACCTGTTGTCTTCCTGTTCTTGTACACTCAAGGTTCCCTTCTGATCTTTATGGTTTATTTTGATTCTAGCTGTGACCTGTGTGTCTCACATATCTTTATTATTCTCATACCTTGATGCATGGAAACGGCACTTGTAGATGGTGTATTTGCTCTGAGAAAGCCCATAAGATCGCTGAGCCTGGGAAAAAATGAAGGCATGGAGTGGAGGTCAGGGGCTCAGTGAGTGTGGGGGCCCATGGGGAGGTTTATGCAGGGCCAATTTAAGACTACCCTTTCTGAATGGGTGAGTTCTTAAAAATCAAAAAGAGATTACTGCATTGTATTAAACTCTCCTGTAGGGCATGACACCATAGACATAGATCTGGATACAGCCCGTGGAGAAGTCACTTTCACCCTGGACTGCAGCATCCATTCCACACTCCTCGGTTGGGGAACAGCTGTGGGGTTGCAGCCTGACTGTCTCAGTCAATGGGGACAGCCATCTACCCTCCTCTGCTATGATGACCTCTGTAAGTCCCACTTCACGAGTGGGCATGTAACTCAGTCTGGGACAATGAGACATGAGGGCAAAGTCCCTGGCAAAGTCCTCTTCTTTTGAACAGCAAGGTGTGTGAATGTGATGCTCAGAACTGTTCCTCACACTGTGGAGGAAGCAATGGCCCTGGGATAAAGCTGGAAGAACAGGTGGTGCTGTTAAGCCAGTCTGGTGGTCCCTGGGCTTTCTAGGTGTGGGAGCCAATAAATGCCTTTTATTGTTCAAGCTGCTTGCATGAGATTTTCTGTCATTTGCACAGAAAATTCCTAAACTTGTTTCTATAGTTGCTATATTTTCATAAGCAACAATGAGGACAATGAATGTGCTAGAGAAATAATGAGAAAGAATTGGGGTCTTCCCAGATAATCCTGAATGTATAATTGTCATAGTTAAACCACAAATACAATCATTTTCCCCAAATGCTATAACTTGGAGGCTCAATTGAAATCATAACTTCCAGAAAGGTATGGCACGAGATGATTGAGTGGTAAGGCCACCGATGGCCCTAAAAGCGCACCGACCTGTGTGTTGGGCAGCTCCCACCAAGCCCTCCTCATTTCTCTCCCTTCCTATATCCCCACCTCCACAGTGCAGTTCGACAGCCAGACTGCCCTGGACAGATCTTGGCTTCTCCATCAGTTGGATGACTTGGGGCAATTTCAGAGGAGACCCCAGAAAACTTCCCTTCATATCCCACTGGCTCCAAGTGGGACAGTCCAGTCCTTGAGCTATCCTTATGGGAGGGAAAAGGCTGATTGACAGGTACACACTGACTCGATCACTGGGACAAAGAGGGTGTGTCTGTTGTCCCAACGGGCTAGACCTTGAATAGAGATCCCAGCATGCACTCAACACTTGAGAGTTGTCATGGTCATTTGTGCTTCATGCTTACCCAATGCAGCCTCTGTTTCATTCTCGTCCTGCCTGATATTGATTCATTAGTTATCATTTAACATCACTGGTAAATATTTATGGGAATGTTATTAAGATTGTGGCCTCCTCAACTGATTCCTTTGTTGGTAAGGACTAGAATATTGGTGGCAGTGGGTGGGGAGTGTCTCACTTTACTCTTTGAAAGGAGGAAACAAAAGTGGAGAAAAAGAATGATCAGAACCCACCCACCCCAAGCCATCCACTTTAGGAAATACAGTCCTGAACACTTCTGGCATGCCTACCCTAAGAAGTAATCAGCACCGCCATATTATGTTGGACATCATTGACATGATCAAGTTTAAATATGAGACAGGGTGAGGCCCTTCCCCCGTGCTGCCATGGCCATAGTTTCTAAGCAGGTACCGTGTGGTTTGAGGACCACCAGATGGCGCTGCAATCGGGCTAGAGCAGAGCTATCCTCTGCAGGATCATGGGAGCTGTGGACAGTTTACCTAAAACCAGGATATTCTGATCTTATGCTCATCCTGCCATCAGAAGCTTCACAGAAGATAGAGAATGGGATTTGGGAATACAGGGGCATGCCGGGGAAGGTCACTTACTTTTCACACATTGGCAGTGCCTGCACGCTGCATCCACCCCCTGCCTCCCATTGGTTCTTGGGTAAAGGGTCAGTAGTGTTCTACCCCAACACAGAGGAAGGAGCTAGAATCACTCTGAGTTCAGGGTCTGCACCTCTCCACCTGTATAAACTGATGGGAGTGGTTATGCAAAAATATGCTCCAACAGTTCAGCTTTATGAAATCCCATTGCTTCAAAAGCCCCCTAATGCCAGCCCAGAACAGAGAGGCGAAGTATTAAGCAACTAAAAGGCCCTGGAGTTAGGTGAGTGGATTTAAACCCTAGCTCTGTAGCTCACACCTGCTGTGCCGTCCTGAGGCAAGTTACTGATTTGTAAGAATAGCCATTTCAACACAGCCCAGCTCCTTCCCTAAACAAGTGAGAATTGTGGGTGGGATAATGCTTGTGGGCATTTATAATAAGGCATAGAACCAGTGCATCTATTTTTGCCTGATTATCCCCAGTTTTCCTAGGATGTTATCAATAATTAAGGAAAAATCCCATCTATCCAGTAGCAGAAACCCAAAGCAGAAGCAGCCCTCCCTGGGGTGTGCAGTAGTCCTGGAAACTTGTGTCTGCCTGCTGAGCTTTTGCCGGGAATATTGAAATTATCAAAAGGCAACTTGGGAGTCTTCTGGCCTTATTTTAATTTCTTGAACTAGCAACAATATAGTACCTAGTAACTATTCCTCTCAGTAGAGATTTTCTGTTCCTTCACCCCTTCCTTTCACTAGTGTTCTGGAAGTGGTTGGGGTCTAGTAGGGGTGGTGAGAAGTAAGCCTATTAGGTGTTTTCTACAAGCAATCCTTTCCCATCTGCTTGGAAGTCTGCCCCACTAGCCACAAAGAAGATGGTCATCTTAAACATGCCTACCACGTGCCAGACACCCAGGACTAGAAATCTATTCAGCCGGATCTTGATGTTTTCTCTTCAGTGTCTCACTCACATGTGCGTACCTTTGGGCAGGGTGTCACTAAGCTGCAGTTAGCGCTGCAGGTACCAGTCAATTCGTTAATGGGATGCTCTGATAGACTGGGCAGAGACATGCCACCAGAGAGGGAGTAGCTATTGAAAACCCTTTTGCTACATGAATAACAATGTGTTTTTCAAAGAACCTTAAAGTACATCCTTTGGAAGCTCCTGCTGCCTCTTTCTCTTTGCTAACACCTACTCATGATCATCTGACAGTGGAAAGACCCACATTAAACAACAAGCCAGCCAACAGCCGATCAGGTATTTACTTGGCATAAATCATGTGCCAGGTAGTGTCTGGTGGCCAATGATCACTGGATAGTTTTGGCCCAGTTTCTTCTTCCAGGCCAAATGGGAAAGTCCTGTCTCCCCCTGACCTGGTGGCCAATCTGTGAAATGGGTATAAAGTAGTCCTTCCTTGCCCACTGTGAGGATAGAGGGCGTGTTGTCTGAAGCGCTCAGCAAACCATACACGGATGTGCACCTGGAAGGAATGACTGACCTTTTCCTTGAAGGTGAATAGAGAGCCACAGAGCTGCAGAGCGCATCCTGAGTATTCCGTGTTGCCTTTCCTCTTCCCAGGCCCATGATCACCAGAGAGCTGTCCCAACCAGGCATGTGCCAGTACCAGTGCCAGTGAAACGTGATCAACCGAGCCAACTTCTCTCGCCATTGATTCCACAAACCAAATCCAGGCAACTTTATTTTAAGTGATGCCTAGTAATTCCTCAGAATTAAAAACAGGTTTACAAACACACTGAAGCTGGCAATTGGGACGCTCCATAAAGACACCCTGTGAAACAGACTGCATCTCTGTGTAGATGTGAGGTCTCAGCGCTGCTCTCCATTTTCTCCCCCACACATGTGTTTTCAATCAACCCACGCATCGGAAACTGGGCCCTTTGAAATGAGAGAATGTATGCAGAGCTGCCCCTGACAAGCCCTCATTCTGAGAAACCATTCAGGGTGTCTGAATCCCGCATTGGTTCTTGACTGCGATACATCCTGGAATTTTGGCAGTTCGTTTTCCAGGCCACTTGCATCTTACCTGGCGTTTCCAAGAGAGGAAACCTCTTAGAAGATAGAAGGCGAGAACCAATGCTGCTGGCTCCCTGCCCACACACCCCCCCCCCCCCCCCCAGCCCTCACCATGCCGGCAGTGGCAGTGCTGTAGTCCTGGATACCCTAGCGCTGTGGTTGGCAAACTGCGGCTCGCGAGCCACATGCGGCTCTTTGGCCCCTTGAGTGTGGCTCTTCCACAAAATACCACGGCCTGGGAGAGTCTATTTTGAAGAAGTGGCGTTAGAAGAAGTTTAAGTTTAAAAAATTTGGCTCTCAAAAGAAATTTCAATCGTTGTACTGTTGATATTTGGCTCTGTTGACTAATGAGTTTGCCGACCACTGCCCTAGCGGGTACCCCACCCTCTTCAGCCCCGGGAGGGAAGCAGGGCACTCTGCTGTGTGCTCCACATTAGCTCCTAGAGCTCCCCATGGGACTCAGCCCCAGGGCCCCATCGCGGAAGCCTGCTCATCAGCACCTGTGTTGCCTCTTTCCTCTCCCCCCTCATTTCCCTCCTCCCCTGAAGGTGTGCCCTGGTCTCTCCTTCCAGACAAACCCTTTCCCCTCATTTCCAGGTCTATTCCGAGGAGCTCACTCTGAGATAGAACATAAGCTGCGGGATCTTTCTTGGGAAAGTCCTCTCCACCAGGCAGAAACAAAGTTTTGGGGAAAGATGTGAAACACGTGCTGAAGCAATTTCTCCTCCAAAAGCCATCAATGCAATGGCATCTTGTTTTAGGTGTTCACTGTCCTTAAACCAGCGACTCCCAGCCAGGAGCCTAGAGCAGAAGTGATGCGATCAGAGCCCAGATGGAGGGAGGCTGCAGGGGTCACCCCTGATGATCACCCCAGAGTTCTTTCTGAAAACTAGCCCGAGGCTTTCACCAGCTGCCTGCTGATCCCAGAGCGCAGCCTCCAGGCACGTGGGGCAAGATGAGAACCAGACATTGACCTGGGGATCTCTACCCTGAAGGCAAATTCAAAGACACCCTGAGAGTACAAAAAGTGCCAGTGGTGTCTCTTTCCTCATCACAGGTGCGTCACTGTGGACCACCCCCTAAGGCATCATCACTGCCAGTGTGAAAGACCAAAGCCCCCTGGGAGCAGAGACCAAAACCGCCTTTTTCATCATGGGCGCACCACACACAGAGAAGCGCCCCAAACACATCTGGGTAAGGCGTCCAGGAAGAGGCACGGACACAGCCACGTTGGACTGAGAAGGCCAGTGAAGATCTGGGAGCTGCTTTCGATTCAGACAGTTTGGGGAACTCACATAGATGGGATGAAGGAGCATCCAAAGGCACCAGCTCCCAGGACCTACACCTAAAGAAGGACTACACCAAACAGGATGACATCACCGTGAAGTGGGGGAGGACTGCTGCTGGGAGTTGCTGGGGTCAAAGGCATGCCTCTCCAAAGGCAGGCACCTCAACCTCACCAACTGTCTCCTGACAGCCTCCCAGGCTGGGAAGACAAGGGGAGATTACTTTGTGTCTCTGGAGGACCAAGATATCTGCCAAGACTCAGCATTCATGCCTTTGCCTGTGTGGCCAGGCTGGGCACCTGCAAGTTTGCCAGGGTGCCATGGTGGGGCTGATCCCCCCAGCCTGGTGAGCTAATACATGGGTTACTTATGAACATAAATCAGAACATTCTAAATTTCCTTGTTCTCCACCTACATCTGAGCACCTACTCATGTCGGGTCGTTGTAGCAAACACTTTGTGGGTACACTGTCCTATTTAACGGAATCTTTACCAACCCTGTGAAATAGGAGTTATCCGACTTTACAGCTAAGGGAGCAAAGCCCAGTGGTTATGGAATGGGTCCAAGGTTAAGCATCTGGGGTCTCAGGCAGGGATTGTCAAAGGACCTGATTCTGGGGTCCTTTTCACCACTTTCCAACTTGCACTTTCAAAAAAACCTCAATTAAATACTTTTATATTATGCATCGTTTTTAAAAGTGGTCAATAATATTATATACAATTCTAGAAAAAAAAAAGAAAATCAATATGTTCTTGAGCCAAGTCAGTGGGTTTTACCTCGATCAGATCTTTCTAAAGTAAGCAGAATGAGGTGGAGGCCTTTTGGGAAACAGATGAGAGCTGCAAATCACAGCTGTTTCTGATCACCAAATACCATGCAGTTCTGCAATGTTCCCAATTCCATGGAAACAACAGCTCCAGGACATTCAAACCTACAGATGAAACTGCCTTTCCTTGCCTCCTAGCTATACCTTTAATCTCTCCTCCCCAGTGTCATATACATGAACAAAAGGAAGGAATCCCACACTTAGCTCTACTTCCGGGTACAGGCAGACTGGCCTGGCCGGCTCCCCTTCAGCCTCAGGAAGAGGCAGGGGGATGGGTGAGGGCTCTGCACTTGGCTTCTGTGGAAGGAATATAAACAGTGCAACAGAGCCTCCTATTAGGTACACATGAAAAGGAGTTTGCTCATAACTTCCGATTTTAATTTTTAAATGTTTATTCTAATGGATTGTTTTGAGGTTACATTTTTTTAACCTTTTAAATCAGCTGTTTCCTATTTCTGCTTTATAAAGCCATAACTGAAAAGATTTCAGCGTCTTGCAGGAACCACACTTACTGAAACTCCCCTGAAGGCAGGCCGCTCAGAGGCACTGCTCCTCCTTGGAGCAGCACCTCCAGCTGTGAGCTCTGTGCTGGGGGAGCAAATAGAAGCTGAGAGCCAGTCTTTCCACAGCAAAACTGCTAAGGGATGGGGAGGCCCCAGACTCTGTGCTCCTCTACTCCGGAAGTGAGAAGGAAGCACTGTGCTCCCTAATTACAATCCAATTCACATGGACTCTGAGGAGCCAGAGAACGTGACAGGTGATTTTGACCTGTCACGTTGCAAATAGACAGGGTTAGCAAGGGGATTAGAAACACTCACTCATGTCATACTAGAGGCCCGGTGCACGGATTCATACACCAGTAGGGTCCCTCAGCCTGGCCTGTACCCTTTCGCAATCCAGGACCCCTCAGGGGATATTGGACTACTGGTTTCAGCCTGATCCCCATGGGCCAGGCCGAGGGACCCCACTGGTGCACAAATCTGAGCACCAGGCCTCTAGTATGCATATAAGATCTTTGGTTAATCTCTTCCCACCCTCCCCGCTTCCCTCTGAGATTCATCAGTCTGTTCCATGTTTCCATGCCTGTTCATTGAGCATTAGCCCCCTGGTGGTCAGTGTGCATCATAGCTACCAGTCAAATGGTAAAACGGTTGAATGGTTGCTTAGGCATATATCCTCTCTAATAAAATGGTAATATGCAAATTAACCATCACTCCGCTACATAAGCCACGCCCACCAGCCAAGCCACGCCCACCAGCCAATCAGGGCGAGTATGCAAATTAACCCCAGTCCAAGATGGCTACAGCCACAGAGAGCAAGGTTTCCCAGGTAACAGAGCAAGCCAAGCTTTCCATAGCCATTGCAGGCCTAAGCCTCCACTCAAGCTACAAAGTTTCAATTATAGAAGGTAAACAAATTCAAACAAATGGCGGCAGAATGCAGCTTGAGAGAGCAGGCCAGGGTTGCTGGCGGCAACAGGGGAAGCAAAGCTTTCCGCACACCCTGGCCGGGCTCACCCGCTTAAGGCTACAAAGTTTCAATTGTAGAAGGTGAATTAACTGCCACAGAAATGGCTGCTGCCCCAGAAATGGCTGCCGCCCCAGGCTACAAAGTTTCAATTGTAGAAGGAAAATAAATTCCAGATACCAGGGCCTCCCCTTGGGTTGCCAGGGGGCGTGGCCTGCCTGCAAACCACCACAGGCCCCTCGCTCAGGCTGCCCCACACCCCAAGGGAACCCCCACCCTTATCTGTGACACCCTTCAGGGCAAACCAGCTGGCCCCCACCTGTGCACCAGGCCTCTATCCTATCTAATAAAAGAGTAATATACAGATTGATCATCACTGCAACACACAATATAGCTGCCCCCATGTGGTCAAAGATCCTGCCCCCATGTGGACACAAGATGGCCACTACAAGATGGCCAGCAGGAGAGGGCAGTTGGGAGGCACCCGGCCTGCAAGGGAGGGCAGTTGTGAGGGACCAGGCCTGCAAGGGAGGGCAGTTGAGAGGGACCAGGCTTGCAAGGGAGGGCAGTTGGAGGTGATCAACCCTGCAGGAGAGGGCAGTTAGGGGTGACCAGGCTGGCAGAGGAGGGAAGTTGGGGGCAAACAGGCTGGCAGGGGAGCAGTTAAGCATCAACCAGGCTGGCAGCGGAGTGGTTAGGGGGTGATCAAGTTGGCAGGCAGAAGCGGTTAGGGGCAATCAGGAAGGCAGGCAGGCAAGCAGTTGGGAGCCAGCAGTCCTGGATTGTGAGAGGGATGTCCGACTGCCCGTTTAGGCCCGATCCCACCAGGATCGGGCCTAAACGGGCAGTCGGACATCCCTCCAGGAGTCCCAGATTGGAGAGGGTACAGGCTGGGCTGAGGGACAACCCCCTGCCGTGCACGAATTTCGTGCACCGGGCTTCTAGTATATATATATATATATATATATATATATATATATATATATATATATATATTGGCAGAAGTGTTAACTGTTAAAGGCATTTGGGAGAACAGTTTGGTAATATCTATTAAAACTTAAAATGCACAAACCTTTGGATCCCAGATATTTCACTTGAGATGTCTATACTCCAGAAATACTTAAAGATTTATAAGAGGGTAATGAATGTGACTCTATAAATAATATGAAAAATTGGAAATACCCATCAATAGGGGAATAGCTAAATAGACTATGGGACAGATTCCATGGAATACTGGGCTGTTATTAAATAAGAATGATGTCATTCCATATGTGTCACAATGGAAGAAACTAAGATTAAGTCAGTAAAAATATGTGTAGAACAATACATTCAGTATGTTAGTCCCTCAAGCCAAATCAATCAGCCAATAGGTCAACACACAAACCACTGAAAGCTTTGTGTGGTGGTGCCGGTATGTATACGTCTCATCTGGGATTCTAGAACTGGATGTTGTGGGGTGACAGGATACCACCAGATGAAAATTTAATTGCAGGTGGGGGAGCTGTCTTATTCCTGCCTGGTGATTAGCAGAAAAGTGAATCTTTTGAGCATAAAAAAGAAAACAGAAACAGAGAGGAGGAGACCCAAGAGATAGAGGTACTGTGGGCTCCAACAACTTTTCATCTTCTGGCTTCTATGCCTTCCCAATGTGCAGTGGCATTCTCACCCTTGAGAGTCACTGCCCCTAGTCACCCTAAAACCATGAGATAAATTCCTTTCCATGTTTGGAGAGATGCTTACTTCAACTCCAGTTATTTCTGTTACATACAGCCATATTAGCGTTTTAATATATGCATCAACTTCATTAATTGTGGAGCTATTCTATTAATAAGCCAAATTTATAGACTCATTGGTTATTTTGCAGAATATGCCCTTCTCTTGACCCTGACTTTTGGTTGTTTTTTTAATTATTATTTTTATATTTTCTATCTGTAGTGCTTAATAGAGTGCTTGCTACTTGGTTGGCAATTAATGCTTTCTGTGGATGAACAAGTAGACTTGTAGTAGAGTGAAGTAATGATAGACAAGAACAGCCAGTGGACTTGCTATACTCTAACAACATGATATTATTAAATAGGACAATTTGTAAATACTGATATTCAATATTTTACCACAAAATGGACATTTCTTGCACTAGTATACTTTAAAGTTCATAAGGCATTGACACGTGCTTTGCTCACCTGTTTGGTAGGCACCGGCTCTGAGGGAGAAGGGATTCCTCCCAACACACAGAGTAGGAGCAGATTCAGGATTCGAATCCAACTCCATAGTATCTGTGTTGATGTTCTCCTTTGTTCCAAGAGAAGAAATAAAGAGTAGCTTGTGCTATGTTGCAATTCAGCCTATTTTGGCTCAGCACATGGAGGCGATGATGCAGAATCAACATCCCCAGGAGCCACGCCCACCAAGTCCATTCTAACTTGAGAGACACCGGAGTGTGGAAGTTGTCTCAGCTTGCCAACTCCCAGAAAGTTCAGTGCTGCTCACGTCCTTGGGGACGCATATTCAAAACTGAAAAGGAAGAGGGAGGCCTCTCTCCACCTGTAATGAGTGAGAACCCATTTCTCAGGGGCATAAGATTCTGTTTCAAGACCTTGCCAGAGATTTGGTTTATGTAAACCAAGAGTCTTTTGATCAAAGTCAAGTTTTCCTGTTAAAGTTACTAAGTATGTCTCATCACAATAATAGGCACACTTTAGCTCTGAACTGAGTTGCTTTGAGAAATAATTTAAAGAGCTCTTTTTAAATTTGGATTCCCCAGATGACCAATAAACCTGAGAACTCCCACATCTTTCCTTTCCGCCTACTCCATATTTACGACTTGCATTCTCTGGCCATTGCATGTTCCACATATAACCACACAATTGCCATTCCACGCTTAAATGAAATCACTTGCTATCCCTGATATTTAATATCCCTGATATTTTGATAAAAGATTGTAAGTATCTTTAGTAAATAGTTACCATGACAATACTAAAATTGAAAACATAACTTTTCTTGCCCATCCAGGATGTTTACAGTGAATGATGTTTACAGTGAATGTTGCACTTGAGTTATAGTTCCTAAAGTTTTTGTTAAGATTGGGAGTTGACTGTTAACTATTTGCTCCCTTGACTTTCATTCATTTTCCCACCTTTTTTTGGCTTGTTGTCTCCTATTCATTCCAGGACAGCTACACTTGTTTTTAAGTGCTTTGAACATATGATTTCTGTATATCAGAATCAGTGTGCATTCCAGTTGGACTTTTTCCCAACTTATAACAGAAATAAGACCTATCACTAGAGACAGCAGATCCCATCCATGTACTCTTCCTTTTCCAAGCCACACTTATTACCTTTGCCTTCATCACAGCTTTTGTTTCCATTTCTGTAAAATGCAGCTCCTGAATTTTAAAAATTCTTGGACATTTGCCCCTCTGACTGGTCACATAGGAAGAAAAGCGAAAAAAACATAAGATCAATAAGTAAGTAATAAGTAAATACATACATACAAAAATGCAATATTCTGCTGTCTCAGAATGTCTCTTTCTTTCTTATTTGTTTCTATTCATGCATTGTGCTACAAGGCCTTAAATGAAGGTCCAATATTGAGTGCTGCTTTGACATCTGGTAAGACTGGGAGGACCTCAAATGGCCTAACCGCAAGTTTCCCTCCCCACTCTTCCCCCAAGGATAGGGTCCTCTAGCCAAACAACCCTCCTTATCAAGGAGACCAGGTACATTTGATGCTTATCCATTAGTAGTAGGTGTCAGTTCCTTACCAGCTCATGGAACTATTCAAGTAAGCCAATCACATTCTCCCATGAGAACCAAGGTACCCTCCCCTTTTGATACGACACAGGCTGCCTCTCACAGCCACTACTTGTTCACTCTGTTCCAAAACACTTGTGTGGCCCTGCATCGAGTGTGATGTCTTCCCTCCCCAGGCTGTGACATATGTGATTGATAAACTGATGTTAATTTCACCTATGCAGTGTTGAATGACATGTGTTTGGCCATCCCCCATAACTTTGTGTATGTGTGTGTGTTTACTATTATTCATTTTATTTTAATTTTTTCAATTAAATTTATTGGGGTGACATTGGTCAACATGATCATATAGGTTTCAGGTGTGGGTTTCTATGTTACAAGATCTGTATATTGCACTGTATGCCCATCACCCAAATCTTCTGCTGTCACCTTATATTAGGACCCCTTACTTCCCCAACCCCTTCCTTCTGGCAACCACCACACTGCTGTTTGTGTTCATAAGTTTCAGTTTTATATCCTACATCTGAGTGAAATAATATGTTCTTAGCTTTTTCTGGCTGACTTATTTCACTTAGCATAATATCCTCAAGGTCCATCATGTTGTTGCCAATGGCAGTATTTTATCCTTTCTTAAAGCTGAGTAGTATTCCATTGTGAATATGTACCACATCTTCTTTATCCAGTCCTCTATCTCGGGACAATTTGGTTCCATGTCTTGGCCACCGTGAATAATGCTGCAGTGAACATAGGGGTGCATATATCTTTGTGAATACATGATTTCCAGTTTTTCGGGTATATACCCAGGAGAAGGATTGCTGGGTCGTACGGTAGCTCTATTCTTAATTTTATTTTAAATATATTTTATTGATTTTTTACAGAGAGGAAATGAGAGGGATAGAGAGTTAGAAACATCTATGAGAGAGAAACATCGATCAGCTGCCTCCTGCCCACTCCCTACTGGGGATGTGCCCGCAACCAAGGTACATGCCCTTGACCGGAATCAAACCTGGGACCTTTCAGTCCGCAGGCCGACGCTCTATCCACTGAGCCAAACCGGTTAGGGCTATTCTTAATTTTTTGAGAATTGCCAGACTGCTTTTCATAGTGGTTGTACAGTCTACATTCCCACCAGCAGTGCATGAGGGTTCCCTTTTTTCCACAACCTCTCCAACACTTGTTATTGCTTGTCTTGTTGATGATGGTCATTCTAACAGGTGTGAGTGGTATCTCATTGTAGTTTTTATTTGCATTTCCCTGATTGCTGGTGAGGTTAGATATCTCTTCTATTGGCTGTTTGTATGTCTTTTTGGAGAGGTGTATTTTCAGGTCCTCTGTCCACTTTTTGATTGGTTTGTTTGATGTTGAGTTTGATGAGTTCTTTATATATTTTGGAAATTAAACCTTTGTCAGAGCAACTATTTGCAAATATCATCTCCCATCTGGTTGGCTGCATCTTTGTTTTATTGTTAGTTTCTTTTGCTATGCAGGTTTTTAGTTTTATATAGTCCCATTCATTTATTTTTGCCTTTTCTTCCCTTACCCTTGGGGTCAAGCTCATAAAAATGTTCTCTATGATTAACGTCCATAAGTTTGGTACCTATATTTTCTTCTATGTCTTTATTGTTTCAGGTCTTATATTTAGGTTTTTAATCCATTTTGAATTAATTTTTGTACCTGGGGACAAACTATAATCCAGTTTTATTCTTTAGCATGTGGCTTTCCAATTTTTCCAGCAGCATTTATTGAAGAGACTATATTTCATTGTGTGTTTCTGGCTCCTTTGTTGAAAACTATCTGTCCTTATATGTGTGGTTTTATAACTGGGCTCTCTATTCTGTTCCATTGATCTGTGTGTTGGTTTCTCTGCCAATGCCATGTTGTTTTGATTATTGTAGCTCTGTAGTATAATTTGAAGTCAGGTAGTGTGATACCTCCAGCTTCGTTCTTTTTTTCTCAGGATTGCTCTGGCTATTAGGGGTCTTTTGTGGTTCCATACAAATTGGATGATTTTTCATTATATTTCTTTTTAAAAATGGCATGGGGATTTCATTAAATCTCAATATTGCTTTGGGTAATATGATCATTGTAATTATATTGATTCTTACAATATATGAACATGGGATATTTTTCCATTTTGTTGTAACTTTTTCAATTTCTTTCAATAATGCTTTGTAATTTTCAGGTTCTTTGTTAAGTTTATTCCTAGGTATTTTATTCTTTTGGTTGTAATTGCAAAAAAATTTTTTTTGCATTTCTTTTTCTGAAGTTTTGTTGTTAGTATACAGAAAGGCAATGGATTTTTGCACATTGATTTTTGCAAAAATTGATTTTTGCATCCTGCAACTTTATTGTATTTGTCTATTGTTTCTAGTAGTTTTTGATGGAGTCTTTAGGATTTTCTATATACAGAATCATGTCATCTGCAAAAAGTGACAGTTTGACTTTTTCCTTCCCTATTTAGATGCCTTTTATTTCTTTTTCTTGCCTTATTGCTCTGGCTAGGACTTCTAAGACTAGGTTGAATCAGAGTGGTGAGAGGGGACGTCCTTGTCTGTTCCTGGTCTTAGAGGAAAAGCTTTCAGTTTTTCAACATTGAGTATGAAATCAGCTGAGGTTTTATCATACATGGCCTTTATTATGTGGAGGTACTTTCCTCCTATTTCCCTTTTATGGAGTGTTTTAATCATAAATTGATTATCTTCTTAAATGCTTTTTCTGCATTTATTGAAAAGGTCATATTATTTTTATCCTTTCTTTTGTTAATGTGGTGTATGATGCTGATTGATTGCATATGTTGAACCATCCTTGTGCCCCTGGAATGAACCCCACTTGATCCTGATGTGTTGTTGTTGTTTTTTTATATACTGTTGTATTCAATTTGTTAGTATTTTGTTTAGGATTTTTGCATCTGTATTCATCAAGATATTGGTCTATAGTTTTCTTTTTAGTGTTATATTTGCCAGGTTTGGGTATCAGGATTATATTGACTTCATAAAATGCATTAGGAAGTATTGCCTCTTCTTCAATTTTTTGGAAGAGTTTGAGAAGTATAGGTGTTAAATCTTCCTTGAACGATTGGTAGAATTCACTGGTGAAGCCATCTGGTCCTGGACTTTTATTTTGGGGGAGGTTTTTATAGTTGTTTCAATTTCCTCACTGCTGATTAGCCTATTTAGATTTTACAATTCTTTCTGATTTAGTATAGGAAGGTTATATATTTCTAGGAATTTATCCATTTCTTCTAGGTTATTTAATTTCGTGGCATATAGTCTTTCATAATATTCTAGTATGATCCTTTGTGAAGCTGTGATGTCTGTGGTGACTTCTCTCTCATTCCTGATTTTGTTTATATGGGTCTTTTCCCTTTACTCCTTAGTGAGTCTAGCCAAGGATTTATCAATTTTATTAATCTTTTCAGAGAAGCAGCTCTTTGTTGTGTTAATTTTTTATAGTCTTTTTGTTCTCTATTGCATTCAATTCTTCTCTAATTTTTATTATTTCCTTTCTTCTGCTGACTTTGGGTTGCTTTTGTTCTTCTTTTTCTAACTATTTAAGATGTGATGTTAGGTTGCTTACTTGGGATTTCTCTTGTTTCTTGAGATAGGCCTGTAATGATATAAACTTCCCTCTTATTACTGCTTTGCTGCATCCCAGAAGTTTTGATATGTTGTATTGTCATTCTAATTTTTCTCTATATACCTTTTGATTTCATCTTTTGTTTCTTCTTTGACCCAGTCATATTTTAGTAGTATCTCCTGTGTTTGCCCATTTCTTTACTTCCTTTTTACATTTGATTTCTAATCATGGTCAGAGATGCTTTGTATAATTTCAATCTTCTTGAAATTGTTGATGATAGTTTTGTGATCCAACGTATGGTCTATCCTTGAAAATGCTCTATGTGCACTGGAGAAGAATGTATAATCTGACGTTCTGAGTTGAAAGGTTCTAGTGTTTCATTTAAGGCTGATATGTCTTCATTGATTTTCTGTTTGGTTGATTTTTCTAGAGCTGTCAATGGAGTATTAAAGTCACCATAAGCAAACTCATGCATCTCCCTTTTGGTCAGTTCTGTGTATCCCATACATTTCAAGATAATTTGGGGGTATCACTTTCTATATTTGCTATGACATTTCTCCTTTTATTCTCCCACTTACACTGGTAGACAAGCCCAACGCTTTCTTACAGTGGAGGAGGTTTGTGGCAGTGACTTCAGTTGCCTGATTTTGCTTCCCCATGGCCTAAGCACTGGAGATTTACCCTGTATCCAGGAGACAGGCAGAGGAGCTGGGGAAACTGTGACCCTGACTGGCCCTGAACCAATGAAAGGCTGGCAGTGCTTGGCGGTGGGACACTCAGAAAGGCTTCGGGATCAGAGGGCCGTGTGTGTGAGAAGTTTAGGATGCCCTGCCCCTCCCCCAGCCCTTCCCACCAGGAGGAGCTCTCTGTGAAGCCCTTAGGGGAGGGGCCTCCAGTGAGGCTAGGAGAGCAGTTCTCTTGGGGGTTAGTGTGGGAGCAGGGTCTGGGTCAGAATGGCAATGATTTGAAAAATTAGAAATAAGTTTATTTCTTGCATACCTGAGTATGTGGGCAGCAAATACTGCCAGCCGATCATAACTTCCCAAGAACTGTTCCAGGACAAGTCTGATAACCTCTTGTACATTGACTCTGACTAACAGAATTAAGAGGTGGGAAAAAAAGAGATTTTGAAAGTGAGTTCTCTTTTGCCTCTTGGCATGTTTTCACAAAGAAAAGGCATAAATGGGGCAAGTCCACATTCTTTCCGAAGCCGCCTTCTTCCTGTTACCAGGAGCTGCCTCCATTGTTGCTGTAGCTTTTAAAAAAATTATTATTTTATAGTCTTTGGTTTATTGTTGTTGTTTTAAATAGGGAAGGCTCTAAGGCAGGGTGAGGAAAGGCTCCGTGAGACAGCTTGAGGGCCTGAAGGACAAGGTCCCTAACTCACCTGTCCTGTGTTCCATTCTTGGCTCAGGAAGAAGCAGGCACTGCAGTTGTGGTTGGTTTGGAGAAGGGAGGAGTGTGTGCTTCCGGCTTCCTGCCAGTGCAGTTTATCTGCTGGGACTGCATCAACCTCACGGAAGAAAGTGTGGGCCTTCCAGAAAAATCCAACTGCCAAGAAAGCTGAAGACACATCTGGGGGTGCTTGGGCAGTACATGTATATAAGAAAAAGAAAACCCCAAGTTGCCTAGTGATGAACAGCTGTAGATAAACAGATCGGTCTCACTGCCACCGAGGAAGGAGGCAGGTAAGGTCACAGAGAGAGACACTCAGCGACCAAAAAGGTCCCACAAGTCTGGGCTGTTCTCAAGAGAAATGAGTCTAGATACTAAATAGACTGCTCCAGCATGACAGCTGCAGATAAGATGAAGCCTTCTCATTGTTATTCATCTTTACAAAAATAACATGACAAAAAGCAGACTATGTCTGTCCAGTGTGGCTCAGTGGTTGAGCATTGACCTATGAACCAGGAGGTCATGGTTCAATTCTTGGTCAAGGGCACGTGCCCAGGTTGGGGGTGGGGGGAAGGTATGCAGGAGGCAGCTGATCAATGATTCTCTCTCATCATTGATGTTTCTATCTTTCTTCCTTCCTCTCTGAAATCAAGCAGACTGGTTGATAAGAGCAGATGTTTGATATTAGCTGCATCCCTTGCTAAGAAAATAGACATTTTGCCATAAACTCCAAAAATGACTTTACAGAAGTAAATGCCATATGCAGGATTCTGGTGGAGCTGTGTTGGGGGAGGGAAGTGAGCATGAGAAAAAGTGACTGTACCTCTGCCTTCCAGTCTAAGAGGTTAACAGTCACCATTTCTTTACATTCCCTTCAAAGAAACGGTGGCTGGGGAGCCACTCCCTGGCCCCACAATCATCCTCTGCAGAACTCACATGTACAAGCACAAACAGGTTAACACTGAAAATGCAGAGCAGGAATCATCACCAACTGCCCCTCACCTGCCCTGGCCACTCCCCACCCCCCAGTCAACCTTTCTACCAAGGCATAGGATGGACAAATAATCACATTTTGGGGCTGAATACTACCTAAGATATGTTTTGTTTTATCTGAACATGGTTGTTTCTTAAAAAGTAATTGCCAAGTCATTTCTTGTGAAACATGAATTTTGGTAAATTTGGAAAATCTAGCAAAACAGGGCCCCTAGCGTCACATGCTCACAACCAGATGGGACAAAAGAGCAGCTCCCTTTATAGATAGGTAATAGCTCCCCAGTTGGCTGTGGTTCCCAGCACTCCTTAGTGCCCCCACTAGCTTGGTTCACTTCATTCACTTACATTATTTCCTGGTCCCTGTTGTTTTGGGGGGCTGTGGCCTCTGGGAGACCTTTCAAAAGGTCTCAGAAGACCTTTCAAAACCAGGCTTTGTTGTGACCTGGCTGGATGCCTCTTCTAGCACACACTTAATTTCTCTGAACTGTGGACTCCTTTTCTCTAAAACCAGTCATGATCTCTTCTATGGTACCTCATAGGGCAGTGCTGAGACTAACAGGGTAGTGCTTGAAATTGTTTTGAAGACTACAAATAAAATATAGGTCTAGAGTAGAGGGCCAAGTGCCTTTCCCCACCTCTCTTAGGTGTTCCTGTAGATGAGCTGTCCTGGGGTATTTTCTTTTAATAAATGTTGTCTTATTCTTCATTTCTGTACACTAAATGGCCTGGAACACATCCAGGTGGGCAAGCCTGCAGTCTTCTGGGTGATAATGCGATGGAAAGAAAGAACAAGAAAACACTTCGCTTGATGTCCCTGATACATTTGAAGTCTGCTGAGTATCAAATCTATATCTGCCTCTGCTCTCTGGGTTCATAAACTATGACCCTCTGTTGTCAAACTCTTTGAAGGATGGCCTAGCACATACCAGGATTCTGAAGACTCCAAATTTGTTTTCTCAAAGGCAAACGCTGAAGCTTCCATTGGGAGGGTGGTGACACTTCCACAGGACTGGGGCTGGAGAGCCTCTCCACCCACGCCAGCTGTCTGCCTCTCACACGCAGGTCACATAAACAAAGTTTTATCTAACCCCGCCATTAGCTCACCGCAAGATAAACACTTTGAGAAATAAATGTATAGCAGCTCTTCCACCAACGTCCACCCTAGTCCAGAGAAAACATCAGCAGAAGTCGGAAGGAGATGAGAGCTGATTGTGTTGGTTTGGCTGAGGCTGTTACATAAGGTACTAGGATCCAGTAGTTAGTGAAAGAGGCAGGTGACCCCTTAGTTCTGTGTGCTTCATGCTCCCTTGGATAGGCACATGGTTACTCACTTGTAAACCTACCCCAGGAGCTTTTTCTAGCAAAGTAACTCTATTCAACATGCACTCAAGTGTTGAGTCAGGCATTTGGCTGTATTCCTAGGCCAGACGTTAAGTCTTGCTGCCCCTTGACACCCAGAAGGAGTTCATTCAATCTTCCCATGATCTGTGGGAAATCCACGTCCCAATCACTTTGACTTTGGGGCAGTTATTTCCCAATTATTACTCTTTTTTATGTTTGGTTGATCCTTGGAGAGAACTCAAACATGCACTTTAATCAACATACACAAGTCTGGGCACATACATACAAACACATACAATCATTTATGTCAGGGGGATCTACCTAATAAAAGAGCAACATGCTAATTGACCATACCTTCACAACACCCACCAGCCAATCAGGAGTGAGTATGCAAATTAACCCAACAAAGATGGCGGGTTAATTTGCATACACAGGCTCTGAGCATGGGGCAGGACACTTGCGTCATCACCATGGCGATGACACAGGCTTCTGCACCACCCCAGCTGCTCCAGTCTCTGGGCCTCTGGGCAGCATGGGAAGGCAGAAAGGCGGCTCGGGGCTGTAGTGGAAAGGCTGCTCCCGCCAGAGCAAAGGCGGTGCAGGCAGCCCGGAGAATGAAGGCCCATTCTTGCACGAATCTTCATTTGTGCATCAGGCCACTAGTATTTTAATAAATGGTTAAAAGGATCAAAGGATTTGCATAAAGAAATGCAAACAACTTAAAGTCAACATTAGATAGTCCAACTCTTCAAAGTCCTTCAATCACGTGCACAAACCGCTGACGGAGCAGCTGGTATTCTCTCTCCTTCTGGTCCATTTTCTCTCGGTATCTCCAGATTCCCTTTCCTTTCTAAGGCAGAGCAGATTAAGCCAACCCCCGGCACCATGGCCCAGGTTAGCTCATTCCCTCCTCTCCATCCCTGGCACTTGTCAAGGAATTTTCTTCTGAACAAAAGTAATTCCCTCCCCATGAGGAATCAGGTCAGGAACAAGGAGTATGATTCCTCCCCTTTAGTTACAACTGGAAGCAAAACAAAGATTCACTGCTGGGGCTGAAATGGTAGCAGGGAAAGACAATCTCTGATGTTCAGAAGACTCACAGAGAGCATTCTACACCATGCATGTCAAATTCGCGGCCCACGGGCCGCATGTGGCCCACAACTAATATTTTTGTGGCCCAGCCAATATAACGGCATGTAAGAAACGTTTTAATAAAAATTTCATAACTTAATTTTTACAATATCCTGTTGTACATAATTATTAATAATGAATTACAACATTTGCTAATGACTGATCACTATAATCATGTTGCATTCATTTCCCTTATGTACCTTACGCACCTTACACGCAGGCGCACTAGTTCTCTCCACTAATACTATCAGTGAATATTTTAGCAGCCGATTGCCACATCATTAGTCTTAGACTGATTTGTTTGGTGTGCGCAACAGGAAATATTTCGCTTTCAGCGAACAAGAAAAATAGGTTTATTTGCGTTACACTTATTAATTTGTGCAGTTATTCATTGTCTGGTAAGTCAATGTTCAAGATTGTTATATTTAAAGGCTTGCATTAAAAAAACAACAACACTGGGCTTGGAAGCTTTGCACCCCATTTGTCAATCAGATAATCAGGTGCTTGGAAACTGGTCCCAAAGAACTATAGTCCCATCTGTGGCATCCAGCCTGCAAGTGCCCTCCAGAGTGGTGGATACTTGGAGAAGGTTTTCATGTCAGGATTGGTCTGAGGGAGGCTCCTGCGTTCCCATTGCCCCACCACCTCTCCAGGCCTGGAACCCATTGTCCTTCCCCAGCACCTCTCAGCACCTCTTTCTCAGAATGGCTCACTCTCCTTGTGTTCCCATTAAAGCAACTCTTCACATAGAACTATTATTACTGCTGCAATTACAACAATTATTCATGGGGCTATTCTGTCCCAAGCACAATATTAGAAGCAGTGTATGTATTATCTCCTTTAATATTCACCACATTTGATGTTGATATAATTTGATAGTCATAGAAACCACTGCTACAAATAGCTCACTTTTCAAATGAGGAAACTGAGGCAGAGAGGCTGAGTGGCAAGCTTGCAGAGCAGAGGGAAGATGGGGAGCAAGGACCACTGACCAGGTCCTGCCCTGCCTCAGCCTGGCCCCATTTAGATCCTTTACCAGGAAGCCACAGGGCGTGGGTGAGGTTTGCCAGTCCGGGTGATTTATTACACATATCTGATGATCCGAAAAGATCAGGTGGTGCTTGGATCAGAATATAATCATTCATTTTATGCATTTTCTGCAAAATGGAGGACATAAAGTAGAGAGAGCAGGGTACAGGTTTGAAGGCAGCCCGATTTTTTTGCTGCTCTCCCTCAGTCCTTACGTGCATGCTGCTGAACTTCCTCAGCCACCCATCACTTTCCTAACCTGCAAGGTGGGTTCGGTGGCCCTGTGCCAGAGGTAATGAGAGAAAACGAGATACATACATGCATGTATATGCACACATTCACATATATGTACATGCATAGCTGTGTGTGTACACACACATGTATACACATGTATTCTGCCTAGCATAGTGCTTAGCACAGATTCAAACCACATTAAGTATATACATCCTCCTCCATCCTCCAGAAAAGATTTACTTCAGATAACACCATCTCAAACATACTTCAAACTGGCATTATTTTAAAACTAGTAGCCCGTTTGCACGAAGATTCGTGCAATAGACCTTCATTCACCTGGCTGCCTGCACCAGTTTTCTGCCGGCAACAGGGACCCAGGCCTTGGCTGTGGCCACCGCCTTCTGCCTTTTTCAGGGTCGGGGCTTAGCCCCGGGCGGTGGCCTTGGGCTCCGCGGCACCCAACATCCTTGCTAAGGATCGCAGGAGCTGACCCCCAGTGGTTTCCTGCCATCCTTGCAGGCTGCCCACTGGTGCCCACGGCCGGGAAAGCCTCCGCCCCAGGCTTTCCTGGCCTTGGGCTCGCAGCACCCAGCGTCCCTGCTACCGATCACAGGAGCCAACCCCCAGTGGTTTCCTGCGATCAGTGCAGGCTCCCCGCTGGTGCCCAAGGCCCTGAAAGCCTCGGCCCCTGGGACCCCCGGGAGCGGCAGGAGGGGCGGGATGGGCACGGCCAAGCCCCCCCAGGTGGCCAATCGACCTGGAACCCCCGGGAGGGGCGGGAGGGGCCGGCCACACCCCCCCAGGTGGCCGATCGACCCCCGGAACCCCGGGAGTGGCGGCATGGGCCCGGCCATGCCCCCTGGGGTGCCCATCGCCCCAGGCCCCCCCGGGAGCAGCGGCATGGGCCCGGCCACTGGGCACCGCCATCTTGATCTTCTCAATGGCGGATATGCCACCCGGAGTCCCGCCCCCAGCCTCCTGCCGGCCCAATCGTGGGCATAGCGGAGGTGCGGTCAATTTGCATGTTTCTCTATTATAAGGTAAGATGTCTTTGGGGGGAGCATTTGGCTCTCCTGGGAGCAGCCTGCTCTTCACCCAACCTTTCCTGTAAGGCCTGCCTCCTCTCTCTCTAGCAAAGGTGGGGTTGACAGGCTCACCTGCCCTTCAGGCTGAGTCTTTTCATGAACCAGCTCAAATCCCCTGGGGACCTTGTCAAAGTGCAGGTTCTGAGTCAGAGATTTTTTTTGGGGGGGGCTGGTGTAAGAGGGGAAAGGGTCTGCATTTCTGACAAGCTTTCAGCTGAAGGCCAGGCTGCTGCTCCCTGGACCCCATCTGTTTACCAGGAAGGCCAAGGGCCTCTACTCAGGTAACCCGTGAACGCCAGCTCTGCAAAAGGAAGTGAGGCCCCTGCGCTCCTAGTGCTTGATTACACATTCAGTCATTTACTTATTCAGCAGGTATTTTGAAAAGATGTGCTATGGGCCCAGCATACCTAAAACCAGCTCTTTTATGATAAAAGATCTCATTTTATGAGCAGCCCATTACATAGAATGTGTTTTGCAGTAATCCCTACTTAGAGTCTTCCCTTGATCATGACCAGAGTTCTGGAAAGTTACCACAAACAGATATTCCTAAGAAACTGTTATTTCTAATAATTGGTACAGTAGGAATAAACATATCTCAAAACATACACACACACACACACAAAGAAATACACATAAAAGAAGACAAGAAGATGTGGACCGGGCGACCTTGCTGACATGAACACAAGGGCAGGGTGTTCTAAGCCAGCAGCAGCTTTGCTTGAGGCATTTCCTTCAGGATCACCACCCACTGTCTGCAAGGGAAACCCGTGTATTTGCCAGCACTGGCAGCGATCTCGGGTTCTGCCTTCACCCCACAGCCCTGCAGGCCAATCCAGAGACTTCTCGACTACACTGTGTGTATGTTCAGAAACCAAACTCATTGTAGTGCAGCAATCTGTGATTTGTGCCTGTTATCTTTGTAACCAGGTTGGAAGAGACGGGAGATTCTTAAAATAATAGCCATTATCTCAGGTATTTGTCATCTGCCAGATATTATCTAGATCTCCACATGGGGACAATGCTAAAATTAGCAGAAAAGATGATTGTCTCCATAATACCGCTAGGATGCTTAGCAAGGCAGGAAGAACAAATGGAAGGTACTTTAGTGCCTCTTCAAAGACCTGGAGACTGCACCCAGGACAGGGATAGGAGAAAGGGCGCCCTTCTGACAGTAAAAATCTACTGGAAACATGCTAATATGCATGTGGAATAGACACAACCATGGAGTCTGGAGAAATGAGAGCTTCCAATAATGCGGGGGAGGTGGGGGAAGAGGGGAGGGATGTGCCAAAGGAACAGTTTCATTATCTGTGGAATGTGTTAAATTCTCTCCCCTACCCACTTGTGTGTATCGTCTGGGTCCTATTTAGTTGTTTGGCTGTTTTTTTATGTTTCTGACTCGAACTTATCTCAAATCTTTTAGAGAAGTAGACATGGATACTTTTAGCCAGCAGAAAGAAAATGACAATTGGGATGTGTATGAAAAGTATCATTTCTATCACTGTGGGAACCCCTTTCATGTCCTGCGTGGTTCAGGGTTCCGGTTCTGGAGAAGGCCGCACACAAATAAAAGAGACTAGGAAAGTATTAATTTGGGAATATTGGGGCCCAGACGGGAGTCCACCTCTAGGGGGAGAACTACTCCCCGCTCTGGCTTTTCTATCCCTTTTATTAAGGTTATGAGATACACCCATATCCTTTAGGCAGGAAATTCCAATAATAGACAATCAGCAAGAATTTACATATGACTAACAGGTGGAGGCTGCTTTAACTACCAATGGCTCAACTAAACAATGAGTGATTAGCTCCGACCATTCAGAGCAATTAAGGTTGACCAGCCTTCCGGATTCCCTTTTCACATTTCTATTAGTGACAATGATCGGTATCCGGCATATCACTTCAATTGTTCTGTTCCGATAAGCAAGTATAGTAGATACTTATTATAGCATATTTGGGAACAAATATTTTTTAAAAGAAATACCACCCATAATCTTAGTACTCAAAACTTGAATATTCTCTCTATATACCTGTACATGCCTTTTAAAATTAAACTACCACAGAAAAGTTGTAAGCATAGTTTCAAGAACCTCCATATACCCTTTATCCAGATTCATCAATTGTTTCCATTTTGCCCCATTATCATTCTCTCAGATTCGTTGTTTCTCTGTCTAAACCACTGAGATCTCCACATTGAGTTAGAGACATCTGCATACTAAATATTCCAGTTGAGTTTCCTTAAGAACAAAGGTGTTCTCTTATATGACCACAGTACAATAATCAAAATTAGAAAGTTTAACATTAAGCAATACTATACTCAAATCCACAAGTGACACTTTAATGTTGTCAATTGTCCCACCAGTGACCTTGATAGCTCTTTCTCCCATTCCGAGCATCCTCTCCAGAACCACACATATATTCAGCTGTCAGTTCTCTTAAGTCTCCTTGATCTGAAACAGTCCCTCAACCCCACATCGTGTTCTTGATTTTGATGTTTTAGAAAGTATAGGTCAGTTATTTTGTAGAATGTCCTTCAGTTTGCATTTGTCTGATGTTCCCTAATGAGTTGACTCAGGTTATGCAATCTGGGCAGTAATGCCACAGATGTACTTGGTGTTCTTGTCAGGGCATCATCTCAGGTATTATGTGATGCTGGTTTTTCCCAATGTTGCTGATTCAAGCTTCCACCCTTGGTTTAAGGTAGTATCCACTAGGTTTACCACTGTACAGGTACTATTTTCCCCTTTCATGCACCACTTTTTAAAAGAAAAAAATCTATCTTTTCTATCTTACATTAACATTATTACCAATGTTACTAGGACTTTAGACAGCATCCTTTTTCCACAAACAAAGACCTTCGTTTAAATCCTCCAAAGATTATGGACGATGGCAGTAAAGGAAGTGTGAGCACTGAGACCAAGAGGTTTGCTGCAATCTCTACAGAGCAACAGGAGGAAAGAAGGAGATCTTGATTTTCCATCTTCCATCCGATTAGGCAGCAGTGGGGGGGTCACACCTGAGGACAGTGGGGATGTTCACTAGACAGTCTCATATCGTCCACCAAAGTAAAGAACTAGTTCTTAAACTTGAACATAATCAGAATCCTCTGGAGGGCTCATGAAAACATGGATTCTGCCCTAGCTGGTTTGGCTCAGTGGATAGAGCGTCGGCCTGCAGACTGAAGGGTCCCAGCTTCCATTCCAGTCAATGGCATGTGCCCGGGGTTGCAGGCTCCATCCCCAGTAGGGGGCGTGCAGGAGGCAGCCGATCAATGATTCTCCCTCATCATTGATGTTTCTATCTCCCTCTCCCTTCCTTTCTGAAATTAATAAAAATATTTTTTAAAAACCCAAAATACATGGATTCCTAGGCCATGAGTTTATGATTCAGAGCAAGTCGGGTGAGGCCCAGAATTTGCATTTCTAGTGAGGTCAGCGTGATGCTGTTGTTGCTGTTTAGGGATCTCATTTTGAGAACCACTGATCTATACTTCTTTAGAATGACAACTACTAGCAGTGCCCAGCTCAGGCAGGAAACCCATTTCCTGTTCTTCAGCCTCATCTGAGAAGTCCTTGGCCACCATCTCAAAGTCTATTGACTGACCTTCACCTTCTCACATCACTTGTTTGCTTTGAAAATGACCTCATTTGAATCACAGAGATCAGACTAAAAAAAAAAAAAAATGATGTTAAGAAAATGAAAAAATCTATTCCAGATGCTTGCTCCAAAATCATTCTTTCTATATTCATAAATAACCAAAGTGTTTGTAAAATATGCAGACCCTGGAGCTCCAGTTCCAGAGATTCTGGCTGTTAAACAAAAGCCTTAATTTCCAAGCTGCAAGTCTTCTTAAAAGAAGAGGTTTATTGGGCCATTGTTAGTAAGAAAGGGACCAGATACTGGCCCATAAAGTCCAAACCAGCAGCAGCACCCGGTGGAAAAGGTGACATGACATGTCCACCGGTCCCCTGTCCTGGAATTGATGAACACTTCTATACATCCTGTTCTGGCGGGGGCGGGGGGGAGGGGTGTAAGTTGTTTTGAAAGAATTTACATTGGTTACAGATCGAGGGGCGGGAAAGGGAAAAGTGGAGGCAGTTCTATGATAGAAGCAGTCTGTGAGGAAGAAATATTGATTACTTTTGATTGGTTACAGGCAACAGCCCTGAAAGTCCATTCATGTGAAGGATGTGGTGGCTTCTCTGGTCAGTTAATTGGCACCTAGAGGTTGATTCAAAGCTCCAGCATACATTCAGGAATGTGAGCAGTCTTTTGTCAGCTGGTTCACAGCTCCGAACTGGATAAATATTCTTTCTCCCACTCTCTGGCCACTGGAATTTAACTTAGAACACCTCAGAATGTTTTGCTTGTCATGGCTCTTGGAGCTAGGGGCCAAGAATGTATACTTTAACCAGAAAATCTTAAAGGGACATTAGATTTTGAGATACCTGTTATGTACCCTTCCTGCAGCCTCCACACAGATGAACTGTGGTAATTCTTAGTCTCCTTTGCAAGATCCTTTTACTCATTTTTCAGAGTAAGGCTCTCAAATTTTGGTGTTCATTAGAATCATCTGGCTAGTGTGTTAAAAATGTAGACCCCAGACCGCAACTTCCCATCCCACCCCACAGGTCTCAAGTCAGTGGTGACCCCACAGCCTGCATTTGACCACACCCCCTAAATGATACTGAGAAGCGCGGTTCTGGAGGAACGTGATAGCTCCAGTCCCAGGGCTCTCTGCATGATGAGGGTCAAGTCATCACTCAGCAAATATTGATTTTTACCATAAATTGTGTTAGTAAAACAGAAGAGTTGGAACTTGCTAGTGTAAGTGCTCCTAATGCTATGAAAACACGTCTCTCACAGCTGTTCCAGATGCTGCCTTTGAAGATGACCCCACCCAGCTTCTAGAGGGCTGGCAGAAAAGAGCACACATATGAACCTTGAACACACCTCCTTTCACTCTGGCCTCAGGCCCGCTTTTCTAGTCATATTAAATCATACAGACAGTGTCAACATTCAAATGTCCTTCAGTACAGGCACCACCCAGAATCTAATTCTAGCTTCCAATGTGATGAAGAGAAATGTTCTCAATGAGCTGAAACCCGTCAAAGCGCCATCAGGGACTAGAACAGTCAGGAGAGGGAAGCCCTCTGCTCTACCCTTGAGGTGCTTGGATTGCCCACCCACCCACAAGTCTCCTGACTCCATCTTTGCCCCTCCTTCTCTGATGTAGAGGAGAAGTCTGAGAAAGTCTTCAAGTTCTCTGTCATTGTAAAGTCTTCCCAGGGTCTCCAAGCTGAAGGAAGTCCCTTCTCCATGCTCCCTGAACCTTAATCCAGTCTCCCATCTGGTTCTAGTACATTGGAAGAATTCTTTATTTACCTGCCTCTCTCCTACCCACAGTGGATCGTGAGCTCTCAAGAAAAGACACCAGGCTTTGTTTTCATCCCTATACCTTTTAAGATGCTTAATCCAATGTCTGGAGCTGGCAAAAGCCTAGATGAATGAATGAATGAATGAATGAATGAATGAATAACTTCCCAAGGGCCCAGCCCTGGAAAGACAATGGCAATACAGGTAGAAAGCCATTGTCTGAGCAGCCACATCGTTGTAAGGGCCAAGGCAACATGATAGGGAAGAGAGAAAAGCTACAGACAGACAGTGAGATGGTGTCCGGAATACCAAGGTGAGGTAAGAGTCCATCCCTGTGTATGTTTGGAGGAAGGCAGACTCAGTGCTCAGTGTATGAGGCAGAACTGCTTGAGGATAACTAGTCTCTTAACTTGGGAAGTAGTTAAGAGGTTGGCAGGCTTCTCCAGTTACGGGATGCATGGCAAGATGCCAGATGGGTCCAAGTACTCTAAAGGGCAGAGGAAATCGGACTCACTCCCCTCATCCCAAGCATCCCCATTCAATGTTGGTTGTTGACATTTTCTAATCTAGAGTCTAGCGTTGACCCAGTGTGCACAACTGGCCCTTTCTTACCTTCTGCTTTATCTTCAACAAACTTTAATTGGGCTTCTCTCTTTTGATGGTTCTTTCATTTCATTATAAGAGAATAAATGCATAAAATATCATGCATGATGAAAATTCCTTCTAAGCTGAAGTACACATTCACAAACCTCTTGATTTTTGAGAGGCCAACAATTAGAAAACTGGGAGGATTCCACTGATGAAGAGGAGAAGAAGAAAGGCTGTGAAGAGGACCCAACTTGCCCATTCTGACCCCTCCATTTACATTCAGCAAAACAAGAATGGGAACAGTCTTGAAGGACAGCTTTTGGTCAGCAGGTTCTGTTGAGACAGACCTTGTTTTTCAGAACTCACTGCTTTCTCCTGTTAATCCCTCTTATGGGCCTGCCTTTTTTCTGGCTGCTGGGTTGGTTTTTCAATTGCTTTTCTGTGTGGGATTTAGATAAACAGCACATTTCAATTACAATACAAATGATTCTGGCCCCTTCCAAAGAGCATAAACCCAGCAAGCCAGTAGCAATAAAAGGTGTTGTCAAGCATGGCTCAGCAAGATGGTGCAATCCAATTTTTTGATTATTCAGAAAGCACAGATCATATAATTAAATGACTTTTTTGTCTGTTTTCTGCTAAAGTTATTTGAGTCATATTTGATGACTCTTTTTAATATAAGTGATTTATAAGATTTCTAAAGAGACTACTGTTGCTAAAGATGATGACATCAGTTATGCAATTTGTTCATTGGCTGAGTCTTCACTAAAGCTGTCTCCCTGCTCTTCTCTAAGAGACTCTGCCCTTCCTGCTTATCCAGAGGGTGGGGATGCGTTTGTGTCATCTGACCCTGACCATGGCCACAGCTACTTGATCCAGGACAGAATACCGACCCATCCTGGACCAGTCAAATTTCATTTCCTGGTAATCTGAATATGGACCACTGAGAATCATTTATTTAGAGAGTGGTGGTTCACCAAAATGTAAAACTTAGGGTTGGGGGCAGCTTGGAGCCAAATGCAAGTAAGTCACAGGCGGCCCTGATAGATACATGTAGGATGTACATGAAGGTGTTACCAATGGGGAGTTCTCCTCATCCCCTTCTTTTGATGGAGGATGTGGCTTTCTTGCAATATCACAAGAAAAAGAATTTTCCGAGACTCGCATGAGAGAATGAGTGGCATTTATTTGCATGGAGTTAAATCCCTGCATTTCCAAGGTCCCATCTCCCTCCGTCCCATTATAGAATTGTAGCTGTGGTTTCAGCAGAGCTAGGATTAATGCCGCTGCCCAGAGTCTCCATTCTATGTCTGCACAAACCAGCTCAGCAGTGTTCCCCACTGCAGTTTATCATTCCATTGTGCGTGTGTCCACCGGGCCACATGGCTATGGAGGAAACATGGGTGAATGCAAGAGAAACACAAGAGCCCAGAGCCCAGAGGGCCAAGGTCAACAAGAGAGTGAGAATTCCTGTCTGGGATATGTAATCCAAAATTTTCACATGGGCTTGCAGAGGCTCTGGCTCTCTGGCCAATTATCTCTGTTCCCAGGTTTGACTGACAGGTACCTTCCCTATGTCACCCCAATTCACTGTGCAAGCTCCCATCTTCCCCTTTGTCCAGTCCCTTCCCCCAGTCATCTTCAGGGAATGGGCTGGTGGTTCCCTGTGGAGTGTGAAATTGCAGCTTCCTGGTGACTCTATCCAAATGACTATGCTTATAATGTCTTGCCTCCCTTTTGCTCCCTTCCTATTATTAATAACTAGTGGCCCAGTGCACAAAATTTGTGCACAGGGGTGGGGGGTTCCCTCAGCCCACCCTGCACCCTCTGCAATCGGGGACCCCTTGGGGAATGTCCAACTGCCGGTTTAGGCCCAGTTCCAGTCAGACATCCCTCTCGCAATCTGGGACCATTGGCTCCTAAACGCTTACCTGCCTGCCTGCTTGATCACCCCTAACTGCCTCTGCCTGCCTGCCTGATCACCCCTAACTGCCCTCCCATGACGACCTGGTTGCCCCCAACTGCCCTACCCTGCTGGCCTGATTTTGCCCAATCTCTGTCTCTCTTTGTGCGTGTGTCTCAGCAGTCCTCCAGGCCTCCCTGCCTTCCTGTGTCCCTCTTCCTCTTTCCAGACTGGGAGGGGGCAGGGCCAGTGGGGGCCGCTCTACCCTCTGCCTGCCCTCTCTTCCATCCAAGGCCACTTCAAGCCCAGTCTGTTTTGTTTCCTCATTCTAAGAGATGCTCCGAGAGGGAGCTGTGAGGGAGGGAAAGAAAGGGAGAAAAGGCTGTGAGCTGGTGGGCGCTGTGTGTGTCTGTGCATGTGTTCGGTTGTGAGTGAGTGTGAGTGCCGGCCCTACCTTCCCTGTCCCCGTCTCTGCTGCCACAAGTTCCCACCCACCAGAGCCTGCTGCGCACGCAGCCTGGGCGTTAGATCAAGTCTCCAATCGTTGCGGATATGACAGACCCAGCGTTTTTATATATTAGGACTAGCTAATTAAAACATTATCAAAGGGAGAGGTAGAGGTGAAAGATGGGGGTTTCCACTCCGCCTCATGAATGAGGAGCGGTTTGGGAGATAATTCTCTATGCCGCTCCCATTAATTTCTGCAGAGGCACTAACAGCTTTTGCTCTGAACTATCTTCTCAAGGATGTTTGTACAGTAATAGCCTTAGGAGACAGAGATAATGTCTCCTTGGATAGTAGGCAGGTTTATTTCCTGATCAGGATAATAAAGATAATGGGTAGGTTTGCTGTTACCCCAAGTAAGATTAAGGTTTCTTAAATTCAAGGTTCCTCAACTCTGGTGTAAACCCACTGTGTGCAGCATCCACTTGGGCCTATCTGCCTCTGTCACTCAGAGGCTGGATTTAGGGTTATTGTAAACAGGAAGCTCATGCTACCTGAGTGATAAAGTCCTTACCTCTGGCCCAGGAATTTCCTGTGGGTTTTGTGGTTTTTTCCACCTTCTGGGAGATGTGTTAAGTTAGCCGGTTGGCTTTCATGTAAGTGAATCTCAACCCTACTTAGTTCTTAATAGAGCATTAAGAAATAGACTATTTTATCGAGCTGTTTACTCTATGCATAAGACAATGACAGGTAGAGTGTGGTTACTAAGAAAGCCAAAACCTTCTTTCTAAACTCCAGAAGTTTAAAATCCACCGAGAACCACTCTTACAATGAGCTATTTTAGCTTCCAAATAGATTTGTAGGAACTTTTATTATGAGCTTATTTTTAAATACATGCATTATAACCTAAACATCAGGAGAGCACTTGTCTATGTATTGGTTCCTATGTCATTCATTGTGACAGGATTTGAATTTCCAAAGCTAACATAGGAGCAAAAACATTTTTCAAATGCTCCTGTAATCTTTCTCATTGGGGTAGGAGGAGGAGGGCCAGAAAGTCTACTTCCTTTTGCTGTAAGTAAATTGTCTAGGAACAGAATGTCTGAATTAATAGCTTACTTCCTGTAACAACAATGATCATAATGATAAGTGCTAAGAACGTGTAAGTTTCAGGATCCTACCCTGAGCATTCTGTGTATGTCACATGAGTCAACTGTTTAAATAGGGTCTGGCCCCTAGCAAGTGTGACATGAGTATTTGCTTGCATTATTATCATATTACCTACTTCAATTAGATAAGAACTCTTGTGTTCATGTCTGAGAGATGAGAAAAGTAAGGCTTAAAAAGGTCAGTGACTGGATCAAGGATAATGAGTTGGAGTGTTTTTGGCTACAAGCACAGAACACACATCTGAAAGCACTAAAGCAACAAGAATGTGGATCACCTCAGAAAAATAAGTTCAGTAGAAGCAGTGCCAAAACTGGCTACCTCATCAGCTCTCTTTATTACTAAGCACCCTAGTTCTTTCCTTCTTCTTCCCTATTATCTTTAACGTATTGGCTTTCATATTGGACAAGCTTTTCACCTCATAGTCACAAAGTGGCTGTAGCCCCTCCAAGCATTATATTCCCATGGGACAATAGCCAAAC
Source organism: Cnephaeus nilssonii (assembly GCF_951640355.1). NCBI lineage: Eukaryota > Metazoa > Chordata > Mammalia > Chiroptera > Vespertilionidae > Cnephaeus > Cnephaeus nilssonii. The sequence continues at coordinate 14,015,220 of NC_137082.1, read as the reverse complement.
CTTTCCCAGAAGTTGCACCTACAACTTCCATAATCTATTTTCATGTCTCTTTGTCCAGAGTTGGGCCACATGCCCACCCCTAAAGCAATCACAGATTCTGGGGAGGGAACCAACTGCAGCACTTAAGTATATTTAAAACCAAGTCCTAAACAAAATAGGAAATCTGCCCCCCAAGAAAGGAGAGGTAGTGGAGTTTGGGAGGCTTGCAACATTGGCTAAAATCTTTGGCCCAAGGTTACATATTTTTGCAGTGATTTTGGGAGTATAATTAGAGGAGGGTCAAAGCTGCCCGCTGCTGGTGTTGCTGCCAGAGGAACCCCTTGTGTCGTGGTAAGCATAATAATGTCTTTCATCTTTGGGTGGATCTACAATGGCTTCAGCCCTGTGTTCCAGTTCCTAGGATTGTACAAGAAATCTAGAAAACTTGTATTCCTGGGTCTGGACAATACAGGCAAAACCACTGTTCTACACAAGCTCAAAAATGACAGATATGCTCCAACATTACATCTGATATCCAAGAACTGACAATTGCTGAATTGACTTTTACAACTTTTGATCTTGGTGGGCCTGAGCAAGCAAGTTGAGTTTGGAAAAATGATCTCCCAGTAGGTAATGGGGTTGTCTTTCTGGTGGACTGTGCAGATCATCCTCACCTCATAGTTGAACATAACATTTCAACGATTAATGAAACAATATCCAATGTGCCAATCCTTATTTTGGGTTACAAACTGACAGAACAGATGCAATTGGTGTAGAAAAACTCTGGGAGATATTTGGGTTTTATGGACAGACCACAGGAAAGGGGACTGAAGGAGCTGAATGCCCGCCCCATGGAAGTGTTCATGTGCAGTGTGTTCAAGAGGAAAGGCTATGGCAAGGCTTCCCATGGCTCTCCCAGTAAATTGACTGATGTTTGGACAGTGAAAAAAGGGGTTTTACTTCTGGGACTGATCCTATTCATGAACTCTTGAGCTTCCTCATGAACTTTTCTAATAGAACAAGAAAAGCTCTCCAACCACCTCTGGTATTGAGAAGCCAGAGTCTCTGTCAGCTCTCACCTCACCCAGTGGCAACATGTGCTCTTCTCCACATTGTTGGGAGGTCATGCTGCCCATGTGTTGGAGTAAGTCAGCATCCCGGGCCTTGGAAGCTGGCAGGACTTGGCAGGTGAAGCTGTGTGCCATCAGGGGCCAACTGAAAAGGAAAACGTGTCTCACCACTGTGGTTGATTTCAAAAGAAATGGTTCCATTTTTCAAAGGAAGTGCTAATGTAATTGGTTTATCTTCTAACATTTTGAGTTGACAATTTACTTAGTTCAGAGTTTTCTGTTCTTTTTGTTTTAAACCTAGTGAGTGGCTTTTAGATACTTCATAAAATTATGCAGCGGTACCTGTTGGAGGCCAGAGCTCAGGCAGGTGAACTTAGTCCTGTTGGGTTAGCAGGTTAGTGGGAGAAGCTCCCCTGTTTGTCTAACTGCCTGGAATAGGTGGCATCACCTTGTGCACAGAGAACTTGGAAAGGGCAGAACCTGGCCTCACAGGTGGAGCAGGTGTCCACTGTGGCAAGCTGGGACTATTCCATCATGGAGTCAATAGCAGCTTGTTCACTGCAGAGGAGTTCATTACTGAGTGGGTTATTGTTGTTATTATTACTTATAAAGTTAACAAATTTCAGCCAGTCTTTGCTTTTAACTGTTGAGAAGTTTAATTTCTCCCTCATCACCTTTTACCTTTTCTCTTATAAAAAGTGTCGTTTGCCGTAACTGGTTTGGCTCAGTGGATAGAGCATCGGCCTGCGGACTGAAAGGTCTCAGGTTCAATTCCGGTTCAGGGCATGTACCTTGGTTGTGGGCACATCCCCAGTAGGAGGTATGCAGGAGGCAGCTGATCGATGTTTCTCTCTCATCGATGTTTCTAACTCTCTATCCTTCTCCCTTCCTCTCTGTAAAAAATCAAGAAAAAATATTTTTTAAAAAAAGTGACGTTTGCCTCAAAAAAGAACTGAGAACACCTCCCATGTTGTCATACACTCCCGGTGTCTCTCTTTGTTACTTTTGCACAGATTCCAGGGAGAACTTTTCTGAATAGAAAAGTCACACAAGACAAAGTTAACAGCGGAAGGGCTCTTAATTCTGTGGTTTGAGAATTTAAAAATCTGGCGTTGTGGCATTTGGTCGAAGCTAGGAAATATTTACTCAGTAGGCTTTAAGTTTTCCACTTGCAGGATTTGCTTGGAGCAAAACCAGATGCACCAGGAGCTTTGATATACCAAGCACCAGAGACCCAGGTTGGGGGTGTTAATCAGAAGCAACAGAATCAACACATACAGTGCTTATTGGTGCCAAACATTGTTCTGTTTCAATGTCAACTTATTTAGCCCACAGGCTATGCTGCCTCCAAAAATGCCTGATATTAGAAAATCACCTCCCCCGCCCGGCCAGTGTGGCTCAGCAGTTGAGCTTCAACCCAGGAACTAAGAGGTCACTGGTTTAATTTCCGGTCAGGGCACATGCCTGGGATTCGGGTTCGAAACCCAGTGTGAGGCATGCAGGAGGCAGCCAATCGATGATGTTCCTATCTCATCGACGTTTTTATCTCTCTAACTCTCTACCTTCCTCTCTCTCTAAACATCAATAACGAAAACATATATATTTTAAATCACCTCCCCCATTCCTCACTGTCAGTTGAATTAAAACTCCTAGCAACTCAGCCTCATGATTGTTTCTTGACTCTGGAGGAAAATCTATCAGCCCTGAATTTTCCAATCTCTTGTTCTTTGGGTGCATACGGTTTTGTCATGATGATGTGCTGAGAGCAGTGCCTCTTGGTATACACTCAACTCTGCTTTCCTTATTTTAGTAATCTTTAAAAGCTAAGATCCTTTAACCAATCCCTGCACCCCACTCCTGATCCAGGCCTGAAGCCTGAGGCATGGTGGGACTTGAGAGCTAAGTAGGGAAATGGGACAGATAAAAGAGGGTCCTCAGGAAGAGCCAAACGTTTCCTAGAGGTACATATCCCCCTCCACCTCCATCTCAGGAGGGAGTCAAGCAGCCCCATTGCCCACTCGCTGGAGAACCTACTGTTGCTTGAGTGGTCTGCATCTCAAATGCTTCTCTGATTCCTCCCTCAACATAAAAGACTTGAGAGAGTATTTTTGAAAACAGCATGATTCTCTACTCTGGGCCTTGGACACAGGACATTTCACTTGAATCTCTAGCAGTTCATGGTCTCATCAGTGACGTGCACACCTCAACTTTTCCTCTACAAAACCCCTTCAGGGGACGTGTTCTGGGGAGAGCAGTGACAGCCCAGCTGATCCAGTGCCTAAGAGACTCATGTTTTCCTGCCACTTACTGTGGTAATGCATCAAATTAAATTGAAGAGTCTTCCCTTGTTAGAGTATCCATTTATCCTGATTTGCCTGGACAGCATAATTACTAATAGAGCTTCTTTCACTCCCAAAAGAATCTGGTTTGAGCATAATCCATTATCAAGTTGTGAGTCAAGGCAGAAAAGGTTTGCTCTGTTTTGGTCCTTTTTTCACAAAGTCGGGATAATAATAATGTTTTTCCCATGCATCTCAGGATTGTTTTAAATACAAGTTAGATATGAAAAAACTGTCACAAACCTATATCAACTAATAACAAAAGCAATTATAATAATGTAGGATGGGTTATCAATGGCCTCCATCATCCCCTGTAACCTTTGCCCTCTGAAGGCAGCCAAACAGTGGAACATCAGACAGTGTGGGGCCATGTGGGGGCAGGCAGATCTCCTCTTTAGTCTCATTTCCTAGACTGTCCCTTTAAGGGCACCAAAGAAGGGTAGAAAAAGAAACAACCAGGAGCTTACAGTCACTGCCCACAACCCGGTACTCTCCTAGTAATGGCAGGTGTGTGGATGTGATGGATCCCCCACAGCACTCAACCACGTAATTACTATCATCAGGCCCACTTTCCAGAGGTGGAAACTAAGGCATAAAGACACTGAGGAACTTGTCCAAGGTTGGGTATCTGATAAGAGGTAGAGCTAGATTTGAACCAGGCAGTCTAGTGTCAAGGTCACAACACTGCTGCGTCCTGCCCTATCTGCCCCATGCCTTCCCTGGTACAAGCACACAGCTCTTGCAACAGCCCCGAGGCTCCTTGTGCAGACCTCACAGAACTGAACCCTCAGGCCATTCTCTCCCAGCAACGGAGAGCCACACAGTTCTGACCCTGACCCCAGTTCTGACCCTGACACCTGGCTTATATAGGTTTTCTGCTTTTTCACAAAGTGAGTAGAAGAGGTTTGGAGAGACCTTACATGGGGTTGGTTACAAGGATAAAACCAGGTCAATAATAAAAAGCAGAGAATATAAATTCATTCAGCTCCTGTGGTGTGATTATTTTGCCCCCCCCCCCCACCCTTCGCTGTGAGAGCATGACACCTGTGGGGGTGAATGGGAAGGGAGCCAGGGGAAGAGAAACTGGACTTTAAAACTGAATTATTTCTTTGTTTCCTGGGGCCAGGCAGAGCCTGGCAGGGTGGGCACTTGATAAATGTGATTGAACTGAACTTGCAATGTATATGCTGGGCCAGGCCTACCAAACCCAGAAGTTTCATTTGCTGTATACACTTGGATGGCCCACATCTGTCATGGAAAGAAAATGTGTAGCCCGAGAGTGCACACATGCTATTGAATGTGCATGCAGTGCTATGTGGGAGACCCCAGCTGGCTTAGCACAGCAAATGAGACTTGTGGGCTTGGTAGGCCTGGTTCTGATGATGAGAGGAAGATATGGGGAAGGGAGGGAGAATGATGGCTGAAGAGAGCACCCTCTGCTCTTCCTAGTCATCAACTTCTAGAACTCACTCTTCCTGGCAGGAGGGCTTCAGGAGAAAACATCCTGGACCTGTGGGCCCAGCAGATGCTGCCTGTCCTGGGTCTTCGCCAGTAGCCAGTAGGAGGTCCATGTTGGGTACAAGGAGGCTGCTGGGAGGCTAAGATCATCCAGGCCGGCTGGGAGGGCAGCCTTAGGGGACACTCTGATTACAGTGGGGCAGCGCTTCTCTCTGAGTGAGGGAAAGGCAGAACAAGACCCTCCCTGAAGTATTTGGCCAAAGTCAGGCTTTTGCCAGATGTGAGCAGGTGCCTGGTCTATGGGAAACTGGCAAGAGACCTGAATTCTGGTCCTGGATGCAGGTGTCATATGACCCAGCAAGTGAATGAACCCCGGGGTCCTCTCCGTTCTGCCTGTGAAATCAGGAGCCCCTCCCAGCACTAGCACGTGGCGACTCAGAGGTCTAACTTGTCTGTTCCACACTGTCTATTTCTGTTCTTATTTTTAGTTTAACAGACATTTGTTCCTTTAGTTGAATAACCTCTACACATGAAATAGATGGTCTAAGATTTTGGAATGGAAAGGAATTTAGGTCTTAAGAGGTTTTATGCGTCTGCTCCATGTTTTCTGGAAATCACGTCACTGAGCCTTGTAAGACCCCTGATGGCTGTGGCCAGATGGAAGAAAGCTCCCCACTGCGTATTTCAACTTCTCCCTCACTGAGTGGAAAAAGGAAGGGCCTTGGGCTAAACTGTCTTTGGGCATAAAACCACTGGATCCTGACCCCTCCAGTGGCCAGCCAGCAGGGTGCTGGGTCAGATGTGATCAGTGCTGACCCAGTGGGTCTCACCGGGCAGATGGGCCAGGTGAGAGGTTCACATCTGTACACTTGGATGGCCCACATCTGTCTTGGAAAGAAAATGCGTAGCCAAGTCTCTGCTACATCCTGGAGACATGCCTGTGGATTGGTCGCTCCTAACTCAGGTGCTCCTAACTCAGGACCTGGACCATCCCTAACTTGTCAGTCCCCATGAGAGTCACCTGGGGAATATGAAGTAAGTCAGGCTGCTGTCTGCGGGCCTTGTGTAACTGTAACATCCTTGCAGTCTTTAAAACTGAACCATTTCTTTGTTTCCCAGGGCCAGACAGTGCCAGGCAGGTGGATGCTTGGTAAACGTGGTTGAACTGAGCTGCAAGGACACCTTGGGCTGGTGGCAGAGAGGGAAGGGGCTCTGGCACTGGCGATGGTCAGAAATGGGGGTGGGCTGCAGGGCTGTTCCCCAGCGTGGGTGGGGAGCCTGCTGCTTCTCTTGAGTCTGGCGCAGTGACTCTCACTGGGCAAACTCTCGTGAACAACATGGGGCACTGGTCTTGGCAACACTCATGCTTATTAGTTATTTTAAAATACAACCTTTTGAACATAGTTGAGGATGGTTGAAGGAGAAACAGCCTTAGGTGATGGGAGGAAAAGTCCTTGAGAGGCAGGGGCTTCAGCAGGAGCCAGGCGCTGTGAGCAGTGACTTCACCTCTTCAACTATGCACAATGGGAGGGGGCGAGTCCTGAGTTCTTCCCAGCCTTCTCTAAGACACTGGCAGGGCTTGCTAACCGAGACAATGGAAGGGTGAAGACAACGTTTCTTCCTTTATTCAAAAAAATTATTTATTATTTATTATTTTTTAATCTTTATTGTTGAAACGACCACGTATGTTCCTTTTTTTTCTCCCATTGACCCCTTACAGCCCACCCCCCACCCCAGGCCTCCACACCCTGTTGTCTGTGTCCATGGGTTAGGCATGTATGCATACAAGTGTTTTGGCTGACAGCATTTCTTTATGCTAGTGCTCTCTCCATCACCTGTTAAAAATGAGCATCACCACTGCCCTTGGCCCCACAGTAATAAACCGTGCAGGGGAGGGGCCAGAGTGTTGCCCCATTCACCACTCTCTTCCTCAGCCGCAGAGCCTTCTCTGTCCTGGGGCGGAATGACTCAGCAGCAGCAAAGCGTGCCCAGGAGACCTTCCCTGTGGTTCCTGTGCTGCAAGACTGCAGGGAGCTGAGGTCAGTGACTGGGTCCTGAGGGCACTGACGTGTTTCCTCTGCCTGGGCAATGGCTGGGAAGGCGCTTTGACCTTCGTGTTCTGCTTACTGGTATCAGGGCAACAGCGCTTGGTTGCCACATGAGTGAAAGCACTTTTTAAAATCACAGGTAAAAACAGCCTTCAGGCACCTCTCAATCGGTGAACTTGATTTGCCTTTTAATATTATCTTTACTGTTCAGTGACAGGTGTTTAATGTTTTCAGATGGTCGGGAAGATGTTATTTGGACGTGGCAAGCAGTCACTCAATGGACTTCTTGACGTATTTGTCAGCAATATGTCTTTGAGCAAAGATGAATACTATTTTCACAGTAACCTATAAATTCTGGCTTCACGTTCATTAAAAACCTCTTACCTTGCACTCCTATGTGTTCAAAACTGACATGAAAAGCAAAAGCAAGCACATGTGGCATGTGTTGGCTGTGTTATCTCAGATATCAGACAAGGAAGCAAGAGCAGTGACGGCAGATCCCCAAGAATCTGGGTGTGGAAGCTCTCATCCTCATCCCTTACACTCTCTAACCCTAAGCCAGGGGTAGGGGACCTTTCTTCTGCCAAGGGCCATTTGGATATTTATAATATCACTTGCGGGCCATACAGAATTAGCAACTTAAACATTAGCCTGCTGTATTTGATCATTTAATTAACTCACCCCTAATGCCTTGGCAGGGCCAGACCAAATGATTTCTTAGGTCGTATACAGCCCGAGGGCTGGACATTCCCCACCCCTGCCCTGAGTAGATGACAGAATAGCCTCAAATTCCTTAAGCACAAATGTCAAAATCCTAAGACCCTGAATTCTGCCACAGCTCCATAGCGTTGCCCACCGCCAGCCTGCCTCATGCTCACCGGAAGCTCTGTTCTATGGAAGTGTGTGCAGATGGGCCTGTAGGTGGTGGGCTTGCAGGTGGGCATGCTTGCGGACAGCACTCTCAGTGCTGCTTCTTTCTGGCAACGCAGCAGCTCTGAGGTGCAGGAGGAGACTCTGCAGAAAGCGCCCTGCCCTCATGAAGCTTAGAGATTGGTTAGTAGCAAGAGATGGGTGTTAATCTGATAAGCACAGAGCTGAGAGTACAATTCTAAACTAAAATAAAATATATACAAGAACCGAATCTACTTTTAATGAGATGATATACTAAAAGAACCTGACCTTGCCTTAGGGCAGCCTTCCCAGGATTGGCTGCAGGGGAATAAACAGAAGAAGGGGGTGGGGCAGAAGGTGTGAAGGGCGCTCAGCAGAGGGGACAGCATGTGCAAAGGGCCTGTGGAGGAAAGCACTGGAGGTGTTCAAAGTGACTAGAACAGAGGCCAATGCGGGTGGATGCTGCCCAGCCAGCCGGAAGCGCTGGCAGACACAGACCAGCAGCTCCTCATGGTCCCCTTGAGGATGAGAGACCTGCCATGGGACTGCAGTGACGAGCTCTAATGACAGGCTTGGGTCTACCTGGAAAAGAAACTCATCAACTCCGAGTTTGTGGGAGGTGGGCCCCTGTTCTCAAGGAAATGAAACTACGTTGAGGCAGGAGGCAGAAGAAAGCAGGGAGGACGGGGGAGACTGTGGAAAGCCCCTCTCTTTCTCATTGGGTGGTTGAACAATGGTTTTCTTGAGTCCTCCAGCCTTGAGTAAGCAGTTAGTGCCAGCCTCAGGGTGAAGCCTGAAGAAGATGCCAGGAGTGTGATGGAGAGCAGCTGCCATTCATCGAAGATGCAGAAAAGGGCAGGTTTTATCTGAGGATAATTTTGGTCATGAAATGTCGTATCTTAAAAGGTATGTATTCAGGCAGGAATCCGGGAACTGTGTGGCCAGTAGTCCCTCAGGGGGAAGTCATTGTCCTCATGGGCCCCAGGTTAGAATCTTGGGTTTGTCACTGGATCCCTGAAACTCTTCTGCTGTTTGTTCCCCATTTCCAGGGGCCTGACTTGGAGCAAGGCACCCTCGGGTTCTTTTGTCTTTCGCAATCACACTTTCAAAACACTCCTAAAAGAATTTCGGTTCTGTTAGAATAATATTTCCTTTCTCCTGTGAGAGGAAACCAATTGTTTGCCTATGTCTGAACCTGCTGACTAAAAAGGGGAGAAAGGTCCCTCTGAAAACAAAAAGAGATAGCACTGAACCCAGGCACTTAGTCTGAGAGAGAGAGAGAGAGAGAGAGAGAGAGAGAGAGAGAGAGAGAGAGAGAGAGAGAAGGCAGGGCATTGCCTGTATTATTTTATAAAGAAATGCCTGAAAAGGTCAGGGTTATATTTTCTTTTCTTTTTTTTAATATGAGAGAGAGAGAGAGATAGAAACATCAATGATGAGAGAGAATCATTGATCGGCTGCCTCCTGCACGCCCCCTACTGGGGATCGAGCTCACAACCCTGGCATGTGCTCTTGACCAGAATCAAACCCGGACTTTTCGGTCCACAGGCTGACACTCTATCCACTGAGCCAAACTGGCAAGGGTAAGGGTTATATTTTAAAAGAAGCCTGGGGACTCCCTCCCCCCACCCACCCAGCTATGACCATGCTGAAAATGTGCTTTTATATATTCTTTGTAACCTCAGTTTTTCTTAACGAGATGATATAATAATTAACCCAAATTTAACACAAGAGCAACAGGAGTCCCCAAAAGTTAGAACTTGGGAATGCCCTGTCACCTGGCCCTGTCCACATCCAGAACATCACCAGGAGCCTGAGGAAGTAGTACGTGGTTTGCCACATGGCAGCACCCCCATTTCCTTTGCACATACCTTACTTCCTTCCTGATTGCACCCTCAGGTTCCCACTCCTCTCTGACATTGTGTGATGTGGTGGTTTGCTGTCTTGTTTTGCTTATTTGCACACTTCTGGTGGACTGCCAGGACTTGGGGCAGATCAAGGCCAGGACTTAGGGTGACAGATGAGCTGGGTTTCACTAAAACCTGTTTGTTCAAAGTAAAAGAAGTCAGGCTTTCTGGGTTGCTTAGAAAAGCTTATTTTTGTGATTCAAACATGACAAGGGGATTCTTAGTGTGAGGAGATCCTGAAGGAGGGTGGGATGTGGCAAGCCTCAGGGAGGAAAAGGGCCTCATCCTGTGTGTAGACACTCCAAGGGCAGCAAAGCAGGAGGGGCCCAGGGAACCTTCTAGTGTGATGGAAATGTCCTGTATATTGATATGGCAGTGGTTTCGTGAGTTCATGTGGTGGTCTTCAGGGAACTATTTACTAAAAGGAGCGAATTTTATTGTATGTAGATGATATCATAATTTTAAAAAAGAAATGAAGTCCAGTAGCCAGTGCTGGGCCTAGCCAGATCTTTCAGGGGCCTGCAGATCTTAATGCTTCCAGTCCCTAATCAGTGAGCTGTCTGCTCTTGAATCTTAGGTTCCTCTTTCCCTCACATACCCCCTCCCCCCAAGAGAGAGAAAGAGGAGCAGATATGCATACATTACCCTGACAAGGAGTTCCAAAGACCCTGAACTTTAGCTGAGATGCCACTTTCCTGAGAAAATGAAGATTGCAATAGTCACTTCTCCCGAGTGCGCAGTCTCTGATGTGCCATAGGGGAAATCAGCTCATGGGAATGAGTCACGGAAGCGTCTGTGACTCCCCTGGGTGGCATGGGGGGTGGCGGATTGGTGTCCAGACCTACCACCGGCTTGCAATGCCCCAGCTGGCAGACAGTTGAGAAAGGTTAGAATTTGCCCTAAATTCCCACTGCGAGAGTCCGTGCGCAATGGGGCCTGTGCATTATTTTGAACTGATGTTTCCTTTCTCCTTTGCAGGTTCTGTTAGGGGCAGAAATAAAATAGTGGGGACCAGCTATAGTTATAAGAAACATTAATCATGCCCTGTTAACTGTGATTATTCTGTTCTGATTAGAGAAAGCACCTTCTAACCTGGCTGAGCATTGTACGCCCTGGGACACAGAAGCTAACATCAGAATGCAGTCCATCCTCCTTTTCCGAGAACTGCCTATAATTATGGAAAGATTTGCAACTTGTTGTTAAAACAATCTAGTCCCAAGGTGCCAGCCCTTTGCAACCCGACTCCCAGCCCCCATTGCCTGTAACCTGTAACCGTCATACCATGCCTACTTCCCCATGCCTGTAATTCCTACTTCCCCACGTAATCTTTGTCCTTCTGCCCAATATAAGCAGCTGGCTTATGGTGGAGGGGCAGAGCAGATTTTTGTGGGTGACCTGCTGTTCTCCTGTACTGCCAGCAGTATTGGAATAAACGCTCATATATGATTCAACCCTGTCTCTGCTGAATTGGCTCAAGTAGTGACAGGCAGCCCAGACCCATTGTGGTCTGGTTTCAATTCCTCTTTGGTGTTGCTAAACTTGAGGGCTCTATGTGACCGCTGAAGGTGAAGGTGAGAGTGCATGGGGTGCCCCCTCCCCAGCAGCCCTGGGCTGGAGCCAATTTTCTCTGTCTCCTTTGGGTACCAAGAAAACAAGCAGGGGCTCTTTTTTAAATATTTTTTCAAATGAATTTCAGAAAGGAAGGGAAAGGGAGAGAGATAGAAACATCAATGATGAGAGAGAATCATCAGTCGGCTGCCTCCTGCATGCTCCCAACTGGGGACTGAGCCCATAACCAAAGCATGTACCCTTGACTGGAATTGAACCTGGGCCCCTTCAGTCTGCAGGCCGACGCTCTATCCACTGAGCCAAACTGGCCAGGGTAAGCAGGGACTCTTAGGGTGTGTTCTCCCCTTCTCTGTGGCCTTCCTGGGAACACAATGGAAGTTATCTCTGTACCCCATCCTTTAATGGGCCTTGTGAGTAGGGTCAATAGACCTTGGAAGCAGGATTTTAAAGCTCTGGGGGCCACTTCTCTCCCTGTGCCAACACATCCCTTTCTAAGCTTTGCTTGATGCCCCAAAACCTATCATGACACTTCCTCTAGGACTGACAGCATTCATTCTAAGAGACTGCACCTTGCCTTGAAACAATACTTTCCATTTTCTGCATGACCTTGAACCTGCCCTCAAGATCCTCACGATTTCAACACAACCTTTTTTTTTTTAATTCACTTATACATCCACTAATTTAGTGACATATAAGCTAGCATTTATTGGGCACCTGCTGTGTGCCAGAAACTGTGCTAGCTCACCTCATAGAATCTTCATGGAAACCCTGTGAGGTGGTCTGCGAGCACCTGTTTTTATAGCCTTAGAGGAGTTTCATGATGCTCATGGTCATGTGACTACCAGGTGTCAAATCCAGGTATATATGACACCCACATTTCATACTTCAAGGGAAACTGTGCAGCTATCTGCCCATGGCGACACATAAATAAGTCTAGAATTATTGCCTTTCCAAACAATTTCACTTTACAAATCAAACAGCAGCACCCTCTTATTAACTCCTTGAGTGGCCCACTTGCACCTACAAGTCAACACCTCTGCTCTGGCCTACAGTCCCTATTCCCCCTCCACTTGTACGTCTCCATTTCTACCTCTTCAGCCTCATCATGGCCACTCTCCTCCTTGCTCACTATGTCCATGGCCTCTGCCAAGACTCTTCTGAGTGCAGGCCATTTGCGCATGCTGTTCCTTCTACCTGGACTGCTCTCCCTTTCACTCTGCTTTTGACTAAGCCCTGATCCTCTTTAAGGTCTAGTGTTAAGGTCAGCTCATCAAAGATGTTTCCAGTCCTCACATCGAAATCCCGATTCCCTGCTGTGCGGTGCATCTCTTCCCCAGCTCTTATCACTTGTTTCTGTTCAGGGCGACAGGAACAGCACCAGGCAGGGTCAGACCACACCTGGATTCAGCAACCTCAGTACTTGGGCTCTGGCTAGGAAAGAATTCAGAGCCAAGACCCAAACTGAAGGAGAACATGTATTGGGTAAATCACAGAGGTAGAAGAAGGAATTCCTAGAAGAAAATGGCTTAGGAAACAAGAGGGAAGGAAGGGCCCTTGGAGCTTGGGAGTGAGGAAGCTAATGGTAACGTGCCTGGGGCAGGAAGGGGAAGAGAAAGGCACTGGTGTGCTCCTGGGAGGGAGAGCACACTGGGTACTCAGTCCTAAGGGTTTTAAGGGTGGAGATTTTAGGAGGGGGGGGTGCTAGGAGAAGATCTTAATAGAATATCCATCAGCTTTCCAGGTGTGTCCTTTCAGGGTCTAGGTCTCCCCTGATTGGTTGGCGCCAGGGCAGGGGGTCATTATTCAATGCAGCTGGTCCTGAGGTCAGCCATGGCTATTTTTCTGGGCCTGGAGCTGAAATACAACTGAGGCCTAGACATTATCTCTAGAGAGGAAAGGTCAGGGGGTCCAAATCTCATGACCAGGGATATGCTAGGGAAGGAAAGGCCACTCTGAGGGTGAAGTCCTACAGTTGTCCCTTGCTAGGCACCTAGGGCTTTCTACCACATTTCTAAGTTAAATACCAATTGGGAGTGATCATTTATTTCATGTCTCTCTCCCCCACCGGAGTGTAAGCTTCTCAGGGCAGGGACTTATCACCATGCCTATCATCATGCCAGGGAACAGACTACCTGCTCAATAAATATTTGCTGAACAAATCCAAGGAAAGAGATTAGGTCCAAAGGGAAGAATAAAAAGCCATTTGGTTGGTAAAATCAAATTCTGAGTGGTGCAGAAGTACCACCTTGGGCTTCTCCCCCAGGCCCTGCCCACTGTGGAACAGCATGGACAAGCTGGTAGCACTTGCTGAGGTTTGAGATTCCCCTTCGGTCCTAGATCTAACAATGTGAACAAAAGCAGAGATTATACAGGTTGACTCTCGGCCCCTCTTCCATAAGAACCACCCTAATTTTGACGAGATGGGGCACGTTCAGGGTGGTATGGCCGTAGACTGAACCACCCTAATTTTAAATGCTGGGGAACAGTTTTGTAGCTAACTGCTTGTTTATATGGTCCTGGTGTCTTTCTCAGAGAGGAGCTGTGGTTTCTTAATTGTTTTGAGAATCTTAAGTTCAGATGAGGCCTGTAAACATACATGCTGCTCCCAGGGAACAGGAAGTGAGGATGATGGGGAGGGCCTGGGCCCTCACCCCACCCATGTTCTGTAGTCCAAGATGGCCTGGTAAGAGTTCTTGCTCCTGGGTCTTAAAAGTGGGTTTTGATCTTCTTATGTTAAGAAAATGCCCCTCCTCTGGAGGAAGAAAACCTAAAGGAATGGGTCCTTGAAAGGCAATATGATAGCTACTTGGGAGCAGACCCTTTTGAAAAATAGAAGGCCGGGTATGGGGACAAATTTGTAAGTTACCCTCTCTCCTCTAGACCCCCTGCACAATTTATCTGTGCTTGCTTTGCCCCCAGCGAGTTCTTCCTTCAGATGTACCTACTACTGAATTTGGTGTTCTGCTAGTCTGCCAGACTCCTAAGGACAATGCTTCTGGACCACTTTTCTTGCTAGGGCTCTGCTCATAGTAGCAGCCACCTCTCACTCCCACACACCGAAGCTGTCAACTTCATCCAAGATGGATGTTGAAATCTCCAACTGCGCCTTCACAACAGTAACTACTCAGTTGAAAACTGAAGAATTCAGCATTATGTAGCTGTATAAAAATATTCAAACATTTGATTAATTCAATTTTCTCCTAACTTCTGCTTTATTAAAACGTTCAGAGCACTGTATATATAATTCAGGCAGTTCCACCAACCCAGAAAAAGGGGCCCAAAAGATTTGTATATTAAAGACAGTGTTTCTAATCGCCAACAGAAACGAGAATGATTTAATACTGCGTGGGACCTTGTTATGTGGAAATGATTGTTTGAATATGAGCCATAGACCGAGACTCCCTCATGACTGCTGTTTGCGTATCTCGGGGAGCAAATAATACCAAACCTTGTGCAGAAGGACACACAACTGGGATTCTAGAGATGCCCCAAGGAGGATTGTGTCTTTAATTCATCCCAAAAAATAATCCTATAATGCATTTTAAAATGCATTGACACAAGTCCTTTGTATGAAGTTGTTATGGTTACAGAAGGAAAAGTAAATAAATATTTGTGCACACAGATAGAACATGACATCCTACAGTGAAAACAATCTCCTCTGAAAAAATTTCTTTCAAAGTCAGAGATGATGCCATGAGCTAGCGATGGGTGTGGAGCAACCTTTAAACCCAGTTCATGGTATTTGCATTGTTTAAATATGGAAAATGGGGGGTCGGGGGAAGGGGAGGTGGACAGACATGCAACCCACGGCACACTGTTATTTGTTTATTTTCTATAGGTGATTCATAAGCAAGGGTTTTGCCCGTGTTCTAGTTTATCTCCAATAAATAAATATGTACAAATATGCTGAGTTTACAAAATAGTACAAAAAATCTTTGTCACAAAAGATACACTTTTTTTTTTCCCATTCATAATTTCATTCCTAGCTTAGTTGAACCAAAAACCCTGTTTAGTGATGTCTAAAGGGGTGTACCTAGTTTTTCTACCGGAAATTAAGATTCCTCAGTTTCTTGATAATAAAGGCCCTGACTTGGCCTGCTACTTAGTACTGATCCCCATCTGCTCAATTCCAGAAGTTGGAAGCTGTCTGAAACCTTTCTTCTTAAACCATAGGTAACCCCCTGCAGATCTTGCTAAAATACAGATTCTCATGGAGTCAGTGGGGTGAAGCCCAAGTTTCTGCATTTCTAACCACCTGCTGTGGGAGGGAGGGGGCGAAGACAGCCCCCATTTCTTGTGGGGAGCAAGTTCCAAGTGAATGAGGTGAGAAGGCCCCTCCGAAGTGGGAGACATTCTCAAGGGCCTGATCAAGGTGAGGGCCTGGCCTGGGCATCTGCCAGGTTCCATCCCCAAACTCCCAAATGCCCCCAAAACAGTAAAGCTGGTTTTATTTTAGCCTACAAATGACAAAAACAGTGAGTCAAAACGGTAATTGGCATGAATCAGGCAACTCATAACTTTCTTAAACTATCTCCTGGGAGATGATTCCTTTTTCTTTCAATCTAGACCAATCATGTGAACATTCCAACACTGTTAAAAATAACAACAACAATAATAATAATGTAAAAGGAAACTGCATAAAAGCTTAACAACAATGACTACCTTTCAGTCCAAATCAAAACAACACCAATAATAAAACCCAGGCTCACTGTTTAAAAACAAAACAACAACAACAACAAAAAAAACTCCTTGGGTTGAATTTCTAAGAAAGTCCAGCAACATTAATTTAACAAATGCCTCTCACATCTTAACCTTTGTTAAAATGATATTGGTTCTGGAAGCATGAAACTTCAGGATAAATTAGCAAATCTGGTGAAAGAACAAATGCCCAGCCATTCTTATTTTTAGTGCTTTTGCTCTGTTTCACGTAAGAGCTCTGCCTAGGCAGACAGCTAAAAGTAGAAGTAGGATCAGTCAGATGCAGGTAAGGTGACTCAGATGGGTTGGCCCAGTTCCTGGGAAGGGAAAATTGAGAGGAATGAGAGGGGGAAATGAGGCTTGGCTTCATAAATGCGAGAGGCTGGAACAACAACAACAAAAAATTCACCAAGATAGTTTAACTACCACTTGACAAGTGGGAGTATATAAATACATAGTTAGGGAAGGTGAGAAGGAGAGCGGGAAGGTAGGGAGGGACGCAATGTGGGTATGAAGACATACAGGTAGGGAAAATAGAAAAACAAGTCGTAAATACTTAAAAAAATAAATATTTTAGTCATCAACATGACACAATCACACTCACTAGTCCATCGGATCACAGTCTGCCCAATAGTGCTCACCCGCCTGCCCTACAGAGGGCATGGGGCACTTTGCAATCTTCATATTCATTTTAAAATTGCCATCTCTGCCCAGTAGTCTGGTGACATGATGGAAGGAAGCAAACAGGGTGCATCCTCCTTCCAGTCCCTCCTCCCCAGCCATTCCTGGAGTCGGCAAAAGAAGGGATGGGGGTCTCCTCCAGTTCTGATGCCAGCTAAGGTGCTTCGGGAGTAAGGCTGGGGGAGGAGGCCAGGGAATGAGGCACAGGAGGAAGAAAAGGCCAAGCCAACGCCTGGGGCCAGGGAGGGAGACCCCTCAGAGTTTCTGAGGCATCTGCTCTGTTCGCACGTGCTGCAGCACCACCTCCTTGGAGGGGACCCCGCACTTGTACTCCAGCTCAGCCTGCATGGCGCCTTGCTTCTTGCGCAGGTGGCAGAGGAGCGCCAAAAGCGCCACCACCAGACACAAGCTGGAGATGGAGATGCCAATGAGTACGCCAGAATGCACAGACCCTGCAGGCCTGGGGCTCGAGGTGCCGCCAGGTGTCGGGCTGACCGGAGGCTCCCCAGAGCCCCCGTCTTCGCCTTCGCCTTCGCTCACGGGGGTGAGGTCACAGTCGCTGCCAGTCTTGACCATGCCGGGCCCGCAGATGCACTCATAGGTGCCAGGGAGGTTTTTGCAGGAAAGTGCATTGATGCAGTTGCCATCGGCGCACTCGTCGATGTCGGTGCACACTGAGCCCTCGTCCAGAATGTAGCCCTCGGGGCACTGGCAGCTGTCCGGGTAGTTGGGATCGCAGTCGGCTGGGCATTCGGTCTGGTTGCAGAACATCTGGCACTTGTGCGGGGCGTGGGGGATGGGCGCGAAGCCCTCCGCACAGATGCAGCGGTACGGCGGGGATTCCGTTTCCCTCAAGGGCTGGCACTGGTACTCGCAGTTATTTCCCAGGCACAGGTCCGCAGCCTCCACGCACTCACCGTTCACCAGGTCGTAGCCAGGATGACAGCGGCACTCGAAGCTGCCCGGCGTGTTGACACAGAGCTGAGGGCACGGGCTAGGCACCAGCATGCAGTCGTCCACGTCCTCGCACCCGAGCTGGTCCGCAGCCAGCTTGTAACCCACGTCGCACATGCACGAGTAGCCGCCGGGCACGTCGGGGTCGCGGTGGCATAGGTGATGGCAGAGTTTGTCGCACAAGTGCTCCTCAGGGCCGGTGCAGGAGCGCCCGTCGGCCTCCGGAGCGGTGTCAGCGGGGCAGAGGCAGCGGGACGCCCCGGCGCTCCGGTTGCACACGTGCTCGCAGCCGCCGTTCTCCACGCCGCAGTCCCAGGCGCCCGGCTCGGCCCGGCCCCAGCGGCCGTCGACCTCGCCCGGCCTCATCTCGCACACCAGCTCCACTCCAAAGGGCGCCACCTCGGCGGAGCTGCCCAACGGCAGCGCCTGGAAGTCCGCACCTCGGGCCCCGAACGGGGTGCTGTAGTTGACTGAGAGGCCGGCGGTCGCCAGGGCACCGGCCCCCACAGCGAGAGGCCTGCAGGAGGCTGCGAAGTGGAACTCACAGAGGAAGCCATCGGCCTCCGTGGTGCACTGCTGCTCCTCCCAGGACGGCTCACCTGGTGCGGGGACGCCAGCCTCCGAGACGGCCACGCACAGCGGGCCGCAGAGGCGCGCGGGGGCCTCGTGGAGCCGCGCCCACCTGCTGTAGCTGGTGCTGTTGTCGCCCGTAACCCATTGGAAGCCCCGCAAGGGACCTAGGTGACCCAGGTCGCTGCAGCCTGGCGGGAGCTTCAGGCCAATCCAGAGGCGCGGGCTCTCGCCCCCGCCGCCGCCGCTCAATAGAAGGGAGATGACATCAGCGGCCACCGAGGAGCGCACGGTCATCAGGTGGCCCCGCAGGCGCTCGCAGACCTGGCTGGCGGCGAGGAAGGTCGCAGGGCCCCGGAAGAGCGCAAAACAGTCTTGTCCGATGCACTGGCTCCCGTGGGGCTGGGGCTGGGGCTGGGGGAGACCCAGGGCTGCAGAGCCCAGCACGCCGAGGAGCAGGACCCGCAGCATACTGTCCCGCACACCGCGTGCAGGCGCTGGGGACCGCGCAAGCGCCACCGCCGGTCCGAGCCCGGCCGGTTCTGAGAGGCGCGGGGCGCTGGCGGCGACAGCTGTTCGCGGCTGTACCGGAGCTGAAGTGTCGAGCTGCGTGGGGCAGCCTCGGCGAAGCAGCCTTTGATATGCCGGAGAGCCAGAGCGAGTTTATAAGAGCGCAGCCCTCCCTCCTGGACGTTCGGGAAAAGGAAGGAAGTGCTGGTGGGAAGGGCTGATGCTGCATTCTCGGATTACTGGGTTCTCCGCACTCCTAGCGCCCGCCCTCGCGCCTGGGATCTCCGGGCCGGGACGAGTAAACGCGCCCAGGCTCTGGGCGGTCCTGGGCGGGGCTGCCGGGCGCAGACACCACCCCTGCCGACTGGGCGTCGCTCCGGCTCCCTCCACTCGGGCTCCAGGCTCGCCGCCCATCCTCATCTCTTGGTCCTCTTTCTTTTTCTTCATAAATATGCTGCTATCATCAATTTCAAGGACAGCCTGTATTGCAGAACCCTGGGAAGAGGTGACGGGGAGAGGAGGGCTCTGAATGAAGGAAGAGGGGAAGGAGTGCCCAGCACCTGCGGGACTCTGGGAGAAGGTATTCAACAGAGGAGGGGCTGGGAGGGGCTGCCTAGGGCGTGGACTTCCCCAAAGATGAGATCGAAAGGAAAGAGAGCTGGACCCGCCCTCGCTCTGAAAACGGGGGTGCGCTCAGTCCCACAACACAGAGGGTGTGGCTAGACGACGACAATGAGCGCAGGGAGAACTAGTCTAACGCCCGCGACTCCGCCCTCCCAACACCTCCCCCCCCCCCCCCCCCACACACACACACAGCTAGGGACACAGGAGTCCCTGAGCGCCATCGGCCTAGGCCGGACCTCATCCGTCTCAGGGATACTGGTCAGAGCTCCGAGGTCCCGTCACCCTGCAGAAGCGGTGGCAGGCAAAGGAGCCCTATGGGGCGGGTGTGCTGGGGAGCGCATTTGCCAGTTTGGTCTGTTTTTGTCCAGCTTCACAGAGGGATAGTCCATAGTCCGTCCCATCTTGAACCCCCAAAGGGGTGCACGAAAGCCCTCTCTGGCGGGCGCTGTGGGCTCCAAGCAGATCCTACTCCGATCTGGTAAGGATTTTTTTTTCCCCATTTGGCGGAAAGATCAGAATGAAACAGAGATGCATATAAATGTCACTTGTGTGGCAAAGGGCATTGAAGAGGGGCGACCCTGTGGAGTGGCGGGGCGGGGAGAGCTGGGAGGAGGCGATGGGAATCTGTCACTTTGGCGACCTTTTCCGCTTATTCACTTACCAAGAATGCGGAGGGGTGGGTCCAAAATACAACGGAGAGTAGTAAACTTTTTTTTTTTTTTTAATAATACCCTTTGCTGTCTCTTGGCTATTGTCATCCACAACGAATTACCAGTAGGCGGCGCTGTTGAACTCTAAACAAAGCTGAAGAAATTGGAAATCTCCACACTTAGACTGAAAGGATTAAGAGTGTTGGGAATACAGTGGCCTGGCCTTGGCATGGGTCAGGCAAGGGCACCCCAGGAAGCCCTTCCGATCCCTAGACCTACCTATTGACGGCTTGCCTCCCTAGTAAGATCAGGAGAGTGTGGTGGGGTCCTTATGAGAGAAAGACAAGCACCTGTGAGCTGGACTGGACTGACTACAGTGATCAGGGGGCTGGGCGGGGCTGGACACTGTGAAAGTGAAAGGGAGCAGGTACATTGGTCCCTGTCTGCACTCCCTGATGCCTGGAGCTGAGAGCTGGGGCCTGCTAGGTCCTGGGAAAGCTGCCCCAGCTCCCTCACAGAAACTGGAGGGCCGAGTCTGAAGCTCCCCAGAACAGGGAGACTGCTCCTCTGGGAAAAGGAAGGGAAGATCAGCAGATTGGAGAGTCCAGCTGTTCCCAGTGGGAGCCGGGCAGGCACTGGCCTGACATCCCCTGGCTGCCTGGGCTGTCAAGGGTGATGACTCCTCAGGTGCAGCCAGCCCCAGGGCATGGCCTGCAGACGTGGGGGACATTGTCTGGGTGCATGAGACAAGAGAGGGGACAGGACACCCTGGTTCCAAATTAACTAAGAATTTCAAAACGGCGACAGCAAAGCATTAAACAAAGCCTGGGGCCCTCCTGAGCCTGCCAGCCCTAAAAGAAACTGTGAGACATCCAAGCATCTGGGCTTGTCCCACACCATTCTTGTTCACTTCTTGGATAGGTTCTAGCTGATTCACCATGACCATCTTTGGTGGGACACCCCAGTCAAGTCTCATTAAACCCAATACTGAGTCTTGAAAGAAAAAGGAGGAAAAAGAAGATTAGAAGCCTGAGAACAGCCTAGTAGCTCAATGATGTCTCTGAGACTCAGGCTAACCCTAGATGAGGAAGTGTTGAATATTTCCATGTAGAAAGAAACCATGGCAACAGCTAAGTGGAGTGTAGCATTGAACTTGGGTGGGTTACCCTGTAAAAGGATGGATGGGCACACCTACTTGGCCTTTCTGATCCCTCAGACTTTACCTCTAGCCCTCAGCGGACATCGCCCCTGCCTTCTAGGACAATCCTTGTCAATCCTTGCCCCTCTCCAGCCATCACTTTGAGCCTTTTTTACCTGCTCTAAACTACCCTCATTGTCTCTGTGCCTCCTGCACAAGATGGGCCACGCCCTCTGGCTCTATGTGGATGACACTCAGCTCCCTCTCCTTGGCCAGCCCCTGGGTCTGCCACCCTCACCAGGGTTCACCAGCCCAGGTCCGTTTTACTGGAACAGCCCCTTAAGGAAGACTGCTTGTCTCCTAAATGCTGAAGCCAATAACGTCTTTTCATCTTTCTAGACACCGCTGTTCGTGCTGTTTGTACTCTTTAGTCCTCACCATTCTCAAGTCCCTTCCTCCCAGATCTTCTGACATATCTGTCCACCTGCCCCTCCTCTTCTCTTCCTGCCTGGGGTGGCCCCTTTCACCCTTCTGCCCAATGAGGGTGGCCCAGTCCTCAGGGCTCTGCCCATGCTCTCTGCCTGTCTCTTTATATCCCACCCTTTTTCAAATTTACCCATTCTCCTTGTCATGGTATCGATGTCAAAGCAGACTGGGAACGGGATGCCCAGCAGGGACCCTCAAACCATTATCTCCCTGTATAAATATTTGAGCCGTCCATTTGAAATCATTGCCTTCAGACTTTATCAGTTTCTCTGGTTTGTCCTTGCCCTTCTCACTGCTCTTCTAAGACAACTCTTTTCCCGGCTTCTTTTCTTTCTGGCTCTTCACCCCTACTAACAGCCCCTGGATCCTCACACCCCCAGACTGTCCATGCCCTGCTGAAGGAGCCCAAGATGCTTCCACGTTCCCCCCACTCAGACTCGCCATGCTGAAAGTGCTCAGACGCTCTGCCTCTGCTCTGAGGCAGCAAAATAGGAAACTTGCATGCAAGGGTCTGGGCTGGAGTTTGGGCCTGGTATCCCTCCCCACTCACAAGTTTTAAAGCCTGGTGCCCCGCTGGTCTCCACAGATGCTGAAAGTCTGAGCAAGAGGGGGCCCTGCTGACTGTGGGAGAAAGGCCTCATCCTGTCTCATCTTCATTCCAGAGCTCCTGTCTTTTCCTCTGCCGGGAACATTCTTGCTTTTGCTTCTCCTCCATCTACTGAACCTTGACCCTTCTTTCAGGCACAGGTGGTAGGCTGCACCATTAGAAAGAGTTTCTCAGGAACCACACCAGAACTGATCTCTCGGTGACGTTCATAGAACTTTCTATCAGCACTTTAGTACTTACCACACCTTCCCTGCTTTATGTCATCACATACTTATGCTCTTTGCTAGACTTTCAATCTAATTTTTCTGGGGATGGAGCATTGTTCTTATACATCTTTGTATTCCCACACAGCATGTTGTGGGCTAGATGGTGCTCAGGAGCTATCTAAGCCCCTGTTGTATATGATGCTTTGTGGCCCGCCCCCCGCCCCTGCTTCAATCTGACTTGCTAAGGTTAACCTGCAAACACAGGATGGGGGACCTCAGTGCCTCTGAGGTAAGAGTGTGGGCTTTGGAGCCAACTCAGCTGGATTTGAGTCCCAGCTCCATCATTTATAAGTTGTGTCATATTTGGCAAGTAACCCAGCCTTCTCTGTGCCTCAGTTTCCTCTGCTCTGTGATGGGAATTATAACAGTCACTCCTTCAACATGTTATTAGGAGGATTTAATGAGTTACACATGTAAAGCATTTAGAACAGTTGAGCCATAGCAAATGCCCAGCAAATTTTATCTAAAAAAGGATACATTTGGATCCATAGGAATTGAAATAAGCTACTGATTATGTTCAATACCCAGCACAGTTCCTGTCCCTAGTGGAAACTCAGTAAATGCCTGTGGATAAAATTTAGGTGAGCTGAGCATTTTTACCAATAATAAAATAAGGAACTGTGGGGGGAAAAAGGGGGGGGGGGCGGTTTGCAAAGAGAAGAAGCTGAATGACCGAGGAGGAACAGAAGAGGAATTGAAGACAGCCAGGGAAGAAGCCCTGGGCCCAAGGAGTCCCCCTTTCCATCTGCCCCAAAGGCATCCATTATCAATTCCTCACTTTCCAGATGTGGAAACTGAAGGTCAGAGAGAATAAATGATTTCCCAAGGCCACACAGCTAGTAAATGGTGAAACAAAGATTCTTCAGCCCACGTTAGGATGAAAAAACTAGTATATGAAATATGTGCGAGCCCTCCTGGTTTTACCTGTTGCTAGAACTTTGTTAAGCAACTCTGGTTTTCTCCCCCCAAAACAGGAGATATAGTATCTAATTTACAGAATTCTCGTGGAAATTAGAAAATATACACACAGTGATTATTACCTTTCTTGGAACACAGCAGCTATTCAACAAATAGTTGTTAGTGCTGGTGAAAAGCTTTATGATGAGCTCCTGGGTCTCCTGGGTCTGGCAGGGAGGTCTGCTTTTCAGGCGGGAGTTTCTGTTTGATGTCTGTGACAGAGGCCAGCCCAGCTACCTGGCCATTTGTACTGAAGGCAAACATGTGTGAATGTTGTTAAAACAGATGAAGAGGAGTCCAGATGCAGAAGGGAAGCCACGGACAACATGTGGAAGGCAGCTTTTCACTTAAGAGATATAAGAATTTTCTAGTTCCAGCATGAACACCTGCTCTTAGACTTGTTAAGTCCTAGGTCCCCTGATGCAGACCACCACTTTGCACTGTGTGTGGGCCACATATCCTGCACAGAAGCTCAGAACATGAGCCTCTCCCATGGAAGAAGAGAAAACCCACAATTATTGGTGCTAAGGACATCAGTGCAGTTGCAATATCGGACTGCCTACCAATTGTTGCTGGTGATAAATGTTCCAGACCCCAGGATGAAAGTTGCTGTCACTGACATCTGGGGATAAGGTAGGTGAAAAGGGGAAACACTGTCCATTAAACACCTATGGTTACTTCAACTTAAACTTATTGAAATTAAAGTTAAAAATCAGTTCCTCTGTTGGACAGGAACATATGAAACTAGATCACCCATTTACACCATACACAAGAATAAACTCAAAATGGATAAAAGACTTATATATAAGTTGCAAAACAATAAAAATCCCAGAAGAAAACATAGGCAGTAAAATCTCAGACATTTCACGTAGCAGAATTTTCACTGCTAAACTCCTAGGGCAAGAGAAATAAAAAAAAAAATAATCAAATGGAACTATATCAAACTAAAAATCTCTGCACAGCAAAAGAAACCATCTTCAAAATTAAAAGGGAACCCACTTTATGGGAGAACATAATCACCAATGATACATCTGATAAGTGGTTCATTTCCAACATATGCAAAGAACTCATACAACTCAACAAAAGGAAGATAATCCAATTTTTTTGTAATTCTTTTTTATTTTATTTTATTTTATTTTAATTGTTTAAAGTATTACATATATTAGTACATATATCTCCCTTTTCTCCCATTGACCTTCCCCCAGCCTCCCTACCCCCTGTCGCATTTAAAAATGAGCAATGGACCTCAATAGACACTTCTCCAAATAGGACACACACATGGCCAATAGACATACGGAAATATGCTCAATGTTTCTAATCATCAGAGGGATGCAAATTAAAACTACAATGAGCTATCACCTCACACCTGCTAGAATGGCTAGCATCAATCAATCAACAAACAAGTGCTGGTGAAGATGAGAAAAGGAACCCTCGTGCACTGCTGGTGGGAATGCAGACTGGTGCAGCCACTGTGGAGAACAGTATGGAGTTTCCTCAAAAAAATTAAAAATGGAACTGCCATTTGACCTAGTGATCCCACTTTTGGAAATATATCCTAAGAATCCCAAAACACTAATCAGAAAGAATATATGCATCCCTATGTTCATAGCAGTGTTGTTTACAATAGCTAAGATCTGGAAACAGTAGATAAGTGGATAAAAAGCTGAGGTACATTTACATAATGGAATGCTATGGAATACTGTGCAGCAGTAAAAAAAGAAGGATCTCTTACCCTTTGAGACAACATGGAGGGACCTGGAGTGTATTATACTAAGTGAAATAGGCCAGTTAGAGAAAGAGGAATATAACATGATCTCACTTATCTGTATTATCTAATGAACAAAATAAACTGACTATGGACCAAAATAGGTCCAGAGTCTTGGACACATGGAACAGACTGACAGAGCTCAGTGGAGACGAGGGTGGAGGGGAGGGGAAGATATTAACCAAAGAACATATATACATATATGCATGCCCATGGATATAGACAATAGTGTGGGGAAGGCCTGGGGTGGGGCAGGAGCTGGGCAGAGGGGGGCAAAGAAGGGGGAATGGGGGACATCTGTAATACTGTCAACAATCAAAAAAATCAGAGCCACATGTCAAGTGCCCAAAGGCTAGTGACTACTAAACTGGACAATACAGAGAGAGAACATTTGATCATCACAGAAATTTCTATTGGATGGTGCTGGTATACACATAGTGCCAGACAATGTCACCTCAAGGGAGCTATTGGTGGGGGCATGGAAGCTATTGGTGGGGGCATGTGAATGTCTCCTTCTTAGATTCAAAGAACACTGTTCTACAATAATTATTGTTTTCAAGATAATGGTTGTCAAAACTGCAATCAGAATCTATAAAGAAAACATTAAAAGGAGTGTCAAAATTATATATTGTTACCATTATTAGTACTCGACTAATAAACACATCAATATTATTTTAACCTTGATGTTAATTATAATAATTTAGATATTAGAAAAAAGGAAATTAAAATATTATATTTATAAGCTACAACTATACTAAAATTCAAACATAAAAACTTAATACCTACAGCTATGCAGCAATATATGAGTCCAAGGATGAAAAAATAAAATGCCTGGTGAGCAAATGTTATTCATTATATGACAGCATGTCAGTATAGCATAGCTAATATTTTACTAAATTTTGGATCTTATGCAGGCTTTCTTCAAGAAGGAAGGTAAAAAATTGACAATCCTTTATTGACCTACTCTTTGTAAAAGAAAATACGTTGCATTTGCTAAAAATCCATAATTGGTGTCATATTTTATGGTAAAAGACTGACAGCTTTTCTCCTGAGATGAGAAACAAGACAAAGATGTCCATTCTCACCACTTTTTTAAAAACAGTGTACTGAAATTCTAGCCAGGGCAGTTAAGTAAGCATGGAAATCAAATCAAAGGCATCCAGACTGGAAAGGAAAGAATAAAATAACCTCTGTTCATTGATGGCATTATCTTATTTGTATATAGAAAATCTTAAGGAAACTATTAAAATCTGTAAAAACTAGTAGGCAAGTTTAGCAGCTATATGATACAAAATTAACATACAAAAATCAATTGTATTTTCATGCTTACAACAGCATCAAAAAATAAAATGCTAAGGAATACATTTAACAAAAGAAATACAAAATGTATACTTACAAAACTGCAAAAACAATGTTGAAAGAAACTTTAAAAGACCTAAATAAATGCAAAGACATCCTATCTTTATGATTGGAAGACTTAATATGGTTAAGTCCCAGATTCGATCTACAGCTTCATTGCAATCCCTATCAAAATCTCCACTGATATCTTGGTAGAAATTTCCATGCTGATCCTAAAGTTTACATAGAAATTCAAGAGACTTCAAATAACCAAGGCAATCTTGGAAAAGATCAACAAAACCGTAAGGCTCACACTTGCTGATTTCACAATTTACTACAAAGTTACAAAAATCAAAACAGTGTGGTACTGCCATTAGGGTGGGCATAAATCAATGGCATAGAATTGAGAATTCAAAAAAGAAACCCTCACATTTATGGGCGATTAATTTCCACAAAGGAGTCAAAACAATTAAATGGGGGGAAAGAATATTCTCTTCAGGGAACTGTTGGGATAACTGGATATCCACATGAAGTAGGGTTGGATTCCTACTTTGTCTCTCATACAACAATTAACTCAAAATGGGTAAAAGGTCTATAATTAGAAAAGTCTTAAAAGAAAACAAGGGTGTAATTCTTCATGGCCTTGGATACTCAATTATTTCTTAGATATGGCACAAAAACCACAAGCAGCAAAAGAAAACAACTAGTTTATCAAAGCTAAAAAAAAGTTGTTCTTAAAAATGAAAGACAGCCTGGCTGATGTGACTCAGTGGTTGAGTATTGACCTATGAACCAGAAGGTCATGGTTCAATTCCTGGTTAGGTCACATGCCCAGGTTGCGGGCTCAATCTCCAGTGTAGGTTGTGCAGGAGGCAGCTGATCAATGATTCTCTCTCATCATTGATGTTTCTACCTCCCTCTCCCTTCCTCTCTGAAATCAATAAAAATATATATTTTTAAAAAATTGAAAAGACAATCCATAGAATGGGAGAATAGGAAGAAATATTTCTAAATCGTGTATATGAAGAGTCTCCAGAATATACAAAGAAATATTACAACTCAATAATAAAAAGACAACTAACTTAATCAAAATACAGGTAAAGGATCTGAATAGACATTTCTCTAAAGAAGATATACAAATGGCCAATAGGCACAAGAAAAAACGTTCAACATCAGGGAAATATTAGTCATCAGAGAAATGCAAATCAAAATATACTAATATACTAGTAAAAATGTTCAACATCATATATTAGTCATCATGGAAATACAAATCAAAACCATGATGAAATATCATTTCACTCCCACCAGGATGGCTAGATTAAAAAAGACAGATTATAACAAGTGTTGGCAAGGATGTGGAGAAATTGGAACTCTCTAATATGCTGCTGGTGGAGATATATAATGGTACAGCTGCTTTGGAAATCAGTTTGGCAATTCCTCAGAATTTTAAACTTATAGTTACCATAGAATTCAGTAATTCCTCTAGGTACATACCCAAAATAAATTGAGGCATATGCCACACAAAAACCTGTACACAAATGTTCATAATGGCATTATTCTTAATAGCCAAACAGAGGAAAGAACCCAGATGCCATCGCCTGATGAATATATAAGTAAAATGTGATATGTACCCATTAAATGGATTGTTATTTGACAATGGAAAGACATAATGTCTTGATTTATACCACAATCTGGATAAACTTTGAAGACATTATGCAAAATGAAATAAGCCAGTAACAAAAGACCACATATTGTATAATCCCATTTCCAGAATAGACTAATCTGAAGAGACTGAATGTCCATTACTGATTGCCTAGAGATTGGGAGTATGGGGTATAGGGAGGATGACTGCTAATGGGTATGGGCTTTTTGGGGATAATAAAAATGTTCTAAAATTGTTTGCAGTGATGGTTGCACAACTCTATAAATATGCTGAAAGCATTTGAATTGTATACTTTAAATGAGGGAACTGTTAAGTTATGTAGATTATATCTCAGTCAAGCCATTAAGAAAAGAAGAAATTATATTCCCCCATTTAATAATCAACTGTGGGGGTCACCAAATGCATCTCTGAGCCCTCCTTTCCCCACCACTGGAGGTTTTATACGAGGGAGCAAATGATATTAGTAGCTGCTCCCCTGTAAACAGAGTGTTGTTATCTGTCATCTCAGTGGATCTTCCATAAGCCAGAGGTGGCTCACGGCTGACCAGTGTGTCCGTCTCTGAAACTAGAGAGAAATTGTGCCTTGTAGATGCATGGGCTATCATCTTGGTCTTCTCACTAAGGTTTCTTGTTGTGGCCCTTCTATCAAGATGTGTTTTCTGAGAAAAGAGACGCACAGAAGAAAGAAGCAATGCAACTCCAGAGGGTGGACAGTGTCCCTTTCTGGCTGCATATGGTGGTCTCGGCTTAGGCCACAGAGGGTGAGTGGGCATTTATGCAAAATAGAATCTGTTTTAAGTCACTCTGAGCTCACTGCTTTTCAAGTTTTTAATACGTGTGTTTTGATCGGCTTCATGAAAGAGCAGCCCTTATGAACTTAGGAAGGGCTGTGCTTCTCTCCCCTGAGCCCAGTGAATGTGTTTCCCCAAAAACAAATTTCACAAGTGAACAGATGTTTTATCACATGGATCCAAGTCAACCCCCAAATAATTGCCAATTTATTATTTAGTTGCTAAATCTGTGGCTTCTTGATTTGAGTTGCAGAAGGCAAGACGATAAGAGCACCACTTAAGACCCAGATACCAGAGGAAATTTATGGATGCAAGAGGTTGGCAAATTTTCTTCGGTAAGGGCCAGAGAGTAGAAGTCTTGGTCTATGCAGGCCATTTGGCCTCTGCTATAATATGAGTGAGAGTGTCAGTGTTCAGCACAATTGATTACCTACTACTATGTAACAAATATCCCCCAAATTTAGTGATAGAAACAATTAATATTTACAAACGACCATTATCTGGACAGGTCATTACTGAACAATAATGACCTGAGTTCTTTCTGCAATTCTCAGGTGCCAGGCCAGGTAGACGGATTCTTTTCATCAATATCTGGCTCCATGAGGGAAGGTTGTAGACTAAGCACTGCAGACCCTTGGTGGCTGGGAACAGGCCTTCAGGATGGTTTGACAATTAGGGGTGAACTGACTGAGAACATCTTGAACTTGGGCAGACGGGCTTTCTGGGAAGTGAAGGAGTTACAGAGAGCAACTATAGGGAGGGGGCCTGACTCTGGCATGAAGGAATGCCAGTATTTGAGTCCATCACTCAGAAATCCCACTCCCACCCACAGGCTTGTGGGTGCCAGAGGCTTCAGCAAGCTCAGTGGGAAGAGGGAAGAGGGTGGCTACTCACTTGGGGAGCTTCAGGCCCCACTCACCTGCATCCAGAGCCAGCCCACCCACCGAGGGTTGGAGAAGCATTCAGTCCACACCCAACTCTTTGGGAATAATTTTCATACTGGGAAAAACTCGGAAGCTGGATCCCAGAGCAGCGCTGGCAAAGGCTCTTCTTTAGAGTTTATTCGCCTTTGGAAGGGACTTTTGGGATATTTAATGAGACCCTTGCTTCCAGAATCCCTTAAAGAACACTCCTGAAAAGAGGGTCCATAGGACACTACTTACCTGTTATGTCACAGGCAAAGGGGTAATGGTCATCACTTTTATTTTCTGATGACCAGCTGGCCACTGAAGAACCTTGGGGCCAACAGATGCAAGGGAGCATTCTGGCATCGTTATCCATCGTCCACATTTAAAACTCCAGCTGGTTCTACTGCAAGGAGGATAAATGCACACAGCTGATAATAAGTTAATTCAGAACTTGTCACAGAGACACTTTTCAACTCTGTTTTCTCAGAGAGTATGCTCTTTCTGCTGTTTTCCTGTGGTTTTGAGCTTTTTATATTTTATCTTGCAATCCAAAAGTTGTATTTCATTGGGAATTAAGCAGTCTCTGAATCTGGGGAAAATAATGATTGAAAAAATGTATTTGGCTTTCTGTTTTCCAGATAGTGTTTGCTGCTGTTGCCATTTCTGGCCCAGCATCCTCCCAAAGCATTGAGAATGTGATTCAAATGAATCATTCCTCCAGGCTCAGGAGAAGTGACAAAGATGAGGACACCCTGCCCCAGAAGGTTCAAGCATCGCTGCCTCTGGTGGAGTAGGAGGCAGCTGGGTCTGGAAATAGGGTGGCCCTGTTGTGATAAGCTGAGGAAGAGAAGGGAATCTGCCATCCAAAGCAGCTCCTGCAGCTTTTCCCCTCTGCATGTGGTCCCCAGATCAGCATGGTCACCTAGAAGCTTGTTAGAATGCAACATCTCTAACCTCACCCCACACCTTCAGAATCATAATCTGCCTTTGACAAGATCTGAGCGGGTAGGTGAGCTAATGTGACTGTGCTTGAGAAGGAGCCAGCAGCAACTGAACAGACTCACTGACAGCATTCCACAGAGGAACTGGCCCCTTCCCTTGCCCCGCTCTACAGTCTCAGTGGTCCTCTCCAGTAGTGTGGGAAGGAGCTCCCTAGACCATCAGCATCAGCATGTCTTCTCTCTGTCAACACTATTCATCAACTTGGGAAGTGTCAGAAAAGCAGATCCCTGGGTGCAGCCCAGACCTGAATTGGAAACTCCATGAATTGGGCTCAGCCCTCTGGTTTGAGTGAGAACTCCTGGGGATCCTGATGCACAAGCATGAGAACCACTGGCTCGTGGGATGTGAGACATGAATGGAGTGGCTTCCATGGCTCTGATCACATCCTAACCACCCCCATCTCTTTTTCCTCCTGGCCTTCCACTTTAGGTCCTGGCTCTGCCGACACTTCCATGGGCCCCAGAACCCACCGGAGCACAGCTCTTCCTAACCTGGTATTCTGATGAGGCAGTGGAAATACACTTTTAAGCCTAGCTAAGTGGAATTTGTAGAAAGCTGCAAGGACAGAAAGTACAGCATGATCATGATCATGAAGCTGAAATCGTGCTTGAGATAAAAGCAGGAAGCCTGAAAGAATTCAAGATGCTAAAGGTATTATCAGAGACATGTGTGGATGGTCTTTCTCTGTTGCTAGTGGGGGTGGGTTTCTTAGAGTCCTGCTGGAATAAGCATTTCCAGAGGCCCACACTGGAGGATGAGATGTGGTAGAAAGCTTTATTTTGGTGGAATTATGTCCCTCAGTTACTGAAGTGCCATTTCCTTTCTTCTAGTCCTGGAAGATGTCCAGCTGGGGATCCAGCAGAGCTAGAAGCAAAGCCAGCATCCAGAGCTTCCATTCCATGGTGGAGTCGGGTCCAGTTCAGTATTAGGCTAGTTGCTGTCCAATTGTCCGTGTGTGGGGGGCCCACATGACTGTGGGCCATGTGGGCGAATGCAGGAGCGTGAGGGCCCTGTAGCCAGGAGCACAAGAGGCAAGAGAGAAAACTCCTTTGTTTAGGAGATTAAGTATATTGAATCTTCCCGTGCTTGCAGTGGCCACACCTACTCTGGCCAATGACCTGTTCCCAGGTGTGACTGACAGTCAAATATCTTTCCTATTTCACCCACTCTTTGCTGCTCATGTGTCTAAACTGCAGCTTGCTGGCAAAGCTGCACAAATGGCATGTCTGTACTATTTGGCCTTCCCTTTGCTCCTTTCCAGTTATTCATAAGTAGGTTAAATGACAACGGTATCAAAGTATTAAGAATTCATAGCCCCAGCCATGTCTATCTTCCTCTGAACTTCTAGTTAGGGGAGATAAATAAATCCCTCTTTGGTTCTGCCACTACAATCAGATTTCTGTTACATGCAGCCTACCCAGTTGGTACAAACTTTAATAAGTTCAAGTATGGCTTCCTGAATTGCCATTTTTTAAAATCTAATTTATTTACATTTCAAAGCCTGGCCCCTACTTTTAGACAAATATCATCATTAAATAGTATCTTACATATGTTCACTAGGTCATATTCCTTAATCCAGAGGTCAACAGAAGGGAAACATAGTATTTTACACCTTGCAGGCCATTTGGTCTCTGACTATAGATAAAAACAGGCATAGACCACTGTAAATGAATGAAAGTGCTGTGTCCCAATAAAACTTTATTTGTGGATTGTGAATTCTTTATAATGTTCACATGTCATGAAATATTTTTTTTGATTATTAAAAAGTGTGAAAATCATCTTTACCTCATGAACTATACAAAAACAGTAGGCCAGATTGGACCTACCTCTGTCATATGTACATTAAAAAAGAAGAATTCCAGAAGATTCAGACCTTGCCTTTAAAAGCTTTCTCTAGTTCAAAGAACATATGGGACAGGAGGATAAAAATTCAACAACTAATAAGCATTTTATTCAAGTGTAAAGGACAATTTTTGTCCCATTATGGATTTACTTATTACTGTTGAGCAATTCTGGTGGGTAAAGGAAAGGTTGTAGAATCAGAAGGAAGAAGGGAGAAAGCAAAAGCAAAATACACTGAGTTTTTAGAAAGTTGTAGAGTAATAGGAGAAATTTAAATGACAACAGGTCTTGAATTGCAAAGGAGAGAAATATTCTTCTGTTCTTTCAGTTAAAGTATCCCCATTGGATACTTGGAATTTTCCATCATGTGGCTTCCAGTAAGTTGTAAGCCTGTGACTGACATTCCCTGGAGCCCTGAACTCACCAACTCCCGAGGTAGGAACAACCCTACTTCATCTTTGGTTACTTAACCAGATAAGTCTTTTCTACTGCAGGCGGTGTTTCCATTCCATGAATCAGTTCACACAAAGTTGAGAAATGGGAGCCAAGGTCACAGTCCTACAGACATTGCACTAGTTCAGACACCATTTTTCATATTTTCTCTAATTGATCTTCAGTGAGATGCCATTATTTCCATATTAAATAACATAGTTGTTATATATATATATATATATATATATATATATATATATATATATATTGATAATGTCTATCATTGGTAATGAGTAGCTTAGTATTTTTTGTGCTGGAACATATTAGATCCTATGGCTGCTGTCCATAGCCAATTATCAGATCAGTGATTTAAAACAGCACACATCAATGTCTTACAGTTCTGGAGGTGAGAAGTCCAAAGTTGAGAGTTCAGCAGGGCTGAGCTCCTTCTGGGCAATTGAGGGGAGAATCCTTTTCCTTGCCTTTTCCAGCTTCTAGGAGTCTCCTGAATTTCTTGGCAGTGGCTCCTTCTTCCATCATCAAAGCCAACAGCACAGGATCTGCCAATCTGTCTCACTCTCTGACCTCTGCTTTGGTTGTCGCATCTCTTTCTCTGACTCTTCTGCTTCCTTCTTCCATCCTTTAAGGGCCTGAGATTACATTGGTCCCATAAGACTAAGGCCCTAGAGCCAAAAACAATAAAAGATTAATAATAAAACTAAGGCATCCCTGGCTGGGTGGCTCAATTGGTTGGAGCATTTCTTGTACACCAAAAGGTTGCATGTTTGATTCCTAGTCAGGGTATATACCTAGTTTGCAGGTTCAATCCCCAGTCAGGATTGTATGGAAGTCAAATGATCAATGTTTCTCTCTCACATCAATGTTTCTCTCTCTCTCTCTCTCTCTCTCTCTCTCTCTCTCTCTCTCTCTCTCCCTCTCTCTCTCTCTC
This sequence comes from Cnephaeus nilssonii, assembly GCF_951640355.1. Taxonomy (NCBI): domain Eukaryota; kingdom Metazoa; phylum Chordata; class Mammalia; order Chiroptera; family Vespertilionidae; genus Cnephaeus; species Cnephaeus nilssonii. The sequence continues at coordinate 13,981,128 of NC_137082.1, read as the reverse complement.
TCTCTCTCTCTCTCTCTCTCTCTCTCTCTCTCTCACACACACACACACACACACTTCCTCTATCTCTAAAAATTAATAAAAATGTATCCTTGTACCCAGCCACATGGCTCAGTGGTTGAGAGTTGACCTATGAACCAGGAGGTCACTGTTCAATTCCCAGTCAGGGCATATGCCTGGATTGTGGGTTCAATTCCCCTGTAGGGGGCATGCAGGAGGCAGCTGGTCAATGGTTCTCTCTCAGCATTGATGTTTCTCTCGCTCTCCTTTTCCCTTCGCTTCTGAAATCAATAAAGATATATATTTTTTAAAAAAACACATATTCTCAAGTGACGATTAAAATAACAACAACAATAATAATAATAGCACCAAGGTAAATAATCCTTTTGCCCAAATAACATAATTGCACTAATATTTGAGGTATAGCCCATGGGCAAATATAATACTTGAGTTGCATTTTATGAAACCTTAAATGACTTGTAAATGACATAAGTCAAAAACATCTATCTCTTTCTGAATTGAGCATAGTATTTTCACTTAAAAGTTCCATTTTTAAAATCCATTTCTGAATTTCATTAATTTCTTAAATATCACACTTAAAACTACGGGACTGTCTACTGATTCCTGGGGTAGATAACATGCATGATGCAATAATACTTTTCCTCAAAGAGGATTTCTTGGCCAGTTGTAATTTTGGTACCTCACTCACCACAACCTCTAGTAAAATCCACATCCACCCATCTCTTCTCTGACCTCTAAATAAAACTTACCTGGACTTGGCAGGAATAACTGGAATATTTGAGTCCCTTGAATTGAGGTTGGGCTGCCAAACTTGAGTTTGAAAGGACCAGTTTACGTATAATATCTCATATTCTATCTCTCTCTCTCTTTTTTTAATGATGTGCAGTGGAATTTGAGGTAAGAGAACTGGAAAATGGAAATTAAAAGCTTGCATACACTGTTCCCTTTGTGGACTTGGTTTGTCCAGTGCCTTTTCCAGAAACCAGAGGTAAATTTGAGATCTAAAGCTTGGATGCCTAACTTTTCAAACACATTAGCATGTTTGTGGTCCCCACAGTGACCAGGGCATACTTTATTGGTCACTTTTAATTCATGCTCCAACAATTAATTTGACTTGTAAGAGAGCCAGCTCTTCTACCCAAAAAACCCTTGAAAAGATGGAAACATCATCATTCACAAAAGCACACATATTAGAGCCTATGAAAACCTGAAACAGAAAATGTAAAAATGTCTCCTTCAGAGTGGGTGCAGAGCAGTACTGTCAAGTTAAACAATTTTTAAGGTGAAAAGAAATGATCAAAAGCAGGAAAGCACTGTGAAGAAGAAGAATATTTTACTTATGGGCAGATTTTTTTTTTTTTTTACTTTAGTAATCTGATGAAAGGGAAAATTTTTCTGTTATCAGAAGCATCACCCAACAGGGTTCCTGGTAATAAAAGTGTCAGCATCAACAAAGTTATTAAAAGAAAACATGTTTTCTAGATTTTTATACCCACATTTTAAAAGAAAGTGCCGTCTAGGACACATTGTTTGTGAGTGTGGGGGTTCTGTTTGCTTCAATGTCTCCTATCAATTTTATGGGCACCAAAGGTCTGAAATTTTTTTTAATTTTTATTTATTGCTGAGCGAGAGAGCGCGCGCAACACTGATTTGTTGATCCACTTATTTATTATTTTTGCATTCATTTCATTGGTTGAATCTTGTATGTTCCCTGACTTGGGATTGAACCCACAACCTGGGCATATGGGACGATGCTCTAACCACTTAGCGACCCAGCCAGGGCAGAATCTTCTGATAAAATAGTATGTGTACATAAGATCTTGTCAGTGGCCTTGTAACTCATTCTTTTCAAATTCCTCTCGTTTGGCAAGGTCTGCAATGGCATTTCTTTCTTCAGGAATGCTGATATTCCGGCTAGTTAGAATCCCACTGGTAGGCCATTTCACCTCAAGGCAAAAAGAAAAGTTCTCTTTAAAGACTATAAACAGTCCATGTGCTGGATAACTGGATGAGTTCTGGAAAGCTCTCTTTATTTTCAGCAAGGCATGGGAACATGTTTGTTTGTTGTTGTTTTTTTGTTTTTTCTTGAAGGAATTATAAAGCATGTCCTGTAGATTCTTTGATGGAATGTCCTAGAATCTCCCCATGTTTCCAACACTTAAATATTTTTTGACTAATATATATTGGGCCTTTGCTGTATAGCCCTTTTTATTCATTCATTCCATTTTACAACCACTTACTCTATGCCAGGTGCCATATTAAGTACATTACATATACCATCTACATGAATCCTCAATGCAAACAGGTATTAAAATTACTTTTATATCTTCATTTTACAGATGATGAAACAAACTTTTGGGGAAGTGGACTCGCCAACGTCTTGGAGCAGCAGTGAAGCCAGGATTCAGTGGCTTCGCCAGGTCGCTCTGACATCCCGCACATAACCATGTGTCCATCCCTGAAATAACTTAAGCAAAAGGAAATAGAGGAAATGTGATTTACAGCTGTAGAGCCTTATGAACAGGCTGAATTTACCTCTGAGATGTGCTAATTCTCCCTTGAGACAGTCCTGAAATGTGGCTTCAGGTGGACATGGAGACACAGCTGTTTTATTCACAATAGTTCCCAACCGGAAACAGATGCCCCCCAGCAGCTAAATTCATTCCTAAATTGTAGTGTAGCCACACAATCGAATTCTACTCACCACCAAAGAGGAGAATCTCAGAAACATTGCACCAAGCGAAGGCAGCTTAACACAAGAGTATGCGAAGTTTCAAAACCAGTTAAACTAATCCATGAAGGGAGAAAAACATCAGAACAACCATTACCTCTAGTGAGGGCCTGGAGTGGGGGGTGCCATAATTGACCGAGACAGAAGATGAGCATCTCTCTAGGATGATGGTCATGTTCTTTATCTTGATCAGGGTTTGAGTTACACAGGTGACAATATAAAATATTAGAAAAATGACATTTCTAGCATAGTTTATATCTTTCTATTATATATTTTCCCCTAATTTGGGGAGACTCCTGTTGCTCTAGTAAAGATGAATGGTGCCCGAGCCAGTTTGGCTCAGTGGATAGAGCGTCAGCCTGCAGACTGAAGGGTCCCAGGTTCGATTCCGGCCAAGGGCACATGCCCGGGTTGTGGGCTGGATCCCCAGTAAGTAGCATGCAGGAGGCAGCTAATCAATGATTCCCTCTCATCATTGATGTTTCTATCTCTCTCTCCCTCTTCCTTCCTCTCTGAAATCTATACACACACACACACACACACACACACACACACACACACACACACTAATGGCCCAGTGCACGGAATTCATGCACATTAAAAGGGGGACCCAGAGTCAAGTCCCTGCCCACCCACATGCGCCTCAAAATCGCATGAGACCCAGACCCAGCCACCCCCCCCCAACCCCGCATTGGGCTAGATCCAGACCCAGCCAGTCCCACCATTGTCAAGCCCCGTCAGGCAGGCGGCGTAGCCTCAGGTCCCCTGGCCCGGTGCCAGGATGGGGGGCATGGCCTGAGGTCCCCCAGATGGGGTGGGGGCATGCCTTGATGTCCCCCGTCAAGCCCCGCCAGGTGGGGGGGAGCAGCCTCAGGCCCCCCATCCAGCCTTGCTGGGCGGGGGGTGTGGCCTGAGTTCACCCAACCCAGCACTGGGGGTGCACCTTGAGGTCCCCCGTCAAGCCCGGCTTGGTGGGGAGCCTGGCCTGAGGTCCCCTAGCCCAGTGCTGGGGTAAGGGGTGTGGCCTGAGGTTCCCCCGGCCTGGTGCCAAGACAGGAGATGCAATCTGAGGTCCCCCAGCCTGATGCCAGGGCGGCGGGCACAGCCTGAGGTCCCCTGTCAAGCCCCACGGGGGTGGTGGAGGGCGTAGCCTCAGGTCTCTGCTGATTGCTCGTTAAGGCTCCTTAAGGGAACTTGGCCTCAGCTGTGGGTGCAGCCATCTTTGTGATGGAGTGATGGTCAATTAGCATATTCCCTCTTTATTAGATAGGATATATATTTTTTTAAATGGGCAGAAAATATAGTTTAAAAAAAGATGAATAGTGATCTGGATTGGAGTAGCATTTCTTGAAGGCACTCTGTAAATGCCCACTTGACATCTGCAATAGCAACCACAAGAGGGTTTCTGTACCAACTGGTGATTTCATCCTTGTCAAAGGCAGAGAATAATGAAAGGACAGACATGGACACAGTCACCTGAAAGGCCATCACCTGTCTGTCCAGCAGATTAATGCCCAGTTCTGCCACCCTTCTGTGTGCCCATCTAGGGAGTTACACCAGCTTTAAAGTTCCTTTTAATCAGCCCCAATGTACTCTTTAGCTCTGCCTTTCATGAGCCCTCCTCTCAGCCCAACTGCATACTCACTCTTTCCTGAGCATTCCTGAGTGCTGCCCTCAGGCCCTCCCTACCCACCCCTTTACCACTGCAACCCAGCCCTTCCCTCTGCTCAGCTCCCATGTCCTCTGACTCCCCATTCAAACTCTGCCCCACCCTGGGCTGCTGCACTCGCTGTTCCTTCTCCTTGGAACACTTTTCTAGCTCACAATTTGCATGTCTGCCTCCTTCTCACCCCTCCCAGCACCATGCCCAAACCACCTACCCCCTTCATCCTCTTCATTTCCACCACCCCCATCACTTTCCTTTATCATAGACATCCCATGAATTTATTTTATTACTTATTATTTGAAATCATACAAATATGTATATAGATACATGTACACATATTGTGGGCAGACACAAACTTATATGTAGTAATCATGTGTTTCTTTTGCTTATTTATCACCACTCTTTCTGCCCCAGAGGGCAGGCATCATGTCTATTTTATTCACTTATGGTTAGTCTTATAGTAAAATGACCAGCACATATTGGGCTCACAATAAATATCATTGTTTAACTTAATAAATAATTGCATCTGTTCATATCAGCTTGTCTTGGCCCTTACGTATTCAAATATTTGAGCTTAAAAGCCTATCTAAAGCTCCAGCATTAAAAAAAATTTAAAAAATTAATTCTATTATTTTACTTTTATTTATTATTGGTATATCTGCTTTGTTTTGTTTTCTCAACTGATTTGTAAGCTCTATCAAGGCTACAGTTATGTCTTCTGCCCCTATTACAATATTTTCTATGCAGTGGGAAACCTTAAGCAGTGGGAAAACTTAAGCATCTATTAAGTGATTAATTTCTAAGAGAATATTCTTAATGGTTTTCTACTCACCACCAAAGATGGTACTCTATGCCAGGTGCCATATTAAGTACATTACATAGACCATCTACATGAATCCTCATGACAAACAGATATTGAAATTACTTTTATATCTTCATTTTACAGATAATGAAACAAACTATGCTGTCCAAACTATCTATTAACTGCTTACTCTTTTCCTTTTGTCCTTTGGTACCCAAGAACTAATTTTCCCAAGACCCTCCCAATAATGAGTAGAGGTGTGAAGCCTTGGACACCTACCAATGGGCACTGAATCTCACAAGTCCCAGTTGGTGGGTAGACAGTGCTGGCAGCACCAAAACTGGGGAATGGGCTGTGCAAGGAAGAGTAGGGCAGCATGAAATTTCGTACATTCCTCCTAGCAATATTTTTTCTGCTATATTGTCTTGGGCAAGGGAAACAAAAGAAAAATAAGCAAATGGGACTACATCAAATGAAAAAGGTTTTGCACAGTAAAGGAAACTATCAACAAAACAAAAGGACAAGCCACTGAATGGGAGAACATATTCACCAATAATGCATTTGATAAGGGGTTAATATCCAAAATGTATAAGGAACTTTTAAAACTCAGTACACACACACACACACACACACACACACACACACACACACACACACACAAAACAATCCAATTTAAAAAATGGGCAAAGGACCTGAATAGACACTTCTCCAAAGAGGACATACAGATGGCCAAGAGACATATGAAAATATGTTCAACATCACTAATCATCAGAGAGATGCAAATTAAAACCACCATAAGATATCACCTCACACTTGTCAGAATGGCTATTATCAATCAATCAATAAACAAAAAGTATTGATGAGAATGTGGAGAAAAGGGAAACTCTTGTGCCCTGTTGGTGGGAATGCAGACTGGTGCAGCCACTGTGGAAAGCAGTGAGTTACCTCAAAAATTTAAAAGTAGAACTGCCTTATGACCCAGCAATCCCACTTCTGGGAATATATCCGAAGAAACCCGAAACACTAATTCAAAAGAATATATTCAACCCTATGTTCATTGCAGCATTATTTACAACTAGAAGCCTGGTGCACGAAATTCGTGCACGGCAGGGGATTGTCCCTCAGCCCAGCCTGTACCCTCTCCAATCTGGGACTCCTGGAGGGATGTCCGAATGCCCTCTCACAATCCAGGACTGCTGGCTCCCAACTGCTTGCCTGCCTGCCTTCCTGATTGCCCCTAACCGCTTCTGCCTGCCAGCCTGATCACCCCCTAACCACTCCGCTGCCAGCCTGGTTGATGCTTAACTGCTCTCCTGCCAGCCTGTTTGCCCCCAACTTCCCTCCTCTGCCAGCCTGGTCACCTCTAACTGCCCTCTCCTGCAGGGCTGATCACCTCCAACTGCCCTCCTCTGCCGGCCTGGTCACCCCTAACTGCCCTCTCCTGCAGGGTTGATCACCTCCAACTGCCCTCCCTTGCAAGCCTAGTCCCTCTCAACTGCCCTCCCTTGCAGGCCGGGTGCCTCCCAACTGCCCTCCCCTGCTGGCCATCTTGTAGTGGCCATCTTGTGTCCATTTGGGGGCAGGATCTTTGACCACATGGGGACAGCTATATTGTGTGTTGCAGTGATGATCAATCTGCATATTACTCTTTTATTAGATAGGATAGAGGCCTGGTGCAAGGGTGGGGGCCAGCTGGTTTGCCCTGATGGGTGTCCCGGATCAGGGTGGGGTTCCCTTGGGGCATGGGGCAGCCTGAGCGAGGGGCCTGTGGTGGTTTGCAGGCTGGCCACGCCCCCTGGCAACCCAAGCAGAGGCCCTGGTATCTGGGATTTATTTTCCTTCTACAATTGAAACTTTGTAGCCTGGAGCGGAGCCAAGCCTGCTGCTCCCTCCGGGCGGCAGCCATTTCTGTGGCAGTTAATTCACCTTCTACAATTGAAACTTTGTAGCCTTAAGCGGGTGAGCCCGGCCAGGGTGTGCGGAAAGCTTTGCTTGCCCTGTTGCCGGCGGCAACCCTGGCCTGCTCTCTCAAGCTCCATTCTTCCGCCATTTGTTTGAATTTGTTTACCTTTGTAAACAAATTCAAAGAAACTTTGTAGCTTGAGTGGAGGCTTAGGCCTGCAACGGCTATGGAAAGCTTGGCTTGCTCTGTTACCTGGGAAACCTTGCTATCTGTGGCTGTAGCCATCTTGGTTTGGGTTAATTTGCATACTCGCCCTGATTGGCTGGTGGGTGTGGCCTGCCTGGTGGGCGTGGCTTATGTAGCTGAGTGATGGTTAATTTGCATATTACCATTTTATTAGAGAGGATAGCCAATTTGGAAGCAGACCAAGGGCCCATCAGTAGATGCGTGGATAAAAAAGCTGTGGTACATATACACAATGGGATTATACTCAGCCATAAAAGAGAAGGAAATCTTATCTTTTTTGACAACATGGGTGGACCTGGAAAGTAGTATCCTGAGTGAAATAAGCCAGTCAGATAAAGACAAATGCCATATTATTTCACTTATATGTGGAATCTAATGAACAAAATAAACTAACAAACAGGGTGGAGACAGACTCATGGATACAGAGTATAGACTGACAGCTGCCAGAAGGAAGGAGGCTGGGGGCCAAATGAGAAGGGTGAAAGGATTAAGCAAAGACCCAAAAAAGAAAAACTCATGGACACAGGCAACAGTATGGTGATTGCCAGAGGGAAAGCGGGGTGGGGGCAGGTAGAAGAAGGTAAAGGAGGGGATACATGTGACAGAAGGAGACTTAACTTGGGTTGATAAACACACAATACAATATACAGATGATATATTGTACAATTGTATACCTGAAACCTGTGTAATGTTATTAACCAATGTCACCCCAATAAATTTACCTTTTAAAAAGAGTAGGGTAGCATGTAAAGTCCCATTCATCCAAAAACGGATAGCCATGCTGGCAGAGGTGGACCAGTTATCTTCTTACAAAGTTCTCATCTGCTGCCTGGACATAAGATTTCATTCCATTTAGCAACTGGCATGAATTAAAAACTCCATTGATTGGTACTTTTTAATCAGTAAGACAGCCGTTATTATGTTACACACACACACTCACACACACACACCCATCTACCCCAGTCTCTTTACACCCAGTGATATCTACTAGTCTGTCTTAAACTAGCTCTTAATGAGTGTCACTCTGAGTAAAATGAAACTCTTAAAAAGTCTAATTTTCTCTGCCTTCAATTTTTATGATTTAGGGTGAAGAAAGGTCATCTCTTTGAATGACACAATTTACATTATACCTAGTTTAAAAAAATCAAAAACTCTTCACCTAAATTGTGTCTCCTTCTGTAACTTTTTTCAACATTTGGGGAATGGCATGTTTGGAATAAGAGCAAGTTTCTGAAGAGTCAGATGGGCTTCAGTTTAGATCTTGTTTCTGATGTTTGCTCTGTGACTCTGGACAAACTGCTCACATGCCTTTTTTAAAAAAAATATTGTCAGAACGTATGATTTCACTCATATGTGTAATATAAAGAAAAAGTAACAAGCGAACTAACAAAACAAACAAAAACAAACTGATAGATACAGACAACAGAATGGTGGTTACCAGAGGGAAATGGGAGTAGAGGGAGGGTGAAGTGGATAAAAGGGATCGAATATCTGCTTACATATCGTTAACCTTCAATTTCTCCAGCTATAAACCAAACATTATACTTAGTACCTAGTGCATAATAAAATAAGGCACTTAGACCCTAGCTGGTTTGGTTCAGTGGATAGAGCCTCGGGTTTGATTCCAGTCAAGGGCACAAGTCCGGGTTGTGGGCTCGATCCCCAGTGGGGGACTTGCAGGAGGCAGCCAATCCATGATTCTCTCTCATCATGGATATTTCTATCTCTCTGTCCCTCTTTCTTCCTCTCTGAAATCAATTCGGATGTATTTTTTTAAAAAAAAGAAAGAAAGAAGGCACTTAGCACAATGCTAGGCACATTAGATGAATCCAAGCAAGTATTTCTACTCTTAACTGTATTTCTGTGACAGCTAAGATCCCTGAGTCCCAGCTTCTCTTCACAAAATGAAGATAAAGCCTACATCCTAGGTTTGGATGACAAAGTCTAGGTCCCAGGGTTACTCTGAATCTCTGGTTCTGGGTTCACAGACACCCAGTATGGGCAGTAGAACTAGCCAGGTGTGTGGGGCAAGTGCCAAATATTAGTTACAGGGGAAAAACAAAAACAAAACTCCTACTAGTTATACTGCTGTCAGCAATTGTACTACTATTTACCCTTCTGTCTAGGCCTTCTTGGCCAGAGAATTATTATGAGGATCAATAACCTTCAAAACAAAGTTCTTAGGGTATATGATCATCTTCAAGAATCTATCTACCAAGGTTATACAAAACTAATAAGCTAATATTCAACTTTAAAATTACTGTGTGAAACCTCATTCATTAAGATGGCATATGTTTGTCTTGTTGGGAGAGGAAGGGAGGTGGGTCTGAAAATGTGAAAAGTCTGAATTAGAGAATGTTTTAAATGGCAACATGGGGATACTCTTGGTTGGCTGACCTTCATCCCCCTCTACAATCCTTCCAGTGTTTTGTCTAGAGATTGTCATGTTGTCAGTTTCTAGCCAATTGGATATAAACACACTACTTGCTGGGATACATGTGAAGTCCTCCCAAAAGGACAAACTTAAGATCTGGTTCTGATTTTAAAAATAATAATTATTATGGATAAAATGGGGAAAACAACTATTTGAAGGCACTAGGGAGTGACTAAAATCTGACAGAAACTGGAGGGACTTAATCCTTCAAAGGAGGAAACCACTTTGGATGAGATCCATGTGTATTCAAATTTTCCCCCAAGAAAATGTGGGGTGACTAAAACACTAGCAAACAACTCCAGTATTACAGGCTAGAGGTGTCAAAGGATGGAGTTCAGGATTTGCGCAGCTGGAAATTAAGGTGAGAATTGTGGAAAACAGGAAACCACAGGGAGTATCCCCCAAATCATCTATATATAAACTCAACTGAAATCTTTAACTGACCCCTGAACCGTACACATATGATGAAGACTTTAAGAAGGTCAGTGGAAATCATCACACAGAAAAATGAAAGAGCTGAGCATACATGTTAGCCACTGACTACCATAGGAGTTTAGAGTTTAAGTCTGACCAAGTTAGGCTTGGTAAACACCTTAAACTTTTCATTGAAACCCCTTCTCCCCCAAATGACCATACTTTAGAAGTAAAGGTTATGTCCCAGAACTAAAGAATTCACTCTGAGATTAAGGGAAAAACCAAAATATATATGCCCTAATAAAGCATAAAACTAAGTCTTCAGAAGTTCTATGTAATCAACCAATAATTTAACAAAAAATAATACTCACAGAAGGGGAGAGGAAGATAATATAAACTAGAGCCTCCACAAGTATCGAAGTCCATCATACAATTAAAAATACTAGACATAGAAAGAAATAGAAAAAATTAACCCCAATTTAAAGGGAAAAAAATCAATAGAAAAAGGTGTTGAAATGATCCAAATGGTATAACTAACAGATAAGTACTTTAAAGTAACTATTATAAACATATTCAAGGAGTTAAAGAAAAAAATAGTCATAATGAGTAAACAATGAATCTAAGTAAAGAAATAGAATTATATATGCATATATAATTGCAATTATATATATATACATATATATACATATATATGTATATATATGTGTATATATATATGTGTGTGTGTGTATATATATATATCTCCAAATTGAAATATAGAACAGAAAAATACACTATCTGAATTAAAAGTTTACTTTATAAACTTAAAAGCATACAGAAAATGGTAGGGAAAATAGATCAGTGAACTGATGAACTTAAATATGGGTCAATAGAAATTAATCGGTCTGAAATTAATTTTAAAAAATAAGTTTAGAAATAATGAATTAACAAAGCTTCAATTAGAGTTTTAGATGGAGAGGAGAGAATGTAATAATAACGTAGCTGATAAAATATTTTCAAATTTTGCTAAAAACATAAATTTATAGGCCCAAGAATTTCAGTAAACTCAAAGAAGATAAGTACATAGGAAAGCATAATTCGGTTCTTTATAGTCAAATTGATGAAAAGCAAAAATAAGGAGAATATCTTGAAAGCAGCTAGAGTAAAAACAAACTGATGTCTCATCAGAAACAATGAAGACCAGAAGACAATGGAGAAATCTCTTTAAAGTTCTGAAACAAACAAGAAAAAAACACACCAAAGAATAGTATGTCTAGCTAAAATATCCTTTACAAATAAAGGAAAAATAAATATATTTTCAGATAAAAGAAGCCAAGATAATTCAGTGCCAGCAGACATACACAGCAATAATACCAAAGAAAGCTCTTTAGGTGACAGGAAATAACACCAGATGGAAACCTGGATCTCCAAAAAGAAACAAAAATCACCAGAAATGGTGAATATATGAATAAGTATAAAAGATGATATTTACTCAATTTCCTGAAAAATAACTGGCTCTTTAAAGCAAAGATTGTGACACTATATTGTGGGATCTATAAAATCTGTAGTTATAAAACATATGACCAAAAAAATTGTACAAAAGACAGTGGTAATGCAATTATATTGTCTCAAGTTTCTTATATTTTAAATGAAGTGGTGCAGTATTAATTCTAAGCAGACTGTGTGTGATAAAATATAATTTATAGAGCAACTAGTAAATCTATATATTTAAAAGCCAAGTGACTTGAACGCGGGAACAACCAGAAGGACTAGTTGCTTTGACATGCACTGCAGCCACCCACTTTGATCAGGGGCGAGGCTGGCCGGCTGACCTCCCATGGCCCCTCCCCCTGGCTGGCCTGGCCCCGATTGGCCTCAATCGGCCCCAATCGGGGCAGGCCAGTGGGACCCCACCTGTGCACAAATTTGTGCACCGAGCCTCTAGTAATAATATAAAGGAAGATCAGGAAAACCAAATGAGGAGTCCAGCTCCTGGACTTGGTCTTGGTGTGATTTTTCAGGCCTGACCACAGGTAATTGCAGAGCCTTTACCTAACAGGTGTCATGAGGGAACTGCCTTCCCCACACCATGCTTGGAGCACAGCTGGAAAACTATGGTTTCTGAAGAGGCGTGAAGTTGAGTGACTCATGCCTGCCAGGGCATGCTCTTTGCATATTTGAACTCCTAGCCCTGGGCACCTTCATGTCCAGGTCTCTTTACTGAGGTCATGGACAGAAGTCTTCCTTCGGCACCTCTGCTGAGGTCTCCTTCTGAAAGAAGGGAAACCTTGAAGACATTTTTCCCCACCCTGACTCAGTCCATTCCTAGCCATCTCCCCTCTACCTCTCCTCCTCATTCAGGTCAAAAGAACCACTGGAATCCTTTGTTCCAGACTCCCTCTACAGTGAGGTCGCCTCTGTGTCTGGGCAGATTCAGCTCATCCTCTACCAGTGAACCTCTCAAGAGGAAATGAAACAGGGAGTTGGTGCTCTCTGCTTTGGGGTTTTTGCGTATACCATTTCAGTAAGTGACTAAGGGTTTCATTCTTTCTTTTATTTTGGCTCATTGTTGCTTTATTCGGTGACTCCAACATCTGACAGCTTAGCTTTCTCTCTCTCTCCAGCTCAGCTGAGCTCCTGACACCCACTAGAGGAATTAAAAAGCAATAATAAAATATTATAGTTAAAATTAAAAACTTCTGTTAAGAGTATGAAAAGACAAGCCATAGACTGGGAGGAAATATTTGCTAAACAAATATCTGAACAAAGGACTGGTATCCAAAATAGACACAGGAACTCATAAAACTCAACAATAAGACAATAAACAGCCCAATTAAAAATCTGTGGAAAATCTGAACACACACTTCACCAGAAAAGGAATAGAAAAATATGACAAGTAAGTATATGAAAGAGCTCCACATCATATGTTACTAGGGAAATGTAAATTAAAATAATGAGATATCACTATATACCCATGGAATGGCTAAAATCCCAAACACTGACAGCACCAAATGCTAGAGCAACAGGAACTCTCAGTCATTGTTGGTGGGAATGCAAAATGGTACAGCCACATTGAAAGTTTCTTACAAACTAAACATAATTTTACCATACTATCTATTCCTTGCTATTTAGTTAAAAACCTATGTCCACATGAACATCTGCACATGGATGTTTATATAAGTTTTATTCATACTTACAAAAAGTTGGAAGCAGCCAAGATGTTCTTCACAATGGATAAACAAACTGTGGTACATCCACACTAAAAAGAAATGGTCTATCTAGCCATGAAAATACCTGGGGGAACCGTAAAGCTATGTTGTTAAGTGAAAGAAGCCAATGTGAAAAGGCAACACATTGTATGTTGCCAAGGGTTCAGGGGAGAGGGAAGGAAGGAGAGTGAATAGGTATAGCACAGGGGATCTTTAGGGCAGTAGAAAGTAGTCTGTATGACAAGGTAAAGGTGGATATATTTCATTATACACGTGTCAAAACTCTTAGTATATACAACAAAAAGAGTGAGCCCTAATGTAAACTATGGACTTCTGTATAAACATTGGCCCAAGATGTTAATAATGGGAGAAATTGTGTAGCAGGGAGGAAAGGAGGCATATGGCCCTGTCTATACTTTCAGCTCAATTCATCTTTAAAACTTAAATATGCTCAAAAGAAAGAAAACATGATTGAAGCCCACCCCCACCCACCCCCTGCCCCCCACCCCCTAAAAAAAAATAGGAAAAGAGAATCAGAAGAAAAAAATGTCCTAAAAGCCAAAATCTAGTAAACAAAAGGGCAGGCTTAATCCCAATAAACTCTGATGCCATCGGTGTGAATGTCTAGAACAGGTAAAACTAAGCCATAGTGATAGAGCAAAACAGTATTTGTCTATGGAGATGGGGATTGACTGGGGGTGGAATGAGCACAGGAAACTTGCTGAGTGCAGGAATGTTCTGTGTATTGATTAAACAATGATTGGGGGGTGCATATATTTATCAAAACTTATCAGTAGTATAGTTGGAATTGGTTCTTTTCTCTGCATATCAATCTTACTTCAATTAAAAAAATAATTAAATAAAAAAAGGCTGCCTTGCAAGGCCATGTGAGGGTGTCAGTGGCACACTGATGATGGAGGACCAAAGTGGAGGACGGCCAGGCTTGGCTGCAGCAACACTGGGCTCCCATCTCTGAACTGTCATGTGACAAAAATAAGAGTTCTATTAACCAGGCTTTATGATGTGCAGGCATATTCACAGCCAAATATTACAAGTTTATTTAACAAACAAGTAGAACCAGAATAAAATTCCTAGAACAGTATTGATTCCTTGGCATTCAGGGAAGACCATTTATAATTCACATCTATTCTATACAAATAGATGTAAACAGTGAGGTAAGTGCCCTCAAAGATGAATTTTAATAGGCTAAACAGCTTAGCTAAAAATCTTTAACGAACCTTATTTCCCCCCAACAAACCTTTATTTTGTTTTATTTCAATTTTGGTTTGTTTTCTTGTTTGTTAAGCTAATGCATGGCTTCATACCAGACCATATGACTCCAAACTTTGAAATAACAAGGTCCAAATGAATCATCTTTTCCTATACTCAAGAAAAGATAAATGCCTCATGCTGAAGACCATTCAACATGTAACTAAAGTTAACAAGCAGCATTCGGTAGCACCCACAAATCATTAAGCATCAAACCCAATCTCTGAGCATCAAAGAAGCTGTTTTAGGCATCTGGTCTGCTCCGTGCAATGGAAAAAGCCTTTTAATGAAAGGCCATGACTTTATTGTTGACACTGGTTTCACTTCAAACTTGGCATCTGCAGTGCCCAAGAGCTTTTCCAAGGTTGTTTTTGCTTATAAATTTTAATAACATGAAAGGTTGTTTCCTTAGTAAAAGATGATCCCTTAAAAGTGTTGGGCCTAAAGCCAAAGGATAGAGGTTTGCCTGTGGCTATCTCTAAGAATGGTCCTTTGTGGTCAGTTCTCACTCCCACTCTCACGTAGTTAGATGATATGAAAAAGGGAGGATAAAAGAAAGAACCCAGCACTGTGAACTTGAAAACTTAATACTCAGCATGGGGGAGAGGAAACTGGGCTTGGAACAGACAGAGGAGGCTCTTCTTCATGATGTATTTGAATGTTTTGATGGAGGCCAGTAAATGAAGGGAATTGATTCTGGTGCTGGCTTGGAGGGAGGTAGAGAGAATATTGGTCATGGAAAGCGATGTTTCCAATCATTAAAGCTTAGCAGAGGATTTACACAAACATCCAGCAACAGAGGAAATTCAGATAGTAAAAAGCTAGCTCCAGCCCACAAGAGTCATTCATTTGTTATTGCCTCTGAAAAAAATGAAGTCCAAAGCAATTATGTCTTATTGTTTTATAAAAATACAGACCACACTTGTAAATATTTATTTTATTTACAACATTGATAAGCAGAAGTTCAATATCAACTTTATTGAGCTATGATTTACATACCCATTTTACATGTATGTTTGATGAGTTTTGACAAAGGCAAGCACCCACATGTGGATGGTGATCACCACCCAGTCAAGACACAGAATATTTCCACCCATGGCAGGGTTCTTTGTGGTCAGTTCTCACTCCCACTCTCATGTAACCACCAATCTACTTTCTACTTTCTATCACTAATAATTACTATTACCTACGTATTCTCGAATTCCATAGAGGTGGAATCATACAGAGTGTATTTATATGTATATATATTTTATTGTTGATAGTATTACAGATGTTCCCCATTTTCCACTCTTTGGCCCTCCTCCATCTAGCCCCTGCCCTACCCCAGGCCTTCACCACACTATTGTCTTTGTCCATGGGCTATGCATATCTATCTATGTATACAAAAGCCTAAGTGACCAAATGACTGAATGACTGAACGACCAGTCAACAGGCCTCTATGACACGCACTGACCACCAGAGGGCAGGCGCTCAATGCAGGAGCTTCCCCCTGGTGGTCAGTGTGCTCCCACAGCGGGAGCGCCACTCAACCAGAAGCCTGGCTCATGGCTGGCGAAGGGGGCCAGGATGAGCAGGAGTGGCTCGGGCTCCTCCCCAGCTGCCTGCTCTTTGCGTACTGCAACATTCCTCAGGAGATGTCAGATTGTGAGAGGGTGCAGGCCAGGCTGAGGGACCCCACCAGTGCACAAATCTGTGCACCAGGCCTTTAGTATGTATATAAGTTCTTTGGTTAATCTAAACCCCCTTCCCTGGGAGCTCTGTCAGTTTGCTCCATGCATCCATGCCTCTGGACCCATTTTGTTTATCAGTTTATTTTATTCATTAGATTCCACATATAAGTGAGATCATGTGATATTTATCTTTCTCTGACTGGCTTTGAGTATAGGCTTATATGTCTGGCTTACTTTGTTCACCATAATGCTTTTGAAATTCATCCATGTCATTGTGTTTATCAAAAGTCTATTTCCCTTTCTTTCTCTTTCTTTCTTTCTTTCTTTCTTTCTTTCTTTCTTTCTTTCTTTCTTTCTTCCTTTCTTTCTTTTGATGAGGAGTATCCCACTGTATAGATAAACCACAATCTTTATCCATGTACCTGCTAATGAATATCTATGTTGTTTCAGTTTGAGGATCTAAATAAATCTGGGAATATCTGTGGCCAGGACTTTTTATGAGTAGTAGGTTTATTTCCCTTGAATCAATATCTCAGAGTGGAATTGCTGGGACCTATGTGCATATTTAACTATTTAAAAATTTGCCAACTGTTTTTGAAGAGGTTGCACCATTTCCATTTCCATGAGTGTCTATGAGAGTTCCAGCTGAGAAGTAGCCTTTGATGGCAGGGCACAACTAAAAGGTGATTTATGCTGAGGCATAGAGAAGTAAGGCATACTTCACGCCCCCCCCTCCTCCTCTACTACTACACATGAACATCATTTTGACCAAGACAGAATGGAGATGGCCACTATGGGGGTCAATGAGGGAGTAGTCGTGGGATCTGCCCTCAGATCATGGGTTTCAGGTTGCTCAATCTCTCTGGGGATAGCAGAGAGCTTTTGAGTAGTTTAGCTTGTGTGTGAGGTGTGTGTGTATGTGTGTGTGTGTGTGTTTGGGGAGTTCACAAGTGTAAGTGTATTCGATTGGATATAAGATATTTAAAATACCCATAATTGCTTAATGCTCTGCCTTTTCTATTTGAAATAGGTTGATAGGCCAGCTTGTCACTAGTTGATACTTTTTAAATTGCAAGTCCAGTTCCCATTCACATTTAATGGGAGGCAATGAGACCTCATGACTAAGAGTGAGACTGGAAGATTTCACACCCCTACTTCATCACCTGTGAGCTGTGTGACTGTGGGCAAGTTTTCTAACTTCTCTCTGCCTCAGCTTCCTTATCTGTAAAGTGGGGATGGTAATGCTGCCTGTTTCTCAATAAATAAATACTACTTTCACATTGGGTAAGAAGTAAAATTTCAATGAATTTCTCCTCTATGTTGCTTTAACAACATATTGCATGAGATAATATACCCAGTTGGTCTTTGGTTTAAAAAATCTTTGAACTCAGCTATCGGGCGAAGCACAGTAAAGATATATCTCTGCCCTCAAGTGCCTTAAAGTGTCTTAGGAAGACATGATGTGTAGCCACTGAGCCTTCATGTGAGGACAGTAGAAAATCCCTGAAAAAGAAGTCCTATTTCAAGTACCCAGCTTCTTCCTAAGGAAATCAAGCCATGGCTTCAAAGGAATAAAGGAGTGTTTATTGAGCACCACTAAGTGCTAAGCCCTTGTCTAGATGCCTTGACCAAAAGACAAAAACTGCTGCTCTGGTAGAGTTTACATATGTGTAAATATAGACAATAAGTAATAAATGATAATGTCTGAAAGGAAATTATCTACTATGCTAGAAAGTGGCCAGAGCTTTGGAAAAAACAGGGCAAGCAAGGGTCATTGGACAAGCAAGGGTCACTCGGGAGATGATACAATTTCATAACCTACTACAAGTGGAAAGGAAGATGGAAAATGTCAAAGAAAAAGTCAGGAAACATGGGACATAGAACAATTTAAAAATTGTTTCCAGAATAAGAGTGAAGAGAATGGACAGGAGGGTATACTCACAAGAATAAGAGAAGAAAATTACCCCGAACTGAATAAAACAGTTCTCCAGGAGGAGTCCCTAACACGCAGCAGCTTGATCCAGAAACCCGTCAGAAAGGAAAAATCTTGGGCTCCATCCCAGACCTGCTGTCTCTAAAATTCTGGGCTGAGACCCAGCTGTCTGGGTGTTAACAAGCCCTGCAGGGGGGCCCAGGGGACCCCAGCAAGTGCTCAGAAACAACCAGAATAAAGCACCTCCTTAGATGGAAAGTGCTTGCCTAATGCAGGCAGGCTAGGGGGAAGAACCACACCTCAGAACAGAAGAGAACAAGAAGATACAAAAGCATCCAGGGGAGGGACATGGGGGGAAAGAACTCACTTATGAAAGAAAACAAGTCATTTGACACTAGCCATCTCATCATTAACAACGGCTGTGAAAAAGCAAGGACACTGTCCATATCTGAGGAGCAGTAAGTAGTTTACATTGCAGACATCGTTGGGTTGGGGGAAAGGGCATTTCAGTCATGCAAGGATGCTGAAAACCTACCCTTTTGTGGACTTCTCAGAAAAAGGCAAAAACAAACAAACAAAAACACTCAGTTTGGGCTCCATTCCTATGAAAACCAAGTCCAAGGTAATCAGGGGAAGATGAGAATCATGTAAAATTCATGGCATCTAAATAGGTGTTGACTGTGAAACCTCACAACTATTGACAAATAAAATTTAGATGCATCAAGGTGTGTGATGTTGACAAGGGGTTGGGTAGTTTGAGAGGAAGAGAGAAAGAAATAGCAGAGTTTGGCAACTTTTTCTTTTTCAGGGAGAAGGATATTGCTAATGATGAACATCAGACATTCAGAGAAAGGCACAGGTTTATGGAAGTGAGGTAAAAAATTAAGAGAAGCATTTGAAGAATACAAATAGTCCTTATAAAGTTTCAGAATATTAGTGGGAAAAAGTAGAACCAAAGAAACCTCAGTGAAACCAGTAATAGACAAGAAAGAAAGAGTAGAAATGCCAAGAACATGTTACAAATAGAATAGACAAAATTAGCCACCACATATTACTAGGAATCTCATTAGTAATGTAAATAGGCTAACTTTTCCCATTAAAAGGAAATTATCTCCTTTTTTTTTTTTGCCCTGCCCAGTGTTTTCAATGGTTAGAGCATCAGCCCCCATACCAAAAGGTCTCAGATTCAATTCCTGATCAAGCGCACGTACCTGGTTTGCAGATTCAACCCCTGACCCTGGTCAAGGCACATGTGGAAGGCAACCAATCAATGTGTCTTTCTCACATGATGCTTTCTCTCTCTCTCTCTCTCTCTCTCTCTCTCTCTCTCTCTCTCTCTCTCTCTCTCTTCCCCCCTCCTTCTCCCTCACTCCCTCCACTCTCTCTAAAAAAAAAAAAAAAATTCAATGGAAAAAATATCCTCTGGTGAGGATTAACAACAACCAATAAAAAGACAAAGGCTTTTTTGATTGGATAAAAGAAAAAGAAAAACAGTGAAATTCAGCATTGTTGTTTACAAGAGAGAAACATAAGACATAAGAAGGCTAAAAATAAATTTAGAAAAAAGTAAAAACTGAAAAATGTTAGTATTCACCACATGCAACAGATTAATTAGGCATATCAGTATGTTTGTGGTGCATATGTGTGTGTGTGTGTGTGTGTGTGTGTGTGTGTGTGTGTGTGTCGAGGGCCAGCCATAGTTGTTCATATTAAGATATAATTTCTAACTGTATTTTGTTAGTGACTAGATTGCCAAAAGGATCAGCTTTAATTAACCCTGAGTGATGAGTGTTTATAGCAAGTGTCCTGTCCATTAGCATAACCACGGGGCACTTGATCCCACCTGAGCCCTGTTCCTGCCAGGACACAATCTGAAAGGCAGCTGGATTGGGAACTGACCACCATCTGCTGCCCAACTTCCACTCACAGTGAGATTCATGCAGCCACACAACAGCCAACCTGCTCAGCCTGTCCACTTAGTTAAATAAATCCAGAATGCTTTGCTGATAACGCTCCTGTGATCATTAGAGAACAGTATTTTTGCGTCAGTCCAATTGGACATGTTTACTCCTGTACCAGTTGTCACCAGGGCAATTAAAAAGATGCGGGAATTAAAGGGTGTCGATGGAGGCCTGAGGAGTGGACTCTGATTCCAAAGGCAACATTTGGAAGCATTCAATCGGGCCTGGTTTCAGCAGCTGGGGCACTGGTCACACTGCAGCCTGGGCCCCCTGTATGTCCATGTCCCCGAGGGCAGAGTGCTGAGGCACAGTGTGGGCAGCAGGGCATGCCTTGCACCCACCCAGTGCTCTGGGCTATTGCTGCCTCCAGTGGGTGAAGACGTGGAAATGGGGCAGTCAGGTTACCTTCTTTTAGCAACTGCTTGAAAAAGAAAACAGATACAATTAACGATCGTACATGCAAGTCTGCCACACATTTTGAGTTGTTATGAAATACATATATATTTTTTTAAATATTTTTATTGATTTCAGAGAGGAAGGGAGAGGGAAAGAGAGACAGAAACATCAATGGTGAGAGAAAATCATTGATCAGCTGCCTCTTGCACACCCCCCACTGGGGAACAAGCCCACAATCAGGCATATTCTCTGACCAGGGATCAAGCTGTGACCTCCTGATTCATAGGTCGACGCTCAACCATTGAGCCACGCCAGCCGGGCATGTTACGAAATATATTAAAGCAAGTTGACAACAAACGTATTTCAGAGTTTATTAGAATAGTTGTGTAATACAAAGTGCAAAAGATGACAAACCTGCCAATTGAGGCTGACCCAAGATGCCGCTCAGTTTCTCAGAGTTCTGAGGATCAGTGCCCCGTTCAAGCGTGCCCTCCCCCAACCTGTGAAGCACTCATGCCTGGGATGAAAATAAACCCCGCATTGAAACCCCATGATTCCAGAATTAGTGGAACACGGTTTAAATACACGTATTTAAAACTACTTACCTTCTCATTTAGCATTCATGAAGTGACTAGACATTTACAATCACACCTACCATAGCAGAACAAGACCTAGCATACACTCTAGTTCAAGCTTAAGCCAAATATGCAAAAAGAACTTCAGCCCAGGGGAGCAGAGGACAAAATCTGTTGGGGGGGAGGGGAGGAAACCCTTGCAACTTTGCAGGTAAAAGGAACTATTCAAGAAAGAAATTCTAGAATTGCTTCTTAAAATAACTGGGCATTAACTCTAAGAACAGACCAAAACACATTTTTTAAAGCATGTCATTTAATATTAGTTCCCCAAATCTGGAGGTGGGGAATTTTGATTATTGTCTTTTTGGGGTTTTTGTTGCTGTTCATTCCACGAACCACACAGATTTAAGCAGTGGGTTTCGCAGCCAGACAGAAACAGATGTCCTCGGGGCTCCTATCTCAGATTCCCACACTGGACCTATTGTTTAAGGTGATGGAAATATGTAGAGCCATTACACGATTTGCAGCTGCTAGAAAGCATTGCTTTCCTGTTTTCCTGTTCTAGACAATGGCAAAGTCCAGGAGAAAAATAACACAAAAGGCTTTCCTATATTTGCCTTAAAAAACTGCCTTATTTTGAAGTTAGTACTTTTTTTTGTCAGATCTCATCTTTTTTCTTTTAGTTTTCACATATTTATGGAAAAGAAAGCTGGAGTAAAAGTAACCAATGCTGAAATGCACATTCTTCAAAGATTTCTCGTGAAGAGGCCAGGTGCCATCGCAGCAGACTCAGACAGGTGCTCATGATTAGAACATAAATGAGAACAGCAACGTGCACATGAGCATTTAAGAGAAAATAGATTCATTCCCTCCTCAGGCCCACCTTCATGATGTACATGAGCATGTATTACATGCTTAATTTTTGATTCCACTTCTTTGCCTGATCATGGAACGAAGGGAGGAGGAGCCTTTGCCAAGGTTGCTAGGCTACCACTGAATAACACTGAGGGCTAGATATGGCCTTGCAAAGCCTGACAGGGACCGCACCCCAGAGTCCTCCTGCCCGCAACTCAGAAACTGCTTAATTCACCCACTTAACTGAGGCTGGGAAAATGCCATGTGGATGTGTAGCATCACAGTGTCACCACTCCGTCAAGCTGCCCTCAACAGCTGCGAGTGCCTCGAGGCCGCACTGCTGAGCCGTGGTGGGTCCTGCTCACCAAGCCCACCACTCCCTAGGCACTGTTGGATAGTTGCCCCACCCTCGGTTTCCTCCACGCCTCAGATTCCCGAGGGGGAAATGTCCTCTTGCATCAGGCTCTACAAATAGTAAAGAAGAAAAAGGAGCAATGACTGTCCCTCAAAGTAAGAAATGGGCCTAGTGAGCTGCATAATTAAAGGTGTCCTCCCCCTTTTCAATCATCTGCCTTGGAAGGTGGAAGGTAAGAGGAAGTAAGTTTGTCCCAGATATAGGTTTTCCAAGAGTTTCCTAAAATGATTGAACTATGGGAAATACTATTTGGACAAAAGTCCCTATCGCCTTGGAGCCTGTTGCTAAGTAGACCCTTCTCCCTCTCCCCATCGGCTCACTTGTCCTGCTGCTCAGCAGGTTACAAACAGCAGCACCTGGTCCGGAGGGGTGTGCACATGTCAGGGCCACCTCTCCCCATGCTCAGCCCCATCCACTTCTCTGGCTGTGTCACGGCCGAGCTACCTGGGGCCCCTGTGAATAAATGGGCAGTCCGCCAATGGCCACACAGCCCACAAACACTAGTGTATTCACTGCCATGGCCCCGAGCTCTCCAATACAAGGATTCAAATACTCAGGCAGAATTACAGCAGTGTTAAAGGGGAGAATAAAGCATCTGTTTGAGGCCAGAAGTTTCATCCATTTCTCTGCCTGAGGTCATGCAGGTCGAGGATCTTGGCCGCTGGTAGGCAGTGGTGTGAGAGCAAGAGACCTCACTGGCATTTGGGGGGCCAACTCAGCCAGAGCAGATTCTCAGAAACTATTTATCAGCCCTTTTAGCCCCTTGGGGGCCCTAGAAGAACCAAACACTGAAATGAGAGTGCATGTTAGTAACCTCAGCCAGTCGAAGGCCCACAGGCTCACAGAGGACTTGGGCAAAGCCCAAAGTAAGATTGTCTCCTTCATCCCAAATAAAAAGAAAAACTGGAAAAACCTAGGGGGAAGCTGTTGAATTTGCATTTATTTCATGTCAATGCAGATACTGGTCCGCAACAGCGTTTAAGTCACCAGTTGGCTCCCATACAAGAGACCGCCAGGGTCCAGTGGTGAGGGCACAGCTTTGGTCTCCTAGAGCCATGGTCGGCAAACTGCGGCTCGCGAGCCACATGCGGCTCTTTGGCCCCTTGAGTGTGGCTTTTCCACAAAATACCACTGCCTGGGCGAGTCTATTTTGAAGAAGTGGCGTTAGAAGAAGTTTAAGTTTAAAAAATTTGGCTCTCAAAAGAAATTTCAGTCATTGTACTGTTGATATTTGGCTCTGTTGACTAATGAGTTTGCCGACCACTGGCCTAGAGTGTCAGACACCACTTATTCCAAGTGAAGGCTGACTAAAAAGCAGAACTTACAAGCACCTGCTAGGCTCCACAGAGCCTTCCTGTTTCCTGTGACACCCCCTGCAGTTTCCCATGGTCTTTAAAAAAATAATAAACTGTAGCACATACATTTCAAATTTGGAAGAAAAAAAAAAAAGCGTACTGGACTCTGAGGGCCGGGGTGTTAACCTCTGGGACAGTTGCATTTCTAAGGCAAAACCAGAAACAATGGGATGGCCTCCTCCTGGGAGGCAGAGTGCGGATCTCTGGAAGGAAGCCCATTCCCTCTGGACGTCAGGTGGCGGCAGCAGACAGCCCCCAGGCCTGGAGGCCTCCCAGGGCTCCTCAGGAAGCTCTCACAGCCTTGACCATCCCAGCGGCTTTCTGGCTGCACAGGCAGAGCCTCGCAGTACTGACCGCATCATAAGGGAAATCTTGGCGAGTGAGCCCTTGAACATGAGGATATAAATGAACGCTTTGAGCAGTGTTTATAGTTGCAAAAGATTTTAGTAATTCTCTCTTCCTTCCCTCCCCCAGACCCCCTCTTTAAAAAAAAAAAAAGAGAAAAAGGGGATACAAGTTCGTGAAGCAGCACGGGGACTGTCATGGTGCGTGACTGGCCCCCGGCCCTTCTGTGTGCTACAGCCACACATCAGGATCAAGTGTCAGGACTGTGAACTATGCTAATGTCGACTGAACTGGGCTAAAAGCTTTATGATGCCAGCAAGGCATCCTTTAGAAACACGTCACGCGTCCTCTAGAAACAATCAGAGCAAAAGACTCTCTAGGGTGCCCTCGATCTACAGTCAAAGCACCGAAATCCAGAGCTGCCTGCGGTGAAGGCAGGGACGCGGGGCGGGGCGGGTGTCTTGGGGATGTGCAGGCTTAGAGACAGGCTGCCCTTGGCGTCTTCCTTATGAGTGTTCAACGCGTCCACAGTCAAGTCTGTGTTCACATCAGAACATTTAGATGAAATTAGATTCAAGTGTTCGTGGAACAAACCCTGGCCTCCCTCTTCAGCACTTTTGATTATTTTCAAAACCGTTTTAACTCGCTTCATACAACTTTCTCCACATTTTTCAAGTTTCACTGGCAAATAAAGCCAGGACTCTCAGAAACTTAAGAACGAGACATGTGATTTCTAAACTCCCTACCTCCTTGCTAACTAAGTGGAGGATTTCAACAACATCAAGGTCAGCAGGACTTGTGATGGGAAAATGCATGAATGGAAATGCAAAGACATGTTTTCAGTCCTAAATATGTCTGTTCCTTTTGACAAAAAAAAAAAAAAATAACTTCTTACATAATTACACAATAATTTACTTAGTTTCCATTATACTAATTAGCATTATCAGACCCCTTTTCTTCTTCGATGACTCCAGTGAGCAGAGAATCCGTTCAAAGGGAGCCCATTAGCACCTAACATAATCCAGAACCAGTGCAGAAAAAGAAAATCCATTGTATTCGAATTTGAAAAGGGAGACTGAGTGACAATTGGTAATATTCATAAAATTCCCCGCCATGACACCACAACCCATGGCTTCCACTCCGGAATATCACACGCATTTAGGATACAGCTGACCATTCCAAGTGGCCAGGCTTTTAAGGAGAAAGTTGACAATTGTTTGCTAAGATTCCAGTCCAGTCTTTCAGAAGGATGTGGGTCCCTCCATCTGAGCTCTGAGGATGGTGGCAGCTGACTGGCAGTGTCTCTGGGGCCACCGCACCTTCAGCAGTCTGTCCCAGGTGTTGGACTATGGGAAACAGAAGGTGACAGCGTTGGAAGCTGGTGGGCCCGGCCGTGCATGTCTAGACCCTGGGGGAGGCCCATGTGCACCCGAGCTGCAAGCAGATCAACTGTCCTAAAGGAGCTCCAGCATGCCTCCGGGTTCACAGCGGGGTTGGGTTTACTGTCCAGCTTGGACGGTGCCTGCCCCCACTTTCTACCTGTTTCTGGGGTTGTTGCCCACCCCCACCCTGTGTCTGCCCCCTCCTGCCCCCCTGGGCAACCTCAGCCCTCTTTACCTGTACTGGTTCTCCATGGCCCTGCTCTCAGCTCTCTCCGGAACCCAGGAGTAGCTGTCTGCCGCGCTCTGAGGCTTCTTCTCCTTCACCTCCCTCTTGGCTCTCCGCTTGCGGTAGACCAGCAGCCCCAGGGCCAGAGCCAGCAGGAATAAGATGGCCGCCACCGTGCCGAGGATGTAGAACAAAAGCAGCTTTTGCCAATCGGGGCCTTCATTCCTTTTTTGGGCAATGAGATCCCCATCCGTAGACTCCTCGTGACCAGTGGTGGCCGTGGGGTGATGGCTGCTGTGCTCCATCCAGATTCCTGGGGACCCACTGGTGGCCAGAGACTGGGGTGACGTAGGGGTGATAGAGGCATTGGATTCAAGGAAGGGTCTCCACCTGGTGGGGGCCACCTTGGAAGTGTGCTCAGGGCCCCTAATTGGACTTGAGGTTGTGGTGGAAGGCATGAGGCTCCCCTCTCTATCTCCTGTGTCCTGCCCCTGGGAGGTCTCGGCAGATGGTCCCAGGGACGTGGGGCCTGTGATACAGGAGACCCCGTCGGGGGCCAGCTCCCTGCCTGGCAAGCAGGTGCAGCGGAAGGACCCTTGCGTGTTGAGGCAGTAGCCTTCACAGAGGCCGCCCTCGGGGCTCGTACACTCATCCACATCCCGACAGGCCTCCCCCCGGGGGCCGCCAGGCTCGTAGCCCAGCCAGCACTGGCAGTGGAAGCTCCCCGGGGTGTTGACACACTCCTGTTCACAGGGGGAGGCCTGGCACTCGTCCACATCCACACAGTCCCGCTGAGTCGCGTTCAGCTGGTAGCCTTCGGGGCACTGGCACGTGTAGTTTCTCCAGAGGGAGTCGGGGACGCATGTGGCCACTCCTCTGCACGGGCTGGAGCTACAGGGGTCCCGGGAGATACAGGTCACCAGGTCATCCAGCAGCCTGAACCCCGGGCGGCAGCCGCAGCGGAAGGAGCCATCCTCCCCGTCCAAGCATTCCTGCTGGCAGCCCCCGTTATTGAAGCTGCATTTGTACTCAGCGCTGGCACAGAGGGGTCCCGAGATGCCCCAGTCGAACACATCGGTGGCCCTCTCCTTGCACAGGAAGAAATGCTGCCCACTCTCACCCCCATCCCCACAGGCCACGTTGGCCACCGAGGCGAAGGGCACAGCCTCCAAGGAGGAGCTGGTGGCCTGAAAAGGAGTCGAGTAGTTCACCTGGCCTGGGCCCCCCAGGGCCAGGGGCCGGCACATGCCTTTGAAGCTGAACTTGCACACGAAGCCCTCGATGTTGCTTACAGGAGAGCCTGGGTTTCCACAGGGGCCCTCAGACCACTTGGGGAGGTGGCTGGAGAGGGAAGAGAGGGACGGGTCCAGCATCAGGGACGCACAGCGGTTGGAGATGCAAGTGTTCCTGGACTCCTTGTACCAGTTGGAATAAAGCGTGTCCTCCCCACCGCCCACCCAGCTGAAGCCCCTCAGAGGCAGACTGGGGTCCAAGCACTTGCCCTTTTCTCGCTGGAGTCCTATCCAGAACTTGCCTGTCCAGGGCGCCCCAGGCTGTAGGAGCTGGGCCAGTGCTCGCTGGATGTGCTGGGCCTCCTCCTCAGTCTTCACTGTGGCCAGGTTGCCCCCA
The DNA here is from genome assembly GCF_951640355.1 of Cnephaeus nilssonii. Classification (NCBI taxonomy): domain Eukaryota; kingdom Metazoa; phylum Chordata; class Mammalia; order Chiroptera; family Vespertilionidae; genus Cnephaeus; species Cnephaeus nilssonii. The sequence continues at coordinate 13,953,715 of NC_137082.1, read as the reverse complement.
TCCTTGTTGCAGAGAAGCTGGGCCTCGGTGGCAGGCAGCTTGCCCCAGTGGGCTGAGTAGCAGGCAGTGCCCGCGCACACCACGGCCTGTGTGTCAGCACCAGCCCCCAGCCAGGGCTGGCTCAGCAGTGGCAGCAGCAGCAGCAGGCTGGCGGAGGTGGCCATCGCGGTCTCCGTGTCGCCCTCGGCGGGGGCTGGAAGCCTGACAGTGACCGTGCCCGCCCCAGCCAAGCTCAGAGGGGAGCCGAGGGCTCAGACACTGACACTCCGGCACAGAGAAGGACACAAAGGCTGTGGGCTTTGCACGTCCCCCTGACCCAAGGCGCATCCTGTGCTGTTGTATTTCTTATTTCTCACCGGATACTGGGACTTCCTGCAGTGAATAGTTTTCTGACTCCTGTTGCCTTCATCATGGGTTTGTTGTTCATAAAAGGAGCCAGGCGGCTTTGCTGGGTCCCTGGCTAAGCTCTGGGAAAATGCGGCCACATCGGGGGAAGGCAGCTCGGGACACTGGCTGCTTTATTTTGGATCCATTCTCTCCCATCCGTATGAGGAGCTTAAATGGCATGCTACAGAGTGAGGAGGGAATTTCGGGGGCCAGGAACTTGAAAATCTCACCGAGCAACCCATAATAAAATTCCACTCTGGTTTGCAAACAACCAGAAAGAGGAAAGAATCCTCAGACTTGACACACGAGACCACGGATGGTTATCATTTCAGCCTTTTTTAGAAGCAAAGTGGATTTTTCTTTTCCTATCTCACGTTCCCTTCAGTGTTGGGAGCCTTTTCTCTTTTATTCCCCCCATCATGAACTTTAAATAGAGAGGCAGTTTTTAAATAGGAACTGGGCCGTGGGAATGTCTGAGTGTCTCAAACAGCGCCAAGCGCCTTGAGAACATCAAACCAAATTGGGCGAAATTTCGCAGTTTTCAGGGTGTCACAGTGCAAATACTGTGTGGGGAGGAGGCAGTGCACCAAGAGCATCAGAAAGAAAAAGTGAAAATGTTTCTGGCCTCCTGGCCCTGGGCTTGACCCTGCCTCCCCCGCTCAGGGCTCCCGGGAAGGGTCGGACGTCTGGGCCCAGAGGGAGGGTCCAGGCCGGACTCCCGCTGCCTTCATCGCGGTTCTGTTGTTCCTAACAAGAGCCGGGCATCTTGGCTGACCACCTCCCACACAGCAACTCACCAAAGGCCCTAAACTACCAGGGTTTTTTGGGTTTTTTTGCCTGTGTCACAGGCCTGTTGTGCTTATTAGGGCTGTCTTTGATTGGGGTCCCCCAGAAGCAGACCCTGAGATAAGGATTCAGGGCAATTCGTTTATTTGGGAGGAACAGTGAGACAAAAAAAAAGTAGGAGCCAACACAGGGTGACTGAAAGGGCAGGTGACATTGAGGCCCCTAGACCTCAGTTCCCTGGGACATTCTGAGAGACGATGAGGGTCACATGGCAGCATCTCCCAGCTGAGGGGCGGGGCTTGGCACAGGTCTCCTTCAGCCCCCTCCTCACTAGAGGCAGCAGCCCCTTGGTGCTCTGGGCTCACTGTGAGGATCCAGTACACCAGAGGGAACACGCAGGTGAAGAATCGCAGGGGACCTCCAAGGGCTGTGAGTGTAGTACCAGCGTCTGCCATATCAGCCCTCTACAGAGATTTGAGTTAGTTTAGGGTTTAATGGGCTTTAGGAACTCACTGGCTTTCAGCTTCCCCAAAGCATAAATAAGGTGCCCATCTCAGATTTCAGCTGGTTATCTTTCAGAGGTGTTCCTTATGTCCTACTTATTTTAATAAGGCATTTGAGATAGTCCAGGGACCCTCTCTCAGAAACTATGGGACCTTTCCCGTGCTCCTTGTTGCTTATGGAGATCCATCCATCATCTATCCATCTATCCATCTACCTATCCATCCATCTACCCATGTACCCAAAGTTAATTAAGCCCCTACTATGTGCTGGGCTCAGCACTGAGAATCTGGGAGGGAAATCTTGCCTTTGTGACCCTTAAAGTCGGAGTGGACATATTTGAACAAGTTGAACAGTCGCAACTGTGACAGGTACCGCAGGGAGAAGTTGAGGGTGTCAGAGATGTCCTGACTTGGTGAGTGGTGGGCCAGGCTCCTCTGGGGAAGAATGGCAATGAAGCCAGAGGCTAAGGGAGGAATATCTAAGAGGGAGAATGATGCCCATAGAGGGGGCCAGCACATACCAAGGCCCTGCAGTGGGAGGGCTGTGACCTTCACAGGGTGTAAAGGAAGGGCAGTGAGATTATATCCTGAGGAATAAAAAGGAAGGACGGGGAAGGTGGAGCCCTGTGAGCCCAAACAGTGAAGATGGAGGGCTCACTGTTTGAGGAAACACTGAGGGGCTGTGTTTCCCCAAACTCAGTGTTCCTCAAACACTGAGGGGCTGGCATGCTGAGATGTGCATGAGAAAGCGTCCCTCCTGCTGTGGCGAGGGGCGAGGGCTAAGGGACCCTGAGCAGCCGGCTACCCAGGCAGAGAGGAGGGTGACTCGGACTGAGCGAGGCCCCTGGAGGAAGGACAGCAGATTCAGGAGATGATCAGGCCATTCTTGGTGCTGAATGGAGTGGGGTGGGAGGGGGTGGGAGGCATGCAGGAGGGCTTCCTGGTTTCCTGCTTGAACCACCGTGTCCCGGGGTTCTTAAAGGCTGTGCCCACTGGAGATGAGGAAACCGGGCTGGACTGGAGAGCAATCAGAGGGGCTGGTTGTGGGGTTGAGTCTCCCAGACCCCCTCTCACCATGACTTGCCAGGATTCTGAATTTGCTCCCAAACTTGGGGAAGTAGCCAGGTTCAAGGGGACCTGGGAAGGCTGATGTCCTGAGTTTCAGGCCAGCGTTGCTGCGCACACATTGAGGCTTAGTGAATGTCAGTGCTGATCTCTGCCTGGAATAAGCTGCATTTCTAAAGGCTTGTTTATGGTCAGGTGACTTCTTCACATTCTCTAAAAGCACTCTGACGATGTCCACCTTGAGCTGCAATGCAGCTGGCATAGACTCACAGCAGGGAACCTCTTCTGCTTTGGACTCCTTTCTGCAGCCCACAGCTGGCTCCTCAGTTGACTGTCGCGATCCTGCAGGATTCGCCAGCGGGATGCTTCGTTGGTGCATAAAGGACACGGGTTGAGTCGCTTGTTAGCCACCCTGCCTCCCAGATCTTTTTCAGGATTTCTTCTTTTGCTGGCAATTCTTCATCTTCCACATGGGAACTTGAAAATCGACTACTCTTCACTTAGCCGAGTGTTGACATCTTAAAGAAGAAAACGATCTAGCAAAGCCATGTGTGCAGGTCATTCATCCGTTGAGCCAGGAAGCACCGTGAAGCACTTACTGTGAGAAAGGCCACGTAAATGGCCGGAACTGCTCTGCCCTGGGAGTTGTGGGTTCCACTTCATCATTTCCAATAACCCCGTTAACTCAGCCTCGGCTCTAGTCCCCTGATCTGTAAACATGGAGATGGGAACAGGACCCTGGATGCCTTTCTTGCTCTAGCATCAGCAACAGTGATCTGCTGTTTCTTTCATCCTCTGGATTTGGGGAGGAACCAAACTGGGGAGGTAGTGGGAATGGAGTCCACTGCCAAGCCCTCACCAGATGGCATAAGGCAGTGAACCACCTATCTGCTCAGCATAGATGCCATATTCCTCTTGCTGACCCACTGAGCTTCGAGATACGGTGCAGTTGCTTTACTGGCTCTCCCCTCTCTCCTTGGCTCCCTCTGACTTTCTCTCTGTCCCTGAGGAGGGACCATGATGTCCACAAGGTCATCAGACAATGTACACAGTAGTTAAAAATTGGTCTTTTAAATTATCTGTTTATTTCCACCAACCCCCACTAACAAGGTCAATGATAAAATTCTCCTCCCCCCCAAAAAAACTTTCGTTCGTTGTTGGTCTAAATTCTAAACAATTGTGGTGGCCTTGGTTATTTTAATAATATAGATGCAGACTTCAGATTAGCACCTTTTAATTGTGCATGCTTTAATAAGCATTGTATTCCACATGGAGGTTTGGGGAATTCCCACTTGCAATGCACATCCCCAGCCCTCACGTGCCTTCCGGAGCAAGTTCCTGGTGGGTGGGAGTCGCTCAGCTGGATGGGCCACACATATATATCCCTGCACAGACACAGTTGATTTGCCATGAACAATGATGGTAGAAACTGTTAAGAGAAAGAAATAAAACCAGACTCACTTCAATTTCATCATCCTCTGTGATTGCTCGGAGTTTCTGGGTTGAAAGTTTAAAACAAGGGAAAAGAGTGGGAATAGTGAGGCATGATATCTTTAGTAAGTGCAAATATTAGTTGGCCTGCACCTGAATAACATTTTTACAAATTGAAATGTCATCCTTTTTAATAGTTTGTGTTTAAATTGATGAACAAGCCTGTCCAGCATGACTCAGTGGTTGAGCATTGACCTATGAACCAGGAGGTCACATTTTGATTCCCAGTAAAGGCACATGCCTGGGGTGTGGGCTCAATCCCCAGTGTGGGGCATGCAGGAGGCAGCCGACCAATGATTCTCTCTCATCATTGATGTTTCCTTCTCTCTCTCCCTCTTCCTTCCTCTCTGAAATCAATAAAAAACAACAACAAATAAAACAAACAAAAAACAACTAAAGAACAAAATTAAAAATTATTAATGCTGATTATGACATGATTATTTCTGAAAGTAATTCCTTTATACCGAGGTCTGAGCTGCTGCACCAACCCACCTGAGGTACATGTATGCCAGGAGTGCAAAACCACACCAGGACACACTTCTCCCGGTGGGGCAGCTTGCCAATTTTCCGACTGTTCTTTGTTGAAGGGATAGAACACATCTACCCTGGGTTCAAATCCCACTCTGATACTCACTAGCTGTGTGACCTTAGACAAGCTACCGAGCCACTCTGTTCATGTTGTGCAGCACAACCATCTGTGATTGGTTCTTCAACTGGAACAAGGGGGGACAGTGCAACTTCGCATCTCAGGAGGCTTTGTGAGGATTGCATAAATCAGTACCTGGAACACTCTCAGAAGAGTGCCTGACAGGAGGTGTGAGCAGCCATCACACCAGGAGGCCCAGGAGCTGAGAACTCCCAAGACTCTGCCTCCAGTGACTGAAACTGAAGCCCCACCTTGACCACTTGCTGACTTTGGGATTAGACCCCACCTCCTCACCTCCAGAGATCTTGTCTTCCTCATTTGTCAAATGGGAAGAATAAGGATCTTGGCACCAAGATGCTGCTGCGAGGATTGCATTAAAGAAGACAATAGCTGTGAACACTTCCTATGGGGGCTGGTGCACAGACCAGAGGCCTGTCCCTATGATCGTAATGAAACAGACAAAGGCAAAAATGACAAGGAGAAACCCCCCCTGTTACATTTGCTGGAGACTAGGAGCTTGTCTTTTTTCAGAGACTTCTCCACCTTCTCTGTCTGGCTACTTGGCTGGGTTAGCATCCTCACAGAGCATTATTGATTTTTCCACTTCTCCCGAATAGTCTCCCAATGGAATTTATCATGCACAACACTTGTAGAAAATTTGCCTGGCTGAATGCTGTTTGTTTGTTTTTGTTGTTGTTGTTTTTAATTTTATTGTTACTTTAAAAAAATTTTTTTATTATTAGAAGTATTACATGTGTCCCCTCCCCTCCCTTGCGCCCCATTGTCCTCTCCCAGCCTGCCCCCACCCCAGCCTTCAAACACCCCCCCACACACACGCATTGTCTGTGTCCATTGGTTATGCTTATATGCATACAAGTTCTTTGGTTGATCTCTTCACCCCAAGCCCCCCTCACCACCACCACCACCACCACCACCCACCCTCCCCTGTCTTGCCTCTGAATGTTGTTTTTAAGGTTAACTTGTGCTCGCCTCCTGGCAACTGGCTTTGATAAGCAAAGGCTGCTTATCAGCATCTGGAAAGAGATAAATCACACAGAGGAACCACACTTTCCGCAGGATCTCTTCACACATGCATCTCCAGCCACAGCTCCAAGGGTGAAACGCAAGGTTGTAAATCCTGATACGGGGCTGGCACGTGTGGTGTTCAGGATCCCTTTGGCATTTACAGCATTCTCAGAGGTTCCAATCACTTCTCATAGCCCTGTTTAGATGATCTAACTTTATAGAAATAAAAATGATCTACTTGACCTCATATACCAGATTCAATTCTCCATGAAATGAGAACAATGACACAGCAGTCATTTGAAAAAAGGTCATGTAGGTTGACTAGAGATTTATTTTCTTTTTCTTGAAAGCTAACTCGGGACTCTTGAAGACTCCTGAGGATTATAGACTAGATCTAGAGAAGCAAACATCTCAAGCATCCATTACCCACTGAGAGCCTACAGTGCCAGGTGTGCCCAGGTCCACACCCAGGACCCCCTGGGCTGGAGGCTATGCATCCTGCTCCAGGAGCACTCAGAAAAGCTGGACCCCATCTTCCCAGGTCAGAACTCAGCCTTTGCCTGGCCTGGCTTCGGTTGGCACCGCCAAACTCAAATGACTGAGAGCAGCGAAGTCCAACCTTTTTCATCATAGCAGGCATCAACTAATTACTAAAATTCTGCACCACACCAAAAAAATATTTTGCCAACCTGACCAAAAAATTGCTTTAATTTTTATTCATTCACACCACATTGTTATTGTTGTGTTGGCCATGGCCTATTTTTTATTTGACAATCAAAGGGAAAAGACGTCACTGCCCTTGACTAAATAGTCAGGTATTGCATGTTTTAAAAATTCTTGCAGCATGCTGGTTGAAAGTAGCTGACTTAGAACAAACGGAAATGATACTGCCCACCTTCTGTAGGTATAAATACTTGTCAAAATGTGACACTTACTAGCCCTGTGACTTTGGGCCAGTATCTCTCCTCTCTGGGCCTCCGTTTCCTAATGTGTAAATGGTGTCCGGTGCACAGGGGCATACGAGTTACATGAGATAACCTAGTAAAGTGCTGGACACAGTCCATGCTTCACCACCTTTGCCGTCATTGGCACGTGAACGCGGTCTTATTCACTACCTAACAGTTCTGACATTTATGGTTATCCTTTGCCCTCGCTGATTATCAGGGGAGCCACCAAGAACACCCCAAATAGATGAAGTGTCAGCACCATGGCACCTTCTCTAAAATCCCAAGGTAGAATGGTGTCTGACAGCACCACACTGTCACCCGAAGAGGCCTGACTGCCTGCCACAGTGACCTGGGGGGCACACGGAGAGAGGCTGCTCAGAGCAGAGAGATGGTGGTGTGTTGGAAGCTGCCCATTGCCTTCACTAGCAGAGAGGTGTGGACAAGGAACCCGGAAGGCTGGTCAACCTTGAGGCTCTGGCAAGGGTCAGAGCCATGCACCCACTGTCTGGTGGAGACAAAGGGAGCTGAAGCAACTTCCACCTTTTAGTCTCATGTAAATCCTTACTGATAAGATAGTTTGCCTGGTACTGGAATTGCCTGCCCAAGGGCTATGGGTGTGTCCCAAAACCTGAATAAAAGGGATCGCAAGGCCAAAGCAAAGGGGAGTCCTCTCTTGGGCTTCCGCCTGGCCCCCAATTCCAAAATTAGTATTATCTTGTCTAGTCTTTTTCATTTGTGTGAGCCTCCTCCAGAACCCGAACCCTGAACCATGTGGGATGTGGGGGGGTATACTCGCAGTGGTGGGCATGGCCATAGGTATCCCTAACCCAGTGATGGTGAACCTATGACACGCGTGTCAGCACTGACACGCGTAGCCATTTCTGATGACACGCGGCCGTTGAGGTTTATTAAATACAATTATATATAACAATTATACATTTATGTTATTTAAACTATAAATATCGCGAAATAATGTTTTTTCCTCAAAGTGACACACTACCCGAGTTATGCTCAGTTTTTTGGTGAAGTTTGACACACCAAGCTCAAAAGGTTGCCCATCACTGCCCTAACCCAAGAACCAAGGGCGATGTAGGTAGAGCAGGGGGTGATATGTGTATGTTCTCCAAGCCAGCACTGTGACCTAGGATCTCAACATGTGCCCAGTGAGCTTTCCCCACCTGCCCTGGGGCTGCAGAGTCCATGCCCAGCTCAAAGGCTCCAACACCCTGTGGTTCATCGGTGGGGCATCTTCATGCCAATCCATCTCCCTGCTCGCGGGTCACAAGTTGTTGTGAGCATATAGGACCAGCCAGTTCCATATGGGAGCCCAGGGCTTTAGCTCTGCAAGGACACTGACACCTCCAGAGGCCCAGGCCCCATAACTGGGACAGGGATAGCGGAGGCGGTAGGTACACTCCATCTTAACCTTCACCCAAAGTCGCCATCAGGAGGCTCACAGGCCCATGGCTTTGGAGCACAGACATGCCAGGTGCAGACCCTGGGTCCGAGCCAGGCCGTCTTCCTTGGAGGTGGGCGGGGCTTGTCTCTGGGCAGTGCAGCATTCAGGTGCATCTGTCAGGAACGGGGTTTCCCACTCTGGAGGGTCATGAGGCTCCCTGAGCACCCTCGGGGCTCTAGAATCTGACTCAACTCGGGCATTCCTCAGAAACATGGAGCCCTCCCTCTTGTCCTGAAGTGCAAGGCTAGAGGTCAGAGCCCCTGGTTCTGGGTGAAGGTGCCCTGTGAGTTCTGCTGTCATGCCTGGTCCAAGCTCTGACTTCAGGGAATGGTGCAGCTCCCCTGTGCCCTGATTTCCCATCTATAAAAGGCTCAGTGTGGCAGCCTGACCCTCTTCACGCAGTGGGAGGAGGTGGAGCAGGAAAGCCAGACCACAGAGGAGCAAAGCAAGACAAGCCCAGCGCAGACTGCACCCGTTGCCTTGATCTGGGTGCTTAGTGGGCAAAGAGGTGAAGAGTTCCTGTTCTCACATCCCATGAAGAGTGGACTGACTGGGCCTGGCCGGTATGGCTCGGTGGCTGAGCATTGACCTGTGAACCAGGAGGTTACGTCAGGGCACATGCCCGGGTTGTGGGCTCAATCCCCAGTATGGGGCATGTAGGAGGCAGCCGATCAGTGATCCTTTCTCATCATTGATGTTTCTATCTCTTTCTCCCTCTCCCTTCCTCTCTCTGAAATCAATTAAAATTAAAATTAAAATTAAAATTAAAGAAAAAGAATGGACTGACTTAATTTAGTCCAATGCAGTCATTTTGAAAATAAACCAGTGTAGACAAAAAAAGGCCACATCCTAACCTGACTAACTCAGGGAAGACCTGCATGGCGATTTGGTAAACTCAGAGACCTAAAGTAACCACAAAGGAAGGTCTGAAATTAAAACTTTAACTAAAAGCAGTTTATGGTAGGTAGTCACGTGCTAGGCCAGTATCTTCCCTGACAAAGGTCAATCTTTACCTTTACTGGGCCTATTGTCTTTTTGCATTTACAATAACATATCTTTGGAATGTCAAAGTAATTTCCCTTTTTTCCGGACCCCTCAAAGCACAAGCAGCACTCTGTGGAGACCACAAATCCCCTCATTGTCATTGAGTTAATAGTTGCCTGTTAGCTATCCTGCACCCACCTAAGTGAAAGAAGTGTGTGTTTCTCATTTTACTTTTTATCCAATGCCAGAGGGTTCCTTGCTTTGCTTTCTCCCACCTCCCTAATCTATCACCAATGATTTTATGTAACCCACTTACCTCTCCTCTTTTTATTGTAATGTATAAAACAAGGTAAAAAACTGCCATTCTCCGGAGCATTATCCCAATCCGTTGAGATTCTGCTTCCTAGCAATTGTTGGCAATTTGGCTCAAATAAACTCACAGAAATTCTTTACAGGTTGAATGCTTTTTTATGTTAACACCAGGTTGCATTTTTTTGCCCATTTTCTTGAAATAACAAAAATTTGCCATTTTACAAGCTTCTTTGTTTTGCTCAGCTTCCATGTCTCCATCTCCTGGTGGGAAGGGTTTAAGGAGAAGAAGCCAGGGCAAACAGGACAAGGTGGGAACCCCAGTCCCCAGAATGACACAGGCAGGTGCTGGCAGTGGCAGCTGAGGTGACAAGGTGAGAGTCGGGGTGGTATGGGCACATGAGAATCTGTCCCCGGGCACAATGACAGAGAGGAGTCCTCATCAATTAAGCACCCTAACCATGACTGGGTTCTCCAAGACAAAAAAGCGCAAGTGACACTCCAGTGCCAGCACGAATCCCGTTGAAACTGACGAAAGTCCAAATGCTGAGGCCCGTAGCGTGCAGGGGCTCCGCCTCTGCATCTCCGGAAGCATCTGCTAACGTGGCTGCCCAGAGCACAGAGGTGCCTGCCCAAGCTTGGGCTCATTAGTCCAATTCTACCTTACTGGTAGGTGAGTGTCGTCATCCAAGGAAACAGGAGTCTCATTTCCCATAAATGCCCTGGCTTACGTGGGTTCCCTCTGAAACTCTGAATCACACTGTCCACACCCTACCTTCCTCCGACACCGTGAGGGAAATACTCCTCTTTGAAGGAAACATTTATATTTCCTGAGAGCCCTGGTTATCTCATCTACCTTTCTCAGTTCTTTCTAGAAGATAAAAGTTGGACAGTGACTTGAACCTCAGGTCTTAGAGTGTATAACTGTGTTCTGTATAACAAGCAGTAGAGTATTTGATCTCTCTCTGCTGGAGGCGCCACTCCTAGTCAGTGAACACAAGTAGCAGTAAAGCCACGTAACGACTTTTAGACATTGGCCTCTTTGTCTGCATGAGAAGAGCTGTGGGTCCCAGGTTGGGTCCAGCTCTGGGACATTTTCTGTTAGACCCACACAGTGTTCTTAAAATTTTTGAATTAATTATCACTATCTCAGAAGTGTAAGGTTTTACATGAAGATCTGGATTTCTGGCTTCTCTTAAAAAATCAAAGTGTCTGGCAATATTAGCCCCTCTCTGACTTGGCAATCAGTGGCCACACCAGCACCCTCAGGGGTGCTGCCTTGCTAGCTTCTGTAGCCCAGGGGGGCTCCACTTCACTAAATATCAACCCAGTAGCCCAACTGCTTTCCATCTAAAGCCACAAGAGTAAGTTCGTCAGCGGGAATTGATCTGGGGTCTATCTGGGATTCTGTGTGCATTTCTCTCTATATGAAGTGGGTGGGGGGGAGTGGGGGGGGGAGAGTCCTACTTATAACGTCTTATGAATCCTTCATGCCTCCCCAATACGTATCCTCTCTTATTCTTCCCGAGAGCAGCTCAACTTGTGCATCTGTTGGCAATAAGCTTTAGGAGAGGCCAGCAGACTCCTCTGTCCCAGGAATAAACCTGGATGGGTCTGAGCCAGCACCTGGAGCAGCTCAGACGTGGGACTCTACTTACGTAGTGTGAGGGGAAGTACTGGGTGCTTCTGGGAAATTCCCCTCTGCCCTGCAACAGAGAGGCGACAAGCAGTCCTCCAGGCTTCTGAATGGTCTTCTGAGTGCTGGTTGGCAGAGTCAGGACAAGCTGGCCTGCTCAGACAGGTGGAGCCTAAACAGGAAAGGAGCCTGGGTCCTCCAAGGCCGCATTGAACTGCTGACTGAGCCACACCAATCACCCCACCTGAGATTGCTTGTAAGAAATTATTAGCATTTTTAATGGTTTGAGCAACTCTTACACTTTGGCTGTTACTTGCAGCTGAAAGCATGCTCTCCAGATTTTGGAGTCCAAAAGATCTTCCTCTCCAGGGCCAGCTCTGACCCGAAGGCCACTCAAATCCTTCCTGGGCCTCCAGACATTTGGGCTGTTTGCTGGATTAAAGTTACACAACAGTTTAGGGGTCAGACTCTGCTCCTCTCACACGGACTGAAGACAGAAAAGTCTTCTAGTTGAAGTATTTCTGGTGGAAGAGTGGGCCTCCCTCTTCAGGGGCTGGCGATGAGGAAGGCAGCTTCGTGGAGCAGGAAGGGGCTGCTTTTACACGCAGATATTCCAGATGAGATGGGGGCTTGGAAGGGCTGATAATGAAACACCAGGAGAGACTGGCTTTTGCCTGCTTGTCTAGACTCCCACAGCCTGCCCTACACCGCAGGGCACAGGGCAAGCAGAAGCAGTAGAGGGCACAGGAGGGCAGTGAGCAGGCATGGCTGAGCTTCATTCACACCCACATCCCTGCCGTCACTTCTCTCTTTCCCACGGGAATAAAGTGGGCAGCAGAAAGCAGGATGAGGCACCAAGGTGCAGCAGGCTCCAACACGCAGAAGCCATCTCAGACCCTGCGTCCTCTGCTGTTCAGGATAAAACATGCCGGTGCCACATCCTGCAGAGCAATGGTTCCACAGGGCTCCCCACGGCGGAGCCAGACCACCCAGGGCCGCCCGAGTTCCCCCAAATAGTCCAGTGAGTGTGCGTTGTTTCTCTTAGCTCTTGTGTTTTAAAGGCAGAAGTGACTTTGGTGTGCTGAAAACTCATCTCTGAGTCTAAAGAAAACAATTGGAATTTAACATGGTGACTAATTTTTAAGAGTTGGGTTGTCACATGCAAAACCAGCAGGTTCCACAGAATTCAATAAAACATACAGCCCCGCCGGCATGGTTCAGTGGTTGAGCGTCAACCTATGAATCAGGAGGTCATGGTTCGATTCCTGGTCAGGGCACATGCCCCAGTTGCAGGCTCGATCTCCAGTGTGAGGCATGCAGGAGGCAGCCAATGATTCTCTCTCATCGTTGATGTTTCTATCTCTCTCTCCCTTCCTCTCTGAAATCAATAAAAATATGTTTTAAAATAACTAACTAAATAAGTAAATAAACAAACAAATAAACATACATACATATTTCCATTCAACTCAAGGTTGCAAGTTATGGGCAGTGAAGGGTGCAGAATAACAGTAATTCCTTTTACTAGGAAATTCCATAACTGAATATGTCAATATAGCACATAAAGGATGTGGGTGACCTGCTCTAAGGTTTACGCTTGATTTCTTCTCCCTGTAATGCAGCAACCTGATTCTTAAAGACACAGAGGGATAGAGGATTAGCTGCCCTCCTCGGGCCTGGGAAAACTGTCAGCCAGGTGGCAGGTGCAGCCGGCCTTGCCATGTCCTTGCACCCACCTGGAAGCTGCCGTGTCCCCAGCCAAAGCCGGCCTCTCCTCCTGCCATAGCCACACTCTCACACTGGACACTGTCACTTCTGCTTTCCCCCCTTTCTCACTTCTCTGTTGACTGCCTCTTGGATGTCCTGAAATTGCTTTCACAAAGGCCCCCTGATCATGAGAGATCACATGGCCCCTATCAGTCCTCAGTTACTGGACCCTCAGACATTCCTTCTGGAATCCTCCCTCAGGGACTGCGGTAATCAGCATCCTCAAGGATCCCTCCCACCTCTCTGTGGCTAAACCGCTGTGGAGTCCACTCCTGGGCCCCATCTCCCTCATGTCCTATGCGTCCACACAATGTCATTCACACCAAATCGCCATCACCTCTTCCCACAGACCCACGTTAGCCCTGTCCTTTCAACTCCAAAGCCAAAGAACAGCTGCTTCCTCCCCACATGACATCTCCAAGTCACCAAGACCAAACTCTCACTCACTTTCTGCCCCACCCTACCCCATCTCCACCTCTAAAACCAGTCACACAGGAAGCACAAGGGGCCTCCTAACCTCCCACTTCCCAAAGCTTCTTACAGAAAATCTATCGTTGAGCCCTACAGACTTCTCTACCTTCCTGGCCACCTCCCCATGCCTTCCCTCCATCCTCTGCACAGTCAGGGGAGATTGTTCTGAACTCTAAACCTGGTCCTTTTTTTCCCCACCAACACACACCACAGTGAAACACTGCTGGGCCTCTCCACTGCTGCTCTCCAGATAAAAACCAAAATTTTAACATGGCCTAGTCCGTGCTTTTCTCCTTTTTATTTTCATTTCCACATTCTCTAGCCACAGTTCTATGGGCTACCAGGTCCCCTCCACGGGGTCCTTGCAATGCTATGTACACTAGCCTACACATACATGCAAACACAGGTATGTACACCCACACACACATAAACATGTCCACACACTCATGCATACAAACACGCACAGAGACAAACTAGTTCACTCTTTTAACTCCTTACATCTTGGTGAAGCTTTGCCCATTTTCCCATAATAGACCCACGGTCCCTGTCATTTGTTCTCACTTTATACCTCTCCACCTTGCACCTTTTGCTCCTGGAACTCAGCATATTTGCAACGTCACATATGTGTATTTGATAAAGTCTCCCTCCAGTGACTATAAACCCCATCAGAGATGGAAACGTGTTTTTGCCCTTGCTGGCTCCCCAGTGCCTATAATAGGGAGTAGGTGGTGAGTAACTGAATGAATTCACAAATCCCCAGGATAGGGTAGGGGAGAAAGAGGATCAAGCAGGGAGAAAGGCTGGTCAACCCAACAGGCATTGACAAAGTGCATTGCCAATTGGTCTGAGGTATTTCTATTTCAGGAAGAGCTGGGTTCAAATTCAAAAAACATGGAGGAGGGTTTGTGGCTCCTGGACCCCCAGCACCAGGGTTGCTGCTGGCAAGTCTTTCGGAATGAAAGCGAATGAAAGAAAACCCATGGCTGCTGAGGGCTGGCCTTCCCACGCTCACCAGACCCTTCTCTCTACATCCAGTTCCCTTTCTCCATCTGTCAGGATGGGCATGTGCATCCTCAAGGACACACCAAGGAGCGCTGTCCTTCCACGTCATGGTTTCCTCGCTTTGTTAACATCAGGGTGTTTAGATTTCCCAAGCAACACGGGCACGGCAATATGATTCTCAAGGCCACCACTCAGTGTTCCTCCCTGACTTCCCTCCGTGTCATGGTCTTTTTACAAAGCATGAAAAGCCACTTCCTGAAATGCACTAGGAAATTCTTCTAAAGGAATAATAGCAACACAAATGTGGTGATCTGAACAGGTACTGCGGGGAACAGCAAGCGTGTGACCTAGCCGCTCTCTGGCTGTGTTGCCGTTAAGACAGCCCCATATGCTGGGAAGTGCGCCGCTGTGTTCTCACCTCTAAAAGCAGAAAGAGCAGCAGAAGTAAAGTGCTCTCCCAAGGCTGCCAGTGAGTCTGCAGGTAAGAAGCCCGGGGACTGCAATTCCACAAACACCACTTTTCCTAGTTCCCAGGTGACGGCTGGGCATGGGTCTCCTTCCATCACATGTGAGAATCACCCTGGGAATGTGAAAAACCACAGTGACAAGCACCAGCCTGGACCAGGTGAGGTAAATCAAACTCGTTGTGAGTGAGGCCTGGGCTGGATGTTCTCTAACACACACACACACACACACACACACACACACACACACACAGCATTAAGAAGTACAGGGTCTGGAACCTTCTGGGTAGTCAGCACACTCTGAATCGAGCTGCGGTCTCCCCCTCAGAGAGGAACACAGCTGCATCTCTCTTGGAAGCTCCTTTCCAACCACTGGCATTTGCCTGGATGTGTGGGCACTGTGGTGCGGAGGGCCCTTAGTCTGCGCACTAGGACATCCTGGGGGTTCAAAATGCTTTCCCTCACCTTGTCTCACTACTCCCCTTGCTAACCTGCAGGTCAGGTCCTTCTAGAATCACATGATGACATAAGTGACAGCAATCCTCTTTTGGATCGACTATCCTGCCCAAGACAGCACCAGGAGGACTATTGGAGGAGCCAGGAGTGATTAAAGAGCCAGAAATGATAGAGGAGGCAGGAGTGACAGAAAAACAGGGGATGATGGAACCAGGAGTGATGGAGGAGACAGGAGTGATACAGGAGGCAGAAATGATGGAAAAACAATGGATGATGTAGCCAAGAGTGATAATGTAGAAGCCAGGAGTGGTGATGGAGGAGCCAAGAGTGATGGAGGAGCCAAGAGTGATGGAGGAGACAGGAGTGAGGAAGAAGTTAGGAAAGGAGTGATGAAAAAACAGGGGATGATGGGACCAAGAGTGATGGAGGTGATAGGATTGATGCAAGAGGCAGGATTCCAACCTAGACCTGGGGGTGGGTGAGTGGGAACACATAGATGAGCATTTGCCAAGGGTTCTTTATCATTCATTTCTACCTGATGATTCACAGGTTAATGGAGACTATCAGGAAAGAGCATCCTCAGCCAGAGTCCTTCACACTCTCTGGGTCAGACCCCTACTGAGTCTCTGCTGTATTAATTTCATGTTCATACAATGATTTGTACACAAATGTCTATAGCATATTTATTCATAATAGCAAAAAAACAACAACAAACAAACCGGTAACAACTCAGATATTTTCAACTGCTGAATGGTTAAATAAGTTGTGGTCCATCAATAGCATTATTCTACTCAGTGTCAAGGGAAGAACTATCAACACACGCATCATCTCCAGAGCATTGTGCTGAGTGAAAAAAAAAAAGCCAGTCCCAGTCCTGACCTGTGTTGTTCAGTGATTAGAATATCGGCTCTTGCACCAAAGGGTTGTGGGAAGATCCCTGGCCCGGTGGGGGTGCATGTGGAAGGCAAGATTGGAGCATGTGTCAGAGGCAACCAATCAATGTCTCTCTCACACTGATATTTATCTCTTTCTCTCTCTCCATCCCTTCCACTCTGTAAAAAAAAATCAGTGGAAAAAATACCCTCAGGTGAGGATTAACATTAACAATGAAAAAGCCAGTTCCAAAGATTACATGCTGCATGTTTTCATGGATAGAGTTATAGCAATGAGAAACAGGTTGCTAGTTGCCAGGGGCTGAGGAGCAGATGGGGGCAGGAGGTGGGTGGGGGTGGTTGAAAAGGACCACGGGAAGTGTCTTTATGGGAATGGAAGTGCTCTGCGTCTTGACTGATCAGTGTCAGCATCCTGGTTTCGATATTGCATTGTAGGTCTGCAGGATGTTATCAGTGGGGAAACTGTAAAAGGGTTACGTGGGAAATCACTGTTTTATTTCTTGCAAAATGAATAATCTCGAAATAAAAAGGTCAATTTAAAAAAAAGAGGAGACGTCTAGGGCACGAGTTTATTCCCATGTTGTGTGAGGCCTGGATGGAAGCGGCTCCATCACCTGTTAGCTGCAGGGAAGCCAAAACCATCCCCTGAGACCTGTCAGCATCCACTCATATCTCAAGAACAGCATTAGTCCCGTGGTTCCCAGATGTCTTTGGCAGGACCAGAGCTACTATCCCTGGGAAGGGTGGGGACCAGCCTATGCAGAGAAGTGCAGGGAGCCATCAAATGGGGCTGCCAGGGCCACTGAAAGCAACAGTGGCAGCATCACCTGCACTACTTTGAGATGTGCCACTGTCAGCACAACAGTCACTCCTCTGCGGGCCTTGCCTCCAGAAGTTCCTGTGAAAATAGTAACACATTACAGAGACAAAATAACTCAACTACTATTACAACATCAAGGCTTGCAAGGGTTTCCAGTGAAAGACCAGATAGTAAATGTTTTCAGCTTTGTGGGCCATATGAACACTGGTGCAACGACTTAACTCTGTCTTTGTAGCTCAAAATTAGCCACAGACAATATGTAAGTAAATAGGTCTGTGTTCTAATAAAACTTTATTTACAAAAATAGGCAGAGGGGTGGATTTGGCCTCCAGGTCATGGTTTGCCAAACTCCTGCTTACTATATTTAAATGATGTTTTCTCAGTTTGCACTGCATGTCCACCCAGCCACTACCTCTGGGCATGGATAACTCTTAGCGAGCTCAGAAGTGGACCTCTCTTACAGGAGGGAAGCCTAGGAGGCTCAAGGGTCCTGGAAACCCAGGAAGGGAACTTGAAAGCCAACTTGGATGCCCCACATTGTTGGTAATCCTTAGAGCCAGCTGGGAAAGAGCCAGGGCGGGGTGTGGTGTTTTATCTACCAGCAAACAGTGATGAAGGAGACCCATCTCTTTCTCTCCATCATGCCAGCTAAGGGTGAGTGTATTCATATTGATTCCAACCCAGGCTGATTCTTGGGATCATGGATCAGGAAATAAAAACACGTCACTGGGGCAAAAACCCATGTATCTCCATCTCGGATCTTCACTGGCTCTGTGAGCTTGGAGCATCCACTTTCCATTTGGTGTTGCTGGAAAATGAGGGCAGATTAAAAGTACTTTCCCTGAGTCACATGATACTTCATGTCATGAAAAGGAGCTTTCATCACTACACAACACAATTCTTTGTCCACAACAGGAGATTTAGTAAAGACTAATGCATGGAATCTTGGGTTAGTTCAAACTCCAGTCACTGTTTTCATACCTGATTTTCTCCAAAACTCTGTCCAGCTCAGACCTATATCTGGACAGAAGACCCCTGGAGAAACAAAGAGTAGATCTTATAAACCATCTTGGGTACTAAGTTCCTTAGCTCAAGCAGACAAAGATTTTAGGAAATGACTCAAAAGTCAGGAAGGAAGTTTAAAAAAAGTGGGGGTGGGGGAGCTCATTTAAAGCAAGAACAAAAATAGCAGTCTTGTTTCATGTGGCTTTCCAATTTTCCCAGCACCATTTATTGAAGAGGCTTGCTTCTCTCCATTGTATGTTTTTGGCTCCTTTGTCAAAAATCATTTGCCCATATACATGTGGTTTTACCTCTGGGCCCTCAATTCTGTTCCATTGGTCACCATATACAAAAATTAACTCAAAATGGGTCAAAGCCCTAAGTATAAGACCTGAAACAATAAAATACACAAAAGAAAGTATAGGTATTAAACTTATGAACCTTGGTCTCAGAGAGAATTTTATGAATTTGACCTCAAAGCAAGGGAAATAAAAGCAAAAATAAATTAATGGAACTATATCAAACTAAAAAGCTCCTGCATAGCAAAAGAAATCATTAACAAAACAAAAAGGCAACCAACCAAATGGAAGGTAATATTTCCAAAGAACAACTTTGATAAGCGATTAATACCATATATACATACATATATCCCATACAACTCAACAGCAAAACCCAACCAATCCAATTAAAAAATCGGCAGAGAACCTGAAAAAACAATTCTCCTAAGAAGACACACAAATAGCCAACAGATAAATGAAAAGGTGCTCAACTTCACTAGCTATTAGGGAAATGCAAATCAAAACTACAATGAGATACCACCTCACACCTGTTAGAATGTCTATTATCAACAAGACAAGAAATAACAAATATAAGAGAGACTGTGGAGATAAAGGAACCCTCATACATTGCTGGTAGGAATGTAAATTGGTAAAGCCACTATAAAACAGTGTAGAGGTACATAGACAAATTAAGAATAGAGTTAACATATGATCCAGGACTCCCTTTACTAGGTTTCTACCTAAAAAGCTTGTAAAAATTTATTTATAAAGATATATGTATCTTATGTTTATTGCAGCATTATTCCTGGTGGCCAAGACATGGAAACAGCCCAAGTGTCCTTCAGTAGATGATTGGATAAAGAAGATGTGGTACCTATATACAATGGAATACTACTCAGCCATAAAAAAGAGAAAATGTTGACATTTATAACAACATAAATGGATCTTGAGAATATCATTCTGAGAAAAATAAATCAGAAGGAAAAAGTCAAGATCCTTTTGATTTCACTCATACATGGGATACAAAACTGAAAACAACAAACGAATAAACAAGACAGACAAACAAAAACTCATAGACACAGTCAATAGTATGGTGGTTATCAGAGGGAAGGGAGGTGGGGTGAGGTAGTAAAGGGTAATATATGGTGATGGAAGGAGATTTGACTTTGGGTGGTGAACACACAATGCAATATACAGATGATGTACCATAGAATTGTATACGTAGAACTTATAAAATTTTATTAACCAATGTCGCTCTAATAAATTGAATAAATTTTTAAATGAACAATAAATAGTGAAAGGCAAACTAAGACAATAAGGAGAGCATATGACCAACACCGTTTTTTCCTGTCAGTGCTGCCAGCGTCCGCTCTGAGGGGCACGGTTGTCTTCTGTGGTGGCAGGTGGGGGGCAGGTTGGTGGAAACGCCTTCTGGAAACATGAACTAGGTGATGTCTTTTGTGAACTGTATCCCTAACTTGTTAATGAAGTGCAGCTCACCTGTAGGAAGGAACACACAGCATGCCTGACAGTCAATCAGTTTTTACCTTCCAAACTCTAGGAAAACAAGCTCCCCAAACACGAAACAGAACATCCCTGTGCCCCGGAAGCTCTGGCATCCCTTCAGACACAGAAAGGGTGACATCTCTTCACTCTGATGGTGTGATGATCCGTTGGGGCGATTTCAGCAAGGGCATCACTGGGGTGTGCACTTGTGGGTCTGGCTTCTCTCACTCCACGTTGTGTCTGTGAGATCCAGCCATGTTGTGTATAGCTGTAGATAGTTGTGTCCCACTGTGTGAACGCGTTACAGTTCAGAAAACCATTCTGCTGTTGAGGAGAGTTGCGTGATTCCAGATTTTGTTGTGTGTGACTTAGGGAGGTGAAGACTGAATCCTCTGCCTCAATTGTCTGAGAGCGAATCCCTGTGGAGGGCCACGTGAGTGATCAGTTCCTTGCTGCTCTGCGTTCCAGGGGCCTCTTCTTGCAGCCTACGGCAAAGGGAGTGGCAACTGGTGCTGGTTTGGGCTCCTTCCTCAACTCACTGGACCAGCTCTGCACCCACTTACTAGTATGTCTGAGCCATGATGCCTTGGACCCTCACCTCAGTCCCATTCAAGACAGTCTGAAGACCTCACTATCCGTGAGGGTTTGAGAGAAAATAGACAGTGTTGCCTTCAAGGAGCTCACAGACAGGTTTGTCAAATCAAAACAGAGTTTGAGAGATATAATAAGAAAAAATGTGACTAGAGTCTGGGGGAAGGGGAAAGGAGGCATGTCAGAAAAAGCCTTAAGGCCTTAAATCTGAGCTGAGTTTTGAAGGACATTGTGGATCTGGACCAAGCACAAGGTAAGCTAAGACCCCTGTCTTATTCAGGACGAAGAAAAACATGACAGATTCAGAACCCAGGCTCCATCTTTGAGTAGACATGGGGTGGAGCCTGATAGACTCAATTATGTTCCTCTCAGATGCAAACTCGCCCCAATGCCCCAGGGCACTGTGGGTGCATGATCCCACGTATGGAGCAAAGCCAGGCCCCAGGCATGGGCATGGCACCGTGGTCCTGAGAGGTGGGCTGGCACTCTGAGAGCCAGCTGCCTGCGCTCTGCTTTCAGCTCCAGAAACAGGTAACTGGCCGACCTGCATGCCCATCCGGAGCCGCTATCTGCTGAAAGACTGCTCCTGCCATTTCTCTTCTTCTTGGAAGCTGCCCTCCTACCCTGGAACCCAAGAAGCCTGTGTCTCACCAGCAGGAATGCTGATGTGAAGGGCACGGTCTCCGGAAGTGGTCCCCATCCCCAGGTTTGAGAACAGGAACCAATGACTCCATTTCCTGTGAGCTGCCTTTAGCATGGCTCACAGGACAGAGCTCTGCAGGGCCTTTCCAGAGGCGCAGGCAGCCGTGGCCTCTAACGGGAAGATCTCCACTGTGGGCAGCTCACACAGGGCTCCTGCAGGGGCCGCCCCCAACAGCGAGGGGTCCTGTTGGCAACGTGTTGGGTGACTGCTGGTGGCCATGTGTTTCTTCCATATGGTCTGAAAAATCCCCAAGTTTTTGAAAGTTGGATGGGAACATGTGTATGGGATTTGAAATCCCATCCCAGCATTCGTTAGGAGGATGCAATGCAATCAGGTCCCTTCCTCCTCCAGAGCTCCAGGCTTCCTCTCCGAGGCTCCCCACGGAGAGTGGCCAGCACATCCTTCCACACTTCTTGCTTCAATATAAACATATCCATATATGTGCAGTCCTGTCGAGCCCACACTTTGTCACTTAGAAATATGTCTTGGAGAGTGTTCCTTATCAGCCCCACAGCTCGGGCACTTTCTTCCCTCCGCGTTCAGTGATCTAGCCCAGCACATTCTTTTAACCAGACCCTGGGAAGTGGGTTTTTCTTGGAGGGGAAGGGGGTGAGGGTGTCTCTTTTCCTGTTGAGATTTTTGGTGCTTTCCTTACTGAAATGTGAAGCATATCTTTAAAGGTAGCCTTTCGTGCGGGATGTGTATGTGTGTGTGTTGTGAGTGTATGTGCTCGCTCACATTCTTTTTTCTGTTTGTCATTTGCTTTTGACCTAATTTATGGTAATTTTTTTCCCAGAAAATTCTAATCTTATCTAACTTAATTTGTTACTCATGTCCTCTATGGCTTCTGAATTTGTATTTTGCTTAGCTAGGGCTTTTCTTATCCAATAACCAAAAAAAAAAAAATGCTTCTATATTTTTAGTAGTTTTATAGTTAGAAATCCACTTTCTGTCTGGATTAATAATGTTATTCCAAATGGT
This sequence comes from Cnephaeus nilssonii, assembly GCF_951640355.1. Classification (NCBI taxonomy): domain Eukaryota; kingdom Metazoa; phylum Chordata; class Mammalia; order Chiroptera; family Vespertilionidae; genus Cnephaeus; species Cnephaeus nilssonii. Next base: position 13,931,545 of record NC_137082.1, on the reverse strand, counting down.
TATCTAGTTGCCTGACTTTTCTTAATGACCAAATCTCGTGCTCTAATGATTTTAAATACCATTTCTATCACAGACTAAATTCTGATGTTATCTGATATACCCTGTACTAGGTTCTCTTCCCCAGCCTGCGTGTTTATTCATACCCCAAACTCTGCACTGTTTACACCTCTGTGGTTTACAATGTTTTACTGTGTTGGAATCTTATGCATTTAAATCTACTCTTGATCTGAATTTTTCTGGCCATCCATTTACTCATCTTTCCTTTTATGTAAGAACTTCCCATAGATAGACATCAGCTTATCTAGTTGAAACCAAACTTTCTTGCTGTTTTATTTAGACAACCATAAACATATATATTAATTGGAGAAGAGTTTCAGGTTCACAATGTAGAGCTTTACAATCCCAGAAATAATTGTATCTTTCTATGTAGTCCTAGCATTAATTTTTTCATCTTTATTGGTGTTTTAAGCTTTTGTCACAGGAACATGCACTTTGTTGATTCTTTGGTGTTTTTAAGGTCTTTTTTTATTGCTGTCATAAATGGAATATTTTTTTGCATTTTCTTTTCTGACTGGTTTTGGTTTTTATAAAGTTGTTCATTTTTGCAAATTAAACTTGTAACCAGGCACCTGACTGAACTGCTCATTGTTTTGAATAATTTTTCAATCGATTCTCTCTGTCTTCCATGTATAATACATTCCATCTGCAAAACATAATTACACCTCCTCTCTTACATTTATGAACTCAATATTTCTCTTCTGATTAGTTGCACTAAATAGCACTTCAAGAATATGATACATGATGTGGCATTAATTGGTGTCCATGTTTGAGACTTTTCTGGGAATGTTTCTAGCCTTTCACCATTAAGTATGAATTTTATCATAAATAATTTCATTATGTTATGGGAGAAAATGTCTATTCCTATTCTACTTACTTATTTTAAAAATCAGAAAAATACTGAATTTTATCCAACCCCTCGCTGACCTCTATGGAAATGATTGGTCTTTCCCCCTGTGACCTGCTGGGAGAAGCTGGTGGAGCCACAGCCTCGATGGGCTGTAACAGTTACAAAAAGCTAGTTTCCCGGCCTCCAGGTGGAGCAGACAACCAGATGCAGTTCCTGCTCCAGACAGACCCCTGTGGATCAGGCAAGGCTGGACTGCAAGGGAACCTCCTAACCATCCGAATCTCCTGCCTGCTCCTGCCCTCCAGCTTTCTCCTGAATGCTTGCAGGGATGGTCATTGACTTCTTAACCTGGACCAGGCTTGCATTAGGAGGGGAAACCCTGTTTGGTAAGGGTTTATTATGTCTTTAATATGTTCCTGGGTTTTATTGCTAGTATTTTATTTATAATATTTCCACCAATTTTTTAAAATTTCTTTGTTGATTAAGGTATCACATATTTGTCCTCATCCCCCCATTCCCATCCCAAACCCCTCCCCACGCATGTCCCCACCCTCCCTGTTGTCCATGACCACTGGTTAGGCTTATATGCATGCATACAAGTCCTTTGGTTGATCTCTCCCCCTTATCCCCACCCTCCCCTACCTTCCCTCTGAGGTTTGACAGTCTGATCAATCCACCAATTTTTATAAGGAAGATTCGTTTATTGTTTTTGTGTTTTCCTGGGATTCAATCTCTTTTGTACTGAATAAAAATATTGTGAAGCTTTCTCTTTCATTGATCTAGATTTAAAATGGCCCTAGGTTTACTTGTTACTTGAATTAGAAAGTTTCATCAAGCTTTGTAGAAATTATCTGAACCTGGTGCAGAGGGTTCAGATCTTTAGTCACATTCTCAATTGTTCCATGGTTACCTGTCTGTTTAGATATTCTAATTCTTCTAAAGTCAGAAGTATTGTTTACATTTTTTTAGATAAGAAAAAACAAATATATATATATACATATATATATATATATATATATATATATATATATATATATAGAGAGAGAGAGAGAGAGAGAGAGAGAGAGAGGAGAAAGCGCACAGCCATTATTTTTCTTGCATGGAATTAAATATTCTCTCAAATTATATTACTTTTCTTTATTCCTATTTTAGTTTCTTATTATCATTATTGCTTTTGTGTTTTGTGCTTCCCTTTTTATTCCCGATATGAAAATAATTTTGTTGTGTGTGTGTTTTTAAATCTCTCAAAATTCCATCACTATGAGATGACATTATTAACAATTCAGTGGCTTTCCCTTCACAATCTGTTTAGGCATCTATACATATATATAGATGCCTAAACAGATATATATGTTGTCAACATAAGTTGGATATATCAATGCTATTTTAATGTTAGGTACCATCTTTTTTTAATGAAGTATTTTTGTTTTTCTTACCTCTTCTCTCTCACTCCCATTCTAATACATATGAGCAGATACATACATACACACACCCAAATTCACACATTTTTTCACTGAATTCAATAACTAGTGATTTAGTCTCCAACACTGCGGTTTGTGGGTTCTGTGTGATTAATTTCTTCAAAGAAGGAGTTTTCTGATATTCATTTTCTTTGATGTTTTCAGTTGGTTTTAATGAGAGTAGCTGGACACAGATGCTATTATTCGGATGTCACTTCTGGGAAGGCCCTTGCATTAGTTCCCTGTGGCTGCTGTAACAAATGAGCACCAACTTAGTGGTCTAAAACAACACAAGATATATTATCTTACAGTTTTGGATATCGAAAGCCTGAAATGGGTCGCTGGGGGCTAAAATCAAGATGTCGGAGAGCCATGTTTCCTCTAGAGAATCAGGAAAAATGGTTTCCTGCCCTTCCCAGCTTCTAGATGGTGCCTGCAGTGCTGACTCACAGCTCCTTCCATCGTTAAAGCTAACACTGCCGGGTTGAGCATTTCCCATGCTGCATCATTCTGAATCTGACCCTCCTACCTCCTTCTCTCACAGTCACCCTTGTTTTCGCTTTGGGCCCTCTAGATAATCCAAAATATTCTCCCCATTTCAAGATCAGTGGGTCAGCAACCTCAATTCCTGCAAATTTAGTCCCCTCTTGTCATATTACACAAGATGTTCACAGGATGTGGGGTTTGGGATGGGGCTTCCTTTTGGAGGGGAGTAGTATTTTGCCTTTCACAACTCCCAAATATTGTTTCCCAAATGCCACTCCCACATCCCCTGGGATTCAGGCCCACCACATTTGCTGAGCTGAATGTGGCAAAAGGTGTAGGCAGGGGCACCCTTGGAGACGTGGGTTAAGGAGAAGGACGCAGTAAAGAGGGAGTGAAATTTCTGGGTCTGAGCTTTGTGTAAAAGGAGGCCTTCCCCCCTCACCCTCCATCTATGGAAGGCTCTCTTGTACCCATGTCTCCTTGAACCTGCTCAACAACCACATTAAGTAGTTATTTCCTTCATACCCATGATTAAGGAACTGAGGCCCAGGGGGAGCTTGAGGGCTACAGAGACCTGGCCCATAAAAGAGATGGGAATTGTAGCTCACATGTGCTGTGTTTCCCCAGAACACTGGAAATACCCCAGCACTTAACCCAAGAGAACATCGCTCCTCTCGCTCCTTATCAAGTCATTCAGCTGGTCTCTAAATATCACGCAAGGATAGAGGGTTCTTACTAATATGCCAATGGGTTTCCTGAGAGTTAAGTGAATTTCCTGTTACAGAGGGAATGTTTCTTCTCAGATTGCTAGATCTCGGTTACAATACAGTGTAATAGCAGATGCTGCCAGTGTCCCTCATGTACTCTCTCACTTTCCCTCCCACATGCCATTCTGAATCCAACCAACTACACACACGGGCCCCTCTGTGTTCACAGCAGGCTGGACATGCCAGGGCATCAGCCAGTGAGAACCCCAGCTTGCTTAGCCCTCCAGTGGGAAAGCTCTAGGGTCTGTGCACTACCCAGTCCCAGGTTCTCCCAGGTTCTCCCATAGGACCAGGAGGCTCTGGCAACCTGCCCTTCTGCTACTCATTTTCCTCAACAAATGAAGACACCCAGGGCTTTTCAGGGACAGGATCGCACATGTGGCCCCATGCCCAGGGAGGGAGAAGCCCGCAGATGCACCAGCCTTGGGGTCAGTCCCTGTAGGCCTGTAATCCCTGTAAGTGATGGTCCACCAGGAACAGACACTTCCCAAACATTCCCTGGCATCCTCATTACCCCTCTTCGCCCATGGGGACACCATCTCCTACTCTTTTTAAGCTAACTATTTTTGGTAGCTTAAATGCCAGGTATCGTGCTAAAAATGTCACAGATCTTATTGTAGCCTTTAATCTGAATAATGAAGAGGGCATTATTTCTCCAGTTTAGAGATAAGAAAAAGAGACTTGAAGAACCTGGGCACTGGGGCTTGGAAAGCCCCCACACCATTACAGGAATGACAGTGCACACAGCTTGCAGGTGCGCTGCCTGGATGAAGGGTTCTGTGCTCATTCACAAGGTTCACATCCTTGGCAGAGTCCAGCGATGACCAGTCTAATAGAAGTCTGTTCTCCAACTCATGTAAGAGAATGAAGGCTGATAAGAGTCATGGGTTTGATTCTCCATCAAGGTCACATACCTAGGCTGCAGGTTCGATCCCTGGCCCTGGTTGGGGCACATGTAGGAGGCAACCAGTCGATGTGTCTCTCTCACATCGATATTTCTCTCTTTCTCTCCTGGGCCCCACAGATGAGGGGGCACTACTTTGGCTGTCTGCTTCCCCAAAGGGCGAGGAGTCAATGGACAAAAGGAGTCCACCCAGAGCCTGTGCCCTGCCTCTAGGCTATGTTCTGGGCACGTGGCATGTCCAGGGCTGATGTGCTCTTTCCAGGTGGCCATTCCTCCTGTGGGGAAGCAGCCCTGGGAGTGTGCACTCTGACTCCAAAAGGTGGCTACAGCTTTTCACGGGATGTCTGTGGGCAGGTCTGCACATGGGGGCAGGCTGGGTTGCCACTCATGTGCACATAAGACCTTGAGGTGCAGAACGGCTGGGTGGGAAGAGCAGGGAGGTAGCCATAGGCTGAGGACCAGGTGCAGCCTTGCCCACACCATCCTATTCCTCCAGGAATGTGGAGAAGTCCAGGACTCGGGCTTCCGGGCCATTAAGAAGGTGTATTTATCAAGATAGTAAACTAAGCCATGTTCAAGAGTTTGTTAGCTCAACTTAGGAATTTAAAATATTTAAACCTACAGTAAGTGGGCCTCTTTGTGTTCTTGCTTCAGATGGCCCCAGACATCTCAGAGGCAGACTGAAAAAGGGGGCTGTGGGGGCACCAACAGCAGGTAAGGGGCACACAGAGGAGTCCAGGGAGTTCAGAAGCCTGGTGCCTCACCAGCCAACCTCGGCCCAGGTGCCTCGGCCCTTCTTTGCTTTGAAAATATCACTTCGAGTAGGAAGACCGGTGCCTTGAGAGGTGAGGGGGAAAGTGCCCTGTGCCAATCAGCTGAGCTACTTTATATGAGGCCCAGAAGGCATATCCCCCAGGATTGCACCATCGGCACTAAGTGATGAGACTTCATGGGCTGCTTTCAAAGGAATGCCTATACAAGTCTATCTGCCCGACCGAGGCTCCCAGAATGAATTAGTCTTCACTTTGGCCCATCTGTGCTGCAATAGTGGTCCCCGCTTTTGGGGGGAGGGAGGGGGTTCCTTCTGTCTTTGTTGTTTTCTTTTTTTAAATGACTACACTTCACTAGAAATTCTTCTCTCATGGTGGAATTCAGCCCAGTCTTTTTGTTGTTGTTGTTGTTGTTGTTAATCCTCACCTGAGAATTTTTTTCCCTTTAATTTTTTAGAGACAGTGGAAAGGAGGGAGGAGAGAGAGAAAGGGGGGTGGGGAGAAGCATTGGTGTGAGAGAGACACATCGATTGGTTGCTTCCTGCACATGCCCCCACCAGGGCTGAGGATTGAACATGCAACCCAGGTACATGTCCTTGATTGGGAATCGAACCTGAGACCCTTCAGTGCTTGACACTCTAACTGCTGAGCTACACCAGCCAGGGCTTAGCCCAGTGTCTTAACAGAGAGCAATGCACCTCTTTCTGTGTACAGTGGGTTTCTTCTTACATGGGAGAGAAATCCAGCAGGTAGCAGTTGACACTTTTCTCCACAACATGTTTCATAGTAAACTAGCCTGCCTCACAATAGTTAACTCCCTGAAGGAGACCGTGATGTAATAATGGTTCTAGTCGGGCTAGCTGAGGTCATGTCTTCTCCGTTGAACTAAAATTAAATCAACAAAACCATCACATTCATTTCATGCCTTCCATTTTAGATGTTCACTCTGGGGAATAGTATGTCAGAGGTTCTCAAATATTAATGTGCCTCAGAATGACAAAGGGTTTCTTCTAGAAGCAAATGCCTGGCCTCCAAGTCACACCTGAAAGAGCCAACTCCAGGCGGCTGGAGCAGGGCACCTGCCCATCTAGTTAGTGCCACGGTGACCCTGATGGAAGCTGACGGGAACTGTGCCAGGGAAACACACTGGGCCAGCGGCGCTCACAGGGCTTATGTCGCATTCAGAGGGAGATGGTGGAGGCAAGTTTTGGGGACAAATATGTATGTTTTTGAAATAAGGTGAAAGGAAGAAGATTGCATTGAGTAAAGACTTCTTTAGCTAAAAAGTAAGCATGAGACAGGCCGGAGTGGCTCAGTTGGCTGAACGTTGTCCCATGCACTGAAGAGTTGTGGGTTCAATCCCCAGTCGGGGCACATACAGAAGGCAATTGATCCATGTTTCTTTCTCTCTCTCTCTCTCTCTCTCTCTCTCCTCTCTCTAAGCTTGCCCTCAGGTGAGGATTTTTTTAAAAAAGTAAGCATGAAATGAAAAACGTAAAAAAATGTATAAGTCTAAGTGTTTAAGTTCATAACCATACTAAAAACAAACTGGAAAATAAAATAAAATTATTAGTCTCTGCCTTTTGGAGCCAGGCCCTCAGTCTTCCAACCACAGAAAATGAATTCTGCCAACACTGAGCGAGCTTGGGAGCAGGTCCTTCCACAGCTGAGCCTCTTTCTGAATGAGGCAGCAGTCCCAGCGACACCTTCACCACATCCGGTGAGACTCTGAGCCCACAGAAACGGAGATAACACATGTGTGTTGCCGCAAGCTGCTAAGTTTGTGGTCATATGTTACCCAGCAGTAGACGCATTCTAGAGAAATGCCTCCTTTAAAAAAAAAAAAAAGTAAATAAAAGGATAGACCAAAACATTTATCCTGCTTTTCCTACAGGAGCTATACCTTAAGGCAACAGAGTATATGATGAAGCCAATTTTCTCTGTGTGAAAGCATCCCAGCTAAGAAACAAGAGTAATAATAGATTGAAAATGTCACTATTTTGCTGCCCCCTAAACAAGTGGTGGCAATGACCACCAACTGCTGCCAACAAAGCAAAGAGAGAGACAAGTGGACGTTCTGGGCCACCTGAGAGAATGCCCCAGGCCTCCTAGGAAGTGGCATTGCAAGGAAATAACCAACCAAACAAGCTCATTCCTGAAGCGGATCCAGTGTCCAGAGCCAATTTGCAGACAACACATGGGCTAGGAGAACATAGTAAAAAACACTATGGATAAACAATCAGCAAAGTCCAGACTGTAGAAAACTCTACAGGACAAATAACCATTTCTTTAGCCAGGATGGGAGAGGGGAGAGGGAGAGAGGAATGGGGAACCTACACATGTCAACCTAATTCAAACAAGTTGAAAAACCCGATCATAGAAAAATTAGGGTAATAGGAATCTGATTGGATATTTGATGATGATTATAATTTGTAGTTATGTAAGTCTATTTTTAAAGATTTGTTGTCTGTGAGAAGTATTTTCTGAAATATTTGCAGATGAATTATTATCCTGTATAGGATTTGATTCCAAAGAATTGGCTGGGGCGATGGATGGGGTGCAGATGAAATGGGATTGGCTGTGCAGTAAACTTATTGAAGCTAGTGATGCGTACATGGAGGTCATTATATTATGAATTATTATTATCTGGTTCCCTTGACTTCTATATGTGATTGAAATTGCCCATAATAAGTTAAAATTGCAAGGAAAATTGGCGAAGACACTGTCCTATAGGACTAGAGTTTAAGGGACTAATTATTTCTTCCCAGGAAAATGTTCTCCTCCAAGTAAACATAGAAATAAGTGGAGAAATTAGATTTTCTCTGAAAAAACAAATCTGTGTGGCCAACCACACTGCGCCACATTTATTATATGAAATGAGGAGTGACTGAATAATGGCTTTAGTGTGGAATTAGGAATTACTTGTGTAAAAGCTTCTTTCTCTTCCCAGACTGCTTGTAAGTCTTCAGTTTTCTCTTCATTTAATTGTTCTGACTTTTGTAACAGCCTGTTGTACAACAGAATATCTCTGCAGAATCTTACTTCAGAACAAGGGAGCTTTTTTTTTTTTTTTAAGAAAAGGTGTTTTGGAAATGTTATGTCTGTTTTGGTGTAGAAGCTGAGTGCTGATTCAAGTGCCCATCACTTGTCAGCTTCCAGTGGACAGAAACTATCAGAGACAGGGAGGTCCAAGGAGGAAAGTGGCTGTGAGATGAGGTCAGGGCTGGGGGCAGAGGATGGAGGGCAGAGGTCAGGGGGTGGAGGGAGAATGCAGAGTGAGGGTCTCCATGTTGATGTGGCTCCAGAGTCATGGCCTGTGGCCAGCATCATCAGTGTCTATGGGATCATCTGATTGACACTCACCCCTCCAGTTTTCCAATCAAATAACTTCTGCTCTGTATGACCCAGGCTTGCTGAAGTCCACTTTGGGCCCAACTCAGGGAGCCATCTCTGTCTTCTAGTTTACTCCTATCCACTTCTCCACTAAGTCAAAAACCTGCAGTGTACCTTACCTGGTTGGACCCCCAGGCTCACTCACCTCCAGCACCACCCATCTCACCCCTGGAAGCCAGGGAGGGTGTCCTCAAGTTAAGGCAGCCCTGGTGAGGGGAGCCAGGGCATCAGGAAGACCCATCATGACTACTTTAATCATTTCCTTTTCATGCTTTTTATCTCCATACCAACCTTGGGAAGGGAGTCCTGAGATCATCCCATTTACAGATGAGAAGACTGAGGGGATAAGTGGGAACCAGGTTCCTGTGCCAAGGTCATGGCCAAGGAGGGCTTTGAACCCCAGGCCCTTTGCCTTTCACCATCTGGTCTATGACCCCTGAAGCAGGAGGTCCAGAAACATGGGATTGTCATACAGGGCAGGGGACAAGCTGAAGTGGCTTCCGTGCTGGTAGAGATGGCTTTGCAAGTAATCATCCCACCACTTACCTCAGAGATGCCCAGCAAGTTCTTCCACAGTAAGAAAGTTCCAAGAAAGCTCAGAGGAACTTCCCTGGAAGGAATGTGGGGGAATGCCCAGCACTGTGCTGGGTATTATAAAGCACAGCCATGACCTGTGAGCAGACTCACAGAGGGGTCCTGATAAATTACTCCCTACCTGCTCTCCAGGAAGAAAAGTCCCTATTGGTAGCATGTGCCCCTCTCCGTGGTGGGAACGCCCCGATGGTGGACATTTCACAGCGCCGGGAGACAGCACCGAGCCTGGAGGAGGAAGAGAGGCAAGCAGCCACATCATAGAGTGTTCCGCCATTCAGACTCTGTAGTCGTAAAATAACCTCAAGAACACAGGCTGTTGTAAAAATAGTCAGGAGGTCCTAAGTTTTTAATATTTATTACCTTTGTTTTTAGAATTTATTTAATTATGTTTACATAATATTTTTTCATGTTTTCATTTATTTTAGAGAAGAAATGAGAGGGAGAGAGAGATAGAAACATCAATGATGAGAAAGAATCATTGATTGGCTGCCTCCTGCACAGCCCCCCACAGGGATGGAGCCTCTACAACCCAGGCATGTGCCCTGACCCAGAATCAAATCATGACCTCCTGGTTCATGGGTTGACACTCAACCATTGAGCCTCACTGGTCAGGCTACATAGTTATTTTTAATTATGCTTGTACTTAACAACCAACTAGTTCAACTTCCTGAAATTCTGCCATCAGCTCTCACAAGCAAACAGAAGCCAGAGTGGGCTCCAGCACACTGTGAAGGGGTCACAGGGCTCTGAGAATCTGGTTGGCAGAGCAGGTAGCATGTACAACAGAGAACCATTACGGGTTAAATGTGTTTGGTGCTGGGTGACAGAGGGATAGCATGCATATGAGTTGAGTGACTGAGTCGTAGTGTGAGGCAATCATTCCAGCCCTGCAGACGGGAGTGGACAAGAACATCGGCCCAGCTAATGAGCTGCTCATGGGTCACGCCTCCTAGAGATATCCAAGGTTTTCCTTCACAGGAAGTTTGTCCAATTGTTCATTCAATTAGAACAAGGGTCCGGAAATGTTGTCAGCCTTGCCCATCAGCTGTTGTTTATGTTTCACAATGCCTGTCTCTCAGCTTGTCTGCCAGGCCTGTGGACCCTGCTGAGCCCCCAAGAATTGAGCAGAGGTGGGAAGTGGTGACAAGGGCTCCTGAGGCCAACTGGAGACAGCATGTGTCTGAAGCCGAGTAGGGAGGAGGGTGCGGCTCAGCGAGTGCTTTGGCCAACACCAGGCCTCTGAGGCCTGCCCCGCCCTAACTTAGGGCTGCATTCACTCTGCCTAATTGTCCTCTCATCAAACATCACTTGTTCGGCTTTCAGTCCGGCGGGCATAATGGTTGAGCATTGACCTATGAACCAAGAGGTCACAGTTTGATTACCAATCAGGGCACATGCCCAGGTTGCAGACTCGATCCCCAGTGTGGGGCATGCAGGAGGCAGCTGATCAATTATCCTCTCTTATCATTGATGTTTCTATCTCTCTCTCCCTCTTCTTTCCTATCTGAAATCAACAAAAATATATTTTTTAAATCTACTTTCAGAAAGACAACTATATTAGGAAACAGGGATGCCAGCTTATCACCAAGCTGGTGGCAATTTTAAAACTTTGGAGGAGGCTTGCTTCTACTCTGAGCCTCAGTTTGCGATGATACCCAATAAAGGTCTTGATAAGATCCAACTCCCTGATCTAGGAGAGTAAACTAGCAAGATGTGGACAGGTTTGGGGTTCAGTTGTGTTAAGATCCATTAGTTATTCTCAGCCTCTCTACTGCCCACACCAGCTTCATCTGCTTTTGACCCAGAGCAAGTTCATTGAATATCCTGGAACCCCAGTTCTGGCATCTGACCTAGGGATAACCATAGTGTCACGTGGGACAGCTTTTGTGTGCTCCATCGGTTTTCAGCAGCACACCAGTGTGAGGGGACTCAACGCTGCAGTGAGAGTGAACATGGCCCTGTGCCCCGGGGCTGTAGAAAGGAGGTGGCCCAGCCCTCGGTGCACAGAGCTGGCTGCAGGCGAACAGGACAGCCAGGTAGCATGTACTATAGAGAACCATTACGGGTTAAATGTGTTTGGTGCTGGGTGACAAAGGGATAGCATGCTTATGAGCTGAGTGACTGATGTCAGACCCCAGAGGACCCTTCACGAGATACTGGACTCCCAAGAATTTAGAGGGGCTGCTCCCTGGGAAACGCCCACTTCTCCCCACTATTCCTGGAATGTGGGCTCCCTGCCCTGCTCAGTGAGGCCACCAAGATTAATCTTCCCAAGTCCACAACCACACAAGTCCACTAATACTTTGTACCTTCTGTGCATTAGTTTAAACAGTTCACTTCTCTACCAGGTTTAAACTAAGAAGCCTCCAGAATTTTGGATAACTCTTTTCTTTCTGGCCTTGATTCAGGTCAAAAAAGGATGAAATATTGGGTCAAAAGAGGATGAAAAGGGGACATGGGCCATTTGAAATGATCTTCAGTACTTCCTACTGTGCCAGCTAGTAGTGCACTTATTTCAAACCCTCCTCCTCAGACGGTCAGTGTCACAAGTGCCAGCCATCCTGAATGCACTTGAGGTCTGCAGGGAGGGGAGGTTTGGAAAGGCCGGACCAGGCCCAGGTAGGTCTGTTACACTCAGCATGTGTGATAGAACTGGGCTTTTCGCTTGCATACTCTTCCGTTGTAATTTTTTAAAATATATTTTTATTGATTTCAGAGAGGAAGGGAGAGTGAGAGAGAGATAGAAATGTCAATGATGGGAGAGAATCATTGATTGGCTGCCTCCTGCACACACCACACTGGGGATTGAGCCTGTAGTCCAGGCATGTGTCCTGACCTGGAATTGAACTGTGACCTGCTGGTTCATATGTCGACGTTCAACCACTAAGCCACGCTGGTTGGGCAGCTGTGATTTTAAAGCCACTGTCTTTCCCATACCCATGGTCCTGGCCATTGCACTTGAGGAATGGGCACTGTCCTGGAAAGCCCAGAAGAAGGCAGCAGGGCTGAGGTCACATGGCAGGGAGTGCAAGCCGGTGGCTATTATTTTCTAAGTAAAAAAATAAGGCACAAACTTCACATTACTGAATTTCAACAGGTGGATAGACAGGAGTACATGGTTGTAAGTTATTAACAAATACACGTCTATTGGTGTAAGGAAGCATGGGACTTGGTTGGGAAGTCTTTAAGGAGGATCTCTGAAAGGTCGGAGGCCTCTGGGGGACCTTGCTGAAGGCGCCAGCCCCTGCATTGACTTTTCCAAACAAGTCTGACCCCTGGGTGTTTTACTAGAATCTTTATGCTTAGACTTCAAAACGTCCTTGCTTAAAGGATGCATGTATTTTCTCAAGGATGCTTACCCTGCTGATAGTATCTAAGAGTTAATTTCAGTTCAGGCTGTTGTTACAATAAAAGCAAAAGGAGGCAGGCGAACAGGGCTACTTGGTGGTGAAGGCCAAGTAGTCCCTTAGCCTCTCTTTCACAGAAGCATGTGTCAGAGGAATGATTCATCCATCGTTCAGGGTCTGCCAGTCAGCCCCGGCAAACCGTGAGTGCATAGGAGGGAAATGTTTCAGGTAGAGGAGCTTACTCAGAAACTCTCAAAGAGCACAGGTGCCTTGTGAAAGTCTACCATGGAGAAAGTTATGTGATCCATTTGTGAACAATCTTAGCAACAGAAGCCAAACTAGAATCTAAGATGTGTGTATGTCTGTGTGTATGTACATGTGTGTGTGTATATGTATCTATTAGAATGTGCCAGTGTGTGTCTGTGAGAGCATGTTCATATGTGTTTCATGTGTGTTCATGCGTGTACATGCTTGTAACATTTATGCTCTTTTACATACAATTGCTTTTAAGGGAATCTGTCTTAAGGCAATAGCTGAATGATACCATGGAACCATTTTTGAAGCAAAAAAACATAAGGTATTGTAACAATCCAACAATAATAGAATAGTTAAATAAACTCTCATGCAAACACACAATGATGTATTGTGCACAAATTCAATTCTGTTCACAGAGAGTTTATACACATAGATAGAAATGTTTATTTTTTAACAATTAAGGTTCAGAACTCTGCAGACGAACCTCAATCAGGTCTGAAACTGCACAGAAATCCACCGACCTGCCTTCAGTGACCCTCTCTCTCTGGGTCGTGTCGTAAGGATGACTTTGTCCCAAATACTTCTCTGTTCTTTCCAACTTTCTATAATATACATAGTTAGTACTGTTTTAGTCTGGAAATGAAATGAGAATTTGTAACTGGAGATTCTCATCGCTGCCCTCTGACCGGGAGCAGTTTAGGCAACACACCTGTGTCCAACCTCTCATCAGCCTGGGTACACAGAGGCTCCTGAGTACACAGAGGCAGAGAGGGGGCCACCTGGCGGGTCTGGGCCTTTCTTGGAAAGTCCACAGCTTTTATCCTGAATCTAACATGTATTTACATGCAAAGGATGAAAGTCCTGTTTTTCCTGAGACTGAAAATCCCATTTTCCTAACTTCCTCTGGCGAGTTCTCCTGGCCACACCTCCACGACCATGCATAGTGGCCTCAGGCAAACATCTACCCAGGCCTCTGGAGAGACATTTCACGTTGAATTCCACTTTGTTTATTTTCATCTTGAGAATTTACAAGCTTCACGCTCTTGCTGTGACCTCTAATGAGCTTAGAAAGCACAGTGCCCTGAAAAAGGGCGTAGAAAGCAGGGCTGACTCAGTGGTCTCCCCCCTGGCCCCAGGCGTTCAGGGAAAAGGGCTCTCTTCCCTCTCTCCCTTTATTGCACATAAGTTTGGCGCCTGATAGAAAGTCATAAGTTTCACTCTGTGGTCACCTGCTGAGTAAAAACTTGGTCCTTTCCTGAGGTCTGAGTAGGCCATGGGAAAGTTGAGTTTTGTTAGTTAACAACTGCAATCTCTGCTCTTCATTTTCATAACTTGGAGAGACTTGCTCTGGGCAGGCAACGGGCCCAAGTGCTTTATTAGTCATCACGGCATGTTCCGTGGTGGGCTCAGGCGCTTGCTGGAAGGCTAGCCGAAAGGCCCTTCTCCATAAACCCACGTACTGCCCAGGACGCAGGGACTCTGACATAATTAACAAACCCTCCTACTTTAGACCAATGGTATGCCGGGGGGGGGGGGGGGGGGGCGGGGACGGGGAGGACAGGGCAGGAGAGGGGGGACAGAAAGGGAGCTAGTTTTAAATGCCAGGGAAGTTATTTGAAACAACCTTGACCTGAACTGCTTACTCTGGGGAAATGTGTGCACCATGGATTGTGGTAGCAGTGAACAGCTGGAAAACAGCTGGACACGTTTTTCATTGCTCTCCTACTGCTTCCAGAAACACTGATGCATTTGCAGGATGTGCCAGGTGCTCTGCCATGTATGTGGGCACCAGTGAGTTTCCAGGTAGAAGGAGAGACAGATGTGTGGAGAGTGAGTTTGGCAGATGTGGCAATACCCACGCTCAGCAGGTTCCTGGCAGCACAGACCACGAACTCTATGGGGAGAGGGGACGCTGTTTCAGGGGGTGAGGCCTGAGCTGGATTTGAAAGACCAGTTGGAGCATCTCAGACTAGGGAGGAAGGGTTTGCAGGCAGAGGAGAGAGTGTGTGCATATGCATGGAGGGTGGGCCACCAAGTTCCCAAGGGGAGGAAGGGTCTGGTGGAGACAAAACCAGTTGCAGGCTTGGAGTTGAAGGCACACCTGGATGAAAATTCTCTCTTCCTGCAGGGGTGCAGTTAGCAGGGCTGGCCCTCTCACCGCCCCTCCCCCGACACACACACACACACACACACACACACACACACACACACCTGGGTCAGTGGACCTCAGAGAGGTCTGACCAGCAGCATCAAGCTCACCTAAGACTGTGATGGAAATGTGAATTAGAACTCCTGCATGAGATTCCTGGGATGGCCATAACACACCACCACAAACTGGGTGGCTCAAAGAAACAGACATGCATTCTCTCATAGTTCTGGCGTCTGGAAGCATGAAATCAAGGAGTTGGCAGAACTGTACACCTTCCAAGCTCCTACAGGAGGGACCTTCCTCTCCTGTCCCAGCTCTGGCAGCCTTGGGGTCCCTTGGCTCTCTGTCTCCCCTTGGCCTTCTTCTCCCCGTGTCCTCTCTTCATACTGTGTATACAGGATGCCAGTCACATTGATTAGACTTCATCCTAATGATCACATCCTAACCTGATTACATCTGCAAAAACTCTATTTCCAAGGACGGTCACATTTACAGGCCCTGGGTGCTAGGACTTTATAGAGACTTAAAAAAAAATACTTTTCCTCCCACCTTCTAAGTTCTTCCAGCTGGGCTAATAATCACATTATCGGAGGCAGATTAATAGGAGAAAATCAAATTTTAATACATTCATATGGGGAATCCACACAAGCCTGAGAAGTCCAAAGGCAGTGAGGCAACATTGGGAATATATGACATTTTTGGACAGACGAGAAAGGGGAGATGGGGTATTAGATTTCAGAACTGAGACTAGGCCATTTACAGGTAGTTGAGGTGGAGCAGAACATAAAAGGCAAACAGATTCTTGCTAGGCAACTCAGAAACCATGGGACCCGGGGGTATCTAGCTAACAGGCTTTGAGTCTTTATGACTAATGTGAGGGTGCAAATCCTTAAGGTGATTAAGCCAAGGCTCTCTTCCTAAAGCAGTTTTATCTGTCTGAATCTCTTGGGCAGAAAAGGGGGTGAGGTCAAAGGTTCTTCCTGAGTCTTTTGTTTCTTAATAAACAGCTGAAAATCGATATTTCAAAAAGCAGCTTCAGGGTGGAAAATTTTGGTTTCCTTCAATTTCAACGTATCCTTTCAGGAGACACAATACAGTTCTTAACACCTTCCATCCACAGAATCAGAACATCAGGCTTTAGCAAGCTCTCCAGTTTGAGAAGTGCTGCTCTAAAGAAGTAGAAAATGTGCTGGTATCTTCCCAATAAATGCCCCGAGCCCCAAGCAATCAAAGAGCATGTCTGTGGTTGGCTTCATAGAAGGTTCCACAGAGTCAGGCTTGGGACCAGCAAGAGTTGGGCACGATAACGTATTGTGTTTGATCAATAATAATATTCATAACCTTCACTCTGCCAAATCCAGTTCACAAAGTGCTTGCACTCCATTACTTGTCATGGCTTGGGTTCCCCCCAAAGCAGACCCTGAGATGAAAGATAAAACACCCTGGATACAGCTGTTTTATCTGGGACACGGGGATCTGGGAAGTGAGGCAGGAGGGGAGGAGCCAGGGCAGGGACATCCCTGAGACTATAAGCTCCAGGCAAATGGAGCAACCTCCCTGCACCCCTTTGTCCTGAAGAAATCAGATACTAGACACGAAGAGGCAGTCTTAAAGAGGAAATGGTGGCCCCTGGTTCAATGTAGGGTTTCTAGCTTTATGCAGAAGCCAGACATTGTCCTGTGGACCCACTTAATTTGTGCCAGGGGCACACACCACTCACATCTGTGGTGGCATCGCATTCTTACAACCAGATGAGCAGTAAGCTCTATTATTATTATTACTAAAGGCCCAGTGCACAAAATTCATGCACAGGTAGGGTCCCTAGGCCTGGTTGGAGATCAGTGTTGATCTGTGGGGTGACCGGCGGGGTGATCAAGGGATCCCCACTGGCACCTGCCTTGGCCAGCCTGGCACCGCCTGCTCACCAGCCGCGCCCTTTGCCGTTGCCACCAGTCGCCTCCTTCGGCGGGGTGACCGGCGGGGTGATAGAGGGGTCTCCCCTGGAACCCCCTTGGCTGGCCTGGGGCATCTGCCCCCTGGTGGTCATAGTGACCAGTTGTTCCACTGGTAGTTCTGCAGTTCCGTCGATTTGCATATTAGGCTTTTATTATATAAGATTATCCTGCTCCCCATGTTTCAGGTGAAGAAACTAAGGCTTGGACAGTGAAAGGAACTTTTCTGTACAGTCTCATAGCTGGTGAGTAGCAGAGCTAAAGTACAAGCTGGCTTCTTCCAGCTCCAAACCAGGGCCCTTCCTCTCCTCTGCTGTTTAGGAGCCATTCTAGAAGCTCTCATGAATCTGCTTACCACCTCTTATGCTCGAGCAGACTCTCTGCAAACCACATGCTTTCTCTGGTTTCTGGACTTAAGATAGCACCGTGTCTCCTAGTCCAGAGTGTGCAGGGACCACGGGAAGGGAGCTGGACACTTCCTTTTGCAGAACTGCTCCCCATCCATTCCCATTGGGTTCTTTGGGACATGAGGACGTGGGAAAGGAGGCAGGGAGGAGAGAGGAGCCAGTGCCGGCTGCGTGACCCCCCAAGGAGGACCCACTCCCAGGTGCTGGCCCTTTGCTCCAAGGGGGTCCACTGAACCAAACTGAGCTATTTAGTCCTTGAACAAAGAAACATTTTTTTCTTTTTCTGAATCTGAGAGGACAGGCTCTTTTTGAGCCACTGCAATGTACCCAGTAACGTTTGGGCTTTTGGAGGCCATATTTCCCACCCCAATACTTAAGTAGAAAAGTACCATAGTACTTCTCAAAAAGCAGGTGTTGCCCCACCGGCATGGCTCAGTGGTTGAGCGTCGACCAATGAACCAGGAGGTCCCGGACAGTGTCTGCCCCTCAGTAGGGGGGCAGGCTCAGTAGGGGATTGCAGGCTCAATCCTCAGTAGGAGGCGTGCAAGAGGCAGCCGGTCAATGATTCTCTATCATCATTGATATTTTTATCTCTCTCTCCCTCTCCCTTCCTCTCTAAAATAAATTTTTAAAATATTTTTAAAAATTAAATAAAAAAGCAGACATCATCACTGTACACTTTAACTCTCATATAACTATTAAACTAAAACATTTACAAATAAATGTACAAGGAAGACTCAAAAATCAAAATGGTCCCATTTAACAACATTGACTTAATGTGACAACAGAAAAGTTGTCATTACTTAAACTAAATCTCAACTGGCAGAAGGCCTGTGGAAGTTTCCCATAAATTTGGGGCTTGGTGTTCCTCCCCATTTAAATTATTGGAAACCCTCATTTATCACCTAGTAGCTATGGCCCCATGTGCCCCTCACCTGAAGAGGAAGTAGCTTATAACCCGAAGGACTGCTTCTGAGATGCCTGCCCCAGAGAAAGCAGCCCCTGTGGCCCTTACAAAGAAAACATGGCTGCCCTCGCACGGGCTGCCGCAGCTCTGAGCTGCACTGCAGACTCAGAACAAACAGAAACACTCTTATTCCTAGCTCTGTGTTATCACCAAAAATAAATAAAAATTTAAAAAATAGCCCATGGCTAAAACATTTCTGCAGAAAATGAATCATCCCTGAATCTGAGATTGGGGTCTGTGAGACACTGATCTAGACTTAGATTTCTTACTATTTTTAAGGTTTTAACCTCTAGCTTTTCCCCAAATGATTATTATGTCATTTGGGGAGCATTATATTTAATACAAGAAAAAATAATCAAGCCAAAACCATCAACTTATCTCTACTAATGTTTCAAATGAAAGTAAAAGTCTATTCAAATTGATGAATTCTCTCCAGGAAGTTGTTTAATTACTTATATTAATCTTCTTAATTTGACTAGAACTCCATTTTCTTTGAAAAATGGCTATGTCTTTACTGTTGTGTGAGAGTGATTGGCTACAGTCATTTCTCCAGAAGTTTTTCCCAGAATAAACATCAAAAGCCCAGACTAAGTGAAGGCTCTGCTTTTGCGTTCCCCATAGTGGTTATCTTGGCTGTGGGTGACTTATAGTTGAGGCATGGCATTTCTGGGCACCCACATGAATGCTGCAGTTCTAACAATCAGGCAGCAGCCTTGTTTTCCTGACCCCTGTTTACACTGTGTAGTTCACAAAGCATCCAAGGCCCAAGGTCACGTGGCAACGTTATCGCTAGGTCAGGACACCAGTCTCCTGATTTCCAGTGTCATGCTTGTGCCTGTGCTAATTTAGAGTCTGGACTTAACAAAAAAACAAGTGTATTGCACAAGCAGCCACCATCATTCCCAAAATCATGCTGTGCTGGATCATCTGGGTGTGCCCAGGAGAGGTTGGCTGACTCAGTGCACACCCCGCTCCCCACGGCCAGCTCCACACCCTGGTCATGGTCATGCCTGTTTTCTCTAGTGTCATGTGCCTTCAGCAACTTTCTCTACTCGTGTGCATGTGCATTTGGGGAAACGTTTCCCCTAGAATGACAAACAGTGTGGACTCCACAACCCAGTGATTCAAATCCTGTCTCTGTCTCTTGAGAGCAATGTGATGTCGGGCAAGTGGCTCAGAGTGAATAACAGGAAAGCTTTGGGAGCCATGCTGATTCCAGCCATGTGGCCCTCAGCCTTCGCCATCCTCTAAACCAAGGACAGGGAACACCTGGCCCTGGGACCGTATAAGGCCTGCAGAACCATTTGGTGTGGCCCTGTCACTCATTAGGGGTGAGTGAATTAAACGTTGGTCCAAACGGAGTAGGCTAAATTTTAAGTTGATACTTTTGTATGGCCCTCGAATGGTGTTATAAACATCCCAATGGCCCCTGGCAGAAGGAAGGTTCCCCACCCCTGCTCTAAGGGAAGTGGCTTGGGTTCAGTTCCTCCAGTTGCAGATTCACGTGTCTGTAGGTTAATTGGAGGGGATTTCAGAGGCATCGTTAGGGGCCTGGGGAAGTGAGGCAGGGAAGGGAGGAGCCAACACAGATGGGCTGGTGAGCTGCTGCGGCGGGCAAAGGGCTCAGTCCTGCTGGGCACCTCTGAGCATGGCGTGGACAGGCCGCAGAGGTGTGCGGTACACCGGACGGCTCCAAGGAGGCCGCTGTGTTTGCATTCCCTCATTCACTGGCCCCAGGTCTCCTGATCTGGGTGTTGGCCTCCGGAGCTTCGTCTCTCCTGTCTGGCCATGCACCGGTCCCTCAGACAGGGGGTGCTGGGCTTGGAGAAAACTGGGGACTGTGCACTGGGGATTTCACCTCTCTGGGCCAACTCTCCCCAGAAATAAAGGAGTTGGCCCTCATGATCCTCTGACTCTAAGCACTGCAAAGCCCACTTTTCATTCACATTTTAAGTTCTTCTCCTATGCTTTTATAGCCTCCTCTCTCTGCAGCAAGGGTTGCTGCTGACCATAAACCCTGCTCGTATGGGGTGCATCAAACTGGCTCACACTCTGTGATCACGTCATCTCCAGACAGTTGGTGGATGTGTCACTCCGTGGAGATGTTGCCCCAGGGTGAGCAGTTGGATTTAGTGGGGCACAGATCACAGACATGCCTGCTTCTCATGCTCTCTCATCATTTCATTCCAGGCATTTCCTTTTAAAGTTTGGCCTCCTGGACCTAACTGGTTTGGCTCAGTGGATAGAGCATCAGCCTGCAGACTGAAGGGTCCCAGGTTCAATTCCAGTCAAGGGCATGTACCTTGGTTGTGGGCACATCCCCAGTAGGGGGTGTGCAGGAGGCAGTTGATCGATGTTTCTCTCTCATCGATGTTTCTAACTCTCTATCCCTCTCCCTTCTACTCTGTAAAAAAACAAACAAAAACAATAAAATATATTTTTAATAAATAAAATAAAGTTTGGCCTCCTGAAGTCCCTAGGAGGTGAAGGGCCATAGTCATATTATGTGTCAGTGCTTGAAGGAAAGAGCCTGATTTTAGTAATGGTCCCAGGGAGGGTTGCTAAGACCACAGAGAAGGCTTGGGCTGTGGGCTGCGAGTCCCAGGGCATTTCCATGGGAAAAAGTGGCATTTTGCAGGTGTGGTCTTGTGATATGCAAGGGTTACATGAAAATACCCCACACTGAGCCTTTGAGTACAGGCTGCAGCAAGTATCTGAGCCCTGGCCCATGACAGAGAGCTCTGGGGTCAGGGTCCCAGGGGAGAGCATGAGGCTTGGGTGGGGGCCCACACTGGGACTTGGAATAGCAGCTGTGAGCTCACCAGCATGGCAGCAGTGGCGCTCGCTAGGGCACCTTACCTGGCTTTCACCACCAGCTGCAGTCCATAACTTCTAAATGGAATATTCTTTTTTAAAACAACGTATTTTTACTGATTTCAGAGAGGAAGGGAGAGGAAGAAAGAGACAGAAACATCAATGATGAGAATCATTGATTGGCTGCCTCCTGCACACCCCACACTGGGGATCGAGCTTGCATCCCGGGCATGTGCCCTGATGGGGAATCGAACTGTGACCTCCTGGTTCATAGGTCAATGCTCAAACACTGAGCCACAATGGATGGGTACTAGTTTAAATAGAATATTCTAACCTTGTCTGGGGGTCTGTCAAGCTGCAGTTTAAAAATGTTTTCTACCAGTGGCTGCATCTCATGGGATGGCAACCCGACTAGCGTGGTGAAGTGATGGGCTTGCCCTGGCCCAGGGCTTGTCTGCTTTGGGCAGACTCTCACCTTCTGGCGGGGCCCTGACCTGCATAGGGCACCCTGGGTTACTTTTGATGGGAAGATTGGTGGGTAGGGGGCAGCCAGGTGTGATGTGAGCAGCAGCTTATTCCAAACCTCCAAAGCAGGAAGTTTGCAACAAATACACCGTCTTCCTGAAGGGAACAGCAAAGAGGAGAACGCACCTGGGGGCAGGCTCACAGAGGCCAGCGAGCCCGGAGGCTCAGGAAGGGTGGGCCCTGAGCCTGTGGGGTGCAAAGTAGTCTCAGAAAAACTGTGGCTTGGACCTGAGTAGGAGGGAGCTCCCCACAGGGCTACGTGGGTATGAAAAGTTGCTGGCGCTGAGTGAGAGTTCGGAGCAGCTTTGCCATCAAAGGGGGCCCTGGCTTAGACCAAAGCTGGGAGACTTCCCAGGTCAGCCTCGGAAATGTTGGGAAGGGTAAACACAATGTCTAGGTCTATGGTGTTTCATCCTTGAGAGCCCCTAGCACTGCACAAGCCATGGGCTTCTCATACCCTCTCCCGGCACCCAGGACCCCCGCTTTGAAAAGAATACTTCACTCAGTTATACTAAAGTGTAAATGACTGGCTATAGCTTTCAGGAACTGGGACTGGAATAACAGTGAACAACATTCTACAAGTTACAATGAACACATCAAAGGCCAGTGAGGATAGTATATTGACTCCAGAGAACCCCCCTCATTTTCCAAATTATCCACCTCATGTAGGTGTAAAGTTGGCTTTGGGAAGAAACATTCCATGTTGGTACATTAGAAAGTCCCTCATGATCATGCCTCTAACTGAGGTCCAGTCGGGCACTGCTGCCTAACAACCCTCCCCAAGTCTCAGATACAGAAACGGCAGCATTGATTTTGCTCAAACATGAGATCTGGGCAGGCTCAGTGGGAATATCTCATGTCTGCGCCACTCAGTGACAGCTGGAGCGGGGCTGGAGTCATCAGAAGGCTCCTGGCTCCCTGGTCTGGTGCCTGGGCTTGTGTGTGTGTGTGTTGGGAACGGGGGAGTGTCATCAGCGGGGAGTTCTCCATGTGCTCTCTCCACATAGTTTCTGGAACATAGTAGCTTTGAGGAGGCTGGACTTCCTACTGCCACCTAGGACTGTCACCCAAGGCACATGCCCCGAGAGTCCCAGGCAACAGTTTTACAGCCGAGCCTGGGAGGTCACACAGCATTACTTACACACAGCATTTGTTCATTGAGGTAGCAGTTGGGGTGCGAGGGGAGGGGACGTAAGCTCTGATGAAATGTGAGAAGAGCATAGAACCAGAAATTTGCTGGGGCCAATTTTAGAAAATACCATTAGTTTTCCTCTGTGTTGCCAATGGAGAATGCTGGTGCTGCAGCCCAAATGTGTCTCCCCACGTTTCACCAGCTGAAACCTAAGGCCCAGTGTGACCCTGCTTGGGGGTGGGGCCTTCGAGGAGCGATTAGGTTCCACCATCAGGAATGGGATTAATTCTCTTATAAAAGAGACACCAGAGAGATTCCTAGTCCTTCCACCACGTGAGCACACAACAGAGTCAGCTGCCTGCAACCCTGACCGCTCCAGAAGCGCGATCTGGAGCTTTCAGCCTGCAGAACTGTGAGGCCTTCCTGTTGTTGGTAAGCCCCCAAGCTGTGGTGTGTTGCTATGGCAACCCTAGCAGACTGGGGCCCTCAGTCAGACCTTCTCTGGATTTTCCACTTGCTGGGCCTCTCCTTTCTGTGAGAAAAGGGATAGTCATTTTCCTAGAGCTTCTTGATTGTGTGACCACCATGTGCAAGCACCTGGCCGGTCAGCATCTTCCTACCTCACCCTGATTCTGCAATAACCCTGCAAGGAGGTTAGTGCTGCGCCCATTTCAAAGCTGAGCACACTTCACTCTAGAAAAGAGAGGTAGCCTGCTGAAGGCCACACAACCAGTGAAGACCTGACTTCCGGCTGATGCAACACCAAAGGCACAGTCTTTCCATCACAGCCTTTTAAATTTTGTTCAGCGTGAAGGAAAGGTCTGGGTGACCCAGGAGACTGGGTGCACTGGAGGCCCACCCACCTTCAGCTGGAAAGAGGCAACACAGTCCATGCCTGTCACCCGAATATTGCATCTACTGTGACTTTTGTGGGGACACAATTTAACTCATAACAGTGTTCATCCCGTCTTGGCGTCTGTTTCTTAGAGAACAGACCTGACTCAGATGCCATAGTGAACATGGGCAGTGTCTGCTAACCCATGCCGTCGAAGCCGGAGTAAAGCACCGAGCCCCGTGGGTCTCTGGGGCTTATTGCCAGGAAGCAGTGGGTAGATCCAGATTGGGAAGCAGGGGTGTGGGGCCAAAGTCAGTTACCCAGTGGACTCCCGGGGAGGCGCCTCAGGCTGGAGCATGGGAGAGGAGAGGAGATTGAAGAGGGCCAAGGCCAATGAGGGGCAGAAGAAGGAAGCAGCCTGGGTTGAGCCCAGGCATCAGGCCAGCCCAGGCGCTGCTATGCTGGGATTCTCCGTGGGCCCACATTTTTATCTGTAGATGAAGCGCCACCAGCGTTACTTCTGGCTGAGAGTAACGTGGACATGAGCTCCCAGGCTGGGGGGAGCGGGGCCTGTGGCTGCTCACTCTCAGGGCAGGACCAGTGCTAAAGAGGAGGAGGCACTGATGTCCTGGCCACTGTCGCTAGGCTCCCCTGGCTCCCTCGCCTGGACTGTCTTGCTGCCTGGCAGACTGGCCGTTTTACCCAGGCTTGGGCAGAGCTTCATTTAGTCAATGGGTGGGGAACGTCAGGCCCACGAAATCATTTGGTCTGACCTTGCCAAGGCATTAGGGGTGCGTTAATTAAATGTTTGACCAAATATAGAGGCAAATTTTTAAGTTGATAATTTTGTATGGCCCACAAATGACGTTACAAATATCCACATGGCCCAGAAAAAAGCTTCCCCACCCCCGATTATGTCCATAAATGCCTGTGGACTCCACACTGGTCTCTGGCCCCTCCCAGAAATGAGGCAGATATACCCGCCGCCCTTCTCTCCCAAGCCCTTGGAATCAGTCTGGTCCACCTGACCATTTTAGGAGGAGGGCAGAGTAGAAACAGCGAGAGAGCCAGCCGACCAGGCCCACCTGCCCCAGAAGGAGAGCACTGGGGCAAGAGGAGGGGGCAAAGTGGGTAGACGCCACGGGCAGGCTCCTCTGCACAGCAACACCCTTCCTTCCTGTGCCTGGAACAATGGAGCCGTCCTGTGCTGAATATACAGCCCGAGAAAGCCCCCTCGTCACAGCACTGCGTTAGGCAAACTGCGGACTTGTCAGGAGTCAGATCTGCCGCCGGCACCATGGCACTATAGCGTCTGCCCCTCGTGCCGTGCCCTCCAACAGAGGCCGATGCCTCCCTCTGCACACACCCCTGCCCACCTTAGCCCCGGGCACACCGCGCTGCCGGCCCAGCTGTCCGTGCCCTCACAGAGCTGCACAGGAGACAAGAAGCGCTCAGCCCCACCTCCAGCCGTGACCTCCCACAGCTCCCTGTTGACGTTCCACCCCGTGGCTCTCCCATCTCTGCACAGCCTGGCCCCGGAGACCGCTGTTCTCCCACAGCCGCCCCATTAGCAAATCCAGTGCCTCGGTCCCCACAGATCCCCCTGGCACCACCACTCTTCCCCCCCTACCCAGCCCAGACCGCGGCGTAGACACTAAGTGTGCACCACCCCCCCCCCCCCCCCCCCCGCCGCAGCTCCTTCCCCAGAAGAAGGGCGAGCGACCCCTTCCAAGTGCATCTCAGATCACACTGGGAACCGAACCTCCTCCCCGCTCATACTTAGGATGCATCCCATACCCTCCCAGGGGCCACCTGGTCCCTCCCCTCCCCTCTGCCTCCCTCTGCCCCACCACACACACCGTCTCCTCACTGTTCTAGAACCAGCAAGGCCTTGACCCGCCGGCTCCCCTTCTCCCAGACACATCAGCCCAGCACCTGCTCAGAAGCCCGCCCACCACCTTCTCCCCCGGAGCCTGTCACCCGCAGTGTCCTCTGCCTTTGTTCCTGCGCAGTTTCTGGTTACTGTCTGAGCTGTCCAGGAGTGCAGACCCCTCCCCGGCGGGAGTCCTTGTGCCTCCTGTGGTGTCCGCAGCGGGGCGGGTGCTCCGCCACTGCTGTCCCATTACGCTGAGTCCACGAATGAACTACCCAGGTTGAAATTCTGCAGAGATGCGGCCCCTCCGGCCTTCGCTCCCAATGCCCCACCAGTGGCGACGTAGCAGGCACAGCCCTCTCTCTGTCCCTGGAGCCGCTGGCCTGCTTGGAAGGAACTTGGGAGCTCACCGCCTCACAGCCTTGATGCCCATGTTTCCAGAGCAGTCACCATGGGGGCTGGTCCTGAGGCCTTCCTTCCCCCGGAGGAGGCTTGTTCTGTGGTGGAGGCAGAACTGGCCTCCCTGGGGTCCTCAATCTTGCTTCCCAGGGAGGCCTTGTTCAGCCTTGGGCAGGGCAGGCAGAAGGCGCTTAGCCCCCAAAGACAATTCTCAAACAAGGGCTGGGTTCACCGGAGACTTCCCCTAGCAGAGACGACTCTCAGACACATTCCACGTAGTTCCCCGGAAGGACCCGTGGCACCCAGCCTAGGGCCCAGGAGCAAGCCACATAGTAACACACCATTGCCCACTCCCCCCTGCCCGGCCTCACTTCTCACTGCACCCTCACTGTGCATCTGGGGCCGCCTCACACATGTATATACCACCTGCATCCTTGTCTCAAGGTCTGGGGAGGTGGGTGATGGGGGTACTAACTAAGAGGTGTCCCCAGCCTCGGGTTCCTGGCCAGTCCAACCTGAGCCTTCTCCTGTCTTAGGAGGCTGGCTGCCAAGCTGGCATGCTTCAGGACTTCCTGTTGAAAGAAAAGGTTTCCAAAGGCTTTTCCACCCCTTCCCACGCAGCAGCCAGAAGTAGCGTTGAGGGTGACCAAGCCCGACCGCACGTGTCCAGCAGTGCACCTCAGCTAGGGGCTCAGACTTGGGTTTGGGCTTGTTCTCTACGCTGCACTGGACAGCAGGTGGCATAGGGGCTGGCACAGACGTGGCTCCCAGGACCTGCTCCTGGTTTTCGTCCCATTTCCTAAAGCCCCTTCTCTATCCTTCAAGCTGCTCCTCATCTTATAGAATGAGGGGGTGACCTGAGGGATCAACTAATGGAGAAAGAGACACGTGAAAAACTTCCCTTTCAGAAGTATTGGTGCAGGGCATGGCCACCTCAGCATGGGTCGAGGTTGTGATGTTGGTCTGAGTGGCCTGGATGCTGCCCTGCAGACAGGGCTTGGAAGGGCTGCACTCGGAGATAATGAGAGGTAAAAACTCACAGTTCCACCTGGCCCTGTGCACATCACAATGGACCCCATACCCACCCACTCACCCCCCCCCCACACCCAACATCAGATCATGTCCTTTCTTCCTGGGCTGAACACACAGGCTCCCAGCCCTGCACCTGCAGAACCATTGCCCTCCCCACCCCCACCCCTCTGTCCTCTCCCACATGCTTTCAAGGACAACTCCAAAGATCCTTCCGCCATGATTTCTGAATTCAATGATAAATCTGTTCCCCTGTAAACACATAACTATTCATATTCTCCCCCGTAATACAGTCGCACATGACAATGTCTTATACCCATGGTATATCAGTCCGCAGTTGCTGTGTAACAAACCACCCCAAAATTCCAATAGCACTCATCTATTATTATGGCCCATGTGTCTGAGGGGCAGGTAGGCCTTGGCCAATATCAGATGGGCTCACTTCTGCTTCTATGAGGTCAGGGGCTTTGCTCCGGGCTCGCTTGGCTGAGACCAAACCCAGAGCACATATCCACTCTGTGCCTTGGTTACATCATGCTCACTAATGTACCAGTACTGCTGGCAGAGCCAGCCTGATGGCCCGACGCCGGGTGGGGAATCGGACAGTCACTGCCCACGATGAGAGGGCACAGCAAAGTCACCTGGCAGAGGGCAGGAGCCCAGGGAGGAGAATTTAGTCAAGTGTAGAATTGGGCCAGTAATGCAACCATCATGTTGATGAAACTATGGTTTCCTTGAGGGGTGCAGTCACCCACAGCTGACAGATGCAGAGTTTTGGCCCTTCACACTGGGCATCCGCAACACCGCTGGCAAGGTAGGGTTTCTTGTGTTACTTCCTTATGGTCTGGTTTGCATTTGGTTTCTCGTTTTGTTTTACCATTTTATAGATGAAGCCACTGAGACCTAGAGAGGAAAGGTGGCCTGATCAAGGTCTGCAGCAGGGAGTAAAGGGGCCCCGAGTCGGGACAGGGACCCAACCTCCCCCACCCTCCGCCGCCCCCCAGATCATCAGAACATGCTGATGTGTCCAACATGCTTTGGGAACTTGCCAAACATCACAGTGTGGTCCTTAGGCCAGTGACCAACAGCTGCCTCAGTGTTGAGGTTCATTGCCAATTATAAATTACTAGAGGCCCAGTGCATGATTTAATCATGCACCTGGTGCACCAGCGGGCTGGCTGTCCGCCGGTGCACCAGGCCTTCCGAAAGCCTCCGGCACAGCCAAGACATAGACGCTGGCCCAATCAGCTACCCCGGCCACCCTGAGTCCCACCCTCTGCGCCTCCTGCTGGCCCAATCGTGGGCGTAGCGGAGTGATGGTAATTTACATATTACCATTTTATTATGTAGGATAAGTGAGCATTAATGCTACAATGAGGGAAAATCATCTGTGTATTTATGATGTAGTCCAAAGATTTAAATATTTTATCTAATTTGATTTTTGTTAATTTTACCTTCAAAATTGGTCTGCAGGAATAAAGCTGTGAAAACTGCATTATGGGAGAACTGGAATATTTATAGATGGCTGATATCCTTGATTTCAGTTTGGGTATGGGAATATTGTGTAATTTAGTTCCCTTACTAAGCTCGGGTGCCTGGCACACGTGGGCTAGAGGCCACTGCTGTCCACCCACACAGCACCCTGTTGGACAAGTCACCAAAGTGTGTTGAAGATCGGGCAAGGACTATGCTGTGGCAAGGGCTGCGTACAGTATTTGAGATGCCTATGGCCAGTTTCAAGGAGAAAAGCTAAACAGCAGCAAAAGTTGTGCGTGTCATAAAGACATGCACTCATTTGTCTCCCAACCATCAGGGTAGCCTCCGGAGGGAGGGAAGGTGTGTATGTAATCTGTAAAGAAATTGCAAATGGTTTTCCAAAGTGGTTGCACATATGTACATCCCCACAGCCTTGGAGGCCTGCTCCACAGTCCCGGCAGCACTTGGCATGGGCAGTCTCCTAATTCTAGGCGTGCCGGTGGCTATGGGGGGTAACTCACTGGGAATTTCAATGTGCATGCAGTAATAAAAAGAACAAGCCCCTTGTCTTCAGCAGACTTTAGTTCATTCGGCTGCAGAAGCAAAATGCCATAGGCTGGGTGGCTTCTAAACAGCAGAAATGTATTTCTCAGTCCGGAAGCTGGAAGTCTGAGACCAGGATGCCAGCATGTTTGGGTGAAGGCCCCCCTCCAAGTTGCAGGCTTTTCCTTGTGTCCCATATGGTGGAATGGGGGAGGGATCTCTCCAGAATCTCTCTTGTGAGGCACTAATAAGCTCCTAGGCAGAATCCTCATGACCTATGCACCCCCAAAAGGCCCCATCTCCTGACACCTCCAACACTTTGGGAGTTGGGATTTGTACATATGAATTTGGGGGACATGCACATTCAGTAGTAACACTGAATCAGTAGTAACACTGATCCATGCAACAATTAGAATCTCAGAATCATTACACTGAGTGAAATAGGTCAGATACAAGAGTCCATGTGTGATTCCATTCACAGAGTGAAAGCTAATCTCTAATGACTAAAGCTGGCCAGTGATTGTCTGGGTCCAGGAATGAGAAGGCGTGATCAGCAAAGGAGACAGGAATGTTTTGGAGATAATGGAAATGTTCAGCATCCTGACTGTGACAGTGGTTGCACAGGTATGTAAACTCATCAGAATTCCCTGAATTGTACATTTTAAATGAACACTTTAAATGGATGCAACTCATTGCCCATAAGCTATTCCCCAATAAAGTCTATAAGAGGCCTAAAATTAGTAATAATAATAATAATAATAATAATGGTAATAGTGATGGCTAAAAGCTGAGCAGCACTTACTCTGCACCAGACACTGTTCTCTGTTATCATTCCCATCAGGCATATGGAATAACTGATGCACAGAGCCTTTGAGTGACTTAGCAAGACTACAGAGCTAATCAGCACCAAAGCCAGGATTCAAACCCCAGGAGCTGAGCTCTGAACCCTACAGCTACTGCTGGTCTGTGCCCCGGGATCCTCCTGGGCCCAGAGCACCAAGTTCCCCAGGCTATCCAGTTAAACATGGGAAATTGTGCCTCCCATGCCCAAAACTCCCAGACCCCAGCCCTCATTAATTCTCCTGCAGGTAAATAGAAAACCTTTACTTGCAAGTACTTACAGAAATGGGAAGGCTTAAACCAACTGGAAAATAATGACTTTAGAAGAACCTCCACAATTCCCTAGCCAGGTGGCTCAATTGGTTGGAGCATCATCCCATACACCAAAAGGCTGCTGGTTTGATTCCCAATCAGAGTATATAACTAGGCTGTGGGTTTGTCAGGGTATGTACAGGAAGCAACCAATTAATGTTCCTTTCTCACATGTCTCTCTCTCTCTCTCTCTCTCTCTCTCTCTCTCTCTCTCTCTCTCCTTTCCTCATTGGTTAATTGTTTTTCACAACTCCTACACCCTCTCATACACAGAAGTTCCCAGCAATTTATGATCTTCCTAGAGAAGGCCGACGGATTTTCCCCCAGGGCCCAGGGTGTTGTCTCTGGCCAGCCCAGCTAACATACATAGGTCACCAGGAAAAAGGTCTATCCTTCATAAGAGCCTCAGGGATGGCTTAACAGGGACACTTCCTGCCCTCCTAAGGGAGGCTACCCTCGCCCTACTCTTCATCTTAAAGGACCAGGACTGGAAATATGAAAGGCAGGGCAACAGGTTACTAGCCCAACTACTGAAGGCCAGAGTCATAGGACATACCTTTCTACCCAAAGCAGTAGAGGTACCAGGCACCCCTCGTACAGACAGGCATGAGGGGGTGGGAACCTCTGGTAAAGCTAGCTATGGCCAGAGGCCATCAGGAAATCATTGAAGAAATGAGCCATACTAATTGCCTGTGTGAAATTAAGGCCAACTAACTAAGCGCAGCGAATCCAACTAAGCAGTGGCTGATTACCATCGTGACGGTTGGTAAGACTGCCCTCCGAAGACGGGGTAACACTCCATACCTGGACATAAACTATATTGCAATCTTCAGGAAGACCTTCATCCCCATCAGGGGAGGGGCAAGGCATGGGTAGTGGGATGCCAAGGCTGGCATCAAGCTTGCACACTATCCCCGGTTTTGGTTTTACAACGTGGGGCTGGGAAGAGCTGAGGAGGCTCATGTCTCCCTTAGCTACCCAATTAAATATTTCTCCCCAAAGACAATAGACAATAACACCCACATCCACAGAGCCCAGAGAGACCCCTTTTGGAGCGCATACTCGCCAATTGGAAGAAATTTAACCCTACGTCCTCAAGGAAAAGACATAATTGGCTTTATGAAACTAAAGTCCTTCTAGAAACTTGCATTTCTTCCCAGGTACCTTTGAGATGCAAACACCTGGTCTTCAAAAACTCATTTCTGGGCCATCTTTTAAAATGCAAATTTATGGGAAGTAATTCTTATCAAAAGAGAAAAACCTTAGCCATCTGAACAGATCCATTTAACTTATTTCAGCTGTTTCTTTCTAAATTAGTGAATTTTGCTTGATAATACTTGTCCAATAGAAGTATGTCTTTTAAAAGTATGAGTATGTTTGCCAATCAAGGAGCCTATGTTTTTAGAAGTTATGAAACGCATTTGCCAATCTAAAGAATGCTAACTGCTTAATTTTAGCTGTTTAATGCAAAGTTGGAGTTCAGCCCTTTTCCACTTTGTTAAAAAGACAAGGAATTTTCTTTGCTTTATATTTTTCTCCCTACCTTATCCCTCCAGAATATGAATGAGTCATGGCAATATATGTATGAATTCAGTAAGAATATTGTTCCAATTGTAGTTTTCTTAACCAAGACTTTAATGGAATGTCATGTCTGAAAGAGACATGCCTGGACTCTGGATGTCACCAGAAAGCTTTAAGGAATTGAGATTGACTTTTAAAGCTGATAAAATCCCATTGGAGAAATAGCCTGGTACCTTGCTTATTTACATGGTTCATGGCAGCCTTTCTAGGTAAGTAACAAAGGTTGCTTTCCTGGGAGATCGCAAGGAATGAATCTCAAGACATTTTGGGAGACCTCAAGAAGTTGAGCAATTTACACAAACCTATAGGTATTGCAGGCAAATATGCAAATTAAAGTGACAGTGAGATATTACCTCACACTTGTCAGAATGGCTACCATCACAAAACCAATAAATGACAGTGCTGGTGAGGATGGATGTGGAGAAAAGGGAACCCTAGTACAGTGCTGGTGGGAATTCAGACTGGTGCAGCCTCTGTGGAAAACAGTATGGATTTTCCCCCCAAAGTTAAATATGGAACTGCCATTTGACCCAGTGATCCCACTTCTAGGAAACCCAAAACACCAATCAGAAAGCATGTATGCACCACTATGTTCTTATCAGTGCAATTTACAATAGCTAAGATCTGGAAACACATCAAGTGCCCATCAGTAGATGAGTGGATAAAAAAGCTGTGGTACATTTACACCATGGAATGCTATGCAACAGTAAAATAAGAAGGATCTCTTACCCTTTGAGACAGCGTGTAGGGAACTGGAGCATATCATTCTAAGCAAAATAAGCCAGTTAGAGAAGGCAAGGATCACATAATCTCACTCATATGTGGAATCTAGTGAACAAAATAAACTGATGAACAAAATAGATCCAGAGACATAGAAGCATGGAACAGACTGCCGAATTTCAGAGGGAAGGTGTGGGTGGGTGTGTGGGTAGGAAGAGATCAACCAAAGAACTTGTATGCATATATACATAACCCATGGACACAGACCATAGGGTGGTGAAGGCCTGGAGCCTGAGGCTGAGTTGAGCTAAAAGGAGTCAATGGGGGAATAAGGGGAACATATGTAATTCTTTTAACAATAAAGATTTTTTAATAAAAAATAATGTATATAAAGTTTGTAGAATAATGCATGGCACATAATGAATACTCAATAAATATTATTATCATAGAAAGAAAGAAAGAAAGAAAGAAAGAAAGAAAGAAAGAAAGAAAGAAAGAAAGAAAGAAAGAAAGAAAGAAAGAGAAAGAAAGGAAGAAAGAGCAAATGGAGGCAGACATCTAATTTAACCAGATTAACTGGGAAGAGGCTGCTTCACAGACGCTGCAAGGGATAACCGCATTACCCCACCAGGGGGATTATCATCCGTCTCCCAAGTAGGGAGCAAGGACTGGCTTTCCAATCGCCCCAGGGAACAGCAGGCCCCTTCCCATAGATTACTGGAGGGAGGGATAAACAGTAAGGGGAAAACTCCTCTGCTGAGGCATGCACAGTAAGAGCCAAAAGGGCGATATAAGAGGGAGAAATCTAAGGAAATCTGGGGAAAGGACTGGATAGGACAAGGATGCAAAAACCCGGAAGATCCAGAAAAGGGATTGGATAAGGGGAGGGCCCAGCACAAGTCCCCAAAGAATTGGGAAGAAGACTGGATAGTTTGAAAGAAAGCTTACTCCTTCCCAAATCCAAGGAAAAATAATCAAAGCTTAACAAAGGCCAGGGGTTCATTCATGTGCTCTCTCTCTCTCTCTCTGTCGCAGCCACGAGGACCTGGTTGTGGCAGCCGTTTGGGCCGGAGGGGAGCAGAGGCCAAGCTAGCCAGAGAGGGACAGAGACTGAGCTAGGCCACAGAAGCTTCAGACGCCAGTGCCAGGGAAATGGCACAGCATTCCCAGGCCTGGCCCTTCCCTGGGACTGGGGAGGACAAGCAGGGGCCCGCAGTTCCAGAGGCTGGACTTCGCTCACAGTGAGACAGAGCTCAGCCATCTGGTTGTAGATGAGACATCAGACACCCGGGGGGGGGGGGGGGGGGGGCAGTGCTTTGTTTTTGCGCCAAAAATCTCACC
This sequence comes from Cnephaeus nilssonii, assembly GCF_951640355.1. Lineage (NCBI taxonomy): Eukaryota > Metazoa > Chordata > Mammalia > Chiroptera > Vespertilionidae > Cnephaeus > Cnephaeus nilssonii. Next base: position 13,897,767 of record NC_137082.1, on the reverse strand, counting down.
ACAATTGCTCAAATCCTTCTATGAATGAGTCCCTGAAATGCTCTTCTCACGACTCTGGCAGAATCCTATATGCCCTGGCAACACCTAGACACCCTGTCTTGAGCTCTTTTTACCTCATCTCATTGTCCCACTTCCCAACTGATCCTTCAGGGGTTCATCTCCCAAACATGCTTATCTCAGGGGCAGCTTATGGGGTCCCCACTTGAGATACAGATCCTGTAAGAGCTCACCCTGAGCCCACGGATGGAAGTAGGTGCCTGTGTAGGATTCATGGACCGAGGCCCTCCAGCTCACAGGCATGTTTTTATCAGCCTAAGTAAAAAGCACTAGGAAGGCAAAATTGTATGCCAAAACTTACATCAGGCTTACGAAGCTCCATGGTTCCTCTTGTTTATCCAGCATTTTTGGCTTCCTGTGACTCCCTTTCCCAGAAGCCCCAGAATAGCAGACGAACTGAGAGCAAAATCCAGAGGCCCCATCCTCAGGTGGCCCAGCACCCCGCTACACAGGCTTGGGAAAAAACGTTGATGGGGCTTGAATTTTCTGAACAGGATACAAAGGCGTTAAAAAATCAAGGGACATAAATTTTAACAAAACTTCCCTTGATAAGTATTTAAATGCAACAGAATAAATCAGACCTACAAACAGTACAACTAAGTGTGAAATCACATCTTTAACTTTTCCTAGCAGTAAACTGTTGTCCTTGAATCCTGTATTTTCCACCATAAGTCAATAAATAGATATTCCGTTAAAAAAAAAGTTGGGGTGTTTTGTCAAATGAGTTTGAGTGCAGCTTTATACTCGCCTCTCTGGGCGATTACACACATATTAGCATGTTAAAGAAACCTGTTTTACTTTAAAGTAGTATTTTCTTACTTTAAAGTATATTTTCTCAACTCCATGAACCTTGAAAACTGTTTTCTTTAAATAACACATTAAGATCCTATATGACACTGGTGTCCCAAGAAGTGCAGTTTGGGGAATACTGAGCTTCACAGATCATACTATGGATTTGATCGACAAATGCTGCCTGTGTGATCGGCACATGGCTCCCTCTGTGTAACTGAAGCAATCGAGGCTGCTCGGACCCCAGTCTGCATCCAGATGTCTGGCATCTGGAGAAGCGCAGAGACGCCAGCTCCTGGTGTTTGTGCTGGGAGGGGGTTGTGGGGGTATCAATCATCTCCTTCAAGCGTTCCTAAAATGCGCGAGAAGATAACCCAATCTTACATTTCCCCACAAACTGATATTTATATCTGCAGCAACTCAGGGATTCAGCCACATGAGCATATCCTGTGTTTCCTGCAGTGAGCAGTGGTCATGTTTGTCAGACTGGCATGGCATCCACAAGCTGAAATTGACCTTAAACCCAAGAACCTTCTGATAAGCTGACTTCAAGTTGGAAACACGGTCAACAATTTATTTAGCACATGAAATAACCGGTCAAGCGTTCTAAGAATCACAAAGAACTTTAAGTGACCGACTGCCTGCTTACGCTAGCAGCAGATAATGTTACCAGGGCCGTATCCCTTTATCCGGTGAGTCCTGTTTCTTGTTATCATCTTGTCAGCACAGTTACTGTTTGTTTTCTGGTTGTGTGGATTATGCACTATGTAATTTTCTGGTCCTTATCTTTTTTTCTCAAGGCCAAGAAAAATAACCCATGTATCAAGTCAGCACGGATTTATTAGGCCTGGAAGGCGGGTCCCAGTGAACTTGCCCAGAGCTCACAAAATGACGTGTGTCCTGCATTTGGGCCGTGAAACTGAGTCTAGTCTGAGATGTAATCTTCCCATTTAGTCCTCAAGGAGCTGCCAAGGTCCCCGGCTTATTTTTCAGGGGAGGGACAGTGACAGGAGCAGGTTCACGAACTGATCTTGCGGCAACAGCAGAACCAGAGCTTGGACCCAGGGCGTGGCCACACGGCTCATCCTTCCTGCCCACAGGGACAGCGTTTATAAAGCACTTACCACAAACCCGGGAGAGAAAAGACTAGTCCTTCATGGCCAGCAAAAGTGCCTCCTACTCCATGTTTCAAGAGGATCAGAAAACATTTTTTTTTCAGAGCGAGAGTAACCAGCAGCTCTCAGACAGTGGATAGCTGGGCCCATGCTTTGCATCTGGAACTAGTCTGTACCCCTGTGGGCCCCGTTCCATAGTGGGAAAGAGTTCAACTCTTGAGCAGGGCAGGTGAGACCTGCTCCCTGTCTTCTAACAGGGAGTCATGGGCCCGACAGGCGAGCCAAGGGAGGCAGGAGAGTTTCCACACCAACAACAGCTCCACGCTGTCACCGGCCTCTCAGGGAATATTTGTGGAATGAATAAAGGATTGCAAGACCCCACACACAGAAGGGGAAAATACCCATTTGTAATGAAACTTGCCACATAACAATGTGGTTACGATATAACCACGTTGCATAGGCCTCACGCATAGGCTGCCTTCTCCATTCCCCAAGGCAAGCCTGGGGCAGGGATTGCCAGGCACCGGCCTGTGCGGTCACTGTTCATGCCCAGAGGGGCTGCGCTGGGTTTAATGCCCGGCTGTAGCTTCTTGAAATGACTAATGATTTGTGAACAAGGACCTTGAAGTGTATGAGGCTGGTCCTGGATGTGCAGCTGCCTTGCACCTTCGTTGCTCATTGGTAAAATGGGGGTAACAGCAATGGCAGTCTCATGGGTTACTTTCATCATGAAGTGGGGACACAGAAGGTCAAGTCCTTTGCACAGTGTCAGGGGCATAATGAGAGCTGGAAAGGTGCTGGCTTTTAATGTTTCTTTTAGCCTTCCTTTCTGTTCTCTCCATTTCTGGGTTTCATATTGAAAAGTGGGTAGCTTTCTAATGACGTATATAGTATTCCAACACTAAAGCTTTAACAGGTTGGGGTCCAAGAACGTAACAGTCTAGATCTGTAGGACCTGGGCTGCTTCCACATTCCAGGCACCGAGACCCACAGAAGGAGATGACATCTAAGCCTCCTCTGACCCGGAAGTGGTGGGCTCCAGGGTCACAAGGCCTCACAATCAGGCCGACCTCCCCCTTTCTCAGTGCACGAGCAGCAGCGCCAAGGGACCCAGCCATCCTCAGATTTCCAATGTGTTTTCCTAACAATTCCAGGAACTGAGAAGTCAGCGGGGAAGGTCACGGCTGGTGAGGTCACTGACCTGGCTCCAGAAGTGTGGCTGCAGATAAGGACCCTTCCTCACCAGCGTCAATGCCCACAGCCTCCTTGGGGGCTTCCGTTTGGGGATGCAGAGTTTAGAGACTCAGGAGATGACAGGACTGACAATAGAGGGTGTGTCTTCTCCACCCCCAGAAACGGCCGCCTTTGCCCTGGCGATAAGGCCTCTGAGTACACAGGCCTTGTAAGGAGCCCATTGTCAGTGACAGCAAAGGCATCCCCCTCATTGCCCAGGACGAGTGTCACATGTGGCTGCTGGGTCAGTGACTGTCATCATCTTTGTGGATGGAAATGGTGTGGCTTTTTTCTAAGGGGCCACACTTGGATTTCAGCTAAGGTTTTTCCTAACTGGTGTTTATCTACCAATTCAGTGTATTCCAACTAAAGCCTGAAAGAGATTAGCCAAGAATTAGGGACCATTAGAATCAGTTCATTGTATTTGCCTTACACAGGCATCACTGACACAGTGTAGACTCACTTTGAACATCAGTAGCCATTATCAGGTGTGGATATTGACTTTTCAGCACCTTTTATTAGAAGGCATAGAAATTGGGCAGGGTGAGAGAGTTTGGAGCCAGAACCCTGCTCTTTGGCACGGGTCAGTCTACAGATGCTGCCAACAGTGGGCTTATCTGGACTTGAGTCCCTTTCTCTGGAAAAATCTGAGCTCTAACCAAGGCTGCCTGGTCTCTTCCAGAGGTACAAAGTCAGGGTTCTAAGTCATGCCCACCACCCTGCCCATCTACACAGAACATGCTAACAGTGAACAATCTGAAAAGAAATTATGAAAACAATTCCATTTACAACAGCATCAAAGAAATACTTAAGAATACAAGTAACCAAGAAGGTGAAAGACTTGTACACTAAAAGCTATAGGAAACTACTGAAAAGTTAAAAAATATACAAATGGGCGGGGGGGGGGGGGGAACAGCCTATGTACATGGATTGTAAGATAATATTTTTAAGATGTTAATACTACCCAAAGACTCAATGTAATACCTATCAAAATCTTAATGGCATTTTTACAGAAACAGAAAAATCCATCCTAAGTTTCATATAAAATAAGGGACTCTAAAACAATCTTGAAATAGAACAAAGTTGAAAGAAGGACACTTCCTGATTTCAAAACTTACCACAAAGCTACAGTAATCATAACAGTGTGATACTGAAATGTAACTGAGAGCCCAGAAACAAACCCTCACATATATGGTCAAATGATTTTCAACAAGAATGCTAACATCATTCAACAGGGAGAGGATGGTATTTTCAACAAATGATGTTGGAAAACTGAATATCCACATGCAGAAGAATAAAGTTGAGCCCTTCTTTCCTACCATATATAAAAATCATTTCAAAATAGATCAAATGCTTCAAGTGCTTATAAAATGCTTAAAAGAAAACATAGAGGGAAAGCTTCAAGACATGATTTCTTAGATATACATCAAAAGCAAAGGCAACAAAAGTAAAAACAGATAAATTGGACTACATCAATAATAAAAACTATTGTGTACCAAAGGATGCAATTGATAAAGTGAAAAGACAATCTACAGAATGGGAGAACATATTTGCATACTGATAAGGATTAATATTCAGACCATATAAAGAATTCTTACAACTCAACAACAATAAAACAATTAAAAATGGGCAGAAAACTTGTATAGCCATTTCTCCAAAGAAGATGCACAAATGGTCAACAAGTATATGAAAAGATGCTCAGAATCACTCACTAATCATTAAGGAAATGCATCAAAACCATAATGAGATGCCAGCTGATGCCCATTAGGATGGCTACTCTCCAAGATAACAAACAAAACCAAATTTTAAACAATAGAATATAACAAGTGTTAGAGAAGATGTGCAGTAAGTAGAAACTTGTTAATTGCTTATGGGAATGTAACATGATGTGGCTGCTATACAAAACAGCTCCTCAAAAATTAAATTACGATACATTTCAGCAACTCCACTTTTGAGTATAAACCCAAAAGAATGGAAAGCAGGATCTCAAAGAGATATTTGTACACTCATGTTTATAGCCGCACTAGAGGCCCAATGCATTAAGATTCGTGCAAGAATGGGCCTTCCTTCCCCTGGCTGCCCAGCACCGCCTTTGCTCCAGCCCAGAGCCACCTTTCCTCCTTCCCACGCTGCCCAGAGGCCCGGAGCAGCTGGGGATGTGTGGAACACCTGCATCAGCACCATGGCAACAGGCAATTGTCCCACCCCCAGCCATTAGGAGCCTGTGTATGCAAATTAACCCACCATCTTTGTTGGGTTAATTTGCATACTCACTCCTGATTGGCTGGTGGGTGTCGTGAAGGTACGGTCAATTTGCGTCTTTCTCTTTTATTAGTGTAGATCATTCACAATAGCTACAGGGTGGAATCTACCCAAGTGTCCATCAACAAATGAATGAATAAACACAATATAATATATACATACAATGGAATATCATTCAGTCTTTAAAAAGGAAGGAAATTCTGACAGGTGCTACAACACTGATGAACCTTGAGGGCATTGTACTAAGTAAAATAAGCCAGTCACAAAATGACAAATACTGCTTGACTTGGCTTATATGAGGTACCTACAATAGTCCAATTCATAGAGACAGAAAGGAAAATGATGGTTGCCAGGGCTGGGGGAATGGTGAATGGGGAGTTATTGTGCAATGGGAACATGAGTGTCAGTTTTGCAAGCGGAAATGATTTCTGGAGATTGATTTCACAACAATGTAAAATGAACACTACCAAACCGCACACTGTTTGGTTTGTGATTTATGTTTTCTTTATTTTGGGTGAACACATTCCTTCTGATTATTTCAAAGTTTCGAATTGTATTTCTAGTTAATCGTGCTATGACTTACATGACTATGTCCTTCCTTAAAGGAAGGCAGCTTGAGTTTAAATGGAATTTCTCACTTCACTCGAAGCACTGCCACTTTTCCGCTTCTTACATCATCCAGTCATGGTTTAGTACGTCATTTTAAAAAGTTCTCCAGATGTTTACTTCTGCCCTTAAGTAGTATTTGATTTTCCCAACTTATAATGATTTCTTTGTAACCCCAGGGTTGGTGTAGTGATCTTTGAGGTATTCAGCATGGAAGCAGAGCTCAGAAGATTATTTCAAAAGAAAATCCAAAAATATACTTTAAAAATTGTTAAATTGGGAGGCATGAGCCATTATGGTATAAATCCAATGATCTAATGTTATTAGCTAAAGTTGGGAGGTGTCCACAGGGTCAGCTTTTCCAGGAAACAGTGCGGGCCTGGCCTCCCCTCCTCACAGGGCGACTCAGGGGGCTGAGTGTCGTGAGGTGTGGACACCCAGGGCCTGTGCCTCCACTGAGCTCAATGACCTCTCAGCACGCAGCCCAGGGCTCCGGGTCAGCTGAGGCAGCTTCATCACGGAGTGGTCTTGTCGTCCTTGCAGCCACACGGGGGAGGAATGTGGAAACATTGCATGAAACCAAGACCCTGCCCTTGAGGAGGCTGCGTTTCAGTAGATGAGGCCCAGGCTGGGAAGTCCACAGGAGAAACCATCCTGGGGAGAGCCCTCCCCTTGCCTCCATCCACCTGCAGGCATTGGCCCAGCTCTTGTTCAGGGACATGTGAGCCTATAGACACTCACGGAGCATCTGTGTCCAGGGCTCGGGTTACATACACATGATGCCTGCTCCTGTCCTCACAGTATGTTGAGGGCAGACACTAAGTAAGCGACCTAAAGGCAGAGATCCAAAGGGCAGCCTTAGGTGCAGGACGGGATGCTAACAAGACCTTGTGTCTGCTTTCAGGGGGCACCGAAGGTAGAAGCTGAATGCTGAGCTGAGGCTTGAGGGCCCAGCAGGCAGATGACCAGGCATTTGGGGGGAAAGTGGGGCTCCTCTGCTTCTTGCCCCCACCTCCCAGTACCTCCTGCTGGGACCCTTTGAGACAGGACACTAGACAAAAGCACTCAGGTAACCAGCTCAGTCACCTGTGAGAACTTGGACCCTCCTTTCTTCAAAGTCAGCAGACCTGGCACTGCAGCTCAGAAGCGCTGGGAGAAAAACAAGGGACCCCATCTGGAATGATGGATTTACTCATACCCCTCCTCATGGGAAAGGCAATAAGCAAACTAGGTCACTCCCTTGCTCAGGGATCACCTTGTAGTGGGCGGCAGCCAACAGGCAACTGGACATGGGGATGGGGTCCCCATGTAGGTAAATGCAATAAACAAAAGTGAAAAAGGCAGCGGGTTCCCGAGGGGTGGGCCATGATGCTGTGGACAGGGTGGGCAGGGAAGGCCTGAGTAGTGTTTGAGCCCTAGATATGCAGAGGTGACAGAGCAGGTTTGATGGTCAGCTTCCAAAAGGGGCCCCTGACATGACTTCTTAGCTTAGCAAATCTTGCTGAAGGAATAGCATGCCAGGTTCTTCAACCAGGTCTTGTCATTGTGGCTTCCTAAAGTGGAAAGTGGTCTGGCCAGTGTGGCTCAGTGGTTGAGCATCAACCTATGAACCAGGAGGTCACGGTTCAATTCCCGGTCAGGGCACGTGCCCGGGTTGCAGGCTTGATCCCCAGTAGGGGACATGCAGGAGGCAGCAGATCAATGATTATCTCCTTCTCTCCCTCTTCCTTCCTCTCTGAAATCAATCCTCTCTAATAAAATGGTAATATGCAAATTAACCATCACTCCGCTACATAAGCCACGCCCACCAGCCAAGCCACGCCCACCAGCCAATCAGGGTGAGTATGCAAATTAACCCCAATCCAAGATGGCTACAGCCACAGTGAGCAAGGTTTCCCAGGTAACAGAGCAAGCCAAGCTTTCCATAGCCGTTGCAGGCCTAAGCCTCCACTCAAGCTACAAAGTTTCAATTGTAGAAGGAAAATAAATTCCAGATACCAGGGCCTCCCCTTGGGTTGCCAAGGGGCGTGGCTGGCCTGCAAACCACCACAGGCCCCTCGCTCAGGCTGCTCCATGCCCCAAGGGAACCCCACCCTGATCCGGGACACCCTTCAGGGCAAACCAGCTGGCCCCCACCCGTGCACCAGGCCTCTATCCTATCTAAGAAAAGAGTAATATGCAGATCAATCATCACTGCAACACACAATATAGCTGCCCCCATGTGGTTAAAGATCCTGCCCCCATGTGGACACAAGATGGCCACCACAAGATGGCCAGCAGGAGAGGGCAGTTGGGAGGCACCCGGCCTGCAAGGGAGGGCAGTTGAGAGGGACCAGGCTTGCAAGGGAGGGCAGTTGGGAGGCACCCGGCCTGCAAGGGAGGGCAGTTGGAGGTGATCAACCCTGCAGGAGAGGGCAGTTAGGGGTGACCAGGCCGGCAGAGGAGGGAAGTTGGGGGCAAACAGGCTGGCAGCGGAGTGGTTAGGGGGTGATCAGGCTGGCAGGCAGAAGCAGTTAGGGGCAATCAGGAAGGCAGGCAGGCAAGCAGTTGGGAGCCAGCAGTCCTGGATTGTGAGAGGGATGTCCCTGGGATCGGGCCTAAATGGGCAGTCGGACATCCCTCCAGGAGTCCCAGATTGGAGAGGGTACAGCCTGGGCTGAGGGACAATCCCCCGCCGTGCACGAATTTCGTGCACCGGGCTTCTAGTTATATATATATATATATATGCAAAGTGGTCACAAAGAGAGGGCCAGGCACAGAGAGACCCTTGGGGAAGGGTTTTAGATCAACATATACCAGTGCAGGGAACATGCTAGAACAGCGATTTCCAACCTTTTTCATCTCATGGCACACATAAACTGATTATTAAAATTCTGGGGCACACCAAAAAAATATATTTTTTGCCAATCTGACAAAAAAACACATAGGTAAAATTTCGATTCATTCACACCAGAAGGCTATTGTTGTGTTGACTGTTGTCATATTTTAATTTGACAGTCTAGGGGAAAAGAGGTTGGTGCCCCTGGCTACGGAGTCAGGTATTGCATGTTTTAAAAGTTCTTGCCACACACCCATGTGCCTCTTATGGCACACTGGTACACACGACACACAGTTCGAAAATCACTGTGCTAGAGCCATGCTGCTGGTCAGGCTCTGGACTGCAGGGCAGTGTCCACCTGACCAGGATAGCCCACCAGCATCAGGTGAAGAATGTCCAGCAGGTGGCTTTCTCAGGGACATCACAACAAGAGGGCCAGAGGCTCTGTGACATCATTGCTCCCACAGCCGACTGACAAGGCATAGACAGGCCCAGGAAATATTTGCCAGACAAGTCAGTGATAGGGTTTTTTCCATTTCTCCTACTAACATTTATCCCCTACATTGGGGCTCACACATTAATGAGAATCGAAGTCCACATCAGCTGAACAGTGTGCACCATGGTTAAGTTTTGATGGTTTATGGTAGCAAATTGGGCCAAGAAAATGTGACCTCTCTGAAGGCAATAAGGGCCTTTCGCTCCTTGGCAGTAGGCATTACAAGCCCCGAATTTCTGTCACCTGCTTAATGATAATGCCTTCTGGATGGCTGAACATCTAATGTCTCACTTTCTTGTGTGTGCTTCCCCACTGTTTGAATTTTTTATTTCAACCTGCATCATTTAAAAGGGAAGCTCTCTTGCTAAATGCTAACACTCCTGATTTTCATAAAGTAAATTCCAAAATGATCAGGAAAACTTCAGATGACTGGGCACAACTGAAGGGGGCGGCGCTGTGTCCAGCATGTTGAGCCGCCTGCTTCCACGCTTGCGTGTGGTGATAAAGGCTGTCAGCGAGTGTTAGGAGCGGTGCGGCTGCTTGTTTTCCCAGGAAGGACACAGGAGTCTCAATGAAAGGCCTTTAGAGGGAGGAAACACCAGGGACTCCTGGCTTTTTGTGGGAAATATGAAAATGGTTACTTTGAAATAAAACTATTTTGAATCATCAGAAAATTAGTTGTCCTTGAGATTCTGTTACCTAATAAAAGAAAAAAAAGGAACATGTATACATATACTTGTGCATATCTTTTCTTTCATGAGTTGCAAAACCAAGTTTTGATGTTGTGCCAAAAGTAAGTGTTTATAGAAAGTACATGATTTATGGGAACAGGAATGATTTTATCCAAACTAAAGGTCAAGTAGACAATAAAGATCTAAGAGCCTATGAGTTCTTGGAAGCTAGTGATACTGGGTAAACTCCATTTTTTAGAAAAAGACAAAAGGAAGGAGGGAAGAAAGAAAGAAGGAACATGCATGTGCATGTATGTATATGTCCATGTGTGTGCATGTGTATGTATATGTGTGTGCATTTTTGAGATGCTATCCTAACCTAGTGGCAACCCCACTCTTGTCTGAGTCACACCCACCACCGTCTTCCCAGGTGGGGAGCTGGCCCTGGCGGCAGGGCTGGTGGGAGAATGAAGTGAAATTTGACTTGGCAGCTTCGTGTCAGACCTCTGACAAAATCAGTTCTCATGTTTTCTCGCGTGATGTCCATTGACTAGCCAGCCTCCTGGCCCCGAGGAAGTCCTGTGTGTCCCTGTGAAATGTTGTAGGAACTTCAGAGATGTGACACTTGAGCCCCGAGCAGGTGTAACACCTGGGTCAGCCACCACCTTGCACAGGGACTTGCCGCAGATGAGCCGTTTTGAAGACTGACCTCCCCCCAGGACTGTCAGCCTCTGTTTCTCAGACTTTGGGGCCATAGAGGTCAGGGCTGCTAACTCTGGAAACAGGCCACCCGGCAGGGCTACAGGTGGGAGGTGGAACTGGTGTCTTCCCAAATCCTAGGCATCGATCCTGGTTACCCACGGCTTGCAGCCCAGCTCCAGAGCACAGGGTGGTGGCCAGAGCACCCCAGGTGGCACTGGCCTCAGGCCCAAACACCAGGTGTGCTCAGCATGTCACGCAGCCACCCTATCATTTCCTTTCTTTAAAGCTGGGTTTTCCAAAATGTGTGCCACAGAACAAAGGTCCTTTGCAGGGCTCTGGGGGGTGGATACATAAAATTCCTTGGGCCAAGAAGTTTTGGAAACATATTCTCTCTGGGCTTGGAGGTCCAGCATCCCCCAGCCCTGCTGAGGTTCCTAGGAGACCCCAGTGCCCTAAAATCACTTTGCTTCAAACTGCTGCTGCACACCCCCTCCCCTGTCACCCTGAGGTAGATGCTGCTCTATGACAGCGTTCCCAAATTTTCTCCAGAGGGGGCCAGGCAGCAGGCCAGCACCAGGTAGGAGGCCAGGCTTTCTGCAGGCAGGAGTGGGCCAATCTCCTAGGGCTGCCCTGTGGGCAAAGCAGAAAGTGTTAAACCTTTGGACAGAAAAGTGTTGCTCAGACAACCCAAATCTCTCCCAACTTCCCGGGATGCTCACATCAATGATTCCCTCTTCCTCAGTGGACACCCCACAGGCTAGGCCAGGGAGGAACACAGGTAGAGGGTGCTGGAGGCTTGGAGGGCTCTTGGAAGGCTCTTGCAGTAGAAGAAGTGGGACATGACAATGACAGTGATGGGGCCAAAGGTGGGGGCAAGATGGAGTGGCTGGGAGGAAGTGGCACGGGGGGGAGGGTGTGCAGGGGGGAGAGCTAGCAGGGAGAACACATGTGCTGTGTGTGCTCAAGGCTAGGTGACCGCCTAGTGATGGGCATGAATGAAACACTGAGTCAGTACAAAGGCAAGGACCGTGGCCTAATCCTGGCTGGGCAGGGACACTGTGGGGGGAGGTAACAATATGATTCATTTGACCCAACACAGCACAGTATAAAACAAGTAAAATAAAATTTTAAAGCCCAAGCAAGAACACCTTGTTTAAGAAAGCAGGAATGTGCAATTCTTTTTTGAAAGTGTTCCATGGAAATAGCTTTTATAGAGATGGGAGAGTTTGATTGAAATGAAAAATTGAGGGAAAACAGATCTTGAGTGAGTAATGAATAATCACTGTTTTACCTATTTAGTTAAGTATTAACACAACAGATATAAATTGATTGCTTCTCATTTGAATGGTGCTGGACCATATCTCTAATTCTCTGAAGAATGATGAAGGTCATCTGCAATGAGCCAATCCTTTACTCCTTCCAATACGGGACCACCTACTGCAATGTCTGGCTTCTATCAAGCATTTAACAGATGCTTAATAAATGAATGTTATTGGATGAGTAAAGGTACTATTTTGAGATCTCAAGGAAATAACAGAGCCATATAAGATGTGGCCCTTCTCTTGGAGGATCAGGTCAACAATTCCTCCACTTCTCAGAAGCCAGAACCACTCAGCTAGAGGTCTTTTATCAGAGCCAAATCGCCTGGGCAAAGCCAAGATAAACCCAAAGTAATCTACATAGATTTGTCTGTTCAGACCACACAAATTTGAAAAATCTTCCTTGTAGGACTGTAACATCCTCTCCAATTAATCAAGCGATCGGTTTAAGGGCACCCCACACAAGGATCACCATTTTTTTTTTAATTTTTTTTTTTTTTTGTCTTGTCCAATCCTTGGGAAGTGGCAGGTCTCAGGAGACAGACCGTTTCTGAGGGTCAGACCTGGGGTTAGTCTGGGCCAGGGGCTGGGCAGGTTTTAGAATCTGTGAGTATTTGGATAGGAAAGGACATTCTGTAAAGAAAAGCAAGGAGACAAATTTATTGTGCAGAACTGCAAGGCCAAAGAGAAACATAAAAGAAGAATTCTGTGTGGAACATTGGGAGAAAAATACTGTCATCTGTCATCTTCTCCCTCCTATTTGCCCTCTTTGCTCCAGGTCAAGCAGCCGGCAAGCCGGCAACAACTAAGGTGCTTACTAGTACAAAGACTTCGTTAGGAGAAATAACATGCCAGGAGTGAACAGTGGTCTAACACCCTGCATTCCCTCTGGCAAACTGTAAGGGGGCTGGTTACAGCATGTGAACAAAGCTTCACCCACACAGGTTCCAATGCAGAGCAGCTTAGAATGTACCCGGGAGGCAGATGCAATGCCTGGGGTGCGATTCTGAGACTGTGTTAGCTCCCCTTCCATTGATTCATCTCCCAAGGAGAACTGCAGCTGGGGCCAGTCTGCAGAGGGGTCTGAGTGACCTGGACAGTCCTGCCTGAGATAAGCCTGAAGGTACTGCTCATGACCAGCTGAGGTCGGTCTCCTGGGGCTCATTTATGACGGGGACCTGGAGTCCCTTTCATCACCTATGCTCGCTTTAGACAAAATCCCTCCCGTCTCCCAGAATCAGAAACTGAGATGAGGACTGGCCGAGACTGAGAGCACAATGGTTGCCTCGTGCCCTCCATTTGTGGGGGCAGCTTCGGGACTGTCGCGGGCAGGAAGCAATGGGGCACAGCTGGGGAGCCTGCCCCTTTATGAAAATAAGGAAAACAGCCCAGCTGGTGTGGCTCAGTGATTGAGCATCGACACATGAACCAAGAGGTCACCGGTTTGATTCCCGATCAGGGCACGTGCCCAGGTTGCTGGCTCGATCCTCAATAGGGGTATGCAGGAAGCAGCAATCCATGTTTCTCTCTCATAGATGTTTCTATCTCTCTCCCTCCCTCCCTTCCTCTCTCTAAAATCAATAAAACATATTAAAAACACAAAACTAGACTTTACGCCCCAGCCAATTTGGCTCAGTGGAAAGAGCATCAGCCTGTGGACTGAAGGGTCCCAGGTTCAATTCTGGTCAGGGCACATGCCTAGGTTGCAGGCTCAATCTCCTGTGTGGGGCATGTGGGAGGCAGCCAGTCAATGATTCTCTCTCATGGTTGATGTTTCTATCTTTCTCTCCTTCTCCCTTTCTCTCTGAAATAAATTAATTAATTAATTCATTCATTAAAATAAATAAATTAATTAATTCATTAATTAAAGTAAATAAATAAATAAATAAAACTAGACTTGACAAAAAATAAGGAAAACAAGGCCCAGAGTGGTTAGCTACATGCCCAAGGGCCAGAGCTCATCGTGGCTAGACCAGAGCCCCTTCTGAGTCCCCTCCGGGGTCTTTCCTAACGAACACACCTGATTGAAACTCCGTGTGGGGCTGAATCGCCTGCGAGGCTTGTTGAAGCACACATAGTGGGCCCCACCCCTAGAGTTTCTGAGCCAGCAGGTTTGGGGGCGGGGGGCAAGGATTTGCATAACGGTAGAACCCAAGGCTGAGTAATGGTGAACCCGAGCCTCCCCGGAGAGTAACTGATGTCCTGTTCTCCCTCCGATTAGGAAAGAGGAGGGGAAGCAGGCAGGAGACTGTGTGGGGTGACACATTTTGGAAGGATTTATTTCAAAGAAGTTGCAGTTTTAGGCAAACCTCCATCCATGCCAGTGGAGTGCTGGGCAGCTTTAAAATTGATGACGTAAATTTATTGACACAGAAAGACATTCACAACATATTTTATATGGAGAAGCAGGCTATAGTTGCACTGATACGCATGCTCACACGTGCACTCACATAAACACCCAGAAAATCACCATGTCACCATGGTGATAGAAAATTGTTTCTGGGTGGTGGAGTTTAGAGAAATGTAGTAGTTTGTCTTAGTCTTGTTCATCCCTATTGCTAACCTTCCTCTGACAAATGTGCATCTCTTGTGCAATAACTCATTTTTTAAATGGAAGTAAATATAGGTTTTGTTACCTGGTTAGTTTCAGTTGTCTAGAACATTAACCCTTTGCACTCGCTTGTTTTTTTCTCTATTCCTTTATTCTAATGCTAACCGTGTCGAGCCACACTCGACAGCCGAGTGCAAAAGGTTAATCTGTATGAGAGATCGTCTGCCCAGGACTATCTCCATGATGAGATGTTCAGCCTCATCCTGTCCCTCTCCCCCCCCCCCCCCCACCATTCCCTTAGGCAAGGATTCCTTTGCTGGATCCCGAGCCTCAGTGAATGACTAATGTGACAAGGGTGACAAGGGTGACTCATAGGACCAAGAAAGTAGCGTCATCATATGCAAGACGGGAAGTTGCCACAGTCCGCTCACTCGGGCTTTCGTGTGTGGTATGCATAGTCTGGGCTCCATAGCTTCATCCTCCATCCTGTGTGAGGTCCATGGGGAAATGTCAGGACCGGAGTCATGGGAGGTGATTCAGTGTTTGGTTGTCAAAACAGACAGCAGTGACTAGAAAGACAGCATGAAGAGCAGGCTGCGGGACTTCACAGGGTCGTGGGTATGTATCGGTGGGGACAGGGAGCCCACATTACACTTCCATTCCTGTCACAGGTCACCTTGCAAACTACGAGGTCCCACCATTCGATACATGTTTGCTGAATGAGTGAGTGGCCAAATAAGTGATTTCAGTGGAACTCCTACATGTGGTCATTTCCTTTGCAACATGCCTGATGCTGATTCAACCTTCTCTAGAATGCTTCTGGAGACGTGGCACGCACTACCGTATGTGGAAAGGTAGGGCAGTTTCTACAGTCGTCCTTGTTAGGAAGACATGTTCCTTCTATTTGGAAGCGTGGTTCTCACACGGGAGCTTGTTGAAGCGCACATAGTGGGCCCCACCCCTAGAGTTTCTGAGCCAGCAGGTTTGGGGGGGCCAAGGATTTGCATTTCTAGTAAGTTCCCAGAAGATGCAGACGCAGCTGGTTCCAGCACCACACGTTAGAAAACACTGGTTTTCAGACTGTTTAATGTTTTCTTTTATTTCTACCCCATTCTCGGAGCCTAAGGGGAAAAGGCAGAGTCCCAAAATCAAAACCACACACTCATTCACGCACTCACACACAGTCTCACTCACACATATCACTTACACACATATCACTCATGTACCATACTGCCATGCACTCTCACTCACACACCCTCACACATACATTCCACATACTCACACACAAACTCTCACATACACACACATACACACACAAACTTATCACACCTACACACATGTCACACATGTACCATGCTGCCATGCACTCTCACTCACACATCCTCATACATACACTCACACACACACATACACAGGGCTCCCCAGTTAACATGCCTGCACACATATCACACATGTACCATATTGTCATGTACTCACACACCCTCACACTCTTTCACATCCACACACTCGCACACACACTCTCACACCCACCTTCTCTCTCATGGGGGAATGTTAGGACAAGAGTTATGAGAGGTTTCTCAGTGTTTGGTTGGCAAAACAGACAGCAGTGGCAAAACAGACGCCTGGGTGAGCGCCCCGCTGTGTCGCTAGCTATGTCCTCGGCCAGCACAGCACCAGCCCCTCCTGTGTGGAACGCTGCAAGGTGGACGTGGCTCTCACATCTTCTTAGAGCTGCCCTGACAGGCCTCTTATACAACAAACCACAGCTGGGAAACCAGGGCGGAAGAGGATGTGTGCTCTGCTTGAGGCCCGAGAGCCACCGTGAGGAGTGGGCAGAGCCTGACACTGGTCAGGGTCCTGCTGCCGGCCCAGGTTCCTCCTTCCCGGGGCAGAGGGAGGCGGCGCGTGCCTCGGCCTTGTGAGCTCTGCCAGCTTCCTGCCAGCGGCTCCACATTCACATGCTGTGTTCCCCAAAGGCTCGGGTCAGGATGAGGTGAGGGACTGAGGGGTGAGGCCTTACAGCCACAGGGACCTGGGATGGAGACTGCAGTCACACCGGCTGTGGTGGGCTCCCCTCTGTTCCCTGATTTCACCCTCCTCAGCACACCCCTACTTAGTCCAGTGCAGGTGCCACCCTGGACATGGGGGCATGTTGGGGTGGGGCCCCCCAGTTAGGAGCTAGTGAATGCAGGCATGTCCTTGGGAGGGACATTGGGAGGTCCATGAAAACAGCCCTTGTGCTGTGCTCCCTGCCTGCCCCGCCCTGCCCCGCTCCTGTTCCCAAGGACCACCTTCCGGATAAACTTCTCCCAAGTCCTCATCTTAGTAAATGTGGACAAAGTGGCTTGGCCTGAGCTGTCTGTCTGAGGACCTTCGCAGGAGAACCTCAGCACAGCCACACCCACCTGGGCTGCGGGCTCTCAGCACAAGACTCACCGCCTGCAGGCTCTAACCTGCTCATGCCCAGGACCACGCGCTGCCCAGGATGTGTCTTCCCCACAGCGGGCAGGGAGAGGCAAATCCGGCCTTTATGTATAGGAGTTTATCTGTCCTCACTTGAAATTTACTCACTGTCGCCCTAGCTGGTTTGGCTCAATGAATAGAGCGTCAGCCTGCCGACCGAAGGGTCCCAGGTTCAATTCCGGTCAAGGGCATGTACCTCCGTTGCAGGCTCCTCCCTGGCCCAGGCCTTGGTCAGGGCTCGTGCAGGAGACACCAATCAATGTGTTTCTTTCACATTGATATTTCTCTCTGTCTTTGCCTCTCTCTTCCACTCTCTCTAAAAATCAACGGGGGGGAAATATCCTCAAGTGAGGATTTAAAAAATAATAAATACACAAAGAAATAAATGTACTCACTGTTGTTATTCCTGGTACAATCTCTGTTTCTAACCTCCATGTCACCCTCGTGGGCACTGCCAAGTTACAGGAAGCCCAACCGTAAATGTGTTTCCAGGACAGGCCTGATTCTCACGTAAGATTGGCACCTCAGAGGGCTGGCCTAACTACATCCCATTATTCTGTGTAAGCTCCTCCTTTTATGTTACATGTCCTAGAAAGGGTGGCCACTTTGGACAGTTCATGACACGTCTCTTAATCCACAGCAGTCCTATCAAAGACTAGAAGTCTTGAGCGGAGAAGTGGAAAGAGGAGGCCTGAGCATCTGGCTTGGGCCTAGACAGTAAGGATAGGCTGGAGCAGATGTTCAATGCCTGAGCCCTGCTCACGCCCCCCTTACACCCCAGCAGGCAGTGCTAACTCTGCCCTTCAGAATCCTCCTCAACACCAGAGCCCAGCGCCTCCTCTGTCTCCTACAGCTGGCTTCTGAGCGGAGCGGCATACATTTCACTGGACCTTTGAAAAGCCAGCTGAATGTACTATGCCAGGGGCTGTGCGGGATGTGGGGCCCCGCCCTCCAGGAACTTTGAAGCTATACAAACACAGAAGACTTACAAGGCTCTGCGAGAGGCCTCAAGGGGCAGAGAGAGGATCCATCTAGGGAGAAGCCTGGGACAGGAGGTGGCCCTGCACTGTGTCTTGAAGAACAGGTGGGATGTGGGCTGGCACAAGGGCAAGGGTAGGGTTTAGCCGGAGAACACAGTTGAGAAACAGGCGACTGACTAACAGAGAAGTCAGGCGGTGAATGAGGGCCCCAGGAGCTCAGCCGGCAGGGACAGGTCCTGTCAGGCTCCGGGGCAGAGGGTTTTCGTGTTGTCTTTTTACCCCAGAGCCACATTTGTAAGTAGTGAGCGACAGGGACACCTGCTGCCCCATCAAGCTAGCCACCCAGGGGAGGCGAGACTCCACCCTGTCCCCGAGGCAGGGATCTGTGTTCTTGGGGACTAGCATGATTGCCTTGCCCATAGCCAGCAGTCACCTGCAGGCTTCCCAGCTGCACGGGGTCCATGATGCCTCTGGGCCAACATCAGAGCTGAGGGAGAGAAGGGGACGGTGCTCGCTGTGCTCCTGCACTGAGGTGTGGCCTCCAGGGCTCAGTCCGCCAGTGGGCAGCACCATCCTGGCCCTCTCCCCGCAGGAGGTCCAGGCGGAAGCAGGCCCCAAGTCTCAGAGAAGCACACCGAAGTCACCGCCCTGTCGGCAGACGCAGGGGACTCCCTCACTGGGGCACCAGGAAGCTGTCTCTTTTCCTACCCCGGGGCCCAGGGGTCAGGGGCAGCCTTGCCTCAGCTCTCCTCTGAAAGGCCTGATGGTTTAAGGGAGAGGGGTCTGCTCTTGGCTGCACTCTTGGAACGCAAAGGTTGGTCTTCAGTCCCACTGGTGTTGACCAAGGGAAGAATTCCTCCTCCAGCACACACACTCTCCACCCGCCTTACCCTCTGTGGTGGCCACGGGGAACTGTTAGAGAATTGGCCCCTGTTTTTTAAGAGCTGAGCCTGGGATCCTCCTGAGATGGTAGGCTTGGTCAGGGGTGCTGGGCCCCGGAAGGACACTCCCGGAAACACCTTGACCCGATGAACCCAAGACCTGGGTCTCTATGCCTGTAGCATTCCTGCTGTCATTGAGCCTGAACTGGGGACACAGCCCCTGTGAAGTTTGCATCCATCCATGACATCATGAGAGCTGCCGGCCCAGACCCCTGCTGGCCTGACCTCACCTGGTCCCAGGGAGGGAGCCTCTCGCCTGTGCCAGTGTGGACAGGCAGCGGAGCGGGGTTTATTGCTCCACTGCATGGGCGGCGGTTGAATTTTGTCCTAAGACTTGCCTGCTTTATCTCTGTTTCAGTGATCTCTTTAGCAAGGTAAACCACTCCAACACTTAGTGGCTTAAATCAGCACTCATTCATCATTTCTCACAAGTAGGGGTCGACCGAACACGTGCTTGGTGGTGGCTGTGTTAGGAGGCCTCACCTGGGGGGGAACATTCAAGGCAGCTCAGACACAGCCTGACACCTCGGGAGACAGCGGGGCTGCCTCAGCCAGGACTCTCCCTCTCCACGGACCTACGTCATGCTGCTCAGCCTCCCAAAGCACAAATGAGGAGACTGCCAGGCCTCTAAAGGTTCCTAAAGGTTCAAGCCCTGCCTGAGAGACTAACTTCCTCTGTAGCCCACTGGTCACCAGCCCAGCCCAGATTCACTATGGAGGGGAGACATAAGAGCATCCATACTGGGAAGCTACCTTTGAATAATTTTCCTCTCTCTCAAATCTCAACACAAACCCAGCTTCCATCGAAGGAGATAAGACCGTGCAGGTGACATCATCAAACGTCTGCTTATCCTGAGGAATTATAAAAGTACTAAGGCCCTAGCTGGTTTGGCTCAATGGATAGAGTGTCGGCCTTCGGACTGAAGGGTCCCAGTTTCAATTCTGGTCAAGGGCACATGCCCAGGTTGCAGGCTCCATCCCCAAGTAGGGGTGTGCAGGAGGCAGCCAATCAATTATTCTCTCTCATCATTGATGTTTCTATGTCTCTCTCCCTCTCTCTTCCTCTCTAAAATCAATAAAAAAAATATTTTTAAAAGTACTAGGAAAAGACAATTTCTCACCTTAGCTACTTAATAATTCTATTATAGTGTCATTAAATTTTTGAAGACCCTGTCCGGGGTTTTATCTCACTATGTGTCAAATGCCACCGAGTTCGCGCCTCCCTTTACAGGAAGCCCTTGCATGGGGGACATGCCGTTCTCTGCCACTGTCACCCTGTGTCATCCTCTGACGGAGTTCTCCCATCTGAACAGGGCGGAGGGAACCGGATGCGGCCAACTGGGTCACTGTCCAGCCTGTACAGGCTCTGAGGTCACTTGGCTACAACTGGCTCAGAACAGCAACTTTTAGGCAAAAACCACAGGTTCTTGTGTCACAAACATCACCATGACATCCGTGCCTCCCTGGGGACAGAGCCTTCCTGTGGAGTAGCAGCTGCAGCTGCCCTCCTCAAGCACACAGACTTTCGAGGTGTGAATGACTAAGGGCTTCAGGGTGTCTCAATTACTAAGCATCAAGCATGTTCCTCGTAAGTAAAATGATTGAGTCCATTCTTGTCTTTAGTTAGAAATAAAATGTAAGCATTTGGGGATATCTATACGCAGTATTCAGTGAATGCTACATTACTGTTTTGGAAAAAAAGACAAAGGAGCCTGTAACTTAGAACTTGACTCAGGACCTGGCAGCAGTGTCTGGGATTCCTCTTTGGAAGTCAGCATAGAAAGAGGATATATCGCCCAGCTTGCGTGGCACAGTGGTTGAGCATTGACCTATGAGCCAGGAGGTCATGATTCCATTCCCAGTCAGGGCACATGCCCGGATTGTGGGCTCGATCCCTCCCAGGGCCTGGGCAAATCCTCCCAAAGCAGGGTAGGACCCCTCTCCTGCTTTAGGTCAGGAGAGGGGTCCTCCCTTCCCAAGAAAGGGAAAGCCTTGGCCCTGACAAGGGGCTTCCCTGTCTCTGCAGCTCCCGGCCATCCTGTGCAGAGGAGAGGCAGAGCCCCAGCCAGACACAGTTCACCCAGGTAACTAACCACTCTCTAGTTAGAGTTGGTCCCATCAACCTGACAAACTAATAAGAGGATCATCTGCAGATGTGGTGGGTGGGGATGGGGCACCCTATGAGAAGTGCACCCTTGTGGACTTTAAAAGAAAAGAAATACCACTATCACCATCACCACCCTTGCATCCAGGGCCAGCCTCTTTCCCACTGAATGAGGCTCTGCCTGGGCCCTTGCAAGTCCTGAGACAATGAAGTCCAAAACCAGGGCCATTTGCGGCTCATAGAAAAAGGTTTCAACTCAGAGACCCGGTCCCCTTTGCTTTCACCACCCAACAGAGAAAAGAGTGAGAAGCTTCCTCTGTCCCTTTCACCTACAATTTCACAGCAGCAGGTGGGGATTTGTTTCCTTATAAGGGAGTCTTAATACATTAATTGTTTTGTCCTCATCACTGGAGCTTTCAGCTGGACGGAAGTGGGGACTGAGCCAGGGCAGAGACCTTTACTTTGCGTTCTAGAACCAGCCAGGACACCACAAAACACTAGCCCTATGCAAACAGCCCCCTGCAGAGTGGGCTGTTGTCTTTAAGGGCATGAATGCGGTTTCTGATCACTCATTCTCACAATAAAGTTTTCATCAAACAGCATGGAGAAAGCTCACTGGGGTAAGGAGCTAACTGGAGTAATTTGGGGTGCTCCTGTCAGGTGGACCCCAGCCTGTCATTTGACTGTGTGTTGTTTCAGCCTGGCTGAGTCTGAGAGAAGTCACACCAAGTCTCTTCTCAAGGCATTTAAGAATCTGTAGGGACCCAGCTGTTGGGCACAGCTGTGCAGTGTCCTTCCGTCATCAGCATTTCCAAATAAACATTAGCAACACTGTGATTAAAATACGAAAGCCCAGCCCCACCGTTGGGCCATAACCAAAGCCAGAGCAGGGGACTAGTCTAATGGAAGAACTTTCATAGAAATAGTTCTCATATGTCAGCAGCCACGGAGCTTAGCAGGGGCCTTCTCTTAGGGACTAGAATCTATTTGAGCTGAAAGGAAACTTTTATCACAACCTCTCCATTCCTGCAGAGATGTTGGACGTTTGTCCCGGGCCACCCAGCTGGGGAGCAACAGACGTGAATCTGGTGTATGGTATCAGGAATGTGGAGGTGGGTCTAGTGCTCGAGCTACCTGGCTTGTTCCAGGGGTGGGTGATATGAGGACACATGGCAGGGTGGGAGGAGAACTGTCCAGAGCAAGATGACAACCAGAGACATGGGCGATGTGGGTTAGAACGTTGCCCACAAATGGAATCCACCTGCTGCAAAGACACACAAAGCCAAGTCACCCCGACCATTGTCCCTAAAAACAGCTCCTCGATATTCAGGTATCCTCACTGCCAGCAGGGCCTATCCGCCAGCATTTCAGCATACTCAGACACATGAACATGCAAAGGCTGCTAAAAATGATGCTTGGCTTGGTAACTGACCACATGGGCAATATTTCTAGTTGAATGAAAAGCGGGTGAAGGTCCCCCTCTGTGTTCATTATGTTTTCCAGGGAGCGTTGGGAAAGAACTCCCTCTGGAATCCCGTACATGGGAAGTCTGTCTCTATAGCTGCCTGATGTGCTTTCCCTAGTCCCCTGTCTACCAGGAGCTCAGCTGCCACCTATATGCACAAATCAGCAGTCATTCTTAGAGCAGATTTCACTTATGACTTTGTCTCCCTTTTCAGTGCAGGATGCTTATTTTTTATTTGTGTTTTTCACTCATCTTATTCTCTCTACTTCTTTTATTACGTAGTTCTCTTGAATCCTTCTTTTAAAAATGGGAGAGTACAAATTGCATTTAAAGGATATTTTAAGCCTTCCTTAAAAATCTATTTCATATACATTATTTAATTTTTCCCCCAAAACCCTGCAAAATCCCTAAGTACCTTCCGAATCTTCCAAGGATTAAGTAATGTTTCCTCCAGTGGAGCTAAACATATTTCACCATGTCCTGGTTCTCTGTAGACTGCTAGCTCACCCGGACGCACCCAGCCCTGTGGGGATCACAGCACCCACCTGGCTGGTGAGAAAGCCACACCCTAGCTCCAATGTGCGTCTCAATGAGGCAGCAAATCTCTAACGGGCAGCTTTGTTTATTTGGAAGGTGACATGCAGAGAAGCGTTATTTTCTGCTCCCAGTTCCATTCTGTGTTTAATTTGTCACATCCTCCCACTCTCAGGAAGCCCCAGGTGCGTGAGGCCAGGGGACGCCCCTGCTTTTCATCCCCATATGCCCACAGCTACAGTCTCTGGTCCCTAGTAAGTGGTCCATAAATATTTGCTGAATGCTTGTGTTAATTTGGGCAAATCATTTTATTTCTCTGAGCCCCAGTTTCAATAAAATAGGGAGAGTAGCTTAAATGAGATTCAAGGGCATGGAAATGCCTGCAATGTAGGCAGCCCTAGAAAGAGCACATGACCCTGAGTTTTTGTTACTCGCGATCAAGAAATAAACAACCACCAAAGGCGTCCAGTGAGGCCCCTCACCCTGCCGCCTTGCGTCTCCACTGACCCAAGAACATCTTCTGTTTTAATCATGCACCTAAATATTTACTCAGTGGAAATTCGTCAGTGCTCATCTGAAGAGATTGAGAAAGGAGCAATCCTGGATGGCCTCCGGCCGCCTCCGAAGTGGCTTCCAGCCCGTGTCTCTGAAGGTCAAGAGGACAGAGGGGGAAAGGCCAGATGCCACCGTGGGCCATCTGAACATGTCCACAGCAGCCCTTGAGGGAGGTACCCGGCTTCCACGTATCACACCCGTGGAGAGCCATCCCGTAACCCTCCTCTATGGAGAACAAACTTCGGGGCCAGACCCCTCCATGGCCCGCCCCCCTCCCCCCCAGCTGTGTCTCTGGGTGAGAAACTTTCTATTGCAATTCTCTACCAGGCAGGGAAGCCGTTCTGGAAAACTGACACCGCACCGGTGCCAACACAGCAGTGTTGGGCAAGTACACTGCCTGAGTGCCCAACGTTTGCCTGGGGCAATATTTTGTGTTTTAAAGGCAGAACCTACCCTAAAAAATAGAAATCTCATTTTATTTATTATTTTTTTCGCAGTGTTTCATTTTAACATCTGAGTTTGGAGGCCAGTAAACTGCCCTCTCCTTAAACGTGACCGAAGCTTGTACTGTGGGGATTGCCTGCTACCCTGCCCTGGGCGCGGCTGTAGCTGCACCTGCGCAGTCCACGTGGATCCGAAGTCTAGGGTCCCAGTGTATCCTGTGATCTTCAGAAGACAAGTCCTGGATGTACTGCACCCCCTCTCTTTTTTAACAGAGAGGAAGGGAGAGGGAGAGAGAGACAGAAACATCAATGATGAGAGAGAATCGTTGATTGGCTGCCTCCTGCATGCCCCCCACTGGGGTCAAGCCTGAAACCCAAGCATGAGCCCTGACTGGGAATCAAACTGGTAACCTCATGGTTCATAGGTCGACACTCAACTACAGAGCCACACCGGCTGGGCTGCACCCCATCTTTTAAACACGGAGGCGTTCTTCCTCTCATGGATGGGATCTAGTGCTAAGGCATGTAGCGTGAGTGGAAACAAAGAAAAGGGTTTAGTATAACATTTCCCTTCCCTGGGCTGGAGGCCTGAGTGACCAGGAAAACAGGAAGGGGGTGAGGCCTCGTTTAAAGAAGGGAAATACCGAGGAAGTGTGGGCAGCGTGTTGGGAGGGGCTGCTTAGAAGGAGGCCACTCCCGGCCTGGGGAGCAACCAGGGCCGGGAGAGCAGCAGGCCGGGGTAGGGTGAGAGGCCTGGCCTGGGGACAGGGGAGGGGACAGCCACTTTTATGATTATTTCCCAAGGACAATTTACAGTCCCCATTGTTGGCCTTTCCTCTGGAGAATGAGCACCCACGGGGAGCCAGGGAGGCTCATCCATCTTGTCACTGGTGTTAGTTTCCTGGCACGTCGGCTCTCAGCTGCACGGAGGGCTGTTCTGTCCTAAGTGCCAGGGAGCCTGGCACTACTGGTGCGCATTTCTCTCACTCAGAGCCCAGGCAGGGACCCCAGGCAGGGTCCCCGAAAAGCAGCTGGGAAGCGACCGGGCTGCATATACGCTGGAGCTGTCTGCAGTAGATGTGGAAGGAGTATCTCTTTTCATAATTTATTTCTGATGCAGGTTCACTGGAATTTAAAGCAGAGACGAGACACCTCCTTGGCCCAGACAGCATGCTTTTTAAAAATATATATTTCTTATTGATATCAAAATATTTTTATTGATATCAAAGGGTGAGAGGGAGAGAGGAAAACATCAATAATGAGAGAGAATCATTGATCAGTTGCCTAATGTACACCCCCCACTGGGGATCAAGCCCGAAACCCAGGCATGTGACCTGACTGGGAATTGAACCGTGACCTCCTGGTTCATAAGTTGATGCTCAACCACTGAGCTACACCGACTGGGCTTTTTTTTTTTTTTTTAATTAAACTTAGAGAGAGGAAGAGAGAGGGAGAGATAGAAACATCAATGATGGAAGAGAATCATCCATCAGCTGCCTCGTGCACGCCCCCTACTGAAGATTGAGCCCAAAACCCAGCCATGTGCCCTGACCAGGAATCAAACCGTGACCTCTTGGTTCATAGGTCGACGCTCAGCTACTGAGTCACACTGACCGGGCTGTAGCTTGTCACTTTAAATGGTAAAATTCTGATTACTGTCCTATTTTAATCCCCCGTCTGCCTCTATCAGCATTTGCCATGGCTAAGAAGTTGTCTCTCCTCTTGGTCCAGTACCTAAATTCTGCAAAACAGAGGAAGGCTCAGAGGCCGATCCAAGAAGCAAGTGCCTCCTTCCCTTCCTGCCTTCCCGCTCACCCAGGCTCATCTTTCTCTGTCCTCTCCACAGTCTCTGCATCCCGAACCTGACCGCCCAGCATAGCCCTCCTGCGGAGCAAGCACGAGACGTAACCTTCAGAGCGCTCCTTCCTAGGCAATGCCTCGGGGAGAGAGGAGCACGAGGATGCGATTTGGAAATGTCATTTTTCATGTGAATGAATCATGTTGCCATAGCACTTCCTTGGCAAGCTCTGCAGATTTCTGCAAAGAAAAGCCAGTCCTCACGTGTACCAACCCGGGGTGTCTTCCACTCGCAGGCAGACCCTTCCGCACAGTCTCCTATCCTGGGGGTGTCACCTCCAGGACCTCCCTGAGACACTGAGAGCTGACCAGCCCTGAGCCTTCACCTGCGTTCTCTCAGGTCTCAAGGTTGGGGGATGGGATGCCCCAGGGTCTTTGCCTGGGGAGATTCATGGAGGAGACTGTGCCACAAACAAGTGTTTCAGGTCGCTTTTGTGCCACCCCTGCCTATAGCCATCTCAGCTGGCACCCGGGCAGGTGTGGGAGGAGAGATGAACGCGGGGAGATGAATGAAGCAAGTACAGCACCGTCTCCGGTCCCTGATGCCCTGGCGGGGGCAAAGGGGCCTCCACAGCCCAGCCTGCTGTCTGACAAAGCAGGGATGACATGGTTTTCAGGTTACAGGGCTCCCAACAGCGGGCGAATGCGCTGTGACTGAGCTGGAGGCTCTTGAGCAACGCTGGCATGCGAGCACGAGCACAGGAAATGTCTGTGCAAACATGCGACATTAGGGCAGATGTTTGCCTTTGGCGGGCCCCACCTTCCTTACCCCAGGCTGCGAGGAGATGATGAAACCCAGCTGTCCGGGCTCCCTCCACATTTCCCCCCACACAGGCGGTTCCCTTAGTAAAAGCTGTGCAGCTTTAACCCCATCTTGGCTCACCCGTGTGTCCTGGGGGCCCCGCGCTGGGCTGGGTAATACTGAGCCATCCAGACCCCCTCCAACCTGGAATACCCTTCCTCAAGGCGGTCACACCCAGCGTGTAGGAAGCAGAGTAACATGCGTGACGTCGCCAGAAAACAGTGCTGGTGACGGTGAAGATCGAGTGAAAGGATCTTGCCTGGGCCTGGAGTGGCTGCGGGTGCGGACAGGGACGGAAAGGGTCTTAACCGGGGCTTGGAAGGAGGACGCTATTGCGCTGCAGGAAGCGTGGAGCCAGGACGTCTGCCAAAGACACAGCTGGCACGGAGGGGTCAATCTTGGCACCAGTGAGGTCGAGCCCTGGCACTTTTCCTCCAAAAGGAGGCAGGTTTCCTTGAGCAGCCTCCCCACCCTGAGCAGGCAGAACCCAAGTCATCCTCTCACGCACCTTGTTGTTTTTTGTTGTGCTCATCCTATTTGTAATTTAGAGTAATTCGTGCAAATGTGTGTTGACTGCCTGGGCTTCCCACACAGCACGGTACACAGCACGGTCCATGGTACACGTGTTGATTCTCTCAGTGCCTGGCTCTGTGACTGGCATGTTATAGGTGCTCAGCAGCATTTGTCAGCTAACATGCAATCACCTGGCTGCTGCCCGTCCTGCCCCCATGCCACGGCAACCAGGGAGGCTAGATCGGGGTCCCTCCTTGAGCCTCATAGCGCTCCCGGCCTCGGCCACCCACAGACAGATGTGGAATCAGATGGCCCTTGATCTGCCCCTGGGACAGAGGGGCCTCAGGGCTAATAGCAGAGGCAGAGGCAGAGAGGCATCTGGGCACCCAACTCCAAGAGCCCTACTTGTGACACCCCCCTCTCTGGGAGAGAGTCCCTGCTGGGAATTCCCTTGGGGACACTGTCCCTCTGCAAGCTCCTGACAGGCCCCTCCCTCCCTGTGCTAGGGCAGCACTGCAAGTGTGAGGCTAGGACAGCCAAGGCCCTGAGAGGTGCTGCACTGGCTCCTGGCTCCCACAGGCAGGGCACTGCGCCCTCTGCTGGCCAGGCTCCCGGAGCCCTGGGAAGGCACTGGTGGAACCTGAAGCTTTCTTTAGGAACGAGGCAAGGAGGGAGGCCCTTCTCTCCCAGAGCAGGTGAGGAAGGCCTTGTCTGAAGAGGAGGAGGAGGAGGAGGAGGAGGAGGAGGAGGAGGAGGAGGAGGAGGAGGAGGAGGAGGAGGAGGATGGCGGGGGACAGCTTTGGAACCCACTAGGTCTCAGGCAGGTGTCCCCTGTGAGGGGAAGAGAGTGGGCGTCAGCATGGCCCCCAGGTGTCCAGCAGGCGGTGGCCGCCGGCCAGGTGTGTCTTGTTCCTCTGCAGTGAGGCTGTGGGACTACAAACGGAAGCACAGTGCACAGCTTTATCTTTTCCCTTCGGAATCACTGCTGCACCCGTTTAACAGCCTCAGATCCTTTATAGCCAAACAGTGTACCCACCCCTCCCCCCCACACACACACACTATTTGACATGCAATTGCATATTTGACACTTTTCGAAAAGCAGATCTAACATTCAAGGATAAAGGCTGAGCCCAGGAAGGACATCCCAAAGAAGGAGCCACAGATCTGACAGCTGGCCCCATGGAGCTCCAGAAGCATCCTGAGGGCAGGGTCCCACCGGAACGCACAGGCCCCAGCCCCAGGCTGGCAGCTGGGAAGACTTAGCAGTGGCACCTCACCAGGCGCCAGGCCAGCAGTCCAAAGGAGGCTGTATAAAGACACGTGTGAGCCCTCTGGGCCACAGGGGGTGTCCACGACGGACCCTCAGGGCAGGTTAGAGATGGGGAGGCAAACAGTGAGGATCTTCTCACCAGATCCGATAGAAGAATCCATTCTTCAGTCAAAACGATTTATTGAGCATCTACCATGGGCCGGGCTCCATGCAACGTGCTGTGGGTACAGTGGCAGACAAACAGATACCATGTCTCCAGTATGGGCTCTCACGGAGCTGGCACATCCGCCAGGGGGGTGGCGCTGGTCACAAAGTCAGATGTGTGTGTGTGCAAGCATGCAGACACACACACATACATGTACATGCACACACACACACACACACACACACACACACGGTGAGAAAGGCTGTGAGGCCCCAGTGGGCAGTGTGTCTCCTGTGAGTGGTTGCAGGGATGGTGGTCAGGGAATGCTTCTTGGAGGAGGTGGTGCTGCGCTGAAATCTGATGGTGAAATGGCCTGGAGGGTAGAATAGAGGGCTGAGAAGGGGGATCAGCATGTGCAAACCCCTGAGTCAGACGAGGCTGGCACAATTGAGGAACTGAAAGATGAGGTCACTGTGGCTGCAGGAGAAGAAAGTAGACCAGAGACGCTGTGAGGGAGGCTAGAGCCTGGCGGCCATTCTCACCAGTTTTGTCTTTGTCCTAAAAGCAAGGGGAGATGGTTGACGTTTATTAAGCTTGGAGCAGGGGGTTGCATAAATGATGGTGACATTGTTGGACGTGAGGAGCGAGGCAGGAAATCCAAAGAGGAAGGCCCTGCCCAAGCCCAGGGACAAGAGCGGCCCTGGGTGGCAATGAGACCGGCGGTTGAGAAACACTAGGGAGGTGACGTGAACAGGGTCCGGGCATACGTTCGTAACCCAGGAATGCCATCTCAGTTCTTTCTCCCTGAAAAGCCAGAGTCACAGCCTGTCTGCCCACCAGCCTTGTCTGCATTCCAACATCACCTGGCAAACTCCCCAAAATGCTGAGACTCGCCCCCCTCCCTCCTGAAACTCTGATTTCTCGAGACTGGGGTGGAGTTTGGACATCTGGATTTAATCCAGATGATTCTGATGAGTAACAAGGTTTGAGAGCACTGCCCTGGACAATACTCAAGTTTCCTGCAGGCTGAGTAGTGGCAGCCAGGGGACACACAGGCCGCAAGAGCAGGGACTCAAACAAATCACAGGCCCATGGCCACCAGAAACCACAAGGTCCAGCCATCCACCCCTGCACTCGACAGGACTTAGCCTCCTTGTGTCTCCCTCCTGCTCCCGGCAGTCTGTCTGCTGGTAGAACAGTAAGACAAGAGGTCAAGAAAACCCAAACCAGTCCCGTGGCTCCTGCCGAGCCATCCCTGGCTCTCAGCCCTGAACACGGCAAGTTGCTGCCTATGAGCAGGCGCTGATGCCCCAGCGCTGGGCCTTCCAGACATGTCTCCTCTGCAGGTTGCCCACCCCCCTCCCAGGCAGCGGTGAAAGGCTGCCCAGGGGTGGACCCTGACTGCCCAAGAGTGTTTTCTAACCCTGAAAGTTCTGTCTATTTGGGACGTTCTCCAGGGAAAAGCTGTCAGCTGTGAGAATGAGAGCACACATTCCTGAAATATCTGATACACAAATATTATTCCTTTCTCCATCCCAATTGGCCAAACGTCTGGTGGGTGTGCCTCATGATTTTCCCCTTTGCTCTGGAAGAGAAGAGTGGCCCACCCCAGCCCCCATCTCTCTCTCCTTCCCTCTTGCTCCCTCCTCGCCTCTCTCCCTTCCTCCTCCTCTGTTTCCCCAGTTTTATTCCCTGTGCCACCTCTGTCCCTGCCCTTTCCTCTGTGTCCCTCCCCACTGTAATGCTTAGCCTCAAAGAGCAGCTTTTTAAAAAAATAGGTTTTCATTGATTTTTAGAGAGAGAGGAAGGGGGAGAGATAGACAGAAAGAGAAACATCGATGAGAGAGAAATATCAATTAGCTGCCTCCTGCACATCACCTCCTGGGGATTGAGCCCACACCCCGGGCATGTGTCCTGACTGGGTTGGGAATTGAACCCATGACCTCTTGGTTCCTGGGTTGACACTCAACTGCTGAGCCACACCTGCTGGGCTCAAAGAATAGCTTTTAAAATTGTTTGTAACTGTGTTTGCAGCAGTCTGTGTCTTTGAGGAGAAAGAGGCATGAAATTTCTCATCAGAACAAACCTGATGTGACCCTTCCCACTGAGGAGAAGATGGCTTTGATGGGGGGAGAGGGGGACAGGGAGCTTGTCCCCTGTAGAGTGTTGGGGGCTGGAGTCATGGTGCTAGGGGCAGAGGGAACAGCTCAGGGCACCGCTGGGGTGTGCTCCCACCCTCATACATTGTCCCAGCAGCTCCTGTCACAGTGGGGACAGGCGCTGTGGCCGGAGCCTGCCCAGGGACCTCTGCCCACTGGCAGCCACACTGAGTGTGCTGGGCCAGGCAGTAACTGGCCTCCTCTCGCCCCCGACAACAATGCCCAAGCTGTGGGCCTGATGCTGATCACTCAGGAAGACTGGCATCTGTGCAGCGCACTGATTTCCTGAAGACTAAGACGCCTGTCTTTAACATCTTTTAGAACAATGTCTGTACTGTACTTGACTTGTTCAAATGTACTTAAATTCCTAAACTTGAACAGATTGAACGTTTTACTCATCACCTAAGGGTGCCAGACAATGAGGCCTGAGTGTCAGTCTCGTGTCCATGTGGTTGTGTTTTATCTCTGGCTGCACAGATGCTTTGAGAATTGGCCACTAACATGCATCCAGGTGCTAATGTCCTCCATGTGCTGGACCAGCACTGTGGCGAGTGCTGAGAATGGACACAGAGACGACAAGAAAAGTCTCCATGCTCATGGGCCTTATGTTCTAGTCTACAGA
The DNA here is from genome assembly GCF_951640355.1 of Cnephaeus nilssonii. Taxonomy (NCBI): domain Eukaryota; kingdom Metazoa; phylum Chordata; class Mammalia; order Chiroptera; family Vespertilionidae; genus Cnephaeus; species Cnephaeus nilssonii. The sequence goes on along the minus strand of NC_137082.1, from coordinate 13,866,295 downwards.
TGACAAGCCAGCAGACAGCTGAACAAGGAAGCACTGGGCTCTAGCACCTACAGAGGTGTGTGATGAGGCTGAGGTGGGCACCTTCTGGCCAGGATGGCCAGGGAAAGAGTAGGAAATAAGGCCCATGAGCTCCTCTCTTTCTAAAAACTTATTTTTTTTAATGTTATCAAGCGTCAGCCCTTTGCCCTGTCTGGGTGGCTCAGTTGGTGAGAGCCTTGTCCCATACACCAAAAGGTTTGATTCCAAGTCAGGGCCATTACCAGAGACAACCGATCGATGTTTCTTTCTTTCTTTCTCTCTCTCTCTCATCCTTACTCCCTCTCTCTCAAATCAATAAAAACATTTGGAATGAGAATTTAAAAAAATAAAAAGAAAGAGTCACCCCCAGAGGTATATGAGGAATAAGACCATCCCAGTGGACAAGGAAAGGACAGTTCAGTCACTGGGCATTGGTGGAGGGGCTTGCCGTGAGCCCAGGAATACACCATCACATGAACACGTGCCATATTTAGTTGCCGAGAGTTCTGGAAGCACAGAGGAGCCAACGGGAACTTTGGGGAATCAGAGGAGGCCACAAAAGGAGATGGATGGGCCATGAGTTGGGTCCACTAGGACAAGAGCCCTCATTCTTGTTGACAAGGAGAGTGTGCGGAGTGCAGAGGCAGGCAGGGGCAGGAGAGGGTCAAGGGGCACCTGGAATGCCACGGGGTACAGGGCATGAGGTGAGGTTGGTAGGGAAGCATGGGGACGAATGAGAAAAGGTCCTTGCACCAAACAAAGGGCTTTGTTCTTTTCCTAGAAGTGGTGGGACAACCCTGCAGGTGTGATCCCGGATGTAACATGGTCAGACCTGCTTTAGGAAACTAAATCAGAGCCGTGTGCCCTACCTTGGATTCCCCCAAATCCGGTCCAGGACTGTGAAAAGCAGTTTCTTAGGAAAGTGCAGGCCTGCTGGCAGGGAAGTGAGGGGAGTGAAGCATGAGGAAGACGGCCAGTGATGGAGCCCAGCAAGCCAGTATTAGATGGGCAATGAACTTCATCCCTAGGAAAACTCTAGCAACTACACAAATCATGAGCCTCGGTGTTACTCCAGCTGAGGGCAAGGGTGCTGGATGCGTACTGACCAGCTCCCTTGGGGTTTGGCTGCTGCTACCAGGTTGTGAACCACCAGGAGTGCAGAGCTCAGCCTCCCAGGGCCCGGGGAAGAGGCCACATGCTGTGGGGAGTCAGGTGGAGATGCCAGGGGTGGGCAAGTCACGGCCAGGCTGGCCACAGTGATCAGGCCACTGCAGGGATAAGAGGGCAGGTGGAAAGGTCAAGTGGACCAAAGAAGTCAAATAGGAAAATAATATCTCATGAGATTCCTGCCACCACTCCAGTCCTCTTGGTTTTACTTTTTCAGAAATTTGATTTTAGAAAACACTAATTTGGAAGGGCAAGCAGAAAACATCTGGCATGCAGAAATATACGTTGCTGACTCTTCCCACCAAAGACAAACAAGTTCCATCTTGACATCTGGAGTGTGAATGTGCTGACATGCAGAGGGCAGCTCAGCCTGCAGGGTGCCCTGTCCTCGCATGGGGTTTTCCCAGGCCGTGGTCCTTCTGCAGCCCCGGAGAAGGGGAACTAGCAATTGTTGGATGCGTGGCAGCTTCAGGGTTTGTTGTGTTTCATTTTGTGTTGTGTTTTTGCGTTCTCCTTTGTTAAATGCTGCAAACTGTTTCAGCAGTTCCATCTCAGCAGGCTTGCATCTCAGAAGGAATTTGCTAATACATTTAGGGGCTTTTCCCTTTTTTGCCTAACTCTCAACAGCAGCACCTAATTGAAATCAATTTTTATCTGAACAGAGGGTTCTCAGAGGGCAGTCTCCCAGTGCCCCCACAGGAGGCACTGTAGCTGGACCCTGGGATTCCCCATGGGGTTACAGACCTCTAAACCACAGGTCCAAGCCCTGACGAAAGAACCTGAGATCTTTGCTCTAAACCACAAGAAGTGCTCCTGGGAAGCAGTTGTCAGAGCAGAAGACAGTGAGGACCTGGGCTGTCATAGCAACGACCTCAGACAGCTGACGGTGGCAACGCCTTCTTGGTCCATTCGGGTGAAGTGCTATGATGAAGTGCTATAGACTGAGTGGAAATAAACAACGGACATTCGGGCCTCACAGTTCTGGGGGCTGGAAGTCCAAGATCACGGTGCCAGCAGATTCCGTTTCTGCTGAGGGCTCTATCCCTGGTTCTTAGATGACTGTCTTCTCACTGTGACCTCACATGGCAGAAGGGACACGGGACATCTCTGGGGTCTCTTTTATAAGGGCACTAATCCCCTTCCTGAGGACTCACCTCCCAAAGGCTCTACCTCCAAACACCATCTCCTTGGGGAATAGCTTTCAACATGTGAGTTTGGGGCGACGTGAACATTTAGTCCACAGCCCATGTCACTGCACAAGGCCGTGTCTCCAGGGACACCAGAAAGGGCAAAAGAAGCCCAAGTTGGTGATGTGTAGAAATACAACTCCCAGAAGCAGATCCCAGACAATGCTGTGGGCGTAAGTAGGTTATCTGATCACAGGATAAACGAGTAGGGAAGTAAGGAAGTGAGACAGGGGAGGGAAGATGGCCCACACAGGGCATGCTGACAAGCAGGCCACCACGGTGGGCAACTGAGGCTCAGTCCCTCTGGGAATACGAGGAGCCAGTGTAGACATGCACCTCTGAGTTGTCCCACCCCCATGAGTCATTGTCCAGGTCTGCTCCTGGGAGAGATGAGTGTTAATTCTCCCACACTTGCATCCTGTACCCCAGCAGACTTCCCCAGGGACACAAGGTTCGGGCAGTGGGAAGCGGAGCCAGCCTGTTTGCCCTGATCTGGTGAGGGGGAGGGGAGACAGGGGGAACAGACACAGGTACTGCATGGCCTGTGAAAGGGAAGGTCATACGTCTTATCCTCACACTTCTCTTCATAATTACGGTGCGCTTCACATTCTTCCTCTGACCTGCCTGGGGGCCCAGGACCACCCATGACAACAACACCGACCCCTTTCCTCTGCATCTCCAGACTGACTCTCCCTCCCTTCCTGACCTCCATCCTGAGCCCAGACTATCTGTCCTGGGCCACATTGGTTCATCCACACCCAATGAATGCATGCTAAGATATTTTAGCAACTAATAATGACCAAATGTGTCCTCCCAGGGTGTTTTTCTTACTTTATTATATTTTGTAACTAATTTTTCAATGCAATATAGGTTTTATTTACATACAATAAAATAGACTATTTAGTGTACAATTCAATGAGTGGATTTTTTAAAAATATATTTTTATTGATTTCAGAGAGAGGAAGGGAGAGGGAGAGATAGAAACATCAATGATGAGAGAGAATCATTGATTGGCTGCCTCCTGGAGGCCCCCTACTGAGGATGGAGCCTGCAACTCGGGCACATGCCCTTGACCAGAATCAAACCTGCGACCCTTCAGTCCGCAGGCCAACATGCTACCCACTGAGCCAACCTGGCTAGGGCCAATTCAATGAGTTTTGACAAACCTATACTCGAGTGTAACTACCAGCCCAATTAAGATATTGACTATTTTCATTATAACCAAAAGTTCCCCCATGTCCCTTAGAAATCACCTCATCACCCCTGCCCAGGAAACCACCCATCTGCTTTCTGCCACCACACGTAAGTTTCAGCTATTCCACATTTCACAGGAATGGAAGCATGCAGAATGTTTGTCCTTTGTGTCTGGCTTCTTTTGGTCGGTGTTATGGTGTTGCACACTCGCTAGGTCACTGCTTTTTATTGCTGATTAGTATCTCATTCAGCATGTCTCATGGTTGGTTTAAACATGCAATCGGACACTGGGCCCTTCTAGGCGGGGGCCATTGTGCAGTGAGCTGCTGTGGACACTCGAGTATAGACAGGTCTTTGTGTGGACAAATGTTGCCCTCTCGCTCAGGTAAATACCTCCGAGTGGAATTGCTGGTAAGTTAAAGTTTAACTTTATAAAAAGCTGTCAATCTATTTTCCAGGTGGATACCCTTTCTACTGTTGTTTTGTGTGTGTTTTTTAATACAACTAACACATGAATACTCACTGTAGGAAATGTAGAAAATACTCAGAAGTTTAGAAAAATAATTTCAATTATGTGAAATATCTCTACCCAGCAATAAGCATTTCAACCACATGTGTTAGTGGATCATTGTCTTGTCAGACTTCATTTGGTTGCAAAGAATAGAAGCTATGTCAAGCATAAAGGAAATTTCTTAGTGGGACATGAAGGCATCTCTTGGTGATAATGTTGGGGTAAATGCAGCTGAGCTCCATGAGAGTAACAAGGATTCCGATTGCCACTCTCACTCTTTCCGTCTCCCTCACTCTCTCTTTCCTGCTACTGTTATGAATCGTACTGTAAATATCTGTGTTTTCCGATGGTCTTAGGCTCTACAGCAGCGGTTCTCAACCTGTGGGTCGCCTAAGACCATTGGAAAACACAGAGATTTACAGTACGATTCATAACAGAAACAAAACTACAGTTATGAAGTAGCAACGAAAATAATTTTATGCTTGGGGGTCACCACAACATGAGGAACTGTATTAAAGGGTCGCGGCATTAGAAAGGTTGAGAACCACTGGTCTAAAGGGAAATGCAGCAGCAGCTGGGACCACTTCAGCTTCAGACACACACAGAGGCATTTCCTGTTCTTGCCCCAATGCATGCTCTTACAAGGAGGGCTGTCTCCACACTGGGACATGGTTTCTTGGCCCAAAATCGAAGGACCCAGAAGGGGGCGTTGTCTGAAAAAGGGAGCTTCACCAAGTTGTCCTTTCTTCCTGTTGCACTTACAACCTCTTGGATTGGCCACCTCTGGACTCCCAGGGGGAATGGATAGCCCGTATCATTAGGCCCATTTCACAGGAAGGAGAAATAGCACGGGAAGCATAACTCTGGCCAGCCCTGCCAAGAAAACTCATTTTCCAGAATACAGTTTCCTCCCCACATGAGTGTAAGACCTATACGTTCTCTGTCCGAAAATTCTAGTCAGAGCCTTAACTCGGCAGAGACCTGGTGTGTGACCTGGCAACAATCATGCAGCAGATGCAACAATCAAAGGAGATGCCACCCTGCACCTCTCCCCGGGAGGGACACATTTGCTCCACATCCTGGAGTCTGGATGCGGAAGCAGGAGGATTGGGGGCAGACTGAACCTTCCCTGTGAGAAGCGACAGATCAAGGGAAGCAGGTCCTCTGTAGCTTACACAGAACCAGTGTCATATTTACTTAAAATGAGCCACACCCCAGCCCCTGCCTGATCAGAGGACCCCATTAGGCCACAAAGGTGCATGTGCCAGACTTGATCTGGGTTTCTGGAGCACAAAAGGGACAAGGCACCATTTCTTGGGGGGTCAATGTTGCTATTCAAAAATAAAACAAAGGTAACTGTCTGTGTTCATTTACTAGGGCGGGCATAACAGAGTAGCACCAATGGGGGGATTTAAACAACAGAAATGTATCACTCACAGTTCTGGGAGTTAGAAGTCTAAGATAAAGGGGTCAGTAGGTTGGGATTCTCCTGCGGCCTCCCTCATGGGTTTGCAGATGGCCATGCCCTTGCTGCTGCTTCACACGGCCTTTTCTCTGGTCACATATACCCTATGCCCAAATTTCCTCTTCTTATAAGCACACCAGCCAGACTGGATCAGAGCCCACTCAGATTACCTCATTTCAGCTTAATTTCTTCCTTAATGGACCTATCTCTAAGTACAGTCACATACTGAGGTGCTGGGGGTTAGGGCTTCAAAATATAAATTTTTCTCTCTCCCCCTTCCTCTCTAAATTTGGGGGGGGGGGGAGGCACATAATTCAGCCCATAACTGTACCAAAATTTAAAAAGAAAGAAGTAAAATAATCTCTATTCTCAGATGATTGTGTGTAGAAAACCCGAAAGAACCCACAAAAGAACTCTTAGAGCTAATAAACACACAGCAAAATTATAGGATTAAAGATCAACACACAAAAATAGTTGTATTTCTACACATTATCAATTAACAACCTGAAAAAGAAATTAAGAAAACTTAAAAACTTTATGGTGCATAAAACTAAAAAATTATATTTAACACAGCTTCCAAAAGAATAAACTACTTGGTAATAAATTCAACCAATCAAGATGTGTACACTGAAAACTACAAAGCATTGCTGGACAAAATTAAAGACCTAAATAAATGAAAAGAATTGTATATTCATGGGTTGGGAGATTTAATACCGTTAAGATCAATAGACTACCCCAATGAGCTATAGACCTATTAATTTGGGCTCTTTTCTGCATGCACATTACATTTGAATAACAAGACAGAAACAAGAAAGAACCCCCAATGGTTTCCCATCACAGCTGGCGGGGGAAATCCGGAATCCTTACCTTGGTCGGCAAGGACACTTGGCCACATGCAAGCGCCTGGCTACCTCTCCATATGCTTCCTCCTCAAAGGCTCTGATGACAAAACAAGACGGAATCAGAGATGCAGTCCGTGTATCTGAAGACTACAACACAAAAATATCAGGCAGATTTCTGTTTGTCCCCGCAGGAGAGTTCTAGGATCAATCTGGAAGCTGAGCAAACCTCAGCTCAGTAGTAACCAGCGACTCTTGAATGTTGCCCATGAGACCAGCTCTGTGCGGTGCCTACATTCCCATCGCTGCCTGGGTCCAAGCAGAGCCTAAGGATCTCCTGTCAGAGACACTGAGAGGGGCAAAGTTCAGTTCTGCTAATCATACCAGAAACAGCTGCTCCTGGCCTGACAGGCTGCTGGCTGCCTGGCCCATCTCCCTCAATTCCCCAGTAGAATCATTCACACAGTAGCCCTGAAAGATGTCAGCAAATGAGCATCCTGGCAAAGTTCTGTTGCTCTGGGTGGGCACAATTGGTGGTGCTAACACGGCGTGAAGGCTGGGGAGGTTGCAGTGGCCTCTGCAGGGAGGCAGCTGGCTCCAAATCCCTGCTAGATGTGATTCAGTCTTGCGAGATGCTAATGCCACAGGGGTGGGTGCAGAGGGTGCTGAGACACACTCCTGGATGCCCTTCAGCAATGAAGGGGTACACCCAGCTCCCCCTCAGCTTCCTGGAGCTCCCTGGTAGTTTATCTAAGCTACGGAGAGCCACTTCATCATCCAGTCACACCCCGTTCATAAGAAGTGGCTTCCAAAATGTGGGGGATCAAAGGCATGGGGTGTTTGCCCCTCCTAGGACAACTGTTAAGGTTCATGCCTCACAGGATGTGCCGGAGCCTCCCACTGGCCAGCTGGCATTGCAGGCCGGCCTCCTCTCAGCCCCACCCTGTGTTGTTCTAGCCCCTTCCCAAAGGTGATCAGGGGAACCTGCCTGTGATGCATCCTGCATGCTATTCCCACTTCAGGGTTTGCTTCCCTGAGAACTCAACCTGCACATCCTTTCTGGTCCCACTGAGGACTCTTCCTTCTGCTGTTTAAGGGGCCAAGGGCCGTCCCTGTGGCTACCATGTGCTCCTTTTCCGGGAGCCACAGAACATCATTTCTTCATCCGTCTGTCCGTGTGCTTACCCACTCAGTCCACCATGACTGAACCCTGCTGCCTGCCGGTGGGAGTGTGGCAGACTTCCAGCTCTCACATCTTTATCACAACCAGGTTTTTCCTGATCACAGTGGGGATCGCCACCAGCCCTGGGCAAGTAGTGTGCACTGTCTGGGCCTCTGTTGCTTCAACAATGAAAGCAAGGAGGCAGCCTACATGGTATCTGAGGTCCACTAGCCTGATTATTCTTAAACTTGGAGACAGAATGCCAGGCAGCAACCACTTTCACACATGCAGAGTCAATGTTTCCAAAATTTCCCTATCTATCAAGGTCAATTGTTATGCCATCCATACCACTTGGTCACTGTATCTGAATTGTCCAATGATCACAATGTGTTCCAGGCCAATGAGGCCCCCAAGAGAGGGGGAAAGGGGGATGGGGAGGATGGGTTGCAACAGGGTCAGTCCTCTGTATCCAGCCACCCTGGAGTAAGAAAGGGTTGTAGATGAGACAAAGCACAAGTCTTCCCAGGGTTCCAGGCTTTCAGCAGCCCTTTCCTTAGCAACCTGCCGGATCCCAGCCAGAGCACGTCTAGATGGATGGCTCTGGTCTAGGGTTGAAGAATGCAGAAGCGTTTCCGACAGAGGCGGGCCTTTTCCCCTTCCTTCGCCTTGCAGGGAAACAACGGCAGGATCCAGCTGCTTATCTGCCTGCCTCAGCAGCTGGGGTGTCTGGATCCACAGGGCGGGAGAGCCCTGAGCAAGCGCTGCCATCCTGTCCTTGATGAGTGAACTTGACCACCTGGTAAGTCGATGGACTAGGGCGAAGCTTTCGTTTTCTCACCTGAGGATTTGAGAAATAAAGCCCCCGCGTCATCGGTTCATTGGGGAGTCATTAGAGAAGGCACTCATGGTATTGAGTATTCAGAAAATATCAGCTATGATTGTCACCAGGTCTCAGCCCTTTGAGCTTGAACTTGCAGGGCACCTCTTACTTTCCGGGAAAATACCTCCCTCCTACAGTAATCTGTTGATGCTAAAGTACCCGTGGGTGTGCACAGTAAGGAAATGGGCTTTTTCCCAGGATTGGGTTGCAAGAAATAGCTTCCCTGCTTTCTGACTCTGACTTTAAACAAGTCATGTTCTCTGATCTCTGTTTTCTCACCTAGACATGGGGTGCAGGATACTTATTTCTCAGGAGTAAATGTGAGAATCAGGTGAAATAACTCAGGTAAGAAGTCCTGAGGCCCCCAACAAGTGCTGGCAGACTCAGAATGTAAGGAGATTTGGCTGTGCTGGTGGGTGCATTTGCCTGGTCAGGAGAGGGTGGAGAGTTCACCAGGCTGAGAATACAGTAGACTAAGGGTGGCTGGACAGAGAGGACTCCGGCAGGCTCAATGGCCAGCAGGGAGGGCGCTGGGAACCTGAGCTCTATGAATGGCTGAACAGTGGACCGAGGAGGGCATGTAAGGAAAAGGAGACCAGGCAGCCCAGTGTATATTCTCTTTAGGACCCATCTACCTGCTCACAATGCTCCCTCCTGCAGTCTGAGCTGCCCCTGTTCCCAAACACGCCGGCCTGTCTCCTGTCATTGAATATGCTGGATGGCCTGCCTGGAGTGTCTCCTTATCCCTCCTACGCTCCATCTCCCCTTCCCCAGGCTCCTGTTCATCCCTCAAAACCCAGCTCCGCCATCACGTCTCCAGGAAGGTTCTCCGAGCCCCATCCCTGCTTATGGGCATGGAACGACACTTGTGCTTCAACGTGGGCTGTGGTGGACAGTTGGTAATGAGACCAGTTCTCCCTGAAAGAAGTGTTTCTTCCACATCGAGCATGCCTTTAGCACAGAACAAGCGCTCCATAATGGTTGCGAGGCTCAAATTTGCCACTGCACACAGCAAACGTTGTCCTCCCTAGAGTCACCCTTCCCACAACCAAGAGGAGCAGAGCGTCTGGACAAATGACCCCAAAGAGGAAGGGAGGACATCCGTGAGCTGTCCAGACTCTAAAGGACACAAGTGACCCCAGGTGCAGAGTCCTCTCAGAGTTGACCAGGCCTGAACCTGTGAGCATCGCCACTGACAGCACATGATAGGAATTGTGCCAAACCAAGAACAGGGAATCTGCTTTGTTTTTCCCATTTTATTCTTTTCTTTCTAGATAGAACTACATGTGGACTACCCTGGACGTGGTGTCCCCAGAGGCTCCATCCTGGATGTTGGCAACCACCTAGACAAACCTTTCCAAGGGAATAGCCAAGTCACAGTGAGGGTCAGAAGAAAGCTTCAGACCCTAGCAGCTGTCGGGGATCATGTGTGGGTCGTGGGGAGTGGCCTTCTCCTCACCGCCCAGCCCCTTCCCTCTGCCTCTTTTTCCAGATCCTGGACCACACACAGTGTGCTGTGGCTCCATCGCTGCATTAGGGTGAGGGTGGGGGTTGAAAGACTGTCCCCCTGAGAGCCACCCAGAAGGCCAGCCCAGGAGACCTAGAACAGACTCTGCCCACACCCTAGAGAGCTGGGGACGGGGGGGAGGAAGAGGTGGTGAGACACCCGGGGACCAGCCAGCCCCTTCTCCTTTCCTGGACAAGAGATGCCTTTGTTTGCAGGGTGAGTGAGGACAGCCTCCGTGTTCCCAGACAAGAACAGATGTAGCAGCTGCAAACAGCTGATGTGTTGGACCTCTTTCCCAGACCATCTGAACACAGATGAACCGTCATCCACATGGTTGTTAAAGGAAAAAAGAAAGAGATAGAAAACAGGATTTCACCTGAATTCAGTCACCCAGGGCCCAGCGTGGCACTGGGAAAGATGGTTAAAATCCTCCAGCATCTTATAGACCAGGTATCACAGGGTGGACCACTCACCCTCCCTCCTTCATCTTGAGGCCAGGTCAACTCCTCACTGTAATAAAGAAACATCAGGGAGTGAGTCTTCCTGTGCCTCTGGGCCAAGGGTGTGGAGAGCCATTTGTTAAAGGCCTGATTTTCCCCACCTGCTGAAGATCTTCTTTGGCTACCTTAGGATGCTTTTCTGAAGTTCCCACCTGAACTTCCTCGGGTCCTCCTGCAGCCCAGTGAGTTTCTTTTCTGTCATCCTCACTGCCTGGGCTTTACCTCCAGATCACTAGCAGCCACTATGGTTTTGTAAAATACTGAAAAGCACATTTAAGTGTCAAATGTTTTATTTGTTGTTTGTTTGCTTGCTTGCCTTGGTGTTATCGTTTATTGGTGATGACATTAGTTTTAATTGCTTAGTGTCCACATTGTGCCAAGAGCTCTTGATAAGAGCTGTGTTTATATAACCCCACCCCATTGTTCAGATATAAAGCTAAGAAGCAGGGGTCTCCAACTTGATTTTTTTTTTTTTATTGAATGATTTTAGAGAGAGAGAAGCACTGATTTGTCATTCCATTTATTTATGCATTCATTGGTTGACTCTTATATGTGCCCTGACCGGGGATCGAACTCACAACCTTCACAAATCCAGACGATGCTCTAACCAACTGAGCTACCTGGCCAGAGTCATGGATCTGCAACTTGAACTCTGTCTGGCCTCAACGTCCATGCTCTTTTCATCACAGAGGTGACCTCCAAGAGGTTCCAAGGGCTTCTAGAATTTTGAGAAACACTGACCTTGGGATGACCAGTGAAGCCGTCAACCATGTGACTTCCCCAGCTGATGTTTTCCCTACTCAGAGGGGCTTGCAGAGCTGCCCTGGGTCGTGGCGAGAAAGGCGGGAATTACATTTTACATCTCATAAGAGAGAAAACTAAGGAAAAGCCAGAGTCACTTGCCTGAGCCGCACTCCCTGCCAGCCACACTCACCTCCAGAAGGAGAGAAGGTGTGTGGGCATCTCACAGGCCTCTGGCGAGCACAGAGGTGCTCACTCCATCTCCACATCATGCTGTGAATCACTCGTCAATCTCCTGAAGAAATTTTCTGAGCACCTACTAGTACAGGCAGGTTATATTAGGTAGGAATAAAGAATGCATGCCACGTAATGTGTCCCCAGACCTGTAGCTCCAAGTAGAGACAGGCAAAAACCCAGGTGACAGCACCTGGCGACCAAGTGGCCATCTTCTCCCTGTGTCGCTTCACATCATCTTCCCTCTATGAGTGTCTGTCTCTGTGTCCAAATGGCCCCTTTTTTATGAGGACTCTCTTGGGATTCATGCCCACCTTAATGGCCCCATTTTTAACTCACCTCTGTAAAGATCCTAATCCAAGTAAGGTCACATTCTAAGGTGTTGGTGTTAGAGTAGGCAGACGGAAAGATCTGAGCTGGGAGAGGCAGCTGGGCTTGGCGGGGATAGGTGTGAGACATGACAAACTGAAAATAGACAATGGAGGTGGCAGGCCCTCTGTGAGCAGGAAAGATTCAGAGCCCTCTCGGATGTGGTCTAACTCAGCGGTCGCCAACCGGTGGTCCGCGCGCAACTGGTGGTCCGTGAGGTCCAAAAGGTTGGCGACCGCTGGCCTAACTGGTGGCATAACACCTAGATGAAGGAGCTTTATGGCTTAAAGGTACATTTTTTTGAGACATGAGGGAGGGGTTGACTTGCTCCTTGCCTAGGGGCGTTCCAGTCTAGGGATATAAGTCCTCTGAACTTCCCAGTATCTGGGCACTTGGTTTGGTTTCGGCCAGCTGAGTTGCCTGCTCAAGTTCTGAGTGTATTTCTTTCCTACAAATACATCCTTGCCTGCTTTTGCTGTTATTTGTTATCTCTTGTTTGAATTCATTCCTACAAGCAAGACAAGAACTGGGCGTGCAGAGTACTGTCTCTGGCCAGAGCTTATCTCCGGCCAGAGACCCTCTTGACTGCCACTAACACTAGGGGCAAAGACTCCGGCATACCTTTTCCTGAGGGACACAATTCAGCCCACACACCAGGGGACAGAACCAAAGCTCCTAAGGCAAAAGGTCAAGGACAGGACCTGGTATCAGAAGGGAGATGGAAACCACCAGTGAAAGAATCCAGAACACCATAGAGCAGGCACAGAGAACCGTGTGAGTCCGCCAGAGTCGCCCCTAGAAGATCTTTAAATGTGAATCCCCTGTCTCCTTTACTTACTGCAAGTAAATAACACTACCTTGTACCATCCATGTCTAGCTCTTGAATAGAGCACCCCAACAGTGATCCCCTTGAATAGAGCACCCCAACAGTGATTGGGTTTGGTAACAGCTCCAGGCCTTCTGAGAAGGCTGAGAGCTTGGAAATACTGCAATGAAGTCTGACTTCAGAGCCTTGCCTTACAAGATCATGAGTGACAAGGACTCAAGAAAACCCCTAATTTTAGCTGCATTGAGTTTGTCTCTCTTGAGAGGCCTGTGTGCTGAGGGTGAGGGGCACACCACAGGGCAGTACACTCATATCCCCCAGGTAAGTCCTCCTGAGGGCCAAGACCGTGAGAGACTGAAGGTAACAATTGTGTGGGGATGAAAAGGTACTTGTCCCAAACCCTCCTGCCACGTTTTGTTCCTGTCTCTGGGGAGGCAGGGAACCTCGAGCTGGCATTGTGCACCCTGTGTTCCCAAAGGAGGGCCGCTCACCACCCGGAGATTTATGTGCTCAGGGAAAGTTGAGGCTGCCAGAAAGGGCTGAGAGCTGTTGTGTGTGGCTCCAAGCACATGTCTCCAAGGATTTCACCAGCACCCAGTCAGATGTGAAGCCAGCTGGCCGACCGGCCGCTCACTCAGACTTTCACAAGCATGTGGGACAGCAGATTTTGCAGGGACCTTGTGTGGGGGAGGGAAATTTTCTCTGGCTAGGTCTAAAAAAATAAAGCAGCAGGTACAGTGAACAAAGCCAAGACTTTCAAAAAACAAGGGACCAAAAAAATGTACTTAAGAAAAGGAGCAAGATCAGTGCCCAGCTGGTGTGGCTCAGCAGTAGAGCATCCAGCCAGGAACCCAGAGGTCACCTGTTCGATTCCCAGTCAGGACACATGCCCTGTTTGCAGGCTCAATTGCCATTGGGGTGTGCAGGAGGCAGCCGATCAATAATGTTTCTCATGTATGTTTCTAGCTCTCTATCCCTCTCCCTCTAAAATAAATCAATAAAAACATATTTTTTAAAAATAAAAAGGAGCAGTTTTTTTTTTTTATCTTTCTGCTATTTTTTGCTTAGAAAATAGTATAGAGATTAAAATGACCTGAACAAAAGTGAATCTCATGACTAAGGAGGAAGGAAAACTAAAACTAAAACCAACAGGGAGAGAGGTTCAGGAGTGAATGTTTGATTGTGGCTTCATTTCATTGTTTTTCTCTCCCTCATCTGAACTATGTAGCAAAAAAAATTTTAAGCAACAGAGGAAGAGTATTTTCAAATAGTGAGGTTTAACAAACAGTGACCTGAAATGTGTATACAACTTCTAAAAATCCATGCTTGGTTTCTCACACTAATCCCAGCTGCAGACCAAAGGAAACTCTTGTTTTGATCAATGGGAACAAGTGTCACATCATCAAGTGATTGGAAAAATCAATCACAATAAAAAAACTGAAAAGCACACAAAGACATGAAGGTTAATTAATATGTTACTAAACAATAAATGGGTTAACAATAAGACCAAGAAAGAAGTTGAAAGATACTTTGAAACAAATGAAAATAAGCACACAACATCGCAAAATCTATAGGATGCCATAAAAGTACTCCTAAGAGGGAAATTCATAGCATTACAGGCCTACTTCAAGAAACAAGAAAAATCTCAAATAATCAATCTAACTTTAAACTTAAAGTTATCTTTAAAAAGAACAACAATGTCCAAAGTGAGTACATAATAAAGATCAGAGAAGAAATAAATGAAATAGAGTCGAAAGGAACAATACAAAAGATCAATGAGACCAAGAGCTGGTTCTTTGAAAAAATAAACAAGATTGACAAGCCTTAAACCAGACTCATCAAGGAAAGAGAGAGAGAGAGAGAGAGAGAGAGAGAGAGAGAGAGAGAGAGACAGAGAGAGAGAGAGAGAGAGAGAGAGAGGGAGGGAGAGAGAACACAAATAAATAAAATCAGAAATTAATGAGGAGAAGTAACAACTAACACCAAACAAAATATTAAGTACAACTATATTGGACAATCTGGATGAAATGGATAAATTCTTAGACATATACCTTGGTTTCAGATCCAATCCTGGCCCCAGTAGGGGTATCAGTGGGAGGTAACCAATCGATGTGTCTCTCTTCTCTTCTCTTCTCTTCTCTTCTCTTCTCTTCTCTTCTCTTCTCTTCTCTTCTCTTCTCTTCTCTTCTCTTCTCTTCTCTCTCTCTCTCTCTCTCTCTCTCTCTCTCTCTCTCTCAATTCACTCTTTCTAAAAATTCAATGGAAAATATATCCTCCGGTGAGGATTTTTTTTAAAAGAAGAAGGAAACCTTACCATTTGTGACAGCATGGATGGACTTGGAGAGTATTATGCTGTTAAATAAGCCAGTCAGAGAAAGACAAGTACCATATAATTTCACTGATATGTGGAATCTTATGAACAAAATGATCTAACAAGCAAAATAGTGATAGACTCATAGAGAACAGGCTGACAGCTGTTAGCAGGGTCGGGGAGTAGGGAGGAGAAGGGATTGAGAAAAAAAGAAGCAGGAAAAATTCATGGACACTGACAATAGTATATGATTACCAGGGGGTGAGGGTGTGGGGGGAGGGAGATGGAGGAGGGTATAGTGGGGATAAATGATGATGGACAGAGACTTGACTTGGGGTGGTGAACATACAATACAGTTCACAGATGATGTGTTGTAGAATTGTGCACCTGAAACCTGTATAATTTTGTTAACCAGTGTCACCTCAAGAAATAGAAGAAAAAGGAAAAAAATGGGCTAAGGACTTGAAATAGTTATTTTTTCAAAGAAGATACAGAAATTAACTTTATGAGATTTTCAAATCCAGATTATGAGAAGAGGCACTATTTCCAGCTCTGTGTAGTAAACACTGGACACTGTTCTAATCCTTTCAAACAATTCTTTCTCTAGCCTTTGCCATTTTTCTCATGCGTGAGCTGATCAATAATCTGTTGATTATATGATGGGGACCCTCTGGACATCCTCCAAGTTCCCTCTGTCTGAGCACTTGTCTCTCCTCTCTGCTACTCTATCCTGTAATTTTAGCCACCTTGGTCTCTGGATCCTCAGCTCTGTCTGTTTGGTTAGGGCACCCACCAGGTTACAGCTAGCTTTCCCACTTTTTATACCATAGCCTGGACACTCTCTCAAGACAGCGAATGGGGCCATCATATGGCTGCCTCATTTGCTCCCATAGATACAGAAGAGGAAACAAAATGTTAGGGTAAACAGAGACATGTCATGAAGTCAAGTGTTTGCATGGAGCCCTGGGGAGGGCGGGGTGTAGCAATGCTGAGAGGATGCTACAGAAGGTAGGGAGGTCCGAAGGGACACATAGAGAGGACACCGGCCCGTTCCTTCATGTGCCAATCCAAGCAGCTCGTTTCATGTATTGAGAAGATTGCATCTGAAAAATTACGGATCCGATCCAGCTGCTTTAATTTTCAGATGAAAATGCAAAACCCAAAAAAACCGTGATCAGGGTCAGACAGCAAGTTTAGCATCCAATCTGGGGTCAGAACCAGACCTCCTGTGTCTTACATCAGAGCCACCTGTGCTCCACAGGGCAATGCTGGTGAGCAGGATAGAGGCCTCGGGGGTAGAGGGAAAATCCATGATTCCTAAGGCAAGAGTATACAGACGTCAGAGATCTGTGGCAAGGAGCCAAGGTGCAAATGGATGCAGAATGCTTTGTGAAGAATAAAATGCTGTACAAACATCAGTAAGTTATTATGACTATTACTATTAACACGATTCCTGTTGCCCAACTGGATTGACAACTGCAGGAAGGCTGGTTCTCAATCTACTGGACCTAGCACTCTGAGAGCTCCATCGGTGGCATTTTTTAACTTGATTTTGTCATTGCTTCTCTTTGTAATAAATAGCTTGAGCCCTAGCCAGTTTGGCTCAGTGGGTAAAGTGTCGGCCTGTGGGCTGAAGGGTCCTGGGTTCGATTCTGGTCAAGGGCATGAATCTTGATTGCAGGCTTGACCCCCAGCCCTGGTTGGGACGAGTGTGGGAGGCAACCAATCTATGTGTCTCTCTCACATCAATGTTTTTCTTTCTCTGTCTCTCCCCCTCCCTTCCACTCTCTCTAAAAATAAACGGAAAAATACTCTCAGGTGAGGATCAACAAAAAATAAAATAAAATAGCTTGACCTGGTGATAGCTGCGTCTACTGCATAACCTCAAAGAAGCTGCAGATGACTTGCAATCTGAGCCTTTCCCAAGTGTGGCAATGGGCAGAGGAAAGAGAGAGGGGAGGGCACAGGGATCTGCATGGGCAGGGAGTCCTGGAGAGAGGTCTGAGGGTCCAAATGACAACTCTTGGAGCATCCGAAACACCTTACTTCCTGAAAGGCAGACAGGACTTAAATGAAAGCTGACTACATGAGAGGCCATAGAGCAAAGTTCAGCAGATACAACAGGCAGGTTTCATATACTCCCTGATCACACTGCAATTCAGTTGGAAATCAATAGAAATTCATGTCTCTTGTGGTAAAGACACTTGTGTGAACACATCATGTTTGTACAATCCAGGACTCACAGTGACTCTTGACTGAGTGGTGATTGATTGACAAATAGATTCATATTTTAGCTTGTTTGTATTTGTTTACACAAAACCTGTGGCTTTCTTAGAAATTCTACTTAGACCAAAGGAAACTCAGAGATGATCTATTTTTTTTCTAATTCATAATCTACACAAATGTTTTATTTTTTACTAGTGGCCCAGTGCACAAAATTTGTGCATGGGGGGGGGGAGTCCCTCAACCTGGCCTCCACTCTCTCCAATCTGGGACCCCTCGGGGATGTCCAACTGCTGGTTTAGGCCCAATCCCTGTGGGCAGCAGTCAGACATCCCTCCCACAATCCGGGACTGCTGACTCCTAACTGCTCAACTGCCTGCCTGGTTGATCACCCCTAACCACTCTGCCTGCTGGCCTGCTTGCCCCCAACTGCCCCCCTCCCGCCAGCCTGATCACCCCCAACTGCCCTCCCCTCCTGGCCTGATGGCTCCTAACCACCTCTGTCTCAGCCCCGCCACCATGACTTTGTCTGGAAGGATGTCTGGAAGGTCTCCTGGAAGGTCTCCAGTCTAATTAGCATATTACTCTTTTATTAGTATAGACTAGAGGCCAGGTGCACAAATTCATGCATGAGTGGGGTCCCTCAGCCTGGCTGGCGATTGGGGCCATGGGAGGTTGCCCGGAGGGGAGGGGCTGCAGGAGGTTGGCTGGCCTGGGGGAGGAGCTGCGGAAGGTTGATCAGCTGGGGGGAGGGGCCGCAGAAGGTTGGCTGTGGGAGCACACTGACCACCAGGGGGCAGCTCCTGCGTTGAGCATCTGCCCTCTGGTGGTCAGTGTGCATCATAGCTATTGGTCGAGCAGTTGTTGGGTCATTAGGTCATTTGGTCCCTTAGGCTTTTATATATATAGTTAGGATATGACATACCGCCATAACTATAACATATCTACCAGTATTACTCTATAAGAATCGTACTTCATGCGATAGGAAGGCATCTAATACATTACATTGTATATGTTGTTAGTAGTAGGAAATGCTGTATTCGTAGCAATAGTATACACACTGTGACTTCCCTTCCTGATTTGGGAATGGTTCCCCAGTTCTTTGAACGTTTCCTGGTTCCTGATGTATTTGGAAAGAAAATAGCTCTGAGTTTGGAGAAATTAAATTACAATCATGACTCTAATTCAACTGCCTCCTGTACTTCCAGCCAGATAACAGGAAAGACATCCCAGGGCCAGCAACTCCTATGGCTGAGCTCCGGAGTGAGGGCCCGCGGCCCAGCGCTGGGCAGGTGATGGCAACTGGAGGCACCTCGGGTCCATCCTGCTGTCAGCCCAGCAACCGGGGCCCTCTGCTCCCAGCCCCTCCCGAGCCCCGGTGCCTCCTAATGGGGTCCGAAGGCTGCGCCCCCTATCCTGCTGCCCTCTCCTTGCCGGGGACCAGGGTGCGGTGGCACGGGGCGCAGGCGTCCCATTTTCATTAAAATGTTCAACCTGCACCCGCTCCACCGGTGTTCGCAGGTGGCCTGGGGGTAGACAGTGATCCCAGGGGTACTTACCGCCCCTGCCAGAGCTCAGCCACAATGGTCTGGGGTGAGACAGCCCCGCCAGACCCCGTGGCTGTGACTTGGACCCACTTCCTTAACCAGGGACCTGGTGTTGGGCGGGCGGCAGTGACGCTTCCTCTCCAGCCTGCGTTGGAGTGGGTCCCTGCAGTTTCAGAACCAAACTCCGAGGGCCTCCCCGGGTGGCAGCGGCCCTGAGCTCGTCAGCTCTCCCTCGAGCCCCGCCAAGGCTTGCTTCTCACACTTGCTGAAAACCCTCTTGGTCCACTTGCCATAATAATCTCCGGCGGGGCCGAGGGGATGGGGCGCTGCCATATTTGTGGTGGTGTGACGGTCAATTTGCATATTCCATCTTTATTAGATAGGATAGACATAAAGAAAGCACCTCAACGTAAAATAAGCCTCCATGTTAGACCCAGTTCAAAGCTACCAGACATGTAATTCAGTTGTTTTTGCCTCATTCACTCATTCCCTGGACACATGTGCATGAGGATGTTGTACAGACCTGGTGCTATGCAGCCCCCACCCAGGGAAAGCAGACCACCTGCTATGCAGCAAGCTGCAATAAACATGCTGGGGATTTGGGTACCAGTCCAGCCACCCATGGCATTGACCCACCAGAAGCCTCTCTACAGGGAGTCTGGAGTCTTCAATATGTGCCCCCAAGCTGGGCCACATAAGTCTGGGCAATTGGATGTGTTGCTTGGGGGCTGTCCGTCCCAAAGCCAAGGATCTGGGTTCATGAGCACACTCAGGAACCACACGTCAGCCACCACCATGGGGGCAAGGGACTCTCTGTTCATAATGGCAACACTGGACGTGCTGGCATGCCCCCACAACAGGGCATGTGTATGAGTCTTATGGAAATCAACAGTGAGGTAATAAAATGGAAAAGGTGTTTTACTCTAAAATATTAGGATGGAATAAACATGAGATTGAGACCTTTCTTCCCAGAGTGAAATACAGGGGAAGTGCCTGAAGGGGACCTCAGGCCAGTGGTAGGAAGCAGTGCCTAGAAGGAGAAAGCATGACACCTGGTGGAGACCCGGGGCCCGACAGCCAGGACCAACCGAGAGATGCCCACATGGGGACTCCACAGGACCCAGCAGGTGTGTGGCAGGAAACAGTGACAGCCCATGGGATTTGACAAGTTCATGAGCACATGTAAGGGACCCTCTGACACCCCCCCCCACCCCCCGCCCAGAGATCCTAGAGGGACTTTGAAGGAGCCAACATCCTACAATAATTGGTGGGGTAAGAGCCTTTGGAATTGGAGTGAATCTTAATGGCAACAATCCTGGCAGGCAGGGAGACTGGTGGAAATGGGACTTAGCATTATCATGTTTTAACTAGCATGGTCTTTGTGAGACACATCTTCAGATCCTGCCTGCAAACTGGGTCGCCTCTATGTGTAAGTTTTCAGTCTCCTTGAACCCCAGGTTTTCCATCTGTCAAGTGTCGCTAAGTTGGCTACCTCCTGAGGAAGTGGAGCTCTGAGGAGTACAGGAGACAAATGTCAAGGACACAGTGCAGCGCCCAGCACACAGCAGGGCTTGGTAAGTGGTATCTGGAGGTTTTGCCATCACTTGCAGTGGAATTATTCTCTGAGCAGTATTAATAGGCAAAGATACAGAACGGAGGGGTGGCGCAAAGGGGAGTGTGAGCCATTCAGGTGAGGTCAAAAGGGCCACTCGCAGCCAGGCTTTGAAGACTCAACAAGAGGTCTTTTCAACCGGGTGAGGAGGGAAAGACTATTCTAAACAGAAGGGGAGGCTGTACATTAGGAAACAGTGTGGAATGCAGAGCGCTCCCAGCTGTCCAGCAAGGCAGATGGAGGGGTGAGGAGGGGGACTCCTAACTGAGGATGTGAAATGACCAGACAGGACTGAACACTCCAGCCACAAATAGGGAGAGCCACAGCTGTTGCGGGGCGGGGGAGGTAGGGGGAAGTAGGGGGGAGGGCGCTGATTCCAGAGTCCCCAGGGTTGTCTCAGGCTTATAAATATTTTTTTCTTTTCAATAAAAACAACTCATTTGATACATAGCCCAGATATTGGTTCAAACCCCAAGTGCCACAAGCTCCTCGAGATTTTTGCCCATCCCCAGAGATCCACGTGGTCACTTCCAGTTCTAGGTTCTTTCTCCAGAGAACGGCTTCGCTCATTTCTTCCTTTTGTTTAGTATTTGGCAAACATCCATGGAGAGTCTGCTGTGTATCTGGCAGGTCCCAACACCAATAATAAAACAATTAAAAATGTCTGCCCTCATGGAGCACCCATTCCAGATGGATGGTGATAAGTGAAAAAATAGTCTGCCTGGTGAGGATGAATAAGCAAGAGATAAAACTCAAAACCACTCTCTTCCTCCCTCCCCACTTCCTCACTTGCCAGTCACCTCTCGGATGCAAAGCCCGTGTTCTCTCTTTATCTTCTTTTGGTGATAATACCTTATGTGTGCATCCCTCCATACCTAGTAGAGCTGAGCTCAGCTATTCAGGGAAGCATCCTTGTCTCCTGTCAATTAAAAAAAAAAATCAAACAGCAACAAAAAACACACTTTCTCTATAAATAACACGGGCAATTAAATTACTTAGAAAACCTAAGGAGTTGCCAAGAACAAACATCATATTGTTCCCACTCTAACTGGAAAGATTAAAAACAATTCCTGTTTTTCAATCTGACTGCTAAAACCTGATAAGTTGGCTTATTTTTGTTAATGAAATCTTTGGACTTCTCCTGCTACATAACATTCAATGGAGTTAACAGAGATCGGAGGCAAGAATTGGAGACCCAAAGTAACTGGGCTCACGAGTTCTCATTGGAGTGGGGTTTCGTGGTTTTAGGAAATGTGGGCTCATCTGGATGTACAGACTAGGGCTTCTGGCTCACAGGAGAACTAATAATAGCTCCATTTGGAAGCACTTCCCCTCGGAGCCTCCACACGTTTGGCTTCTGATATCTGGTATTGTGTAGCCCTCAGGAAAATATTTTTGTTTTGAAGCTTACTAAGCTGTTTTTGCTATGTGGGGTGATGTTAATAGAAACAGGTTTTCCTTCCCCTTAATACTTTAAAATTTTCCCAAAATGGTCCCCATGGAAGATTTAGGGGCACCAAATAACAAAAGAACATGATCAGCATTCTGCTGTCCGTGGGTATAAACAACCGGGGCCCGTGCTCCTTCACTGCAATGCTTGTCTGGAAAAGAGCTACAGTGTGGATATTCTTTGAACTGGTCAGCTCGTAAGCAGGCCCTTTAGAAATGCTTGGACGTGTTAAGAAAGTATTTAGAATATGGAAAGAATGCCAAAAAGGGTGGGTGGTACAACCTTCACTTACCATACCAGGATGATGTTTAGCAAGAGCAACCTAGGATTCTTCAGGGACACACACACCTGCGCTTGGGCCACCATTTACTATTATGTGAGGTTAGACACTGTGAATTACATGACCAAATAGAGACCAAACCTAGTACAGATGCATGTTATTTCTGTTCTGTAGAAGAAGAAACCCAAATATTACAGTTTCATTACCCCATAGGACATTAGCCAACCAGCGGTGGCTCTATATCAGCAAACTTAACTCAGAATACTTTTTCCGGTGGGCTGGAACCTGGCCCTCTACTTCTCTTTGAATCAGCCCCACCACCTTACTGATTCCTTTACTAATGAGCCAGATACAATATTGGGGGTTCATTCTATATTTGTCTGAGTCTCATGTTTAATTCTTTAAAGACGGCACTGACAGGAAAGACACGCGATAAAGAAAATGGGCACCAACAATGCCAAGCTCTACCTGAGCCCAGAGTGTCACCATTAAGAAATCCCCCACCCTTTCTTCCTGGAATTTCTCCCTACAAAGAACCGCCCTGCCCACATGACTTAGATCAGATGCAAGAATGTGGGTCTTGTTTACCTGTGACTAGGCCACACACAGACCTTCCAAATTCCCATTCCTTGCCTCGTAAAGGATCAGTGGACTTGCTTGTCGCCACTGACCGCTTAGACAAAATACACACTCCCTTGAATTACCCCAAGTTTAGGTAAGCTTCTCCCCTTCCCACAGCCAGGCCTCCTCATTTCTTCCCATGAACTGGCTGAAAGAAAGACATTCCTGCTCCACTGTCCTCTCACACCACCTGCTCATCCCACTCACCTTCCCATGCAGCTTCTTCTAGTCCTGTTTACTCCTCCCTCTCAAAAAACAAATGTCTCTGCCTGCCCTTGGAGATGCCTGCAGACCTCAGGGCCTGTCCATCTCCCTACTGCAGTAGGCCTTTCCCGTGAAGTCTCTCCTCCCCTAAATCCGGACTTGTTCTTCTTTGACCCCACCTGACTGTGCAGAGGAAGGAGCCAGGCTGATACTCCCTCTGCAGCCTCCTCCTCTTGTCCTCCTGCCTCTCCTAGAGATCCAGAGGTAGGGCCACTTGACGTCCACACAGCTAGCCATGTGTCTGATCCTGCAGAGGGTGACAGATTTCTTACATATTTTGTGCATTCTCTAGAAAGTTATTTCTCAAAATGCACGTGGATCAGACATCAAGAATATCCATCAGCTTGTCAGAAACCCTCGCCCTACCACAGACCTCGGGAAGCAGAATCTGCGCTATGACAAGATGATTCGCGTGTGCGTGTCCCAGTTTGAGAGGCCCTTGCCACAGAGCACAGGGGCCTGGCCCAGGCTGCTTCCCGGCCCACTCCAAACCCTGGCTCCCGTGGCTCTGTCCCCGAGAGCATGCGTCCCAAATGGAAGATCTTCTCCACACAGGGGAACCTCAACGGCCGCAGTCTCTCCTCCTGCTCCCTGGGGAACCCTCTTCTCCTGGCTTGGGAAGTGCAGCTTCAGGCCTGAGGCTGCTCAGCCTGGGAGGAGGGAGCTGCTGGGGTGAGGGCTGGAGGACTCTGAGAGGCTGTGGGTGGTTTGTTATCTCCCTGGGGCTCTAGCCCGGCCTGTCAGACATGGGTTAGAGGTTTTACAACTTGGAAAATTTGTTCATCAGTTTTATGCTATTTATTAACAGAAACAAAAAGATCCCACCCATGGCTGAGCTTAGGGGAGTGGTTCTCAGCTCATACACTAGAGACTTGTACAGTTTGTAACATTCCAAGGGGGCCCAGAGTGAGGCCAAGGTGTGCACAGGGTGGTCTATGGCCTGCCAGCAGCTCCGGATTAAAATTCTCACTATGTGACCCCGGCAGCTGACTTGTACTTTAAGACCTAGCGTCCTGGTCTATCTTCCCTGATAACATGGAGACAAGTATCCTGCCATACTACTTAACATCATGGGCCAGCCATGAGCCAATGCTGGGCACCTGGCAGGTACCGGATTCATTGAAAAAAAATGGAGGGTGTGAGGCAATAATAATGTGTATCTCACAGGATATCTGAAAGGACAAAATGAGAAAAAACATGAAAGATGCTTGGCATGCTGCCTGGCAAACATTTGGTGTTCATTAATGTTGGCTATTCTTATGAGTCTGCATTTTCATGTACAAGGTTTTTTTAAGGTGAAGCTCACCAATATTTATAAGAAAGTCAGTTATAAATCAAGCCACATCTCATTGATTTACATTAGAAAATCTCACTTTGAAAAATGCATCCAGGTTTATGCTTCCACAAAACATAATGAGAAACAGCTGTCATCTGGGCAGTAATGGGATGGGGGAGGCCAGAATGGACCCCTTGGCCATCGGTGGCCCTGGGGAGGTAAGCAGTAACCAAGGCCCCCAGACCCATCTCCAATGCCCACCACCCTGTGCTGCACACACACCGCAGGGGAGGTGTGGCACAGGGCCCCATCCACAGGTAGAAACAGTTCCCCTGGGGCCACCATTCAGGGTATGGGGCTTCCAAGGAGTTCTGGCCAGTGGAATTCCCATGAAGAAGGGATTTCCAACCTGACAGAGAAGCATAAGATGCTGCCTATGTGTGGTGGGGTCACCTGCTCATTCTGATGGATGCAGTTGATGAATCCATCTCCACAGTGGCTCATCCCTACCCTCAGTGCATGACACTGGGTTCTCATTGTGCCATCAAACCTGGTGACTATTTCTCCTGGGAGGCTCTACCCTCCAGGAACAAATGTGAAGGGAAGTTAACCAAAGCAGATCCCTGATAGAATGGGGGCCTCCCAGGGCCTGGCACCTTAGAGCTTGTTGGTCTCCATGCATATACTAGACAAGCAATGTTATACATATTTATACATATATCAGAATAAATGACTTTTCTATTTGACACTGGATAGTTTTTTGTACCCTAAATACATGCCAAGGTAGAGTTGCAATGGGGTGTAGGATGGGGGTATACGTGTCCCAACCTCATTCAAAATTGCACCCCTCACACACTTCCCCACCAGTCTTAGACCAATTTGTAGGAAGAAGATGGGTGTTTGGGACCAGACCTATCTGAATTCCATTGTCACCTCCACCATGGCTTCTCTATGTTATGTTGGACAAGGTAATGAGCTGCCCAAGCCATGGTTTCTCACCTGTGAGAGGATGACAGTGTTCATTATTTGTCAAATCTTAGTAGGTAGGTATGAATAACATGTGAATATAAAATCCCCAGTGCTTGATCAATGGAAACTATAATGAGAATTGATTTTCAAGTGGTGAACTGGGATAGGGAAGGGATGTAGGTCCTGGCCCTAGAGCTTGAAGGAGCAGGGTTCTTGGTGTCAGAGACAATGCAAAGCCAGACAGGGAGACAGACCTGATTTAGTACAGGGGAGCCCCATCCCACTGCCTGCAGAGATGGCCTTGGTCCTCTCCCTGTGCCCAGGGCTGTTCCAGTCACCTCCAATGGTTTCTCCTCTGCTTCTCCTCTTCCCTCTCATAGTCTCCTCCTTCTAACTTTGGTACTTTATGAGCATACATTAGATCATGCCATTCATTCTTCCTATGAAAACCCTCCAAGGCATCCATCCTATTGGATTTATGATAAAATCCAGACCCTTCTCAGTGGCCACTGTTGATCCCAAGAAGGACTCCTCATGGTTAATTCATAGCAAAATTCATTCATAGTCATTGTTAGCAGAGGTCCCTGGTGTGGGCTGCATATCAGATAAAACCACAACTGGGTTGCTAACACTCGTGCACTGTGCTTTTGCTGTCTGAGTCTAACCATATAAGAGAGCTCCTAGGATCATATTTCAACCAATAGGACTGAGACTTTCCCTATCCAATTGGAATTATGCAGCTATATCCTCATTAGCATCTTCACCTACCAATCAGAGCAGCACTATTCAACCAACAAGGACAGTAACTTTTGGACCGATCAAACTATGACAATTTATATTCCTTATTTGCATAGCAATGGACCAATCAAAGACTGGGGGGTGGGCACTCATCTCCCTATAGGCCAGCTTCTTCTCTGTCCCAGTGGAGTACATTTTCAGTTTTCATTGAGCTTCCCAGACTGGAGCTACAATGTTGACTTATCTGCAACACCAAGGCAGAGCAGTCTGAGGGGAGTGGAGCTGTTCACTTGATTGGAGCTGTAACACAGGGGGTGCCCTGCCAGAACACCTCGTATCATAATTAAACTATAACACATTGAGCTGTTTTGCAGCTACTGTGTTCCACAGCCCAACAAAGTTGTCTAGGCCCTGGGCTTTGCACTGCCTATAGGAAGGTGCCCCTTCGTATTTCACATGGCACACTCCTCTCCTTTCAGAGAGCCTTCTCTTTGAAAGGGCTTTCCAGGGCACACCACCCAAGGTCTCTCCCTCAATGACCCTTCTCATTCTCAGTCCTTCACATCATCTCCCTCTGGGCCTGCACACATGGGGACTCAGCCTCATTGAAGGCTGGGCTCAAAGGGAGATGATGTTAAGGAATGAGAATGAGAAGGGTCATTCCTGAGTAGAGCAGGATCTGGCCAAGAGCCCAGGGTACGTTCAGGCAGTCATGGCACCCCTATTCTACTCCCATGCCAGGCCTCAGGGTTGAGCACACACCCCAGACTCCCTGACCCTAACCCCCATCCAAAACACAGCCCATCCTGGGATCCATACTGTGCTCAGAATTTTGAACTGATCAAGCTCAGGTGTCAATAGCTGGCCATCAGTAGGTGGGTTGTTTCTCCCAAACAACATTTGAATTTCCC
Organism: Cnephaeus nilssonii; assembly: GCF_951640355.1. NCBI lineage: Eukaryota > Metazoa > Chordata > Mammalia > Chiroptera > Vespertilionidae > Cnephaeus > Cnephaeus nilssonii. The sequence continues at coordinate 13,839,493 of NC_137082.1, read as the reverse complement.
AGGAGTCTTGGGGGTTTGTGTTGAAAAGCATTTTTTAGGGTGGGCATTTTAGGCACTTTCACATTCTCCTCTGCAGGGAGTTTGGGACCAAGGGCTTTTAGTCCTTCTTGACATAGTACCACAAAATATCCCACTTGTGGCTGTCAGAGGTCAACTTGCTAAATTGGCCAGTGACACCTGTGGCTAAGACCCAAGCCTGAGCTCATAGCCCAAATTCCAGCTCTCTTTGCCTCAGCAGTGGTTTAAGGATTCTCAGCTTCCATAATACGTGCCAGCTACTGATGCCTGCTGCTTGTAATTCTAGAGAGCAAGAATAATTACAAACTTTACTACAAAGTGGGTTAAGCTCATAGGACATCATCACCCTTGACTTCTCACAAAAAGTGCCAGGACATCAACGTCAGTCATGCCCACTCTAGGAAGCGGGTTCTCGTTTTCTCTTTCCTTGTTGTTCATGTATTTATTTATTGGCCTAAGACAGTCCATGAAGACTGGAGTGACAACACTCATACTGAAAGGATGATATCAGCTTGGAATGTGTGCTGTCAGGATAAATAGAAAACCCTTTGCTACTTGACTACTCATCAAGAAAGTAATAGTTGTCCATAAAATGTCTAATAAAACAATCTGTTTATTCTAGAAGCTGCAATAAGAATCTGTTGCTTGTTTTCTCCAACCATCTGCTTGTTCTCCTGGGCGTGAGATGACAAATTGGTTTAACACGGTCATAAAATTGCCGGCTGTGTGCTGCGCACTCCTGCTTCTTTTCACCCAGTGACAGCCCTGCAGAACCACAGCAGTTACCACACCACACTTCCCATAACTGTCCAGGTCATATTGCAAATTCCCCAGGCATTTTTTTCTAAGAGCCTGTGGTAGGTAAAATAACCCCCCCGCCCCCCGCCAAGATGTCCACATCTTAATCCCCAGAACCTGTATGTTAGGTTACATTGAAAAGAGGAATGGAGTCCTAGGTGGTTTTGCTCAGTGGTTAGAACATTGGCCTGTGAACTAAAGGGTCTCAGGTTCCATTCAGGTCAAGGGCATGTATCTCGATTGCAGGCTTGATCCCCGGGCCCAGCCAGGGCACATGTGGGAGGAAACTAATCCAAACCATGTGTCTCTCTCACATGGATGTTCTCTCTGTGCCTCTCCTCCTCCCTGCCACTCTCTCTAAAAATCAATGGGGAAAAAAATACCCTCCGGTGAAAATTAGAAGAGAAGAGGGGAGGGGAGGGAGGGGAGGAGAGGGCAGGGGAGGAAAAGGGAGGGGAGAAGAGAAGAGAAGAGAAGAGAAGAGAAGAGAAGAGAAGAGAAGAGAAGAGAAGAGAAGAAGAGAAGAGAAGAGAAGAGAAGAGAAGAGAAGAGAAGAGAAGAGAAGAGAAGAGAAGAGAAGAGAAGAGAAGAGAAGAGAAGAGAAGAGAAGAGAAGAGAAGAGGGGGAATGGAGGTGGCAGATGAAGCTCAGTTTGCTAAACAGCTGACCACAAAGCAGGGAGAGCACCCTGGTATCTGGGTGGGCCCAATATAATCATAGGTCCTTAGAAGCAAAGATGGACACAGAGGAGTCAGAGAGGACATGGACGGTGGAAGCAGGCTCACAGGAATGTCGTTTGCTGCTTCAAGATGGTAGGATGGGGCCACCAAACAAGAAATGACTGGGGGCGTCTCTAGCAGCTGGAGAAAGCCAGGAAGCAGATTCTCTTCCAGAGCCTCCAGAAGGGCACCTGGCCCTGCCCACACCTTGGTTTTAGCCCAGTGAGACCCATGCCAGGCTTCTGAACTACAAAATTGGAAAATAACCCATCTCTGTTGTTTTAAGCCATTAAGTTTGTTATAATTTGTTACAGCAGCGATGAAAAACTAACAGAGTACTTAGCCCTCTTAAATCTAATAAGTCAAACTTAGAACTGTAGAAAATTAATGTTCTCTTAATCATTGCAGTGCTGATTTACAAACTTTATCACATTCCCCTGTACTTACCAATTTAAACTCGCGAGTCAGCCAATTTCACATTTCAAATTTAAGCCACATGCTTGTATGTCTGATGTGCACTTTCTTTTACACTTTCCAAAATGTTTAAAACATATGGATTGTCTTGATGCTTATGAGACATTTTCTCAAATTCAGTGCGACTGTGCCCACTGTGGGTTGGATCTCCCTGTGAGTCCTGACCTGGCCACCTGAAGAGACCTGCTCTTTGTTGACAATCCTCTGGTACTCAGAACCCCGCATGACCCACTTTCCACTCACTCTGTTTTCTGTTTTCCTATCTATACTTCAAGCTCCCACAGGTCAGGAATCTTGACCCTTGCCTTCCCTTTCCACCTGCACTCTGCCTGAGAGCAGTGCAGGCTTGCTGGCTGTTTGCAAGTTGATCAGCCATCTGCAGAAGGGGCAATCATCGCAACCATTTCCTAATTGCTGGGAGGGTTACTTTATGAAAGAAAAACCCCAGGTACTAAAGTTGACATGGATGTTCACACACAGCAGGACACCACCTTCCTCTCTCCCATTGGAACCCAATGGGTTCAGGGCTCTACCCGACCTGCCCCCAGGACTGGTTCTCATCCGTAACATGGAGCCCACTTCCTCTCCCCACTGATTGACTTGTGAATCTGGGCTTTGACCAATCAGTGCATGGCACCCTCTCCCATGGTCTAGGCAGGCCATGACCAAGTTGGCCCAATCCCACTGGAAGGAGAGCCTGTTATTCCATGTTTGGGAGACTGATTCTCTTCCCACTGGCCATGGAAAGGGAACACTATGTCCTGATTGCAGCTGATAGCCATCTTTGCCTGGAAGGGGAGCTGGCCCAAGGGCAAAGTCAACAAAGAAAGGAGGAAGAGATAGTCAGCCTTAACAGAGGTATAGGGGCAAACCCTGACTGCATGGTACCCTAACCCTCCCACATCACCACACACACACATACACACACACACACACACACACACACACACACACACACACACTTCTACTGTTTGATAATATGTCGTCATTCTTTAAACCAGTGGTGCTCAGACTACAGTGTGCATATCAGAATCCCCTGCAGGGCTGATTAAAATGCCTATCTGGGCTCCCATATCCCCCAAAGTCAGAGCTGCTGACTCAGCAGGTTAGGGGCGGGGCAGGAGAATTTTTATCTCAAACAAGTCCCTGGGGATGTGATGCCTCTAGTTCAGGACATGCCGAGAGTTCCTGGTTTAAGCTTCATTGCTCATGATGTACCTACAAAGTACTTTATGTCTTTCCCATGAAACTAATAATTGGATAAAATTGAGAACCTAAAATAGTAAATTTTAATATTTAGGTTATGATGTCTATTGATTCAAACACTCTGGAATTTCTACAGTGAATTTTCTTCTATGCTTGCTTTAATTTCTGCTAGTTGCAATTCCACTGGCCTCTGCTTCGATCCCCAGATAAGGAACACTTTTCCATGCCAACTGGGTCAGTTAGGAGAAGTCACATTTAAACACAAAAACAAAGAAAGAAAACTCAGGGGTGCTCTCAGGCTGGGAAGGTTTGGGGAGTCAGGCAAGTGGGTAGTTAATGAGCAGCCTTTCCTTTTTACCAAGCCTTTATATCCTTCATCTCTCACTAGTGCACTCAATCCTGACAACAGCCTGGAAGGAAGAGGTAGTCAAGGCTGTCACTTTCTTCTTTTCACAGGATTGGAAAAACATAGTTGACTCCTTAAAGAACCCCTCCCAAAGGCCCCAGATCTAGCACTGAGGTCCTCAGAACCTCATCTCCTCTCCAACAAATGGCCTCAAACTTTGGGGTTGAAATGAATGCTGGTATATTTTAAATTGTGTCATGTCAAAACAAGCAGTGTGCTGAGAGGATGGGTGAGAGTAACAGTATTCATTTATTAGGGGAAATCCAAATGTTTATAAAATGTAGGACCAGATATCACCCTCAGGAAGAGCAAGGATGCTACACGCTGAAGAAACGCAAAGGCATTAGTAGGCCTTCTATCCTTTTTGCTTGAAGAAAAAGGACACCTTTGTTCAAACTTTAAAATCTACTTTGAAGAACTCTTTCATCTTGCAACTGACCCCTCATTTAGCCAAAAGCAGGAAGACAAAGCCTGAGTTACATTTGGGGCTCTACTAAGCACTCCTGATGAACATGCCAGCCTTCTCCCTCAGCTCAGTGCTGCTGTCACGGGAAGCCCCAAAGCAAGAGTGAGCCCCGACGCCTGACAGCTCATTGGTGCAAGAGCTCCCTTTGTTTTGAAGCCCTGAGTCAGTGCCGCATGGAAATTAAGTTGACACTCAGGGACCACCTCACTGGCATGGGCGGACCTCACAGATGCCGGGTCTCAGGCTGGAGAATGGAGGTGAGTCCATCCTTTACGACTGGCCCTGCCCACTGAGCTGACACCAAGCCAAGCATCCAATTCTTTTTCCTGCTACCCCAAATCAGGCTCTCCACTCCCCAAAGTGAACTAGGCAGAACACCCACTTTTCCTATGTAGCAGACCCTCTCCGTTGATGCCAGCCTCTATTTGCAGCTCCACCTGCAACTACAAAGGTTAAAATGCCCACACGTGTCTGCTCTACTGCCTTGCAGCTAGTGGGGACCAGGAGGTAGGAGAGGGGGTGTGGAGTGCTTCCTGGGAAGGGCTTTTACCTCCAGAGAGTTCTCTCTCTGCCTGCTTGCCATTGGCCATGGTACCTGGGGACAGGAGCACAGTCATATTGCATCCCTGAGGTCAAACCTGAGGATAGGGCGACCTAAGACGGAGATGACCTGACTCCTTGGCCCACACGTTATCTAGACTGCCCACTTCCAGAACTCCTTATGAGTAAACAGTGAATGTCTTTTAAGCCACAGGGCTGATTTGGGTTATTTGTATGTAAACTGCACAAGGACACATGTTTTTTTGTCTGAGTGGCTATGTCTCTGCACTTTAGGATTCTGCCTGGCACTTGGCAGTCCTGACTGTGGCCCATATGAGCCTGTTATGCTATCAATCCTGCTATGCTGCTCTCTTGGCCTGGAGAACTTGACCCCTGCTCAGCGTCTGGTCCCTAATTGTCCTGATTTCCAAACATCCCAGCTGCACAGTCTGGCCCGCCTGTGAGCCCCAGGACTGGCTCGGAGCCTCTGCAACACCCCTCTGAGTCGAGCTATTGATGTCAGGGCTCACTCATGCTTTGGGGTTTCCTGAGGGAGAAGGTTGGAGTATTCATCAGAAGTGCTTAGCAAAGTCCAAAATTGTGACTCAGGCTTTGTCTTGAGTTGGGCTGAGTCAAAGCCCAACCTCAAACTGTTCCCAACCCCTCACCCAGACTCGGGGAAGGGAATGGACTCCCCGGTGTGGTGCGGATGGTCTGCTCCCCGCAGCTTTCTAAAGCCAGGCGTCCTCACTAGGCGTCGTCCCAGGTGCTGTTTTTGCTGAAGGAGCCGAGTCCAATGGCAGTTCTTACTTTTCAAAGATGAAGATCATTTTAATTGAGCGGTTTTGTTTGAGTTTCCGTGGCATTCCAAGAGCTTCGATGTGGAGTAGAACAGAGCGGGTGACCCATGGAAAGAGAGCCAAGGCGGGAAGGTGGGAGGAGGCTGCACGCACATGGCCTCCCTCCAAGCAGATGTCCAGGCTGCCGGCCACGTTGAGAGCAAGAGGGTATTTGCTTCCCTCCTCTTTAAGGTTCCTGGGAGGAGCAAACCCCACACCACCCCAGTTGTAGGTGCAACGGCCAGCACCAGCCCTGCATGTGCCTAGGAGCAGCGCCTGACCAAGAGGCCCCAAAGGCAGCAGCCAGTGGACAGCAGAGATCAACCTGAGGCCAGGCCACAAGGTCAAATACACGCCCTAGATGCCCTCACATTCCTGGAGAAAAATTGAAGGCGGACCGAAGGAGGAACTCTGGAAGGCTGGCCATCTGAAAGTGGCCACATCCATCTACAGAGACAGGGACAGTGTTGCCAGGATAGGGATTCCAGGGTGGGTGGCAGCATGCACTTGCCCGCTGTTCTGCCAAGTGAGGCTGGCGCACTCACTCACAGAATAAAACACGTGTCTGTGGGAATCCAGGGACCTTGCACCCAAAAAATACCTTTTATAGACTTACTTACGACACCTCCCTCAGAATCCTTCATGGAGCAAAGAAACAGGGAGGAAAGAAGGGCCCTAGAAGGGGAAAGGAAGGGAGCAATGAGGAAGGATGGAGGAAAGAGGTTGGCTGGGTTTGCTCCCTTACTCCTCTCCACTCTGCTGCTCCCTGCCCAGCCAAACATGGGCAAGTCCAGCCATTTAGAATTGAGACAGGGAATGTTATGGAAGAATGTAGACATTAGGGTGACCCATATATGTCCCATCTCCCCTCAGATCAAACCTCCGGTACATTCTGAGCCCCAAAGGGACACAGGAACTCATTCTGTTCCATCGCAAAGGTTTGGTGCCTCATGCCTTACACCCTCTTGCTAGACACTCAGTGTTCTCTGCCTTGTCTCTGCAAGATGGTAAAATATGCCACTTGCCCAATGTGCCTGATGGGCTAATAAATCTGAGGGGCGACCATGAGACTAATTTCCTGGTTGCACAACCTCTACACAAGCAGGTCCCCAGCCCCGGGCACTGGTCTGCCCCTGACAAGACAAAGACCAGGCCCAGCAGACAGGAGGCTACATTGCGACACCAGCTGAGCTTGCCCCAAAGAAGTGAGGATGGCTCAGAGCTTGCTGGGAAGGGCCAGTCTTCCTGATTGTGTGGCTGCTGAAACATGGCAAACAATAGTGGCTTTGTTCTGAACCAGCTCAGTGGCCACCAAACCCTGCCTTCTCCCCTCTAGGCCAGGCACTGCCCCTGGGTGCCCCTCTCTTCAATTTGAAAATCAGGAAGTGGATCTCTCCTTCCCACCAGTTCCAAATGGCCTGGATTCTAGGACCAACGCCAAGCTTTGCCAGCAGCAAACATAAACCCTGCAGGGGAATGAGGACAGGGGCACAGACTGGGTTTTCAACATGGACATCCCAGGTATGCCAGCCTCAGAATTGAGGTTAGATGCTGTATTTAACCACCGGACAAAATAAAATATGAAAATCAGGTCCAGTGATTTTTCCGGATATTTTTCCACTCAGCAAAAGCCCAGGATGTGTTTTTCTAAGCCCCTTTCCTCTTAAGTGTGTGTATTTTGAAGGAAGCTTAGCCCATATGTTGCTTATTCATGTTTCACGCAAAATGCTTTTGGGGAATATTTACTGGAGGTCCAAAATAACTTCCATTGGTTTATGTTTTTAAAGAAAATCCCTGAACTTAAAAACAGGAAGTCCTCTTTGGCTGAGTAGGTATGTCCTTAAGCTCTATCCTTTTTTAAAAATATTTTTTTATTGATTTCAGAGAGGAAGGGAAAGGGAGAGATAGAAATATCAATGATGAGAGAGAATCATTGATCAGCTGCCTCCTGCATGCCCCCTACTGGGGACAGAGCCCCAACCAGAATCAAACCCATGACCCTTCAGTCTGCAGGCCTACGCTCTATCCACTAAGCCAAACCAGTGAGGGCAAGCTCTCTGCTTTTTGATAGTTTGAGAATTCGGCCTCCATGATGAGATGAGAGGTTTTTCCAAATTTCTGGAGGAATGCTAACTACTTCGTTGATCGTTGACAAGCCGTGATTGGTTCAAACAGAGACAGTTCGATGAAAGCAGTGGCCTGTGTCTGCCTATGACAGTTACCTGGAGGAGGGTGAGGAAGGGCCAAAGCCTGTGAAAAATCAGCTTCAACCCATAGACCTCACAAAGGCTTTGCCCTACAACGTCCGTCTATGCCTTCTCCCTGGCCTTGAGTGGTAAGGGACAGGACATTTTGGAGCTTGCTCTGGCAAGTCTAAGGCAATGCTTCCTTGCAACAAATAGAAAGAAAATTCCACTTTGGTAGGATGCCCCCTCCCACTGCTCAATGGATGTGGAGCTGGGAAGACAAGAGGCGCAAGATGGCAGCCCAAGACCAATGGATGGGGTGTGGCAAATGGAGGAAGATCTGTGCTTAACCTCTGCCTCTGCCATTCTCTACCCCAAGGTCTTAAACTCTTTGGTTAAGTGCCATCATCCGCACTGCCTCATAAAGATACGAGGGTCAGAAATACGCATCTAAGATTCCCAGCACAGCCACGGGAACCTTTAGCAGACAACACTGGAGAGACTGGAAGGCACCTTCCTTGTCAATGTGACCCAGTGTGCTGCAGGGTTTCTGGGCCAGTTTTCAGAGGATACCTGTGCAGGTGCAGGCTCAGGCAATGAAGAGAGCCTGAAGCTCGCTCCTGTGGGCACTTAGCCTGGATCAGCGGTCTCCAAAGTGGGGTCCGTGGCCCCAAGAGTGTGCAAGACGTACATGGCATTCTTTACATTCATTTCACCTGAATGTGATAAAGACCGTCTCCTAATACTTAGCGTAAGGGTTGACTCTGCATGGCCAAGCATTGCAATCACTGAAGCCCACAAGTCCCTGAGGGAAGAGTGGGAACTCCCCACCCGGGAGAAGCAGGCTGGGCGGCCTTGCTGCGTGGTGTGCAGTTTGCAGGCACCTTGGCGTGGATTGCAATGCTATGGAGAGGGCCCGTGCAAGTAAATTCTCGAGTGTCTGGTGTGCTCAGACAAAGCTGCTCTAGAGATAAGGTGGGCGATTTTCTTTTACAAAAAGGTGGGCACTTCTTTGGCTGAACTCTGTGTACAAGGGCTCATCACCAAGTGTGGCCTCAAAGTGTTTCTGAAAATATAAATACTTTAAAGTTGTCTTTTCAAGGGAAAGGGGATGCTTTAATACTGAATGAGAAAGGAACTGCTTTTCACAAAAACTCATTGTATGGAGAGATTGAACAGTGTGGAACTTTTTCCTCTTTATGTGATTTGTTACCAGAAATAATGTAAACCTATCACTTATAAAGATCTCCATATCTTCACACTGAAAAACTTGCCAACAGAACTTTCTAACCTATTTAAAAATTGTCCAAAGTGTTTTGTAGATTTTGAAGCTGTTTGTTAAAAAATTTATAAAAATACAATGTCTTGTAAGAAAACCTTTTTGACATAAAAAGTAGGTGAATGGCCACCTGGTGTGGCTCAGTGGTTGAGCATTGACCCATGAACCAAGAGGTCCCCAGTTTGATTCCCAGTCAGGACACATTCCTGGGTTGTGGGCTTGATCCCCAGTAGGAGGTATGCGGGAAGCAGCGGATTGATGCGTTTCTCTCTCATCGATGTTTCTAGCTCTCTATCCTTTTCCCTTCCTCTCGCTCTAAAAGTCAATGAAAGCATACTTTTTTTTTTTAAGTAGGTAGACAGCATGGCCAGCATGGCTCAGTGGCTGAGCATCAACCTATGAACCAGGAAAGAGGTCATGGTTCAATTCCCAGTCAGGGCACATGCCCAGGTTGCGGGCTCAGTCCCCAGTGTGGGGCATGCAAGAGGCAGCCAATTGATGATTCTCTGTCATCATTGATGTTTCTATCTCTCTCTCCCTCTCCTTTCCTCTCTGAAATAAAAAATATTTTTTAAAAATAAATAAAAGTAGGTGGACATTTAGTAGACCCATTTTTGCACACATCTTTGCATTATTGGTGAATGAGATTGAAGCAATCAGTGCTGTGATTCTGGCAGTGAGGCTACTGCATCTTCTTGGAGCTTCATGTTTCCAGAGTGGTGGTCTCCAGCCAGGGCAGTGTAGACCACCAATGTGCCCCATGTTTAGGAGTTGATTTCTGCATCAGAAAGTGTGAACCAAGATTTATAAAACCAACAGAGCATGCTCAGTCATGTTACTCACCCTTCCAATGCTACTTTAGTAAAGAAAACAGAGAATGTGTCCACAGTGAAAAACATTCACATATTATTTATTTCATCTTTGGTTTATGTTTATCTTTTTATTTTATACTAGAGGCCCAGTGCACGGATTCATGCACCGATGGGGTCCCTCGGCCTGGCCTGCACCCTCTCACAATCTGGGACCCCTCGGGGGATGTCAGACTGCTGGTTTCAGCCTGATCTCTGCTGGCCAGGCAGAGGCATCCCACTGGTGCACAAATCTGTGCACTGGGCCTCTAGTATGCATATAAGATATTTGGTTAATCTCTTCCCGCCCTCCCCTCTCCCCTCTTCCCTCTGAGATTCATCAGTCTGTTCCATGTTTCCATGCCTGTGCATTGAGCATCTGCCCCCTGGTGATCAGCGCACGTCATAGCTACCAGTTGAATGGTCGAACGGTCGCTTAGGCTTTTATATATATACTAGAGGCCCCATGCATGAAATTCGTGCACGGGGGGGGGGGGGGTTTCCCTCAGCCTGGCCTGCACCCTCTCTCAATTCGGGACCCCTTGGGTAGGGTCCCTAGGCCTGGCCCATGATCAGGGCCTATCAGGGCTTTCCTTCCCCAAGCTGCCGGCAGCTGGCCCCGCCCCCACCACTGCCACTGCTTGCCATCTGTGCAGCGCTGCCCCCTCTCCCCCGCCACTGGTCACCTCCCTCTGCAGGCGACAGGCATGGGGTACAATTGCTTGGCTGGCCTGGGCCTCCCTCTGCGAGGCGATTGCTGGCCGGCCCTGCATACCCACCACAGTGTCGCTGGCTGGTGGCCTGGGCCTCCCTCTGTGGGGCGATGGATTGCAGGGCCCCCAGATCAATCACCCGCAGAGGGAGGCCCTGCCCACCTGGCCGGGGCTCCATGACCAATCGCTGCACAGAGGGTGGCCTGAGCCTCCCTCTTCGGGGCAATCATGGGGTGATGGCGGGGCCCCCCCGACCAATCCCATTGCACCACCTTGGCTGGCCTGGCGCCAGTGCATGTCATAGCGTGATCGTCTGATAGGTCATCCGGATGGTCATTCTGCTGTTTGGTCGTTCAGTCGATTTGCATATTATGCTTTTATTATTATATATAGATATGTTTGATTATCAGCTAATATATTACTTCAGTGTCATGAATACAGAATATCATGTGTGTGTGTGTGTGTATATATATATATATATATATATATATATATATATATATATATAATATTAATATATTAGAGATGAGTTTTTAGGTTTTCAGGGATCATGGTGGCCCAGGTGGTTCCACTGAGTGGTGGCCACAAGAAGCCACATGTGATATCATACTCTGGGCTGTCCAGAGCCAGACCATAGCCAGAGAAGCCCACCTGTGCTCCCTGGCCATCACCTCACCTGAGATCTGGCCTGCCTGTTCCTTACCTGCTCTTGCCTGGCCCTGAAATACCTGGAGGTTATATTTTGATTAAAGGGCCAGATGATACCCAAGTTAGAACCTCAGATGTCAGACAAAGAAAATAAGTGCTGCTACCTGAGTAAGGAGGAAAAGGGACCCCATGGTCAGGCCTGGGGTGTTATTTCCCAGGTGTCTGTGGAGGAAGCGCCTCCTGTTCTCTACCCCTCCCCACCCCCGGCCTCCTCACATGTTCTCCCTCCCATATAGACATTGCATGTGCACACACACACCGCTTAGGTCTGCCAGCACTTGAGGAGCAGATATTCTTCAAGATTATCTTAATTGCCCAGAAAACTGACAATGAGGGTAAGTGAAGGAAAGCAAGAAATGAGCTTGAAACTTGACAATTTACACTCTAACTCTGAGAGAACAACACTTTTAGACATCAGGGGCAGTAAGAAGTAGATAAACATATTTTGAATGAATAAAATAAAATAAAATAAAATAATAAAAATGCAGGCACATTCCCAGTGCTAGGCCCATGCAAGCATGTGGTTCAGGTGGACCAATGATGAACAATATGTGATGGGGAACAGAGACCCAGTTCTCTGTCCACAGGCCCCGAAGTTCCTGCTCATACACATCCCCTACCATGTTGGCCCCTCTCCCCATCCCATTTCACTTTCCCCCACCTTCCCTCCTGCTTTCTGGAACCACCCCAGGTGCACTACCTGCCCCAACGCTCTCCCTGGGGTCTGCTTGCAGAATAACCAAGTTAGACATACACCATCAGGTCCAGTGGGCACAACTTCCTTCCCAGAGACACCTGGAGGTGTGGTCTGAACGACCATGTGAGTTTCTTCTTCTTCCGGAAATAAAAATCGAGGAATGTGCTACCTGTGGCTTCACAGTGGTTCCCGCCGTATCTTCTGGAGGAATGTGCACCAGAACTGGGGAGGTGGAATTCCATCAGCTGGAGGAAAGGTGCCACCAGCTCCAGAATGTGCCGGGGCGGGAAGTGGTTGTCTGCCTCTGGCAGGAAATGTTTCCACCTTATCTACAAGACAAAACTTCCTGCCCCTGCCCACAGCCTGCCAGCACCTGGTGTTTTCCACCCAGGCCTTGGGGTCTTGGTACCAGTGCCTTGCTGGGTGCTTGTTGGTTGCCAGCTGCTGGGGCAAAGTAGCTCTCCAGTCACAGTGAACTTTCTGTGACCCCCTCACCCCAGGAAAATCGCTGCCCTTCAAACCCTCCCTTCTCCCTCGAGGGAGGAGGAAATCTGGGCGCACTCTAGAATCCCTGAGTTCAAGGTATCAGCACATTTATAGTCTGGACCACCTGGGACTTCTTCAGTCAGCTGCCCAGACACACTTCATGGCTCCCCCTCCCTTCATCCTTTGTGCAAAAATGAAGGCAGGCCCTGGGCTGGCAGTGTGAGACACTAGCTATTCCACTGACTTCATCCTGTGCCATCCTCCTCTGCCATCCTGTGCCATCCTCCTCTGTCATCCCCTCCCTCCGTGACATTCAACAGCGCTTGGACAGCCCCTGTGCCTGGCGATTCTAACGCCAGCTTCTCCTCCATAGCTCCCAGGCTCCCTCCACCACATCCTTCCCTCAGGCTCCACAGCCAAGGTTTCTCCCTGGTTTCTCAACTCCTTTTGTGCAAGGGCCTGATATGCCCTTTCTTCTTAAAACACTGACCTGATGATGGGTTGGCTACCAGGCCTTCCCAGGTCACAAAGCCACACTGGGGACCAGTGACAGGGCAGGGCCTCAGCTGGTATGGGGAGCACATTTCAGCCCAGCCCAGCTGGACAATCTGGTGTTTCCCCAAAGAGGCCATTGCTACAAAAAGTGAACAAAACATGGAGATAAGTCAAAAGGTTGGCCTATGATTCTCTGAAAATCATGCCAGAGCATTGTCTAGAGGCCTGCCTGTGGGCATCAGACCCTCCAGGTAATGTGCTGGTTTTGATGACCCTTCTCCCCAAAGAGTGAAGCTTAATTTTCCTTCCCTAGAATGTGCTGTCCTGAGACTCGATCCTGGGGAGGGAACACAGCAGAAGTGATGGGATCTCACTTCTGAGATTAGATTATAAAAAGACTAGGACTTCCATGTAGGGCCCTCCTGCCCTTCTCTCTCTCTCTCTCTCTCTCTCTCTCTCTCTCTCTCTTTCTCTCCCCCCCCCCCCCTCTTCCTCTCTCTCCTCCTCTCCCCTCCCCTCTCTCTCCTTCTTCCTTCTTACTCTTCTCTTCTTGTCCCTGTCCCTCTCCCTCTTTCTCTCATCACTCTCCTTTAAGGAAGCTATCTGCCCGGTCTTGTGAGTGGCCCTATCGAGAGACCCTGTGGCAAGGAACTGGAGCCTTCTGCCAAAAGCCATCTGAGTAAGCTTGGGCGTGGGTCCTCTGGCACCTTCCAGAAATTGCAACTCCAGCTTACAATTTGACTGCAACCTCCTCAGGGATCCTGAGGCAGGACCACTCAGCATAGCTGCTTCCGAATTCCTAGCACTCAGAAACTGTGAGTTAACGTTCCTGTTTTAGGCTACAGAGTTTGGGGTGCTTTGTTACACAGCACTAGATGACTAATTTGTTTGACTTACACTTACTGTTGATTAAGAATAAACTTCATAAAGCAGATGGTAACTTGATGAATACTGATAAATTGCAAATTATTCTGGCTAAGTAGATTACCTCAAAGATAAGGGGTTTACTATTTTATGGGCCATTAACCAATTTTGTATCTAATTTTACTATTTTATTTCATTGTCCCTTTATCTACTATCTCTATTCGTTTTTCAGATCTTTTGAATCAGTTTTATTATCCCGTTGGTTCCCTTATTAATAAGTTAAATAAATATTTAACACCAAAACCTTTGTGAGAGAAATGTGTTTTAACTTTTTTAGATTATACTTCAATGTCATGCACCTTTTTGTCTCTGCACTTTTGCTCATGCTGTACCAGCAGACTGGGACACCTTTGCTTGGCTGCCTCCTGCATGCCCCACACTGGGGATTAAGCCTGCATCCCAGGCATGTGCCCTGTCAGGGAATCGAGCCCATGACCTCCTGGTTCATAGACCGACACTCAAACACTGAGCCATGCCAGCCCGGCAACAAAGAGAGAATCTTAAAGGTAGCAAGAAAAAATCAATTTGTTACCTACAAAGGAGTTCCCATAAGGCTGTCAGCTGATTTCTCAACAGAAACACTTCAGGTCATAAGGAATTTGCATAAAATACTCAAGGTAATGAAAAGCAAGGACCTGAAACCAAGACTACTCTATCCAGCAAGGCTATCATTCAAAATAGAAGGTGAAATAAAGAGCTTCCCTGACCAAAAAAAAAAAACGCTAAAGGAGTTTGTTACCACAAACTAGCCTTGCAATAAATGTTAAAGGGTCTAGAAGAAGAAGAAGAAGAAGAAGAAGAAGAAGAAGAAGAAGAAGAAGAAGAAGAAGAAGAAGAAGAAGAAGAAGAAGGAGGAGGAGGGAACATAGGCATAAAGAATAAAAATGACAATAAATAAGTACCTATCAATAATAAAGTTAAATGTAATGGGTTAAATGCTCTAATTATAAGACATAGTATAACTCTGAATGGATAAGAAAACATGACCCATATATAAGCTGTCTACAAGAGACCCACCTCAGAACAAGAGAAACACACAGGATGAAAGTGAAGGGATAGAAACAAATTTTTCAAGCAAATGGAAACAAAGACAAGGAGGATAGCAATATTTATATTTTAAAAAATATACTTCACACCAAGGACCAAAAAAGAAACAAAGAAGGTCATCACATAATATTAAAGGGATTGATTCAACAGGAGGCTATAACCCTGATAAACATATATGCACCCAATATAGCAGCACCTAAATGTATTTATCAACTTCTGGAGGACTTGAAGGGAGAGATCGATAGCCATCCAGTCACAGCAGGGGACTTGAACACACCACTGACAAAAAAAAATCAACAGGGAAACAGTGACCCTAAATGACACACTAGATCAGATGGATTTAATTGACACTTACAGAACATTTTACCCCAAGCTGCAGAATATACAATCTTCTCAAGTACACATGGGACATAGACCAGATGGCAGGACACAAACTAAGTCACTACACATTCAGGAAGATGGAAATAACATCAAGTATCTTCTCAGATCACAATAGCATGATGATCTATATTTTTTACTCAAAATTTTTATAATTAATGTGTCCCAGAGGGAAAGCTTTAAATCATTCTTTAGAGATTTTATACTTTGTTTTCCTTCTGGGTTCCACTGAATTGGATCAGATCAATTTGATTTTAAGACATGTAGAGACTGGATCATTAATAAAAAAATTGAAACCCAATTGTGACTATATGCAGTCAAACCCAGGAATACTCAAAGCTGCTTTCTTGTTTTTGTTTTTGAAGAGTTAGGATTCTTCTGAGTCTTCCAGGGTTAATTAGTAGCCCATCTTTAGATATGAGGTAACCAAAATATTTTACCTGGGCTAAACAGAATTAGAGCCTATTTCTGATATCCATGTTCCTTTATAACTAGCTACTGTAATAAGTACATTGTGTCCTTTGGGGAGTCTAGTAATTTTCTAGAGAATAATATGAAATCATCTACATATTGGATTAGAGTGAAATCTCTAAGAAATTTATCATTTAAATCAATTTTTAGTATTAAAGACATTAGTTGGGATTCTTCATATATCCCTGGGGCATACTGTCCATGTGAACTTGTAATCTGTCTAGGGGAAAGCAAGAAGTTATTGACTGTCTTTTTTCTGGAATGTGAAAAAAGCACTACATAAATTTATTACCAAATAATATTGGCAGTCTACAGGAATGGCTGATAATAAGGTATGTGGATTTGAAATCACAGGATGTCTGGGAATAACTAGCTTATTTATAGCTCTGAGATTTTTTACAAACCTCTATCTTTTTCCATTTGGTTTCTTTACTGGAAGGATAGAATTATAGGGGCTCATATATGGAATTATAGGGGCCCACTTTTAATGATAGTTTTAATTTTTCCAAGTGCAAGTTTATTTGGAAGGTAAGCCCAGGAGCCTAGGTAGGGGAGGTGGGAAATTGATTCAAGAAGAGAAGGCAGCAAATAAAGGGTATCTCATCAAGCAAGATACCGTTAGGGCAACTGGGGTACAATCCTTCCGGGGAACTCTAAGAAACAGTGTAAAGCAGACAGCTGATATAACCCTGAGAGATGAGAGAGCTGGGGGATTTACACACCCACTCCCTTCAGCTGTGGGGTGAGAGTTGCTCCTGGGCCTGTCTGTGGCCCGCAAAGCTGTCTCAGGCGCCCAGAGAAAGTCTACAGGCAAAGAAATGCCCATACAAGCAGTCGGAAGACTGGTGAAGTGTTAATGGTGAGGGGACATGGGCAGCACAGCAACAGATTCTACTGCAGTGACATTTACCGTATTTGATCCAATGTAACATTAAATCACAAAGATCAACGGAATCAGGTCACTAATGACGTGTCAAGTAGAAAAGTACTTAAAAAGCTAGAGAAGTAAAAAAGCAATATCAACCAAAGTTATCAGCGTTCCCTGTAAGAGGTGGATTTAAAACTGGTATTTGGAAAAAACTCTAACCACCTAACAATGCTCATCAGCTCAGGATGTCTGAAGTAGTCTTTACTAACCTGGTCAGGCCCCAGGGTCTCCTGTACCAGGTAGCAGGGATTTCCATCAACTGAAACACCAGATAAGTCAGCCTTTCCTGAAAGGAGTCAGTCACGAGAGCAGATGTGAGGTTCTGGGTCAAGGTTGCCTCCCCCAGTATCCTCCACATGCTCCCACAGCCTTCCCCCCAAAGGAGGCCGAAGAGCTGTGGGGTCACCACCTCAGAGAGGTATTTCAGAACGCTCAGAGGACCGCATTCTAAAAGCACGGGCCAGATCTTAAGAAGCAGCTCACACAGGACATCCAAGGGGATGAGAAAATACTTATGGTGGCTGCCTGCCTGTGTGTCCAAGGAGGAAGGAGCACGGACGAGGGAGGACTCAAATTTCTGTCTATGCCAATTCAAAAAAGAGACAATGAGCTCTCCATCATCTTGGCTCTTCTTCTTATTGTCACCATGCCTATTTGTGGGGCACTGTGCTACAGGTTGCCCATTTTCTCCTTGCATCGTCATCCTTGTTATTCCTTAACACAAATCCTGTGAGGTGGTTAGATTTGATAACTCACTACAGGGATACAGAAACCACAGTTTTGGGAATGAGGGCTTCCTGCTCACAGACACCCAGGTGTGGTAGTCATTCCAGAATTCCAACCCATCACTGTCTGGCCACAAAAACCACCCCAAGGCTACATCGTCCTGCCTTCCCCGTGCCGTATGCACTCCCCACTTGGAATATGGTACAGGACGAGGTGGGGGACTTCACCCCTTTAATTTTCCCAGATAAATATGGGTCAGTTAAGTGAGCTGTGGAATAAGTTCTGCTAAGAGCCAGTTACTAACTAGTCCTAATAATGGTTCCTGTAGATCCCTGTTCCGAGATTATCTCAGGAAGCCAGCTGTCCAGGGTGACTCAGAAGACATTCGCACAACATGCAATGAGCCAAGCTCTTGCCTCGGGCTGGATTGGGCAAAAGCTAAAGTTTTGTTTCTATTACGTTTTTTTCTAATAACTAATCTTATTTATCCCCTAAATCAGAGATGTTCATTATAAGGAAATAGGCCTTGTGGGTGAAAACAGGAGCTATTGTGCTTGCACATGAAGCCTTAATTGCACCTGCTTATAGGGTCCCCCTGGGCCTCGGGATACAGTGTGCCTGGGCCTGCACAGCCCACGCTCAGAGCTGCTGGAAGAATGCCTTCTTTGTCTCATGCCCATTTGAGTCAAGTGTTCCTTTTTGCTTGTGGTGTTAAGCGGTGTAACCAACACACTTTCCCATCCTTACACTTCCTCTTGTTTTTTCCCTATTTTAATGCACCACCTAGGACCTCCTAGCTTCTGAACAGATGACAATGTGATCATTTCTTTATCACACCACACCTCCTGCTCTTCCTTTGACCCCAATATAAAAAAAAGACATGAAAGAATGACCAAAATGAAGTGAAAATTAAATATTTATACAGCAAATCCAATTGTATTGAAGCATTTAGAAGGTAAAAATGTTCAGGTCATATCCTGGTGCATTGGCTTAATTTATGATTCTGATTCTGTTAAATAATTTATAATTCAGAATATTTTATCTCTCCCATTTATTCTTTATATGCCCATCAGAACCTTCAAAGTTTGTGTGATAATTTGCATTAAACATACACTCACCCCAAAAGGTAAAATATACAAAAATAAAATCAGATTCACCTTCCCAGCACACACACAAAAAGATTAGACAATTAGAACAATGGGAAATGAAAATAGGAATACAGTTGTGTTAGCTGTTGAAAATTCTTAATTGCCCTAAATTGTTAGTGTGAGATAATAGAAAATATATATAGGTCTCTGCCCTCAGTTCCTGCAGAGTTCCTGAAACCCTTGTAATTTCCTAAGAGATAAGAACACTAGGAAAATGTTTTGTTCTATTCAGATGACTCTGAGTGGGCTAGTGGATGGGGGCTGGTCACCAGAAAGACCAAGCCATGATTAGAAGCTTGGAATTTTCACTCCAGAAAGAGGAAAGGGGCTAAAAACAGGATTAATTGATCATGCCTATGTGAAGGAGCCTCCATAAAATCCTAACAATATGGAATTTGGAGAGCCTCCAGCTGGTGAACATATCCATGTATTAGGAGGGTGACACCCTAACCATAGCTCCATGGGGCCCAAAACTCCTACAATGGTGATCCTCCCAGACTTCATCCTATGTATCCTTCATCTGGCTGTTCATCTGTATCCTTTATCATGCCTCTTAATAAGCTGGTAAATGTAAGTAAGGTTTTCCCTGAGTTCTGTGAGCAACTCTAGCAAATTAGGAGAAAGGGGTAGTCAAATCAGACAGAAGTTGTGGATAAACTACAGTAGTGATGGGCATCTGAAGTGGGTGGGAGCGGACTTGTGGGACTGAGCCCTTAATCTGCGGGATCTGACACTGTCTCCAGGTAGATGGTGCCAGAATTGAGTTAAATTAAAGGACACGCCACTAATGTTGCAGAAAATTACTTAGCAGGGAGGGGAGTAAACTCACACATCTAGTGACCAGAGTGTCAGAAGCGAAGTGTTCTGTCTTTGCATGAGTGTGGGGTAATGTGAGAATAAAGGGACACACAGGAGAAAGACTCACAGGAGGGTAATATTGGCTTTTTCCATTTACAATTAATTAATTTGAAATTGAAAAAAGTCTAATACCACATTGACAAATTTTGGGGACTTGGTGGGAAATTGTGAATTCTCAGACACTACTAAGGAGAGTAGAAATTTGAAGAACAGCTGGAAATATCAGGCAATGTGGACTATTAGATTTGCCCATGACTCAGCAATTTAAATTCTAGATAATCCAGATATAGACA
Source organism: Cnephaeus nilssonii (assembly GCF_951640355.1). Taxonomy (NCBI): domain Eukaryota; kingdom Metazoa; phylum Chordata; class Mammalia; order Chiroptera; family Vespertilionidae; genus Cnephaeus; species Cnephaeus nilssonii. Next base: position 13,819,842 of record NC_137082.1, on the reverse strand, counting down.
TCTGAAATACATGAACAGTAAGATATGTGAATGGCATGTGTGTGCATTTTGCATTATTTGCAACAATTAAAATTGAAATGACCTAAATCCATCAATACAAAAATCAGCAAGTAAATTGTGATATACACATACAGTGGACCACTGTACAGGGGCTAAAATTAACATGCTACAAGTGTGTGTGTATAAATCCTTTTAAATTTTTTATGTTTAAGTCTTTTCTATTTCTTTATTTTTAAATTACAGTTAACATTCAATATTATATTAATTTTGGGTGTACAGCATAGTGATTAAACATTAATTCAACCTATAATGTGATCTCCCTGATAAGTCTAGTACCCACTAGATACTATACATAGTTATTATAATATTCTTGACTAAATTCCCTAAGCTGTACTTTCATCACCATAACTATTTTGTAGCTGTTAATTTGTGCTTCTTTATAAATTTTTATGTTTTTTATTGATTTTAGAGAGGAAGAGAGAGAGAGAAACATCAATGTGAGAGAGAAATATAGATTGGCTGCTTCCTGCACACCCCCTACTAGGGATCGAGTCCACAATCCAGTGATGTGCCCCAACCAGGAATCGAACCAGCGACCTTTTGGTGCATGGGACAGCACTCAACCAACTGAACCACACCGGCCAGGGCTAATTTGTACTTCCTAATACCTTCACCTTTTTCACCCAGTTCACCAACCCCCCTCCCATCTGACAACCATCAATCTTTTCTCTGTATCTATGAGTTTGTTTCTATTTTCCATGTTTATTTATTTTGTTTTTAGTGTCAAGGTTAGGGTTAGGGTTAGGGAAAAGCTAGAAAAATTCCTTGGCAAGTGGAATGGAGAAACTGAGAAAAGTTAGTTAAACAAGGCCAAACAATTTAACCAATTTACAGCCGGCTAGCGAATTGAAAGACCTTATCTTCCCTAACCAAGGACACTTGAGAGCAAATGGTTTATACCTCTCCTCTGACACCAGTGAATACTATAGCTTGAATCACCCTGGTCAGGGAGATAGGCAACAGAGACCCAATTAGTGCCATTTGTGCCAGCCAAATCCAAGGACGGATAAAATCAGGGGAGCAAATAACAGAAAAACCGATTCAAGCCAGACAGACCCCAAGATAAAAGTAAAACAGTGAAGCTGACCAGAGAATAATCCCAAACTTCCCTGTACTTTCATTTTAATGGATCCACCTATTGAAGGAAAACTAATGACGATTCTGTTAAGACCCTCCCCTGGGACCTCCCCTAGGATTCCCGCCTGCAGAAGCTGGATAAAACCCTCAAGACCAAGAATGCCAGCTCAGGCTCTCTCTGGAACATTCCCGTGCCTCTTCTCATACACAGACTTTTTGCTTTCTTTCTCCTAAATTCTAAAAGTCCTCTCAAAACTTACAACCATGAGAAAAACGAACAACAGCTCGTCCCAGGCTTACCCGCTGAACCTGTCTCCAACGCCCCCTTTTCTCTGACTTCCCATCGAGCTAAAGCAGACCCAGGCTCACTTCTGTCACTATGACTTTCACTTCCCAGTGAGCTAAGAGCAGCTCAGCCTTGGTTCACTTCTTTCCTATAACGTTTCTAGAGAACCAAAACAACAATGCATAGGCTCACTCCTCTCGCTTCTATCCTAAGTACTTCCTCTGGAGAAATGTCTATTTAGGGCTTTTGCTCATTTTTGAATCAGATTGTTTTTTGAGTGTTAAGTTGTGTGAGTTCTTTATATATTTTGAATATTGACCCTTTATTGGACATAGAATTGGTGAATATCTTCAGCCATTCAGTAGGTTATCTTTTCATTTTGTTGATGGTTTATTTGCTGTACAAAACTTTGTAGTTTGATGTATATTTTTTATGAGGCACAATCTTAAAAAAATGAATGGTGTTGAGGAGAGGGTAAAATGTAGAGTTACTGTTTGATGGGGTCAGAGTTTCAGATTGGGAAGATTAAAAATTTCTGGAGATGGGTGGTGGAGATGGTTGCACAATGTCAATGTAAGAATGCAGAGAATTTTTATAAAAGTTTATTTGAGCCAAACTGATGACATATTCAGGGGAGCAAGTTTGCAAATGCTCCCAAGAATAATGGTTTTTCAGCTTCTTTTATGCCTTTAAAATTAATGAAGGTATAAAAGGAAGGTTACATGAAGGTGAGAGAAAACAAAGTGGAGATTGGATTAAAGGATAGTTAATAAGATCATGTGCTTTCTTGAGGGTGGTTAAGGCTTATTTCAAAAGTGTGTTAACCTAGATTCACAGAAACAATAAACAGGGTTTGCTTAAGACAAAGATAAACCTTGTACAAAAAAAAAGAGTTATATTTCTGGAGGGTGACTATGACTACCCACCATGCCCAGTTAGGAATTTATAATCAGATCATCCTGTGAGATTACTTTCCATAGAACCCCCCTCTTTTTAAGATTTTTTTTATTGATTTTTAGAGAAAAAGGAAGAGAGAGGGAGAGAAAGAGAAACATCAATGTGAGAGCAGAAGATTGATTCGCAACCACGTACCTGCCCCCCACCTGGGATGGAGCCTGCACCCTGGGCTTGTGCCCTGACCAAGAATCAAACCAGCTACCTTTTGGTGCATGGGACAATGCCCAATGAACTGAGCCACACTGGCAAGGGCTTGATGTACTTTTTAGTAATGTTTGAAATACTTTATAACATTAAAAAGTGAATAAATAAAATTAGCATTAAAATAGCACTACTGAACCTTACCCTAAGCAATCCCCTAGGTGAACAAGCATCTTCTAACATCTAACGTGCAGATTATTAGAGTTTATAGCATTTGTGCACATGTGTTCATTAGCTCCTGACTGGTTATAATAGCCTGGGGGCATTGCTCACAGAGGGCAGGCAGAATATTGGTGTGGAGGACAGGCTGTTCCATGACATGACCACGGCCAGACCTTCCTGCTAGATCCAGCTAGATTCAGGCCAGAACAGGAAATAAATCTTCTCAGAGACAGTCTGACCTCTGCCCTGTGCCCAAGATATGCTGGTTCCTGGAACTGGCCCTCACCCTGCCCTTGGCAAGTATGTAAGACATTTCACCCCTTATCTGGGGTGAGTTGTGCCCCGGTACTTCTACCCATCTTGCCTTGTCCTTATAGAATGCCTTCACACCTGCCATGTGGGGCATAGGGTATCAATGCCAGTTTGCCACCACCCAAGATGTGCCTTGTATATAGCATAAGTTCCCTTAATAAACTCAATTAAGTAGTGGTGGAGTTGTCAGCCTCTTTCTTCAGTCTCCCAGCCCCAGGGAAATTATACAGAAATTATCTGTCAAGTCGGTTGACCAGGTATTCAAGAGGAACAACCCATGTGCTTTGTCTTGACTTGTGACTTTTGTGAAAGTAGTGAGGAAAATGTCTGAAAATGGAATCATGATGAATTCAAGATGAATTCCTGCTTGTCAGGAAGCTCTCCCTGGCCTAAGCTTTGCTCACAGTATTCTGTGCAGCCTCCGGTTGAACATCTGCAGTGGGCTGAAGAGGGTGGAGAGATGTCATTGCCATCAGGCCACCAGACCAAGAATCTCTGGGCCGAGAGCGGCCACCATCCCAGGCGCCTGGTCTCATGCTTTTCTTCCCAAGCTTTTATAAAGCACTATTCATTCTCAGCTTTGAGATTTGCTTTCCCACCTGCTGCGGGAAAGAAATGTCTGCGAGATTGCAGAAGCAGAGGTCTCCTGAGAGTGAAATAGGTACAGGGGGCTGACCCACACCCTTCTTGACCCTCAGGGTTGACTGATATTCTTGCTGGACAGTTCATTCTAAACCAGAGTTGGCATTCATTGCCTGCGGTCACCACACACAACCTCAGAGATGAGGTTTGCAATCCCATCTCACAGACAAGAGACAGAGTTCTTGAGACACTTGCTTGGATCCCTCCCAAGTTTTTGGCCTGTGTCACCAACACCATCTCTTCTACCTGTTGTTGTTTTTTGGGTCACTGCTCTGTAAGAAGTGGAGGACACAAATATTTTCTAGGAGACTAATGTAAGAAAGAGATGTGTGTAGTCTTTCCATTGAGGAGAACGGAACGGGAGCAGGGAACAGGCTGCAGAGGCGGCTCCCTGCATAACAACATGATCAGCACACAATAGCCACATGCCGAACGCCAGTGGAGCTGGGCCACTTGGTACGTCTGCATCGCAGCTTGAGGCTGGGCTGAGTTTTCACTGAGGATTATAGGAAGGGTTTGGTCTTGGAAGTCATCCCTGGCCACTTAGGCCCTGTACGGAAGCACATTACTTCTGCCACCCCCTGCTTCCCCTCCGGCCTCGCCGTCCACTTTTCCAGAGCTTCGGTTGTAGTTTGCAAAATCAGTCCCAGGGTCAGGGCCTTAAATTTGGTCTGAAATTTTGGGCTCCACCTTTTGGCAAAGGACCATGGAAGTGGCCTTTGGTCTACCCCACAGGACATTCTGGTCCAACCCTGTGTTTTTCAGAAGAATTTGCTGAATTTGTGATTGCTATCTCCAGGGCTGACAGTGGCTGGGTGTGAATCAGCAGCTCTAAGCACATAGCTCACATTCCCTGGGACACATGTACACCTTTACTTTAGCCACTGCATTTGTTCGTAATTTGCGTTAATACTTGAGAAGAATCTTCTCTATATAGTTTTAGCCCTAGTTGGTTTGGCTTAGTGTATAGAGTGTCGGCCTGCGGACCAAAGGGTCCTGGGTTCGATTCCGGTTAAGGGCATATACCTTGGTTGCAGGCTTCTCCCCGGCTGGGCCCTGGTTGCAGGAGGCAACCAATCTATGTGTTTCTCTTACATCGATATTTCTCTCTGTCTTTCCCTCTCTCTTCCACTCTTTCTAAAATTCAATGGAAAAATATCTTCGGGTGAGGATTAAAAAAAAAACACAAAACAGGTTAGATTTAGTTAGCCCCCGAGTTTCACTGATTACTTCTCGTGGTGCAGGATGACCCGTAGTGGTTCACTTAGTAAGAGATCAGCCTCTGTTCCTGATCACACTCCTGACCATGGCTCTGGTTTTCAGAAAATCTCCTTGGTCCTGGAAACAAAAGCAGATGTCTTGTCCTAGCACCCCTATTTCTAACACAGCCCATCTGCGTAAAGCCCCTAGAGGATTCAGCTGTTTTCTGAAGTCATAATACTTAGAATTCTGTCCAAGACCCAAAACAATGTGTTCTTTTGTTATACATTTTAGTGGTGGTTTCTGATCTCTGGGATGCGGGAGTCCAGAGGCCTGTGCTTCATCCAGAGACCACTTAAGCCATGTTTCCTGCCTCTTGGGAGTGTGAATGCCACATCTGTCTGGCCAGCTGTGGACACTCAGTGAAGGCTCACATTTCAAAGAAGTGGAAACTGCTTGGAATCACAGCAGCTCTGGGGGGTCTTGGGTTCCCTTTGGGTGGTTGAAACTCCCCATAAGCTTTTGGCCAAACTTTTCAGCAAATGACATAGTCATCTTGGGACAAGGTCCTCCTCACCACAGGTTGTGACTTTTAAACACCTTGTCCAGTTCTCCTCTGTTTGATTCCTGCTGAGAGGCCTTGGCAGATAGAACCTCCAAGCTTCCAGAAACAGCCCCAGGAGGTACAGGGCTGAGTGAGTGAGGTGGTGGTGACATCCCCCTTCAAACCCACCAGCAGGGAGCCACTGGGGTGGATATGGCCAGGTGTTTGTTTGCCAGGGTCCTTATCAACCTCAGAAATATCCACCCTGGATTTTGGCTTTACTGCATTTTTGACCCCTCAAGAGAACGGACCTTGGCAGAACCTGGTGTGAGGGGGTGGGGAGGGAGTCTGTGTAATGCACAGGCAAGTGGTCCCCACACAGACCCCAAGTGAAGGAGTGAAGAGGATGCCCTAACCTCTGAGGAAGCAGGGCAGCTTCAGGCAGAGAACCTGGGTCTGGATATCCCACAGCCCCCAGTGTCCCTGGTGCACCCTCTCTGGTGCCCTGCCTCGGCCTTCCCCTCATTGAGCCAGGTCTGCCCATAACTCTGTCACACCTACAGCTCACAGTGCTCTGCAGTGAACCAGGTGCTTACAGTCCCTGAGCAATGATGTGCATTGAAATTATATAGTATAGAGAAAAGCTTACTTTGTGTGGAAAAAGATAGAAAATGAAAAATTTTTTTACAAAAATAAGTTCATTCTGTAATCTATTTTCACACCTAGCAATTTATAATTTATTTCTTAATCAGTACCTGAATATATTGCAAAAGACTCAAGCAACATGAAAATGAGCAGAGTCCCCTCCCCATGGGCCTCACATTCACTTATGCCCCATTGGCTGTGATTTCATGCTGGTAAACAGTACTGCAGTGGACATCTTCCTGAGGCCTCTGGCATGCACTGGTTTCTCCAGAGTGGACATGGAGAAGTAGAACTGACTAGTCAAAGATTGTGTGCATTCTCTACTTTAATAAATACATCAAAATGTTCTCAAAATAGCTGTACTGATTTGTTCTTCCCATTGGAGCAGCTGTTTTCCCACACCTGCTAACATGTGGAATCATCACACATTTACTGTTTCCCAGACCAAGAGGTGAAAATTATTATCTCATTGTGGCCTTAGTTTGAACACCAGTGATGTTTACATTGGCTGGTGAGTTTCCTCTACTGTGAATACCTCAGACATATCCTGGCCCCTATGTTGTTAGCCTTTAAAATCATTTTTTAAATTTTATTGTTGAAAGTATTACAGATTCCTCCCCTTATTTTTCCCATTGACTCCCTCCACCCCACACTCGCTCCTCCCAGGTTTTTACCACGCTAGTGTCTGTGGCCATGAGCTATGCATATCCTATCTAATAAAAGAGTAATATGCAAATTGACCATAACTCCAACACACAAGATGGCTGCCCCCATGTGGACAGAAGATGGCCGCCACAAGATGGCCAGCAGGGGAGGGCAGTTGGGAGGGACCAGGCCAGCAGGGGAGGGCAGTTGTGGGCGATCAGGCCAGTAGGGGAGGGCAGTTGGGAGGGACCAGGCCTGCAGGGGAGGGAAGTTGGGGGTGATCAAGCCTGCAGGGGAGGGCAGTTAGGGGTGAACAGGCCAGCAGAGGAAGGAAGTTGGGGGTGACTGGGCCTGCAGGGAAGGACAGTTGGGGGGGGACCCAGGCCTGCAGGGGAGAGCAGTTGTGGGGGGGATCACGCCTGCAGGGGAGGGCAGTTAGGGGCAATCAGGCTGGCAGGGGAGTGGTTAGGGGGTGATCAGGCTGGCAGGCAGAAGTGTTTAGGGGCAATTAGGAAGGCAGGCAGGCACGCAGTTGGGAGCCAGCAGTCCTGGATTGTGAGAGGGGTCCCAGATTGGAGAGGGTGCAGGTTGGGCTGAGGGACACGCCCCCACCATGCACGAATTTCGTGCACCGGGCCTCTAGTATGTATATAAGTTCACCAGGTTAATCTCTCCCCACCCACCCCTGTCTTCCCTCTGAGATCTGTCAGTCTGTTCCACGCTTTTATGTCTCCAGATCTATTTTGTTCATCAGTGTATTTTGTTCATTAGATTCCACATATGAGTAACATCATGTGGTACTTGTATTTCTCTGACCAGCTTATTTCACTTAGCATAATACTCTCCAGGTTTGGACAGTTACCAGTGCCTGCACCTGAGCAGTAAGAAAGGACTCTTAAGGCGACCTATTCTGTGGGGTATCTGGGGAAACCTAGAAAATCTCTCATAAAGTCAAGTCCTCCCCCACTCAGGTGACAGGCTTCCCCCAAGGCGGATGCTTTAAGACTCAGCATTAGGGGAGGAAAGCGCAGCACCTGGAATGAGCAGGAGAAGCCACCTGGAGGGGCTCTTGGTTCCCCACTGGTCTGCCCTGGTCCTGCTGCTCCCTGGGAAGGCCCACTTGGCCTTCCTAGATTTCTGTCCCACAAGGGCTTTCCATTGAACGCTGAAACTCAGTTTGAGCAGAGTGGTTTCAGACTGTCACAGCAGGTGTCACCCTGTTCCTGAGATCCGTCTCTATTCGGCTTGACTCAGAGTTCAGTGTCTCTCTTGCCTAAAGCCCTCTGAGCTCTTGCTCAGTCCCGCCCACCTCAGCTTCACAGGTGCCTGTGGGCGAAAAGGGGCCACCTGCTAACCTGACAAGCTCAGGGGAGGCCTGTGTCGTGGCCTTGCAAACTCAGAGACCTAAAGTAACCACAAAGGATGGTCTGACATTAAAACTTTTTAAATTGAAAAGCAGTTTATAGTGGGTAGTCATGTCCTAGGCTGGTATCTTCCCTGACAAAGGTCAATCTTTACCTTAACTGAGCCTGTTGTCTTTTTGCATTTACAATAACATATTGTTGGAATGTCAAAGCAATTTTCCTTTTTTCTGGATCCCTCAAAGCACAAGCACTGTTCTGTGGAGACCACAAATCCCCTCATTGCCATTGAGTTAATAGTTGACTGTTAGCTATCCTGCAACCCACCTAAGTGAAAGAAGTGTGTGTCTCTCATTTTACTTTTTATCCAATGCCAGAGGGTTCCTTGCTTTGCTTTCTCCCACTTCTCTACTCTATCACCAATGGAGTTCCTGTAACCCACTTACCTCTACTCTTTTGACTGTAATATATAAAACAAGATGCAAAACTGCCATTCTCCGGAGCATTATCCCAATCTGCTGAGATTCTGCTTCCCGGCAATTGTCAACAGTTTGGCTCAAATGAACTCACAGAAATTCTTTACAGGTTTGAATGTTTCTTATGTTAAACATGCCTGAACCCACTGGCATCCCTGCTTCCAGCTCCAGACCCAGCCAAGAAAATGTCTGATAGAACTCGCTTCAGATTGCTATATTTTTTACTATTTTTTCCTGCTTTTCGCATTTTTGTCTTCTCTCTTCCTTTTAGACCTGTCACCTTTGCTGCTACATATATGCCTCCCTTGGACAGTCCCCCGTTTCTATCCAGGTGCTGTAAGAAGCCTGCAAGGACCAGGCAGCCATAGCATTGACTGTAACAGTTCCGTGTAGAGCAAGCGTCACTGGGGCCTGAAGAAAACACATCAGTATATTGAAATTAAGGCCCCTATGTTGGTAACCCAGGGACCATTTTCTGTTTAATTGTTAGGTTTCAGCCTTGTTCAGGATATCAAATGTTCCCAAGAAAGTGACCTGGGACCAAACAGTGCCTCCATGATTATTTCCTCTGATAATTAAGCATGCACTTGAAACCTTCTTTCTACTTTTGTTTGAAAGAGGAAACCAATGTAATATTAGTTTCTAAATAGAAAAAAGTCCTAACATTGTACTAAATTAAATACAAAAATGTATAAAAGATGAATGGTGTTTCTCATTTTTAATGTATTTATATTGAAACTAGAGGCCCAGTGCGTGAAATTAATGCACGGGGTGGGGGGAGGAGCCTCAGCCCAGCCTGCACCCTCTCGCAATTCGGGACCCCTCGGGGGATGTCCGACTACAGGTTTAGGCCCAATCTAAACTGGCAGTCGGACATCCCTCTCACAATCCGGGACCACTGGCTTCTAACCGCTCACCTGCCTGCCTGCCTGGTCGCCCCTAACTCCTCTGCCTGCCTTGCCTGATTGCCCCTAACTACTCGCCTACTTGCCCGATCACCCTTAACCACTCTGCCTGCCTGCCTGATCACCCCTAACTGCTCGCCTGCCTGTCTGATTGCCCCTAACTGCCTCTGCCTTGGCCCCTGCTGCTGCGGCTTGGTCCGAAAGGATGTCTGGAATGATGTTCGGAAGGTCATTTGGCTGTCCAATCTAATTAGCATATTATGCTTTTATTATTATAGATGCTAATGGTCCTTAAGAAGCTCATGTGCATTTTATTTCCCCATTTGAAACTTTTGTAACTGTATTCTCTGCCTCTCCAGTGCCTGGCATATTGCATGAGCTCAGTAAATGTTATTGAGTTAATTAATTAGATGAACAGCCATTCTCTCAAATTCAACATATGTTTAAGTAACGCAACATTTTGTTTTGATTCTTTTGTGTGTTGTTATTTTTCTTCAGAATTGAGCCAAATCTTAAGAGCAGGTGCAAACCTTCAGAAACAAAAAATATCTGAAAGATAAAAATAAACATAAAGCCAATGCTGAGCTGTGACAATTCAAAGCAGTTTTGCTAATACCTCACATAATGGTTTCACTATTGTTTACATGAATTAGCTGTTGAGCTAAAAGGGAATCTTTAAAAATTTAACAAAACTTTCAACATTTGCCACAGTGACAAATTAGATCTAACTCTTAGGTAAACACCAAATGTGTTCTGTTTGTGTAAGGAATATTTAAATAAGTACATGTTTAAAATGAAAACAAGCCCAGCCGGTGTGGTTCAGTGGTTGGGCATTGACCTATGAACCAAGAGGTCACAGTTCGATTCCCGGTCAGGGCACATGCAGGGGATGCAGGCTTGATCCCCAATGTGGGGCATGCAGGAGGCAGCCAATCAATGATTCTCTCTCATCGTTGATGTTTCTATTTCTCTCCCTCTCCCTTTCTCTCTGAAATCAATAAAAAACATATTTTTTAAAAATGAAAACAACATACAGTTTCCCAAGTGATATTGTTCAGTTTCCCAATAAATAAAGATCACCCCTTTCATGTTAATGGGTCAAGAGAACCTCGGTTTAGTCAAAAAATAGATTGTCAATGAAGTGCCTTCTTTACAGTCCCTGTGGGCACCATGCTCAACAACCGGACCCTTGTGTTTCCTTAAAGGGATGAAGGCACTAATAGGTTACTGGGTTCTGGGACTAAATGGCCCCTTTCACAGGATGGCCTGTGAAATTTCTTATTTAAAAAAAAAAATCATGCGACAGGGGGTAGGGGAGGCTGGGGGAAGGTCAATGGGGGAAAAAAGGGAGACATATGTACTAATATATGTAATACTTTAAACAATAATAAATAAATAAATAAATAAATAAATAAATAAATAAATAAATAAATAAATAAAATAAAGAGCATGGAAAAATGCTCACAATCTAAAGCCGTGAAAGGAAGAAAAATAAATGAATAAATAAATAAAATTTTTAAAAAAATCAGAATGGCCCTAACCGGTTTGGCTCAGTGGATAGAGCGTCGGCCTGTGGACTGAAAGGTCCCAGGTTCGATTCCAGTCAAGGGCATGTACCTTGGTTGCGGGCACATCCCCAGTGGGGAGTGCGCAGGAGGCAGCTGATCGAAGTTTCTCTCTCATCGATGTTTCTAACTCTCCATCCCTCTCCCTTCCTCTCTGTAAAAAATCAATAAAATATATATTTTTAAAAAAATCAGAATGTATGGGTCTGCAAGGATCTCAGGAAAAAACAGACTTATCTCCTTAGCCTCCAGACCAACTGAAGAAAGTATTAAAAAGCAGCTCCATATTCAGAAAGAAAGGGGTAGAGGGAGGGAGAGAGAGGGGCGGAGATAGGGGGAGGAAGGGAAAGAAAGGAACGCATTTGACTCCTCTCTTGGACATTATATGTGAGAATTCATATTGAAAAATTAAATAAGGAAATGTCAGTGGATTCTTTTAGATTTAGATATGCCAAATATTCAGATGTTTGACATTAGAGAACTAAATTAAATTTCTGCTTTACTTATGGAGGCAGCAGTGTACTAGGAAAACTATAACATTAAACTTTTGTTGAGATTCCTGAAGGAAAAGTACCTTAGGCTGGGTTCTCCCAGAACAGATGCTGAGACAAGGATTTGGGGGCAAGTAGATTATTTGACAGACATCTTAGGAAGCAGGAGTGGGAGGGCAGAGCCAGGCCTGCCTGGCTACTAGAAGGTAAGAAATTCGATGGTGTGGATATTGCCTTTGAGAGGGTTTAAAATCCTACAGAGCAAGAAGGCATAAGGGAGAAGAAACAAGGGATTGAACTTTAGAGGAGATGTGAACCATGATCAGGGAAGGGTTTGCGGGGGCGGCGGGGGGGGGGGGGCATCTGGAAGCCTTTCTCAGTGGCTGTGTGTGTAGACCACATCAAATGCTTTAGAGGTTAAAGAAAATAATTGAATTCAGGAGAGCCAGTGACTTGGTGATCACCAGGAAGCCAGGCTAGTCCAGTTCTGTGTGTGTGTGTGTGTGTGTGTGTGTGTGTGTGTGTGTGTGTGTGTGTCTTGTGATTGGTTCAAGAAGGGATTTCCCTAATTTGCATGAAAATATTCTTAAATGCTATTTAAGACTCGACAAGTGACCCACCACACTGAGTTATATTCTTAAGTTTCTTTTCTCAATATTTTTATTGTTCTTGTGGTAAAATACACCTAACATAAATTTACATCTTAACCATTTTAAGCACCAACATCCATCTCTAGAATTATTTCCATCTTGCAGATCTGAAACATATCTTTTAAACAATAACTCCCCACTCTTCACGCCCCCTGCACACACCCCATGACCCCCGTAACTACCTTTCTACTTTCTGTTTCTATGAATTTGACTACACTAGTTTCCTCATATAAGAGGAATCATACAGCATTTGTCTTTTTGTGTCTGACTTATTTCACTTAATATAATGCTCTCATGGTTCATTCATGTTATAGCATGTGTCAGAATTTCCTTTCTTTTTAAGACTGAATAATATTCCATTGTATGTATATATCACATTTTGTTTATCCATTCATTTTTCAATGGACACTTGGGTTGCTACCATCATTTGGCTATATAAAAGCCTAAGCGACCATTCGCTGTGATGTGCACTGACCACCAGGGGGCAGATGCTCAACACAGGAGTTGTCCCCTGGTGGTCAGTGTGCTCCCACAGCCAACCTCCATGGTCCCTCCCCCTCCCCAGCCGGCTGGCCCTAATCAGCCCCAATTGGGACTGGGCGAGACGGGCCCCAATTGGCCCCCATTACTGGCCAGGCCAAGGGATCCCACCCATGCACAAATTCATGAACCGGGCCTCTAGTTTTAAATAATGCTGCTATGAATATAGATGTACAAATACCTCTTTGCATACCTGTCTTCAATTCTTTGGGGTATATACCCAGAAGTGGAATGGTTGTAACATATTCTATGTTTAATTTTGAGGAACCAACAAACTGTTTTTTACAGAAGCTGCACCATTTTAGATTCCCACCAACAGTGCACAGGATTCCATTTTCTCTACATATCTGTGAATACTTGTTATTTTCTGAGTTATTGTTTTTTGGTTTGTGTGTGTGTATTTGTTTATTTAGATAGTAGCCATTCTACTGGTGTGGGATGGTATCTCATTGTGGTTTTAATTTGCAATTCATTAATGATTAGTGATGGGAGCATCTTTTCATGTACTTGTTGGCCATATTTATACCTTATTTGGAGAAATGTTTATTCAAGTCCTTTTCCTTGTAAATCAGGTAGTTCGATTGTGTTGTGAAGTTTTAGGGGTTCTCTATATATTCTGAATATTAATCCCCTATGAGATGTATGATTTGCAAGTGTTTTCTCTTATTATGTGAGTTTCCATTTTTACTCTATCTATAGTGTCTTTTGATGAACAAAATTTATTTCGTAAAGTCATATTTGATTTCTTCTTTGGTGTTATATCCAAGAAATCATTGTAAAACCCAATGCCATGAAGTTTTTGCCCTCTATTTTCTTCTAAGAGTTTTATAGTTTTAGCTCCTGCATTTAGGTGTTTGATCTATTTTGAGTTAATTTTTGTATATGATATTAGATATGTAAATGGTATACTGCATGTGTATATCCAGTTTTCCCAACACCATTTGTTGAAAAGACTGTCCTTTCCTCATTGAATAAAATTGGCACACTTTATCAAAATAACCATATTTGCAATAGTTATTTCTAGACTTTCTGCTCTATTCAGTTGGTCTGTATATCTGTTTTTATGCCAGTATCATATGACTTTGATTACTATATCTTTGTAGTAGGTTTTGAAATAAGAAAGTGTGAGTCCTCCAGCTTTGTTATTATTTTTCAAGATTGTTTTGGCTATTTGGGGCTCCTTGAGATTCCATATAAATTTTAAAATTAATTTTTCTATTTCTACATAAAAATAGTATCATTGGGATTTTTATAGGGATTCATTTGAATGTACAAGTCACTTTGGTTAGTATAGACATCTGTAGTTAACAATGTTAAGTCTTCCAATCCATGAACATAAATGTCTTTCCATTTATTTATGTCTTCTTTAATGTCTTTCAGCAATGCTTTATAGTCTTCAATGTACAAACCCTTTGCCTTCTTGGATAAGTAAATTCCTAAGTATTTTATTCTTTTAAATGCTATTAAAATTAAGTAAAATATTTTATTTAATAATTTAATAAATGGAATTTATTATGTTTATTCAGTTTAATTATTTTTAAATTTTCTTTTAAGATTGTTTATGGTTAGTATATAAAATTATATCTAATTTAGGTGTGTTCATTTTTTATCCTGATCCTTTGTTGAATTCATTTATTTATTCTAACAGTTTTCTATTTAATCTTTTAAGTTTTTCACATATAAAATTCTATTATCTATAAACAAAGACATTTTGCTTTTTCCTTCCTACTTGGATAACTCTTATTTCTTTTTCTTGCCTAATTGTTCTGGCCAGAACGTCTAGTACTATGTTGAATAGAAATTATGAAATCTAGCATCCTGACTTTCTTGTTATCTTAGAGGAAAAGCTTGTAGTACCTTTACTATTGCAAGTAATGATTATTGCGAGTTTTGTTATTTCAAGGTAATTTCCTTCCTCGCCTAGTTTGTTGAGTGTTTTTATCATGAAATAGTGTTGAATTTTGTCAAATGCTTTTTCTGCATCAATGGAGATGACCATGTGTTTTGAGTGGTTTTGTTTTTTGCTTTTTGCTTCATTCTTTTATTTTCCCTTTAGCACTGCTTTTTTTGCATCCCATAAGTTTTGGTATGTTGTGTCTTCTTAAGGTTTTGAAACTGGTTTTTTCTTCTAAAAGGTCAAAGCATTGGTTATTGATGTCTGTAAAGGAGTTACTCTGCAACACCATGTAACCACCTCACACATAAATGAGGCTCAATGTATTGTGATTATAACAGAATTTCATTCTTTTGTCTTTCACTGGCTCTTTAAATTAGGATTTCTTTTCCTGTGCTACAAAGTTTATCCCCAAAGACCAAACATTAAATTCAGGGGACCATAAACTTGAATAAGAAAATAATTATATCTATATTTTACTAACTTTTAACTAACATTTTGCATTTCTTTCCATTTTAAATGTAGGCAATAAGCCACAGCAATATTAAGAGTACTTTGACGTGTCACCCATTAGAAGCCACAGATAATTTTATATCATATTGCAGTTATGGCAGAGATCTCAAAATATCCTTTCTACTCTTCACTACATCATAGTGCTAGTTGTTTAACCTGCTGCTGATCTTATTGTTTCATGTATTATTTAAAAGAAGCACACATACAGCTTAATCACAAATTTGTATTTTTAAAAATGTTTTGATAATCAATATGATTGGTTTCCTTTGTCACACTCGGTATTTCATTTTATGCACCTTAGAAACATTATTCACCAGATGCCAATGGGATCCATGGCACAATTGCTTAAAAAGTAAGAAGCTTTAAGTTTTCCCTGTAGGTTGGTGTTTTTCTTATCTCTGGAGGACATCTGGGGCAGAGCTTTTCTGATCATTTTCAGGTAATAAAATCCTATCCATATTTTCCTCCCACAACGTCAGTCTACACATTCATTTATTAGAACCCACATGCATGCCTACTTTACTTCTCCTCCTTGCCTAGCTGGCTGGTGGTCCAGGTTCTGCCAGATGTCAGTGAGGAGGGAAGCCATCATTGTATCGGGCCAGTGTCAGTCAATAAACGAGACTCCAGAGTCTGGCAAGTAGCAGGGGTAGGGGATATCAGCACATAGCCCTCCCTATGAGGCTGAGGGTCCATGGCTATGACAGGGGATGGAGGTGGAAGGAAGGACTCCTGGGAAGCCCTTGCCCAACCCTGGCCTGGTCCAGCTCTTATCCTGCTGCTGGCCAATCCCTCTCCACCTCTAATGGCCTACTCCTCACTCAGGCTCTGAGGGTTCACACCTGCTAGGGTCCCCTCTCTCTCCCAAACCACAAGAAAAGCACAAATTTGCTTACTCAGCAGTGATAATCATGCAGGTCCCCCTACCCCTCTCTCCTGTCATCCCCCCTCCCTCCCCAGCCCCCATTGGCTTCATTGGCCACCTCTCACTCTTAGACTTACTACAGAGGTCTCAGACACCAGCCTCTTACATCCCCCAAAACTCCATGGGGACATATCAAGCCTTCTGCAAGGTCCCACTTGGTCCAGGTGAGACAGAAACACTACCTCTCCCTGCTGGTGGTGGGGGAGTGCCACAGACTCCAACATTCCTTCTCCACATGCTGTCCACCCCGGGCCTCTGCAGTGCCTGCCTCTCATAGTCTAGAGATGAGTGCTCCCAACAATGACACCTGTGTCTCCAGTGTGAGGGACCTAGGTACTTCCTGGTGTTAACACCAGGATTCTATTCTCAGCCTTGGGGACCTCAGCAGAAACCAAGAGAGAAACAGATTGATTTTGATAACTTGGTTATTATGCGTTGAATTGTGCCCCATCCCATATCATATGATGAATTCTACCCCTCAGCTCCTCAGAAAGTGATCTTATTTGGAAATAGGGCTGTTGAAAATGTAATTAGTTAGGATGAGGTCAGGCCCTACCTCAGTTGGTTAGTCGTCCTGATATGCCAAGGTTGCTTGATCAATTCCTGGTCAGGGTGCATATAAGAATTAATCAGTGTATGCATAAGTAAGTGGAACAACAAATTGATGTTTCTCTCTCTGTGTGTCTCTGTGTGTGTGTGTGTGTGTCTCTCTCTTCTCTCTCTCTCTCTCTCTCTCTCTCTCTCTCTCTCTCTCTCCCCCCACCCCCTCTTTTTCTCTCTATCCCTCTTTCTCTATAAAATCAGTTTAAAAATTTTTTTTAAGATGAGGTCATACTAGAGGAGGATGGGTCCCTAAATCAATGCTCTGCATCCTTATAAAAGGGAAAATTTTGACACAAAGATTCTGGGAACCAATTCCAACTTGTCATATAGTTACAAGAGTTTCATCAAAAGGTTGGTGAAGCTTGGGAGTTCAACAAGCGTTGAGTCAAATGTAACTTACCTGTTGGAAACGGCTAAACGGCACTTCCCCCAAACCTGAATAGGATTGTTTGCTGCCAGACAGCTCAGGGCATTTTATTGCCTCCTGTTGGCCAAACATCTGAAGAGCTGTAGGCTATTCCCCAAACTGACAATACCCTTTGATACCCTACCCTTTGAAGTGTATTATCTCCACCTTGCCTTAGGACAAATTGTGTTAATAAATACCACGGGGGTCCTTAGACAAGTAGTCTTCAGTTCCTTTAGCTGAAGATCCTCTGACCCCCAATGCCTTTCAAAATTATCTTTCGTCCTTGGACTCCTTCTTGAATCTACACATCAGAGCCTTTCTCCAGAATGCTGAACCCTTTGTAAGGCTGGGACAAGAACCCTGGCACAAAGACACACAGAAACACACACACACAGGGAGAATGCCGTGTGATGGGGGAATGCTGAGGATTCCAGCAAGCTGGGGAAAGGCACGGAACAGCTTTTCCCTCCCAGCCCTCAGAAGGAACCAACCAGGCCAACACCCTGATCTCCAGCTTCCAGCCGCCATTGGTCAATAGATGTACTGTTGTTTGATCCACCCAGGCAGTGGTACTTTGTTATGGCAGCTAGCAGCCTCATATATGGTACATTTATTTCAAAGAAAAGCTTTGTTTATGAGCATGTTTGTGGGATGTTGGCAAGTACAAGAAGCACCCAGTTAGTGCTTGGTCTCATTGAACCTTGACAACACCCCAAGTGTAGACAATTACCCTCACAGGGCTCCACATGAGGGACCCAAGATATAGAGAAGCTAAAATGTCTCCATGGTCACATGGGTGGTGAGCAAAGTAAGGTCTCAAACCCACACTGCTCCACTGAGGGCTCATGTGCTGAACTGAGATGGGGACTTTTAAACATTCCTCATACCATTCGATGTGTTTGCTGCACATTACCAGCTAAAACAAAACAAAAAATATGAGACCTTTCCTGGAAGCTGGAGAGGAATCTGCAGTATCCACTTCCCATCCCCCTCACCGCCAGTGGCCAGCAGCGATGAGTGTTTACCACATGTGGGCCCCTCTGAGGACCTCGTGGAATTTTCCGCTGCATCTTCTGTGGCCTGGGATATGGGTGCTATTATTAGTGTGCTTCACAGTCGCAGAAACCAAGGCCTTCAAGAGGCTGTTTCCCATCTCCTTCTGTGGAAATGTACCCTCCAGAGCGGGGAGTAAGGTAGGCGCATGAGGAAGGCAGGTGGCTGGGCGAGAATCCACTTAATTACCTGAACTGGGTGAGTGGATGCCAAAAGCAACAAGAAGAAAACAACAACGTGTACCTAGCTATATGAATTTGTTGTTATCTTTAGGTTTTCCTTTGAGGAATAGAAAATGGCGGCCGAATAGACAGCAGTGTCATGCACCTCCTCCTAGGGCCAGGCCAGAAAAGCAACTAAATCAGAGAACATCTGCCCTGAATTAACAAATTAGATTTTTTTCTTTGAAATGAGGCTTTTCTCAAATGCGTATAAAATGATAGCCATTGGGAGATTGTTATGTCTTATCACTGTGTGAAGAAATTTTATGTCTCTTCCAGATCTTGCTCTTCAGAGCCACGGTCACAAGAAAAAACAGCTGTCACCATCATTGCATTTCTGACAGCAAGTAAAGCCTGGTTACTGCTGTATGTCAGCAAATAGTTATTTCTTTTACCCAACCTATTTAACCCCTTGAGTATACCTCCAGAGAGGCTGTTTGGTTTAGGAATTGTGGAGACAGTGGAAGAGAGAAGGGAACGCACAGAAAAGTGGGAAGTGCATGCTGGGTGGGACACAACCTTGCTCCACGCCAGCGAAGCTGCTTTCTGGTTCAGCTTTTATTAGCAAGAGACTTGTTTCTTCCCATCCCACCCACATGCAATAAATGCCAAATAAGCATTTAAAGAATGCCATTTTATTGGATTGTAAATGGGTGCAGCCACGGTGGAAAACATATGGTGGGGCCTCAAGATATTAAAAATAGGACCACCATCTGACCCAGCACTTCTGGGTGTTTATCCCATGGAAAGGAAAATAAGGATCTCCAAGAGAGCTCATCCAATGCTCATGGCAGCATTACTCGCAATAGTCAACACATGGACACAGCCTACCTGTCTGCCAGGGGGCGAATGGATTCAGAAGCGGTGATACATATCTCAGCATGCTATTCAGCCAAGAGAAACAAGGAAAGCCTGTCGTTTGCGACAACATGGATAACACTTCAGGCCTTGTGCTAAGTGACATAAGTCAGACAGAGAAAGACAAATACTGCATGCTATCACTTATATGTGGAATCTAAAGTCCAAGTCATAGAAACAGATAGTAGAAAAGTGGTTGCCAGGACCTGAGAGTGGAGGAAATAGGGAGAAGGCTCTAAAAGAGTAAAGGGGAAAAAAAAAAAAAGAAAAAGAACCACTCCAGGCGCAGCAACTGGCCTTCCATGTTCCCAGAGAGTCAGGCATTGCTGGGGGCTGCAGGGGGGCTGGGAGCAGGGAACGGAAGAGCCCAGCCTGGCCTCCGTGCTGGCAGGCAGAGCAACACCAGGAACCTGAAGAAGAGACCAGGTGGTTCCAGAGCAGCTGAAGAGGCGAGCCCAGGGTGGGGGAAGGGATGCTGGGCCTCTGTGAGCCCAGCCCTGCTCACCATCAGAACTTGGTGGTGGTGTTTACACCTGTTCCGAAGGAGAAGTGTCTGTCAAATGAGAAGAAAGTGAGCTGGCTGCTCCCTGTAGCTGCACCGAAGCCACTGGTCATTTGGACACTGATAGAGAAGAAGGCAGCCCGCCCCCCTCCCCCCCCCCCCCCCCGCCCTCCCCGCCCGCCCCCTCAGGCATAGCCTCAAAGTCCCCAGCCAGGAAACCACAGGAGGAAAAAGGCTCCTGTCCTAGTGTCTTCTAGTCCCTGAGCAGGACACCTAGGTGACAACCTCAGCTCCATCCTGCTGCTCACAGACCTCCACCCCCAGGCTTGTTCTCGAGGTTCTCCTTGGAAAGCGGCCTGGTATAGAGGAAAGAGCAGGGACCTTGGGGTCAGACCTGTGTTAAATTAACCATTTAAGCTCTCCAAGCAGCATTTCTCCTGTGAGTAAAATGGAGCTCATTTCTCTCCTTTGCAAGGATGTGGTAGCAAATGAAGACTGTGACTGGAGCCTCTGGGAGGTTCTAGCATAGAACCTGGGCTCTAGCATAGAGCTGCTAAGTACTGGTCCCCAGCTCAGACCCCCACCACCTGCCACCAGGCCTCACTGCAAGGCCCAGACCGCCACTGGCATCTCCCTCAAAGACCCCTAGCCACTCCTCACACCCCCAAGGTCTTCAGCCAGGACTGATTCTGATCATCCACCAGGCCTTACAGGTCCCTCTAGCTCTTGGTTTTGCTCCCCCTGTTCAGCACCATTTTGTTGCCTCCACAGCCCTGGGCTATCTCTAAGAATAGCAACACACTGTATGTGGAAACAAAAGTTAGAATGCCATGGGCTCATAGAGCTGGAAAGGACTTTGGCCTGGGTAAAGCCCTTTTTAATAGTGTTAATAGTATGAATGGGTTAAGCCATGCTGCATAAACAAACAACCTCTATATCTCAGAAGCTTAACACAGAAAGCTTTTTTTTTTTTTAAATTGATTTTTTACAGAGAGGAAGGGAGAGGGATAGAGAGTTAGAAACATCGATAAGAGAGAAACATCAATCAGCTGCCTCCTGCACACCCCCTACTGGGGATGTGCCCACAACCAAGGTACATGCCCTTGACCGGAATCGAACCTGGGACCTTCCAGTCCGCAGGCCGACGCTCTATACACTGAGCCAAACCGGTTTTGGCAACACAGAAAGCTTTTATTTCTTGTTCACTTAGTTCTTCAGGGGGACTGTCCTTGTGCAGTGACCCAACATTCAGGGGGCGTATTTCAGTAGCTCTACCATCTCTACCTGTAGCCTCTTCCATGGCTGCCATGTTTGGGGGAAAAGATGGAAGGTTAATTGGGGTTTGATAGCCTGGGATGACTTCCACCAGACCATGGGCCCTCACCAGAAAGAAAATCAGAATTGGGTGTCACACTGAGTAATATTTGCTTTCTGCCAAATAAAATTTTATACAGAACCCATAACAGGGTACTTCTCTGTTTTAAGAGGGAAACAGGGGAGCATCCTCTTGAAGGCTCATTTCCTCCTTGAAGGACTAGCCTCAATCCTCTCTCTCTCTGTGTGTGTGGAGCAGAAGGGCAATCCCGTGCCAGTCCACACTCGCCCTCATTTGACACATTTGGAAAAGACCAGCAAAGCTTAGGGCCTCCTAACCATCACACAGCCTCTTGTTGGCAGGGACAGGGCTGGAAACATCCCAAATATCTTCTGTGCTCTAGGACTGGTCCATAGCATTTTTTTAAAGGACAAAAGAATGAATGAAAGCCTCCCCCATAATGGACTTTAAACCAAATACTAAGCATATGATTACACAATTTTATGTAAATTGTGATGCAGGGTGAGGAAAGGAAATATTACAGTACATCCACATCTTAAAAAGTCTTTGAAGTTCTCATTAGAACTTTAGAAATTCTCATTAGTACTTTGAAGTTCTCATTAGTACTTTAGAAATTCATCTGATTTTAGAAAATGTCAGAGGAAAGTGCCTGATAGCAAGGGTTAAGTACAGAAACAGGAATTAATCTCACTCATTAATAGGATGCTGAAGTGACCTTTAAACTAAATCGAAGTCATCTCATTGAAGAGAAGGGATTCATTAGGAAGTTCCCCCACCCACAGCTTCCACACTCACCCCCTTGCCGATGGAGCCCACGGACCATCTCCCTACTCCCTCCATCCTTTCTCTGGCCAAGAATAGGCTGCATGTCCAGAGGAAGCTAAACATCTGTGCAAACTGGGTCAGCTCCATGGGGCCCAACTCAAACCCATCCACTTCCCTTGCAAGTGTTCTGCTTTTTGCTGCTCCCCACACACCTGTCTCTCCCAATCCTATTGCCTAATCCTCTGCAGCCCGCCTGTCGCTGCCCCCTGCCCTCTGCCCAGCCCTGTCCCCCCTGTCCTCTCTGGCCCGGGGCTGGCGGGGCTGCAGTCAGGAACCTCCCCTGTGGTCTCAGTCCCTTACAACTGCTGCCAGACTCACCTCTCCACAGCCCTGCTCACACGAAGCCTCTCTCCCTTCTAAAGCCTCCTGCTGGGTCCCAGGCAGAGGCCTCCTGCTCCCCAGATGTGCTCAGAACCATACACATACATAAACATACGCACAGGCACACACACATATATGTACATACACATATACACACATCCTATATAATAAAAGCCTAATATGCTAAGTGTCCAGTCAACTGATCGTCCGTTCAAACAATGAACGCGTAATATGCTAATGATATGCTAAGGCCGCTCAACCGCTCGTTATGACGTGCACTGACCACCAGGGGGCAGACACTCTGACTGGTAGGTTAGCTTGCTGCTGGGATCCTGCCAATCGGGACTGAGCGAGATGGGCTGGACATGTCCTGGAGCCCTCCCACAATTCCTCCCCAGCTGGCCAACCTCCCGCACCCCTCCCTGGCCCCGATCATGCACTGGTGGGGTTCCTCAGCCTGGCCTGTGCCCTTTTGCAATCTGAGACCCCTCAGGGGATGTCGGAGAGCCGGTTTCAGCCTGACCCCACAGGCCAGGCCAAAGGACCCCACTGGTGCACGAATTCGTGCACCGGGCCTCTAGTATAAACATACACACAGACACACACACATATATACATACACATAGACATTTGTAAACATACACACAGGCACATACACATAAGCATAAACATCAAGGTGCACACATGCCAGGTCCTAGGTAAACGCCAGTTCTACTTGGAACTGTTGTATTTTATTTTTCACATTTTTTGGTAAGTGACATAAAGGAACTGACATTTTGTGGCACCTAATACATGTAGAACACTGTGCCAGGAGGTGGACATATATTCTTCCATTTCTCCTAATTTACATTTTTTGAAATTGAGTGGCTTTGACTTAATCCAGGTCTTTTTTTTTATAATATATTTTATTGATTTTTTTACAGAGAAGAAGAGAGAGGGATAGAGAATTAGAAACATCGATCAGCTGCCTCCTGCACATCCCCTACTGGGGATGTGCCTGCAACCAAGGCACATGCCCTTGACCGGAATCGAACCTGGGACCTTTCAGTCTGCAGGCCAACGCTCTATCCGCTGAGCCAAACCGGTTAGGGCTTAATCTAGGTCTTTATCATGGGGAGCATCACTCCTGTGGGTTATATGTTTGGTTCAATGCTATTCTAGAATAAGTTTAATATTGTTGCTGTTGAGACACGTTGTTTTGTGGTGTTGAGAGAAAAGAATTTCCAACAGGACAAGTGTGGAGAACTTTAAATATGATGGCAAGCTTTGCCCGGCCAATGTGCTCAGTGGTTGGAGCGTCGGCCTGCACACCAAAAGGTCACAGGTTCGATTTCCGGTCAAAGGCATGGTAACTGTATTGTGGGTTCACTCCCCAACCCCAGTCAGGGTGCATGCGGGAGGCAACAAATCTACGTGTCTTTCTCCAATCGATGTCTCTCCATCTCTCCCTCTCTGTCTCTACCCCTCCCTCCCTTCCACTCTCTCTAAAAGTCAATGGAGAAAATATCCTCACGTGAGGATTAACAAACAAAAAATAAAAATAAATATGATGGCAAGATTCTGTTGAGGTTAAGGGAATTAATACACCCTCAGGGACATGGAGGGTGGCAGGCTCTATCAGCAAGTCTCATGAGTTCCTATTAATCCATCCTCCATTTATTTTCTTGATTCTTGGTAAAAAAAAAAAAAGGTGCCAATCAAACCATCCAACCCAACGTTCTGATTCTACCCAGGTTTAAGTCAGGCCCTTTTCCCAACCAATCCCTTTCCTGGATCTACTAGGGTTCCACGCCCTCTAGCCAACCCAGGTTTGCCCTGGCTGGTCTGTGCCTCGCTAGGTCCTCCCCCTGGATCTCACTGCTCATGTCCAAAAGTAGAAATGCCACCCCCTGTGCTATCTTAACTTCCATTGTGCATGTCAAAAAGTCCTGGAAAGTTATCTGGTTTCCACTGCACAGATGCCCAGCAGAGGAATTTCCCTTTCTTCTCTCTCCGGGAATCTGGTACTGAACCTGCAGCACCAGAGAGAGATTTTCCTGTCCGCTCTGGGGACTAAGTCTCCTCCATGGCAGTGCCCTAGTGTGTGAATGAGTCCATTTATGCTATAGCTTCCTAGGAATGTTGTCCTAATATCTGCTTCTGTTTCCTAGTTTATTAAGATTAATAGTTGATTCAGCTCCTTAGTTTATTAAGCTTAGTATTTGTTTCCCTTTGCTTCCTTCCTTATGTTAATAATTAGCTAACTAGCCCTAGATCATTTGGCTCAGTGGATAGACCATTCAGTCTGCGGACTGAAGGATCCCGGATTCAATTCTGATCAAGGGCACACGCCCGGGTTGTGGGCTTGATCCTCAGTAGGGGGTGTGCAGGAGGCAGCCAATCAATGATTCTCTCTCATCATTAATGTTTCTATCTCTCTCTCCTTCTCCCTTCCTCTCTGAAATCAATAAAAAATAAATTAGCTAACTACACTAACAATATGGTTGGAGGGAATCATCCTGAAGCTTCTCCTGGGCCTTTCCCCAGTAGAGACCCTGGAATTAGCTGACATGAACCCCCATCCGAGAAAATCTGGTAATTCCCATGTCAGGAAGTTCTTTGCTACTGGGTCGCTTCTCTGCCATCTGACCGAGAGCAATGGGATTGTGTTCATCCTCCCGCTCCTGCCGGGACTGAGCATTGCCAGGAGCTTAGAGAGGCCCAGCTTCCTTTCCTCTCACCCAGTATGGGAGGGGATGCCCTTTAGGCTGGGAAGGCAGGGCCAGTGACACATGGCCTTCCATGAGCAGGTCACCCACTTCCAGCAAGTCCTTGGCAAGAGACAGTGCCGCTTGCTAAACCCTGCTGCAAACTGTTGTTTAGCTAAGGAAACCATCTGTTCCTAACTCTGGGAACAAGCACTAAAATAAAAGTAAGACACAGCCCATCCAAACAATCAGGACTGCTCTGGAAACACACTACTGTCTTTAACCCAGCTACTTGACCTCCTGTCTTCCGAAATATGGGAGGAAAATGCTTATCATGATATTTTATTGCACTTTCAGCACATTTCTCCTGCATAGAACTTGTTCCCAACCCACAGATAGAGTTAGCTGTGATTTGCAAAAAAAAAAAAGAGCTAGTGAGAGAATGTTCTGTGCCAATGTCCAGGGATGTGGGATGGGAGGAGCATACTTGTGTCCCAGGTGGAAAACAGCCTGGGCACGGTGCCCCAGCCTCCCATCCGTGGACACCTCACACTGCGTTGGAGGTGGACATCACAAGCCCCTTCAGCTCATGAGCCTCATGCTTCTCATGGCCTCCCCAGGCCTCATCCCAGCCCACCCACCACCGTCCTTCTCATGGAGCTGCTCCATTGGGGGCCTCACAGTGTGCTTCCTGCCCAGAGGTGGCGCCCTTGCTCCCATAAAATTGTTTAATGTCTAATTAAGTCTCCACGGTCAGAGCCACAGGCTAGGGCCTCATGGCTGAGTATGTTGGAAAGGAAAAAGATGTTGTCCAAACCACAAACCACAACTTTCCAAAGAAAAGGAAATTGAACGCTAATGGAAATGCCCCTTTTTCTATGAAAACTCCACTTCTTTTCCTAGGAAATGATCAAGAGTAGCACAGTTATGGGTTCTGGCTGGGAGATTCATGTGGTTCCTTAGCAAGCTCCCCAAGGGAGTCTCTCCAATTTTTCTTCAGTCCAGAATAACCCACAGGTGGAGAAGCTGAGGGGCTGGAACACCTGTGTGGACTGGAGGTATCTAACTTCCAGGGGCCTGGGCACCTCAGCCCTCTTGCACTTCCCTGTGGCCATTCATGTCTCATCTGCCCACTGCCCTCTCTCATCCTCCCTGACATCAGAGCACCAGGCTCAGTCTCCTCTGCTTGCTCTCTCGCCCCAGTCCATGGCTTCATTTCCCATCCATACGTGACTCCCAAATTGTGCTCCAGTCCGCCTCTCTCCTAAGCTCTGCACAAGCCTCTACCTGCCTGCTCAGCCTCCTCACACAGGTGTCCATCAGCAGCTCAAACTCATTCCTCACTCTTCCTCATCCCATTGGCCTCCCTCAACCCCCGCCCATCATTTGGCAGCAACTCCATCACTGCTGCAGCTTGGCGAGATCTTGAGCCTTCTCTTTCTCTATGTCCAAGCACCACCACCACATCCACTGTGACCACCAATTCCAGCTCCATCCTCACCTGCCTGGATTCCTGCAATATCCCCCAAATTAGTCTCCTGACCAAGAAGTCTAGACTCCTCCCAACAACCGGGTGTTCCCCTTAAACTTTTCTATTCAAAGCCTTGCAATGATGCTAATTGTTCCTTCAGAATAAAAGCCATGTTCCACCCTGGCTGGTGTGGCTCAGAAGTTAGAGTGTCAGCCCACAAACCAAGGGATTGTAGGTTCAATTCCCAGTCAAGATCACATACCTGAGTTGTAGGTTCGATCCCTGGCCCCATCAGAGCACGTGCAAGAGGCAACCAATTGATGTCTCTCTCTCTCACATCGAACTTTCTCTCTGTCTTCCCCACCCTTCCCTCATTTCCACTCTCTCTAAAAATCAATGAGAAAAGGTGAGGATTAACAAACAAACAAAATGCCATGTTCCTTAGCAGGTAATTTGCCCCCATTGACTGTCCAACCTTGTCTCCTTGCTTTCCCTTCTCCCCACCTCCAATCACATGGTGTCAGACTTTGTTGACTCTCAGATAATGTAAGCAGGGTCTCACCTCGGGGCCCTTGCTCAGCTATTCCCAGATATTTGCATGGCAGGCTTGCTCCCTTCCTTCTGCTCAAATGTCACCTCCTCTAGGAAGCTGCACCCACAAGGTGTGATCCCTGATCTGCTGGTCCTTTCTTTTCGCCAACAACATCTCTTTAATAAATGCAGTGGCCAAGAGCAGCCACCTCCTAGATGGGTCTTCCAGAGTGAAGGGAAATTTTAATTTCCCAAAATTCAAAGACAAAGTGTAAATATGCTTGTCAGTGGGCAGTTTTTCTCCTAAATAGTAACTCTTATGAAGGATAGCCCATGCATCACTCACACAGTTTTCTGTGCCTTGGGAATGGTCAATTAGCCAGACTTCCCTGAAAACCCTCAGTGAGGAGAGAAGCCATATTACCGTATGGCACTCACAAAATATGCCTGAGGCCTGCCTCTTATCTTTGGCTCCTTTGTGTCCACACAGCCTACTGTCTGTACTGTGTTTTGTTCGCGTGTCCCCTCTCATGGCCAACTGGTAGGCTCACTCTAGCCCAGGTTCATGTGGATCCACCTGAGAAGGACCATACATTGCTGTTTCCAGGGCCTGTGCCCTCCCTGGGAGCACGGGCCTTGCTCCTGCCCACAGAAGCAGCCCCTTCGCTCCCCCTGCCTCCCTCTCTCCCAGAGCCTGAATGAAATACTTCTTGGGACTCCAACTTGCCATCCTATTAATAATGTCTATGAAGGGGAGGTCTCTACACAGGGCATGTGTCTCCATAGCAATATTCATTCATCTCTCTCAAATATATTACTTCTTTTTCTTTCTTTTTTTTAAAAATATATTACTTCTGAACTAGAAGTGTCTCCAATCATATGAACCTTGTATTTTCCTAAAACCCCAGTAACTGGAGTATTCTTTTTCTTACTTTGTTAAAAATATTTACAATTCTTCTCCAAAGATGGAGAAAGGAGATGAGATGGCTTTGCATGCTTTTTATTGGCTTGTGGCAGCAGTAAACAGTTTGAGGGGCACAATACTCTGTGGGTATATCACTCCCACTGTGTGAAGCCATACTAGGCTTCCTACAGACAGGGGGGCTTTCATGGGTTTCAGAGCCCTAGGTACCTGGCCTACCGTGAAACTGTCATCACTTCACACTCCAACCACCTCAGAGACCCACACTCCTTCTGCGGTTCTCCTGTGGAAACGTACTCACCCCATCCTTTCCTACTACCTCCCACTCATCTTTGGGTCTCAGTTTAGACCTCCCTTACTTTGTGCAGCCTTCCCAATGCCCCGGGCTGCGTGGGGGGTGCATATTCTGTGCCCATCGCAGCCATGGCTTGCCCGTACCCCAGCACCTGTTTTGAAGTGCCCTATTGAATATCAATCTCAAGTCACTCCTACCTTTATGCCCAGACTCTGAGCCTCCTGGGTGGAGGATGTGTGCCCACCACTATAGTGCTGGCACCTGGCATATGTTGGCATGGACAGGTTTTCAAAAAATGGTGAGTCCCCTAACAAACACCCTTCTGACGGAACTCCCAGGCCACCCATGAGTAGACAACACTCTCAGATGCTTACAGCCCTTGGTGGGCTGGATTTCTCCTGACCAGGAGCCAGCTTCTCTGACTGGAGTGCCCAGAATGTCCTTCGCAGACCAAGGCTCAGCCACACATGCAAATACGTCTTCCCAGGTCCATTCTTCCATTGCTACGCTCAACCTGGACCATGACTGCATTGCTTAACACTCGGAAACGTTTTCCCCAGGAAACGCTGGAGGCTTTCAGGATACTAGATACTTCAATTCTCTGGGGAATTGTGTATGTATGAGGGGGCCGGGGGATGGTGAAGCATGATTCAAAACACAAAATGGTTCTTCCAGACACAAGTGGGCAAAGGTTGGTGCTGAGCCAAGGTTATTGCCTCTCCTAGATTTCTCCAAATGATGAGGCTAGTGTCAGACCAGACCACCCACATGTCTTTAAGTGAAGCCACAACAAATGTGAGGGTTCCCTTACATATGGTTGCCAGCAGGTGCTTCCCATGAAGTGAATTTCATTAGAGCTTTTCCCCAAACTCCTGGCTGGTCAGGCAGGGTGTCCCCTGAATGCTGAAGCCACTAGACCTTGTCCACCTATGGAGCGTCTCCAGCTACGTTGTCATTTGTTTCATCGCTACCATGAACAATATCATGAAGGCTTAGTACCTCCTTAACACCCAGAAAGTGAGTCTGGCCTGATATCAAAGCTGCACATTTGCCACATGTTTTCTGGGCCTATTCATGTGTTTCCTTTAAACTCCTAAAGAAATTATGTGTGGGGGTGTCCTTATATGGCCTTTGCCGGAGGCACTGTCTTCCTCAGAAGTCCGATTGCAAACCAGCACTCAGCCAGGAGATCCAGTCCAGACAGCATGCGTCAATTGCTCACTTAGTGAACCCATCCACGAGAAAGTGTGTTTTCCTGACCTCGATTCAAGCTAAAGGTCAGATTATTCACTGCTATTCAAAGAAAGAACAGGGTCACCCAAGGCTCTTGCGGATCCTGGCTGACCCAAACAAACATGCTGTTCTTGGTGAACCCAAAACTCCTGCCTCTGCAGGATTGTTCCCTGGAACCGAGTTTTCAAACTCCATGTCCAGGCTCGGTTCACAGGGGAAATTGCTCAAGACTTTAGAGCAAAGTTGCAGAAAAACCAGGGGTCTGATCAGCACTAATGTTCCCATCTTAATAACTCGAGTTCATCTGGCAAGGAAGGTGTGCCAGGTGAGAAGCAGCATCCATCCCTCCAACCACCCTGCGAACTCAGGGATATCGCCCTGCTTCCTAAGAAAACATACGAAATTCATAACATCTTCACTAGTTATGAAGAGTGGGTGTCTCGTTCACCTGTGGTTACTTGGCAAGACCCTTCCTACATGTCCAGTCTAGACCATTCCTGCATGGCCACTCACACATCCAAAGCCATACACTCCCATCTCCTCCCATGTCATCCCTGCCACCAGGGGTTTCAGTTTGCAAGCAACAGAATCAGAAATTGGCTAACCCTGGCAGAAAGGCAAATTTAATGGATGGTTATAAAAGCCCCAGAATGGACGGTAAGTTTGAGAACCACTGTCTTACGTGCTACTTTGGGGTCACTGATGCAGCTGGGAGGCTCTGGGAAGCCTTCCTGATTAATGACACCTGTACTGAGACCTGAGGGTGAAAAGCATGGTCAGCTGAAGAGAGGTTAGGAAGATCCAATAGATCCCTCCCCTCACCTCGGCCTCCTTCAGTTCTGACCAGCTCTCTTGCACGAGGCTCTGGTAGCGATAGGGAACCAGACAGGCAGGCCTGAGTGTGACGTGGGGTGGCTGAGCTGTCTAGTGGAAAGAGCACTCCTTCGGGAGTCAGGAGATAGATGGGAATTTTTGTTCAGAGCCCCAAGAATGACACCAAACAGCTCTGGGCCTCAGGTCCTTCCAATAAGGAAGCAGCTATTCTAACTTAAAAACACATTCTGTCTTACGTTCTACTTAGCAGCAGAGGATTCAGGCTGTCCTCTGATTGCAGCTTCATAAAAGGATAGCTAGGTTTGCAGAGCAATCATTGTGGCAGCTGTTTCTTGAGCATCTATAAAGCCTAGCTCATATCCTAATGAACTTAACACTAAGGTTCCTGAGTCCTACAGCAATCCTAAGCCAGAGGTCACCCAACTCCCAAATGCCTCTGGGCTTCAAAACTCTTAGGGTACAATTATATAAATGTGCCAATAAAATGGCTTTAATACTACTCCCCCACCCCCAAACACACACACACACACCCTGTAGACCCACACTATCTTGGACGCTGGAGCAGGGTCTGGCCCTTATAAAGTGAACTCTACAACTCTATATGCACATGGTCACTTGGTCCCCGAAGGCTCTCTGCCTTCATTCACATTCTACACAGGGATCTACTGTAGCGGAGAATTCCCCAGCTTTTGGCCTTGCTCAAACTGGGTCCACATGACTGAGTTCAGATGTCATGACCTCTTCTCTAAGATCCGCCAATCAAATTCCTCCTTCCTCCCCTGGTTGAAAAAACAAAGCCCCAAGAGATCCAAGATGGCAGCCGATTAGGTGGGAGCTACACACACCTCCTCCCAGGACCAAACTGGAATTACAACTAAATTACAAAACAAACATCCAGAAGAACCAACAGAAGACTAGCTGAACAGTTTCATAACCTAGGATTTTTCCAAAGAAGCCACATCGAGACTGGTAGGAAAAACGGAGACCCAAAAAAGACTAGCCTTGCTCATATGGGCAGCAGCTGAGTTTCCAGAGGGATATCTTAGCTGTGTGTGTGTTGGGGGGTGGGGGGGGATTCTCCTTGAGAAGCATGGGTATCAATCACACGCCAGACTTCCCACCTCAGAGCATCAGAACAGGGAAGAGATACCCACATAACATCTGGGTGTAAAAAGCAGTGGGATTCTGGATGTCAGGGAGAGACAGAAGTCCTTAGAGACACAGGTACCCTCTTAAAGGGCCAATGCACAAGATTTCATTCACAGACACTCACCGAGTTCCAGCAGAGGGAGAGTAGAACAAACTAGAGTCCCAGGAGGAGAGTCTGGAGCTTGTAGCTTTTGGAAGAGAGTGGAAGGAATAGCTTCCAGAATTCCTGTGCTCACTTATTCTCCCCCTGCAGGTGCCATCTTTCTGGGTGGATCACTCTACTCTATATGGCATCAGCCTGGAGGAATGCATTAGCCCCACCCTCTGGTCTCCCTCTCCCTTACCCTGGGGAGCTTACACTCTACTAGGAGTCAGCTGCCTTGGCCAGGGTGTAGAGACTGGGCAGATTAAAGGGGGTGTTAATGACTGAATTGTATGGCTTTGAAGCAGGGGCCATTCCCCACCCCACCCCACCCCCACTTGCCAGGTTCTATGAAAAGATAAACAAAATTGACAAACCTTTAACCAGACTCATCAAGGAACAAAGAGAGAGGGCCCAAATAAATAAAATCAGAAATGAAAGAGGAGAAGTAATCAAAGAAATACAAAGGACTGAGGACCCACTGTGCTCTCCCTCCTGGGAGCCCGTTTGTGCCTTTCCCTATCCACCCTCCCTCCCCTTCCCTGCACCAGGCACCTTACAATTAGCTTCCTCACTCCCAAGCTCCAAGGGCCTCCAAACTCATTACCTCCGAACTCATTTCCTCAGCCCATTTCTTCTAGGAATTACTTCGTCTACCTCTGTGATTTACGAAATAAATGTTCCCTTACATTTTAGGTCTTGGCTCTGAATTCTTTCCTAGCCATAACCCAAGTACCAAGGTTTGGTCTGACCACACGGGTCAAACACCTGATGTTGTTCCCATAGCCTACAAAAAAGCACTGGGCAAGTTGCACAACATATAGTGAGAAGGCTAACCCCTATTTTGTAAAACTACTGTTTGGAAATCTCTGCTATTTTTTAGACGGCCTCTTATTCTAAAAAATAACTTTGCTTTCTAGCCTGCTTTAGCCTGCTTGAATAATGAGGAAGATAAACTTAGCTGTCTGACCTTGTAGGCCAGAGACTAGATATGCCCATACTCTCAATGCCATGCCAGGTGTATTTTTTCATTGGATAGAACTGTGTTGTTTTCAAGGCCAGCAGCAAGATAACCACTAAGTGCACATAGGGATGGCTCTTTAATAAAAAGGGAAGTTCTGCTTGTAGCTTTGCTTAGAATTTGAATTCATTTTCTCTAAGCCCACCGCGGTGAATAAAGTGTAACTCCAAACTCTCTGAGCATTGCTTGATTTATTCTGGTTCTCTGTAACAATAGTGCCTCGGTTTTCCCATCTTTATGTCATAGGGCATTTTGGTGCCCAAAACTGCCCCTGAGGAACCTTTCACCCCTGTCGATGTCCATGCAGATGGTGTGAGCCAAGGTCAGCTTCCAGCCTGACCCTTGATTCAATGTACAGGGCCCCTGTGCACTTGGGTTAAGGCTTGAGGTTGCCATCTTAGAATTCTTAATAATTTGGAACAAGGGTCCACACATTTTCAGTCTGAAGATTGTGTAACAAATTCTTCCTGGGGCTTTAGTTTTTTGTTGTTGTTGTTTTAAACTTTCCTTTTTTAATTTATTGGTTAATAAAATTATAGAGGTTTCAGGTGTACAATCCTATAATACGACATCTGTATATTGTATGTTCACCACCCCAAGTCTAATCTCCTTCCATCACCATTTATCTCCCCTTTACCCTCTTCTACTTCCCCCAAACCCCCAATCCTTCTAGTAATCACCATACTGTTGTTTGTGTCTATGTATTTTTAAAAGTTATTATTAATCCCTTCACCTTTTTCACCCAGCCCTGAAAACACTCTCTCCTCAGACAATTGTCAATTTGTTCTCCATCTATGGGTCAATTTCTATTTTGTTTGTTAGTTTATTTTGTTCATTAAGTTCCACATACGAGTGAAATCATATGGTAATTGTTCTCTTCTGACTGGCTTATTTCACTCAGCATAGTGCTCCTTACCTCCATCAGTACAGTTGAAAAACATAAGATATCCATTTTTTTATGGCTGAGTAGAATCCATTGTGTAAATGAACCATAGCTCTTTTATCCGGTCATCTACTGATGGGCACTTGGGCTACTTCCAAATCTTGGCTATTGTAAATAGTGCTGCCATGAACATAGGGGTATATATTATTATTTTCAAATTAGTGTTTCGGGTTTCTTTGGATATATTCCCAGAAGTGAAATCACTGGGTCAAATGGCAGTTTAATTTGTTGAGGTAACTTCCTACTGCTTTCCACAGTGGCTGCGCCAACCGACATTCCCACCAATAGTGCATGAGGGTTCCCTTTTCTCCATATCCTCACCAATACTTGTTGTTGATTTATTGATGATAGCCATTCTGACAGGTATGAGGTGATATCTCATTGTGGTTTTAATTTGCATTTCTCTGATGATTAGTGACATTTAGCATATTTTCATATGTCTGTTGACCATCCGTAAATCCTCTTTGGAGAAGTGTCTATTCAAGTCCTTTTCACATTTTTAATTGGATTGTTTGTGTTTTTTGGTGTTGAGTTTTATGTTATATATAAATTTTGAATATTAAACCCTTATCAAACATACCATAGGAGAATATGTTCTCCCATTGAGTGGGTTGTTTTTTCATTTTGTTGATGAAAAACTTGTTGTGCAAAAACTTTTTAGTTTGATGTAGTCTGTTTCCTGCTACTTAAGTTCATTGATCAGTTCTAGTAATCTTTAGGGTCCTCTATATTCAGTATCATGTCATCTGCAAATAATGACAGTTTTCCTTCTTTCCAATTTGGATGCCTTTTAATTTTTAATCTTTCTTCTTGTCTGTTTGCTGTAGCTAGGACTTCCAGAACTATGCTAAATTAAAGTGGTGAAAGTGGACATCCCTGTCTTGTTCCTGACTTTTAAGGATAGCATTTGTAGTTTTTGCCCATTGAATATGATGTTGGCTGTGGGTTTGTCATACATGGTTTTTATTATGTTGAGGTATGTTCCCTCTATTCCCACTTTGCTGAGAGTTTTTCTCATAAATGGGTGCTGGATTTTACCAAATGCTTTTTCTGTGCATCTGTTGATATGATAATGAGATTTTTATCCTTCATTTTATTTATGTATTGTATCATGTTTATTGATTTGTGGATATTGTACCAGCCTTACATCTCTGGAATGAATCCTACCTGATCATGGTGCATGATTTTTTTAAATGTATTACTGGATCTGGTTTGCTAATATTTTATGAAAATTTTAGCATCTGTGTTCATTAGGGATATTGGCCTATTAGTTTCTTTCTTTGTGGTGTCTTTATCTGGTTTTGGAATTCGGATAATGTTGGCCTCATAAAATAAATGTGGGAGTCTTTCCTCCTCTTGAAATTTTTGGAATTGTTTGAGGATAGGAGTTAGTTCTCCTTTGAATATTGGGTAAAATTCTTCTTTGGCAGTGATGAGAACAGCACCGGGTGTTTGACTTGTGGGATCAGTAACCTTGCACTTGAGTTCTGGCTAGGAAAGAATTCAGAGCAAAGACTCAAACTCTAAGAGAACATTTATTTAGAAAATTATAGAGGTGGAAGAAGTGAGTGGTAGGAGAAATGGACTCAGGAAACAAGTTACAGAGGCAAAAGAAGGGTAAAGGTTCATGCCTGGGGTGGGGGGTGGGCAGTGGAAGGGGAATGTGCTGGGTCCTCTGTCCTAAGGGTTTTAAGGGTGAAGATATTAAGGGGATCCAGGGGAAGGTCACAATAGAATATTCATCAGCTTTTCAGGTGTGTCCTTTCAGGGTTGTGGTCTCCACTGATTGGTAGGCGCCGGGAAAGTGGAACATTCATTAGTCAATGCATCTGGTCCTGAGGTCAGCCATGGCATTGCTTATCTGGTTTTGCTGCTTTTCTGGGCCTGGTGCTGAAATATAACTGAGGCCTAGATGTTATCTCTAGGAAGGAAAGGTCAGGGGGTCTAACCAGCAATATGAAAGCTCAGGCGGTCCAAATCCCATGAGAGTGATATGTAGGGGAGGAAAGGTTACTCTGGGATGAGGTCCTTGTTTTCCCTGTTTTGCTTATTGCTAGGCACCCGGGGCTTACCGCCCTGGTGACCTTCTGTACCTGGCCCGTTGTCTTTGCTTTGTTCATGTCTAACTGCCTACCACACCTCCACAGGACAGATAATTCTGGAGTGTGACAGGCACCTCTCACAGACACCAGAGAGACAGCCCCCTCAGGCAGTGGGAGAGGACTGTCCCCAACCTCTATTCTGCTCTTCTCCTATAACTGAATTTAAATGAGAGACTTCAGATAATATTTGCGTTATGAATTTATTTAAAGTGAATTTGTTAAAAAATTAAAGAAAGTGAAGTTATCAAAAAATTAAAGCACATTTATTGAAGAAGCAAGGCAAACAAATTTATTCATCTGGCTTAAGAAGCGCAGACAGGCTCTCAGCTAATCTGAAGAGCAAGTGGGATAAGGGTTCGAGGTGTTATATACCCTCCTGTCTGTAGGGGTTTTTTTTTATTCCTCTGCTAGATAGCCTGGTACAGAGTAACTCTGAAGGTTCCCCTTTGTTAAGGCTTTTTCACAATTTACGAGAAGCAGCTGGCAACTTCATCTAGGGAAACCCAAGAATGCGGGCTTCAAGGGGATGAGATAGACTGCCCTCTTCTGTCCTCTCCTCCCTGCTGTTTTAACAGCATCAAGATGACTTGCGCTTACTAGTACACTGTAGTCATCTCTGATTAGTTTGAATTAAGATCTCCCCCCACACACACACACACACACATACACATACACACCCCCCTCCGCTCCTGCATTTTTTTGTGAGAAGGAGAGGTTTTAACCCTTTGTTCTTAAATAAGGTCCTGCTATAAGTGGCCAGGAAATCTTTTTGGCTTTGTTTCATTTTCCTGTTTCAGTTTCCCTATTCCTCCTGCCCTGAAATTCTCCTAGCTTATAACAGAGGGACCTTCATTATTTTTCTACAATATTTCTGCTTGTGTTCTAAGCCCAACATGAAAACCCGCTCCCATCAGCCCAAGCCCTCCTGAGAAGCCAGGAGAACAAAACACCTGAGGCGTTT
Organism: Cnephaeus nilssonii; assembly: GCF_951640355.1. Classification (NCBI taxonomy): domain Eukaryota; kingdom Metazoa; phylum Chordata; class Mammalia; order Chiroptera; family Vespertilionidae; genus Cnephaeus; species Cnephaeus nilssonii. Next base: position 13,783,372 of record NC_137082.1, on the reverse strand, counting down.
GTTCTGCAAACTGCTTGTATTTGAATTGATTCCACCTCAAACCTTTTTCCCATCTGCTCTACTTCTCTAAATAAGCATCAGTTAAGCTAACAAGTGGAAGAGTATAAAACCAGAAGGCTCTTTCCATGTTCTTGGTGCATCTAGATCTCGCAGGCACTGCACCTGTCTGACTGTTCATTCTGTCCAAGCACTGGCCAGCTGCACCCTTACTCCCCCACGGTGAGAGGATGACGTAGGTGGGCCCAGAGACCCCGAGCTGCCTAGCTCTGCAAGCTGAGGCCACACAGAGAGCTGAGGAGGGTGGGGCCTTCTGGTTTTCATTAAGTTTCGGCAAGGCTAACCACACAGACTTGTTCTTGTCTGCAAATTTCAGACAATTCTGATGTCCAGTGCTATGGGGTGGCATACACTCGAGAAGGCAGAGAGGAAGAAGACAGAGGGGATGAAATCATCTGTCACAAAGCCCAGTCATTGGCTTCCTAAAGGCACCTGAAAATCAAATTATGGACAATCAGGTTACTGACAGGTGTTGAGTGGTGGTGGCAGCCAAGCTGAATCAAGCTATGCTAATGTGCTCCTAGTCTTCCTCCTGTCCCTGCCCCACCCAGCCAGGCTTTGTTTTGTAAATCTTGATTTTCTATGATGTTAAGTCCTTGGTCACCAGAATCAAAGTGGCCACAGTTTTCACATCATCACTTCGGTTTGAAATCCTCACTTTTGGTTTTTTCATCTTTTAAGATGAAGTCCAACAAGAGAGACTGATATCTGGGATTGACTGGGAAAAACTTTTGAATTTTCCCCAGAAAATTAGAGACTGGAGCACCAATTAAGTAAACCAACATGGGGTGACACTGTGTGTCTTCCAGACGCCCCTTCATTCTTCAGCAGCCCAGGGTTGGCTGCCAAAGGTTTCATTGCTGAGTCCGCTTTTGCTGAGTTCCCTCACCCAAGGACAGCCACATTGTCCTAAGATCTCCCATGAGTACCAAGTTGTCTCCCTTTCTAAGCATATGTATTTCATTCATTCATTCATTCATTCAATCAGTCAGTCAGTCAGTCAGTCATTGGTTCATCATTAGAAGAGGTTCCAATGTATGATGAGCCTGCAAAAATCTGGTGACTGTCAACGTAAGAAACATTCAAACCTGTGAAGAATTTTTGTGAGTGTATTTAAGCCAAACTGGTGACAATTGCCAGGAAGCAAAATCTCAATGGATTGAGATAATGCTCCAGAGAATGGAGTTATGCACCTTATTTTATACATTACAATAAAAAGAGAAGACTAAGTGGGTTATATGAAGTCCATTCATGAGTAGAGAGGCAGAAGAAAGCAAAGCAAGGAAACCTCTAGGATTGGATAAAAAATAAATGATAGACATATACTTCTTTTTTAATATTTTTATTGATTTCAGAGAGGAAGGGAGAGGGAGAGAGAGATAGAAACATCAATAATGAGAGAAAATCATTGATTGGCTGCCTCCTGCATGATCCCCAGTGGGGAGCGAGCCTGCAACCCGGGCATGAGCCCTAGATTAGAATCAAACCTTGGACCCTTCAGTTGGCAGGCCGATGCTCTATCCACTGAGCCAAACCAGCCAGAGGGACATATACTTCTTTTACATAAATGGCTACAGGATAGTTAACAGTCAACAATGAACTCAATAACGATGAGGAGATTTATTGTCTCTGAAGGGTGGTGCCTGTGCTTTGAGGAAAAGGAAATTACTTTGACATTCCAAAGATATGTTACCTTAGCTGCAAAAAGACAACAGACTGGCTTAGTTAAGATGAAAATTGACCCTAGTCAGGGAAGATTTGTAGCCTAGGACATGACTACTGACCATAAACTGCTTTTAGGTAAAAAGTCTTCATTTCAGGCCATTCTTTGTGGTTATTTTAGGTCTCTTGAGTTTGTAAGGCCACCGCACAGGCCTCCCCTGAGCTTGTCAGGTTTAGTATGTGACTTCTTTTCATCTACATGTCAAGGGTGGGGGGTGAGGTATGCAGGAATTGGAAGTGGGAAAGGAAGAAATAAGAATGTAATTAACCAGTTTGCAGGCACACATTGAATATTCAGTAAGTCCTTGTTGGATTATTCATCTATTGATGGAAATGCTGGTAAATAACTAAGGATCAACTATGCTGAAGGCAAAACAGTCCTACTTTCATTTCCCCTAAACTTAAAGAGTCTCACAGAACTATGTCTCCAATACCAGCTGAATATGACTTGAATGCTTCTGTTTTACAAAATACATTTAAATCAGAATTTCCACCTCGCACTATTGAAATGTGGGACTGGGTAATTCTTGGTTGTGGAGACTGTGATTCCCGTATTATTTAGCAGCACCCCTGAATTCACACACTAGATGGCAGTGGCATCTCTCCCACAGCTGTGAGATGTCTCAGACACTAAGAAATGTCTTCTAAGGGGTAACATCGCCCCCTTGAGAACCACTGATTTAGAGTGACACCCAGAGGAACTAAATATTTCTTCAGAGGTTGAGCGTCATCCTGTACACCGAAAAGTCACAATTTGATTCCTGGTCAGGGCGCACATCCAGGTTGCGGGTTTGATTCCATGTGGGGGTGTGAACAGGAAGCAAACAATCTGTGTTTCTCTTCCTCTCACTCTCCCTTCCTCTCTAAAATCAATTTTAAAAAAATTTTTTAAAGAAGTAACAGAAAGATGGCACAACCTCTGGGACTGCCCTTAAGAAGAGGAACTGTTCCCCTCCCCCCACCCCCCATTCCCTTCCCTTCCTTGGTCGGGTACACCTAGTGGCATGCCATCTGGGATCAGGAAGATGAGGAAGGAGGATTCTGGGAAGGTGGAAAAGGAGGAATAGGATACCACCAGCTCATCTCACCTGCCCTGGGCTGTTTCAAGGTGTGAATGCAACTTCTTTGTTAAGACCCTCTTATCTGGGGTCACGGTTAGAGTCACCAAATCTAGGTCACAATGAATCCTGTTTCCAAGCAAACAGATCAGGCAGGGGAAGAAGGGACACACAGATTCCCAGGAGCTTGGCCCAATATCCAGGGGACACCAAGATTCCTGGTTCCAACCTCCCAGGTCAGGCAGGGTAGTCACTGGAAACCCGGGGTTTTGCATAGCTCCCACCCAAGGGAAATAGACAGTGTCCTCCCTCCTGTTGCACTGACAGTGGCAGCAACTGGATGCCCTAAGAACTGAGGGGTTTTCTCCTCCAGCTGCAGGGAAGTTTATGAGCAAGACTCTCAGCTGTCAGCCCTCCCTGGAACTGCCTCAACTGGTGAGAGCCATGGCAGCCCTAGGGCTGGCTGAGGCATCATGGGAATGCATCTTTGTAGCCCTGCTTCTCCCCCTGCTCTGTGTTAGGTTGAGGTGGCGGGGAAGTCCAGAGCCTTGCAAGCATCTGCAAGGTAGATGGTGACAAAGATAACTGGCGCCTTCCCAGACCCCTGCCAGCCTTCCCAGACCCTTGCCCGAGGCAGGAATTCCACACCTCTCATGCCTTCCACCCTCCCCTCACTAAACAGCTGTATAAAGGAAGTACCTAAGCCCCATTTTTGGTGTCAACTTCCCTGGCCCACCCTCGGACTCCTGAGTTTCGCCCAGGAGGGGAGCGCAAGATTAAAACCTCCCCCCTTTTCATTGCCTAGACTCTGTATCTTGTTTCCTGAGTCGGAAACCTTTCACTCTGCTCCCTGCCCTTCTTGCACAAACTTTGGCCCATTAATTCCACCTCAGGGCCTCTCCCCAAGGGAACCAACCAGACAGACAGACAGACAGACAGCTCTGTGTCATAACGTGTTCAGAGCACCTTGAAACACTCCCTCCTCTCATCCTGCAAAACCCCTGTCCCAAGTAGATCCCGGAAAAGGATCTGGGGCGTTTATGTAAGGCGTCCCTCTTGATAAACTTTAACCGAGCAGGAATTGGGACATTCAAGTAGTTGCTAATGAAGAGGCTACTCTACGCCAGCAGGACCAAGGGCAGGCTTAGGACAAGAGGGACCAGAAGCTTTACTTTAAATTTTAAGTGTACGCAAAATAATTCAACTAACTGCCAGAGGAATTACACCACATGAAACATATGCAGTTGCAAATCACACAGCATTTTATTACACAAATTCCTGTTGCTGCGGGTACCAGCTTAATTGGGGATCCCGGTGGTGCTATCCTCTGGGGTCCAGCAGCTGGGCTGGGCTGGTCCAGATGCAGGGGGCTGGCGTTCCTCACCCAAGAGTTCTGTTGCATCTCAATCAGGAGTTACTAGCTGTTCTTCTGTCGTCTGGCAGGAAGAGGAGCGTGGAGCTGCGTCGCTTGCCAAACTGACAAAAGGACGTGCCTTTGTGGCTGTCTCGACAGGCGAGCGTCGTTAGCTGGCCAGGATTTATTTTTAAAGCCTACTCCGCACCTGCGCAGTTCAGATGGCTATCAGTGAGTTCCATCAATGCACACATGTTAATCTCAAACACGGCGAGGGGCTACATGTGGTTATTTAGGGAGAATACATCACTCACACAGATGGTTATCTTGACAAGTCACTCTGAGTCAGTTCAAATCCTTATCTCTGGGGTACACACACTTCAGGGTAGTGGGGAATGTGTCCTTATTATCACACTTTAAGTTTCAAAGAAAATTAACTCAAACATTTTAAAACCTTCCTAACGTTTTTTGGCATTTTTTAAGCATTTTTAAACTTTTCTATATTTTACTACAACATCCCCACAGGGGGAGAGTGTCATCCCGTGACAAACAGGCTTGACGGGGCAACGTCATGAAGTTACAGTGGCGAAGGTTCAGGAGATCCGTGAGGAATGTGGAGGAGCCTCAGGAGAGAACAGCTCAGGGAGGCAAAGGGCCAAGGGCCAGGATGTGCAGGAAGGGACAGGTCTGGTGGGATGGCTTGAGCGAGGGCAACTGCTCCACAATAGGTGTTGTAAACACCCTCTTCTACCCAGGGGCTCTCAGTAAGCTACCACTTCCAGACTTGGAAAGGAATGTGTTCAGGGAAGGGAAGGGGCAGCCGCAGGACAGGATGGTGGCCAGGCTGGGGATTCCAGCGTCAAGCGCATCTGCACCCGATGGCCCTATGCCTCTGCCACCATCTGAGGGCCCCTGCCTCTCTCAGCTGGTCTTTGTGTGGGCTCTGCACCAAGAAGCACAGAGTCTTGCACTGGGTCCCCCAGGCTGCAATGGGCTCCTGAGACTTTGTTTTCTCTCTTTTGGCCAAAGGGCAGAGTTGCAGCCCCAAGCTCTAGATTAAAGAGTTCTCCTGTTTAGTTATCCCCCTTCTTACTGTGGACAAAAGGGTCCACCTGCTAACCTGACAAACTCAGGGGAGGCCTGCATGGCGGTCTTGCGAACTCAGAGACCTAATGTAACCACAAAGGATGGTCTGAAATTAAACTGTCACTAAAAGCAGTTATGGTGGGTAGTTACATTACTCTTAGGAACTTGGGGTAAAATGGAGTTTCTTTCTCATGGGCAGAGGGACTTGGGACTGCAGTTTGAGCAGAGGAAAATTATTCAGTGGACACTTACCATATTTCCTTCAAATGGATGCAATTGCAAAGAGTTTAGCCACACTTAACATAATGTAATTTTATTCTTTAAATAATTTTAATTTTTTAAATTTATTTTAATTTTAATAATTATTTTGAAATAGTATCTTATTGTGAAACTAGAGGCCTGGTGCACGAAATTCGTGCAGGGGGGGAGGGTGTCCCTCAGCCCAGCCTGCACCCTCTCCAATCTGGGACCCCTCAAGGGATGTCCGACTGCCCCTTTAGGCATGATCGGGCCTAAATGGGCAGTCAGACATCCCTCTCACAATCCAGGACTGCTGGCTCCCAACTGCTCACCTGCCTGCCTTCCTGATTGCCCCTAACCGCTCTGTCTGCCAGCCTGATCACCCCCTAAACACTCCCCTGCCAGCCTGATTTATGCCTAACTGCTCCCCTGCCAGCCTGACTGCCCCTAACTATCCTCCCCTGCAGGCCTGGTCACCCCTAACTGCCCTTCCCTACAGGCCTGGTCCCCCCTCAACTGCTCTCCCCTGCAGGCCTGGGTCCCCCCCAACTTCCTTTCCCTGCAGGCCCGGTCGCCCCCAACTTCCCTCCTCTGCCAGCCTGGTCACCCCTAACTGCCCTCCCCTGCAGGCTTGATTGCCCCCAACTGCCCTCCCTTGCAGGCCTGGTCCCTCCCAACTGCCCTCCCCTGCTGGCCTGATCCCTTCCAACTTCCCTCCCCTGCTGGCCATCTTGTGGCAGCCATCTTGTGTCCACATGGGGGCAGCCATCTTTGACCACATGGGGGCAGCTATCTTGTGTATTGGAGTGATGGCCAATTTGCATATTACTCTTTTATTATATAGGATGAGTGGCATCCCCTTAACCCTAAATATGCAGGGCTACTGTGTGTAGTCAGATTCATGCATAGTAGCAGAACCCCGAGTTCTAGGGGAGGAGGGGGTCAATAAAAAAATCAGACCTTCACGGGATTAGAAAGGATTGGACCCTGGGGATGAGGTGTCAGAAAGCAGTGTGAGGGCTCTCCCTTCCTCCCTGGAGCAGGCCCTTGCCTTTCATTCCCCTGCCCCTGAACCTTCCCCTCCCCCAGGCACCTTACCATTAGCTTCCTCACTCCCAAGCTCCAAGGGCCATTCCTTTACCTCCATAACTTGTTTCCTAAGCTCATTTCTTCTAGGAATTACTTTTTCTACCTCTGTGATTTACCTAATAAATGTTCTCTTACAAAAAAAAAAAAAGCAGTGTGAGAAGACCAGCAGAAACACCCACCTGCCCCTTCACTTGTCCGTGGCTGAGGGAGGCCATGGGGAGGCTGTAGGGAGGTCACAGGGTTCTAGACCGGTCATATGGGTGAATATGTGGGGGCACATGAAGGGGACCAGGGAGGGAGATGTGGTCTCAGTAGATCTCCCCTGGGTGGCACTTCGCCCACACCTGGATGGCTGTTGGTCAGCAGGTGGGCATCAGGAAGATGCACTGATACAAAGCAGAGGAGGCCAGACCAGGCTGGGGCAGTGGACCCCTCTGCACCTGTCCTTCACCACCTCCCATGATAACCACCTTGGAGAGGACACATTGCCTCGCTTCCACCTTGAGGATCCCAGGCACGTTCCTCCTTTAGGGCTGACCTGGAACTGTGCAGTGAAGGGTCTGGGAAGCAGCTTCAGCTTTGCCAGGTTGACACACACCATCTAGGCCAGCAGAGACGTGAGATGCCTTTCAATTGGAGTCCTACTCCCACAAAGCTAGATGCTGTGCCAAGGTGCATGATATGTGCTGAATCGTGTCCCCTCAAAATCCTGACCCCAAGAATCTTGGAATGGGGCCTTATTTGGAGACAGGGTTTCTAAGAGTCATTAAGTTAACATGAGGGCATTAGGATAGGCCTTATTCCAATCTGACTGATGTTCTAAGAAGAGGAAATTAGGGGCAGTTGGTGGTGTCACTAAATAGTGACATAGGAGGCCCCAGCCTCTGCACTCCCTCCACAAAGATAAACAATTAGACAGTTATCCATGAACACAAACAGCTCTGAGAGAGCTCCAGAGTCCACTTAACAAACTTCAGCCCAGCCGGTGTGGCTCAGTGGTTGAACATCGACCTAGGAACCAAGATGTCCCCTGTTCAATTCCCAATCAGGGCACATCCCTGGGTTGTAAGTTTGATCTCCAGTAAGGGACGTGTAGGAGGCAGCCAATTGATGTTTCTCTCTCATCGATGTTTCCATCTCTCTATCCCTCTCCCTTCCTCTCTCTTTAAAAAAAAAAATCAATAAAAACATATTTTTTAAAGAAAGAAACTTCAGCAACACATCAGAACAGAGAACATGAGAATAACCACACAAGAAGAAAAGGACAGCAGCTACATTTTGCCTGCATTATCCCATCCCCAGGCTAGCATGCCCAGCACTGATAGGGCACTCCCAACTAGAAAGAGCCTCTCCTCAGGAAAGGAAGAGGGGCCAGTGTCCCATATCAGCTTCACCTTACCCAGACCAGCAAAGATGAAGTGCATAGAAAAACCTTGGGGGGAGGAGGGGGGGAGGGTGTAGAGGGCTGCCTGGAAAGGCACATGGGCATTTCTTTTAATTATCGTCTGCTGAACTCAGGGCAATAGGCAGAGCCACGCCCTGGGAACACATTTCCCCAAGATGGCAGACAGTGTAATCAGCTTGGCCTTCATATCAGCCCAGGTGTCAGCAGGGGCGGGTCTAGATATGTAAATCCAGTCAACCTCCAGGAATGCTAGGGCCTACTTAAGAATGCAAATAAGCTCCTTTGATCCTATAAAAATAAATGCGATGTGTGAGTCGTCGTCCTGCCTCTCCATCAGAGAGAATGGCATCCCACCCAGCTCCCACTTTTAAATCTATCTCTGCGTCTTGCTTGCTTTCTTTCTATTATTTCTCAATCCCTGGCCGCCTCCACTTAGAACCGGTTCGTTCATCTCTCTTTCCGTGCTGGACACGGAAAAGGGTGATCCCTGCCATGTCTGGCCCCCGCCACATCAGGCCCCCACAGGAGGGGATACATGCATCAGCCCACAGTGGGAGCAATTGTGATTCACAGTGATCTGCTCTGCAAACAAACCCAGCAGATTTTACCACGGAAGATACTAGCAGCGGGCACACCCTTTGCAGATTTCACCGGCTTTTGCCTCACAGGTTGTCAAGTTTGCTGACACCATCCACCTGAGTCCCCTATCGCTCTACTCTCCCACCCTGCCAGAGCCCAGGAACCATGCCAGCAGCCAGCCCACACGCTGTGTGGTTCTGTCGTGATCAACACTTACATAATAATGTAAACTCTGCTGATTGGTTTTCAACATTTAGGTTCAGACTAGGCAAAGGATAAGAGAAGGTAAATGTAGTCAGACTTGACTGTGAAAATACTTCGATATTCCTGACTATATTAGTTAGAATTTGGATTTGATAGCACCTAACAAATAAACTCAAAAATGGCAAAATAGAATTATATTTCTCAGTCACGTAAAAGCCATCTGTGTAAACAATCCAGAGCTCTTGTGGCAGCTTCATGAAATCACTATGGAGCCAAGTCCTTCTACCGGCACTTCACCATCCCTAGGATATAGCCCACATCTGCCTGATCCCAAAGGGCAGCCAAAGCACCAACCATCACATCTGCATTTCCAGCCATAGAATGGAGAAAGGGGGGAAGATGGCCCAGCTTCCTAAAGGAAGTCCCAACTCTGCAAATTACATCTTATCAACCAGAAAAGTCATATGTCACAGCTGGATGTGAGAGAAAAGAGGAAGCATGGTCTTCAGACTGGGTGGTCATGTGTGACATTATACGTACAGACTACTGTAGACTGTGTCCAAAGGCAGGACTTAGGAAGAGAGTTGAAAGAACTTGCTATTCTCATCCAAGACAACAGAAAGAGATGATATTCTCTATCATTGATAGAATGGAAAGCAGAGGAGTAAGTACTTATTTAAAGTTATAAAGGTAACCATTGGAACTAAACACAATGAAATTGACTAAGAATCTATTTTGTAAGTGAGCTTTCTTGTAACGGAGTCATTGGGGACTATCTAAAGTTGATGAATCAAGCAATTGAATAACAAGTTTAGTATTCAAAATTATAGATGTAACAGTCAAACAAAAAATATAAACAGTAGCATGGATTAGCAGGGGGATGGGAGGGCAGGACAAGAGGCAGTAGCTTTTCTTTATAAATTCTTTAATAGTATTTGTTAAGTATACCATGGACCAGAACTTGGACTTACTGTAACATTATAAAATTTTTTAAATTTATTTTTAGAAAGAGAAAGGGAGAAGAAAGGAGAGAGAAACATCCATGTGTGAGCACGAAGCATCTATCAGCTGCCTTCTCCATGCCACCTACTGGGGATCGAGCCTGTGACCCAGGCATGTGCCTCAACCGGGAATCAAACCAATAGCCTTTGGGTGCATGGGATGATGTCCAATCTACTGAGCCACACCGGCCAGGGATAATGTACAATCTACTGAGCCACACCGGCCAGGGCTGAACTTAACATTTTAAGTTAAAGGCAGCCCCTGCTTTCTCTTAGGGTGGAGGACAGAAGAGTTACTGGAAAGTAGGCAGAATCCCCTGAACATTCACTGACATCCCCCTTCTTCACTCCTAAAAGCCCGGCCCTCCAAAGATTACAAAGAATGAGGCTAGGAGGCTGGGGACCCCATTGTCATGCTGAGCTGCTCCTTCTACCCACTCATCGGTTTGTCACTTTTCCCCATTCTATACTATTCATCCATTGCCTTGAAACCACTCCTGGGCCAAAGTTCAAAATGCCAAACATTTTACGAAAACACTAACAAAAGCAACATTTTGAGATAGCAGCTCAGAGATTCCAAATAGCACCCGAAGTGTAAGTCCCACTGCTTTGGGAAGGCAGAGAACATTTACTTTCCGAAGCTTCTAAGACTTCCTCCCAGTGAAATAAAACACAAAAAAAAAGCCCCTCAGCACACCCACCTGTCAAGACACAAGAGATATTCTTAGACTTTGCAACATTTTCAAATGTTTGATCTAGAAACGGAACACTTTCCTTTCACGATGGGAAAAGCCCAACCAGCTGCAGGAAACAGCTCTTTCCAAAGCCTAGCCCACACTCATGTGGCAGTTGCTTCGAATAGCAACTCAGAAGCTAAGAGCAGGAGAAGTCCGGACAACTTCCAACAGGAGAAAACTACGCTCGGTGGTTAGTTCTGAACTAGTCATCAGAGAAGTGGAAAGGAATGTTTGGTTTAATACTTTAAAATCACGAGAGACGTAAGAGGTCCAGATTCCAGGTGTAGATTTGGAGGCATTTTATTATTGTTGTTAATGCTCCAGAGAAGGGCAGTTTTGCACCTTATTTTCAATGAAAAGAGAAGACATAAGTGGGTTACACGATATCCATTGGTGATAAATTAGGGAGGAGGGACAAAGCAAAGCAGGGAATCCTCTGGGATTGGATAAAACGAAAAATGATAGACACATACAACTTTTACATAGGTGGGTGCAGGGTAGTTAAAAGTCAACAATTAACTCAATAACAATAACAATGAGGGGATTTGTGGTCTCTGCTCTGGCATGGTTGTTGTGCCCAGATGGGTCCAGAAAAAGGGAAGTTACCTTGACATTCCAAAAGTATGTTATCCTAGATGCAAAAAAATGATAGGCTCAATTAAGGTAAAAATTGACCTTTGTCTGGAAAGATTCTAGCCTAGGCCATGACCACCTGCCATAAACTGCTTTCAGTGAAAAGGTTTCAATTTCAGGCCATCCTTTGTGGTTACTTTAGGTCCCTGAGTTTGTAAGGCCACCACACAGGCCTCCCCTGAGCTTGTAAGGTTTAGTATGTGGCTCCTTTGCATCCACACAGGAAATTCCTTTTCTTGTGACATCACAAGAACTCCACTTCCACTGTAACAGATGGGGACACAGAGGGCACCCCACCAATAACAAAATGACCCCCTTCGTGCCCTCAACCCTCAGGAATTGGTGTGTGAATGTTCCGGCTCCCCCATCCCCTTTCCAGCCCTCCAGGTGGACCCTGAGGTGCTGCTGCTCTGTGCTGAGTTCTGCAGCATCCTTGGGCTCCGGTAGCCCACAGTGGAGCTGGCTGAGTAATCTGATAATATTCTATTCCAACACCATTTCAGTTGGTTGGCTTTTGCCCCACACCAAGCAATTTCCAGACACCAGCTGGGTTTCCCACAATTCCACTCAAATCTGGCACTATCTACCTGGAGAAAGCATCAGTCAGATCCCAGAAGTTAAAATATCTGTCCCACGAGACTGTCTCCACTTCAAATGACAATCACAAGTCCTGTGCTTCTGACTGACTGGCTATAAATTAGGTTCTCATGATCCTCTCCTTGCATTTGATTCATCTGCTATGACAGTTTAGAACTCACAGAAACATTTTACTTATTAGATTAATGGTGAAGACTTGTCAACATAAGAAATGTTCAAACCTATGGAGAACTTGTATGAGTTTATTTGAGCCTGTTAATGTAAGAAACATTCAAACGTATAGAGGATTTTTGTAAGTTTATTTGATCCAGACTGTCGACAATTGCTGGGAAGCAAAATCTCAACAGATTGAGATAATGCTCCAGAGAATGACAGTTTTGCACTTCATTTTATACATTGCAATCAAAAGAGGAGACAAATGTGGGTTACATGAAATCCATTAATGGTAGATTTGGGAGGTGGGAGAAAGCAAAGCAGGAAAAACTCTGGGATTGGAAAAAAAGTAAAATGGTAGACTCAAACATCTTTTATATACGGGGGTGCAGGGTAGTTATTAACTCAATAACAATGAGGGGATCTGTGGTCTCCGCAGAGCAGTGCCTGTGCTTCAAGAGGTCTGGAAAAAGGAAAATTACTTCAATATTCCAAGGATATGTTATCCTAGATGCAAAAAGACAATAGATAAGCTCAGTTAAGGTAAAGATTGACTTTTGTCTGAGAATCTGGGAAGATTCTAGCCTAGGACATGACTACTCACCATAAACTGTCCTTAGTTAAAAACTTTTAATTTCAGATGAGCCTATGTGGTTACTTTAGGTCTCTGAGTTTGTAAGGCCGCCACACAGGCCTCCCCTGAGCTTGTCAGGTTTAGTATGTGGCCCCTCTGCATCCACACACTCAAGAGCAGCCTGAAGGAAGAGACACATAGGGCAAGCGCACCACTCTCCTCGAACCTCCGTGTGTTCACCAACCTAGAAGCCCTCCAAATCCTGTCTTGTTGGTTTTATGGAGGCTTCATAACTTAGGCATGATTGGTTAAATCATTGGTCATTGGTATTGAACTCAACCTCCAGCTCCCCACCCCTCCTGGGAGGTACAGGGGCAGAACTCAAAGTTCCAGCTCTTTCATCACTTGGTTGAGCCTCCTGGCAGCTACCCCTGTCTTTAGGTGCTTCTCAAAGCCACCTCATTAACATAACAGAAGATACCATGATCCCTCTCAGCCCTTAGGAAATTCCTAGTGTTTTAGCAGTTCTATGCTAGGAAGAGGATAAAGACCAAATCAGTATTTCTTATGATAAATTACAGTAGACATCCACTCTCCTTATCTCAATTCCCCACTCCTAGACCTGTGCTCCTGCACTTACCAAAATCAACAATTTGCATTGAATCCCTGCTCTAGATGCCCTTATTGGAGAATCCCAAATAAGTCTACCACACACGGGGTACTTCATACACGTTAATTCATGGAACCTGCTTAGGTTCCTTTTGTAGCAAGTAGCAAAGAAATAGGATGGTCCTCTGAAATTTAAAGGTCAGCGAGACATTGATTGGCACAGACATATACAATGTCATCTTTAAGAGGAAAGGAAACTCACACCTGCCTGGCTATGTCAATGAAGGGATTAAGATCTTAGCAGAGTGCAGAAACGCACAAAAAAGGGAGTGGTGAAATTCACAGGAGCAAAAATGAGTGGTATTGGTGGAGGGCATTGTGCTCACAGCACTCAGTATGTGCCCTAGTGCCACTTTCTTTTCTGGAACATAGATCTTCAGGCCTGTCAGCTCCATGCCATTTACTTCTGGAATCATGCACCCACCATCTCTCCTTGTTCTGCTCTGTGACCTGGAGCCACCTCCCTGGGCTGCTGTGGCTCTCACCTCATCTGCTGACACAGGGAGAATATGCTTGTCTTGCAAAGGGGGTGTTCTAGTCCCCTGGGAGCTGGCTCTGACTGTAGATAAACAAATTGACCCACCACCACCACTACCCCATACACACACAAACACATCAGAAGCACAGTCTTGTAATTCATTTTCAGAAATCAGTAGGGAGTCAGCCTCAGGAATGTACTGAGTTCTTTGAGGTGGTGTCATCTTCTAAGGCCTTGGGAGTGGGAGGCTGTCTTCAGGGATCCTTTCGTAGCAAGTAGCAAACCCAGTTCATAGAGTTCATACGGTTCAAAGGGGGGTATTATTGGCTGGAGGCTCTCTCCTGGAACCTCAAGGGGACTCCAAGGCTGATAATGGAAACAATTCTAGCTGGCTTGCTGCATAACAGACCACCGTGAACCTTAGGGGCTTAACAGGGCAACCGTCACTTGCTTCACCGACCAATCTGCACTTTGGGTAGGGTTTGGCAGGGGAGGTTCATTTCTGCTCTATGCCCCAGCAGTCCAAGCAGCCCAAGCCAGAACTGCAGCATCCACTTTTCCAAGGCAGCCCATTCCCACAACTCTGGCTTCCAGGAGAGCTCAGCTGGTTCTCCACACGGGCCTATCCATGTAGCCTGGGCTGTGCACAGCATGTAGCATGACTGGGTCCCAAGGACATGAGTACAGAGAGAGCCCAGCAGAGGCTGTGTCTCAGAAGTTACACAGCATTGTTTCTTCTGAACTCTGTCTGTAAAGGGCCTCACATGGTCCCATAAGCCTTCCTGAGCCATTGGAGGGGGCTTTACACCATCTCCTGATGAGCAAGGTTCTGGATAAGCATACGGGACTGCAATATTTTTGTGGCCATTTTTGGAAAATATAACCCACCACACTAAGAAATGAGAAACCAATAGGAATAAGGCAGCCACTCTCCATAGCTCACAAGTGTGTGTGCGTGTGTGTGCGTGTGTGTGCGTGTGTGTGTGTGTGTGTGTGTGTGTGTGTGTGTGTTTTACTCTAGCTCTTCCTCTCCTTCCCTCTCTCTCTCTAGTCACAAGGCTTTTCTCCTCTACTTCATTAGCTCCTCTCTGTGCTCACAGCCACACCTCACCTCCTAAGATTAGGGCCTCAGTTCCTCCTGCCTTCCCAGAATCGCCCCAAAAGGCAGGTCCTCAAGTGACCTCCCAGAAATGTAGTCCCAGCTCACTCTGATCCAGCTGTAGCTCATAATCCTTTTATCAGGAAGATAAAAACAACACACATTTAGTTTTGTTGGTGATGCATTAGAGGTACAACTGCCCAATCATCGCTATGGATTGCCTGGTTCCAACCTCTCCTGGCAAACAAATATTAGATCCTGTACCAGAAAACTATGTTGAAAATGAGGAAAAGCTCAGTCCTATGTTTACAGACTTAAAGATCCAAAAGTCGTCTATCTTCAGAGCTGCCAGAGGCTCAGTGTGACCAGATGTGGCCTTCTTCCTTGGATGGACTCCACACAGCAAATGGGACCACTTGCTCCACTGCTGAAGCCAGGCTCATCTTCCAGAAGGTGATCATGTGACTTGGTGACAAATCCTAGCAATTTGTCAGTACACTTGTCCCAAGTTTAAAAGCCAGTTGTTGGAGGAATTGTTGGCAAATAAGGAAGTTGCTATCAATGCAAAATGTCAAAGCATATTAACATTTTCTAAATGCTTACTTTGTGCTCGGTCCTGTGCTAAAACTTAGCACATGTTGTTTGATTAGCTCCTCACGTCAACCCAAGAAGATGGCTATTATTACTGTCCCCACTCTACAATGAGGCAGCCGAGCTTTCAGGAGGTTAACTCACTTGCCACAATCACTCCGCTAGTACACTAAGTCATAGTAGTTAACTTACAAAAGTACCTTTATATTTATGCCCAATCCTACATAATAAAATGGTAATATGTAAATTACCATCACTCCGCTACGCCCACGATTGGGCCAGCAGGAGGCGCAGGGGGCGGGACTCAGGGTAGCTGGGGTAGCTGATTGGGCCAGCAGGACGCTGAGCTCGCGGCGCCACTGGCGCCGCGAGCTCAGCATCTGTGCCATGGCTGCCCCGGAGGCTTTCGGAAGGCCTGGGGCACCGGCGGACAGCCGGCCAGGTCCCCCGCGATCAAAGGCCAAAGTGGGGGACCTGGCCGGCTGTCTGCTCCGGCGCAAGGCCTTTCGAAAGCCTCCGCAGCGCCGGAGGCTTTCGGAAGGCCTGGGGCACCGGAGGACAGCCAGCCCGCTGGTGCACCAGGTGCATGATTAAATCATGCACTGGGCCTCTAGTTTTAAATAGTACTTTAACGAGTAATTAACTGGCTATTAAAACGAAGAGGCCCAAACTTCAGGGCTGATTTCTTTCCCGATATAGTCATCAAAAGTTTGATTTCTCCTTATCTCTCCTGTCTGCCTCATCCTAAGGGGCTCCCCCCTCAGGAGATAAGATGGCTGCAGTAGCACCATCCACATATCACATGTCCAGAAGGAGAAACGGGAAAAGATCTTTCCCAAAATCTCCTATGAAATCCTTCTCCAGACTCAATGGTCCAAACTAGGCCCCCCACTACTTCACACCTCAGGACAGAGCCTTAGAGCCAGGAGTGTCTCTAACCTCCCCAAATCAAGGACTAAAGGGGAGGTAAATGGCCGGCTTGCTTCTAAGAGTAGGGAAGTGACAGTTAGAAGGAAATCATCACCATTAGAATGTTGTGGAGCAATGATTTGAACCCAGACCTGTCTGTCTATTCACACAGTATTTATTGAGTCCTTGCTATGGGTCAGGCACAATTTTAGATGATGGAGGCACAAACCAGTCCTCTCACCCTCCTGCTATTGGCTCTGCTGGCTCTCAGGGCTAAAGCCTTGTTTTCACGAGACCTTCAAGCTGGACAAATGTCCTCCTAACCAGCTTTTCTAGGTTTGAAGCAGCTGTGTGGCTCCAGGCTGACCATTTAATTTGTCTCTCAGCTCCTCATCTGTAAAACTGGGAGTAATGACACCTCCACCAAAGTTATAAGAATGAATCCATGGACTCTGAGAAGAAATATACCTATCAGGACGGGCTCCTCCTGGCTACTTGGACTCAAATTCATAACCAGAACCTGGCAGCCATTGCTGACCCAGGCCTCTCATGCACAATGCATCTTTGGGAGGCACAACAGGTCAGGCTGCCAAGACTTCTTGCCATTGGAGCCAACCCTTGTAAAGAAGTTTCTGGAATCATATTTCTACTGAGATATGCCCTGTTCATTTGGAACTGTGTGCTACATCCTCCTTTGCATCTTTACCAACCAATCAAAGAAAGCATCTCCATAACGACCAAGTGGATGCATGATTCTAACCAATTAGGACAATGCTAAGTGGACCAATTAAAATGTGTAAATTTGGACTCAGCATTTGCATAGAAATAGACCAATCAGGGCACCAGGGCAGGGACTTTATAAAGCGGGCCTCCCCTTTGGGGAGCCAGTGGGAGAGCACACCCTCTGTTTTCACCCAAGCTGTGTTT
Source organism: Cnephaeus nilssonii (assembly GCF_951640355.1). NCBI lineage: Eukaryota > Metazoa > Chordata > Mammalia > Chiroptera > Vespertilionidae > Cnephaeus > Cnephaeus nilssonii. The sequence goes on along the minus strand of NC_137082.1, from coordinate 13,766,210 downwards.
CTCTGGTTCAAAAACAGTCTCTCCTTTTAACCACCCCAGATTGTCGACTCCTGTTGGCATTGGATTGGTGGCAGGGACCATTTGTTAACAAAATAAAAATGGCTTTGGTGGGAAACATGAGGAAACTTAAAGCAGTAGACATCCAACCTAGTGGACGTGTAGTACCAGTAAGTCAACTCATTTTCATCCCATTGATGCTATGATTTGGATTTCTGTACATTACATCCTAATTTTATTGTCTCAGGCTTTATAAAGACATTTTAATGTGAATACTGCTCCATAGATGCTAGTTCACCCTCTCTACTCAGTCTACAACTTAACTTTTTATAATCCAAACTAGAGGCCTGATGCATGAAGATTCGCGCAAGAATAGGCCTTCCTTCCCCTGACTGCCGGCACTGGCTTCCCTCCAGCACCCGGGACCCGGGCCTTTGCTCCGGCCAAAGCCACCTTCTGCCTTCGCTCCAGCTGGAGTCACCTTCCACCTTCTCTCTGGCCCTGCCATCCTTCTGTAGCTCCCTTCACCCCCCAACCCCCCTCATAGCAGGCATCCTGCCCTGGTCACTCCACACCTGCATGTGTACACTGCCCAGAGGTCCAGAGTGGCCAGGGTGGGGTGGAATGCCTGTGTCATCACCATGGCGACAACACAAGCATCCAGGCCCAGCCGCTGCCATCTTTGTTGCATCAATTTGCATATTCCCTTTTTATTGGCTGTGGGCACCGACATTTTGTTGCAGAGTGATGGTCAATTTGCATATTTCATCTTTATTAGCTAGTATTTTTCACCTCCTGTATTAAGTAGGTGGGGGAGGGGGGATACCTACATTAGAGCCCACCAGTTTCTATATTTGTCCTGAAATCTGAGCAAGGATTCTCTTAGGAATTCAAGCAAAGGTACACGATAGTGTAGGTAGCTAACAAGGTATGAGCTGAATATATGCACATTCTAAAGATAGGGCAAGTCAGTAAACCTCACACTCCCAGAGGGCCCCACAGATTTATTTGCAAGGAATTATTCAGTCCCTCAGAGCAGTGGATGGACCTGAGAATCTTCTGTCTGAAGAAACCAAATTTTTAAATTTATGCTATAAACTCTAAATTTCCCAAAGCCCATGCTAACTGGTTCCATTCTTTAAAACACACACACACACACACACACACACACACACACACACACACATATGTTTTTATTGATTTATTTTGTAGAGCAATAGGGAGAGGAGTAAATAGAAACATCAATGAGAGAGAAACATCAATCGGCTGCCTCTTGTATGCCCCCTACTGGGGATTCAGCCTGCAACCCAGGCATGTGTCCTGACGGGAAATTGAACTGGGACCTCTTGGTTCATGGGTCCACACTCAACCATTGAGCCACACCGGCGGGGCTAACTGGTTACATTCTACTGAGCCTGTTGTTTTAAACAAAAATTCAGTTAAAAAAAAAATCAGCTTAGGTTCCAGATTAGCTGAAATGCAGCTAGTTTCAAGGCTGGAGAACAGAAAGAATCAAAATATCAACCAAGCTCCAGACAGAGCTGGAGCCAGGCGGTTTTCCTGGCCCCTCAATTCACAGGACACAAGAAGGTAAGTTTCCCTATTTGGCATCCTTTTGTCCCTTCAAGCCTGACCCACACCCTCAACTCTTGCCTCACTTTTAATTCCCCGCTTAACATAAATTGGTTTTCGTCTATGTATTCTTTAGGACCAGCTCAGGTACTTGATCAGGTGGAGCTCAGCAGAGGTTCTGCGGGCTTCACTCACAATCTCGGCGGGGTTTTCCTGGCGCCCTCGCGGTGCTGCCTGACTCCCCCTCTCCCGGCCCACCCCCGCCCCCCACATACTCTCTCTGATTGAAAGCCTTCAGTTGGGTCACTGTCACTGCATCCAACAGCGAAGCTTCATCAGCCTTAACTGGAATCACCCCAGTTGCTGGCAAATGGGGACCTGGGGAGGGAGTCGCAGCACGCCCCGCACACCTTGCCCATCCTCTTACTAAAGGACCTCCTCTTGCCGGAGAGCCCACCCACTCCCGCGTCCCAGGACGGAACCTGGAGATTTTATCCAATCAGAGGTCCCACTAGCCCCTTGGGCGGGAGTCTATGATCCGGTTGGACCAATGAGAACTTCGGCGTAGATTGGCCGCCGTCTTCGGGGAAAGCGCCTCTCCCGGAAGTCGCCCTCTCTTTTGCGCCACACGTAGGCGGAGCTAGCCTGCGAGCTCGCCGTGCCACTGGCTGGCACAACTGCCTTTCACGGCAGGTGGGCGGGCGCTGCCGGGGCGCTCCTGTAGGCTCGCCGCACCGCGGGCCGCGCGGGGGCCGGTTCAGGTCTCCGGCTCCGAGGTCCTGGCGCCCGGGCGGGGCCTCTCGGGAGCAAGAGGAGGGGCGGAGGGCGGCTCTTCCCGCCTCCTCCTTGGCGAGCAGCGGAGGGGCGCGGAGCCTCCGCAGGCCCGCCCCGCGACCTCCGGGGGCCGGTTCTCCGAGGAGCTGTGGTCTGCGCGGGGGGCGCCCGAGCAGGGCCGCCGCCGCCCTCGTTACCCGGGCTGACCGAGGTCGCCGACCCCGGCCTTCGCCGGCGCAGGTAGGTGATCCCCGGGCGGGCAGTCGGAGGGACTCACGAGACCTCTCCCACGTGGGTCCCCCACGCCCTCCCCCCATTGTCAGGGTTAAGCCGGGTTTTGTCGCTGCCGGGGTGGCAGCGTTGCGGTTCTCGATCAGGCTTCGGCCTGTGCGAAAAGCTGGGCAGTAAATTCGCTTGACGATGAAGTGTTCGTGCACTGGAGCAGGTTTGGGTCCAGGAAGAGCGTGCTTTACTGGTTTGGTTGAAAGCCACTCGCCACCAGAAACGAGGCCTGTTTCATCTCAGGTCCAGCCTCAAAGACCGAGAGGGCGGGGACCTTAGGAAGCGGCGAGCTTCAGACCTCTCCGGTCCTACTTCTTTTCAGTCTCATTTCCCCCGATTCGATGGAGACGGGCCTTCAGCTGCAGTGGTCGTTTTGTTGAGCATTGGGGCGGGCACGTTGTTACCTGTGTTTGGAAAGACCACTTGCGGAACCCCAAAGGAGCTGGGAGCTGGGGTGGGGAGAAGAGGGGGGTATCAGATCCCTGAGATGGTAGAGGGACTGAGGTGTGTCCAGGGGATGAATGTGGACCCTGCGAGGTTCAGAATTCCAGCAAGACAGAAACTTGGGCGCCTGAAAGGAATTTTCAAACTAGCATCCGGGAATTGTGCTCTTATAGGATTGATTTCAAAATGCAAGAACTTTAAAAAAAAAAAAAAAAGCAAGTAAAAGGTCAGCATAATCTTGACAACATTTTTAAGGGCTACACACGTTCTTATACATGATAAATTAGGAGTGTGCTTACTTTCAAGACCTTGACTAAACCTGTTTCATTTTTCTTATTAAGTATAATGGTTGTTTAGTGTTACTCATACCCTCTCACCCATTTGCGGCGACCATTAAATGAGGTAATGCGTGCAAAGCATTTAGCAAATACCAGCTGAGAGTGTTGTGGAGGCTTGACGTTAGGTTCCTGGCGGGAGTGGAAAGACCAAGGTCTGCATCCGGCCGCGGAACTGCTCATTCCTAGGACCATGCTACCTCCCAGCTCCTTCCAGTTCTTTACAGGAGGCAGCGGCCTCCACTTCTCTCAGCCCTGACTTCTTCCAGGTCCTCTGTGCAATCTTTTATGTATTACACAGAGGACCTGGAATTTTATGTATTTCATGCATTTCATTTAAAAAGTTAAGGTCTGAGAAATTTTTAAAAAAGGTTTAATATTTAATTTTGTAAATGTAAGCATAGCCACTATTTCAGTAATGTTGGATTCTATTTTAGTGTTGGATTCTTTTTTTAATCATGCAAAAAAGAACAGGGAACTATAACAGTTGTACCATACCCTGAAAAAAACAAACACACACAAATAATACTATTTCTTTATGCTTTTGGACTTTTTTTTTTTTTTTGGATGAATGAAATGTAGCATCTCAGCTACAATTGAAATTATTTTTGCCACTCTCATACCCCTCACCACCCCCCATAGAATTTCTTTGATTCTATCTTGTCTTGCCATTGTGGCTTATAGGACTTACCTGGTGGTGGGTATTTGTGCTCACAGATGCTAGGTGTTCTCCATTCTCATTCCCAGCCAGCTGCCAGGTTTGCGTTTTATAGCTTATCTTGAGAATTATGGCCATCATTTTGGCTCTGTCCTTGTGGCATTTGTTCTCTTACCCTCTTAAGAAACTTGACTTTTTTTTTTAAACCCTTTTCGTCTCTGGAGTGAACTCAAGAAGACTGTCTGACACCAACTGATGAGCATATGCCATCTGATTGGCCTCTATTGGGCCACTGTTCCCTTCAACAAGGTCCACTGTCTTTACCCAGGATAAATTTTCCTCACTTTCCACACTTCCAGGAAAAACTGGCCTTCCATAGTCATTATACTGTTTTATAAAATGAGATTTTTTAAATTCATAATAATGGCTACTATTTTCTGAGAGGTAGGTATCAGGCTTTTCTAACTAAGCACTTTCTCACATTACAACTATGCCTCAGGTGGTAATATTTCCATTTTAAGATAAGCGAACAGGTTTATTAAGATTAAGTGTCAGCAGCCATTTGAGACTAGCGTCATCTCTCTATAGTATGTAATTGTTTTCCCACCAATAGAAAAGGAGGATTGTTCTTTGTCAGGATAGAGCGAAGTTTGGCATTCACCTGGATTCTCTTCAACCTTCCTGCCCCACAGCCCCGGCTCCCTCAGGTGCAGGAAGCACCTGGGTGGAGGCCTCCTTCAGGAGAGCCAGAGATGGCATCAGTAGACTTCAAGACCTACGTGGATCAAGCCTGCAGGGCCGCGGAGGAGTTTGTCAACGTCTACTACACCACCATGGATAAGCGGAGGCGTCTGCTGTCCCGCCTCTACATGGGCACAGCCACCCTGGTGTGGAATGGAAACGCCGTTTCAGGACAAGAGTCCTTGAGTGAGTTTTTTGAAATGTTGCCTTCCAGTGAGTTCCAAATCAATGTGGTTGACTGCCAGCCTGTCCATGATGAAGCCACCCCAAGCCAGACCACAGTCCTCGTTGTGATCTGTGGAACAGTGAAGTTTGAAGGCAACAAACAACGGGACTTCAACCAGAACTTCCTTCTGACTGCCCAGGCCTCACCTAGCAACACAGTGTGGAAGATAGCAAGTGATTGCTTCCGGTTCCAGGACTGGGCCAGCTAGTAGAGCAGGCGTCAGCCCCAGCTCTGCAGGGAAACACAGATCTCAGAATGTGGGGACACAGTTCCTTTCTCTTGTGGGCTACACTGCCCAGGTGAACTCTGCATTTGCTCGAGTCCAAGGAGCCCCTTTACGAGTATACTTATTTGTCATAGTTGCCTTTTCGTAGTACAGTTTTCTATTTTTCTACTTGTCCAGTAGAGACCCTGGTTCTGGAAATCCTGACAAATAAATAATATTACATGTTGTTTCTTTTCTCTTGCCTAATGTGTTTGACAGGTTTTTAGAAGGTAGGTTAAAGGCAGCAAGCTTACTAGAAGGCACCTGCAGAGGTGTGAGGCACAGGTGTGCACACAGGTGTACTGGAGCTGGGCTTCACAGCCATCTCCACACTGGAATTCCTTGCGACACTTTGAAATTACCTTTGCTCAGGCTACACATCCCAGACTAACCGTGTCCTAATGTCTGAGGTAGTGCTGGGCATTGGCATTTTGCAAAAGCACCTTGGTGTCTCAGCGTGTAGTTTACTCTAGAAAACATCATACTAATGAAGGTAGTAGCTGGGTCCTACCTTAGAACCTTAGCTGAGAGTTAAATGAATGAGTACAGGTGAAATACTAAAGAACTACTAATTGCTTGTAAATGAAGCAACTATATTAACTACTCTTATAAACAGAAGATAACTGCTTTTATGAGGAAGAAGTACTGAGGTTGGGGTGGGGGAGACATTAGAATTAGAAGCTAGTTTTATTGGCCCTGGAGACCAACTCTTAATTGCATTTCTCCAATGTAAACAAATAAATAGAAACAGAAAGTTCCATCATCCTTGAACCAATAGAGATCTCGTGGCCAAGTGGCTTCCCCAGTTAAATTTTCTTTGATAAGTGTGCTAGTTTGAGGGTAGAGTAGGTAGGATTTCCCTTTGAGAAGGAAAATACGGATGTGTATGGTGGCACAGATGACAGTTTCCTCCTAATACCCTTCCCCTTCTCTAGTTACTGAAGCCCAATGTTGAGCAAAACAAGGAACCCACCTAAAAGAGGACTTCCCACTCGATTTATAGCTAGGTTTGACATGACCAAGCCCCAGCTAATGTAGAAGTAGGAGGGTTGGGCTTGTAGGGGAATATTGCTTCAAAAGACTTTCTTCCTGTGCCCTGCTGCCTGGAAGGCAGCTTTGATGGCTGGACCTCTGGCTCTGGCTCAGGAGGACAACTTGGCTATACTCTAGAGCAGGGGTGGGGAACCTTTTTTCTGCCAAGGGCCATTTGGATATAACATCACTCTTGGGCCATACAAAATTATCAACTTGAAAATTAGCCTGCTATATTTGATCAAACATTTAATTAACCCTAATGCCTTGGCAGGACCAAACAATGATTTTGCAGGCTGGGCTGTCCCCACCCCTGCTCTAGAGGTAGGTTTATGTTGAGCTGGAAGGAGCATGGGTCCCTGGTGACCATGTGAGACCACCAAAATGGCCTCAGTTTGCCTACCCCCAGACTTAGAAGTAAATCCTATCTTTAAGCCATGATTGCTTCAGGGCCTGTGTCAGGTACTGTACAAAACCTATTCCCAGGCGAGAGAAAAGGGTTGGAACAGGCACTCCAGAGACCTAGAGCAATGCTTCTCTGGACCATCGCCTGGGCATGTGCTAAGGATTGGGGTTCTCGGGCCCCACCACTGACCAAACAAGCTGTCCTGGTGCTCAGTGAGGCTGGAGGACCACTGAATGTTTGGAATATCCACTCTTTTCTCTCGCTGGGAGACTGATCTGTCACAGAAGTGTGAAGGTTAAAAAATGGGCATTACGGGGACACGAACTGGGGTCAAATTTCATCTGCTGCTCAGCATCTGCAAGCTTCAGTTTCCTTATCTGCACAGTGGGGTAGTATTTTACATGGCATAAATGTGCGCAGTGTTCTTAGGACAGAGCCTGCTACATGGATCACGGTTACAAAGGTGAGCAGGATGGTGGGGACCTATGGAACTTGGAACTGACCACATTTAGATGCTTCCTGATTTCTGGCATTTCCTGAATATCTACTCTGAGTTTCAATGGTCCACTAGCACCCCCTCAGCTTTGCTCACTGTCCATTTCACCTCCCAGCCCCCATTTCACTTCCAGAGGTTCCAAGCACTCTGCCCTTCACCACCTCCCCTCCCCAGGCCAGCTCCTGCCCCTCCCACCTCTGTTCAGTTAGGGCCTCACCACTTCTCCCTCAGACCACCCAAGACTTCCCTCTGCTCACTGCCCACCTTTCTGCTCTACCACTGTGGCCTTCATAGAATTAAAACCAATTTGAAACAAACCTGCTTTGTCACAGCCTCCCAGCTGCAGTGTTGCCCCAGAGCTGACCTGCCTCAGGGACATGGAAGTAGCCATCATCAGGAGAGAATGAAACAGAAAGCGAGCCCCTCCCTCCCCTTCTCCACGCAGAAAGGTTTGTGGATTTGGGCCAGAATAAAATCCCACACAGGGATTAACATCACTCCTCAGCACAATTAATTTTTAAATAATCCTTAGTATTAAAATAAAATGTATAAAAAATTGCAAAAATAAGTAGTGACTACTTCATCTAGATTTGCCTTACAATTAATTTTCTATACCAGATTTAGAAATTTGTGTCCATTTTCATCCGTTTTCACAGGCCGAAAATATAAATGGATCCACAGCTTTTGTTTCAAGGTCCCTTTGCTGGGATGAAGGGAATGGATCGGGAAGGATGAGAAAACATTAAAATTCAGACTTTCATCCCCAACTTTGTGAAAACCTTTGCCTGAATGTCTTGTAATCTCAGGAATGATGGAGGTGGGGGCCGAGGTGGGCCACGGAACTGGGTTCCTTTCCCATCCTGCCTGCCCTGCTCCAGCTCAGGGTCCCCTCCCTGGCTCCCACCAGCTTCCTCCAACCCCCACCTGGTGGGGCGGGGCTTCTGTCCAGGCAAGGCTGAGAGGCCAAAGGCCCTGGTAGGTCCAGCCTGGGGCAGAGCGCTGAGTGGATGGGAGACACGAAGGCTTCCTCCAGGTGGGCATTCCTGCCTAAACTCAGAGCAGATATTCAGGAAATGCCAGAAATCAGGAAGCATCTACATGGTCAGTGCCAAGCTCAGCAGGTACATACCATCTGAGGCTGTAAGGTGCTCTATCTGGGTGTGCCCAGGAGGAGTGGGCCCCGCGCACAAGTCCATCCAGGCTTCAGGGCGTCAAGGGCGGGGCCAGGGCTGAGCCTACCAAGGAACCCTGCCTGCCTTCTGCACACGGGGCCAGGCGGGGAGCAGGGATCCTTGGGCTTGGGGTCTGACCCAGACTCTGAGGCTGGCAGGAGTGGGGCTGGTTGCCTGGCCTTCTCGCCCTCCCCACACCTGTTTCCTTTGCCAGGAGCTCATCCCCAAGGTGTCCCCCCAGGCCGATCCTGCAACCCCTGGAGTTTTTGCCTCAAACTCACCTCCTCAGAGCGGCTCCCAGAGCTCACCTGCTTCTAGGTTCTTCCCAGGGTGTAAATCCCACCCAACTGTGGGGTAGGGGTGGGGAGGCAAGAGGGGCCGGAGAGGTGTTCTTGGGGATTCTGAGGTGTCCCAGAGGCCTGCATATATAAATCAGGGTTTTGGTCTTTAACTTGTTCCCATCATTCCTGAGATTAAGGACAACCAGGCAAAGTATTAATTATTTACGCTCACAATTAAGGGTAAACAATGTTTTCAGCAGCATAGCAGTATTTTAAAACATCTTTTGTCTTTGGTCAGGTAAAATACAGGTTACAGCAGAATAAAGGTTTGTGAATTTGGCTGATATGATGATGTCCATGCATTGTGCTAGTATTTGAAAATATACATGTCTATAAAGCAAGATTTGTATGCTAGTAGTTTATTGTCTGAAATGGGGGATCAACATGTAAATATAGAGTAAAGAGAATAGCATAGTTTCTGCAGGGTTCTGAGTGAGTTAACTATGAACCCAATAACGCTGGGTAACAAATATTCCCCCAAACCTCAGCAGAATATAGCAGAAGCTTTTATTTCGTTTAGGTGACATTTGAAATTGTAGGTTGACTGAATGCTCTTCTAGCCTGGGCTGAGTGGGTTCATTTAAAAAGCCTGGCCTTTTAAGGCCGAGGCTTGGAACTGGCACACTGTCACTTTGGTACATTCCATTGACCCAATCAAGTCACATGGCCGAGGTCAAGGTTAATGGATATGAAAATAGATGCCTTTTCTAATAGGAGAAGCTGAAACTCATGGGAAAGAGGGTGGACACGTGGGTGAAGAATGGTGACCATCAGTCATCAATACAATCTATCCAACTCTTAGAGCATCAAGTAAAAAATGGGATGGGCTTTCTTTAGGAATCTGACCTTGCAACTGACACCAGAGAATCAGGACCAGTGAATCCTAAACTCTCCAAAATCACGTGAAGATGAACTTATTCTTAGATTAGGAAGAAGAGCCTGGTAGAAGCTGCTTTTAGAGCACATAGCCCTGGTGTCTTTGGGGACGACCAGAGATTAGATGCTGCTTTGGTTGACCTATTTTCAACCGCATTTTACAGATGAGGAAATGATTTGTGTTTTAAAAAAGGAAAAGGGTGAGATTCTGTTAGGGGCAGAAATAGAATATTGGGGACCAGCTATAATTATAAGAAATATTGCCGAAACCGGTTTGGCTCAGTGGATAGAGCGTCGGTCTGCGGACTGAAAGGTCCCAGGTTCGATTCCGGTCAAGGGAATGTACATTGGTTGTGGGCACGTTCCCAGTGGGGGATGTGCACGAGGCAGCTGGTCGATGTTTCTAGCTTTCTATCCCTCTCCCTTCCTCTCTATAAAAAATCAATAAAATATATTTAAAAAAAAAGAAATATTAATCATGCTCTGTTAACCATGATTATTTTGTTTTGAGTAAAGAAAGCACTTTCTAACCTGGCTGGGAGTTGCACGCAGGGCCTGGGAGCTCACCTGGAAATTCAGCCCATCTTTCATATCCAAGAACTGCCTATAAGATTAACAACCTCGTTGCAGAAATCAGAGACACCAGCCCTTTGCAAACCCCCAGCCCGCATTGCCTGTAAACTGCCCATTTTGCATACCCATTCTTATCCCTTTTGCCTACTTCCCCATGTAATCTTTGTCCTTCTACCCCAATATCAGCAGCTGGCTTATGAGGGAGGGAGGTGGAGAGCAGATTTTTGTGGGTGACCTGCTGTTCTCCCATACTGCAGGCATTATTGGAATAAACGCTCATATATGATTCAACCCTGTCTCTGCTTAATTGGCTGAAGTAGTGACAGGCAGCCCAGACCCATTGATTGTCTGGTTTCACTATCAGATGGGCTTGCTCTTTCCGAAAAAAAAAAAAAAAATTGGCAAAACTTAATGATAGCTGTCCTTAGGGATTGGATTCTGGGTTTTAATGTGGGGACAAGGCATTTGGTGCAACAAAGAGCTGATTAGTGTGCAAAATGTAAGGAGGTGCTGCTCTCAGGACCACACAGGTACAAGGTCAGCACCTGAACATACCTGAAAGTGAGCCCTTCCTTTCACTGTGTGCCTCAGTGCCCAACTCCCCTCACCTACTCTCAGCCCAGTTTAGAAAACCAGTGGAAACGATCTTGTGACCAACTTTTCTACTGCCATTTCCACGTGGTGGTTAGGTGTGGGGTGGGGGGTAGAAGTGGTAGTGGAGGTAAACTTGTGAAGAAAGAGATGTTCATGCCATCCTGAAGGATGCCAGTGAATGGGGGGAAATATCTGTTACATAAGACCAAGATAATTTTAACATTTAATGAGTTTCTATAAATCAGTAAGGCTTAGCAAAACGGAAACCTTGGAAAAGGACTAATGCATGCAGATCACAAAAATACAGATGGTCTATTAATACTGAACAAGGTGCTTAGTCAGCCTAATTTTTTAAATGCACATTATAAAGGAGGACTATAGTGGATGTTGTGGCAATTTTGAAATCCTACTTTGTAACTTATTTTCAGGGAATTGAACCCCTGCTTACCTTTGAGTAGACCTCCTACTGGGTCTCAGGAAGAGGAATCCTATTGTCCTTGCAAGAATGGCAGGTTCAGGGACCTGGGCCCAGCAAACAGGATGGAAGAGCAGAAGGGAAAAGGAAGCTTTGGTCCACTATGTGACTAAACCAACCCCAAAGCCCATGTACTCCACCTCCAGGTCTCCTGGGAGTCAGTACATCCCTTTTAACAGGTAAGACAGTTTGATGGGCCTTTCTGCAACTTGCAAAGTTGTCCAACAGATATGAATCACCACTTTTCATTTATCATAGTGATAATGGACCACAACATTTTGCTGTACTCCCTGTTGGCCAGGGTCCAGGAAAAGGAGCATTCCTGCTCTGTTTTTTGGGGGGTTGATTGGTGCAAGTTCTTCAGAGGGAAAGTGGCATTTAAAACTCATCTCCCTTATTCCTGAAGTTCCATTCCTATATGTATTTTGCAAGTGCAATTGCCCATATGCAAGATAATTCATCATGGCAGACTTTCTAATAATAGTAAAAGCACCTAGGAGTCCACCAATAAGCGATTAAACAGGTTACACTGTTTCCACAGATGGATTATTGTGTAGCCTTGAAAACAAGAGGCAGACCTGTCCATGATATGCATATGAAACAACTAGATGCCCGGTGCACAAAATTCGTGCATGGGTAGGATCCCTAGGCCTGGGGGGTGATCAGAGCCAATCAGAGCCTTTCAGCTGCCAGCTGGGGCCTTCCTTCGCTCCGCGCCACCTCCTGGTGGTCAGCGCATGTCACAGCAATCGGTCGAACTCCCGAGGGGACACTTTGCATATTAGCCTTTTATATATATAGATCTTTGAGATTCATTGATAGTCAGAAAGGCAAAGTTCAAACTCTTTTTAGAATATTAACAATAGTTGTTACAGGCAGTAAGAATATCTCAAGAACTGTTTACAGATGAGGAAATGGATTTGTGTTTTAAAGAAGAAGAGGGGTGAGATTCCATATAGTATAGGCTTACTATGTAGGCACGGATTTTCTGGAGAAATTGGCAAAAACTTAATGATGGCTGTCCTTAGGGATTGGATTTAGGGTTTTAGTATGGGAACAAGGCATTTGCTGCTATATATCCTCTTAGACCAGCAATTTTTAACCAGTGATTTTTTAAAACATGCAACACCTGACTACTTAGTCAGGGGCACTGACCTCTTTTTCCCTTAAATTGTAAAATAATAAAATGACAACAGCCAACACAACAATAGCCCTCCTGGTGTGAATTCCCTGTCTTGAACCATAAATATATAGGTAACATAGTAGAGCTGCATCTCCTATTGGTCACATATATAACAGAGTTGCATCTTATTGGTCACATCGTATAATAAGGTGGCATCTGATTGGTTAATTCTTGGTACCAGATATCCTTATATACACGTATAGGCACCTAATTTTTTAGGTTTATTTGAAAAATTGATTTGAGAGGGAGAGAGAGAGAAGCATCAATTTGTTGTTCTGTGGATTTATGCATTCATTGGTTGATTCTTGTTGTGCCCTGACAGGGATGTAACCTGCAACACTGTTGTATTAGGATGAAGCTCTAACCAACTGAGCTACCCTGACAGGGATGTAACCTGCAACATTGTTGTATCAGGATGAAGCTCTAACCAACTGAGCTACCTGGCCAGCACTAGGCACCTGATTTTTAAAAAAGTCACTTTGGAGTACAAAGGTAATTACTATTATTGTTGTTATTGATAAATCAATAAAATTATACCTATTTTTTGTTAGATCACCAAAAATACATATGTGTGCCACTGAATTTTATGTGTGCCATGAGATGAAAAAAGTTGAAAATCTCTGTCTTAGACTTCATTTTTTTATATAGCGTGCACATCTTGCTTTTTAATGTATTTATGAATTAGAAGTGTTGTCGCCAGAAGTAAAGGGCAGAAGTTATTGGGAAATGCGGGAAGTGGTCTCACTTCTCCCCACAGAATAGCCCAACCTGAGATTGACCTGAGCAATGAAGTCTCCAAAGAAGTTTCATTGAAATATGCTGGGGGTGGGGTCTCTCAAAAATACAGTAAACCCTCGATTTTTCGGACCTCAGTTTAACAAACCATGGGCTTAATGGACAAAATTTCCAGTCCGTATGTCATATGTGAAAAGTAACACCCTGTTAATTTTAAAATGCTTTTAAGCAAGATTTGCTTATTGTTAAATTAACAGGTTATTGTTTTGTTATTAATTCATTGTTACTTTTAACAAATTTAGCAAATAGGCCATAGGTTGGAAAAAACACTATAGTAATTTCTCTGACATAAATATTACATATCTATAACTATAGTCTACATATTTAAATCCAAGAGTTACCACTCCTAAACAATGTTTGGTGAATGATTAGCACGTGATCATACTGCATTTCGAGTAGTAATTGGTTCTGTTGTTGAGTGGCGTGACTTTCTGCCGCAGTCTTAACAAGTGCTGGCCGATTTTTCAGAAGTGCGCTAAGGCCATGCCCCAGCCGTGTGTATTTGTTTACTCCCAGTGATTAGTGAATGCACGCATTTACTAGACCTAGTCAGTGTAAGTTTAAAATTAAGTATAAATTTAAAATTATGTATGTACAGTAAAGCACATCGTTGTAACCCTAACCTTAAAATATGGACAAATGAAAAAGTTAATTTAATGCTAAATCAAAAATTGTAAGCCATACAAACATTGAAGTCGCAAGTGTCTGTGTCTCATATATGTGATCAATATGGCATAAAAAAGCAAACTGTACCAGACATTAAAAAAAACAAAGATAATATAAAAACATTGCATTAATATGTTATGTAGGTGCAAACACTAATTCCAGAAATCATGAATTGGCACGTGAAACTTCAGTCAAAGAAGCACTGTTGAAATGGTACATCGTTCTTGTGGGGTTCCTATTCGGACAGTTGAGTTGAAATCCGCAGCAATTAAATTAGCAAATCATATGAACACATTCAAAGAAGTGATGGATGGCTTTGGCTCTTTCTCAAAGGCACGGAATTATGAACAAAGGAATTTGTTCATAGTGCTCCAACAGAAGATACCGAACCATTTAGGCCAAAATTAATAGAATGTATAAATAACAAAATGCTATTACAATCTCAGATTTACAGTGTGACAAACTGGTTTGTTCTGGCATTCTGTGCCTGAAAACACACAAGTTTCCAAACATGAAAAATCGACATCTGGAAGAAAAATCAGCAAGGACAGGATCTAGGCACTGCTTTGCGCCAATACAGATGGATTGCATAAACTGACACCTGCCTGGCCAATGTGGCTCAGTGGTTGAGCATTGACCTATGAACCAGGAGGTCAGGGTTCGATTCCCAGTCAGGGCACATGCCCGGTTGCAGGCTCAATCTCCAGTAGGGGGCATACAGGAGACAGCCAATCAGTGATTCTCTTTCATCATTGATATTTCTATCTCTCCTGTTCCCTTCCTCTCTGAAATCAATAAAAATATATTTAAAAATAAAAATAAATAAACTGACACCTGTAATTGTTGGCAAATCTTGTAAACCTAGAATTTTAAAAAAGGTGATGAATCATCTGCCCATTTTGTATTATAACTCTTAAAAACTCATGGTTCAACTCAGATGTTACCAAGTCTGTTTTTTTAAAGAATTTATTTGTACCTGGAGTCAGGGAATTTCAAGGCAAAGAGCGTGGAATATCAACAGAAGATGCAAAATGTTTATTGCTTTTAGACAACGCTCCTGCTCATCCGTCGGAAAATATTTCATGTTCAGAAGATGCCAAATTTAGATGTATGTTTTTGCCAAAAAATACAGCACTTATCCAGCCCATGGATCAGGGGATAATTCTGGCAACCAAACAAATACACCGCAAAAAGTTTTTAGAGGAAGTAATGGCTGTATTGCAGGAGGAAGATCATGAAGAAGATACAAGAGGACAGTGTAACTTACAAAACTTAAAGAGTTACAGTTTAAAATCGGCAATTTTAAATTTTGTTGCAGCATGGAAAGGAGTGAAAGTGCAAACACTGGAAAATGGTTGGAAGAATTTGCTTGACGATGAAGATGCAGACTTGGATTTAGAAGGGCTAGAGGTGACTGACACTGTAGGACAATACAGAATATTGGTGGAGAAGTAGTTGAGGAAGATGTACAGTGGTTAGAAGATGAAGGTGACCCTGGGTATCACATCGTGACAAAGTGAAATAGATGAGGTGATGACCTTGGAAGATGAGGATGGGAGTGAAGATAATGATGAAAAATAAATAACACACCCAAAAATAACATTATCAGAGATTGCACCTCAACATTCTAATAACATTTATTAACAATTCATCAGATAACAAAATTCAGCTTTGTTATACCCATTTTCATAATTTTTGGGAGTTAATTATAAAAAAACACCAGACTTCAAAAGTTCAAACAAAACTTGATAGTTTTTTCAAAGCAAGATTGCCTAAAGCAAGTGCCTCAATATTGAACAATTCATGGCACAGTAGGAGTGTCTGGATATATCATCATCTGGAGACGATTAATAAAAAATTTTTTGTGTTTTTATAAAATTTTGTTTTGTTTTTAACGAAATAGTTTATTTGTTTAGTCAAATACTAGAGGCCCGATGCACGGATTCGTGCACATTAAAAGGAATTAATTAGAAGGTGGCTGGCGGGGCGGGACTGGGCGAGAGGAGCTGTACATGCCCTGGAGCCAACCTCTCCCAGTCCCTCCCTGGCCAGCTGCACCTGGGGCGGCGCCAGGGCTTGAAAGGCACCTGTGGAGTGAGCGGGGGTCCCTCCAGCAGGTGGGGTCCCTTGGCCTGGCCTGCGGGGATGGGGCCAAAACTGGCAGTCTGCCATCCCCTGGGGGGGGGGGGGGGTCCCAGAGTGCAAGAGGGAACTCTGCAAAGTTGCTGTCACTCGGCAGCTCCTGCGTTGAGCATCTGCCCCCTGGTGGTCATTGCACATCATAGCTACCGGTCAGACTGTCAAATGGTCCGACAGTCACTTAGGCTTATATATATACTAGAGGCCCAGCGTGCACGTGGGGGGTTAGGGTCCCTAGGCCTAGCCCGGCCTCTGTCGCATGGCCTCTGCTGCCCTGCAACACTACGTGAAGCTCCCCACCCTGGGATGCTCTTCAATGCTTGCAGCCCCTCGACTGCTTCATGAGGCTCCCCCTGCCCCTCGACTGCTCCGTGAAGCTTGCTGCCGCCTTGTGAAGCTCGCTGCCGCCTTGTGAAGCTCGCTGCTGGATGCTCCGTGAAATTCACCTGCCCAGCGACTGCTTCTCAAAACTCACTGCGCCTGGGTGACTGCTCCGTTAAGCTCACAGCACCCCATGAAGCAGCCCGCCACCGCCGCTCAACAGTCCCCAGTCCTGCCCCACCACCAGCCCCCTCTCATGGTGAGCGGCTCTGGGGCTGGAGGAGAGGGGAGACAGAGAGGTGCTCCATGCACTTCATGGTGACGGGTCGCCTGTTCGGTCGTGACACCACCTAGCGCGCGCTCTCTCTCTCAATACATATATATATTGCTTATTACAGTCTCAAAATTATGGTGAGTACATAAGCACTAACACACATAGAACACTTTTCTGTGAAATTAAACTTTTCGTATATACTTAATTTAATTGCACAAACATGTCTACATAAGTAAAAACAGATAAACCAATTTGTCATTTTTATAACATATGCATTTGGAAAATTTACTTTATTATATAATGGACTTTGGCTTTAACGGATACCTCCTTGCCCAAATTAGTCAGTTATATAGAGATTTTACTGTATATACATTCTAAATATTTAAAAATGACAAGTAACCTTGTGTGAAATAACTTAGTTCTACTAATTTGCCCAAATTAAACGCACGTGCAGAAGTTCAAATAAGGTCTTGATTAATCTCAAACTTCCCTAAATATGCTTAATTTGATCTACTGCAATATAACCTAATTTGTAGCACTATAGAGCCTTGGAATCCACGTATTAAGAAAACCGCCCACTAGGGGGAGACATCATTCCTCTACTAGAGCCCACTCTGTGCCCGGGCTGCAGGTAGCCTGGCCTTGGTCCCCGGCGGCTGCTCTCCCCTCCCGGGGTCTCGGAGGTTACCCACCCGGACACCAGCCCGCAGCAATGGCCTTCTGGACTCACAGCGCCCTGCTGATTGCTCCCAGCGCCTCTGCGGGCCTGAGGGCAGGGGAGAGGGGTGGACCAGAACACCAGACCCCTGGGAGGCCGAAGCTTCCGCCCACGTACGCTGGCTTAGCAGTACATCAAATATCCGGGATGGAGGCTTATTTCATCACCCCTGCAGCCCACCCTCTTCCCTCGGGCTTGAGCTGCCCATCTAGGCCCTGCTCCGCCGCAGCGCTCTGGCCAGCCCTTGAAGGGCGTGGCCCGACCCGCCCCTCCGACCCTCCAACCCGGGCAGCTCAGGAGGCGTGGTGTGGTGGGGCGGGTCGTGCCGGGCGGGGCTGGCGCAGGTAGGATGGGCCTTGGAGTGCGCAAATTTCCTGTGCGCTCACCCTCAGGGCAGTTCAGAATTTGTTATAGTTATTTCCAGTCTAGTTTATTGATGTTTTTAACTTAGATCATTCCCTATGTAAAAGAATGTAGCCTTCTTGACCTGGTCAGGAGGGTCAGTTGGTTGGAGCCTCGTTCAATACACGGAAAGGTGGTGGGTTCGATCCCAGGTCAGGGTGAGTATGGGAGGCAACTGATGGCTGTTTCATATCAATGTTTCTCTCTCCCTTCTCCCCCTCTCTAATCAACAAACATATCCTCAGATGAGATACAAATAAAATAATGTAGCCTTCTTTACTCATTATATGGTAAGCATTTCCCCGTCATTAAAATTTTTCCAGCTTTACTTAAGTATAGCTGACAAATAAAATAGTATTTTTAAAAATGTGCAACATACTTGGTATGCATTTACATTGTGAAATAATTACAAGTTCCACTGAACGTTTTTAAACGTTATTTTAATGACTACATAATAAATCAGTGCATGGCTGTATCATACATTAGTCAGTGGTTTCCTGGTGGGTGAACAGGTTGTTCCCATAGTACACGAAGACACCAGAGCAAAGCTTTATTTAGCAGTTGCTAGGAGCAGGACCTAAGGTCAGAATTAACTCGAAGTTTGATTCCAGCCGAGTTTTGCAAAACGGGGTTTTTATTATAATTGCAAACAAATGGGTGGAAGCAACAAGGTTTGGAGCTGAAGGATTCAAAGATTACTAGGGCATAGATTGTTTTCCACTGAGAAGCTGATGGGTCTTTGGGGGAAGTTCCATAATGACCAATCAAGCCAGGTGCTTGGCTGGGGGCTCCCGGAACAATCACGCAATCCAAGTAAAAGGATGTCCGCAACCAAGCAGGCGCCCGCCCAAGCGAGGAGGCGCTTTGTTCGCTGTCCGCCGGCCCGCCGACTCCCGCAGGGCGCCTGCCCCTTCCCAGTACCTTGTTGGAGGAGCGTGGCCCTCATTGCTGATCCCTCTCTAAGACAGGCATGGGCCACGAACGTCACGCACGCTGCTGGCACCGCGGGCTGGCAGCTGGGACAGACCCAAATAGAACAACGCGCCCCCGCCTCTCACGTGACCTTCTGGGCTGCCAGCACCGCCTTCCCCGAGTCAGCCGCTTTGCCGCCGTTGCTGCCTTTTGCGCAGGCGCAGACCTTGGCCTCCGGCTAGTGACGCAATGTCGCCTGGCTCGCAGGATGCGGGACCCCAGTATACGTCGGACTACGTAACTGGCTGAACGGCCTTCGCAGGCGTACGTGCGTGCGTAAGTCCTGCCGCAGCCCCGCGAGGGGGCGGGACAGGGAGGGGAAGGGGCGGGACAGGGAGGGGAAGGGGCGGGACCGGAGTCGGCCAATCGGCGACGCCCGAGCCGGTATCGTGCCCCGCCCAGTAGGCGGGCCTGCCCCGCGGGCCTGGAACAGCGGACGCGCGGCGGTGGCGGTGGCGGTGGCGGCGGCGGTGGCGGCGGCGGCGGCGGCGGCGGCGGCTGGGAGGTGAGTACTCGGCCCACCGGCCTGCCCAGTCTCCTTCCAGCCGCTGTCTCTCGGTTGTCCGCGCGGGCCCATCCCGGAGGAGCGGCGGGCCGCAGGGTTGCAGGAGCCAGGGGCAGGCGCGGCCAGGCGGCAGGAACAGGCCCGATCGCGCGGGCCGTGGGTGCGTGCGGCGTTGCAGGCACCCGGGTCCGCCCGCCGCTGGGGCCGTGTGTCCTTGGGAATTGTGAGGGCTGGAGGGGCCGAGGGGCAGCCGTGCGCCGGCAGCGAGCTCGCTGCGGAGGGCCCGGGGCGGGCGCTGCGGGGTGCGGTGCCCACTCAGGCTCGGCCAGGCTGGAAAGCCGCGGGCTCCCTACTGTGGAAGGGCGGACCTCAGAGAGCGGCCGAAGTAGGGCGATGCCCTGCGGCAGAGGTGCTGCCAGGGTGCCAGCCAATTACAGTGGGAGATGCCGCTGCCCCCCAAGCAGAAATATTTGTGTTGCGTGATCACTGCTTCCCATTCCCTGCTCGGGCAAAATGGGAAATCGTGCTCAGAAACCACTTTGACTTCGAAGTCACCATCAGGCCGCCCTGTAAGTGCGCACATCTGCTCAAGGGTCCGGTCCACACAAGTTTGGGGAAGTGGAGGGCTACTGGTGAGTATGGGCAGGAGGCCACGAGAGCCACCCTCTGCCATTTCTCCCAGCCTTGGGGCAGACAGTCCATGTGTTAGTGTTCCGCCCCCCACACACCCCTCGTACAGCCTTGACAGGTTTGATCAGTATTCTCAGTTTCCTGTGGAGTCTCCTTCCGGTGACTGCTCAGGTCCTGTAGATGTCCTTTTTACAGTTAAATCTCAGGCAGCCGTTTTTCATGGTGGTGGGGGGGGGCTGATGGAGTAGAAGGGAGCCAGTCGTAGCCTCAGGTATCATTGATGGGACTGGAGAAGTGGGAGAGGTGAGACTGGTTTTCAGGGAAGATGAAGAAAGTTCTGCTGTAGACATGAGGGGCCTGAGGGGGCATCTAAGATCTGGCTGAAGAAAGTTAGAAGGAAGGCGGGCACTTTGGATGGGTGGGTGGAGATTTAGGAACCAAAGTGAACTTGGAAGAGGAGGGAGATTCAAGAGTAGAAGGTTGGGGGTGAACCCTAAGGAGAAAACACATATTCAGGGAGTCTTAGGTGAGAGGAGGACCAGCCAAGCAGAAAAAAACGACCCAAGATGGTGTGGGGTACCAAGGAAAGCAAGGAGAGGAGACCTCGGGATGGGGTGGGGGTGAACTCTACAATGCCCACGCTGTGGACAGATACAGGGAGCGAAAGCAGCTTTTTGCATTTGACAAGGCTGAGGTGAGGGGTGTGCTGAGCAGATTCAGTGTCCAGAGTCTCACCAGGCTCAGGCTGAACCCTTTGCACTCGCTTTTTTCTCGATTCCTTTATTCTACTCGGGATTTAATTTTTTAAATACCCCAGATTTTACAAAGCGCAGCAGTAGAATAAAAAACTGGAGTTTCTTTTCATACAAACTTATTTATTTGGATTTTTTTATATTTCAAATTATTGATACATT
This sequence comes from Cnephaeus nilssonii, assembly GCF_951640355.1. Taxonomy (NCBI): domain Eukaryota; kingdom Metazoa; phylum Chordata; class Mammalia; order Chiroptera; family Vespertilionidae; genus Cnephaeus; species Cnephaeus nilssonii. Next base: position 13,745,432 of record NC_137082.1, on the reverse strand, counting down.
CAAAGAGTAATTTTAATCTCGACATCCGAGTGCAAAAGGTTAGTCCCAGCCCAACCACTTCCCGTTACCTTGTTAGTTCCTTCCTCATCTGTGAAATAGGGATAGCCTGGTGCATGGGAAGCAGATAACTAGCTAACAAGTCTCCGGTGTGGCTGTAAACATTTGACATGTTTGTACTCACCGAAGCCTCGAAACAGCCTGCCAGCCTTCTACAAAGGAGCAAAACTAAGGTTCAGAGAAGTTACTTGTTCAATAAAAGCTATGGAACTTGCATTACTTCAGTAGAATAATGGTAATTCAAATAGTCTGGGTGTTGGAAATGGTCATGGATTGTGGACTGCATTTCCATGAAGTTTTCCCCATGAAAGTAGTTATTTTTTTATTATTCGGTTGTTTACAAAGGCAGACATGATTCTCTTCTCAGGTTTGTTCCCAGATAGTGAGGGCATGTGTTTTGTTTGGTTTGGTTTCCTGATCAAAGAACTGGACATCGTTGTTGCCATAAATTGTTACAGTTTCGGGTCTATGTCTATACGCAAATTAGAAAATGAACTAGAAAATTTACTGCTTTAATGTATTTTATTAATCATAGTTTTAATCATTCATGTTTATCCTTGGGGAATAGCAATATGCTATTTTTTTCATGCAAATATCTTATGAAGGTACACCAGGACTTCGGAGAAAAGTTAGGTTTAGGTTGTGAATAAGTTTATGTCATCTAAAGAACGGAAATAATCCTCATTAATTTTTAATCCTTTTACCTCAGTAATTGCTTATGCATGAAATAATTCTTGTTTTTGTTTTCAAGGATGTTTTTGGAAAGAAAAAACATGGAAAGTGGTGCAGTTCTGCTGGAATCCAAATCCTCACCGGCTAACCTTCTGCATGAAATGCATCAACTACGCCTTCTGGGTCACCTGTGTGACGTGACCGTGAGCGTGGAGTACCAGGGTGTCCGCGAAGAATTCATGGCCCATAAGGCGGTGCTGGCAGCCACCAGCAAATTTTTTAAGGAAATGTTCCTTAATGAGAAGACTATGGATGGTACTAGGACTAATGTCTACTTACATGAAGTGCAAGTTGTTGACTTTGCTTCATTTCTTGAGTTTGTCTACACCGCAAAGGTACAGGTGGAAGAAGATCGGGTGCAGCGCATGCTGGAAATGGCTGAAAAGCTAAAATGTTTGGACTTATCAGAAACTTGCTTTCAATTAAAGAAACAGATGCTAGAGTCGGTACTTTTGGAGTTGCAGAATTTCTCTGAGTCTCAGGAGGTGGAAGGGAGCAGTGGCTCCCACGGCAGTGCTACTTCTGACGCTGGGGCAAGTGTGGCTGTGGACAGTCCTTTCACCAATGGCCTTGTGGACTCCTTAGCGCCTCCAGTGCAGAGAATCAGCAACGGTACGTTGCCAGATCTGTCCCCAAGGAAGTCCAAAGAAAAAGCAGACAAGAAGAAAGATGGAGTTAAGCCTTCCTACCCCAAAGTCAGAAGAGCTAGTGGACGGCTGGCTGGCAGAAAGGTGTTTGTGGAAATTCCTAAAAAGAAATACACAAGAAGACTCCGAGAGCAGCAGAAAAGTGCTGAGGATGATGCGGGGGACTACAGGTGTACCCAACACCCCGGCCCAGACACTGTGGGGACAGAGGATGAGCCAGTGACAAAAAGTGAGGATTTCAGTGCTGGAGTGGAGGTCGGGGAGGCGCTGCAGAAGGCAGGGCAGGTGGGGGAGGAAGAGGAAGAAGGGGAGGAGGGGGAGGAGGAGAAGAGGAAGAGCAACTTTAAGTGTACCATCTGCGAAAAGTCCTTTCTGTATGAGAAGAGCTTCCTGAAGCACATCAGGCACCATCACGGTGTGGCCACGGAGGTGATTCACCGCTGTGACACCTGTGGCCAGACCTTCGCCAATCGCTGCAACCTGAAGAGCCACCAGCGCCACGTGCACAGCAGTGAGCGCCACTTCCCGTGTGAGCTCTGCGGGAAGAAATTCAAGAGGAAGAAGGACGTCAAGCGGCACGTGGTGCAGGTTCACGAGGGGGGTGGCGAGCGGCACCAGTGCCAGCAGTGCGGCAAGGGCCTGAGCTCCAAGACGGCCCTGCGGCTCCACGAGCGGACCCACACCGGCCACAAGCCCTACGGCTGCACCGAGTGTGAGGCCAAGTTCTCCCAGCCCTCGGCACTGAAGACCCACATGAGGTACGTGTATCTGGCTCCAGCTGCCTGGTGTGGGGAAGAACAGAACCCTCTCAAAATGTTTTTTCCAGAACGTGGCTTAATTTTCTTGAAATGCGTGTCAGAAATTGAGGTAGTTCTAGGATTTGGAGCAGTGTGGCTACATTTCATTTCATAACTTGTTCCCTCTAAAAGTTTGGGGGCTGTTCTGAGATATCATTGAATTCTTTCTGGGTTGAGATGTTATGAGGTGGTCTTGTTCTACACTACAGAAATCCCGTAGTGTTCCTATAGGCCTTGGGCTGATGAGACCTCCCAGCTCCTCCTGTCTGTGGTCACAGTGCAGAAGACTGGACACAGAACCGGGGTGGCCGACGGCTGCTGAACATGCCAGGTCCTGCAGATCTTGGCTGGCATGTACTGTAGGCCAGGACTCTCCCACACCCAGAGGAGCTGCTGGTGCGCACACTTCCCACCACACCTGAGGCTAAGAACCTGTATTTTTCTTTTCCTGACTTGATTTAGAATTTGGGCTTGTGACCATCTGGGTCCCACAGTCTCAGTAATGACCTCAGTGAGATGACATTTTTAGGGCTTTAGGACGCTTCTCTGATCATGTTTGATCTCCGGGCTTGGAAACTGCCATTGGTTAAACTCCAGAATTAGGATGGACAGTGTTTTCTGCTTAACTTTTGTACTGTAGGTGAGTGATACTGTTTTTAAATAAATTTCCTTATGGTGCTCAGTATTTATGCTTCCAATCCAGATAAGCAGTTTTCTACCCTATTCTAGATCTGCCCTCAAACTTGGGCTAGTCTTTGGGGCAGTCGCATGGTGTTCATCTTTTTACTGTATATAACAAGTTTAAAAACTTGGCTTATTAGGAAGTGCTCAGTAAATCGTGGTTGATAGCTACTTCATACCAGTTGTGAAATTAAAATGAATATGCATTTTTGGAAACAGGTTTCTTGAGCATTTTGAGAACAGTTCTTTCTAGACCGGTTATGTTACACATACTAGGCAATGCTAGTTCATTTTTTGGCTATGTGGTTCTTCATAGCAATAGTTCCTCGGGTGTTTGTAGTTGATTATTTTGAATAAGGAAACTTTTAGAGATATCACACAATGCTCTTTAGTGTTTTTAAAAATATGTCAAGGCACGGTCTCTAAATGGGCTGTACTACATAAACCCTAAGACAGGTGTGGGTGGACATTCAGTGTCTTACTGGGAAACGCATCTTAGTTAGTTGGCCTTGTGTGGACGTAGATTTGAGGATGAAGATTATGGGTCTCTTCACCTTTCACTCCAATCATTCTCATTAGGTCTTGAACAAACTATCTTTCAGGTTAGAGTGGAAATTGTATTGCAAAGTGAGGTTTGAGATACATCCTAAGTTACCATCTGAATGTTGTACTTTCAGAATTCATACAGGGGAAAAACCTTTTGTCTGTGATGAATGTGAGGCAAGATTCACTCAGAACCACATGCTGATTTATCATAAAAGGTGTCACACAGGTAAATACTCCTGCTGTTGTGATTGAATGTCTTTCCTAGCTGTAGAAGGAAACTGCAGTTTATTAATTTAGAAGTTGGCATCTACCAAACTAGTGCAGGTTAAAGCCATGATCTAGCTTTCCCATTTAAAAAGTGAGCAAAAATGAATAAATAAAATATGCTTTGGTGATGGCCTTTTGCATACTTGGCAGTACGAACTGGCATGTGAGTCTTAGGTATCAAAAAGGTATGAAATAGTTTCTACTGCCTTAGCTCAACATTCCATTTTCAGGAATCTGTCCTAAAGAGATTGTTCAGAATATGGGAAAAGCTCTATTTTCCTTCTTCTTGCTATTTCTAATAAAAAAGCATTAGAAACAACCTGATTGTCCAATCACAGTAGTTTAGTAAATTGAAAAATCTACCCTCCCCTGGCTCACCCACTGGCCATTTGGGCTGAGGGCTCTGAATATTATGAAAAACACCTGTACTTGGATATTGACTTGAAAAGTACACAGTGAATCCCAACTAGATTGAACTCCTTCCTGTACAGAAGACTAGAAAATAGCTATATGATGTATTAAGGTGGTGGAATTATCTTACTTCCAGTTTCTAAAAATTTTGTGATAGGATTTTATTATGTGAGGGACAAAATTTAAGTTGGCTTTATTCTGATTCAGCATAGTAACCCTGAGATTCAGAAAACTCTACCGTTTATGACACAGAGTATACAGAATCTGCTCTATACCGTAGTTATCATGCTCAGTTCCTTATTTGCTTGTATTTTTAAATTTTTACTTCCAAACTCTGTCATATGATCCTTAAGTTCAAATGCAAGTGAGACAGACATGAGTCATTTAATGATATGAATGACTAGATTGTAAAATGTAAGCAGTAGAATTGGTGTTGAATGGATGCATAGGAGAGTAGAGATGAAGTCAGGTTACATTGAAGGATTTAGAATCAATCATTTGATGAACATATTAATATATTCAGATTTTATTAAACCCAGTATTTTTGATGTTTGTGAAATCAGGGATACACCTAATCAGATGAGTCTGATTTGTAGAATTAAAGGATTCAAACTACACAATAAACAAGGGACTTTTATTCTGTAAAAGATCAATAGCAGTGCTTCTTTGAGAAAAAAAAAAAATCCAACAATTTCTCTAAACAAGTTGTACAAATTTCCAAAATGTGAGCTGGCTGGCCTACCTCTTATTTCTTCTTTGGGATTTCCAAGTATATTTTACACCAACTTTCAGCAGATAGTAAGCATCTTACATGGTTAGACATTTTATGACAGCAGACTGCCTGCGCTTTTGGAATTCATATGGATTTTAGAGATTGGACCCACTCTTCCTGTGTGTTTCTGTGTCTGTTATTTCTAACTTTTTGTTTCATCTTTTCATGTAGGTGAAAGACCTTTTATGTGTGAAACATGTGGCAAGAGTTTTGCTTCTAAGGAGTATTTAAAACATCACAATAGAATCCATACTGGATCCAAACCTTTTAAATGTGAAGTTTGTTTCAGGACTTTTGCCCAGCGGAATTCACTTTACCAGCATATTAAAGTCCACACAGGTATGGCTGGAATGTCACCAGAGAAGGGAGTTCAGTGTGCCAAGAAAAAATATCCCAAAGGTTTTTGACTTACTGGAGAACTTGGAATTTAGCTTTAGGACAAACTGTGTGTCATAATAGCATTTTTAAATTTTTAGTTTCTGGCTCTGAGGAACTGAAAAGGTATGGATATGTGAACATTTTGCCACTTTCAGATTAAAATCAGGGATAATCTATACATATCAGTGTATATATACACATGCATACAAATTCAGTTGTGGGACTTGGGAATTTTATATTCCACTAGAAGCCCGATGCACGAAATTTATGCAAGAGTAGGCCTTCCTTCCCCTGGCTGCCAGCACCAGCTTTCCTCCGGCCGCTGGCAGGCACCCGGACCCGGGCTTCCCTCACAGCCTGGCTTTTATCTGGAAGGTCGTCAGGTCTAATTAGCATATTACACTTTTATTATTATAGACTAGAGGCCCAGTGCACGAAATTCGTGTACGGGGTGTGTGTGCGTGTCCGTGTGTCCCTCAGCCCAGCCTTCACCCTCTCCAATCTGGGACCTCTCTCACAATCCAGGACTGCTGGCTCCCAACCACTTGCCTGCCTGCCTGATTGCCCCTAATTGCTTCTGCCTGCCAGCCTGATCACCCCCTAACCACTTCCCTGCCAGCCTGATCGACGCCTAACTGCTCCCCTGCCGGCCTGATTGCCCCTACCTGCCCTCCTCTGCTGGCCTAGTCACCCCTAACTGCCCTCCCCTGCTGGCCTAGTCGCCCCTAACTGCCCTCCCCTGCTGGCCTAGTCACCCCTAACTGCCCTCCCCTGCTGGCCTAGTCGCCCCTAACTGCCCTCCCCTGCTGGCCCGGTCACCCCTAACTTCCCTCCCTTGCCAGCCCGGTCGTCCCTAACTGCCCTCCCCTGAAGGCCTGATCACCCCCAACTGCCCTCTCCTGCTGGCCATCTTGTGTGTTGGAGTGACGGGCAATTTTCATATTACCTCTTTATTATATAGGATTACTATGGAAATAGGTAAAATTTCTATAGATGTAATATGAGCTACAAGTATGGATTTTGGCTCTTTTTTAGTGTACAGGCAATAACTCTTGGTATTACAAGTATTCCTCCCTTTCAAAAGTTCACATTAGGCCACTTTGTTTTCACAAGAGACCTACATTAATTCCTGTATTCACTAATTGGAAAAAGTGTGACATGAACTTTCAGAATGTGGGGGATACTCTTCATTTTATACCATTGTGGCTTACAAAAGGTTTCATGGGAACACTACTTTGGATCATGGAAACCTGTGTAGAGGTGGTTTGAACCTGTCAGTTGACCCTCCACTGATCATCCTTATGGTGGAATACTGACACTTCCCAGTGGTATACAAACAGCATTATTCCACATTTTATTCAAAATTATATACACCAGGATAAGAGATCAACCAGTTTTCCTCTCTTCCTGTCTCAGGGGAACGTCCCTATTGTTGTGACCAGTGTGGTAAGCAGTTCACCCAGCTCAATGCTCTCCAGCGTCACCATCGGATCCACACGGGAGAGAAGCCGTTCATGTGTAACGCATGTGGAAGGACATTTACTGACAAGTCCACTCTCCGGAGGCACACCTCAGTAAGCAACAGTATGGCTTAAGAATGACAAATTGCTGGTCCCTAGGTATGCAAAACCCTAGACAGTAAGAAATGCCTGGTATTCCATAAGCTGGTTATAGAAGACAAACAACAGGTATTTTCTTCCTGAAGTTTTGTCTGCAGTGAGCACATTCATAGTGTGAATGAAGTAAAGAACCAAATCTTGAGGTCCAGGAAGGCACAATCCATGATAAACACTTTCCAACAGTGACAGCAGTGGTAGAAAGATACTTGGCAATTAGTAAAAGGCATTGCGGCAGTAGAAACTTAAATTGAAGAGAGACTATTGTTTTAAAAGATGTATTTAATAAGTAACTAGAATTGGAAGATTTACAGATATCTGTTCAGACACATTTGGTGACTTTTGTGTTTGATTTGTAGGTTCATGACAAGAATACGCCATGGAAGTCCTTCCTTGTTATTGTAGATGGCTCACCCAAGAATGATGAAGGGCATAAGACTGAACAGCCTGATGAAGAATATGCATCATCCAAACTTTCAGATAAATTGCTGTCTTTTGCTGAAAATAACCATTTTCACAACCTGGCCACAGTCCCAGGCAGCGTATCTACTGTGCATGAGAATAGTTCTGCCAACACAGCCTGCAAGTCGGACAATTCTGTGGTGTCCCAGGACGCTCTGCTGGCCACCACCATCAGTGAGCTTAGTGAGCTGACACCACAGACAGACTTGATGCCCACACAACTTCACTCACTGACCAGTATGGAATATGCTTGAAGTGACCTGCTAAGCAGGCCCCATCCTGCATCTCGTGTGATAGTGTGTGCAAGGTAATGCATCAGGAGCCAAGAAAAAGAACCGTCTGTAGGCAAAGAAGTGGGCATTCAAGAACGGCTTCTGATTTTCCACAATTTCTGATAACTTGCACGCTTTTAACAAAGCATTTTTGAAGCTTTTCCTTAAAAATCCTGATCTGCACGACCTCAGCTACACTTTATCAACACATAAGGCAATTAACATAACCTCACTTAATTCTGGTGTAGGCTGATATATGCGTTAATCATTCTAATGCTTGATTGTCTTGATGTTTATGAAGCTTAACTATTTACCTAATAGAGTACACAGCACTGATCCAGCTCATGAACTTGCCTTCAATGGTCTCCCTAGTCTCTCAGCCTGCCTTATACTTCCAGGTGGGTGTATTTCTCTGATACTTTTAAGATAGTTTTCTACCAAGGTGAAATAAAACTGGGGCCATGTATTTTTAATTGTTTCTTTCCTGCCGAATTGAAGCAAATCAGATTTGCTCTAAGCACCCTTGAATGAAACTGAAGAAATGAATTACTGCATTCACCCCTTCCCCACACTAAATAAAGGAATGGCAAATTGAACACCTACAAAATAGTTTAGTATAGCCCCTACTCACAGCATATGTGTGGCTAGGAAATTTGTCATAAAATAGCTTTTGAAATGAAATGAGGCTGTTCATTTTCCTTCCTAAAAATCTGATAAGGTAAAAGTTGTCCTACCAAAGATTTTAGTAGTAAACTAGTATTTTCTTTTTCTTTTTGCAAAGAGGTACGAAAAATTAAGCAAGAGGCTTTAGAACACTTGAAACTTACGTAGTTATTTTACTGACGAGTAGCAATGAGGTGATTGTGGCTAACCTTAGAGCACAGAGTGTTAGTATTTCTGCCTGTTTTTTCTGATTTATTTTTCGTGATTTTCAGAAAATCAGAACTTTCTCATGGCCAAATCAAGAGCTAGAAACAGGCATGTAAAGGTCACACATTTGCTTCCTTGGGAGTATGCGAGAATAGAGCAGAAGGGACCAAAAGCCTTGGCACACATCCTTGGTTATGCCTTAAAAGTAGATTGTGAAGAACCAATACTTGTCTTAAATGCGCCTTTGGTGTCTCATGCTGGACTTTACAATGAAGAGATCATTCTGCTGTATTTGCGAAGCTTAATTCTTGGTTCCAGTGGCTTTTGTATGTAGTCGTGACTCATATGTAACCCTAAACATATTAATTTAACCACAACCTTAAAGTCTTTTGTTTACCAGTTTTTCTACATTTTAATTTATTGACTTGCTGTGAAACACTTTAATTTTTGAGAAAAGTTCTGAGAGAAAGAACTTATTCATAAGTTCCAGGATGAAGACATAGCTGCACCATGCCAGAAACTAATGAGAGAAGACTTTCTTCCTATGTGCTTCTTTTCTAGTTTGTGACATGTTAGATACTAAAGCCACTATACGGTGTTTTAGGTGCTGACATGTTTCACACCTGCTCTTAAAGACAGCAGTACTTAACTACTTCAAATACAGTTATGACAACATATCCTAGTTGTGTTTACAGAACAACAGTAACAAAAAACAGTGACTGTCACACAACCCTTTTATTCTTGGTAAGAGAATGAATTGGCCAACTGATGTACTGTTTCATGGAGTAAAGTCATTTTAATGAGAAGGAATTTAAATAATAGATTATTTTGCTACCTACTAGAAGAATTTTTGTCTTGAATTCGTTTCTTTAGAAATTATACAAAAAAATCGTTTACTGTTAATAAACGTTTGCTTTGTAAAACAGTTTTGCAAGTCTTAAGTTTTTCCTCCTATTATTAAAATGTAGGCTCTGTAAATAGTAGAAACAAGTATAATTTCCTTAATTTCATGGATACTGAAGTTTAAAATCAAGGTTATAGTCTTAGGTGTAATCTCTTCAGTTATAACCATGTGGACTGCACATTAATGCTCTAGGAATAAAAGGGCTGGTGGTAAGTAACACTACCCTCTGCTTATGTAGAAGTACCCTGTGCAGCTGGCGCTGTGGAGTGTAAATGGACTGGTTTCTTCAATGTCATGTTTAAGTTTGCATCATAGAGACTTCAATATATCTACTTCTTTGTCTGCTTCCCAGGAGGGTAAAGCTGCCTCTAAGAACAGAACTCTGAAAACTGGAAGACTCATCATTGAGGGATCTGTGGGATATCTGCCCCTATTTCTCTTAATCCAAGTACAGCCTCCCGGAGTGAAAGCAAGCTACTGCCTCACCATGTGAGTCCTAATGCCATGGTCAGGAAAGTGCCCTTGGTGCTGTCTCTGCTTCTCCTAGAGCAGCAGGCAGGCAATTACGAGGTGATTTAGTGCCTTCCAACCATGTTGTGGGAAATAGTCTCTGCCTGAACTCCAAAGACCTCTACAGCCTTTGGTTTTACCCAAACTTCTGTGTTACAATTTGGAAAAAAATGGGTCGTGGTGGGAGAAGACCTTTATTAAAGGTAACTTTAAGAGAAATGTGGTTTTGCTATCGACGATAATCCAAACCAACAAATTTGAGTATGAATTATAATTTAATCCTAACCTGTTAAATTTTATACCTTGTCACCCAGGGGCATTTTTTGAGACAAAATGAGTGATTATCCCTTTAATTAAACTTGACAGTGTGAAACTTGAAGTAACCATATTATTTCAGTGGCGGGAGGACACTTGTGTGAAGGACCATTTGTTCACATGTACTAGTGTCTAGATGGGGGCAGTATGAGCAAGCTTCAAAGACAGGTCAGAGGACCAAACGGCATGTCACCTAGCCAAGCCCCAGAAACCACCCACTTACCTTTGCCAGTTTTACAGGGACTCTTACCAAGGCTGGCAAAACCAGGTTTTTAAGCCATCATCGTGGCTTCTTTCTGTTAGGAAATAATGTTTGTGAGATAAACTAACCTTGAATGATCAACAACTTCTCAGGATTCCTAGGTTGGGATGGCCTGTTAATACCATTCTTTTTTCAAAATTTAGTTTGAATTATCTTTAAGTCTCTTTGATGGGATGAGCTGATGATCCACAGTACCCCACATGGCACCCTCTTCCTCCATAGAACTTGGGGCCTGAGTGGCCAGGGGGTTCAACCTTCCCCAGGGGCATGTGCTGACCCTGTACAGATATCTGCAAAGGTAAGTAAATGCCCACACTGCCAACAGAGTTGAGTGGCTTCATGGTTCCTTCATCCCTCCCCGCCCGCCCCCCCCCCCCCCCGCCCCCCTCCCCCGCCCCCTGCCAGCAGTTTTCTGTGAACCAATCCTTAACTTGGCAAGTGACTGTAGCCCAACATTCCTTAAGGGGGCAGCTGAAAGGGATGAGAACGGGAGGCTTACAGTCACTGCAAACTTTGCAGATTGTATGAACAGACTAAAACCAGGGCTTCTTTTGTAAATCCTCAGCTTCCAAAACCACTACAGTGCCCTGAATTTAGAGATTTTAACATAGTCAAACTTATATTTCAATGGATATATAAAGAGCCTAGAGAATATTAATGTTCACTGTCTTCAACTTAATAGGAACAAGTTCAAGAAAAGGAAGCTACTTGTGATTTGTGTAGATTTAGGTAGGAAAGACCTGTCAAAAATATTACTCATAATTTCCACTTTATTTACTGTACAAGTTCACATAAAACATACATACACTTTTCTGCTACGGTAGATTTATGGTTAGTTTCCATAATACAATCCTCCACCGGAGAATACCAGTGACCGACTCAGAACTTCCCAGGCAGGACCCTGCACGCACGCCACTAGTGGTGGGTCACGGGCAGCATGCTGTGCTGCCAAACCCTCCAAAGGAAGCCACAGAGGTTTGCATTTGAATATTTTAAATGCACAGCATCAGAGGAAACAATAAATGCACACACTGTGGTTATAGTGACATCGCACACAGTCACAACTGCAAAAATACTGTTTTCAAATCATTAATTAAAAAAGGAACTCGCACAAGCTATAAAAACGTTGCCACCGCTGATTTTGGCTATAAACTAACCCCAGATTTGCTAAAATACGAGAACTATAACATAACAGTCATTACATTTTGTTCATAAATAACATTCTCTAGATCCTGAGAACATACCTTGGGCCTCTGTGTCACAGCACTACCCTACATTCAACAATGGAACATTTCAAGGAAGGAAGTTTGGATACTGTTGATGGGGTTTTCTCCCTCTCCTTTTCCTTTCACCTACTAGTAAGTCTGTTCTAGTCATCACAGTTATTTTTACTCTTTCATGTGAAATATTGAAAAATTCTTAACTCAGGCACTGATACCATTGTTTATTTCAAAAGAGCAAGTCTCTGACATCACAAAATGTTACCAATATTATTTTCTAAAAACCATACCTCTTTTTCAGGTGGGTATGGTTTTTAAAAAATAAAGCTAAATGGAACTGCCTTAAAACAAAGCATTTAGTTTTTACTTTTAAGTGGTCAGACCAGAAGGCTCTTTTAAAGAGTAGAAACACACTTTCTAAACTAGTGATGGAAGAAGCATGTTGATTGGCTGGGATTTACATGCTCTCCAGATGGGCAGACCTATGGCCAGAGGACACGGGCTGCAAAAGCACTCCCCACGCCTCACTTTCACAAAGTGCATCTGGAAAAAAGCTTGTTACAAAAGCACAGTTGGATGGTTGTGGAATATATTAGATAAAGCAACAAAACCCCTATAATATTTTCTATAATATTTTCATAAGAGAGTCCAACAGGAAATCAAGTACCAAACAAGCTACGTTCCAAATCTATACTGTGATAGCCAGCTTTCTTTTAAGAATCCCTGACTTTCGAAGGAAAAAATAAATCCTTATCAGATTCCGGGGCCCATCGCCAGAGTGCCCGTGTCTTCTGGTCCATTCCCTCTGCCTTCAGAGGATAGTACGACACCTTTCTCTCCATCAGCCCACCTTGCACACATCACTCTCAAGTACAGCCAGGAATCCTCACAGCCACCTGAGAAACAGCCTCCACAGCTGGGCCTCAGCTGCCCTTTTCTTTTTCTGCTACTTTCTCCTTCACCCCAGATTAACCCGTTCATCATCCCCAAACCTTCTTCCTCACTGAGCTCTTTGTCTGGGCACACTCTACTTCTATCCAACAAAGCCTATTAATTCCAGTTGTGGGCCACCCCAAAATGAAAACATTTAAATACTAGTTACTATCTAACATAACATGGGAAATTTCATTACCTGACATTAATGAGAGCAGCACAAGTTAGAAAAAAACACAGGCTATATATGGCAACAAATGCACATCAAACGTAAATCATTTAAGCCTAAAAATAGGCACAGAGGAGCTCTGGCCAGTTTCACCCAGTGGTTAGAGCGCACCAAAGAGTCACGGGTTCGATTCCTGGTCTAGAGCACATACCTGGATAGCAGGTTTGATCCCGGGCTCTGGTTGGATCACGTGTAGGAAGCAACCAATTGATGTGTCTTTCTCACATTGATGTTTCTCTCCTCCCACCCCTCCCATTCACTCTCTCTAAAAAAAAAAATCAATGGAAAAAAATATCCTTGGGTGAGGATTAACAAGAAAAAAATATGTACAGAGGAGATTCAAAAAACAAGACCACGTCTAACATACAATGTCAGCATGTAACATAATGGGTAGGGGTCAAGTTCATAAATTAACCCTTTGCACTCGCTTGCTTTTTTCTCGATTCCTGCTACCGATGCTAACCATGTCGAGTCACACTCGACATCTGAGTGCAAAAGGTTAATAGAGCACTTATCATGTAACACAAAAGGATAGAATTCAAAGTTCAAATACAAAAGCTAAAACAATCCCATCAGCTAAGAAGAAAATACAGTCTCCTGAGAAGCTAGTTGGAGGCATATAGTAAACCTCTGTACAATATATATACCCTACCTAACCCATCATGGTCAATAAATGAATAAAGTTACTGAAACCCTTTCTCAAGCTTTGACTTCTAATCTCTGGGCCCTAATGAGGATGTGCATGACTGTGGCATCAAGGCAGGCATCTCAATATGGGAAAGAATATGACCATGAAAGTAAAGAGAAGGGGTGTGCCAGTTACAACACCTTTACCCTATCTAATAAAAGAGCAATATGCAAATTAACCATCACTCCACTACACCACAAGCCACGCCCACCAGCCAATCAGGTGAGTATGCAAATTAACCCAACCAAGATGGCTGCAGCCACAGAGTGAGCAGGAGGCTTGGATTTCCCTGGTAATGGAGGAAGCCAAGCTTTCCGCACACCCTGGCCAGCCTAGGCCTCCACTCAAGGCTACAAAGTTTCAATTATAGAAGATAAATAAATCCCAGATACCAGGGCCTCCACTTGGGTTGCCAGGGGGTGTGGCCGCCTGCACACCACCACAGGCCCCTTGCCCAGGCTGCCCCACGCCCCAACGGAACCCCCATCCTGATCCAGGACACCCTTCAGGGCAAACCAGCGGGCCCCCACCCATGCACCAGGCCTCTATCCTATCTAATAAAAGAGTAATTGCAAATGACCATCACTCCAACACACAAGATGGCTGCCCCCATGTGCTCAAAAATGGCTTCCCCCATGTGGACACAAGATGGCCGCCACAAGATGGCCAGCAGGGGAGGGCAGTTGCGAGGGACCAGGCCTGAAAGGGAGGGCAGTTGGGGGCGATCAAGCCTGCAGGGGAGGGCAGTTAGGGGTGACCAGGCCAGCAGAGGAGGGAAGTTGGGGGCAACCAGGCCTGCAGGGAAGGGCAGTTAGGGGTGACCAGGCCTGCAGGGGAGGGCAGTTAGGGGTGACCAGGCCTGCAGGGGAGCAGTTAGGCATCAATCAGGCTGGCAGCAGAGTGGTTAGGGGGTGATCAGGCTGGCAGTCAGAAGCGGTTAGGGGCAATCAGGAAGGCAGGCAGGCGAGCAGTTGGGAGCCAGCAGTCCTGGATTGTGAGAGGGATGTCCGACTGCCCGTTTAGGCCCGTTCAACGGGCAGTCGGACATCTCTCTCGGGGCCCCATAATGCAGAGGGTGCAGGCTAGGCTAAGGAACACCCCCGCCCTGTGCACGAATTTCGTGTACCGGGCCTCTAGTGTGAATATAAAGAAAAGGATTTCCCCGCCAACTAAAAGTGGAAACCAGGTCTAGGAAAAGGAAAATTTCCATTTCTCACAGATCTTATATATTTGTGTGTGTGTTTGTGTGTGTGTGTGTGTGTGTGTGTGTGTGTGTGTGTGTGTGTAAATACAAAGCAGTCAAACCCACCTTGACATTCATCCACACACATAAGCAAGTGTAAGAGATGCAGGCAGACCTGGGTTCTGAATTTTCACATGCATGTTAGCATAGGGAACAATATCAAAAGCAGAAACTGGTCATTAGTATCATCAAAAATCACAAGATAACAACAACAAACTTATAATAAAGAAAGTCATCAACTGATTCCTAACAACCACCCTAAACTAAATACATACATTTAGAGAATACATCCAGATGCAAATTTACAGAGAGTATGCAAAGCATCGATTAGAGCAAATTGGGTTAGATACTCAAGTCCAAGAAAAAGGACAGAATATGTGGCAAAATTAAACATGACTCTGCAAATATCAAACAAGAATAAAATTCTGAAGTAGTACTCAGAAAACTCTGGGGACTCTGGCAAGCATGAAAAAGCCACTCACACCCACAATATGCACAGAAGATTCTTTTATCCATTTGCTTAACAGTGATATAAACACGGCAAACACACACGCATCGTTTAGTTCATGTGCAACAAAACTAAGCCATTAAATGGGCATCCCATAAAGATCACTTGGCCCTAAGAGGAACTAAAAAGGAGTTAGCTGCATGCCACAAAGACATATAAATGTTTCACTTTAGGTCTCCGTCTCCTTCTCCATCCCCTTGGATGGACTTTTTGATACGAAGCAACATGGTAGTAAGCCACTGATCCAAGCGAGATATTGAGTCAAATTCCTTCACCTAGTTTAAGGTTAGAGGAACAGGAATTAGTCTATGGAAATGCAATTGAAATAAAGCAGCTGTTTAAATTTAAATAGTGATAATCAACCAACTTTCTTCATTTAAAATTATTCATTCCAGTTCATAACAGTCATTAAAAATTGTTTATTTTTTCATTATTCTCTGCCTATTTTGATGGAGTTATTAACAAGTTTCTGTGCCTTTTATATTGGTCTGTATATAACATGTGATGACAAAAATCCCTAACAGCCTTTATAATTGGGAAAAAAAAGCACAATTAATATGACAAAGGAAATTAGACCGTTGTATAAGACTTAGAAGGGAACATGGAAAATTAACAGTGCTCCAATACTCACTGAACAAGAAAAAAGGTATTTGTAGAGACAAGATGTATGGAAGCAAGTTTCCTTTAACTCATTGCAACACATTAATAAAGAATAAGACGTCAATAGGATGTAAATGGTTTTGCAGCAAAAGCCATGATAAATATATTAATAGCAGATACTGAGAAACTTGTTTGACTCTAAACATAAGATGGCAAAAGATGGGAAAACAGAAGATAAATATAAAGAAAAAATCTTCCATTTATGTTATGCCAGGAATATAGGAAACTCTGACTGCTTTGTTTTTATATTTTAAATTGTACTGAACTGATTTTACTTTACACTTATTTATGGAGCATATTATTTTCAAAAGAAAACATTCAAACAGCAAATTATAACAGTATATGATTTTTTTTTTCTTGAATTTGCCTTATAGTTAAATTTACCATGGCTAATGAAACAATATAATTGTATAGGTTTGCGGGATATAAAAAAACATGACCATTGGAAAATACAATTAGGTATACTGGAATAATCCTACCTAATAATAGACAAATATGCAAATTGACCGTACCTTTGCTACACCCAAGCCATGCCCACCAGCCAAGCCACACCCACCAGCCAATCAGGGCGAGTATGCAAATTATCCCACCAAGATGGCGGTTAATTTGCATATCAAGACAGCGTAGAAAGAAGCCAAGAGCTGCAGAAGGGAGCAAAGCTGCGGAGAAGCAAGCAAGCGGGGTGGAGGAGAAGGGAGGAGTGCAGGCAGGGCCGGGGGAGAAGGAAGGAGAGCAGGCAGGGCTGGTGGAGAAGGAAGGAGCGCAGGTGGGTTGGCAGAGAAGGCGGGGCTGGCGGAGAAGGAAGGAGCGCAGGCAGGGTGGGGGGAGAAGGAAGGAGAGCAGGCGGGGCTGGGGGAGAAGGAAGGAGAGCAGGCGGGGCTGGTGGAGAAGGAAGGAGCGCAGGCGGGGCTGGGGGAGAAGGAAGGAGAGCAGGCGGGGCAGAGGAGAAGGAAGGAGAGCAGGCGGGCTAGTGGAGAAGGGAGGAAAGCAGGAGGGGCGGGATAGAGTGCAGCAGGAAGCCCTATTGCAGGAATCTTCCTGCAACGGGAACGCTAGTGTTCAAATAAATGTTCACATTACAAAATGAAAAGAAGAAAAAGTTTCTGTAATAAACCTTCGAAGTATGTATTATATTTCAAAGACATAACTTACTGCTTCAGTGTAAGCTTCACTGTTCTGTTCTTCATGAGCTTCTAGAAGTTTCTAGTAACATAAATATGGAAAAATGAGTTTGGTAGGCTAAGAAAGTTCCATCTGTGAATAGAGATACTTTAAACACAGAAGTAGCCTTAGTATCACATTAATTGATGTTGCAAATACTTTATAAAATTGGAGAAATATTCAAGTACAAATAAAGAATTACCCCAAGCCCTGGGTCCAGTGTTTGTGCTAACATATCTGAATTGCCTGCAGAACACAACGCTGTGTCCCTGACTCTCAGTGGCATTTGAAACCTAATATGCAAAAGTAGGAAAGGCTCTTCCGCAGACTGCGCAGATTTATCCTTCACTTCACACCCAGTTCCACCTGACAGCAAAGGCTTTTTCTTCAAAGTCCTAATATTACTTACTTTCAATAATTTACATTCTCTTGAATCAGTAAATGCTGGAAACATTTCCTCATATTTCTCAAGAGCAAGCTGAGAGAGAAAAAACACTGGTTAATGTCTGACTCACTAAACCAGGAAACAAAGCTTTGAACATTCTTTTTAAAAATGTTTTTATTTTTTAAATATATTTTTATTGATTTCAGAGAGGAAGGGAGAGAGAGAGCTAGAAACATCAATAATGACAGAGAATCATTGATTGGCTGCCTCCTGCACGCCCCCTACTGGGGATAGAGCCTGCAAACCCAGGCACGTGCCCTTGACCAGAATTAAATCTAGGACCCTTTGGTCCGCAGGCCGACGCTCTATCCACTGAGCCAAACCACCTAGGGCTGAACATTCTATTAGCTTCAATAAGATTCATCTATATCCTATTTAACTGTATAAGTATGTGTTAAATTCATCAAAATCACAGGAATCCTATCTATTTTGATTTTCAATTTCAGTTAAGAATCTATTTCTAAACCAATTTTCCAGAATTAGGTTGCTGTAGAGATGTTGTAAACCAAATCTAATTCTTAAAACACATAAACAGGTGTCTTATATATATATATTTAAGGTACCCAGTTTAGTCTTGCAACTAACGAATATCACCCAAACCAAGTGATATCAAGAACAACAAGAGTACCGGAGTAAGGCCCGCTCTCATGGGTCGTGTGCATCAGAACACGAGTACTGAAGGACTGACCATACCTTGGCATTCAACTCATCGACTATGAAGTGGCAGAGGGCTGCTTTAAAGAAGTAATCCTTTGCACTGTACTTCAACAGAGGATTATCCATGGTGTTTGCCCCAACCTAGGCACAGAAAGCAGTTAGATGTAGAAGGTTTGGTTTTTTTGCTTTTTAAAAAAATTGAATTTATTGGGGTAACATTGGTTAATAAAACCATACAGGTTTCAAGTGAACAGCTCAATAAAACATCATCTGCATAGCGCATGATGCGCTCACCACCCGAAGTCAAGTCTCTTTCCGCCCAGTTTATCCCCCTTTGTCTACTTTCTCCTCCCCACACCCCCCTTTCTATCTGGCTATCACTACATTGTTGTCCATGTCTATGTGTCATACATAATATATTATTTTTTTAAAAGTCAGGTTTCTTACATTAGGCAAACTATCATCTATTGCCTTTAGAAATAATTCTGTATCTTATGTTAGTTTAGCTATGAAATACATTCTTTTAATCCAATATTATAACTAGAAAATTTTACTAGAAGAAATAACATTTAACACATAAAATGCTAACCACTTAAAAATGAACTCAGAAGACTGTGACCTGTAGGAAGATGGAACAGACATCCTTTCCTCTATTCTTCCTAAGTATGACTAAAGCCCCCGTCATTTTATATGAAACAAATGTAAAACTGAAAGGCGAAGAGAAAACTGAAGACTGATAGGGACCTTGAGACACAATGGAAAACATGACAATGAATCCCCTGGGTTTTCTTTTTCTTTCATATATTCCTGACTTTTTACAGAAAAAGCTGGCATTAAAGTCATTGGATACAGAAAAAAAAAAAAAAAAAAGACTAGACAAAAGTTTCCTGTCTCTAGCCAAAGGACTAGGGAAGAGGCAGGTTAGCATACTAAGACAGAAAATATCTAGACAATAACTGCTCTATTCTAGCCAAATACCACAAGAAAACTGTGGCCTTAACCTCACTCACATCATCAAAGGCCAAAGAGGAAATCAAGATGTCCATCCTTTCGAGACTGCAAAGAGGAGCCCAACATTCCTGCCAAGGTGACTTGAGAGAAGGCCAAGAAGGGAGCAGCCTTCATCCCCGCCAGCTAGTAATGAGCCCACCCTCTCCCCTGCAGCTGAGGCAGTGCAGCCCACACAGGCAGCCTGGATTCCATCTGCCCAGCAGAACCTGGTATTCTCATCTCCCAGCAGGCATGGTTTCAGAAGAGGCCTAGTGGAGGGTTACGACTTTCACCATCACCTGGCAATAACAAAGACAACCCCACCATAGAGGTGGTGGACAGCAAGCAGGAGCTGGAATGAAACGAGGGCCTACCCCCAGATGTCAATGGAGGCCAGTGGGAACCCTCCACCTGGCAGTAATGAGGCAACACACCCTTCCCCAGCCAGAGCAATGCCACAGAAAGCCAGCTGACAGAGAAGGTTTAAGTAATAGGGTTAGGGTTAGGGTAAAAATGCTCAGTTTTCAATGGAAACTTACTCGCCATACAAAAAAAGAGAAAGATCTTAAGCTGAATGAAAAAAGATAACCAACAGATGACAGCTCTTAGATGGCAGAAATGTTAGTATTATATAACAAAGGTTTTGAAAGAGCCCTCATAAAAATGCTTCAAAATAGTAACACAAAAACACTTGAAAGTAAAACAAAACAAAACAAAAAACAGAAAGCAAAATCAACATCAACAAAAAAGAAATTCACAACAAAAAATCCCAGAAGACATAAAGAAGAACCAAAAGGAAATCTCGGAACCGAAAAACACAAAACCACATAAAAAGTAGATTGGCTCAACAGCAGAATAAATGGGAGAGATGAAAGAATCAACAAACTGATGAAAGAACATTAGAAATTAGTCTCAACAACAGAGAGAAGACAAACGGAAAAACAAAAAACAAACAACAAAAAACAATGAACAAACCATCAGGGACCTACGTGACCATGAAATGAGGTCTAACGTTAGGATCCTCTGAGACCTGGAAGGGGAGGAGAAAAAGAGAGCAGCTAAAAATATATTATAAGAAATAATGGCTAAAATTTCCCCAAATTTGGCAAGAAGCAAGAGCCTACAGATTCAAGAAGTTTAGTAAAACCCAAACAGGATAAAAACAAAGCTATCTATGCCACACCACATTAACTTCTGAAAACTAAAAGTTAAAGAAAAAAAATTGAAAGCAGCCTGAGAAAAATAACCTCTTATTTACAGAGGAAATCAATGTGAATAACAGCCAACTTTTTACCAGAAACCACAGTGGCCATAAGTGGCACTTTTTCAAGTACCAAAACAAAACAAAACATCAACCCAGAACTGTATACCCAAGGAAAATATGCTTCAGGAAGGAAAAGAAAATCAAACATTCCCAGATAAAGGAAAACAAAAATGTATGTTGCCAACAGACTTACCCTAAAAGAATGGTAAAAGGATATTCTTTAAGCAGAAAGGAAACAATAAAAGACTGAATCTCAAAACATCAGGAAGGAAGCAAGAACACAGCAAACAAAATGTGGTGAATACAATGAGCTTTTCTTCTCTTGAGTTGTCTAAATTATGTTTGATGGTTGAAGCAAAACAGTGGTTATAAAAGTATGTAAAGAAAACATTTAAGACAGTTATATATTGAACAGAGAGTAAAAAGAAAGGTAAAATTTCTATATTTCACTGGAAGTAACAAAATGAAGTCCCCATTAGACTATGATAAGTTATACAAATGTAACTGCTAGATGTAATCACTAAAAAAGCCATACTCAATAACACTACAGATAAGTCACCCACTGGAAGGCAGGAAAATAGAAAACAGAGAAATGTAAAATAACATAAATAGAAAACAAATATAAAATGGTAAACGTAAGCCCTAATATAACAATAATTATAATAAATGTTGTCTAAATATGCTAATTAGCAAAGTGAATTAAAAAGCATGACCTAACAATAAACTGTCCGTAAGAAACTCACTTCAATTATAATGATACAAGAGGCCTGGTGCACGAAATTCATGCATGGGAAGGCGGGGGGGGGGGTGTCCCTCAGCCCAGCCTGCACCCTCTCCAATCTGGGACATCCCTCTCACAATTCAGGACTGCTGGCTCCTAACTGCTCACCTGCCTGCCTTCCTGATTGCCCCTAACCACTCTGCCTGCCAGCCTGATAGTCCCCTAACCACTCCCCTGCGGGCCTGATTGATGCCTAACTGCTCCCCTGCCGGCATGATTGTCCCCAACTGCCCTCCCCTGCCGGCCCCATCGCCTCCAACTGCCCTCCCCTGCCAGCCCAATCACCCCCAACTGCCTTCCCCTGTTGGGCTGAGGGAACTCCGGCTGGATGAGGCGGGGCTGAGGGGACTGGATGCCACCATCTTGTGGCTGTGGGTGCTGCCATCTTGTGAGGGCTTGGCAGTCAATTAGCATATCCCCTCTTTATTGGCTTGGATGCCACCATCTTGTGAGGGGATGATGGTCATTAGCATATTCCCTCTTTATTAAATAGGATAGGCAGGTCAAAAGAAAAAGGATGCAAAAAGACATATATAAACATTAATCAAAAGAAAGCAGGAAAGGCTGTATTAATATCAAACAAAGTAGACTCCAGAGCAAAGACAATTATACTATACAGGAAGGGGCAAAAGTAGATATACAGTTGTTCGTATGGAAAATAATACAATAATTAATAAAGAGTATTACAAGAATAAATTCTGTGTTTTGCATACTCACAACTATAAACCTACTTTTGCCTCACTCTGTATAATGATAAAAGTGTCAACCCACCAAGAAGACAGCAATCCTAAACATGTATGCAGCAAGCAACAGAGCAGACCGACAGAAATGAAAGGAGAGATACAGAAACCCACAATAATAGTTGCAGACTTCAACACTCCAAGCTCATCAATGGATAGCTCTAGAAAGGAAAATTAGCAAGTATATAGAACTCAACACCATCAACCAAGGAAATCTAATTAACATTCATAGAACATGCCACCCAGGAACAGCAGAACTACAGAACATATGCCAAGAAAGACCATATTCTGGGCTATAAAACCAACCCTGACAAAGTTATAAAAATTGAAACCAGAGAGTGTTTTCCAACAACAGTGAAATCAAACTAGAATTCAACAACAAAAAGATAACAGAAAAATCTCCAAACACTTAAACTTCCCAACTTATTCTATGAGGCCAGTATTACTTTGCTACCAAAACCAGACAAACACATCACAAGAAAAAAAAAAAAATTAAAGATCAGTATCCCTTATGAATACAAATGCAAAATCCTCAACAAAATATTAGCAAAATAATTTTGGCAACTTACAAAAAGGATTACATGACTATACAGTTAAGGATTAATTTGTCTAAAGTGAGGTCTGGCTTTTGTCCATGACTCCTGGGTGGTAATTTCTAAACCCTTGGAATGTCCTGCCTGATAAAGAGTCAACCACATCTACATGACTGAGCCCCAGTAAAATCTTCAGACACTACATTCAGTGAGCTTCCGTTCTTGTCAATACTCTACGCATATTTTCACATATTGTTAAGTGAAGTAAGTGCTGTCTATACAACTCTACAGGGGGAGGACAACAGAAAGTTACAGACTTGGAACTCTGGACCCTACCGTATGGCATGCACCTCTTACTTTAGCTGAGTTTAATGTGTATCCTTTTTATAATAAAACATAACTGTGAGTATAACACCTTTCATTGAGTTCTATGAATCCTAGAGAATTATTAAACCTGAAGATGTTCTTGGAGTCCCCTAAACGTTGCAATGACCAAGTAAGATTTGTCCCAGGAATATAAGGTTGGTTCAGAATATAAAAATCAATGAAATATACTATCTTAGTGGACTTAAAGGACAAAAAACACCTGATCCTTTCAATAGATGCAGAAAAAGCACTTGACAAAAGCCAATACCCTTTGATGATAAAAACAGTTAAAGTAGGAAGAAAAGAGAACTTCCTCAAACTAATAAAGGACATCTATTAAGAAACCCACAGCTATCAATATACTTAATGGTGAAAAGCCGAAAGCTTTCTTCGTAAGATGGGAACAAGGTGAGGATGTCTGCCCTTGCTACTTCTATTTAACATTGTACTGGAACTTCTAACCAGGACAAATGACAAGAAAACGAAATAAAGGGCATTCAGATTGGAGAAGTTATGAAACTATCGCTATTGCAGATGACATGATTTTGTATATAAAAAAATCCACAAAACAAAAATTAGAGCTAATAAGTTCAGCAAGGTTGCAGTACATAAAACTAACATTTAATAATCTGAAAAGGAAATTAAGAAAATAATTCCATTTATAATAGTGTCAAAAAGAATAAAATACTTAGGAGTATGTTTAACCAAAGAAGTGCAAGACTTGCACACTGAAAACTATAAAACACTGAACAAAATTAAAGATCTAAATAAATGGAAAGGCACCTTGTGTTCACAGACTATAAGACTTGATGACAACATTTTCCAAATTGGTCTATAGATTCAATGCAATCCCCATCAAAATTCTAGTTGACTTCTTAGCAGAGATTGACAAGCTGATCCTAAAACTCATATGGAAATGCAAGAACTCCAAACAGTCAAAGCAATTTTTACAGAAGAAGTTGGCCCTGCCTGGTGTGGCTCAGTGCTTAGAGGGTTGTCCTGCACACCGAAGAAAGGTTGCGGGTTCGATTTCCAGTCAAGGGCACATACCTGGGTTGCAGGTTCTTTCCCTGCCCTGGCTGGGTGCACATGCAGAGGGCAACTAATCAATGTATCTTTCACATCAATATTTCTCTCTCTCTTCCCCTTTCCCTCCCTTCTACTATCTCTAAAAAAATCAATGGAAAAATAATCCTTGGGTAAGGATAAACAAACAAACAAAGTTCCTTGGCAGACTCTCACATTTCCAGACTTCAAAATTTACTTCAAAGCTACAGTAATCTAACAGTGTGATATTGGCATAAAGACAGACATAAAATCAATGGATTAGAACAGAGAGCCCAGAAATAAACCTTTGTATATTGGTCAATTTTCAACAAGGTACCAAGACCATTCAATGGCAAAAGGATGGTGTATTAAACAAGTAGTGGTAGGAACACTGAAAATCTACAGGTAAAAAAGAATGCAGTTGAATCCTTAACTAAGACCATATACAAAACATTAACTTAAAATAGATTGAAGAACTAAAACTATAAAACTCTTAGAATAAAACATAGGGGGAAAGCTTCATGACCTTGGGTTTGGCAATTTCTTGGATATGACATGAAAAACACAGGCAAAAAAAATTTGACTCAAGAAAAATTTAAAACTTAGTGTATCAAAGGACACTAACAACTGAGTAAAAGGGCAACCCACAGAATAGGAGAAAAATATTTGTAATCACTTATCTAATAAGGGATTAATATCCAGAATATATAAAGAACATCTAAAACTCAATACCAAGAAACAAGTAACCTGTTTCAAAAATGGACAAAGGAACTGAATAGACATTTCTCCAAGGAAGATATATGAATGACCAATAAGCACACAAAAAGATACTCAACATCACTAATCATTAGGGAAATGAAAATCAAAGAAACATTGAGGGACTGCTTCACACTCATTAGGATGGTTCTCAAACAAGCAAACAGAAAACAACAAGGATTGGTGAGGATGTGAAAAACTGGAACCACTGTACATTGCTGATAGGATGGTGAAATAGTGTGGCAACTGTAGAAAACAATTTGGCAGTTCCTCAAAAAGTTGACACATGTTCCAACAATCACAATATTAGGTATATAGCCAAAAGAACTGCAAACATACCTTCAACAAAAACTTGAACACAAATGTTCATAGCAACATTATTCATAACTAGAGGCCCAGTGCACGAAATTTGTACACGGGGGGAGGGGGTATCCCTCAGCCCAGCCTGCACTCGCTCCAATCTGGGACCCCTCGAGGAATGTCTGACTGCCCGTTTAGGCCCGATCCCACCGCTGCTGGCTCCCAACCGCTCGCCCGCCCGCTTGATTGCCCCTAACTGCTTCTGCCTGCCAGCCTGATCACCCCCTAACCACTACCCTGCCAGCCTGATCAACCCCTAACTTCCCTCCCCTGCCAGACTGGTTGCCCCCAACTGCCCTCCCCTGCCATCCTGGTCGTCCCTAACTGCCCTCCCCTGCAGGTCTGGTTGTCCCTAATTGTCCTCCCCTGCAGGCCTGGTCACCCCCAACTGTCTTTCCCTGTAGGCCTGGTCACCCCTATCTGCTCTCCCCTGCAGGCCTGGTCCCCCCCGCTGCAACTGCCCTCCCCTGCAGGCCTGGTTGCCCCCAATTTCCCTCCCCTGCAGGCCTGGTCCCCCCCCCAACTGCCCTCTCCTGCAGGCCTGGTTGCCCCCAATTTCCCTCTCCTGCAGGCCTGGTCCTCCCCCCCCAAATGCCCTCCCCTGCAGGTCTGGTTCCCCCACAACTGTCCTCCCCTGCAGGCCTGTTCCCCCCCAATTGCCCTCCCCTATAGGCCTGGTCCTCCCACCTGTCCTCCCCTGCAGGCCTGGTCACCCTCAACTGCCCTCCTCTGTCAGCCCAGTAACCCCTAACTGCCCTCCCCTACAGGCCTGGTTGCCCCCAACTGCCCTCCCCTGCCAGCCATCTTGTAGTGGCCATCTTGTGTCCACATGGGGGTGGCCATCTTTGACCACATGGGGGCAGCCATTTTGTGTGTTGGAGTGATGGTCAATTTGCATATTACTCTTTTATTAACTAGGATAGCCCCTAAATGAAAATAACCCAAATATCCATCAGTTGACAAATGGATAAACTGGAATATTACTCAGTTTTGAAAAGGAATGAAGTATTAATACATGTTATAACATAAGTGAACCTTGAAAATAAATTTTACTAAGTGAAAGAAGCCCGTCACAAAAGGCCACATACTGAATGATTCCATACATATTAAAGGCCTACAATCAGCAAATCCACTTAATCAGACAATAGATAGTATTTCCAGCGACTGGAGGAGAGAATGGGGCTTCTTTTAGGGATGATAAAAATGTTTTTGAATTAGGAAATGGTGATGATTACACATCCTTTGTGAATATACTAAACACCACAGACATGGTACTCCTTAAAAGAATGAATTATATAATGTGTGAATTAGATCTTAATAAAAAGGAAAATTAAGTTTAAAAGTAAAAAAAAAAGATTCAGAGTAAATTCTGCTGGAAGTTGAACAGACAGCAGTAACCTCACCTGCTCATAGATCTCGATGGCTTTCTGGTATTGCTCAAGCTGGGCAGCATATGCTGCCACCTTTAGCAGACACTTGTTAGCTGAACTGAAATCAAGAACCAGAGCAAAGTAAGCAACAAACAGAGAAATAAAAAGACACCCAGTATACTTTCATTTGGTACAGTACAATACACTTCGCTAACAGAGTACAGCAAAGATTTATCTTTTATCACACTTAACAAAAATCCATTTAATTATATTAAGAAAAGTAATACTTGCCTGTTGGATTCTTCTCCTTTATAATAATCAGCCGATTGTTCATAATGTGCAATAGCCTGAAAACACACACATATCTTATTCAAACTACTTATTTAAAGAGTTGCATTTAAAAAACTACACTTATATGGGTATTTTTTCTTATAAATAAACCTATCCCAACAGTAAACCTTTCACAACTTGGCCTACTTTATTCAGGGAACACAAAAATGCATGCACCTCTGGAAGCCTGGCAGCAGACTGCTCGCTGCCCATCAAAATCTCTTATCCCCCTCCTCCATGGCAAATACCCAGCTACACCACTTCCCCAGCCTGCACTGCAGTTAGAGCAGCCATGAGACCTATTCCTTCCATGGAATATAAACAAACATGCTGTAAACTACTCCCAGGCTTGGTCCATACATCTGACTCTGCATCCTTCTCCAGGCCTTTTCCCTTCTCATGAGCCACCATGGCAATAGCCAAGTCTAGCGTGACAATGGAAGCCACGAGCTAAAGGTGACAGAACTTTTGTCAGCCTGGTTCCTAACTAAATACAAAAGGCAGAATGGACCTCAAACCCCATGCCCCACCACTGCCAAACCCAGAACAGCTATGCTGGATTGTTATTTCTGAGATATGTGAAGCCTATTAAATTTAGATTTAAGGTTTGCTAAAGCAGCACACATTATCCTCACTAATAACCTAAGTGTCATCTAGATTAAAGGTCATGTTTTCACTCTAAAATGTGTGGTGCTGAATTAACAGTCAAGTGGAAAAGAAAGAGTGCAGGCCGGAAAGCTAGAAGCTCTGGTCCTGTGGGGCATAGATTCAGTGAAGTCAAGCACATGACAACTCAGAAGGCAAAATACTGCAAGCTCTCTCTTCCTCTTGAGAACACCTGTGCCTTTCCCTACTCTCTCTCTTCTCTAAAGCAGACTTCTGCCTTCCCGCCTCTCCTTCTTCCTGGCACATTTTCTTTGTCTTTCTTATTCCTGAGCTCCAGGGGCCCTTCTTTTTGCCTCTGTAACTTGTTTCCTGAGCCCACGCAGTCCAGCTGGCTCACTTCTTCCAGGGCTCGCTTGTTCTACCTCTGTGACTAAATAAACTTTGCTTGTATTTGAAACACACACACACACACACACACACACACACACACACACAAACCACACATGCCTATTGGAGCTGGAAACTATGGAAATAAGGTCTATGGAAAGGGCCAGATGATAGTATGTGCTATTTTTAGCCAGGTTCTATAAGGAAAAAGAACTGAAGGAATTAGCTGGTTCATGAAAGGAAACAAAGTCCAGAAATAGGATAAAACTGGAAAGGTCAATACAATAAGGGCAAGAGGTAAGTATGAACAATGTTTTAAATTATGGGTCAGAAACACTTTCCTGTGACAGGCCAGATAATAACAGGCTTTATGAACTATACAATCTGTTTTCACTTTATATCTCTCCTCAGGTAGCACAAAGCAACCACAGATGATGCATAAATGAAGGACTGTGGCTATATGCAAATACATTTTATTCATGGACAATACAATTTCAGTTTCATTTAATTTTTGTGTTATGAATGCTTTTCCCCTCAATGATTAAAGAGTCAGAAAACCATTCTTAGCTTCCAGACATACATAAACAGCTGGTGGATTTGTAGATCCCTGCCTTAAATTTCAAGGTTTTTCCAGTAAACCTGGAAGAAACCTGTGAGAAAATCAGATTACAGGTGCTGCCCTACAGTTCAATGGCTCCGAGGCAGCTCTACTGAGTTACGAGAGGCTCAGGGACAGAAAAAACACACACAAATAAAATATAACAGGCTAGGGAACTGTGTTAGGAAACACTTTGGTGTGGTTATGGGCACAGGGAACTGTCTGGGAGCAAACAGACCTGGCCCATAAAGCGTATGGTCCCCTTTCCTGCAGGTGGTAATGGTTATAACCAGGAATGCAGAGCCACAGGCTGAAGGGGGCAGAGCCAACATTAGCCTTGTCTGGACTGCAGTTTTTGACAAAACTGAACAGTTTTTTCTTTTTTTCCATTACCATACCCTCCTACACCCTCTTCCACCTCCACTCCCCGCCCCCCGGTAATCACCATACTGTTGTCTGTGTCCATGAGTTCTTTCTTTTTTTCCCTTTTTTGCTCAATCCCTTCCACCACCCTCCCTCCACCCCCAAAGCTGTATGCTTACTCTCTACCTATGAGTTTGCACAGTTATATGAAAAATAGACACTTCTGTGTGTGAATGATTATGTTTTTGGGTCTATTTATTTCAGCCACTTAGCCTACCCAAACTAATATGCTCCCCTCCACCAAATTTTCTCAGCATTATTTAAACTAGAGTCCCGATGCATGAAATTCATGCATGGGGACTTTAGGCCTGGCTGCGATCAGAGCCAATCTGTAGGGCGACTGGCAGGGCGATCTGGGGGTCCCTGCTGGCACCCGCCTTGGCCATCCTGGCGCCGCCTGCTCGCCCCTGCCCCTGCCGCTGGTCGCCTCCCTCTGCAGGAGTTGACCAACGGGGTGATCGGTGATCGAGGGGTGGCACTGGCCCATTCGCTGGCCGGCCCTGCCCCTCGCTGCCGCAGGTTGCTTCCCTCTGCAGGGCGACCAGGGGCCCCTGCTAGCACCCGCCTTGGCTGGCCTAGGGCCTGTGGGCAGCTCCTGCATTGAGCGTCTGCTCCTCGGTGGTCAGTGTGCATCATAGCGACCAGTCACCAGTCGTTCCGCTGTACAGTTGATTTGCATATTAGGCTTTTATTATATAGGATAGGAGAAAAACTGGGAACAATTTAAGTGGGTAAGTATAATGAGCTACCTTGCTATGATTAAAAGTAATGGATAGAACATTCACTATGGGAAGTTCTTTATGAAATCTTAAAGCCATAGAAGGATAGGTACACTATAGTCCTCTCTTTACAAGTACATATATAGACACATCCAGAAAAGGACTGGTAGAATATATTCCTTTGGAGCACATGTCAGAGCTGTTACATACACACATGCACACACGTGGGATTATATGATGAATGTCCATCTTTTCCCACTAAAATATAAGCTCTGTGAAGGCAGCTTTCATGATGGTTTCCTCACCATTATGTCCCTAAGCCTAGCACAATGCCTATCATACGGTAGGTGCTCAGTAAACAGATACTAAGGGAATAAATGCAAACTGCATTTCAAATGAAGGTCCACTATTAAACCAATATCTTGATTAGTTTGGAATGCCCAGGAAAGTTTTTCAATGAATTTATGATTAATCAGAAATAATTTTATTTGAATTGTCCTCATTCTCTCAAGTATTCAGCACTAGTTTGCACTGTAATAAACAGGATAACATAAGAAACGTGACCAAATCTTTTTGTAAAGAGTATCAGTTATATAACCGCTTCCTAAGGAGGAAATGTAGCTAGTTTCTTCCCAGTTCTTACAGCACCCCAACACTCAATGAACAGAGTTGGGTTGAACTGTTTTGGAGGTTAAAAAGACAAAAGAGGCCCAATGTCAACAATTTGGTTTAGCCTAATACTTATTAAATAACGATACTGGCTCATCAAAATGTTATAACTGTGAACTTCAGCTAGGTTTATTATAATAAAAGAAAAAATTTAAATTTAGTTTTTAATAATGCTAATTAAGCCAATAATAAAAAATTATGGTTTTCCCAAGTTTTGACAGAGACTAAAGTTGAAAGGAAAGCTTATCCACTGGCTTAGAGAAGTTTCCGAGTAAACAGGCCGGCCACAGGTTATCTTTGACGTTCCACCTAGTTTGGAGTTTTAACAGGTAGTGAAACTTATAAAGCATACGCAGAACCTTTCACACTAGAAATCAGCCCACTGTAAGTTCTAGTCCCAAAGACAATAATATAAGAAGTAGAACACAGCAACCAATAACAACAGCACACATAAGAGTAAATCCAGAAACCACCCAGCTGATTATCCTGAGTTAAGTAGCATGCCACAGGGATCACAAGACTCCTTGGGAGAGTTGGGTAAGTGGCACAGTGCCACAGAATACATGGGTCCTGAAATGAAACACAAGGCTTTCTAGGACTGCACCATCGTCATTAAGGCAAATGCAATTTCCAGGGTGCAAGCGTAAGGGTCCACTTTGTAGGTAAAACAGCTTTAAATATGGGATCAATTCTTTTAGAACACATACCCCCAGAGAGGACCTAACGGGAACCTGACACACTACACGTAACAGTAACAAACAGTACTAAATCATGTCCTCTAGGGACCTAAGACAGAAATGAGTCATAATTCCTCTGGACCATTTAAAAAGGACCTATTTATTATTTGGTTCCATGTTTTATTTCGTGAAGTCAAAGTAGTAATGTGAGTTTATGAAACTTCACTGTTCACTAGCTAAAATCTGTGAATGAATCAGACGACATATTAAAAGGAAAGAAATTCATTTGTTAGAAATCAGATATAAAGTAGTTGTGTATTTGGTGTCACTGATTTTTTCAAACATAAACTTCACACACCAACCAAAATCTGATGGATCCACCAGAGACGTGAAGGCAATGTTTCTAAACATAGGAGGCCAAACATCAGAGAACACAATGAGCTAACCCTGTGTGTACTGAGTAATACTCTTAAATGGCTTTTTTAAAAAGAACACAACAATGAAAAAAGATGTCACCTACTGGCCAGCTTGCAGAATGGCAGGAACACTGTGAGTAGTGAGTAATGGAGGTTTCAGAAGCTGTGTGGCAAATCATCTAATTTTTTTATAAAGAAAGAAAACAGGAGTGCACCATACGTCATTTTACCCACCCTCAATGTTAAGGAAACCCCTGTGGTGAAGTGGTTGCCCGAGCCCAGGCCCTGGCAGCAGAGATGGCACAGAGCACTTCAGGCTTCTGCCTCCAGAGGGCTCTTCTGACCACTGTGGACAGGAGCTGATGCAGTGGCTTTAGCTGGCAAGATGATACACGAGTGCTCATCTCCCCAAGACCGAGGCCACCTCGAAAAGGACAGTGAGAAGTGCTGAGACTTGGGAGTTCTGAGGACAGTGCCCACAGAAATTGCTCACAGGTTGGATGTGGAGAAAGAGAAAAGGCAAGTATGCCTGTGGTCTGGAGGGGGAACAGCAGGTGAAAAGGAAGGCCAGGTCAGAACTCAGTCTTACACATGTTTGCCTTGAGTTTACAGTCGAGAGGTTGGCAGACATGGGGACATAGGAATCTAAAGCTCGGATAGAGGTCTAGGTTGCAGACAGATTTGCAAGTCCTGGGATACAGGCGATACTTAAAGTTGTGATGCTGAGTGAGTACAGATAGAAAAACCGAGGGAGCAAGATGGAGAGAAGACAACGACCCAACTCTGGGGTCACACTATAGGGTGAGAAGAAGAAAAGGAACCAGCTGAGGAGTCAGAAGAGAGCGCTCAGTGAGGTGGCCAGAGAACCAGGTGGGAGACGTGGTCCAGAAGCCAAGAAAGAAGTAAAACAAAGGAGAGGAAGAGTGACAACTGTCCAATGCCAGGCAGGCACGGGGAGTGTCACACCACCGAGATAGGAGGCAACTGGAGTCTTTCAGCTGCTTAGTGTTCATTAGTCTGAGAGTGATGCTCTCCACTACATTTCTCTTTCTGATTCACACCTGTTCCATCCGCAGCACTCAGGAGGACAGTTTTACATAAACATTTGTCTCCAGGCTGAGTTGAGGCAGCCTCTGAAGTGTGGCCAATGTGTTTTCCTCTCACCACGGTACACTCCAGCCCTGCAGGAGATGCCCTAACAGAAGACAGCAGGAGAGAGGAGAGTGCTGGGCCAGCTTTGCGTAAGCTCCACTCGTTCCAGCCTGAGTGAGCATAGGCAGTGTAACCATTGAGTCCTAGTTTTTCCATAGCCATAAAGCTGAAATGTGGTAAAATTCATGGCATGCTACCAAGGACAACGTTTGGAAAACAGTATTTGTTCAATAAGTGTTTCCTTCTTCCTCTTTTCTTCTGCTACTAGCGGCATACCTTGCTTTATTGCATTTGCTGATACTGCATTTTCATCAACATCAAAAAATCATCCAACCAGCAAATAGACTAGGACTCGCCAAATGCTCAGATAATAGTTTTTTAGCAATAAAACCTTTTTATTAATTAACTAGAGGCCCGGTGCACGAAATTCGTGCACGGAGGGGGTTGTCCCTCAGCCCAGCCTGTACCCTCTCCAATCTGGGACCGATCGAGGGATGTCCGACTGCCCGTTTAGGCCCGATCCCGGTGGGCAGTCGGATCCTTAAACGGGCAGTTGGACATCCCTCTCACAATCCAGGACTGCTGGCTCCCAACTGCTCGCCTGCCTGCCTTCCTGATTGCCCCTAACCGCTTCTGCCTGCCAGCCTAATCACCCCCTAACCACTCTGCTGCCAGCCTGTTTGCCCCCAACATCCCTCCTCTGTCGGCCTGGTTACCCCTAACTGCCCTCTCCTGCAGGGTTGATCACCTCCAACTGCCCTCCCCTGCAGGCCTGGTCCTTCTCAACAGCCCTCCTTTGCAGGCCGGGTGCCTCCCAACTGCCCTCTCCTGCTGGCCATCTTGTGGTGGCCATCTTGTGTCTACATGGGGGCAGGATGTTTGACCACATGGGGGCAGCTATATTGTGTGTTGCAGTGATGATCAATCTGCAGATTACTCTTTTATTAGCTAGGATAGAGGCCTGGTACAGGGGTGGGGGCCAGCTGGTTTGCCCTGAAGGGCGTCCCGGATCAGGTTGGGGTTCCCTTGGGGTGTGGGGTGGCCTGAGCGAGGGGCCTGTGGTGGTTTGCAGGCGGGCCACGCCCCCTGGCAACGCAAGCGGAGGCCCTGGTATCTGGAATTTATTTTCCTTCTACAATTGAAACTTTGTAGCCTGGAGCAGAGCCAAGCCTGGGGCTCCCTCTGAGGCCCGAAGCCATTTGTGTTGGGGTTATAATTGAAACTTTGTTGCCTTAAGTGGGTGGGCCCGGCCAGGGTGTGCGGAAAGCTTTGCTTCCCCTGTTGCCGGCGGCAACCCTGGCCTGCTCTCTCAAGCTCCATTCTGCCGCCATTTGTTTGAATTTGTTTACCTTCTATAATTGAAACTTTGTAGCTTGAGTGGAGGCTTAGGCCTGGCAAGGGCAGGCGGAAAGCTTGGCTTCCTCTGTTACCTAGGAAACCTTGCTCTCTGTGGCTGTAGCCATCTTGGTTTGGGTTAATTTGCATACTCGCTCTGATTGGATGGTGGGCATGGCTTGTGGGTGTGTCAGAGGTATGGTCAATTTGCATATTTGTCTATTATTAGATAGGATGTATGTACACTGTTTTAATAGACACAATGCTACTGCACACTGAACAGGCTACAGTAAATCCTCACTTAATGTTGTCGATAGGTTCTACCACCTAAAGTGAAATGACATAACATAACCAATTTTACCATATGGCGATTAATATACACAAGAGTCACTAGTAAGTTCCTACAGAATCTCATCATTATAATGGAACAACGCTGAACAAATGATGCTATACTAGGATATGCTATATAGTGTACACATAACTTTCATATGCACTTGGAAACTCACATATGTGTCTCACTTTATTGTGCTTTTCACTTCATAGTGGTGGTTTGAAACCAAACCCATAATATCTCCAAGGTATGCCTGTATAAACCACCACTTAAAAAGCCAGGCTTGAGGGAAGCAGACATGTGGCCAAGTTGGTGTTCACCTACCTTCTTCCCCAGGTTTCAGGGACTGAAGATAAAGATGAGTAAATGCCCACAGTACTTAAGCTTCCTTCCCAGGGCTACAGAAGCCTCAGCAAAAGAGATGAAGATTCTAACATGAATCCCATAAGCAGACACAGCAAGTAAATCTTAACTAGCTCTCATCTCAGATACTTACTCCCGGAAAACAGTTTCTCTACTCCTTAGCCACCAAGCCCCTAAAACTTCCCTCTGTAGCCATGCCATGACTGGTCACTCTACTCCATTCAACTCTGCTGGAAGAGGCAAGAGTCAACTACCTGCTTAATACCAAGGTTATGAGAATCTGACCCATTGCTTACCTTCTCGATGTCTACAAGTTCAGTCTCATAAATCTCAGCAATAGTGATGTGGTGTTTGGCTGCGATTGTAAACCTTCCCTGGGGGAAAACAAAAAACAGAGTTACAGTCCTGTTTTACCTATTTTAATGCCATCAGTTTAGGAACAAGATAAAAAAAAAATACAACTCTAAGCCATTTCAAGGAGTCCACCCCACAGTTACTCAAGCAAGGTAATGTCTTACCATGTCTGTGTAAATGTCGATGGCTGCATTTAAGCAGTTGATAGCCTCTGAAGCGTAGGCATTTAAGAAAAACAATGAAAAATCCATTCAGTCAAAGAGGGTTCAAGTGAGCCTATTCTCCTAGCTGC
Organism: Cnephaeus nilssonii; assembly: GCF_951640355.1. NCBI lineage: Eukaryota > Metazoa > Chordata > Mammalia > Chiroptera > Vespertilionidae > Cnephaeus > Cnephaeus nilssonii. The sequence goes on along the minus strand of NC_137082.1, from coordinate 13,710,330 downwards.
TACTAGAACATTAAGGAGGTCCCGTTTGGGGCAGAGGGTGGGCATATTAGTTAATGAGAAACAAACATGAATCACACACAAGTCCAGGCCCCCTCAGCATGCTCTGTCTGCAGCAGCTGCAGTACAACTGGAGCTAGAGTGGTATTGGCTCGGTTACTCTTAATCTACGAGTGAGGACTCCATCCAGGGGAGAGGTTGCATTACAAAGCGAACAAATGGGACTGTCATCAACACCGATCATTTACACCTGCTAAAACGCAAATGTTTTTTGGAAGAAAGTTCTCTATAAGAAAGATGACTTCAATAGACTACTCTTCATGCAGCCAAAATCAAAAGCACTTTGAAGTCCCTGTTCAGACAATTCTTAAGTAAAGTCAACATTTTGTACAATGTTAGAGATACTAACGTTTGGTGTACTAACATACACACAAAAGGAATAAAAAAATCTAGTAAGTGACAGTGTTAATAAAGTATATTATTTTTCCAAAAGTTAGGCTGTGTTCAGAACCAACACACCATCACAAAATGGTGGTGTTTATAATTCTGGCACATGTCTGACAGCTCCAGATTTATTGCTTCTAGAAAAGAGGTGGCAGAGCAAAAAGGCCTAACTAAAAAATCAGAAAGTAGATGAACAAAAGTTAAAAGCAATTTCCTCCTAAACTATGTAAGAAATGTGAGTTCATTGTCATTCCTTTAAAACTACAGAAAAATATAAAGAGAAAAATAAGCTACCTATAATCCCACTCAAACCCACTCTTACATTTCCAGTATTTTCTAGATGCATTTCTATGTGCACAGACTTTATTATGAATTTGAGATCTCAATTCTCATGTGGTTCTTCAGTTACCATGTAAACATTGACCAGGTCACTAAAGGTTCTCTAAAATCAAGGATTGTAGTAACTGCATCATGTTCTACAATACTGCTATATTATAACTTTACCATTTCTTTTTTCTATTTTTAGTATATATATTTTTATTGATTTCAGAGAAGAAGAGAGAGGGAAAGAGAGATGGAAACATCAAGATGAGAGAGAATCACTGATTAGCTGCCTCTTGCATGCCCCCTACTAGGTATCGAGCCCACAACCCGGGCATGTGCCCTTGACCAAAATCGAACCCGGGACCCTTTAGTCCACTGGCTAGGGCTACCATTCTTATCTTATTGCTCATTAGGCTGTGTTCAGTTTTTCACTTTTGGAAATAAACCATGGTCAATCTCTACACAAAAGCCCTTGAAAATATCTTATTTCCGTATGATATAATCATAAAAGTTGGTATTTCTATGTTAAAATGGACTGCTAACAGAAAAAAGAGAAACCCCACAGCTACCAGTGCATGTGTGAGAGGGAAGGAATTAATGCTTTTAATGATTAAATGTGCACTCCTCTAACTAAAAGAAATATAACATTTGCAAAATTTTACCACTTTAAATATCCAACTTCGTTCTTTCCTTAAAACAAATACTTTGAAAAACACTTTAAACAGTCAGATGAATACTGTGTAAGTAAGTTGATTTTAACCAGCAGATACTGCCCTGACAGGGTAGTTCTGTTGGTTAGTGTTGTCCCGATATGCTAAGGTTGCAGGTTCAATCCCCGATCAGGGCACATATAAGAATCAACCAATGAATATATAAATAAGTGGAAGAGCAAATTGATGTTTTTCTCTCTCTCTCAAAAAACAAACAAAAAAAACACACCAATATCGAATATTCTAATTTCCCATTAACTGGATCTTAAAACGTGCTAAGTATTTAAGAGTGAGGAAACACGGGCGTTTCCTCTAATAAACAATATTCATATTCATAAAATTAGGACATAATAAGTCTTAGATAAAATTAAAGCTAATTTCTAAAAAGTTCTCCAAAATGCAACATAAATGAAGTTTAAAAAAATGCTGTTAAGCAACTAAACCACCAGGTAAAATTTAACATATCTTCTCTTCATTACAGCTGCAAATGATTAAACAACAATTCTTAAAAGTTACCAAAATCTCTATTATTCCAAAGTACAAAAGTTTATTTTTATCAGTGCTCTAAAGGTCCAGCAGTATAACCTGTGAAAAAGGTCACCAACTTTAGCCCTACCATCCTAGAGCAGCGATTTTCAACCTTTTTTATCTCATAGCACACACGAACTAATTAGTAAAATTCTGTGGCACACCAAAAAATATAGTATATTTTTTGCTGATCTGACCAAAAAAAAGGTATAATATTGATTCATTCACACCGGATAGCTATTGCTGTGTTGGCTATTGCCATTTTTAAAATTTGACAATCTAAGGGAAAAGAGCTCAGTGCCCGTAACTAAATAGTCAGGTATTGCATGGTTTAATAAAAATGATTGTGGCTCACTAGTATGCCACGGCACACAGGTTGAAAATCGCTGTCCTAGACAGAGGTGTGTCTTACCGTGAGGGTCTGCCTTTTTGTAAGCATTCCCAGCATCCACGAAGCTGGTGGCAGAATCATGTTTGCTCTGAAGCTGCATATGAAGTTTGGCTGCCTGACAAAATGCATTTCCTGCAGCTGAGGAAGATAAATTAGTACAATTAAACAGAGAGGAACAAGTATCCCTACATAATAGCCCATGTCCTAAGTGCTAGAAAGTTCCATGCCACTGAAAGAAGTATTCCAGTCAGAAGCACATGGAAATGCAATCAATGCCTCTTAGGTATATATAAAAATGGCCAGAATCAAGTCAAATAGTGATAGAAGCTTCTCTCAGCCACAGAAGACCTCCCAAGTGGGCCCTAGGCTATCAGCTTCCATTCAATAGCAACAGCTTAGTACCAGGCCACTCAATTTTATCCTACAGCGCATACTGAACACTGACTGGCAGACTGAAGCTACTAATGTTCAAAGAAAGGTAAAACACTGGGTCATCTTTCTATCTTACAGTGTCCCCTGGACTTAGATGTAATTGTTGAAGAAATTGCTAATGAAGGCTTCGTGGACAAAGGAAGTTTCTCAAAGAGTGATAATTAGGCCTTCAATTGTGGAATCCAAAGTTTTTTTCTTAAGTTCTGGAATAGGAAAGTTAGTACTAACAGGAATGGAGAGGAAAGGATTTATTCCACCAGGAAAAGCACAATTAAGAATATCACAAAACCTTTTGGTATTAAAAACAAAAACAAAAACACAATTCAAAACCATACATAAAATAGTATCAAATGCCTAAGTACCCACTGCTGGTATTTCTGGGCAAGATTGAAAGCGTGCCCAGGAAGTTTTGAAAATATTTAACCACCAGCATGGAAGAGAGAACCCCTGCCCACCAGGCTTTAATGCTTTCTTGATGAATCATGAGGGGTTCCCAGAGGAGGGGCCAATGCCACTGCAAGGTAGTGGGTAGGCCCCTGAAACTTGGGCAGCAGCTAACTTCTAAGTGACAGTTCAGGAACGTATCAGCTAAGTGGAAGCTTTGATGGGCTCTGCCTCAGAAGAGTGTAGTAATAACGTGGATCTCCCAAGTAAAGTGCTTAGACTGGCTCCAGTTACATGTGTTGGTCATTACCATTATTACATGCAAATCTACCCTACAACCAATACCAGTGGTTTGGTATGTTTAAATGTCATCACTTCCTTTATAACCTACATCTTTCCTCTTCTACCAGTAACTTCATTTTTTGCAGTTTGTCTATGCTGACTGTCCCAGAGCCAATGATAGTCCATCTTCCCTCACTGAGTATAATACCACAACTCCAGGCACTCTAGGGCTGGCTCCATTTCCCCAGGTAATATTAAGTGTTTTGATTTTATCACTTCATGCTCCAAAACTAATTGCTGGCTTTTATCATTTAGCTCTTCCAAAACTAATTGCTGGCTTACTTTTTCACTGAGCACTCATTCTAATCACTGCTAACAAATGCCAGCCCAATTTCCCCAAACGTAAAAGTGTATTTAAAGGAGCAGATATTAAACTAAAGTCATACAACTTCTCAAGCTAAATTTCTTCACCTATAAAACTGGTCTAACACTTGCCAGGATGATCTCTCAAAAGCTCAGTATCAATCAAATTAGCTTAATCTTTATAACTTTTAAAACTAGAGATACTGTGGTGTTATGATAACCACCACTGCTACACAGAAATAATTTCACAGAATCTAATATTTAGCTATTTACTACGTGAGTATCCTGAGCCTCTACATGTTGCAGGCACCAGTCCAGGTCCTGCAGGTATAGCAGAGATGAAACACCCTGGACTTCTATGGTTTACATTCTAGTGAGGAGACAGCACATAATAAAAACACATACACAATATAAATTAGTAAACATTTTTCAATTAATTTTGCTAGATAGTGGATTGCTGTCTTTAAAAGGGTTGACCAGGGAAGACCTCACTGAGAAGACAATATTTGAAGGAGATAAGGAGAATCAGCTACACTCTATTTTGAGGAAAGAGTGCCAGAAAGAGCTTTGAGGAGGGAGCCGGATGGAGGAGGGAGCCGGATGAATGAGGGGAGTGGGTAGGAGATGAGGTACGAGACAGGAAAAGTCAGGGATCAGAGATCAGGTAAGTCCTAGAAGGCCACTGTTAAGGACTTTAGCTCTTATTTGAAATGACAAGCTGACACGTTTGAATGGAATTACTTTGGTTCATAAAAACAGACTAGAAAACAATGCAGAAGCTGAGATATCACAGTAGGCAAGAGATGATGGGGGAGGATAAATACAAAGCCTCTTTAGGTATATTAATGTTAATAGCCTCTCTGAAATGGAATTTCCTTAGGTTAGAACATCTGACCACCAGATAAAACAAGTGGTCTTTTTAGATAAGATCCCTCTTCTCCTACTATTACAGACTCTGAACAAAACAAAAGATGTGAATGCCAAGATAATATTCTTTTCTCCTCCATTTTTTTTTTTGCAGTACTTTATAATTCAGGCATTAAGTATTTTGAAAACATATAACATGACCCTTTTAATCTAAAACTAAACGTACAAAAAATTTTTAAAACCAGAAAAAGACCTTTCAGATTCATCTAGTTCAACAGCATTTTCTTCATTGAAATGATTTTTAAAAGCAAATGGGTAAATCAACCTTAAACTTACACAAAGTTCTGTGTCAATTACTTATAATAATCTATAATAGTAAAAGTGTAATATGCTAATTAGACCAGACAGCTGGACGACCTTCGGGACAAAGCCAGGGCTGTGAGGGTCGAGGCAAGCCGCCGTGGCTGCGAGGGCCGAGCCCCTTGCACAAATTCGTGCATCAGGCCTCTAGTATCTTAATAAAGCTGAGGTTAGAAGGAATAGGAAATGGGGAAATGAACTTGTAGAGAGCAAAGACCTCACTGTAGGCCAGGGTGCAGAGACCATGTCCTTGTTCTGGTTGAAGGCCATCTTCATTTCACTAAAGAAGTACCCTACCAGGACAAGCCCCTTTTTCTAGGGATAGGGATAACTTTGTTTCTCAAGTCAGTGTTAGAAAGAAACATCCCCTCTCAGACCAATGAAAATAATAATTCGGTTGATTTTGTTATGTGTAATTTCACTGGGTAGAAAGCATGACTTTAAAATATGACAATAAGTCTGTTGGGGTATATATAAGTAACGCTCCCACTGTCACATTTCTCAGTGGAACCACAATCAATTATCACAGAGTTGTTCTCAGAGCAAGAAATAGAAGTTCTCTACTAATGTTTAGGTAAAGAAAAGTAGGCATTTTTATTTATCTGATTTGTTTTCATTGAGTTTTACTACAACTTTCAATCTTTATGGCAATAGATTTGAGTACATTAGTAAGAAGCAAAAATTACAGTTTGATCCTCAGTCAGGGCGCATTTGGGAGGCAACCAATCTATGTATCTTTCATATTGATGTTTCTCTGTCTCTCCCTTCCTCCCTATCTAAAGTAAAAAAAAAAGAAAAGAAAAAGAAAAAAATTACTAATACTGGAGGAAGAGGTTTATAGAAACTAAAACAGACCCAGTCCTTATGTTTAAATTTTATGTCAGGATTTCAACTTCATTCACTAAATCAAGGTCCTTTAATCCCAGTTCATGGTGGCCATACCAGTGATTCAGCACTGACATCTGGCTTGAGGCCAACGGTCTTATTCTCTAAGGGGACAGCAGTCATTTCCTCCTTCAAAATGATTTTAAAAGTATCTGCCTCAAAACCAAGCAAACAAAAACTGTATACATACCACTCCAATTTTTAGCCATCTTGAACATATTTGCAGCTCTGGTATACATTTCACAAGCCTCTTCTATTCTTGTGTTTCCTCTGAGAAAAATTAAAAAAAAAAAAGATTAAGTTTTTCTATAATAACTATCCACATCCCTAATCCTCAAATAATAATTATTTAATGAGCACATACTATGTGCCAGACAAGCAGTATAGAATCCTAACAGCTGCTTAAAGGGGATACTCTTATTCCTATTTTCCAGATGAGGAAACTAAGGCAAACAAAATAAAGTAGCTAGCCCAGTGGTCGGCAAACTGCGGCGCCGCTCTGTTGACTAATGAGTTTGCCGACCACTGGGATAGGGGCTTAATCACAAGGAACAACAACAGCCCGTAATTATTGGAATCGAGAGTCTAGGTCAGTGGTCGGCAAACTCATTAGTCAACAGAGCGGCAAACCGCAGGTGGCTCGCGAGCCGCAGTTTGCCAACCACTGAGCTAGCCCAAGGTCACATAGCATGGATGCCACAGAACTGAGACTCAAATACTGATCTGGCTGACCCTGGATCTTCACCCTTAACCAGAGTCCTCTCCATGCGCGCAAACTAAAGTTTATATCAATCTGAGAAAACAGAAGTACCTTTTTCAGAGGAGATTAATATTGGAAGGATAAAGACATCTTTACCAAGTTAATTTCCAATATTTTGGCACTATGTTTATTTAGACTTAAAAATAAAAACAAAAGCTGAAGCAAGAGCATATAAGAAAGAGTCACACTGCTCTGTGGTTAATATTATCTGTCAGCTGTGGCAGGGAACAAGCCCTTCCCAGTGTGGAAGGGGCCTTAGGGTCCTGCCACTCACCGTGTGGAAACGCGTTTTCTAACATCATTAGAGGAGGGAACTCCACTGCTGCTTTCAGAACATTCTGTTCTAGAAAGTTCTTCACCAGGCAGCTGATTACACTGAGGAACAATTTTAGCTGCTTAGAAATTTCTTCTCACATAAAGACCAAAATAATACTCTATAACTTCCACCAATTTTCAAAATCAACCAAAATCAACCTTGTTTTCACTAAGCGCAGGCCCCTCAATTAAAGACGTTTCTCTATCTTATCTATCTATATTATCTATATTATAAACACAGAATAACCAGAGGAAAACCATGACACAGCAGACTGTAACTGTGCAGTACACATGATGAGTAACTGAAAGTGAAGTATGGACATAAACACGAATAGCTCTAGCCAGTTTGGCTTAGCGGATAGAGTGTCAGCCTGCAGACTGAAGGGTCCCAGGCTCAATTCCAGTCAAGGGCACCTGCCGAGGTTGTGGGCTCGATCCTCAGTAGGGGGCATGCAGGAGGCAGCCAATCAATGATTCTCTCTCATCATTGATATTTCTAGCTCTTTTTCCCTCTCCCTTCCTCTCTGAAATCAATAAAAATATATTTTTAAAAAAGACTAAGAGACAAGAAAGGTCAGGGCTGACAAAAGTGAGTATGATATGAACATGAATGAGGGCATCTGCATATGCCAGGAACTCCAACAGGCTTCAAACTCCACCTTACAGGCATGCAGTTCATGCAGTTTGGCTGGTAGGCCTAGGCATGAATTATATCTTAGACAACAGTAACTAACCATCTGACTCTAGGCTAGTTCTTTAATTCTTAGAGCCTCTATTTTTGCATATGTAAACTGAGGATAATATTATCTATACCTCTGGGTTATTATGAGGATCAAAAGAAATAATCCATAATAATTGCCATTGCAGGACTTGACCCAGAGTATATACTCAATTAGTACAGTTATTATAATTGGATTTATGTACTGAAGGCATAAAATCCTTCAGGGATGTTTGTACATCATCTATACTAATAAAAGGGTAATATGCTAATTAGACAGGACATCTTCCAAATATCCTTCCAGACGTCCTTCGGTACAAAGCCACAGTGGTGGGGGCTGAGGCAGAGGCGGGCGGTTAGGGGCGATCAGGCAGGCAGGCAGAGTGGTTAGGGGCAATCAGGCAGGCAGGCAGAGAAGTTAGGGGCAATCAGGCATGCTGGCAGAGTGGTTAGGGGTGATCAGGCAGGCAGGCGAGCGGTTGGGGTGATCAGGGAGGCAGTCAGAGTGGTTAGGGGCAATGAGGCAGGCAGATAAGTGGTTAGAGGTGATGAGGCAGGCAGGCAGAGGCAGTTAGGGGTGATGAGGCAGGCAGGCAGAAGTGGTTAGGGGCAATCAGGCAGGCAAGCGAGCGATTAGGGGCAATCAGGCAATCAGGCAGGCAGGCAGAGTGGTTAGGTGCGATCAGACAGACAGGCAGAGTGGTTAGGGGTGATCAGGAAGGCAGGCAAGCAGTTAGGGGTGATCAGGCAGGCAGGTGAGCAGTTAAGGGCCATTAGGCAGGCAAGCAAGTGGTTAGGGGTGATCAGGCAGGCAGGCAGAGTGGTTAGGGGCGATCAGACAGACCGGCAGAATGGTTAGGGGTGATCAGACAGGCAGGCGAGTGGTTAGGGGCAATCAGGCAGGCTGGCAGAGTGGTTAGGGGTGATCAGGCAGGCAGGTGAGCAGTTAGGGGTGATCAGGCAGACAGGTGAGTGGTTAGGGGCGATCAGACAGACAGGCAGAGCGGTTAGAGGTGATCAGAAAAGCAGGCGAGCAGTTAAGGGCAATCAGGCAAGCAGTTAGGGGTGATCAGGCAGGCAGGCGAGTGGTTAGGGGCAATCAGGCAGGCTGGCAGAGTGGATAGGGGCGATTAGGCAGGAAGGCGAGTGGTTAGGAGCCAATGGTCCCAGATTGCGAGAGGGATGTCCAATTGCCAGTTTAGTCCTGCGGGATCAAGCCTAAACCAGCAGTCGGACATCCCCCAAGGGGTCCCGGATTGCACAAGGGTGCAGGCTGGGCTGAGAGACCCTCCACACCCCATGCACAAATTTCATGTACTGAGCCTCTAGTTATTCATAATAGTAAAAAAGTGGAAACAACCAAAATGTCCATCAACTGATAAATGAATAAAATGTGGTATACACATACATACATATTATTAGACAATAAAAAGGAATTAAGTCCTGATACATGATATAATGTGGATGAACCTTGAAAGCATTATATGTTAAGTGAAAGAAGCCAGTCACAAAAGAGCTCATATTATAAATTCCACTTATACTAGAGGCCTGGTGCACAAATTTGTGCACGGGTGGGGTCCAGCTGGGGGGAGGGTCCAAGGGAGGTTGGACGGCCAGCTTGGCCCCGGATCGGGACAGTTGGCCAGCCGCAGCGCACATCATAGCGGCCAGTTCTGGTAGATTGGCTTTTATATAGAGAGATGAAAGGTATAGAACAGCAAATCCATAACGACAGAAAACAGATTACTGGCTGCCTAGAGTGGGAGTGCTGAAAAAAAAATGGCAGTTTCCTTTTGGATTATGAATATGTTCTAAAACTGATTGCTGCAATGGTTACACAGCTCCATGAATATGCTAAAAATGACTCGATTTCTACACTTTTAATGTACTTATACACACATGTAAAAAACAAAAAACATTTGGGGGCTATGTCTTGCAGCGAATGACAGGATGGCAACAAGCCATACCAAAAGTGAAAGTGAAGAATAAGCAAAGCGTTTTCTCACTCACACCTCATGCTCCTTTTCCTCCACTTCAAATCTACACATATGTATTTTTAAAAACCAATTAGCTAATTTCCACAATGAAAAATTCCCAACATGAGTTTTCAATATTGACCATAGCTCTTTGGATCTAACAAAGGCTTGCTATTTTCTTGTGTCTTGTTTTTCTAAAGTATACCAGGAATCTTTAACTATAATTATAACACAATCATTCTTTTTTTTTTTAATATATTTTATTGATTTTTCCACAGAGAGGAAGGGAGAGGGATAGAGAGCTAGAAATATCAATGAGAGAGAAACATTGACCAGCTGCTTCCTGCACACCTCCCACAGGGGATGTGCCCGCAACCAATGTACATGCCCTTGACCGGAATCGAACCTGGGACCTTTCAGTCCGCAGACCGACACTCTATCCACTGAGCCAAACCGGTTTCGGCACAATCATTCTTATTAAAGGTTTCCAAATAGAATGTTTAATTAAAATATACTTCATCCTATTATTTTCAGAGATAGAACGCCTACACTATGCCAGGTTTTATGCTGGATATTTCCACGTTATGTCATTTCACTATTGCAACAATCATGAAAGACACTATATCCATTTTAAAAAAGAGAAAACTGTATCTGGAGGTCATGGCTTACCCAATTTCATTCAGCCAAGGTCAGTGGTGAAACTGAACACCTGATTTCAAGTTTAGTGATCATTATAAAAACATTAAGTGCACCCTGCTAGACTCAAGACCCTCACCTCTCTTAAAACATAAGTATTTGGCCTGGGCCAGCGTGGCTCAGTGGTTGAGGGTGTCGACCTATAACCAGGAGGTCATGGTTGGATTCCCAGTCAGGGCACATGCCTGCGCTGTGGGCTCAGTCCCCACTGGGGGACGTGCAAGAGGCAGCTGATGGATGATTCTCTCTCATCATTGATGTTTCTTCTCTCTCTCCCTCCCCCTTCCTCTCTAAAATCAATAAATATACATTAAAAAAAAAAAAAAACAAGAAAAAAACACACATAGTATTTTTATTTTCAAAGTACTAGAGAAAGTCACTTATCATAAAGATAACTTAAGTTTAAAATTTAACAAAATAAAAGGACTTTTGAAGTTATTTCAAATGCCTATTTTTTTACATATAAAAGTTAATTTTTATAAGTTTTTAGGACAAATATTCAGAGTTCACAATCCAATAATGCAACTGATTATTATCCAGAGACCACATAGTGAGGTAGAAGAGTCTAGAAAACAGAAACAAGTTTCTGTGAGGGAATCTACATTATAAAGTGGATATAATGTATATAATGATACTGAATTGACGTTAAGAAAGCTAAATTGGGCCAAATTGGCTACTTTTTGGTATTATGGTATCTTAGCCTTGAAGAAGAAAACACTTTACCACCACGAAGAAAACAGTGACCAGCCTGAGCAAGAACCATCAGCACTATCCCCACCACCAAGCAGCCAGCGGACTTTCCCCTCCCTCCAGTTCCTGGGGCAAGGCTGACCTCCCTCCTCCTTTTGACCATGCTTATTCAGGAATCATTCACGGAGATCAGTGTGTGCCAGCAAACACAGGAAATCACGTTCCTGCCCCTTAATGCTAAGGAAAGAACATTAAACTTCAGGTTAGAAAACAGTGTCCAACCCCCACCCACGTTACGCTGAGGAAGCTTGGTCACAGCCGTATGTTCCACCGACATCAGCGAGAAGGGGAGCTGTGTCTTGAGTCCGTGAAGGCAGCCTGTGAGGCCCTGCCTCCTCACTCTGCCATCCTGTTCGCTCCCATTTAGAGGACTGGCAGGGAATCCGCTCGGGAAAATTACAGGCCCGTTATTTCAGAGAGCTCAGATGATATCTACATGCAGATAAGTCATTTGTGTGTTTGTTTTTTACTTTTTTTATTTTTATTGATTTCAGAGAGGAAGGAGAGGGAGAGAGATAGAAACAACAATGATAAGAGAGAATCATTGATTGGCTGCCTCTTGCATGTCCCCTACTGGGGATCGAGCCTGCAACCCCAGGCACGTGCCCTTGACCAGGAATCCAACCCTGGATCTTTCAGTCTGCAGGCCAATGCTCTATGCACTGAGCCAAACCAGCTAGGGCAAGTCATTTGTGTTTTAAAAACCAACTGATCATCAAATAATCTGAAGTCTTGTTTTTGCCTTGTGAAACTAAATAAAGAAAACCTCATTTAAAATGGAGCTGGAAAGCCCTGAAAGAGGAATATCTTCCCCCCACGCACTGGGGAGCCGGGTCCGGGCCTGTGGGATGGTGGAGCAGGTAAGGGGACGGCACCAGGCCAAGGCTGGGTGCCAGGCAGGGCTGCGGGGCTGTGAGGCTGGGGGTGTGAGCTGGGGCTGTGAGGCTGAGGGCGCGAGCCAGGGCCCGATCTCTGCAGGCCACCCCGAGGGACCCCACTCGTGCATGGTTTGTGCACTGGGCCTCTAGTTAGAAATAAAAAAATTAGAAATAAAATATTTAAAAACAGAATCCATTAGCCCTTTAAGAGAAATACATTATAACCTAGAGGGTTTATTCAAGGACTACAAGGACAGTTCATTATGAGGAAATCCATGAAGTAACGTATTAATAACAAAGGAGAAAAATCATGTTTACCTCCACAGATATTGAAAAGGCCTTAAAAATGTAACTTCATTCAATACCTAATGAAATCATCCATTAAGACAGGAATTTTCCGAAACCAGTTTGGCTCAGTGGATAGAGCGTCAGCCTGCAGACTGAAAGGTCTCAGGTTCGATTCCGGTCAGGGGCATGTACCTTGGCTGCGGGCACAACCCCAGTAGGGGGTGTGCAGGAGGCAGCTGATCGATGTTTCTCTCTCATCAATGTTTCTAACTCTCTATCTCTCTCCTTTCCTCTCTGTAAAAAAATCAATAAAATATATTTTAAAAAGACAGGAATTGACAGGTACTTCGTTACCATGAAAAAATATATACTTCACCCAAGAAAAGTAGTGATATATTAGATTTTAATTAAATACCATTCTTACAATAAGCTCCATTTAAATACAGAAATAGCTAACATTCAGAAATTCTCTTACTAAGTTTCCTTACTGTGAACTCTGTCAGTCACTGAAAAAAAATTTTTTTCTTCCTTTTTTGATTTTTTACAGAGAGGAAGAGAGAGGGATAGAGAGTTAGAAACATCCATGAGAGAGAAACATGGATCAGCTGCCTCTTGCACACCCACTACTGGGGATGTGCCCGCAACCAAGGTATATGCCCTTGACCGGAATCGAACCTGGGACTCTTGAGTCCGCAGGCCGACGCTCTATCCACTGAGCCAAACCGGTTTCGGCTCACTGAAAAAATTCTGAAGGTATAAAAGCTTTACTGATTTTATAATCTAATTAAATAATCACAAATTAAAAGCATAAAAATAGATTATAAAGTCTTCTATAACTAGGATAATCCTATATCTTGGTTGTACGAACACCCTTGATTTATATCTATTTTCTTGATACCTCAAAAATATCCCAGTTTGGCCAAGGTTGTGGTTTCAATACTTGATCAGGGCACATGCAAAAAGCAACAAATGAATGCATAAGTAAATGGAACAACAAATCTTTATCTGTCTGTCTCACTTCCTTTCTCTCTCTAAAATCAATCAATCAATCAATCAATCCTAGTTTGGACAATACGTTCATGGCCACTCTATAACCCACAGAAATAGGGAAATATATTCATATATATATATATATATTTTAATCCTTACCAGAGCCTATTTTCCATTGATTTTTAGAGAAAGTGGAAGAGAGAGGGAAAGACAGAGAGAAATATCAATGTGAGAAAAACACATCGACTGGTTGCTTCTTGCACGTGCCTGACCAGGTCCTGGGCCGGGGAGGAGCCTGCAACCAAGGTATGTGTCCTTGACCTGAATCCAACCTGGGACCCTTTGGTTCGCAGGCCGAAGCTCTATCCACTCAGCCAAGCTGACTAGGGCGGGAAATATTTTTTAAAAAATTTTAAAGTAGAATTATAGCTTTTCATGTTATTTACATATAAAAAGTAGTATTTAGAAACTGAGAATTAATTTAGTAAAATCAGAAGTAAAGGAGAAAATGCAAGGCCATGTAAGCTATGCTAAATTCATCATTTTTAGAACAACTGATAGATACTGTCTAAAATTAATAAATCAGCCCAACTGGTGTGGCTTTGAAGTTGAGCATCGGAATATGAATCAGGAGGTCATAGTTCATTCAATTCCTGGTCAGGGCACATGCTCAGGCTGCTGGCTTGATCCCCAAGAGGGGGCGTGCAGGAAGCAGCCGATCAATGATTCTCTCTAATCATTGATGTTTCTCTCTCTCCCTCCCTCTCCCTCCCTCTCTGAAATCGGTAAGAAATATATTTAAAAAATAAAAGAATAAAAATAAAAAGTCACTTCTAGGGAGTAATGTTTAGGAGAGAGAAGATTCAGGGAAAATGTTACTTTTCAATTGAAATCTTTCTGTATTCCTTGCAATTTTCTACCATATATAGCTACTATCCTACCTAATAAAAGGGAAGTATGCAAATAACCATCACTCCGCTACACCCACGATTGGGCTGGTGGCAGGCTGGGGGCGGGACTTGGGGTGGCCAATTGGGCTGAAAGGATGAGTGGGGGGCGGGGACTCATGAGGCCCCAACGGCCGGCACTGTGGGAGGACCGATGGAGCCGGCGGAAGGCGCCGGTGGCGGAACTCGGGGTGGCCGATTGCGTGGCTGCCAGCACCAGTTTTCCGCCAGCAGCAGTTTTCCTCTGGCCACCCACCGATCGGAGCACCTCCCGATTGGAGTTCCTCTCGGGGTGGCTGATCGTGCTGGCTGGAGGCGCTCCGATCAGCGGGTGGCCAGAGGAAAACTGCTGCTGGCGGAAAACTGGTGCCGGCAGCCAGGTGAAGGAAGGTCTATTGCACGAAACTTCGTGCAACGGGCTTCTAGTATTTATAATAAACAGATATTTAAGTAAAACATAGAAGTGACATGAACTCCCTTTCATGTTGTTGCTTTTGCTCTTGAAAACCAGACAAAAGAGTAAGAAATAAATAAAAATAAAAATCAGCATTTGTATTAGAAGTCACACATCCTCTCCACCAATATTCACTAAGTGCCTACTGCATACCATGTGCTGAGTGACTGTATAGAACAAGAGCATATCGGACTTTTTGGACACCTTTGACCATCTAAAATGGAGTCACTGTCGGCCATGACAGTTATGCCAAGTGCTATGTCAAGACTAAGGTAAGGGGCTGCAACAGGAATGCCCTTAGGAGGGGACTGGAATGACCAAAGTCACAATGTGTCTAGACACTTGGACAAGGGCTCCATCTAGACACCAATATGAGTGGGACCTCCATCCCTTATCCTATATAATAAAACCCTAATATGCAAATCGACCAAACGATGGAACAATCAGTCGCTATGATGCGCACTGACCACCAGGTGGCAGACACTCAACCCAGGAGCTGCCCTCTGGTGGTCAGTGTGTTCTCACAGGGGGAGCACCACTCAGCCAGAAGTCTGAGTTCAGTGGCGGTGGCAGGAGCCTCTCCCACCTCTGCGGCAGCGCTAAGGAGCAGTGAGCTGAGCAGTAAGGAGCAGCGAGCAGGCAGGGGATAAGGAGGGATTCCGGACTGTGAGAGAGATCCTGGACTGCGAGAGGGCGCAGGCCGGGCTCAGGGACCCCCTCTTACACCCTCCCCCGCAGTGCACGAATTTTATGCACCAGGCCCCTCCAATGGGCTATAAAAACTCAGAGCTCTGACCACCCAGTCCTCAAGCTTGGTACCATGGGTCATGCTCGGAGCCCTGCCAGACTTCCACTCCACTGGCCATGTGCCACCGCTGTAGCCACCTGGCTTGAGAATGACACCCGCCTCTCCACCTGTGATACTGCCAGTGACTGAGACTTGGTGCCAGATGCTTGCTCCGCTCACTTCTGTTGCATAAGCTCCCACTCTTTGTCTCTGTTATGTGTGTGATTCTATTGGCTTTTTGGGGAGGTCTCCCCTAATTAACCAGTGATTCCTTTTAGGGATGCTCCCTTGTTCACCACAATGAGGTATGCCACAGTAATAAAATAAGACAGACTCCCTAGGGGCTTACATTCTAGAGCCACACACAACCACTGGGTTATCCCTACTTTTTATAAATAAGTATGCACCTCACAGGGCTCACAAGAATCTATAATAATAAAAGCATAATGTGCTAATTAGACTGGACAGATGAACGACCTTCCGGATGTCCTTTCGGGCAAAGCCGGGGCTGCGAGGGCTGAGCCTCTTGCACAAATTTCGTGCATCGGGCCTCTAGTGAGAGAATAAATGGTGAACACTGCAAAAATGCAAACAGAAAAAGGCCAATCTGATGTGCACTGTGCAGTCTATCCCCAATCTGGTCTCCTAGTAACAAGATGGAGAAAATAATGAGAGGCCTTAGCCATTCAAAACTATCTTACTGTCAAACCCAGGCCATACTAAGCAGTTCATTTAGAGATCATTGTAAGCCAGGGTGGGGAACCTTTTTTCTGCCAAGGGCCACTTGGATATTTATAACATCATTTTCGGGCCACACAAAAGTATCAACTTAAAAATTAGCCTGCTATATTTGGTCAAACATTTAATTAACTCACCCATAATGCCCTGGTAGGGCCAGACGAAGTGATTTCGCAGGCCTTATATGGCCCGAGGGCCAGACGTTCCCTACCCCTGTTCTAAGCAGTTCACTAAGATTCTAAATTGGAATTTAAAAATCAAGTACCAAATTCAATAGCTCACCTCTGGAAACACATAAAATGAAAACTCTACTCTTTTGCTGACAGTTTTGCTATACTACGGTAACCCATTCAGAAAGAGTTTTAATTTAATTCCACAACTACAAAACACAGCACTGCTGAACTGGCAGTCAAGAAGAAACACAAAACACCACTCACTAACTGGTTTCTTGTGATGGTTGTGTCTCCTTGGCATCTCTTTTTCTATGGGAGGGATGTGGGAAAGGAACACTGGCATTTCTAAAACAAGCATGGGACTTGCGCCTTGCACACAAAGTAATACATGACTGATTTTTTCTTGGGAATATACAATGCATATTTTCATTTCATTTTACTGAAAGCCACTAAAAGGAAGAGCTATAGAATAGTTTTGAGGACACAGTATGGCCACAAATATGGGTGGTGGATAAACAATGAGTGAAGAAGATGAACTCCTAATAGGTTTTAATGTGTAGTTAAGACTGAGTACATGATGTAAAATATCTGCAAAATGCTGAGCACATTTTAATGGCTGCCACATCCTCAAAACAGCATCACCTGTCCCCTTTAAAGCACCAGCTGGGCCCTAGCCAGGTTTTAGTGGTTAGAGCGTGGCCAGTGGACTCAAGGGTCTTTGGTTAGATTCAGTCAAAGGCACATATCTTGGTTGCAGGCTGGATCCCCAGTTCCTGTCGGGCTGCATGCAGGAAGCAACTGATCATCTCTATTTCCTCTCTCTCTCTCTCTCTCTCTCTCTCTCTCTCTCTCTCTCTCTCTCTCCTCTCTCTCTCTCTCTCTCTCTCTCTCTCTCTCTCTCTCCCCCCCCCTCGCTGCCCCCTCCCTTCCACTCTCTAAAAATCAATGGAAAAAATATTAACAAAAAAACTGGTGATTACCAGCCAAGGAAAAACAGATGTTTCTTACAAAACAAAAAAGCCTTAAAAAAAAAAAAAAAAGGCTTTTCAAAATCCTTTTAGGATTAATGACAATATTTGGCCTAGTTTCACAAAAACAATAACGCAACACCTCTTTAAAAAAAAGGCAATGTGTTCCCCTGAAACAAGCATCAAGTGCTGTCATGCTTTTTTTCTCCTGCCAATTACAAATCCTCTTCCAGGGAAGGACATCCTGGCTTGAAATATGCTGTGACATTAAAACATCTCCTGACATGAGACACTAGGTCATAAATTTTATCTAAATAAATTTTAAACGTTTTCTGCATCAGAGAAAGGCGCTACTGTTTGGTGTTAGCATCAAGTATTGGGCAGTGTTCCTTATGCATCTGTGGTAACTTTTAAAGGGGAACAAACTTAGAATTCATTATATTTCACACTACAATGAGGAATTTTGAACCCAGCTGGGATACATGCCCTCGGAAAGGTTCTTGAGGACAGGAAGCCGTATCTTTCTGTATCTTTGCACCCCACACTGCTGTGCATTGCGTGGAACCTGCATTTAAGCAGTTCCTGGGGATGTGTCAACAACGGCCAAGTACTATAACCTGAAGAACGAAGCTGGTAAAACAAGCAGATTCCAAACTGAATTTGTACAGAAATAAAACCGCGTCTAATAATGCAATTGCTGAGTATGGGCCACTTGCCCTTCTCAAGAATAAAAAATATGCTCCCGGTGTCAGCAGAGGATCTTCACTTGCAAACGGGGAAAAAACAACAACAAAACCCGCGATATTTCTGCCTCTCTAATTCTAAACAGCTGAATCATTCACATATTCACCTGCCCGCAATTCTTCCAAGAACTGTCAATGCAGGCTTTGCTTTCTGGAAAGTCCGAATTTATTAAGACCTTCCCTAGAAGAGCATGGAAGAATTGCAGGAAATGAAAGTGATTCCCAAAAAGACGCTCACTTAAACAGGAGCTGCGTTATCCTTAATCCAACAGGAGGCCCTGACAATTACATCAACCTCTGGTGAAGGAAAAATACCATGCCCAGAAAACATTCGTCCATCCAACGAGTATTGATCAAATGTCTACTTGGCGCAATGAAAAGGGGCACACGGACGCTGGGATAGGGGTGCTGGGGGCCGTCTGCTCCACCGCGGGGCGCATCGCCCGGCCAGACGCTCCCCAGATGCGCGAGCCGGGGGTCCAAGGTGCAGCCCCTCGGACTCCCCGGGGACCCCTCGCACCGACGCCACACAGGTCTCCCTAGCTACCCGGGCTCAGCAGGGGCGAAATGAACTAATCGGTCCAGCCACTGCGGTTAGGGCCAACGCACACCCCGGCTGCCGCGGACCCGTAAGGCCGTGGGATCCTCGCACCAACGCGAAGGTAGCCCCGTGCCCGAGGGGACATAGTGGGGCATAGGAGTGGGTTCTGTGGGCCCTAGAGAATCTCCGGAGGCTGCGCTGGGGCTGGAGGCCCCTGGGGCTAAGGGTTTTAGAGACCGCGTTGTGCAGAGGTGTGGGGGCCCTAGAGGCTCCCAGAGGGACGCGTTGGGAGGCAGTCGACCGGGGATGGGCCTGGGATGGAGACCCCCTCAGGACGCGCACGGCCAGACGCTCACCCAAACAGCCCTCGGAGGAAGGAGTGGGAGGCCTTAAGTCGCTTTTCGGCATCCGCCATCAGCTGGACTGCCTCGCGCTCCTTCCCTGCGTTGTCCATACTTCCTAACGCCGCCGCCACAGCCTCCTCTGCCGGCTGGGTGCGCCTACCACGCCTTCGCTCTCTTCTGGCAAGGCGGCGAGCGCAGGCGTGGTGAGCGCAGGCGTGGTGCGCACAGCCTGCCGGAATTTGTAGTCCGGGACCCACCCTGGAGGCGGGAGCGCAGGCGCGGCGCGTAGGTTGTTTCTGCTGGGGTCAAGGACAGTTCCCAGCAGGGTGCAGAACCGGCCAGGGTGGGGTCGGATCTCCCTGACCGCTGGCACTGGCGGTGGGGTCCTAGGCCAAGGTGAACTTTAATCCTTTAAGTATGCAGGAAATGGAAAATGACCCCTGGCTTCCAGAAAGATCACCTTAAACACTCAGCATTATTTTGGTTCAGGAATTCCTGCTCAGCACAACTGACACGTGGCCAGGGGGTGGATGAGATACCTGGATCACAGAATGGAATGCTCAACCTACAGTCTAGTTTTGCAAAAGGAAATCCAGAGCAGCCACACACAAAAATAACTTCATTAATTGTGCGATGCCCATTTACCCACTCACCCACCCAGTAACAGCTGGCAGAAAGCCATTTTTACCTCCAGAGCAAGACATTTAAGAATGTATCATTTCTCCCAATATAAATTCAGAGTTATTTTTCAGTCTCCCCATATTGCAACCTTCTAGTGGTCCTTTCTTGCTTGATTGTAATTGAGTTGCATATATGCAATATATACATAATCCACTGTTTTTATTGACCGAATTCTTTTCAATGGATGTGAGCCATTGAGCTCTCTTTATCCTTTACATAATGTTTTCCATTGGCGGTGGATCTCCTGGGACACACTTTCTGACTTCCAGGAAAAATTCTAATCTCCTAGGAGAAGTATCCATAGATAGATGCCATTGTCTGCCAAAGATTTCCAGGACTGTCCCAGAGGGAGTTATTGTTATTTTTTTAATACAAAGCCTAGTCTAGATCATTTACATTTGGCAATGCTAAAGCAGAGGTGGTTAGGCAAATATAAAGATCACTGCCAAATGAGAGCTTGTGGCAATTTCAAACTATTAATCAGTACCCTGTGGTTACTGCCACACAAAATATATCTAAGACAATGCAGTTTGCTTTTAGAGAGCAAGGCAATAAGGCCCAAAGTCCTAGAAAGATAACTAAAGCAAACGTCACAGAGTTTATGCATTGCAATGCTATCTGTAGGGAGCTCTCCATGTACCTACCTGTTGCTGGGGGGAGAGGGAGAGTGAGCTTCTTGTGATATCATGAGAAAGGGAATTTTCTGAGACTCGCATGGGAGGGTGACATATTGTAGAAAGCTTTATTTCTGTGGAATTAAATCCCTGAGTTTTCCAGGTTCCATTTCCCTTGGTCCCACCAAGGAAGAAGTCCAGCTTTGCCTTTAGCAGGGCTGGGATTAAAGCCATTGCCCAGAGTTTCCGTTCCATGTTGGGGCAAGTCTAATCCGGCAGGCTAGCTTAGTGTGTGTTCACGGCTGCAGCCCATCGTCCATTGCATGTGGGGTCTGCATGGCCATCTGCCATGGGGCCTCTGGGGCCACACGGCTATGGAGGAACATGGGCAAATGTAAGAGAGTCAGAAGAGCCAAGCGAGTGAGAATTCCTTTGTCTTGGGATTATATATCCCCAAAATTTCACAGGCTTGCAGTGGCCCCAGTCCTTCTAGCAAACGATTTCTGTTCCCAAGTTTGACTGACAGGCACCTTCCCTACGTCACCCTGACTTTACTGCACATGTGTCCATCTCCTCTTTGGGGAATGGGCCAGTGATTCCCTGGGGAGTCTAAAGTTTCAGCTTCCTGGTGAAGATGTCCAGATGGCTGTGCTTATAATGTCTGGCCTCCCCTTTTGCTCCTTTCCTATCTATAATAATAATCTATAATAATAAAAGCGTAATATGCAAATAGACCTAACAGCTGAACAGCAGAACAACTGTCCGGATGATCACATTATGACACGCACTGGCGTCAGGCCAGCCAAGGCGGGTTCAATGAGATTGGGGAGAGGGGGGGGGGCTGCCATCGCCCAACGATCGCCTGCAGAGGGAGGCTCAGGCCACCAGCCAGCGGGGTGATCAATTGAGGGCTCCACGATTGCCCCAAAGAGAGAGGCCCAGGCCACCCTCTCTGGGACAATTGATCAGGGGGCTCTGAGGAACCGAGGAACCGATGAACCAGGGGTGTGTGACGGCAGATGTGGGCAGCGCAAGGCCAAGGCGGGTGTGGGTGGGGGGTGGGGCCGTGAGGGCCCTGGCAGCTGGGGCTGTGAAGGCCTACCCTTGCACGAATTTCGTGCATCAGGCCTCTAGTTATTAATAACTAGCTTATTACAACCGTATCAGCTGGACTCCAAAAGTAGAAGGAAATCTCAGTTCTTCAAGTAGAGTTTATTTACTATTACTACATGAATTATTCTAACTTGTGTACTTTGGGGGCAGGAAATTGGAGGTGGCAGTAAATGCAGGGGTAAAGAGGAAAACTGAAAAGAACAACAACAACAAAAAAACACCACATAAGCACTTGAAAAACAGAGCAGTTTATGAGTGAGGCAGCATAGTAAGAAGCTAGGAAAATTCTTTGATACGTGGAATAGGGAAACTAAGAGAGTTAAATGGCCATCAGTTTACACCCAGCTAGTAAGTCACAAAATCCTACCTTCCATAATCAAGGACACAAGAGTAAACGGTTTACACTTCACCAGAGGGTAAATAGCTTAAATCATCCTACTCAAAGAGATAGGTATTGGAAGTCCAATTACGACCATTTGCCAACCACATACAAGGACAGATGAAATTATGGGAATGAATCTCATTTTGGTGTATCAGCATAGAATTGATGAATATTGTATGAGATCTTCCCCTGAGACCTCCCCTAAACTCCCAGTCTTTAAAACCTTCAAGACAAAGGACCCAGCAAAGCTCTCCCTCCCAGGAGCATGCCCATACCATTCTTTACCCTCTTCTTCCCCGTCAGGCATGCATCTACTAAGGGACCCCAGGAGACTTGCAACCGGATGAGCAATGGGCAGTGACAGCTCACCCCTGGCTAACCCCTTGAACTTGTTTCCAACGTCCCTTTTCTTTGACTTTCCAATGAGCTGACAGAAGCCTCTCCGTGGCTCACTTCTTTCCTGTAACATTTCTAGAGACCGGAAGCAACCCCGCCTCTCTCTCCTGTTGCTTCTATCCTAGGCTCTTCCTGTTTCACTGTCCCTAGCTTTAATCAAAGTACTGTCTGCATCACCTGTACTTATGCTGTGAAATCTCTCCTGCATGAAGTCTAGAACCCACACACTACAGGCCGGCCAGAGGTATGCCTGTTCTGGATGATCCCTGCCCAATGACATGGGGATTTAATGGAGCAGGGCCACCTCAAAAGCTCTGAAGTGCAGCTTCAGAATGGTGATTAAAACAGTTCGCAAACTTGGCTCAATGTGGAAACTCTAAAGAATGTCCAAGAAATTCTTGGATTCCTAAGTCACTAGCTTTTTGTATCAGGATCTCCTAGAGTTGGGGTCCAGGGAGTGTACATTGTAAGAACTCTCCACAACTATGCTAAAACGTACAATTCTAGATCCTCCCTAGTCAGCTGGAAAGGAGGTGGAATGGACTACCTTCTCTAAATTAGAACTTGTGATGTAAGGGTTTCAGGGATATATATTAGAATTTCTTCTGTTTCTGGGTATTTCTCTCTCTCTCTCTCTCTCCCTCTCTCTCTCTCAGTAAACCTACAGGAACTCCCACTGTCCCCAAGTCCACACCCAGAGGCTAGGCGAGCAGACGTGACAGGGCAGAGAGACAAACCTGATAGAGTGAGGACTGAGAAAAGGGACAGATGAGGAATCTGAAGGAGTTTGAGAAAACAGCAGAAGCAGGAAAGACACTCTGACCTCCCCATACCCTTCTCCTTTGAAAGGAAGAGACAAATGTCCCCTGTGTAAAGTGCCCTCCAGGTACTAGAAGGAAGGAACACATCTTTGTCACTAGAGGTGGGGAATTTAGCGTCATGAAGGCTTTATAAACAAACCTTGAGACTTCTTTACCACTTACTACCCCTGCTCAAACTCCTTTGTCTTGTCAATTCTTTACAAATCTGTTTCTTTGTCTACAGGCATACAAGCTTTCTGCTCTGATCACTTCTTTGGATTGCCATTCTCTTGTCAGGTCTCCCACATAAACGTAAAAATTCAATTAAATGTGTGTTTTTCTCTGGTGAGTCTGTCTTATACCAGTTTAATTCTTAGGCCAACCCTGAGACCCAAAGAGGGTCCAGGAGAAATTCCTCCCTTTTATAAGCAACACCCAAACGTTAGAAATCAGCTTCCTTTTTTGAAAAATATTATTTTTAATTTTTCAATTACAGATGACATATATTAGATCCAGGTGTACAACATAGTTATTTTACATTTATGTCACTTATGAAGTAATCACCTCAATGAGTCTAGTACTCATCTGATACTATACATAGTTACTCCAGGATTACTGACTATATTCCCCATGCTGTACTTACAGCCCTGTGACTGTTTTATAACCAGCAATTTATACAATGTAATCCCTCCCCTTTTTTCACTCACCCACCATGGCCCCTCCCACTTGGCAACCATCACAACTGCATGATTACATTCTGAATGAGCTAAGTTCACAATGTATTCCTCCCTCACAAGGAGGTGGGGCTTACCTCACAAAGCTCTGCTGGGGTCATACTAAGATAGCCCAAGCCAGTGCCAGGGCCTGCAGGCACAGTGAGATCCAGCAGGCAGAAATCGGTGGTGAGTAGCTGGCAGGTGAGTACAGAGAACCTCTAGAGAAGCATAGGAAATAGTTGATGGCTGGGTGAGATAGTTGGAACCCAAAGTAGGTAACTGGAATGTCCCTGACCCTGATCTATGCTCCTGATTTCTTATATCCCAGTTCAAATATCATGTTCTCCATAAGCCTTTCCCTATTTCCATGAATGGTGTTCCTCTGTCCAATACACCTGGTCTTATTGCATAGCACTGTAGAGGTCTGTTTTGGGTTTTTCTTCTGTTGTAGGTGCAAAGGCAGGGAGAAGGTCTTACCCATCTTGGCAGGTGTTTAGAAATTACGCCTGTCTGAAACACCAAAGAACCGAATGGGGTGGAAAATGACCTGACCTGAGAGTAGGTTGGACAGCCACGCAGAGAGATTTCTCTGCCTGGTCCTTCCGTCCAATTGTGGGCAGGGTGTTGAAAGAAAGAGGTCCAGGTCTCAGTCTCTGTTTAAATGCAGGCAGCTGTCTCCGGGAAAGTCTGCGTTGGCAAGGGCTGTGGATGAGCAGTGAACGAGCCTGAAGGCGCAGTGGATAGCAGGTTTCTGAAGCTGCAGACATGGGAGCTGAATGCTGGAGAAACCTTCTATTGTTGTTGGCCGCTCTGGTCCTGACGGCCAAATTGGGTCACTTTCAAAGGTGGGGAGGCTTCCAGGAGAAATCCACAAGCAAGAAAAACATGAATTCAACACTCAAATTCTTCATTGAAAACTACAACAATGTGAGCAATGACACCTACTTATTTCGAGTAGACAAGCTACTTCAAAGTTATATGCAGGTTTGTATCTTGGTTTCTCTGAATATGGGTAGTACTCCCATTCTTGCCCATTTTTTTTACATTGAATTTATTGGGGTGACACTGGTAAACAATATGATACAGATTTCAGGTGCACAATTCTACAACACATCATCTGTACACTGTATTGTGTGTTCACCACCCCAAGTTAAGTCTCTGTCCATCACCATTTATTCCCCGCATACCCTCCATCACCTCCTCTCTTCCCCTCCCCTTAGCAATCACCACATTGTTGTCCATAAGTTTTCCATCATTACTTTTTCTAAATATCTTTTTGATTTCTTGCTCTCTCTCCTCCTCCTGGCACCCTTATGATGCCAATTCTGGTCCTTCTTTGTCTTTTGTTATAGGTTTTTTCTTCTTCTATTTTGCTGAATCCTTTCACCCCCACCGGAGCACCACCACCCCTCCCTGAGCTGTCTGCCTACTCTCTATCTATGAGTCTGTCTCTATTTTGCTTGGTAGTTTAGTTTGTTCATTAAATTCCACATATGAGTGAAATCATATGTTACTTGTTTTTCTCTGACTGGCTTATTTCACTTAGCATAATATCCTCTAGATCTATCCCTGTTGTTGCAGATGGCAAGATTTAATTCTTTTTTTATGGCTGAATCATATTCCATTGTATAGAATGTTATCTTTACCCATTCATCTATTTTTTCTTAATATATTTTTATTGATTTCAGAGAGGAAGGGAGAGGGAGAGAGATAGAAACATCAATGATGAGAGAGAATCATTGATTGGGGGCCTCCTGCATGCCCCCCACTGGGAATCAAGCCCACAACCTGGGCATGTGCCCTGACCAGGAATAGAACCATGACCTCCTGGATCATAGTTTTATGCTCAACTATGCTGGCTGGGCTATCCATTCATGTATTGATGGACACTTAAGTTGCTTTTATATCTTGGCTACTGTAAATAATGCTGCAATAAACATATGAATGTATACATCCTTTTGATTTAGTGTTTTGGGTTCCTTTGAATAAATACACAGAAATAGAGATGTTAGGTCTTTCTTTCTCTTTTGTTATAGCCTTTGTTTTCAAGTCTATTTGGTTTGGTATAAGTATTGCTACCCTGCATTTTTTGTTTTGTGTTGTTTCCATTTTCATGAAATATCTTTTTCCATCCCTTTACCTTCAGTCTGTATGTGTCTTATTTATTTTATTTATTATTTATGATTGAATTTTTTTTAGAGAGAAAAAGGGGGGAGAGAGAGAGAGAGAGAGAGAGAGAGAGAGAGAGAGAGAGAGACATTGATGTGAGAGAGGCCTCCTATATATGCCCTGACTGAGGATTGAACCTGCAACTTGGATATGTACCCTGAACAGGAATTGAACCCACCACCTTTATGTGTACAGATGATGCTCCAACCAACTGAGCCACACTGACCAGGGCTATGTGTGTCTTTTGATTTGAAATGAGCCCCTTACAAACATACAGCATAGAAAAGGGTCTTGTTTTATAATCTATTCAATCACTGTATGTCTTTTGATTGGTGCACTTAATCCATTTGCATTTAAAGTAATTGTTGATAGATACATATTTAATGCCATTTTATTATTCATATTTTTAATCTTTTTTTCTTTTTCTCCTTAAAGAAGACCCTATAAAATTTCTTGAATACTGGTTTTGGTGGTAATAAACTCCTTTAGCTTTGTCTTGTCTGGGAAGCTCTTTATCTGTCCTTCAATTCCAAATGATAGCTTTGCTAGGTAGAGTAATCTTGGTTGTAGGTCCTTGTTTTTCCTCACTTAGAATATTTTATGTCAATCCCTTCTGGCTACAAAGTTTCTTTTGAGAAAGCAACTGACAAACTTATGGGAGATCCCTTATAGGTAACTAACTGCTTTTCTCTTGCTGTCTTTAAGATTCTCTCTTTGTCTTTAACCTTTGGCATTTTATTATGATGTGTCTTGGTGTGGGCTTTTTTAGGTTCATCTTGTTTGAACTCTGTGCTTCCTGGACTTAGTCTATGTCTATTTCCTTCACCAAGTTAGGGAAGTTTTCCATCATTATTTTTTCTAAATAGCTTTTTGATTTCTTGCTCTCTCTTCTCCTTCTGGCATCCCTATGATGCAAATGTTGGTATGGTTGAAGTTGTCCCAGGAGCTTCTTATACTATCCTAATTTCTTGGGTTCTTTTTTATTTTTGCTGTTCTGATTGGGTGTTTTCTGCTTCCTTATATTCCAAATTACTGATTTAATACTCTGCTTCATCTACTTTACTGTTGATTCCCTTTAATTTATTCTTCATTTTGTTTAGTGTATTCTTCATTTCTGCTTGTTCTTTTTTTTATGATTTCTCTGTCCTTTTTATGCTGTTGAAGTTCTCACTGAGTTTCCTGAGCATCCTTATAAGCACTGTTTTGAACTGTGTATCTGGTAACTTTCTTGCCTCCACGTCATTTAGTTCTTTTTCTAAAGATTTCTTCTATTCTTTCACTTGAGACCTGTTTCTTTATCTCCTCATATTGGCTGCTTCCCTGTGTTTATTTCTATGTATTGTATAGAGCTGCTATGTCTCCTAGACTTGGTAGAATGGCCTAATGTAGTAAATGTCCTGCAGGGTCCAGGGGCACAGCCTCCCCACACCCATGTTGGGTGCTTTAGGTGTGGCCCTTGTGTGGGCTGTAGGCACTGTCCTGTTGTAGTTGAGCCTTGATTGCTGTTGGCACATCACTGGGAGGGATTGGCTGCAAAGACTGGTGAACTACAATGGGGGAGCTGCTTGCAGGGGCTGATGCCATAGAGCAGGACTTTCTCCAGTGGGGCTGCACCCTTAGTGTGTCACTCATGAAGGTTGTTGCGTTGTAATCTGGCATGTTATGAAGCTGTCCACCATGTGCACTGGCTCTGGGACCTCCTGGAAGGTACAAGGTCAGCTACCACCTGTGCCCTGCCTGGGCCCACCCAGCATGAGCTACAGAGCGATCTGCAGATGGTTGCTACTTTTCCTGGACTAGGAGGTGCCCAGAAAAAGCCAAACTGTGAACCAAGTCTGGCTGCCACTAGTGCTAGCCTTGGTGCCACTTAGCATTATATACAAGGTATGCAGAAGCCAGACACTGCTTGTTTGAGAGATTTAAGGAAAATCTGAAGCATGAGCCAAAAGAGGTCGTTTGTATGGAAAAACCACTGGAAACTGCCTGAATGGACCCCAAGGTTGGATGGGACAGTGTCTCAGGGAATTACTAGGGCAGGGTGAACAGTGTTAGCCAGGTTGGTGGAGACTTAGATATAGCACCTGGCTGCCAGCTCTTTGGGCAGAAGGCTCAGCAAAGGAACAATATCTGCCAGCACTTCTGTCTGGGAGAAAGCTGCTCCTCTAGCTTTTGTAGTAAAGATATCCCTCCTGATTTTTAACCGGCACATGTGGGTATGGAACCAGTTCATTTCATGTCTCCACCCTTCCTACCAGTCTCAACGTGGCTTCTTCTTTATATCCTTAGTTACAGGACTTCTGTGAAGCTAAATTTCAGGCATTCTGAATAATGGTTGTTCTATAATTTAGTTGTAATTTTTGATGTGATTGTGGGAGGTTCCCAGTACCGCATTTACCTGCACCACCATCTTGTCCAGACTGTTTTGTCTAACAGTCTCATTTGGCAAAATATAAGTGTTCTCTGTAGGTTCCCCTCAACAATAGTATTTCAATGTCCAGGGCTGTAAAATCTTAAGTCTGGACTTTCTAGCTGTGTTCTATAGAAAATGAATTATACAGAGGGTTTTGTTTTTGTTTATTTTTTGTTGTTTTAGCAGGAGGAGACCCAGGGGAGTGAGGCCTAGGCTTCAGTCAGATAATCTCTTCTCTATTTGTTTTTTGTGTAAAATTTTCTGATATCAATTGAAGGATGATAGAAGATGAAAAAAGTTGTTTTAAAATCACTTTTGTTTGTCTAACCTCTCCTCAAGGTCAGATAGTAATGTTAAAAACAAAAATTTTAACTTTCATGACTGAAAGTTTAAAAGTGCTAGCCAAAAAGAAGATTGATCTTGAGGCATAAAGTCCAAACCACCAGCAGATGGTTTGAAGGAAAAGACACATATAATCCATTGACTTGGACTCTGCAAGCATTTTTATACATCAAGTGGGAGAAGGGGAAAGAAAAATTTACATTAGCTATAGGCAAAATGGTGGGAGAAAGCGGGGCCAGCTCTGAAGTAGGTGCAGAGTTTGCAAAAAGAAAGGTCTATTCCTGTTGATGGGCTGTGGGCAGCATTCTGGAAAGCCCACATGTGAACAATACGTGGAGCCTCCTGGAGTTTGATGGTTCCTGGCTAAAAAACTCTGTAGAAATAGCCAACTGGAAATTAATTCGAAATTCCAACAGACAGAAGGAATGAGAGCAGTCTTTTGTTAGCTGACCTTCAACCATTAACAGATGGACAGTTCTGTCTCTTTTCTCTCACTCTCTGACCTCTGTAATTTAATTTAGAACATCTCAGAATTTTCTCCTTATCAGTAAAATATGTAAATCAGGTCAAAGGCAATACTACATCTTAGTTCAATTATGTAGTATTGAACTAATAAGAAAAATTAATAGACTAGAACAGTGATTTTCAACCTTTTTCATACCATGGCACACATAAAGTAATTAGTAACATCATGTGGCACATCAAAAAATATATTTTTTGCCTATATGACCAAAAATAGGTATGATTTTGATTCATTCACATCATATGGCTATTGTTGTGTTGCCTGCTGTCATTTTTTTATTTGATAATCTAATGGAAAAGAAATTAGTGCCCCTGACTAAATAGTCAGGTATTGCATTTTTTTTTTTTTTTACGACACACCAGTGTGCCTCTTGCGACACATGGATTGAAAATCGCTGGACTGATTAGAGAGGAGCAGTGGGAACTGGAGAAAACAGCCAGGGCAGGGGGCAGAGAGGGATGGGCAGTGTTAATGAGACACAACTGGGCCTCATAGGCATCAGCTTGTTCTTTCTCAGTAGCTCACCCTTGACACAAAATTGTGGCTTATTAAAGCCTAGGACATTGAGGTGACTTGGCCACAAGGTGGCAGCCCTTGACCAAATTTCTTGTGGAAGTTGGCTTGTTCGCCTCCGGTCTTCCCAAGGATAAATCTGACCACCTCAGGAGGCCTGTCTTATGGAGTCAATCCATTGCCATTAACAGTTACCTCTGACAGAGTTGTTTGCGAGTAAACGTGTGATGTCATTCAAATGGATGAATTGACAGAGTGAATATACCTATTGGTAGCCGGGTGATCTGGGGCAAGGATCCCTGGGCATCCCCACACCTGTTACGGCATGGCTGTGTTTGTTCTAACACCTCACAGAGGGATACAGGAGGTGGGCACCTTCTGGGTTTGACATCCAGATCCTCCTAATCCTGGGATTTTGGTCAAGTGCCATCCATACTTGCAGCCTCAGTTTACTCACTTGCAAAGTAAGCAGAAAAGAGTGAAGCAGCATTTATGAAAATATTTGTATTGTTATGATTATTCCTATTATTATTTAACAGTCAAGTCTTATAATAAGAAAGCACTACATTCATTGGGATGTCAGTTAAATTTATGGCCAATGTTTTAGTTTCTTCATGCATGCAGAATGTGCTGAACGTCAGTGCGACAGCGCTTGGCACACGCCCTGAAAGCTGCCAAGTCTTGGACGAAACTGTCCCTTCATAAAGAAGTCAGGAGCCCCGCATCCTGAGGTTCTTCCCTTAGCTGTGGGGACCAGGGTGCTGGTACTGCCCTCAGGCCTCCTCCCCCAGCCACACTGCACTCCTTGAGGCCTTTCCTCTGGGGCGGGCGGTGTGAGCACTCTCTCCCTCTATCACCACGCCAGGGAGTACAGCCTTCTGATGTGGTTGGCCACAGAATTTGGACAAGGAAGCGGGACCTCCTAGGAGCTTCTCCCCTCCCCAGGCAGAACTCCCTAGTGACTAGTCCACACAGAAATTGGGAAATTCAGCCGTTTCCAACACAACCCATGTATTAGTGTCACCTCTGCATGTGGGGCTTACCTGCCACCAAAGGCTCTCCCAGTCTTTTGCCCTTGTGTCTTCGGATCTTGCACTTGAACATCAGTACTACAAGAAGACAAATCACAACAACAGGAAGTGGCTCTTGTGTGCATTCTCCATGGTTTATATATTCACCATTTCTGTACATCATCAGAGGAAATGGGCACTATTATTCACATTTTCTAGATGAGAAAACTGAGACTCGGGTAGGTGGAGGGACTCTACTCGCTCAGATAAAGTTGGCAGGGGATAAAGCCAGAACTTGAGTTCAATTCTTCTGTCTTCTGTTCTGACACTCTCCCAACTCCATTGCTGCTTCAGAGTAATGTTCCCAACACTTGTTAAAACATTTAATAATTTGTAATTATGTAGTTACTTTGAAATGTATTTTGTGCATTCAGTGAAATGCATGCTTCTCTTAACCCATGTAACAGCTCCTAGAATAAGCATAATTATTATCTATACTCTGGCGGCGAGGAAACTAAGGCTGCTAGGCTCCAGGTCACAGCATTACTGTATGGAGAACACATGCTCCAAACCAGTTAGATTCCCAAGCTTATGGTTTTTTTAATTAAAAATGTTAATGTTGACATTGTTGCAGGTATCACCCTTTTTCCCTCCTTGCCTTTGCCCACCTTCACCCATAGGCACCCCGCCTCCCTTGGCCTTCACCAAACTATTGTTTGCAGCAGCCAGTCTGATCCACATGTCCATGTTTCCAGTTCTATTTTGTATATCAGACTATTGTGTTCATTAGATTCCACATCTTAGTGAGATCATATGGTATTTATCTTTCTTTGACGTATTTAGCTTAGCATAATACTCTCCAGGTCCATCCATACTATTGCAAAAGGTAAGAGTTTCTTCTTTTTTCTTTTACAGCCATGTAGGATTCCATTGTGTAAATATACCATAGCTTTTTTATTCACTCATCTGCTGATGGGCACTTGGGCCATTTCCAGATCTTGGCTGTTGTAAATAATGCTGCTGATATTGCTCGGCCTCTCAGCCAAGCACCTGCTCCAGGGGGGTCCCACTTTCCGTGACTCCCCTTCTCTTACCAGTCTCTATGTTGTTTCTTCAGTGCTCCTTAGATATATGTCCAATCAGCTGCACTTCTCTTGGCTTTTCAAATTGATTGCGAAGTACTTGAACTGTAATTCCAGTCCTTGGCTGCGAGCAAGGGTGCGTAACCCAAGTTACACTGCAGCCCGCTTGAATCCTCCACGCTCATGTTTTGAGCTGTTGCTGACCGCCTCCCATCAGGTTGGCTGGGAAGGAGAGAAGGGAAGGAGGACATGGCTGGAGGGGCTGGGAGAGCAGAGGGATAAGGTGTGCCTGGCTCTACGCATTCCGAGGACCATGTGTGCAGACCCGGGGGTGCTCTGGCACTGCCGGCCAGCCAAGCTCAATGTGTTGCCTACCTTGTCTGAGGATGCAGGGGGGAGAGGTGCGAGCCACCTGTGCCTGTCGCAGTGAGTGCAGTGCAGAGCCAGGGAACGGGTGGTGCACATGCTGGGCACTGCCACTGTGCATCCTCAGGCTGGAGGGAGAGGAGGGGGCCGTGCTTGGGTGGGTGAGCCAGGCACAGGGATGTGGCTCCTGGGGCTTCCCTCTCCATTCTAGCCTTCCTTGGAGAGAGCCAGCAACTGGATGCTTTGACTCAAAACTAACAGTGCTATTGCTTTTCTGCAGCTGACAACAGGAGTGGAGTATCTGGCCACCGTAAAGATTAGCCGGACCAAGTGCAAAAAGAACAGCACAAAGAGTCATTCATGCCCCCGACAGAGCGAGAAGAAGTTGAAGAAGGTGTGTGGTGGCAGTCATCTGAAAAGAGACTCCTAATCAAAGGGAGAGAAGTCAAAACTTTAAACGTTCACACAAATTGGACATTGACAGCTTTTACAGCTGTGTGGATTGGGGCATAGCCAGGGTACACCCTAGGGCTGCTGAAACCACCAGAGGTGCTGGGGGTAGGAGGGGGGCTCTCTAACTGCACAGTCCCCCCACCCTGGGCATGGCACAGGCCTGGACCCTGGCCGCCAGGTCTCCTGGCCCACTCCCAGCCTTCAGTGGAGGCAGCATTTTTCTTTCCGTGGGGACCTTGTTCTGTCATGGCTTGCACAATCCCTGAGGATTGTTTTAATTGCCTCCTTGTCTTCAAGAATTTGCTCACTCTTTTCCTGGTTCCTCTTGGTGGCGCCACCTACTGGCAAATATGAGTCTCCCTGTGCCTGAGTGCATGTGCCTGGGGACTGGGGTCTGAGGAGGGCTTTCCAGTTGTGCCTGCTCCAGCTGCCAAGTAGCTGGGCAGAGGCAGCCCCAGGTGACATTCCTGTTCTGGGCCTTGAACCCCTTCTGCCCCCTCCTGATGACTGAACAGATTCTCCCCACCGACATGGCCAGTGTGCAGCCTCAGTGATGGTTCTAAACTCCCACTGAGGGTCTCGGGGCAGGAGATTTCCCTGAAGGCTGATTGTGTCTTTCTCCTTCCACAGAGTTTCATTTGCGATTTTTTGATATACACTGTGCCCTGGATCAACTATTACGAGCTTTGGAACAACTCCTGTCAGGAGGCCTACTAGTAAATGGGTTTGTGCAAAGATCCTCGATGAAACCTTAGATGGCTGTGCTGTGCATTTTTTTGTGTGTGTGCATTTTCTATTACAGACTTCTGGAAGGACCTCATCCCCCTCAACAGGGTCTCACTACATACACACCCACACATGTACACACATATGCACTAACTCTCACACACTCACAGCACACACACACACATACACACACTCTCACATAAACCCAAACACACATTCACACACTCTCACTCACATTCACACTCACTCATGTACATAAACAGTGGTCTTTAAGAGGGCTGGTTCAATCTGTGCAGGAGGTTGTTACATATTTGGAGGAATCTCATAACTTTTTCTACATCAGCCCGTATCTCTGAGGCACATCTTGACCTCTGACCCGAGCTTGAGGGAGTTCTGTTTCTTCTCAATGCACATACAACTCCGTGACTGACACGTGTCTTTTTGAGTGTGTCCAAGAACCCTAGACCAACACCACCCCCCTCCCCAGTATCAGATTCACTGGAAGGATTCCCAGGACTCAGCATAGAGTCATACTCATGGCTGGGGTTCATTATAGTGAAAGGACACAGAGCAACATTTGCAAAGGGAGGAGTAGAGTGGAGAGAATAGGCTGGTGGCTTTGTTTAAAATCTCGAATCACGCTGTTGGGTGATGCTTATTCTCCACTGCTAATTGCCATCCATGGAAGAGGAGCCCCTTACATAGCATTCCTGCTTTTGCTGTCCTCATCACTTCTCTCCAGGAGAACTTAATCGAATTGGCCTATTTGGGAAGAAAAAACTGGGCATTGTAGTCCAGGTCCTACTCTTTCCCACCGGGGGCACGCATTTTCCTTGTCAACTCCAGTAGAGGAATCTCTCTGTGAAGAGACCTGCTCTGGTCCAATGTTGCTGATGCTGGGTGTATACGTTTAATTCTAGAATTTGGTATTAGAAAGTGCACTTGCCTATAAAAATAAGGCACATCTCCCAACTTAGTCCTTATCAGCGACAAAGGCCTTTTAGCTTTTGTAGTTACTTATATTATTTCTCTGTGTTTTGCATTTTAGACAAGAAAAGAGATACTCTTTATTGGACCCCTCAGAGATGCCATCATAGGTCATACTTGCCAACATCTATTGTCTTAGAGCTTCTTTCCTCTTCTTTCTTCTTTCCCCTTTCTCCGTTTTGTTTTAATTTAAAGAAGCCTCCTGGATGTGAGGATAGTGTTGAAGTTCTGCTATCATGCAGGTTATGTAGGCTATCAGGCCAGAAATTATTCAAGTCATTTCATTTGGACCCACAACTGCCCTGCCCAGAAGACCTTCAGATTATATTATTATGAACTGAAGAATGTGGGGGGGAGGGAAATGGAGTTTTACACATTAAGAACCTTAAGAGAACAGGTGGACAAACATTTATTTTCTTTACAGGGAATTACTGCTTATTGCAGGATACTTCCACATATAGTGACCACAGGTGTGTGCTCCAGGACACCTAGCCATTGGTGCAATTTTTGTGCAGAATTTTGTACTTTTCAAACCAGGGAACAACAAACACTGAGTAAAAGCACTCAATTTGCTAAAAAACAAAAAACAAAAAAACAATATTTTAAAAAGATAACATGCAAGGTGGAACGTTTAAAGGGGAAAGAAGAGGATATAATACTTGTGGATGGTTTATTCTTTATTGTGACTTTAATCACTTGATAGTATTAGAGTTGAGATCATTCCAGAAAATGTCCTTCTATTTGTAGTTAAACTTAGAGACTAGGAATAAAGTGTCCACCCTGCATATATTCACTGATTGTTTTCCCTCTTCATTTTTATTCGTGTTGTTTACTTCACGCTTTTTCTTACTTGACCTGTACTGGCTTCATCCATCCATCCATCCATCCATCCATCCATCCATCCATCCATCCATCCTTTCTTCCATCTCCTTCCATCCTTGTTTCCATCAATCTAGCCTTCCTTTCTTTCGCTTTTTTTTTTATCCAGTCCCTCCATCTTTTCTTTCTTCCTCCCATCCTTTATTTATCCATCCATATATTTACTCCCTCTCTCTCTCCCTTGCCCCTATTCTCTCTCAAGATGTTCTTTTATTTTTTAACTTCCTTCTCCCTCCATAATGAAAAATCAATAAATAACTGTTGCATATTATCATTTTTTAGTGTCAGTTTGTTTTCCTGCTCTTCATTAGAAAGTCCAGGCTGGGGGATGTGGTGGTGGTGGGAGGCTTAACTATGCATTTACATTTTTCCTAAAATAAAAATCAGAATACTAATTCCACCAATTAAATTTGTCATATTAATAAGACCCTCCAATTTTACTTTACTTCTATCTTCAATTACTTTGTTAATGGATTTCATGATCTTCTCCAGGGAAGAACTAAAAAAAGTCTATTTTGCTAGATGTTGAAGAATTATTTGTGACGAAAGCGCAGAGGGAGCTCTTGATCACACGTTTCTACATTGAGAACACCCCAGGCCATTATAACTAGGGTCACCATATAATTGATGAACCAGGACATGTTGTAAGCAAATGGGGATGCCATTAGTGATGTCACTAAGAAACTAGGTGCAAATCAGGACTATTCCAGGCATAGGATCATCCTCATTCTAACTCATTTGGGTAAAGAGAAGTGATTTGCAGGGCCTTGGGCTTTGAGACCTTCAAGGCCCTATGAAAGTGGGCCCATCCTGACTGCACACTGCAGCTATGAATGTCTGGCCAGCCACCCTCGGATGTGACAACACTGGGTGGGAATGAAGCGTGGGCGGGTGGGGGCTTCATCAATCCATCATTGGCATCATTTGGGTTTTCCAATGGGTGGCTTTGCCCACAGAATGGTTTCTAGTGAGTTATCCTCAAATGACAAAGGAGGCATGGGAGTCAGATGGTTAGGGGAGAGAGGCGTGGGGGGAACTAAGCCACTGTTGGGGTTGGTGGCTCCTCAGCAGATCACACATATACAGGTTTGACCTCCCTTACCCCAACCCACTCCTACCACCTGTTAAACTACCTATGAACTCATTCTCTTATCTCTTCTCCCATTTTTGTCTCCAACACGGCTGGACGAAAGGGACAGAAGCCAGTAGCCCAATGGTTTTGTGTTAACATCAGGCTGATATTCAGAAATTCATCAGGGCACACCATTGAGGTCCCACTGGCTGCTGAAATAGCTAACTACTTCCTTCGGCCACAGAGTGTTCCCTGGAGCTCAGCCACTTAGCTTCCTCCTCTCAACCCTTTCGACCTCCCCATTATTTTTCCAGCAATGAAGGAGCCGGACCTGCCAGGCAGGATCTGGGCCACTCTCACCTTCACTGCTCTGTTTTGAGAAAGCAGGTGTTGGTTACCCTGCTTCCTTTTTAAGCAAGCTCAAATATATCCCCGATAATTCCACCCCACATCATCCTAAAATCACAGGCAAACCCCATTAAAAATGAGTTCACCCTGAGTTAAGGTGCGTTCACCCAGTACCTTGTAAAGCACCCCTTCCTGAAAGCTGCAGTTGTTGGCCTCCAGCCTTTGACAGGTGGTTCGCCGCATCTCAAAGTTCACGTGGTACTCCATGTGGTCGGTAACCTGTGGGAAGCAAGTGGCAAGGAGACAAAAGGATTTCTTCTTCTCCATAGCTTCTGGGGGCGGGACCTCTTTCCCATGGTGCCAAAGGGCAAGGACTCCATCCTGGATAAAGAAGTGGACGCCTCTCTCCCCTAACCATCTGACTCCCATGCCTCCTTTTGTCATTTGAGGATAACTCACTAGAAACCATTCTGTGGGCAAAGCCACCCCTTGGAAAACCCAAATGGTGCCAATTATACCTGTACAGGGTCTGCAAACTTTGTCTACAAAGGACCAGAGAGCAAACATTAAGCCTTTGGGGGCATGTGGCCTCAACTCTGCAATTACAGCACAGAAGCAGCCCACAGGACATGGCACACATGGTGTGGCTGGGAAACCAATGAAACGAATTATAGAGGCAGCAGCAGGCAGACTTGGCCCTTGGGCCACAGTGTACTGACTCCGATACTGGGCACCACTTAAGCAACTTAACTTTATCAGTGAACTTATGTTTCTCTTCAAATGCCCACTTCACATTACATGAGGCTGAATTTCACATGAATGGACTTGCCCCAGAGTGTCAGCAGTCCCCTGGCGTAGGGGCCCGGGGAAGAGAGGGGAGAGGAGCCCACTGACCAGCTTCTTGACCTTCAGGACACGCACAATCCGGAAGTTGTACTTGTCATCACTTTCCTGGTTGAACTCACTGGTCACGTACTCCAAGGTGGTTACCACGTAGGCTCCTGATGCAGGCACTTCTTGGACACTCATGAAGGTCTTCTTTACTTGGTAGGTGAAGGCCACCAGGGCCACCAGAATGGCCAGGAGAAGCTGTGGGGCCTGCCTAGGTCTAGCCATTGCCCCGCAGCTCAGGGAGCCTAGGAAGAGCTCCCTCCACGTCCTGGTTCCCAGGGACCCTGACTGGCCTGGCGGATTTAAGCCCATCCATGGTGGACGCCCACAGCTCTCCTACCCGTCTCTTCATCCACAGCTGAACCTAATGAGCAGGGGAGATTGTGCAATGGCTGGCAAGCTCACTCTCACTTCCTCTTACCCTTTTGCATCTGTTCATGTCTTTTACTCATACACCCCTGCAAACACCCATCTCCTCTTTTTCAGGTTGCTTTCTCAGCAACACCCCCCTTTCCTCCTGCTGCCCCAGCATTATCTGGGTGGAAGCCAGGCCAGGGGCCTCTGTTCAATGAGCTCGCTTCAGCTAGGGATGTGGGAGGTCCGGAGGGACAGGAAGCACTTGAGACACAGGGGATGCTGATGCCAGGGCAGTGGGGCATGAACAGGTGAGCTGAGTGAACACCACCACATCCTCCCTGTCCTCTTGACCTTCCCTCTGATTTTTCTTGTCATCCCTCCCCACTTTATCTGGCCAACCAGGATACAAGCTTTCCCTCAAGCCCAATCCTTGGCCTCTTCTTCTGTGTCAATAATTCTTAACTTTGGGAGGCCTGGGCCCCTTGGAGAAGCTAATGTCCCCAGAAAGCTGAGGATGTGCCCTGTATGGGAAACATGCTCCACTTGCAGATGTAGTCATGCTGTGGCTTTATTTTCACTCTCTGCTGTCCTTTTGGATGGACACAGTCATGCTGTTTGTCCCCTGGGACCTTTTAAGACACTCTCAGACAGTGCAGATGGCCTCAGCCCAGCAATGGAGATACTCCATGTGGTCAGTAACCGCTCCAGATTGTCAGAGCTTTGAACCTCCTAGAGGTCTGCATGTGGGAAGGAGTAATTGCTTCCCCCTTCCCCATATACTCTGGCTACTCTCCCGCCACCATCTCACAGCCCTGGGTTTGAGGACCTTCCTAGTGCTGTACTAGCGAAGGAAAAGGGGACTGGAAAGTTTCTACTGGCTTCAGCTTCAGTGCTCCCCAAACTTGGAGTTTTAAAGCTCACTCTTCTGCTGATGCCTTCCTGGCTCTCCCCTAACCTCCACTGCTAGTTAGTTAACCCCCCTCTCAGCTCTCTCGGCAGCTGTGTTAGTTTTTTCTGACTGCCCTATCAAGTTACCAAGGACAGTGTCTTAAAACAACACACATTTATTATCTCACAGTTTTGGAGCTCAGAAGTCCTAAAATCAAGGTGTTGGTAGGGTTGCATTCCTCCTGGAGACTCTAGGGAAGGACCCCATTATCTTGTCTTTTTTTTTTTTTTTTAAACACTTGTCACAAACCATAACAAGTTACATTTAATCTTTTATTCTCCTGTTTCAAAAAGCTGCTTAGGATTTTGCAGTCTACCAGAGTCATCCTTTTCTTTTTTTTTCCTTTTTTCCATCACCATTTATACCCCCTATACCCTCTTCCACCCCCTCTCCTGCCCCCTGCAAAAACAACACACTGTTTTCATTCTCTGATTTTGCTTTCCTGCCTTCTTATGGGTTATTTGAACATTTTTAGGACATTTTATTTCAATTTATCTATTGTGATTTTACCTATATCTTTTGTATAGTTTTTCCTTGGTTGCTCTAGGAATTGTAATACACATTTCCAACCTTTAAAGGACAACTTAGGATCATTATTTCATTACTGTAGGTGGAATGTAGAAATCTTACCATAATAGATATCCCCTTATCCTCCCCCCATATATGTTAGAATCATTTTACCTATTAAGTTATATACACCGAAAACTCCATAAAATGTATGATTTTTGCTTTCAACCCTCAAATATACTTTAAAAAGTCAAGAGGGGGAATAATTGTATATTATGTTATCCAAATATTTACATTTACGTTGTTCTCTTGTATTTCCGATGTTCCAGGTTAACTTTTGATATTGTTTTTGTCTGTCGAAGAGTTTGCTTTAACCCTTCTTTTATAGCTGGTCTGCTGGCAATGAACTATCTTAGCTTTTCTTCATATGATAACATCTTTATATCACAGTCTATTTACAATTTCACTGAATATGGAATTCTGGTTTGGCAGTTCTTATCCTTCTGTAATACCATGGTTCTTTGTCAGAAGCAACACAATATTTTCCTGTTGCTGAATATGGAGAGATGGGTCACAACACTGCACTAGGATACACCTATCTCTTCCATTTTTGTCTCCCAGGGCTGGGACAATACCCTGTCCTGGTGGGCTCATCTCCCCACTTTGCTCACCATGAGCCCAGCAGATTGCTGTGCCCCAGTTCTGCTTTTAAAAACTTATTTTTAAAAATAAGTTTTACTTTAAAAGGGTCTTAAATGTACAGAAATATAGTTACAATGCAAAGAACTTTTCTCCTGAAACATTTGAAAGAAAGTTGACAACATGATGCCTCATTACCCCAAAAATGTCAGTGAGAAATTCCTACAAGCAAGCACACTCTCCTCCCTGACCACAATGCTACCCATGGGATCCAGGGCATAAATGTGGAGGCACCCATCCCTCCTGCTCTATCCTCAGACCTGGTAAAGTGTCAATGATGAGCCTGCCTCCCCCAGGCTCAGCCAATGATAGATCATCAAGAGTGTGTTGCTCCAAGGATGCTCTGTGGGTTGGGGCAGAGAGAGAGCTTTCCAGAATAAGGAGCCTTTTCTCCTCCCAACCGCCCCTATAACAGAAGGATGCACAGTCCTGGGTTACATTTGTTCTCCCACCTGGAACAGTTCTTTAGTCTTTCCTTGACTTATATAAATTTGACACTTTTGAAGGGTCTTTATATTATAGAATTCTCATTAATTTGTATTTGTCTAATGTGTACACTAACATGGCATCCTTGTCAGTGCAGAAACCTAGCCATAGGTCTGTCCTGGTCTGTGCCCATTGTCAGTCTCCGTGAATGCACCTCCCACATCTGCTCAAAGCCTCAGCCCAGGCTCCACTCCCCTGGGAAAGGACGCTCTGGTCTCTCAGTGGGTGCCTTGCCAGCTGTCTTGGTCCCTGCCAACATCTGAAATAGTAGCAATCAGACCAGCCGAGAGCTAAGGAATAGGAATGTCCCTGTAGCAAGCATGTTCATGCACTGGTTTATCATCCCAGGGTCAAGGTCAGAGGCGTGGGATGAGATAGGAGAGCAGAGGCCTAGGGGCTGCTGTCTGGGTTCCTTGGGCACTTGAACAATGTTAGCCAGATCTCTGTCTTTTCCAGCACCCACATTTTCTTCTAGAAACGTTTCCTCAAACACCCACAAAAGTGCTTTGCCAGATGCTGGAAAAAAATTCTTATCATTTCTCAAATGGTGAAATAACGACACTGAAGCTGGATTCTGGTTCTGATCTAGGGCTAAATGATTGAGGAAAAGGCTTCCCTTTGCACCATTTAAAAAATTTTTGCTACCTAGATGTACTTTTCAGAGCTCTCAAGAGAATAAAACATGCTGCTAACAGCCAGTAACTCTGCTGTGTTCTACTTAGTTTTGATGGCTCCTTGGGAATGAATGATCTCAAATGTGGTACAGAAACTGGACATGTATCCGGGCAGGCCTTAGATGTTCTGAGACATGTGACACAGCTTTGAGAGTGGCCAATAGTGCTCTTGAACAACACTAATGCTTTAGAAAGAGCCAGCAACCCTCAGGCTAACTGGGGGACTGACTGGAGGAGGCATAGCAGGTGGAAGTCGGGTTGTGTTTGGGGAAGGGGAGCTCTTCCTGCTGACAGGGGGACACCAGAGGGCAAAGACAACGGGCATTATGGGAGCAACCTGCCCTTTAGAACCACAGGCTTCTTTCTTTTACGACGCTAAATTTCCAGAGTCCCTGATTTTTTTTATCATGGTGAAACATACATAACATAATATTTAGCACATGAATCATTTTAAGTGAACAGTTCAGTGGCATTAAGTACATTGATATTATTGTGCAAGCCTCACCACTATCCATCTCCAAACTGAAACTCTGCACCCATTAGAAAATAATACCTTAATCATTCTTCCCCCAATCCCTGGCTATCACCATTTTACTTTTCTTTCCTTTCCCCCCACTTGTTAACCCACTGCTTTGATTCCTGTCCTGGGAGTTTATGTGTATATTGTTCTCTTTGTCTCAAATGACCTGACCTGCTGGTGGTAAAATCTTCCACAAAATCTTATTTATTTATGTATTTATTTATTTTAATATATTTTTATTGATTTCAGAGAGGAAGGGAGGGGGAGAGAGAGATAGAAACATCGATGATGAGAGAGAATCATTGATTGGCTGCCTCCTGCACACGCCCTACTAGGGATCGAGCCCGCAATCCGGGTATGTGCCCTGACTGGAAATCGAACCATGACTTCCAGGTTCATAGGTCAATGCTCAACCACTGAGCCACGCTGGCTGGGCTTTTTTGAAAAAAGAGATCACAATGTTTTCTGCACAAGATTTTTGCCTTATAGCACAAAAGCTAGCACAAGGTCTGTCACGTAGTAGGTGCTTAATTTAAAAATCTGCAAATATTATTTAATTTTGTGCATGGTATATTTTTAACAATATATAAGATGTTTAACAAAATTTCTCCCTATAATTCGCACATACACATGAACTTAAAAAATAATTATTGATGTTAGTTTTTATTTTTCACCCATCCCCTTACTCTCTCCCCTTTGGCAACCATGAGATTGTTCTCTATCTCTATGGATCTGTTTCTGTTTTGCTTATTCGTTTGTTTTGTTTTTGAAGATCCCACATATAGATGAAATCATACAGTATTTTTTTTTTTTGGTCTGACTTATTTCACATAGCATAATACCTTATGGCAAATTTTTATTCTTTTGGGGGCTGAATTATACTCCATTGTATTTATTTACCATTTCTTTTTTTTTTTTTTATGTGTACTTGTTGCTTCTTTATCTTGGCTGTTATAAATAATGCTGCAAACGTAGGGTACATGTACCTTTTCAAATAGTGTTTTTGTTTTCTTCAGGGAAATACCCAGAAGTGGTATTACAGGGTTGCATGGCAGCTCTATTTTTAATTTTTTTTTGAGAAAACACCATAGTGTTTCTCATAGTGGCTGAACCAATTTGCAATCCAATCAATAATGCACAAGGGTTCCTTTTTCTCCACGTCTTTGTCAACACTTGCTTTTCATTGATTTTTTTTTGTTTATGATAGCAATTCTGACAGGTATGAGGTGGTACCTTAGTGTGTTTTAATTTGCATTTCCCTGATGATTAGTGATGTTGGCCATCTGTATGCCCTCTGTGGAGAAAAGTCTATTTAGGTCTTCTGGCCATTTTTTAAATTGGATTGTTTGGTTTTTATTTGGTGTTAAATTGTATAACTTCCTTATATATTTTGGATAATAACCATTTTGGATGTATCATTGGTGAATATCTTGTACCATTCAGTAGATTGTCTTTTTGTTTTGTTTATGGTTTCCTTTAGTGTGTAAAAGTTTTAAAGTTTGATGTAGTCTCATTTATTTTGCTTTTGTTACCCTTGCCTGAGGAGACATTACTAAAAAGATATTGCCAAGACCAATATCAAAGAGTTTATTGCCCACGTTTTCATCTAGATCTTTTATGGTTTCAGGTTTCCAGTTAAGTCTTTAATTAATTTTGAGTTTATTTTGTTTATGGTATAAATGGTTCAGTTTCATTTTTTTGGCATTTATTTATCCAGTTTTCCCAACACCAAGATTGAAGAGACTGTCTTTACCTCATTATATATCC
Source organism: Cnephaeus nilssonii (assembly GCF_951640355.1). Taxonomy (NCBI): domain Eukaryota; kingdom Metazoa; phylum Chordata; class Mammalia; order Chiroptera; family Vespertilionidae; genus Cnephaeus; species Cnephaeus nilssonii. The sequence continues at coordinate 13,666,865 of NC_137082.1, read as the reverse complement.
CTGGCTCCTTTGTTATAGATTGACTATATAAATGAGGATTTATTTATGGGCTATTCTATTCTATTCTATTCTGTTCTATTCTATTCTATTCTATTCATCTATATATCTGTGTTTGGTTTTTTTTAATGGTTGTACCAATGCTGATTATTGTAGCTTTGTAAGTACAGTTTGAAAGCAGGAAGCATGATACCTCCCACTTTACACCACCATTCTAGTTTCTGTGTGTGGATTTGGCTATTCTAGATACTTCATATAAGTGGAATTATATAGTATTTGTTCTCTTGTGACTAGCTTATTTCACTTACCATGATATCCTCAAGAGTCTTTTTAAAAGCTGAATAGTATTCTATTGTATGCATATACGATATTTTGTTTATCCACTTATCTATCAATGGACATGGTTTGCTTCTGTCTTTTGGTTGCTGTGACTAATGCTACTGTGATGTGGGTATGCACATATCTGCTCAGTCCTGAGCCCAATCCCAAGGCAGTAACTACTGGGGTCCAGCAGAACCTCCAGGGCCTTGACTTAAGCAGCTCTCTGCTTTGTCCATAAGCCACAAGTGTGTCTAGTCATATGGCCCTACCCCTGGGGACTGACCTCCACAGGGAAGAGGAGAAATACCTCTGTTGACCCTTATAGGGGCAGTGCTCAACCCTGGACTAGAGGACAAAAAAAGATGAAAGAACCCTTTAAGACAAAGCCAGGTTGCAAAACTTGATGTTGTTTCAAATGAAACAAAAACTTCATTCTTTTCATATAAACTTCCTGAACGTCAAGGATTGCAGGAGAACTTCCCAAGAAATAAGGCCACTTCTGCTCAGGCCACAGGGCTCATAGGTGTTAATCAGTTTTGAGCAAGAATTGCAAGGCAAACAAAAGTTTTTTTGTTTGTTTTGTTTTGTTTTGTTTTGTTTTGTTTTGTTTTGTTTTTAGAAATTGCAATTTGAGAGACAGATTTAGGCAGAAATCCAACTGAGTTCCCAGGGAGAAAGAAAGGGATAGAGTTTATAAAGACATAAAAAGGGTCACTTCCAAAGTTATTACACAAGTTGCTTTGAAAGAGCTGTGATTGATGCTGGCAGGCAGACGACAGTATGCTATCCATGGTTAATTGCTAGGTGAAAAACTTTTAATAGAGAGCTCAGTGATGCAGAGCCAGTTCCAGGAACTGTATCAGGATGTAGCCTTTTGGTTTAGCCCAATTTAAACATTCAGTTTCAGACGGAGGAAGTGTGTTAGCTCAGCTTGTTGGAGATCTCTGGCTCCATTTTAGTTTGCTCTCTTGACAATACCAACTCCATTTTATAGCTTTTCTTTCATACATGACACAGGTCTTCTCCAGAGGGGCCATGTCCAAGCCTGAGAAGAGAGAAAGGGTGGCTAAGGGAAACTCTTTTTATATGTAGATACACACCAAGAGCACTGCAAGGGTCACTGCTTTACAAGAATATCTTTACCAATAAAATAAAATAAAAATAAGAGAATACCTTTACCAGGACTGCAGTTGACCTTCGAAGGCATCAGCTCAGCTCTGCATGTGCCTACCTACTGCTTGATGTATAAATTATTTTACCTGAGGCCCAGCTGGCATGGCTCAGTGGACCTGTGAACCAGGAGGTCACAGTTTGATTCCCGGTCAGGGCACATGTGAACCAGGAGGTCACAGTTTGATTCCCGGTCAGGGCACATGTGAACCAGGAGGTCACAGTTTGATTCCCGGTCAGGGCACTTGCCCGGGTTGTGGGCTCGATGCCCAGTGTGAGACATGCAGGAGGCAGCCGATCAATGATTCTCTCATCATTGATGTTTCTATCTCTCTCCCCCTCTCCCTTCCTCTCTGAAATCAAGAAAAATATATTACCCTTCCTGGGGACCCAGACTGCTCTCCATGCTGAGGACTTGGATGACAGGCAGTAATCACTGCCCTGGGGAGAAATGAGTGGTGATGGACACTCACATGGTGTGGAACTGTCTCATTCCTATTCTGCCTATCTTGGAATAAGACCTGTAAGGGAGAGAAGGGAAAGTTGGAGGGCAAGTGGGGGTGTGAATGGAGGAGTGAGAGGTGGTGATTTTCAATGTCTCTGAAGAAAAAGCATTTTCTTTGTCTCAATTTGGGGAACAAAAACTGGAGTTCAGCAACTGCCAAAGGAGAAGGGCTATGGACAGTGAGGTTTAGAGATTGGCCGCACAATTTGTAAAAAAATATGATGAAGTTATTGAAAACTGCCCCTTGCAAGAAGTCCCAGGAGCGGAGAAGATTTGAGAATAAAAGCAGCCCCAAAGCCTCAGGAATCTTCTGAGAATGAAAAATAATATCAAGAAAGGTTTATTGCAAAGAAAACTTACAGTCTTGCTATATGTTTCCTTTACTCCTCACCCAGAATATTTCATTCCTGATACTTTTGGTCACCAAATAGGTTGAGGTGTTCCCACAACAAGCAATTCTGTAACATCAGCTAGATATCTTACAATGTAATGTAATTCTAATTCTATCTGGAGATAGTGTCAGATTCCACAGGTTAAGAGCTCAGCCGCATAAGACTACTTCCTCCTCACTTCAGATGCAATTCACAATAGTAGGTCCCCAGGTTACCCACAACTTCTGTTTGATTTGGCTAAAAATCCAAGGTTCCCACAACCACCTCTAATTTGCTAGAGCAGCTCACAGAACTCAAGAAACACTTAACTTATGTTTAACAGTTTATTAAAGGACATGGTGAAGGATACAAATGAACAGCCAGCTGAAGAGATACACAGGGTGAGGTCTGGGGAGGTCAGAGAGCAGGAGTCCTGTCCACATGCAGTCAGGGGGCATCCCCTCTCAGTACATGAATGTGTCCACCCACCGCAAAGTTCCCAAATCCTATATTTTTGGGCTTTTATGGAGGCTTCATCATGTAGGCATGATTGATGATTAACTCAATTTCCAGCCTCTTTCCCCTCTTTGGAAGATAGGGGGTTGGTGGGGCTAAAAATTCTAACCTACTAATCATGATTTGTTCTTTTTGTCACCCAGTCCTCATCCAAGAGCCCATCCAGAGTCACCTTAATAGAACAAAAAATGCTCTTAGTGTTCTTATCACTTCGAAATTTATAAGTAACACTGGTGGTCTTGATCTGGCATCTAGAATGGTTCTGGAAACCTGTAGAAGGGCTATGCATAAATTAATAAAGAGTCCAGAGACAAAACATAATTTTGAAAAGCATTTGGGGGGGTGGGCAGAGGAGCCTGGCTAAAGAAACCAAGTTCTCCTTGTCTCAGGACCCCTTGCTTTTTATTGACACAATTTGTCCTAAGGCAAGGTAGAGATATACACATCAAAGGGTAGGGTTAAGTACAGAGTCCATTCTCAGATTGGGGAATTGCCTTCGGCTGTTCAGATGTTTGGCCAATAGGAGGCAATAACATGTAGATTAAGATGCCCTGAGCTGTCTGGCAGCAGTCAATTAATGCATCCTTTTCAGATTTGGGGAAATGCCTTTAGCCATTCCCAACAGGCAATAACATATGTGACTCAGCCCTTGTTGAGTCCCCAAGTTCCATCAACCTTTCAATGAAACTCTTGCAATTATGACATGGTGGAATTGGCTTCTGGCAACAAGAAATTCAAGAGCTCTGTGCCAAGAATCAGGGGGGGTGGATATATATATATATATATATATATATATATATATATATATATATATTAGTATATGTTTTCTATTATCTCACAGAAGAACTATACTATGGAGTAAGCTTAAGAAAGTCTTCAGGAACACTCCAGGGGTAAAATGAGGGTCCTGACCCCTCTCCCAACAGGACCCAGAGACACTTCTGGGGTAGATGAGGATCTTAGTCTCTCTCCCACCAGGTTCCATAGCTCCCACCTTGGAGGGGGAAGGCAGAGAGCTGCTCCCAGTAGAGCAGTGAGCTGAATCCTGTGTTCCCAGCCTGATGGCTGAATAGAGACACTTGTGTCTATTTAACCATCAGGCTGGTAACACAAGATTCAGCTCACTGCTCTACTTCCTACCTTCCTCCTTGGATGGAGCTCTCTCCCTGGGTCCTAGTCTCGAAGTTTCCTGAGACCTCATGTTCAGGAAGATGCTGTTCTCCCTGTGGTCCTCCCTCTGTCTTTGCTCCTGTTCTTCCGGAACTTAGACCATCTAGTTAGTCTGGTCATCCCACCTCTCCCTCTAGCTTCCTGGGCTGCAAGGACAATCCTCATCAGTCAAGCCCTTGTTCAGATGAGATGACATCTGATCCATGGAACTCGGACCTTGGGGATGGGCCTCACTTAGGGTGACACTGTCAGTGGGGCTGGTCTTCCCCTTCTACCCCAGTCTTGGGGAAAGCCTCCCCTTGGGGTGGGTTTGCAGCTTCTGCTGAGTGGGTGCATGTCCACCTGGACCATCTCCTGGGCATTGTGCTGGCTCCCTAGAACTCATGGGGAAGGGGGCACTCATCATGGGCACTGGGAGACCCTCAGAGCCAGGTGCTGGCCCCAGCAGGCATCCTCCTAGGACTCTCTGGGCTCAGGTGGACAGACTCAGGTAACCACTGCCTATCATCCTGTTTGAACCTTGAGCATTCTAAGTTCTATTCAGGCCACTTTTTCTTTTTTCTTTTCTTTTGTAGTTTTAAATGCATCTTGAACTCCTATCAAGTTCTTCATGGTATATGCCTTCATGTGCTACATGTGCTACATGGTTTTGTAATTTTTCAAAATTACAAAAATGTAATTTTGTCCTGCAATTACATTTTTCAGGTGAACTGCACTTTTATTGTGGATGCCTGACTATGGATTTCCCAGTTCACCCTCCTGGACAGCACCTGCATGCAGACATAGGCGTGGAAGGAGCACCTGCTTCTCATGGAAGAAGATTCTTTTCCTCTAGAGAGTGACAGTTGGTCTGTCTGTGAAGCACAGGGGAATTAAAGGCATCTCGGAGCACTTTCTGGGTCCCTGTCAGTTTTGCATTCTCGTGTTGTTTATTTTCCAGAGAAAGCCCTGCTAGTGACATGTGGTAGAGAATTTATCACTATTGTTCTTACCTTGGCTGCAGGTGCAGCGTGTTGAGTAAATCCAACTTCCCAGTTCGTGTGTGGCTTGTCCTTACTGCTTCTTGTAGAGCCCCACTGGTTTGTTTGTATATCCATCCATCCATCTATCCATCCATCCATCCATCCATCCACCCATCCATCCTGTTGTCCATGTGTCCACTTATTTACCCATCCATCTATTTGTTTATTCATTTATTCTCCAATCTCTCCATGCCCCTCTTCCATTTTACTCATAGGAATGCAGACAGTTTTCCCAGGGAGCGGCCTCTTGTGTCCCCTCTCCTTCCATATCGGTGACCATGATCACAGGGGGTGGCCCTTTGGGGGTGTACACCCATCCCAGTATAATAGAACTCCCTCTCTGCACTGCCAAGCATGGGCAGGCCTCACAGCGAGTAGGTCAGCAGGTGTCAGAGGTAGTGTAGAAGATTGTGCACTGACCTCTCCCTGACCCTTCTGATGTTCCCTGAGATTGTAGGCTGCAGCCAAGGTCAGAGGTTGACCTGGCTTTTATATCAAGTCCTCAGGACTTAGGGTCCATCGGTATTCCTAAGAGCTCCTGTGACTGTCATCCCCACGCTGTGCTGCTGTGAGGGCAAGCTAGCGGGGCTTAAGACCCCTCCCCAGACCCTATCAGGCCTGGTCTGGGACAGGAGGAGGCAGCCCTGGAAATGTGCAGGGAGCAGGTCATGTGGCATGAATGTCCTTGGGTTCAAGGCTTATGTGACAAAGGCTTGGAAAATGTTCTGCCTTCTGTTTGGTGATGACAAGGAAGGGAGTGGAGAGGAGGAGCTGGACAAGGTGCATGTCAGCGCATGGATTCTGGGGGCAGGGCTGTGTGGGATGGGGCGCTATGGAGGCAGCTCCAAAGCAGCTGCCACTCAACACTTGCGTGCTGCTGGCCTCCAGGGCTGGCACCAGGCAGCATGCTCCTGAAGGTGCCTCTGCTTCTGGGGCTCATTGCACTGGGGTCTCCTGTCTGCAGTTCCAAGTTTGTGGACGTTAGTAAGAACACACAATTATTTGCCATAGGTGTGGAGTTTGCCATGTTTCAGTTCAACCAAGCCCAGGTGGATGAGTATGCTTACAAGCTGCTGTGGGTGGGGAGAAGCCAGCGCAAGGTAAGCTTCAACGCCACCACCCCCACCCCCCGCCCCCCAAACAGGCCTGGGAGGGGTGAATCTTTGGTCTGCAAATGAGGAAAGGAAGATTTTTTTGTTTTCGGTAAATATTTTTTAAAATGCAAGGTATCATTACAAGTGCTTCAAGTTTCTGTTTTGGTTTCTTAACGAGTGAAGCCCCTGAAAATCAGGGTAGAGAAGGAAAGGAGATAGCAGAAAGGAGAGCACTCAGCTGCCATGTGGAGGAGAGAAAAGCACCTCTCCAGTGAGGTAGCTGAGAGAAGCAGGGGCCTCAGAGTCTGACAGGTGAGGAGAACGGCAAAGAGAAGCGGAGGCTGGAGACAAAAGCCCCAGCAGGAAAGGTGGCACAGAGGGGCCTGACTGCAGCCGCGGCCAGGCTCCGGGGAGCCTCGCTGTGCTGATCTGAAGGCAGGTGCTGCGAGTTTCCTGCTTGCATTGAAGCCGGCAGGCCTTGACCTGGCAGCCACTGTGGGTCCAGGCCTGGTGGGAGGTGGCAGAGAAGACAGACAGAGACATGTTCTCATGGGACTGTTAGGCTGGTGATGAGAGGCAGTCAGGCCTCAGGTTCGTGAGTGAAACAGTGGAAGGTTGGGACAAGAATGTCAGTGCAGGGCCCCAGGGCCCTGGGAGGCAAGGTATGTGGGGGCGGTCAGAGAGGGCCTCTCTTTGAGGGGCACTCCCGGAAGGACCAAGTCACATGGTGGAGGTTTGGGGACAAGAAGGGCAGGCAGCCACCAAGGGGCCCCTGGACCAGGACAAGCCACAGGAGTCCTGGAAACGGCCAAATAGTCTGGACCTGTGTCACAGAGAAGGAGTGTTCAGGGGGAGGGGAGGCTGGGGCATGCTCAGAGTCACAGGTGAGGGGTTAGGGTTTTATTCTCAGAGTAATGAGGAGCCATGGGGGGAAGTAATTCAGATGCTTTAGCGACATCTCTCTGGATGCTGTGGGCACAGTGGGTTCCGCAGCCCGTGGGCACGGTGAGACCAGGAGGCAGGGATGTTTTCCTGGTCACCAGGAGATAGAAGAGGTGCTGGTGTCTGGGTCTGCTTAAAGGTGGATGTGGGGTGCACTGAGGTGGGGTGTGAGAAAAACGGTGGGGTCAAGGGCAGACCCAAGGTGGAGAAATCTAGGCAGAAATATGACATTTAGTATCCCTGAACCAGCTATGGAAGGTCAAGAAGGCAGTGGGTTAGCCTGGCCAGCATGGCTCAGTGGTTGAGCGTTGACCTATAAACCAGGTGATCATGGTTTGATTCCCCATCAGGGCACGTGCCCAGGTTGCCGGCTTGACCTCTAGGGGTTGTGCAGGAGGCGGCCGATCAACAATTCTCTCTCATCATTGATGTTTCTATCTTTCCATTTCCCTTCCTCTCTGAAATATATATATAACCTCTCTGCCGCCTCCCACCAGGCCTGGACCCACAGTGGGTTATAGAGCTTTAAGGGTAGGAAGAGATTGGGCCTGAAATAAACGTAGGTGTCATTAGCATCTGTTTATGCAAACCTTCCCACTGATGTTTATTCTTACCACTTCCTGCCTACATTGACTTGAATAAAGAGTGTTGTTCTCAAGTCATTCTGTCCATGCCCAGATCTGGTTCCCCGTGAACAGCCCTGAGCCAGGCACCCTGTCACAGGGTCCCACCACTGACCACACTCTGGAAGAGATGCACAGGAGGGTGGACCTCACCTGCATGGGGACACCGGCTCCCCTCAGTCTTCCCCCTTTCCTGATGTCTGCCTCTTTCTTGTGCTGCATCCGGGTAGGCCACTCAGGCCCCTGGGACACCAACACTACTGCCCCTGCACCAGACCCCGAACCCTGTCCTAGCTCAGGGTCTGACGACTATTCAGAGGGCCTGGGCATGCAAGAGTGTCTGTGTATCTGGTGTGTTGTTGGTGTGTGTCCAGGCACGAGTGGGTGTCATGTGTCGCTGCAGGAATTCCTGAGGCCCAAACGAATCAACTTTCTAAGCAATTCCAGGTCAGTCCAGTGAGAGAGGCATGTTCCTGCCTGCGCTGGTTTTTGGCTACATTTCTCTCTGAGTTTGAGTTCTTCCCTAGTTTTCATAGACTATATTTAAAGAAAGGAGATCACAACTTTTTTCTTAATTTTTTATGTTTAAACTTGTTCTTATTAATTTGAGAGAGAGAGAGAGAGAGAGAGAAATTGTGAGAGAGATACATTGATCACTTGCCTCCCATACGTGTCTCTACCGGAAATCGAACCTGCAACCTAGGAAGGTGCCCTGACTGGGAATCAAACCCATGACCTTCCAGTGCACGGGACGATGCTCCAACCAACTGAGCCACACCAACCAGAGGGGGAAATCACAACTTTCAATAACTTCTTGTAGAAGCCTAAAAAATACTCAAGCAGCACCTGATTCATAAATATCACCTCAATGTATGTCTGCAAGATGAGCCCTTTTGTGCAGCCAGCTCCCACAGGAAGAGACAGAATGTTCCCCACCTCCAGGGCCCCCAAAAGGAATAGTGCAGCTCTGATGTCTAGTCAGAGGACAGGCAAGCTCATTATCCTACTCTCCATAGCAACCATCATTCTGTGTGTTCTGGTGTCTGGCTGTGCCCGGGCATAGAACTGAGAGACGGGTCTTGTGTCAGGTGTGGCTGCAGGGTGTGTAGGCTCCTTGCTGTGGAGCTTTCCATCCTGTGCACATGTCCCCCTGTGTTCATGGCACTGTCGATGTGGTTGCCTGGTATCAGCCATCAGGAGTGTAGCAGGGGAGATTCTAGTGCATGCTTTGTGTGCACACATGAACATCTTTTTGTAATAGAAATGGAGACTATCAAGGAGCAAGTAAAATAATAAATAAATTTAAAAATAAGAAAAGTAAGAAAAAGTGCACCGATGTATATCCTTATTTATATGCATGCAGCTGCACATTCATATCTTTCCCCCGCTTTTCTATTTAGTTGTCTGTGTTTTACTCATTAGTTCACAGTAAGTATTTATAGCAATTTCTACACTTTCTTTTTGACAGCTGTTTTCTTGGAATTATTTAATGGACTTGAATATGGGCCGCACGGTTTGCAAGAAACATGATGAAGACATTGACAACTGCCCTTTGCAAGAAGGCCCAGACATGAAAGAGGTTTGAGACTAAAATAACACAAAGCATCATGAACCTTCTGGAAATAAAAAAATAATACCAGAGAGAAGGTTTAAGAAAGTCTTCATGAATACTCCTGGGGTGGATGAGACTTAGCCCCTCTCCCACCAGGACTCAGAGACACCTCTGGAGTAGATGAGGGTCTTAGTCTCTCTCCCACCAGGTTCCATAGCTCCCACCTTGGAGGGGGAAGGCAGAGAGCTGCTCCCTGTAGAGCAGGGAGCTGAACCTTGTGCTCCCAGCCTGACTGGCTGAACAGAGACACTCTGACAACATCCTATCTTCCTCCTGGGATGGAGCCCTCTCCTGGGGTCGCAGCATAGACGTTTCCTGAGACCTCAGGTTCAGGCAGATGTGGTCCTCACTCTTTCTTTATTCCTGTTCTTCCTGAATTAAGACCATCTAGTTAGTCTGGTCATTGCACCTCTCCCTCTAGCCCCTTGGGCTGCAAGGACAATCCTCATCAGTCCAAGCCTTTGTTCATTATGCTATGAGATGACATCTGATCCATGGAACTCGGACCTTGGGGATGGGCCTCACTTAGGGTGACACTGTCAGTGGGGCTGGTCTTCCCCTTCTACCCCAGTCTTGGGGAAAGCCTCCCCTTGGGGTGGGTTTGCAGCTTCTGCTGAGTGGGTGCATGTCCACCTGGACCATCTCCTGGGCATTGTGCTGGCTCCCTAGAACTCATGGGGAAGGGGGCACTCATCATGGGCACTGGGAGACCCTCAGAGCCAGGTGCTGGCCCCAGCAGGCATCCTCCTAGGACTCTCTGGGCTCAGGTGGACAGACTCAGGTAACCACTGCCCATCATCCTGTGTGACCCTTGAGCTTCCTAAGTCCACCTCAAGCCACTGTTTTTTTTGTTTTCTTTTTTGTTTTCTTTTGTAGTTTTAAATGCATCTTGAACTCCTATCAAGTTCTTCATGGTAAGTGCTCTCATGTGCTACATGGTTCTGATTTTGTCCTGCAATTACATTTTTCAGGTGAACTGCACTTTTATTGTGGATGCCCGACCATGGATTTCCCAGTTCACCCTCCTGGACAGCACCTGCATGCAGACATAGGCGGGGAAGGAGTGCCTGCTTCTCACAGCAGAAGATTCTTTACCTCTAGAGAGCGACAGGTTGTCTGTCTGTAAAGGCATCTCAGAGCACTTTTTGAATCCCTGTCAGTTTTGCATTCTCATGTTGTTTATTTTCCAGAGAAAGCTCTGCAGAGAATTTATCACTTTTGTTCTTACCTTGGCTGCAGATGCAGAGTGTTGAGTAAATCCAACGCCCCAGTTCACGTGTGGCTTGTCCTTACTGCTTCTTATAGAGCTCCACTGCTTGCTTGTACATCCATCCATCCATCCATCCATCCATCCATCCATCCATCCATCCATTTTTCCTTTTGTTCATTTATTCATCCATCCATCTATTTGTTTATTCATTTATTCCCCAATCTCTTCATGCTCCTCTTTCATTCCACTGATAGGAATGCAAACAATTCTCCCCCCCCCCCCCCTCCGTCTGGGCTCAGGTCACAGTATAGTGGCCTTTTTACAGTGCGTTATGCCCAGGCATAGGGATGGAAGGTGGGCGACGGAAGCTGATTGAAGGCTCTGTCCTCCATGTACATTCATCAGAGCATCTACACAAAGAGCTGAGTCATCAACAAGAACATCCTCTCATGCTCTCTGAGAAGGCCTATAATGTAGCAGCTCCAGTCACTATATTCCCACATACTCCCTGAAACCTCTATTTCCCCATCTTGGCTTAGTGTGATGTTAATGGCTATCAACACTAATCACTTCCCCTGGGACAGGCACTGTGGCCACTGACACCCACTCTGATGAGCAACTCTCTGTCCCTGGGTCCTGGGGAGGAGCAGCCTGGAGACACAGATGGAAGGCATGGGAGGGTGCAGAGCATGAATGGGGACAGAGACACATTGGCAATGCCTTCTGTCGGAATACTTCAGAACCAAGGGCTGATGGGACGTCCTTCATCCCTCCTGGGTTTCTGGGAACTCTGTTTTAATTGGTCCAGAATCGAAAGGCTGGCTCTTTCCTGGCCATCCCATCCCCATGAACTGGTCATAAGGCTGACGGTATAGGGTTTTCCTGGACAGTTGGAGACAGCACAAAGACAGTGGCCTGGGCCAGCTTGGGAGTTTTTGACCAATCTGTGTATAGAGTTTGTAACATCTGCCCACAGCTCTAAAGGGGCATCTATAAAGTTGCAAGGGCATGTGTGTCGTCAGCAAAGCCAGCCTATTGCCCACTCCTGCCTCTGATAGCACTCGGGTTCCTAGTGGTTGAGACATTGTTCATGGGTCGAAGACAGACTCTGCCTGAATGCTAGTTGGCATTCCTCATGGGTGGCATCACCTTCACCTCTGACTCCCGTTTTACATCAGAAAGGCCTGGTGTCCTGTTCCTTTTCACTGTATTTCAGTTGTTTCCTACCTTGATTTGTATGAAAACCCCATTGGTCTTATTTTACAAATTTCCTAGAGACCAGGCCACACCCCCATCTCTACTATAGAAGAAGTTTTGTGACCTGACATCAGAAATATATAAAGCCTCCAGGTGATTGGCACTTGTGGCCAAGGTCGTGTAATGGTTCTCTAAGGAATTTCAATATTTAGAAATGGTGTAAGTCGCAGTTAGTGTATCTTGTTTGTGGCCTACGTCTTTCCTCTGATTCCCGCTCTCACAGAATTACAGGTCTTTGGTAGGGTTGGTACATTTTGTGCCTGACACCACTGTCCTTGCACCCACATTAGTAGTTTTTGAATGATGCGCCACTCACTAAGGTCTGTTAGAACCAGGAGCAACCTATCCTGTGTCACTGTGTCCTGGAGAGACCTCTCCAGATTCAGTCCAGCCACTATTTGTCCCAAATCAGGAGGGAGTAAAAATACACTTGAAAGTTACAATATGAGCACACAATATGAAAATTGACACATTTTAGAAATTCTTGATTTCCACAAAACCCAGATTGTTTTATGGAATTACCAGATTGTTTTATGGAATACTAGTGGCCCGGTGCATGGATTTGTGCACATTGAAAGGAAATTAATTAGAAGACATATTTTAATATCACTATTTTCCCTTTCTCTATAATACAAGTGTCAACCAAATTCATGATCGACAATGACAGATCAAAACACACGCATGCGATTGGCACCAGCGAGAGCTTTATATATATCCCACATGTGCGAGTCAACATTTATTTTTAAATTGCCAGTGCACGTATAATATGTACTGGCCGGTTGGACGATCGGACATACGTACGGTCGGCCACTTAGCCTTTTATATTTATAGATATTTGCTGAGGACCCCCCCCCCCCCCGAAAATGGGGCTTAACCAAATCCTAGCACTGGGGTCTTTGGGGAAAAATTCAAGGCAGAGGGAAGGAGGTGGAGGAGAAGTAGGAGAACCGTGCTCCCTACACATTGGATGTAGTAAATTCTGAGTGATGAGATTATCTCTGTGACTCTCCACCATCAGCCCCTTTTCCCATTTCTTTTTTTTAAAAAAAATATATTTTATTGATTTTTCACAGAGAGGAAGGGAGAGGGACAGAGAGTCAGAAACATCGATGGGAGAGAAACATCGATCAGCTGCCTCCTGCACACCCCCCACTGGGGATGTGCCCGCAACCAAGGCACATGCCCCCGACCGGAATCGAATCCGGGAACTTTCAGTCCGCAGGCCGACGCTCTATCCACTGAGCCAAACCGGTTTCGGCCCTTTTCCCATTTCTATATCAGGAAACTAGCAACTTGTCTCACGTGGTTTTCTGAATTGAGCTCAAGGCCGACTGAATCCAGCACTCTTATCGCCAATTTCCCTTTGGACTCTTTGGTTTCCAAACATAAAGATTCATTGTTATTAGCACAGAAACAAAGGCTTAGAAACACTTGTAACTAACCACTTCTTATTACCTTTCCGTGATGCCCTCCAAATATTATTTTCAGAACAAAATCACCTACCCCAGAAACCACTGTTGTTTATCTGCTCTCCTGTCCTCTCTTATGAGGTCACATTGTCAGCCTAGGAATACCATCAGTGGATCAAAACCAACAAATCAATGTCTCAAATCATTGCATTTGTCAGGATGAGCCCCTCACCCCATGTCCAACTGCCCCAAACTCAAGGGCCCCACAGCATCTGCCTCTATCCCCAGCACTCCATAGACCCTGTACCATCTCTTTTTCTTCCTCTTCCACTTTCTTCACTGCCTCCCACTTTCAAAATCTGTTACTTTTTAAATGATGACACCTCTTATCTCTGAAATTACTTATATTTTACATAGATCCATTCTATGGCTTACATTCTGTGCATAGCTGTTAGATAAATCTAAAATATTAGCCAAATAACACAAAGGTTCAAATTAGTTCTATATTTTTGAAACACAAATTTTTAGAACACATAAAAAAACTATCAAAGAAAGTACAAGACATGATGGGACAGAACAAAGATAAGTAATAGAAACAAACCTGAAAAGCTATCTAGTCAATTTGGTTACCAGATATGGACTTTAACATACCTAGGATGAATTGGTTCAAGGAATTCAAAGATGAATAATATTGTCAAAGAAGTTGAAGTTATCAGAAAGAATAAAAGGAAAGTCCTAGGACTGAAAAATACAAGAACTGAAATGAATAATGAGACAGGCAGGTTAACCTCAGATTAGAAACAGCTGAAAGGAGAATTAGACAACAGGAGGCAGGACAAGGGAGAGGGTGCAGGATGAAAAGCATGAGAAGGTCAATGTGAGATCTGCCTCATAGTGAAAGGAAGAGACAATGGGGCAGAAGCAATATTTGGAAATGTGAAGCCCGAGTTATACCGAACTGACCAAAGACATCAAACCATTTTTTTAAAGCAGTGTTACAAACCCCATGCAGGATAAGAGAAGAAACCCACAGCTGAGCATGAAAAAGTTAAAAATCAAATTTAAGGAGAAAAGTCTTAAAATCAGCCAGAGGTGTTTATCTTCAAATAAGCAAACATCAGGTTTTCTGCTGCCCTCAGATAGGAACCAAGGAAAGTCAAAAGATATTGTCATGCATCTTCTAAGTGATTCCTTAGCCAGCAAAAATATATCTCAAAAATGCATATGAAACCAAGTAATTTTAAACAAACAATGTGGAATGTAATTATTGCCAGTAGAATTGTTCTAAAATAAATACTAAAGGGAGTTTTCTGGGCAGAAGGAAAAGATGGAAAAATAGTATAGTAGGAAAAAAGAAACAACATTCAAAAGAATAAATATGTAGATAAATCTAGATGATATACAGACTGTAAAAATAATATTTTATTGAAGACTAGAGGCCCGGTGCATGAGATTCATGCACTGATGGGGAGGGGTGGTCCCTCAGCCTAGCCTGCACCCTCTCGCAATCCAGGATCCCTAGGCCGGCAGTCAGACACCCCTCTCACAGTCCGGGGCTCTTGCAGTCCAGGACCCTTCACTCCTTACTGCCTGCCTGCAGTGGAGGCAGGAGAGGCTCCCGCCACTGCCGCTGCACTCACCAGCTGTGAGTCCAGCTTCTGGCTGAGCGGCGCTCCCCCTGTGGGAGCACACTGACCACCAGGGTGCAGCTCCTGCATTGAGCATCTGCCCCTTGGTGGTCAGTGCACGTCATTGCGACCAGTCATTCTGCTGTTTGGTCGATTTGCATATTAGGGTTTTATTATATAGAATTGTAAAATACATATAGAATTAGTATACATGAAATCATGGCACAAAGCTGGGAGAAGAGTAAATGTAGCTAGAATGATGTAAGTGAACTTAATGCTCTAGTTAAAAGATAAATTTAGTTTGTTGTTGGGGAAAAAAAGAAAAGAAAACAAAGCACCCAGCTGGCGTGGCTCAGTGGTTGAGTGTCAATCTATGAACCAGGAGATCACTGTTCGATTCCCCCTCAGAGCACATGCCTGGATTGTGGGCTCATTCCCTAGTAGGGGATGTGCAGGAGGCAGCTGATCATTGATTCTCTGTCCCTCTTCCTTCCTTTCTGAAATCAATAAAATATATGTCAAAAAAAAAAAAAGAAAACAAAGCAAAAAGGAAACACATCATAAATATAAGAAAACATATTTTGGAAAAATAAGGATGGACTAAAGTATACTATGCCAACGCTTATAGTGTAACAGTACTAATCATATCTTATAAAACAGTAATATGCAAATTAACCATCACTCCGCGACAAAAATGGCGGCGCCCATGGCCACAAGATGGCGGCGCCCAGTCCTCTCATCCCTGCCGGAGTCCCCCAGTCCGCCCAGCCTTCGCAATGCAGGTTGTCCAGCTTGGAGGCGCCTGTGCCCCCACACCACGATCACGCCCAGCGGTGTCAGCCTGGGCTGGGGTATCAGCCTGCGAGGGCACGCACCCCAACGGCACGATCCCCCTCCCAGCGGCCATAGCCTAGGCTGAGCCTAAGCCTGCGAGAGAGGCGCGCACCCCCATGGCGCGAAACCCTCCCAGCGGCCTTAGCCTGGGCTGAGTCTAAGCCTGAAAGGGCTTAAATCCCAATTGCACGATCCCCCTCCCAGCGGCCATAGCCTGGGATGGGGTCTCAGTGCGAGGGGCGCGCACCCCCACAGCGCGATCCCCTCCCAGCAGCCATAGCCTGGGCTGAGTCTAAGCCTGCAAGGGGCGTACACCCCCACAGCACGATCGCCCTCCCCGCAGCCATAGCCTGGGCTGGGGTCTCAGCGTGTGAGGGGCGCGCACCCCCACAACGCGATCCCCCTCCCAGCAGCCATAGCCTGGGCTGGGGTCTCAGCGTGTGAGGGGCGCGCACCCCCACAACGCGATCCCCCTCCCAGCAGCCATAGCCTGGGCTGGGGTCTCAGCGTGCGAGGGGCGCGCACCCCCACAGCCCGATCCCCCTCCCAGCAGCCATAGCCTGGGATGGGGTCTCAGCGTGTGAGGGGCGCGCACCCCCACAGCACGATCGCCCTCCCCGCAGCCATAGCCTGGGCTGGGGTCTCAGCGTGTGAGGGGCGCGCACCCCCACAACGCGATCCCCCTCCCAGCAGCCATAGCCTGGGCTGGGGTCTCAGCGTGTGAGGGGCGCGCACCCCCACAACGCGATCCCCCTCCCAGCAGCCATAGCCTGGGCTGGGGTCTCAGCGTGCGTGGGGCGCGCACCCCCACAGCCCGATCCCCCTCCCAGCAGCCATAGCCTGGGATGGGGTCTCAGCGTGTGAGGGGCGCGCACCCCCACAGCACGATCCCCCTCCCAGCAGCCATAGCCTGGGCTGGGGTCTCAGCGTGTGAGGGGCGCGCACCCCCACAACGGGATCCCCCTCCCAGCAGCCATAGCCTGGGCTGGGGTCTCAGCGTGTGAGGGGCGCGCACCCCCACAACGCGATCCCCCTCCCAGCAGCCATAGCCTGGGCTGGGGTCTCAGCGTGTGAGGGGCGCGCACCCCCACAGCACTATCGCCCTCCCCGCAGCCATAGCCTGGGCTGGGGTCTCAGCGTGTGAGGGGCGCGCACCCCCACAACGCGATCCCCCTCCCAGCAGCCATAGCCTGGGCTGGGGTCTCAGCGTGTGAGGGGCGCGCACCCCCACAACGCGATCCCCCTCCCAGCAGCCATAGCCTGGGCTGGGGTCACAGCGTGCGAGGGGCGCGCACCCCCACAGCCCGATCCCCCTCCCAGCAGCCATAGCCTGGGCTGGGGTCTCAGCGTGCGAGGGGCGCGCACCCCCACAACGCGATCCCCCTCCCAGCAGCCATAGCCTGGGCTGGGGTCTCAGCGTGTGAGGGGCGCGCACCCCCACAGCATGATCGCCCTCCTCGCAGCCATAGCCTGGGCTGGGGTCTCAGCGTGTGAGGGGCGCGCACCCCACACAACGCGATCCCCCTCCCAGCAGCCATAGCCTGGGCTGGGGTCTCAGCCTGTGAGGGGCGCGCACCCCCACAACGCGATCCCCCTCCCAGCAGCCATAGCCTGGGCTGGGGTCTCAGCGTGCGAGGGGCGCGCACCCCCACAGCACGATCGCCCTCCCCGCAGCCATAGCCTGGGCTGGGGTCTCAGCGTGTGAGGGGCGCGCACCCCCACAACGCGATCCCCCTCCCAGCAGCCATAGCCTGGGCTGGGGTCTCAGCGTGTGAGGGGCGCGCACCCCCACAACGGGATCCCCCTCCCAGCAGCCATAGCCTGGGCTGGGGTCTCAGCGTGCGAGGGGCGCGCACCCCCACAGCCCGATCCCCCTCCCAGCAGCCATAGCCTGGGCTGGGGTCTCAGCGTGCGAGGGGCGCGCACCCCCACAGCCCGATCCCCCTCCCAGCAGCCATAGCCTGGGCTGGGGTCTCAGCGTGTGAGGGGCGCGCACCCCCACAACGCGATCCCCCTCCCAGCAGCCATAGCCTGGGCTGGGGTCTCAGCCTGTGAAGGGTGCAATCCCCCTCCCAGCAGCCATAGCCTGGGCTGGGGTCTCAGCGTGCGAGGGGCACGCACCCCCACAGCCCGATCCCCCTCCCAGCAGCCATAGCCTGGGCTGGGGTCTCAGCGTGTGAGGGGCGCGCACCCCCACAGCACGATCGCCCTCCCCGCAGCCATAGCCTGGGCTGGGGTCTCAGCGTGTGAGGGGCGCGCACCCCCACAACGCGATCCCCCTCCCAGCAGCCATAGCCTGGGCTGGGGTCTCAGCGTGTGAGGGGCACGCACCCCCACAACGCGATCCCCCTCCCAGCAGCCATAGCCTGGGCTGGGGTCTCAGCGTGCGAGGGGCGCGCACCCCCACAACGCGATCCCCCTCCCAGCAGCCATAGCCTGGGCTGGGGTCTCAGCGTGTGAGGGGCGCGCACCCCCACAACGCGATCCCCCTCCCAGCAGCCATAGCCTGGGCTGGGGTCTCAGCCTGTGAAGGGTGCAATCCCCCTCCCAGCAGCCATAGCCTGGGCTGGGGTCTCAGCCTGTGAAGGGTGCAATCCCCCTCCCAGCAGCCATAGCCTGGGCTGGGGTCTCAGTGGGAGGGGCGCGCACCCCCACAATGCGATCCCCCTCCCCGCAGCCATAGCCTGGGCTGGGGTCTCAGTGGGAGAGGCGCGCACCCTCACAGCGCGATGCCCCTCCCAGCAGCCATAGCCTGGGCTGGGGTCTCAGCGTGCGAGGGGCTCGCACCCCCATGGCCAGATCCCCCTCCCAGCAGCCATAGCCTGGGATGAGTCTAAGCCTGCGAGGGGCGCGCACCCCCACAGTACGATCTCCCTCCCAGCAGCCATAGCCTGGGCTGGGGTCTCAGTGCGAGGGGCACGCACCCCCACAGCGCGATCCCCCTCCCAGCAGCCATAGACTTATCTGGGGTCTCAGAGTTTGAGGGACGTGCACCCCCAAGGCGCGATCCCCCTTTCAGCTGCCTTAGCCTGGGCTGAGCCTAAGCCTAAGCCTGTGATGGGCGTTCACCCCAACAGCCTTAGCATGGGCTGGAGTCTCAGCATGTGAGGGGCGTGCACCCCACCGCCCGATCCCCCTCCTAGCAGCCATAGCCTGGGCTGAGTCTAAACCTGCGAGGGGCACACACCCCCATGGCACGATCCCCCTCCCAGTGGCGGCAGCCTGTGGTCTCAACCACTGAGTCACACCAGCCAGGCAGATATGGAGAAGTCTTAAATGTTACTTTTTTTGTTACATATATTTTATTGATTTTTTACAGAGAGGAAGGGAAAGGGCTATAGAGCTAGAAACATATATGAGAGAGAGACATTGATCAGCTGCCTCCTGCACACTCCCCACTGGGTATGTGCCCCTAACCAAGGTACATGTCCTTGACCAGAATCGATCCTGGGACCCTTGAGTCTGCAGGCCGATGCTCCATCCACTGAGCCAAACCAATTAGGGCTGTCCAATATGTTAAAGAAAAAACCCTATATAATAAAGAGGGAATATGCAGGGGAGGGCATTTGGGGGTGACCGGGTTGTCAGGGGAAGGCAGTTGGGGATGATTGGGCTGGCAGGGGAACAGTTAGGCATCGATCAGGCTTGCAGGGGAGTGGTTATGGGGTGATCAGGTTTGCAGGCAGAAGCGGTTAGGGGCAATTAGGCAGGCAGGCAAGCAGTTGGGAGCCAGCACTTCCAGATTGTGAAAGGGATGTCTGACTGCCTGTTTAGGCCCGATCCCTGTAGGATCGGGCCTAAACAGGCAGTCAGACATTCCCCGAGGGATCCCAGATTGGAGAGGGTGCAGGTTGGGCTGAAGGACACCCCCTCCCCCAGTGCACGAATTTCGTGCACCGGGCCTCTAGTAGCCTATAAAATTAATGGTAAGATAACAAGCACCACTTAAAATCAAGGGGGCTATTATGCTGATGAAAATGTTCACCTGTTTCAAAATACTTAAAGCAAAAACAGAATGAACAGAAAGAAGAAATAATCAAACATACAATCATAGTGAAAGTAGAAAACACAACCTCCAGAAACTGGTAAAACTGACTGGACACAATACATCAGTCAGGGTCTGAAATTCTGATACAGAAGATCTGAATGACACAATATCAAATTGTCCTGAACATCATTGAAACATTGAACATGAGTTCATGGTCTTGTCAGGCGTACATGAAACATTTTCAGAATTGATTCATGGTGTGTCACAAAGTAATTCTCAGCGAAATTCACAGACCTGATACCATGCAGACTATTCTAAAACCTCAGTGAAATTAAGGTAGAAATCAAGAGGAAATCATTAATTGGAGACTCTTCAAGCTGATCTCCCATGCCAAGCTGGGCAGGCAAGGACTCATAACCCTCCCCTCCTGTGCAGGAGGTACTCAACAGATACACTGCTTACAGGGGACCTCCTCATGGGGGAGGGGCACTTGAAGCCACTTTTCTCCTCTATGACTCAGTTCTCAGTACTTTCCCACTCCTAGACCTTACCCCTTGCCATCCCAAGGGTGTCGGAGTTCTCTCTGGCTTGTCTGCTTCCCATTTATTCATTTATTGATTCATTCTCTTTTTCTCTTACACCTATTCTGGTGTTCCCTGTCCATTTCCTGCTTAGATAACCAATCTTATGACTTTTATGGGTATCTTTATGCCGGTATTGAAGAATTGGTAGTATTGTTTTGTGTTCATAATGTTTATATAATTGTGTCGTTATGTACCTTGAATTTACACTTTTTGGTTAATCCTCACTGAGGATATTTTTCCATTGATTTTTTTTTTTTTTAGAGAGAGGGGGAGAGAAAGATAGAGAGAGGGGAAGAAAGAGAGAGAGAGAGAGAGAGAGAGAGAGAGAGAGAGAGAGAGAAACACCAATGTGAGAGAGACATATTGATTGGTTGCCTCCTGCACAAACCCCAATGGGGGCCAGGGATCGATTCCGCAACCTAAATATGTTCCCTTGACCGGGAATCAAACCCATGACCTTTCAATGCATAGGCTGATGCTCTAACCACTGATCCACACCAGCCAAGGCCCTTGAATTTACTTTTTCCTGTTAGCATTGTCTTCTAAAAGATCTGTTCTTGTTTCTCTGTATACATCTAGTCTAGTTTCTAACTTTTGCATAGTATGCCCACCTATTTTACCTACCCTTTCTTTCATCCCTAAACTGCTTCTGATATCTTGCTGCCAAATTTGCTGCAATGAACTTTTACCTTTAAGTCCCTCCTGTACCTAAGAAATTCTTTCAACTGGCACGTGAAGATGGACTTGCGGCATTTCAGAGTTTGCAAGCCCTCAATTTGTCCTCTAGAATAGAGGCACCAGTTCTCATCCCCACCAACTGTGCAGGAGGCCTTCTATGCCCTCATAGCCAGTCTCATCTAGATAATTTATTTATATTTTTATTGATTTCAGAGAGGAAAGGAGAGGGAGAGAGAGATAAAAACATCAATGATGAGAGAGAATCATTGATTGGCTACCTCCTGCACGCCCCACACCCCACAACCCAGGCATGTGCCCTGACCAGGAATTGAACCATGACCTCATGGTTCATAGGTTGAGCCATGCCAGCCAGGCACTTTGAATATTTCTTGCCAGTTCCTTCTGGACTGCAAAGTTTCTGTTAAAAATTAGCTGATAGTTGATGGGCTCTCCCTTGTAGGTAACTAATGCCTTTTTTCTTGCTGCTTTTAAGGTTCTCTCTTTGTTTTTAACCTTTTGCATTTTAATTATGATGTGTCTTGGTGTAGGTCTCTTTGGCTTCATCTTGTTTGGGACTCTCTGTACTTCCTGCACTTGTATGTCTATTTCTTTCATCAGGTTTGGGAAATTTTCCATCATTATTTTCTGGTACCCCCATGATGCAAATGTTGGTACACTTGAAGTTGTCTCAGAGACTCCTTATGCTATCCTTATATTTTTTTTGAATTCTTTTTTCTTTTTGCTGTTCTAATTGGGTGGTCTTTGCTTCCTTATATTCCAAATTGATGATTTGATTCTTGGCTTCTTCTACTCTACTGTTGATTCCCTGTAAATTATTCTTTATTTCAGTTCATGTATCTTTCATTTCTGACTGGTCTTTTTTTTATGCTGTTGAGTTTCTCACTAAGTTCATTGAATATTCTTATAACCATTGTTTTGAACTCTGTATCTGGTAGCTTGTTTCCCTCCATATCACTTAGTTCTTTTTTTGGAGATTTTTCCTATTCATTCATTTGGGACCTATTTCTTTGTCTCCTTATTTTGGCTGCTTCCCTGTGTTTGTTTCTATGCATTAGGTAGAGCTACTGTGTATCTCAGGCTTAGTAGAATAGCCTAATGTTGTAGGTGTCCTGTAGGGTCCAGTATCATAGCCGCTCTGATCACCCAAACTGGGCACTTGAAGTTCACCCCAGGTGTGGGCTGTGTACACCCTCCTCTTGTAGTTGAGCCTTGATAGTTCTTGGCTCATCAATGGGAGAGATTTACCCCCAGGCTGATCAGCTATAACGACTGCCTATGACCAAGTTCATTGAATATTCTTATAACCATTGTTTTGAACTCTGTATCTGGTAGCTTGTTTCCCTCCATATCACTTAGTTCTTTTTTTGGAGATTTTTCCTATTCATTCATTTGGGACCTATTTCTTTGTCTCCTTATTTTGGCTGCTTCCCTGTGTTTGTTTCTATGCATTAGGTAGAGCTACTGTGTATCTCAGGCTTAGTAGAATAGCCTAATGTTGTAGGTGTCCTGTAGGGTCCAGTATCATAGCCGCTCTGATCACCCAAACTGGGCACTTGAAGTTCACCCCAGGTGTGGGCTGTGTACACCCTCCTCTTGTAGTTGAGCCTTGATAGTTCTTGGCTCATCAATGGGAGAGATTTACCCCCAGGCTGATCAGCTATAACGACTGCCTATGACCACTGATCTCCCCACACTGTCCAGGACCAGCTGTGCAGGAACCCACACCAAAAAGCAGGACTTACTTCATCAGAGTTCTGTTGCCTGCTGAGTCTGCCTCTGGAGTGTATTGCTTGTGGAGGTGATTGAGTGGTGGTGCTTAATGTGGTCTAAAGCTTTCCACTGCAAATACTGCTCTGGGGCCTCCTGAGAGGTACAGGCCAAGGTCAGGTGAAGGCACCCTGGGACCAGTGCTCACCTATCTATCTTTCTAATAATTTGCTGGATACCAATTATGGGTTTTCACAGAGAAACAGCATTTCTGAGAGCCCAGAGGGTGCATGAGCCCCACAGGGTGGGCTGTGTTACCTTCTCTCTGGCAGAACAGTGGAGAGAGGTACTATTGGGCCAGAGGGAGTCCAGAGGCCAGGCATTTAGGAAGCTAGGGTCATGGCACATGTGAGCAGGAAACCTTGGAGGGACTCTCACTCTAAGGGCAGAAGCAGGAAGAGTTTTCCTGGACTGAAGGTCAGTGGCAGCAGGCTAGAGGTGCCCTCCCTGAGGCAGGGTCACAAGTGCTAGATTACATCACAAAGTGGGACCTCTCTGCAGGGGCATGGACTCAGCAGGTGAAGAGAAACCAGAGATCAGGAGTAAAGGAGGCCACAGGCCAGGGTACAGCTGCAAGCTGAGAGTGCCGGAGACCCAGGAGAACCACGAGCTGGCACCTGGGGCAGAATCTGACTCCACAAGGAGGAAGGAGCAGCTGGCAGTGGGGTAGGTTGGAAGGCCCACTGAGCGCTAGAGCCAGGAGCCCAGTCACATCTTATAGGCCTGAGACACACAAGCAATAGTGTGTGGTAAGGCTCACAGGGTAGATGGTGGTACCTCTGGGCTAAGTACTCTCCCTGGAACTGCAGACCACACCCAGGATAAGGAGGGCAGATGCCTAGAACAGAGACTCCTCATGGCTTCTCTTGGGTGGGTTTTCTTGGAGGACAGGGGTAGCCCTACAGGGGACCCTAACGGCTCTGTCTTGAATCTAGCTGGGCTGATGTTATTGTGGTAAGATCTTTGAAACTATAGCAGCAGCAGCAGCAGCAGCGGTCACCCCATCTCATCTGCAGTTCCATTCCTGAGAGGACAAAGAGGCTCATCTGTGCCCCTGGATGGAGAGACCATGACAAGACTCTGGGGGTCCTGCCTGTTCCTGCTCACCCTTGTGGTGGCCCTGGTAGCCAGCACAGACCCAGACAAGAATAAGGTCCAGGTGGTAAGGGAATTAAAAGTTATTGATGCCTCTAATTACAACGTGAAGCAGTGTCTGTGGTTTGCCATGCAAGAGTACAACAAAGAGAGTGACGATAAGTACATCTTCCACGTGGTCAAGATAATGCAAGTCCAGCTGCAGGTAAAGGTGTTCTCTCTCAATATGCATATTTGCTTCTGAGGTAAAGACTGAAGCCAGTCTGAAAAATTTGGCATCTGAGAAAAACACTGATATATGAAAATCCTAAATATGTAAGTGCTCAAACATATATACACTTGCACATTACTATAACATCAGTGCGTTTCCTATATATGCTTGGACTGTCATTCTAAGTACTTTACATATATTAACTCATTTAAATCCAAAACTACAAATCGAATGTTCATTATTTGTATTTGCTAAGGTTATTGGGAGACAAATTGAGTACCATGAATATTTTGCAATAATGCTGCCACGGGCCACATTTCAATCTATCCACATAATGTGTAATGTGGAGTTGAAAAGAATCACATGGCACGCTATCTAATGTGGAGGCTAATAAGGTGCATCCTCCTCCATTCTTTAATACTTTTAATCCAACATTTTAATGGAAGTGGAGACTATGATTTTCTGTTTATAGAAATGTATCCATCCTCACAGGACCATGAATTGCCCAAACCTAGGAAGTGTTGCTGACTTGGATGCTAGTGTGTGGGATGCTCCCTGGAGTTTCCAGCATGTGGGCTTGGCTGCATGTCTGATAAAGGGCTGTGTTGGAATTCAGCCTCAATGGTTGGATGGTGGAGTGGCTTATAATTGCACCATGCAACTTATGAGAATGAGTTGAAAATGGCAAGTCATTGTTAGCAGAGCTTATTTCAGTCTTTACACTCTCCAGACTGTCTCTTAGCAGGAGCTGGACCACTTTACATGTTGGTCCTTATGACTCCATCTCTTGGGAATATGAGAGCCTGGAGCACCATATTTGCAGAATGCTATGCTGCTGCAGCAGCATGCTTTACTGATTGGGCACATGCCACAATCCATCAGGAGGCACATTCCTGTGGCATCTATATATATAAAAGGCTAATATGCTAAGTGTCTGACTGTCCAACTGGTCACTATGACACACATTGACCACCAGGGGCAGACACTCAATGCAGGAGCTGCTGTGATGCACACTGGTCATTTACAGAGAAACGGCACCACGGGCCTGGCGCCAACAAAGCAACACTCGGCTTCCCCCAAGTGGGACACAGGCCCCACCACCACCCCGGAGCGACACCCCACCAAATTACAGCAGATGCTGCTGAGACCCCATGGTGCAAAATGCAGCCTACAGCCCAGCCCAGCCTGGAAAAGGTGGCTGTGGCACCGGGTAATGAGGTCACGTAGCAATGCCCAGCTTCCTCTCCCTAGCGACTAGACTCCTTGGAGTTTCTTCAGCCCAGGAACACAACTTGCTTCATAGCCAGGTGGAAACAATTTACACTTTAACCAAATGTCTGTGAAGCATTTTCATGTGTCTCATCTCATTTGATTCTCACAGAAGTCCTGGAGTAAGTAGATAGGAGACTCGGTAGAATCCTATTTTCTTTTCATTAGCCGGAAAATGGAGATTTACAAAGCTTAGAAACTTGACCCGACTGAAAAGAAGTAAAAAATGGTGGACCTTGACAATGAATTCAGGTTTTCTCACTGTGCAGAATATAGTCAAACACTGCTGCAGTTAAATATTTTACCCTTTGTTCTCCCTGCGTGATCTACAATAATAATCTTCATGTTGATATTTACTGTTGTGTTGCTGACAATTACCTGAAAGAGAAGTTGGGGTGCTTCACTGGGCTGGAAAAAGTTTAGTTAAATCAGAAAGCAGGTCTAATTAAGCAAGTTTATATATATGTGTGTTTTGATCTGTCATTGTCAATCCTAAATTTTGTTGACACTTCTATTATAGAGAAAGGACAAATAGTGATGTTAAAATATTTCTTCTAATTAATTTCCTTTTAATGTGTACGAATCCATGCACTGGGACACTAGTTTTGAAATAAAGAAATAGCTCTTAGGTCTTGTAACTTTCCTAGTTTCCCTCACAGTTTTTTTTTTCCCTTTGGTACCCCAGAAACATACACATTTAGAAAGTTTCTCCCAAGTCACTTATATGCTAGCCATTGTAGATGGGGCTGTGAGATGGACAGAAATGATCACAGCCCTTGGGGAACCAGCAGTCCAATTAGAAAGAAAAAATGCTCAACCATGAATGAGGAGCCGCAATGTTTGTTTCAGTGGCATGGAACATAGACCAGGTCTGGCTGTCAGGGGAAGACCTCTTCAGACAGCATTTCTCACCTGAGGAGCTTGTAAATATCCTACTGCACCCCCATCAATTAAATGAGGGTCTTTAGGGGGGACCCTGGCCTCAGTAGGTGTTAAAACCCTCCAGGAGGTGAACCCTATATGCATACAAGGCTGAGTACCACTTTTCTAGGTCAGCCCAAGGTCAGACTAGGAGTGAAATAGGTGAAGTAGGTGGGTGGGAAGTGTTTTAGTTTGGGTTTCCCAGAAGCAGACTCTTGTGCTAAAATTCAAGTGCAGATATTTGGGAGGCCATCCCAGGAAGCACCAGGAAGCCAGAAGGGGGAGTGTGAGGGGTCAGGGAGGCACCCATGTGGGGTAAATTACTGAGCAGGTAACCACCTTGGGCAGCTGGGCTCAGTCTATGTAGGGAATCAGGGAGAGGGCATAGAGCCTGGTTTGAAATGGGGCCGCCCTGTAGGTGAGGAGCTGGGTTACTTACCCGGCATTGTCCAAGAGCTATTCTGGGAGTCCTTGCTCCTGTTGGCAGCAGGAAACCCCAGCATGGAGCCCCAGGACCTAGAAGTGTGCTTAGGAACAGCATGGGACATGGGGCACCACTCATAGCATCTGCCACAGAAGGAAGGCAGGGGAGGTTTACGGTGCATGGGGTGGGTAAGAGCAATTAGGCATAGCAGGTTGCCAGTGGGAAGAAGCAGGGCCCATTTGGCAACTCAGGAGCCAGTGTGACTGGCCAGGAAATAAACAGGGACCACCAGGCCTGTCCTTGCAGGCCATGGGCAAGACTTTGACTTTATTTTAGGAGCATTGGAAAGCAAGCCAGACATGCGGTCTGGAGTTCTCAGGATCCATGTTATTAGATTTGGGTTTTAAAACTGTCATTCTAGGTAACTTACATTTAGAAAGAGGTTATGCAGATTCAATCAAGATGTCCATGTAACCGGATGGCTCCCAGCTTTCCCACACTTCAGGTTCACATTCCCCAGGAATCACACATAGCAACCCTCTGCCTTCCTCTGGCTGGACAAGAAGAGTGGGCAGAAACAAGATGGTGGTTAAGGATTCCAGTCCTCATGCTAGGACACCTTGTTTGAGCCTTGGGTTGGCTGATGATTAGATGGATAGTTAATTAGCTCCTCTGTGCCTCAGTTTCCTTACCTGAAAAAATGGGAGTGATAGTCTTACCCCAGAGGCTTGGCAGGTGGGTTAACTGATATATATATTATTATTATTATTATTATTATTATTATTGATTTCAGAGAGGAAAGGAGAGGGATAGAGAGATAGAACATCAATAATGAGAGAGGATCCTTGATCAGCTGCCTCCTACACACCCTCTACTGGGGATAGACCCTGAAACCTGGGCATGTGCCCTGACCAAATCATGATTGGTTTATAGGTTGAGGCTCAACCACTGAGCACACAGGACAGGCTGACTGAGTTAATTGTGTGCAAAGCCCGGGAGTAGTGCGTGGCAGAGAGTGAGAGTGGTGAGGGTCAGCAGGCATTGTGACTAACAGGAAGTCCTTACTCCTGATCAGGTTCACGGCCACAGTATTTTTGAGGTTCTCTAAATACAAACTTAATTTCCAAACTCAAGGTGTACCTCTGCTGGTCACTTCTTGATGTCTAACCAGCTTCTCCCCAATAGGCCAGAGTCTCCCTTGTTCATTCTTTGGAACACAGCCAAAATTTAATACTAATTTGTCAAGGATCAGAGATGGCAATGAGGAAACGTACTAGAAAAAGTGGAGTCCAGGGAAGCTGGAACCAAGGCACAGATACCCCTTTTTGTGGCTTGCTGTGATGTTTTATAACCTGATGAAAGCAGATTTCAATGAACACCTTCACCTTCACTGCACTCAATCATTAATGAATTCAGTAAATACGGGTGCCTTACTACAAATCTACTGCTACACTCCTTGCTAAACACTCGACAGAGAACAGAAAGACATACTCCCTTGGCATAGCCCCTTAAGGACTGTTTGCTGAGGTGGTGGGAGGGGTCTTGAGTAGAAAAGGGGCAGGAGATTTAACCAGATGACAGAGCCTGAGGGGTGTGTGTGTGGGATAAGAATGGGGGTGGGGATATCCAGTGTGGCTGAAGTGTCTGCCCCTCCATCTGGCCCACATGAATATGTAACACCTTGGGCCCAGAGGAGCTGCTGGTTCTGGTGACTTCAGTTTTCTCCCCCAACTTGTCACTGAGCATGCAGCATGCCTTGGACTTTGGGGCAGAAAATGGAATTAGAAGACCCTTCCAGGAGGCCCCACACTGGAAAGAAGCCTCTTCCCTGAGTATCCAGCTCCACGTAGGGCTACATAACTGGTATCAATGTGCCAAGGAATCCAGGCAGTGGGCATCACTGGAGAAAGACTGGCTAACAGATAGGGAGGCAGGATGAAAGTGAGAGTAATTTTTTAGTGTTCGCTAAAACTTCTTAAAGGTAAAATACAACTTTTTGAATAAAATTGCACAATTGTTATAATTGCTAATTGACAGGTCACAGACCGTTTGGAATACTTTATTGATGTTGAAATTGCCCGCAGCAATTGCAGGAAGCTTTCAAACAGTAATGAAAACTGTGTCACTCAGGAAAACTCCAAACTGGCAAAGGTAAGTGACAAACCAACTGTCTGTGATGGTCTTGGCTACTCTAAGCCCCAGCCAGCAGAACTTGGGGTGTCCAGACTCTCTCTTTGAGGTCTGGATCACTCCCAATATTTAGCCCCAGCAGTGGTCAACTCTGTGGCTTTTAAAGCGGAGAGCGCAGGTCTGCAGAATGTGGTGGACTTCTCTGAGACTTTCCCCACCCCTCATCCTAGGGACAGCATGCTGTCCATGTCACTCTTATTGCAAGGGCTCCATCAATGCTGGCCTATTGGGGCTGGAAAACTTGCCAACGCATATTTACTGCAAGTCTGCTCTCTTGGACCCAGATGAGCAGTCAGCTGAGGCTGCCCCCACAGTTACTCACCCTTGTGAAGACACAAGAGGAAATTTGTTCATTCACTCATCTACTCATCGAAGCTTACTTGCACCAGTGCTATTCTGTGTGTTGGTGATTAAGCAATGACTAGGCCACACAGTGTCCCCATCCCAGACTTACAGTTGATTCTTGCTAGGCTCAGCCATAGTTTCAACAAAGGTCCAATGATTCCCCGAAAAGAGCTGGGTTGGCCCAGGGGCCTTTCGCTTTAAGCCTATATTTTTAATTTCAGAGGTGGGGGGAGCCCTGGATTTATCCAAGTGCTTAGTCTGAGGTTGGTGGAGGCCCCTGAGTTTTGCCTAGGAGGGGTGTCTTTGTCTCTTTCTTTATACCAATGGTTCTCCGCATGAGTGGGCATCAGAATTACCAGAAGGCCTTGATAAACTCACATCCCACCTGCAGAATTTCTGATTCATTGGTCTGGAATGGGATCCAAAAATTTGCATTCTTGACAAGTTCCCAGTTAATGCTGCTTCTGGCCTTGAGTACAAGAGCTTGCAAAGGCCTGATCACCAAGGACACTCCATCATGCCTGGAACTGCCTGTGTGTGCTCCACCTGAGCAAGTTTGATCATTTCCAGTTAACAGTAGATAGCCATCAGGGCACACATTTAAGCTGCGAGCATGTCTTAATGCCATCTGATCTTTTATGTTAGTTTTATTTTTTAATCTTTTAGTAGAATTATGGTCGGTTTAAATATATTTTTTATACTGGACTGGTTGGAGTTCTAGTGAATGTTGATGCTTTTTACCTGTTTGTAGAACATATTAAAAAGGATTAAGAAGAATTTTCCTCAAGGAGCTCACTTATTGTATCTAAGGTTTCCATGGACAATCTCAGTTTTAAGGTATATGTTTTTAAGCACACATTTATCAACATTGAAATCTTTCTTTCTTTCCAAGCCTTTGGAATAATGTGGAAGAATAACAATGCCAAACAATTGTTCTTATTCTCGCACTAATGGAAATGTTTTCAGTATTTATATTCTCTTATTGAATATTACATAAGTGCTACTTTCTGAAGTCTCTCCAATTCTATTTTTATGAAGTGTTATTTAAAAAATTAAGAATATTTTCTTCTATCAATTATTCTTTCAGCATCTACCAAGTATAATGAATTCTTTTTCTTCTTTCAACTATTAGTGTAGTAAACTGAAATAATAGATTCCCTCGTATTGAGTCCTTATTCTTCCATGTCTGGACTATGGTACACTTTTCTTTTTTTGTGTAGTTTTATAACTTTATTTTATTATTAGTTCCCATCCTCCTTGACTGACAATAGGTTTTTTAAAATGGTGACAGGCCCATAGATCACCAATATATATACATTTTCTGGATAACCACACACAGATATAGTATGGGGTATTTCTTATTCCTTTGACTCGGACAGCTTTGCTGAGCCTGGAGTTGATGGGCACATCTGGCATTTCTAGCTCTTTTACTGCAAATTTGCAGCTCTCTCTGAGTGATGGGGTGGGGGAGGGTGTGCACCTCTTGAAAGTCACTCCACAGATGTGCTTGTGAACATTGATGGTGTATTCTAAGTCACCACCACGTTGGCGGCAGACAGCTTCTCCTTCCTGCCTCCTTTCTTTGTTGCAGCCCTTCTGCCAGCCCCAGGTTGGAAAGAAAGAGTGCAACGGATTGTGTCTGCACTCATCTGTTAGAATGCAGTGGGGTTCTATATGCCACTTCTTTATTTAGGACTTTTGCTTTTATATATATTAAGTACTCTCGAACTTCCCTAGTATTAAGAACCTTTGGAAGATGAGGTGAAAACACAGACACACATGCACACACAGACACACACACAGGCCAGTTCCATTGCTTCATCCTAAACCTATAGAGTCAGAATTTCCAGGTATAGACACCCCACATATACTTTATATACTTTATATCACTGGGAAAGGCTCAGAAGCACTGCATTAGAGCTGTAAAACTCAGCAGCTTCTATCTAGCAGTAATTGTTTAACTTGCCAGTATTTTAAAAATCCTGTCTATTGATTTTAGAGAGATAGGAAGGGGGTGGGGGAGAGAATGAGAGACCCACACACCTGGATGTGAGAGAGAAACATGCATCTGCTGCCTCCTGTGCATCCTTGGACTTGAACCTGAACCTTTCTGTGTACAGGATGATGCTCCAACCAACTGAGCCACCCGGCCAGGGCACTGGTATTTTTTAAAAGGATTTTTGTTCTATTTACTAGGACAAACATTTAAGCAGTAAGAATGTCTTAATGCCATTTTTGAAGTTCCTTGGTGATACTGCTGCTGCAGGCCCTGGGACCAGCTGTTTGGCTTATGATTTGGTCTCAGGGTTTTTCTTGTCTGGTATAATAAGAATGGAGGCTTTCCATCCGTTTCTGTGTTCTGAATCCGTTTAAAAACAAAGGGAGCTTTTGGTTGCCAAGGTCTGATATAATTCCCCTGCAAAGCCATCTTGATCTGGCATTGTCTGTGGGCCTGTGGGGCAAGAAGCTCCATTGTCCTCTTCTGTATTTGTCTGATACTCAGCAGAGACCAACTCCTGACTCCATTCTCTCTGACTCCATTTGCCTCAGAGCTCCTGGAAGTACCTCCTTGTTGCAGTCGATTATTTAAGATGCCCTTTGCTGTTTTCCAGGACTTCTATCTGTCTGTATCTATCTGTCTGTATCTATCTATTATCTATCTATCTATCTATCTATCTATCTATCTATCTATCTATCTATCTATCCAGCTATCATCTATCTATCATCTATCTATCTATCATCTATCTATCAATCACCTACTTATCTATCATCTATATAATTATCTATCTATCTACCTATCATCCAATTATCTATCTATATCTATTCATGTATGCTTTCATCTATCTACCCATTCATGCATCCCTAGACCCATTTATCCATCTATCCACCTATTCGGCCCTTTATTTGTCTATTCACCCATCTATCATACACAGAATATTTTATTTTAAAGGTATTTTTTAATCCTGTTTATTGATTTTAATACTAAACAAGAGAGAAGGGCTTTATAAAATAAAAGTCAGGTTAGGCCCTAGAACCTTCTAAATTGCTCTTATTCTGACTTATTTGTTATCAGAACAAAAGGCCTTATTTAATTATTAATACAACATACATTGTCATATCTGACATCGTGTTGCTTTATTTACATTGTAGAATATATTATAGAGAATTAAAAATAAAATGAAGTTTACATCTGATCTCCCACCAAAATATGGTGATTGTCAGTATTTGCTGTCTAACGGTCGGTGTGGAAACAGAGAGCCCTCTGGGGCCATCAGCATTTGCTGATCACTATGAAGGACTGCAGCATCCAGCTAGCAGGTTCCTGGGGGCATTTCTTGATGGATGATAGCCATCTTGCAGCACACGTCTAAGCTGGTACCTGTGGCGCACTACTGATTGTTGGTGGTGATGGTCTTTTCCAGAAACTGACGTGCAGCTTTATAGTTGGAGCGCTCCCCTGGAATGCCGAGTTCACCGTGATGAAGATGCAGTGTGCAGACCTCTAGGGGCTTCTGGAGCGCGCCCCACTGTCTCCAGGCCTTGCTCTGTGAACAGAACTGGTAGAAACATGCTTTCCTCATGCACGCCTCTCTGCTTGCCGTTTTGTTTTCCAGTTTCATAGTATGCGGTAACGAAAGATGGGCATGTCCAATTCCTCCTTTCTGGTCACAGTGGGGCCCCTTGCCTTTCGCCAGCCTGATGGTCCACCACCAGGAATGTGCTTATCACTGGGTACAAAGGATGGAGTGAGGCCTGATTCTGTCCCCTCTGCAAGCCTGAGGAGGAATCGGTTTTGATTGGGTAACAGCCCCTTATAGAGGTAGGAACCCAGTGGGTGCTAACTCAACATGCTCCTTTTGGAAGCCTCTTTTGCCTGGGGCTCCTTCCCTCCCCCCTCCCCCCAGGGTCCTGAGTGAATGGAGTTTTAAACTGTTAGTTGTAAGGTCACTTTTATTTCTGAGCTGACACAGAGTTTGATTCTTGCAACTTCAAATGAGGGCAGGGACAAAACGGACTGCAATGCTCTTGCCCAAAGAGCAGAAGGTTTTGGACCGGATGGTATGGAGGGTTTGAGTCTGGCAGTTCTCTAGCTTTTATCTAGAACAAGGGCGCATCTGCAGCATGCTCCCTCCCATCCATGTGAACAGGAATGTGAATCTGTGGGCCACTCCCAAATTACAGGAGGGCAATGACCTTGTCCCCTACCCCAACAGCCCCCACCTTGGACACTACAGGCAGGCCTCTGAAACTTTCTACCCCAATACGTGCACATGTGTAGGTGATCAGCTTGCTCTGCTTTCAGAAACCTGTCTGCTTCTCCCTGCCAAGAACTTGAGGCCTACACTCGGCCCCTCACTGCACAAGGAAGCTCATTGGAAGCCCTTTCTGCAAGTATTCACTCAGCCTCATCTTGCCGTGGGAAAAGAACAGGACAGTGGGGCTGTGCCCATTGCCAACATGAGGAACTTGATCTGTGGTGAAACTAGCTTCAACTTGCTGAGTGTTACAGCAAATTTTACCCACAAGGGAAGGCCCTGAGCCAGGCTATATATCGGAGAATTGGTTAAAAGTCCTGGGGTTCAACCCCCCACTCTTTCTCCTCATAAAGAAAAACACAAATTACTAATATCAGGAGTGAAACAGAGGATATTACTATAGACACAATCATGAAAAGGATAATAAGGAAATATAGTTGACTCTTGAACAACATGGGGATTATAGGCACTGACCATTTGCACAGTTAAAAATATGCTTATAACTTTTCACTCCCTCCAAACTACTAATAACCTACTGTTGACTGGAAGCCTTACCAATAACATAAAGCTGGATAATATGTTATGTATGTTCCCCTCTGTCTTGTTTATACCCCAGCAGCAGCCACCTTCCCACAATTGCAGTATTCCAATAGTCCTTAACTGAGCACCCAACCTCCACCACTCTTGATGTTCTTCAGTCCATCATCTACCATCATACAGAGAATCACATTCTAAAAATTAGAAATCAACCCAGCCAGTGTTGCTCAGTGGTTGAGCATCAACCTATGAACCAGGAAGTTCAATTCCCAGTCAGGGCATATGTCCAGGTTTCAGGCTTGATCCCCACTAGAGAGCATGCAGGGGGCAGCCGATTGATGTTCCTCATCTATGTTTCTATCTCTCTCTTCCTCTCCCTTCCTCTCTGAAATCAATAAAAATATATTTAAAAAATAAAATAAAATAAAAATCTGACAATGCCAGTCCTCTAGACCTTCATGTTTAAGCACCTGCTTTTTAGTTTTCAACTTTTTTGGTCACCAATGGACAAAGTATGGTTGTGAGAGGAGGGACAAATGAGGGTATGAATAAAAGATGGTGGGGCATGAGTGTAAAGGAGGTGATGGAAAAGGCAGGACTGCATAGTATTCCATTGTGTGAATGCACCACAGCTTTTTAGCCATTCATCTACGGATGGGTTTTTGGGCTGTTTCCAGATTTTAGCTATTGTAAATAATGCTCCTAATGTACATAGGAGTATATATATTCTTTCTGAGTAGTGTTTCAGGTTTCTCAGGATATATTCCTAGAAGTGGGATCACTGGGTCAAATGGCAGTTCCATTTTGAATTTTTTTCAGTAAATTCTATATTGTTTTCTATAGGGGCTGCACCAATCTGCATTCCTACCAGCAGTGTACTAGCCTTCCATTTTCTCCACATCTTCGCCAGCACTTGTTGTTTGTTGATTTACTTATGGTAGGCATTCTGGCAAGTGTGAGGCGATATCTCATTGTAGTTTTAATTTGTATCTCCCTGATGATTAGTGATGTAGAGCATTTTTGTAAAAAAGAAGAATTTCTTACCCTTTTCAACAACATGGACCTGGAGAATATTATGCTGGGTGAAATAAGCTAGTCAGAGAAAGACAAATACCACATGATCTCCCTTACAAGTGGAATCTAATTAACATAATAAACTGACAAACAAAATAGGTCTAGAGACACGGAGGCATGGTACAGACTGACAGATCTCAGATGGAAGGGGGCTGGGAAGAGATTAATCAAAGAACTCATATACATACATGCATAACCAATGGACACACACAATAATGTGTTGAAGGCCTGGGGTGAGGCAGGGGCTGGAGGAGGGTGGTTGAAGGGGCAGATTGGGGAACATCTGTAATACTGTCAACAATAAAATAAATCTAAAAAAATAAAAATTAATAAAAGGCAAGGCTGCCAAGATTCTACAGAGAGAAGTTCAGAATGAACTCTTGGGAATTGATGAATCAGAAAAAGAGGTTTATTTATATTTGTTAAACTTATAAAAATACTAGTAGAATGTCTCTCTATCTAGCTATCTATCCATTCATCCATCCATTCCTCTAAACATGAAGAAGAAGAAGGAGAAGGAGAAGGAGAAGAACAAGAAGAAGAAGGAGGAGGAGGAGGAGGAGGAGGAAGAGGAGGAGGAGGAGGAGGAGGACGAGGAGGAGGAGGACGAGGAGGAGGAGGGTAAAGAGCTAGCATGTGAACTAAATCTTCATCTTTTATAGCAAGGACCCACAATGTCTTTCATGGGTCCTAGAGCTTGTAACCAAGTGGTAAAGAGTAGGGGTGGGCACTTGCTTTTCATCATCTTAAGGTCTTCTCTACATTTGATTTTTACTTTAGAATTTGAAATTTTTATCGAATTAATTATATTTATTAATAGATAGAGCATTACAGAAATAATTAACTTAGTGGCATTTCTGAGTAATCTCATTCCTCAGGCACAAGACTATGAATGGTTAAAAATCTCCAGATTTTCTTTTATTTGAGCTTGATAACCCATTATCTTTACTTTAACAAGTCAAAATCTTGCTCTGCTTAGTATTTTACAACTTGCTTATCACATTTATATAGAGGACACAGCTTTCCTTGTCAGTACATGCACATATTTTTGTTGCTTTTAAAAATCTCATTTCATGGACATTACATATCTTATTTAATAGTCTACTTTGATACATATTTGGGCTAATTTCCTTTACTGTTAAAAATTTTTGTTACAGTAAATAATTTTTCAGTCAATTTTGTACACATAGGCAAATATTTCTGTGGAATGCAATTCTAGAGGCAGAACATCGTGTAAAGGAATGTATAACTTTTAACTGTTCAACAGAGACTGCTAAGTCATTGTGAACAAAGACTGTTGGATTCCCACTCTGCCAATGTTGAGTGGGAACCTTATTTAGAAGGCCTTGTTATTGTATTTCATTTTTCCCCAATATGTAGGAGAATAGTGACATTTTATTATTGGGTTAATTTGAATTTTTATTGTTGAGGAGGTTACTAGTAAGCATATTTTTTACATGTGTATTAGGTACATTTATATTTTTTGTGATTTGTGCATTTGTGACTTTTATGCAAGTTACCTATTGGATTTTTGTCTTTTTACAAAAATAATTACTTGTAATGGCTCTTTGATATTATGGAAATTAAAGTTTTCTGTGTCAGATTTGTCAAATTCTTACCACTTGTCTCACTTCACACCCAATAAGATGACTATAAAAAAGACAGATAATGCCCTGGCCAGTGTGGCTCAGTTGGTTGGGCATTGTCCCATATACTGAAGGCTTGCTGGTTTGGTTCCTGGTCAGCCCACATGCCCAGGTTTTGGGCTTGATCCCTGGTGCGGGGTGTGAAGGAGATGGCCAATCAACGTTCCCTCTTGTATTGATGTTTCTCTCTCTCTCCCTTCCTCTTTTTTTAAAAAAGACAGATAATAATCAATGTTGTCAAGGAGGTAGAGAAATTTGAATCCTTATACATGGCTGATGGGAATATAAAACAGTAGAGCCACTTTAGAAAACCATCTGAGTAGTTCTTCAAAAAGTTAAACTTAGAATTATAGAATTACCATGTAAGCCAATAATTCCACTTTAAGAGAAATAATCCTCAAGAGAAGCAAAAACATATGACCACACAAAAGCTTAAACATGAATGCTCATAGCAGTATTATTCATAATAGTCAAAGAGTGGAAACAACCCAAATGTCCACCAATTGATGAATGGATCAATTAAATATGTAATATAAACAATGAAATAGTACTCAGCAATAAAAGGAAATTAAGTAGCAATGAATGCTACAACATGGATGAACCTTGAAAACATGCCAGCATGGTTGATGCCAGCTGACACCTTCTAGATGGTATTTCGGGTAATGGCTTCTGCCAGCTGTGGGCCCTGCAGCTCTTTGGCTCAGGCACCACCAAGGACCTCTCCTCCCTAGGCCTCTCAGTCCCAGACTCCCTGAGACTGGCTGTTTGGTGCCTCTTCCTGTCTCTAAGACCATGAAATCACATAACAGGACCCTGAAATAAATGGCTGTGGAGGTGCTTTCTGTTCCAAATGGTTTAGTCTAAAACCCAGAAATGTAGAAGGTCAGGAGGCATAGAACAAGAGTGAGGACTTCTGCACATTGAGGCGGGGGGGAGGAGGGGGGGGCAGGAGCATGTGATGCCTGTTGGTGAGCCTGTGAACTGAGGGGTGAGGGACCCTGTCAGAGATGTTGCTCACTTGAGTTACATCAGAGGAGCTGGGCTTACCTCACAAAAGGGCCATAGCTGTGACCACCTGGCTGGGGAGTATATCCAGAGGACAGAGGCAGCCCTGAGCTCAGGTCCCACTGACACCCTGACCAGGCACAGGCATGAACTGAGCGTGCTGGGGACCCAGGGTGCCACAAGGGGGGAGCTGGTCAGAGCTCAAGTCCCCAGGAAGGAGAAAGATACCACCGTGGGTCCGGGCATTCAGCTCCAGGCTCAGCAAGCAGGAAACTGGTGGAGGTCTTGGTTCTGAGGTGGGTCTGGGGTAAAGTGGTACTGGGTGGGAGATGACAGGAATGCCAGGGTGGCCTCCACACATGCCCTAGGCCCGTGGTCAGCAAACTGTGGCTCGTGAGCCACATGCAGCTCTTTGACCCCTTGAGTGTGGCTCTTCCACAAAATACCACGGCCTGGGCGAGTCTATTTTGAAGAAGTGGCGTTAGAAGAAGTTTAAGTTTAAAAAATTTGGCTCTCAAAAGAAATTTCAATCGTTGTACTGTTGATATTTGGCTCTGTTGACTAATGAGTTTGCCGACCACTGCCCTAGGCCACTTATTTCAGAGTCACAGAGCAGAACAGGCCAAAGTTTGCTGCTCAAATGGAATGTGTTACCAAATCAGTGTAAACCATTGACCAAGAAGCAAGGCAATGAGAAGGAGCAGGTTGAAATGCTTAAGATATATGGCCAGTGGGGCAGACGTGGAGCCTGGGCCGGCCATGTTCTCTGTGGCATCAACCTCCTCCGTACTTGTCACTTTTCTGTAATGAACACAACTGGATTCTACCTGTTAAACTGCTTAGTCATCGTCTACTCTTAATCGTTTGCCTGTCTCACCAACTACAATTATTATATGATGAACAAGCAAAGAAACTGCAAGTCTTATCTTGTACTGGAGGCTTGGTGCATGAAATTCGTGCACGGGGGTTGAGGGGAGTCCCTCAGCCTGGCCTGCACCCTCTTGCAATCCAGGACCACTGGCTCCTAACCGCTCACCTGCCTGCCTGCCTGATTGCCCCTAACCACTCTGCCTGCCTGACTGATCGCCCCTAACCACCTCTGCCTTGGCCCCCCACCACCGCGGCTTCGTCTGGAAGGATGTCCAGAATGACGTCTGGAAGGTTGTTCAGCTGTCCAGTATAATTAGCATATTATGTTTTTATTATTATAGATAGTAATATGAAATCGCCTCAAAATCAATGCATATTACAAGCTGTGACCTGTACACACACGTGTGTCAGATTGACTGGGTCTAAAGGTTCACGTCAGGACAAGCAGCCAAGTTAAGTTCTCACCCTGTCAAGTGGCCGAGGCATTGGCTTGGCTTCTTTGTGAGTCTCATTGTCCTCAGTGTAAAAGGCCCCTGGGGAATGGCAATGATTACATGGAGTAAAACATGTACCATTCTTATTGCAGGGTTTGGCAAGACTCACTAATACTCAATAAATAGATCCCAGGGCGATGACTAATGAGCTCGACTAGAAAGAGGGGAGATGCAGGGCACAGTTTTGAGGCCTGTACAACGACTTTCATATGTGCTCCTGGGAAGGAAACAATAAGAGAAGTTTTGGGGCCCGTCTTCTCCCCATGACAGTGCATCTGCTGCAGGTCCTTGTGGCCATCTGTGCACACAGGCTTGACACAGTGAGGCACCTTCACTGGACACACAGGGACCTTGCAGATAAGGCAGAAGGGGTCGTCTGGCAGGGAAGAAAGGTGGTGTGTGTGTGTGTGTGTGTGTGTGTGTGTGTGTGTGTGTGCACGTGCTTCCATGTGTGAGTGCATAGAGGTATGCTTCCTTCCAGAAATAAAAGAGCTAAGACGGGAAAATGGACAGATTGCGATTGAAGGTTTCTCCCATGGCTTCTGTCTGGGGAAGAAGAGAGAGAACCCACAAAAGGCAGTGTTTTCAGAGATTCTTTCCTTTTCATCCCAGTAGCGTCAAGATCTTGGGCCTGGTCCGCCCCTCGCCCCAGCCCTGGAAGGACAGAGGGAGCTAGCCTGAGCTCCCTTGGCCGAGGTGCCATGGCCAGACTCTACCCAAGCCTACTGCTCCTGGTGGCCAGTATGGTTCTTGTATCCAGAGATATTCGCACCTGGGGCTGGAAGAAGGTGGTGCGGGAATTCAAAGACATCCCGGAAACCTATGTCTATGTGCAGCAGGCCCTGTGGTTTGCCATGAAGGAGTATAACAAGGCCAGCAAAGACAAGTACGCTTTCAAGGTGGTGAAAGTGCTGAAGTCCCAGGAGCAGGTTGGTGGGCATTTGCTGCTCAGTTCTCTGCATGTCTGTGGTTGTGGGAGGCCATTATGTATGAATGGAAAGCATCTCAGAGACGCCTTTAGCCAAATATATTAATTTTATTTTAAGGGTTATTGGAAGAAAATTCATTGTAATGTATCCTTTACTATTCTGAGATGAAATATAAATATCCATTATGGTAACTTAAAATTGATTATAGTCACATCATAAAACATAGGTAATAGCCCAGAAGGGCTCTTAAAGAGGCCAAGTTTGGGAAAATTTTGGCTAATATCAAAATGAGTGAGACCGGGATTTCAAACAAGCAAAGAAACTGCAGGTCTAGTTTTCACTGATAAAGAGAATCAGGGCAGAGAAGAGAAGGCTTTTCTTTACACGGAATGCCTACTTATAGCCCTAGCCAGTTTTTCTCAGTGGTTAGAGCGTTGGCCCACAGACTGAAGGGTCAAAGGTTCGATTCCAGTCAAGGGCATGTACCTTGGTTGCAGGCTCGATCCCTGGCTCTGAACGGGGCATGTGCAGAAGGCAACCAATTGATGTGCCTATTTCATATCAATGTTTTCCTGTCTCTGTCTCCTCCCTTCCACTCTCTAAAAATCAATTGGAAAAAAATACCCTCAGGTGAAGATTTTTTTTTTTAAAAAAAGAATGTCTACTTACAGATGTAACTAAAAAACCACCTTTTGCAATGACCATGGTAATCACTAACTCAGGGAAAAGATCATTAAAAATTCTACAACCATTGGGTGAGAGAGAGCTGGAGAACAAATTTCTTAATTAATTACAATGGAGAAAAGATGCATTTTCTGACGAACACCTCACTCCCCAAATGTACCAACATTGGGAAAGTTGAAATCATGTGCCCTGATGTGATATCCCTGAAAGGACACAACGTCAACCTGTTTATGTTATTCTTACACACAAAAAAGCATACCCTGAACTGTCATGAGGAACAATTTTTAAAAATCCATGTTATGGGGCATTCCATAAGTTCACTTAAAAATATCTACGTCACCCTGCCTGATGTGGCTCAGTTGGTTGGGCATCCTTCCGTGCATCAGGGGTAGGGGTGAGTGGGGGTGGTGGTGGTGGTGCCAGTTTGATCCCCTGTTGGGGTACATGCCCTGGGTGCAGCTCAGTCCCCAATGGGGGATGTATGGGAGGCAGCTGATCGATGTTCTGCTCTCACATCGATGTTTCTCTTTCTCTCTACCTCTCCCTTCCTCTTTCTAAAAATCAATAAAAATATTTTTTAAAATCTTTAAGAAAAAAAATTGTGTTTTTTTTTTAAAAAAAAGATCAATGTCATGAATGACAGGGGGAAAAGCAGGGACCCTGTTCTCAATTAAAAGAGGCTTTAAAAACATGACAGTAAATGTAATGTGTGGTCCTGTATTATCTCTTGGATTAAAAAAATTATAAAGGCCCAGTTGAGTGTGACTCAGTGGTTGAGCGTCAACTCAGGAACCAAGAGGTCACCAGTTCGAATCCTGGTCAAAGGCACATACCCAGGGTGTGAGCTCAATCCCCAGTAGGGGGCGTTCAGGAGGCAAGCCGATCAATGATTTTCTCTCATCATTGATGTTTCTATCTCTCTCTCCCTCTCCCTTCCTCTCTGAAATCAATAAAAAATATATTTTTAAAAATTATAAAGAATGTTATTAGGGCAATTAGAGGAATTTGAATATAGATTATATCATAGAGGTGAGCACTGAACCAATTAGTATTTCCTAAGAAAGATGACTGTGCTGTGGTAATGTAGGAGAGGTCAAGATAGGACTGGTGGCCAGTTGGGGGCTGTTGAGTGTGATTTAAATCAGCCTGTTTTTATGATTTGGAAACATCCCTCAAATATACAGCAATCATTCTCAGCTGGGTGTGGACTTTGCTTGGTAGGGGAATTTGGCAATAACTGGAGACATTTTTGCTCATCACAACTGAAGGGCCAGCTATTCACATCCAGTGGGTGGAGGCCAGGGAAGCGGCTGCTAAACATCCTCCAGTGCAAAGCCACTACCCCCACCCCCAAGAGTGATCCAGCCCCAGTCAGGGCTGAGGTTGAGAAACTTGATATGTAGTCATAATAAAGTTCTAGGAGTACATATGTTTGGAAGTTGATGAGTTAAAAAATGAAAGTGAACAGTCCATTTCTCACATTTCCAGTCTGACTCAGCATTCCTGCGGGCACCATCAGAAATGGTTTGCTCTGTCCCTCCAGACATATTCTATACTCTTCCTGCCTACTTTCCCATTTTCTAATGTGGTCAGGCCTGGAGATGAATTCAGCAGTCCATACTGAAAACAAAGATAGGCATGAAACCACACTTAGAATTCTGACTACTGCACCCATTTGGTTCAATGCCCAGGCAATTTATCTAGAATTTCTAAAACGTTGGCTATATTTTCTGAATTATCCCTTATTCTTCTGGAGTAAGTTATTGTGTTTAACTTGGCCATTCTCTTTCACATGTTCTCTCCCCTAAATCTTGTAAAACTTGTTTTCTTCTCATTCCTTTTTTAATTATAAAAGTCTATATTTACCATTGTGTGGCTCCAGGTCCTCACAAGGCACTCCTGAATAGAGGGCAATGGTGGGCTCTGCACAGATGAAGGTGCCCAGGAATTCAGGAATTTTGGAGGGTATATCATATAGGATAAGGTGTGTACTGTCAAAATCGCCAAAGCATGGAAGGCTTTGGTGAGAAGCAATACACTCTAAGTATATTTCAGTTCTGGGATGTCTTTTCTATTGACTAGGCATGAAGATGCTATAACCTCTGTTGTCTTCATCCCAAACTCCAATAAAGGTCTATGGGGAATAGTTTTCTTGCTTTATCTTGGGACAATTATTGCTACTTTAAAATAAAATGCCATAATGAGAAAGAGAGAGAGAGAGAGAGAGAGAGAGAGAGAGAGAGAGAGAGAGAGAGAGCAAAATAAGAACCATCTCTCTCAATTATTCCAAAACTTCTGGCAAGGAAACTGTGGGAGAGAGGATAATTGACCCTAAGTAGACATGTTTATTTATCAGAGATGACTATTAATGCTATGCCTTATTTTATGATATCTAATTTTTAAATTATTCATTGACAGGTCACAGATAGTTTGGACTACTTTCTTGAAGTCAAAATTGGCCGAACCATGTGCAAGAAAGCTTTAGGAGAAAATGAAAACTGCTTATTACAACAGGATCCTGAAATGCAAAAGGTATGTGACTGAGACAGGGGGATGGCCATGGTTAGGTTTGTGTCCCGGACTGATAGAACCAAGCCTGCTTTGATTTTCAAGTTTCCTTTTCAAACCATATTCTGACCATATTCATAACTGAGGATGGCCAGGTTCTAGATATAGAGCACTGTTTTTATTATATTGTGCTGATACCACCTTCCCCTCACCCCTGCCAGTGCGCGTGCGCACACACACACACACACACACACACACACACACTTAGTGGCTTAAAGCAACACAAAACCATTACTTTTCATTCTTCTACAATCTGGGCTGGGTTCTGCTCCCTGTGTTGTGTGCTGGGGTAATAATGTTCCAGACGTCAGCTCTACTTACATAGCTGGTGTCTCAGCTTTGTATTTTATGCAACTTCAGTTCTACTTGATGCTGCCATTCACATTTCTACTGATGCAATGCAGGAGTCCCCACGTTGTTTTTATTCTAACTGAATAACACTTTTAGGAGAGAGAGGAAGGACACAAGACAACTCATCCCACACCGCATGTGCCCTGACCGGGAATCGAACCCATAACCTTTTGGTTCCTGGGTGAGCCTGAAGCCCTGCTCATTCTGCAGACCCTGGAAAGAGCGCTATGTGTCTCTTCCCAACTTCCAGACTGAAAGTTTTCTTGGTGGTTTCTGTCCAGGCTTTGAACCCCCGCCCCTCCCCAAGGAATGCAGGACCCTGCACTATTCTTTTCGGGTTGCCTCCCCTGGGAAGGACCCACTGAGCCCTCCATGCAGTATGGGGTCTCCGTGGGCTGCAGGGAAGTTGGCCCGACTAGATGAAAAGCAGAGCGGGAAGTGAGGATTTCTGAGGATAGCCGGTTCTCGGGCCTTCCTGGAGCAAACAGAGCCATGTCTGTGATGGCTTCAGATGTCAGGAAAGTGAATTGGCAGGAGCCCATCCTGCTGAGAGAGGCTGGCTCCTCACACCTTAAAACAGGAACTTAAAAAATATTTTTTTTCAATTTTCTTTCTTAAAGCTGATTATTCTTTTTGTCTCTTTTAGATGCTTCATTGCACCTTTATTGTTGTAACCAAACCCTGGATATTTGAACTCACTCTGCAGAAGAAACATTGCAAAGATGTCTAACTGTCTTCTAGTACATCTGTCAGTCTCACTTTCACTTAAAGAAACAACGACATCTGCAAAATATTTAAATAACACAGCTGGCCCACTGACTTCATTCTTGTGGGTTTTTTGCTTCTGTGTGTGTGTTTTTCAGGGGCTGATGGTGGGAATGTGATGCCTTTTTAACAGTGTTGGGCAGACTCTTCTAGTTGGCAATTCATCCCCTGGCAGGGACAATCTTCTACTGAGAACTGGAGAGAGTGTGAACTTGTCTCCATATTTTACCAAGCTCTGAGCACAAGTTACTTTTCACTGGCAACCTTATGAAGAACTAAAAGGAGAACCCAGTTGCTTCAGGCTGGTGGGTAGTTTTTGCACGGTTCCTAGGGTCTGGTTGCCTTGAGAGTGCCCTCATGGATTCATCCATGGATTTCCACAGAAACCTTCCTGCCTAGAATTTCTGGGAAGACACAGCCTAATGGCTTAGAAACAGTTTTAGAGTCCAGATCAACCTGGGAAATCAGTGGATCATTTGGAGATTTATATTTCACTTTTGGTTTTGAAGTGAGGGA
The DNA here is from genome assembly GCF_951640355.1 of Cnephaeus nilssonii. Lineage (NCBI taxonomy): Eukaryota > Metazoa > Chordata > Mammalia > Chiroptera > Vespertilionidae > Cnephaeus > Cnephaeus nilssonii. The sequence goes on along the minus strand of NC_137082.1, from coordinate 13,621,996 downwards.
GAAAAAATGCATGAGTGACGGTGAATGGAGAGTAGGTTGCATGTGTGTGTGTGTGTGTGTGTGTGTGCGCGCGCACACACACAGTAGAATGCATTATCTAATGCTGCATGACTATTATATTATCTAATAAGCCTGCTTTTAGTGGCTTAAGCAGTTTGCTCTGTCTCTCACGGTGTCTGTGGGTCAGGTGTCGGGGGTGGCTTGGCTGGGTGATCCCAGGTTTTTATCTCTCATGAGGTTACACTCAGACAATGACTGCACTGCCCTCACCTGAAGGTTGGTTTGCCTGGAGAAACCACTTCCCAGATGGCTGCGGGTTGGTGTTGGCTGCTGGCAGGAGGTCTCTGTTCTCTTCCACATGGGCCTCTCCCAGGGCTGCTGTGAGCTTGGCATGGTGACTGGCTTCCTCCAGACAGAGTGTTTTGAGAAACCAAGATGGAAGCCAAGATAACCCTTTTGACCGAGAATCCAATGTTACACAACATCACCTCCTCTTTTTAGTTATTGGTCACCTGGTTCAGTATGGAAAGGGACCCTACAGGGGCATAAGGGCCAGGAGATGAGGACCAGTGGAGGCTCTCTTGAGGCTGACTATCACAGTGTGTGTGTGTGGGGGGGGGGGGGGGGCTGAGATGATGAAGGAGGTTAACATGTCCAGAAGGAGGCACTTTCTGAAACTTGAATGTGGAAACTATAGCACTGGTATGTATGCAGGTCAAGGTCAGCAGGGAAATGTCAATAATTATGTAGGAGTGAGTTCTAACTTAGACATGTGAGAGATGCTGAAGTGCAGAGGCCACCTGGCTGGCAGGTAAACACGCTCCAAGAGTTCTTTTCTCGCAGGATCGATGACAAGCACCTGAGCCTCTTTGTCTAAGGGTTTCCTCTTTACCAGTGAGGGGCAGGCTAGGGTGCTGGGAAGGGAAGGCCCCTGGGAGGAGCCCTCAGCCAGTGGCTGAAGTTGGAAGATCAATATCCTAGCCTTCTGACGCCCCAGGAGATAACACCAAAATTTGACCTACCAGGTCGTTGGGAGGTGCCCAGCAAGACGGAGCCCATTGCCCACACTGTGATTCTGCTCACTGTTCCGTGCTGCTTCCTCTTTACTTCCCCACAATCCTCTCTGGTGTTTGCTGGGCTCACCTCCAAATAAACCATTTGCACCTGAATTTCTGTCTCAATGTTAGCTTCTGAAGGAAACAGCCTCATAGTGGAGCCCAGGTGCACTGTGAGGAGCAGCCTGAGGCCACCTGGGTGCTTGCCTGGGTCAGGTCAGGCAGCAGGGCATACTTCATCTGCGCTTACCTCGTCTCAGCTGGTGGGGAAGGCATGCCTTTGCCTTCCTCCTCCTCAGTTTCCTCACAGAGTAGAGTAACTACTACACAGCGGGAGTAGTTTTGCCATATTGCTTCTCCCCACCTCCGGAAAGGGATGCTACCTGCAGCACCTGTAGCCCGCTCCCCTCCACCCACCTCTGTTCTTAAGCCCCAACCACTGTGGGGGTGCAGCCTGTGCTGCCAGAGCATGTGCTCCTGGGATCTGTAGCCAGAGCTGGCGGGCCCCACCTGGACCCAGGAGCAGCCCCTCAGAAGGTCTTTCTCCTCTGAGCCCTGTCAGTGTGGTGGCACACCCGGAGGGGCCTGAGACATTTACACATCCTGGGCCGGTCATTCTCAGCTTACCATGAATACCTAGTGCAAGCACGTGGAGCCAACCAAACTTCACTGTCCACATCCGGGGTCAGCAGTGCACTGCTTTGGGTTTAATTCTTCAAAACCTTCTGGGACCTTCTCACACATTGAGTCAGGATGAAGAATCAGGATCGACAGCTCAATTGATTAATGAGATGTTTTATTTGTTCAAGGTTGATGATGTTTTATGTACTATGGAGGGAATTAGAATGTATGGGCGTTCGGATTTCTGAGGCAACTCAGTATTGGCTCATTCTTCCAAGGTTTGAAGGCTCATTAAAACCTGTGACCTTGGCCACCCAAAGGACCAGCTGCCCAGGAGAAGTAAGGCCTCCAATCCTTCTCCTTGGAGATGGTGCTTCTTAGGTGATACTTGGATGACAGAGCATCTTTTCCCTCTTCGATCATAAAAAAAATTGAGGCAGCGGGGGGCGGGGGGCGAGAGAAAGAGTAAAAAATGCATCTTTCAAGTAGGGTGTGTTTCTTTTCCAGGATGAATGGGCATGGGGGGCGAGGCAGGGAGAAACCAGAGTTCTAATCTCATGGGCTGTACCAGGACCTCAGGGGGCGGTGTGAGCATTAGGGACCAACCTGAAAATTTGGAATGTGTGAGGTTGTGCTGAGGGGCATGCAGGGAGAGGACCACTGACAGCAGGGCTCGTCTCTGTGTACTCCATCTGACAGCACTGCCCCTGGCCACAGCCTCCTTTCCCTTCCTTTGTCCCCGTGCGAGTGGCCCAGCATCCGCAAAGGCCTCCTGGAGTTCTGCAACTGGTGGTTACTTTGTGTTTAGTTCTGTATTTATTGAGCCACAGGGCTGTGCCATGACCCTGACACCCTGGGAAGCCGAGGAAAATGTCCAAATGTCCCCTGGCAGATGGGGACGTGGCTACAGAACAGAACACAAGATATGAATGCAGAACATTTGATAACCGACACAAGCAGCTATTTGCTTAACTTGATTGCTTGCTGCAGGCCTGGGATTTTACTCCTGCAAATGTTTGCCAGCAAGTCTCGGCCAGTGGTTCCAGGAAAAGAAGGGGCAACACTACTGACTCCTGGTATATGGGACTCATGTCCTGACCCTATCTGTCCTCACAGGGTGCCCAGGGTTCTGGGTGTCATCGCTGTGGAGCGCCAATGGCTGGTCTTTCAGGAACTTCGGGGAAGTTTCCAGCCTCCCTGAGTGTGAGGCTTAGAAGCAAAGCCCATTCCCATGTGACCTATGGGCACAGGGCCTTGAAGCCACACAAGTGCCCAGGGTCTGGGAAAGCCCATGCTGGAGAGGGCATGAGCCCTGACTTTCAGGAGAGGTACCATCTCCAACAGCATTTCCTTCCGATTTTTGCTTTCAGGCATCGTCTGTTCCGACTGAGAGCTGCTTCCCGGGCTGTGGGGGCCAGACCTCCTGGTTGGCTGTCTCCCTCATTCATTTCCTCTCAGCAGTAAGCTCGCCTGAACATCCCTGCCAAATCCCAGGCCATTTCTATCAAGTGTCGTTTTCAAACTCAGTGCTTTCAGTGTTGCATATTTCACTTGTCCTGTCAGATGTCCACATGAATGTTCATTCTTATGTCAGCACAACATTTTAATTTATTTTTAAAGATTAGTTATTTCTGGGAAATTTACTTTAAAATACTCAGCAAATTGTTTGGTTTGGGTAAATATTTCATCCTAGAACACCTCTATAGGATACTAGGTTGTGACCAACAAGATCCAGGGTGCAGAGGTGGTTCGTTCATCATCTCATTATTGAGACAGAAACACCACCCCAGGGTAGTCATTTAAACTTTGGTCTCGAGTGGTTGTCCCAGACTAAGGTGGGAGGTGTGTGTGCTGTGGGGATGGCAGCTGCAGGACACACACACACACACACACACACACACACACACACACACATTGAGTGGCCAGATTATTATGCGTTCAGAGATCATAATAATCGGGCCACTCAGTGTATATGAAGGCAATAAAATGAATGTTTTACAATGTTTTAGATGTCCATTAAAGTGTATCAGTGAAGAAAATGGAAAAAGGAAAGAGCTGAAGAGACAGTGAAGTGGATAAGATTGAGGAAGAAATACAGGAAGAGGAGAGAAGAGAAGATGCACGGAAAACAAAAGAGATAAAAGATGGAAAGGCAGAGCAAAGCTCCAGGAGACCTGGAAGTCACCCTTGTCTTCTGCTAGAAGTTTTTCTTCCCTAAAATCAAGCCCTCGCTGGGACTGCATACCCTGAGCGGGGACAGCGAGCTGTCCAGCAGGTCCCAGTCCTGAGGGCTGCTGGAGTGCTCCTGCCTAAAGCCCAGATTGAGTGTGTCAGCAGCAGAATTTAAATATGGACCAGGAGTTAGGTTGTAAGCTGGGAAAAATACGTGTTGATGCCTATCCCTCTTTCTGCATTGAGTTAATGCACTTAGTACGTTGCCGAACATTATGTATGAGGTGTGAACTCTGAGTCGGAGAAGGAGTCTACTGGGGGCTCACTGAGTGTGGCTGAGCCATGCTCCCCTAAGAATCTTGGCTGGCAACTCCTTGGGAAGCAGAAAGGGCTGCTCTGTTGGGAGTCCTGCTCTGCAGTGTTCACTCGGGTCTCTCAGCTTCCGGCCTTGAGCAGCCCAGAGGTGCATACAGGCCCAAGCAGCCTCAGTGCTCCTGGCGGGTCAGCAGCCTCCTTTGTAGGCCATGGCTGCTCCTGCTCTTTCCCTCTTATTCTGTAGGGTCCTGAAAGTGGTTTGGCTTCCTCTTGTGTCCTTGAGGACTTCCATGCCTTTTTCCTGGTTATAAGGGTCAGATGTCCAGTCTACTGAGCCAGCTGGTCCCCTGCCTATGTCTTGTCCTGGCCTAGGAACTTTGGGGAAAGGAGGATGGGATGTGAGCTGCCCCTGCAGCCAGAACTTCCTCCATTTAATTCAGGGCTCTGTTGTGTAGGATGCCTTTTCCTAAGACCTGTTCCAGGGGTGGAAACCTGGCCCCATGTTCTCTTAGAAGTAAACTTCGTGGCTACCAGTGGCACATGCTGACTTAGATCAAGGCCTGTGCACCGAGGCTGCTGCTTGGAGCTCTCAGGAGGAAAGTCCAAGAGCACAGCGTGGGGGCAGACCACATCTTGGTGGTGACCTCTGGGAGCTTGGAGTTTTCCAGGTTCCTGGAAAGAGAAAATGCGTGGGGAGCACAAAGATCATCTCTGCTGCATATAGTGTTGGTAATTAACTTTTTATTGAGATAATTGTAGATTCACATACAGTTGTACATAATAATACAGAGAGACCCCATGTACACTTTCCCAGTTTCCCCCAATGTTACCTTTTGTAAAACTACAGTAAAATATCACAACCCAAGTAAAATAAGACCCCCGCTCCCCTCCAGGGCACGGAATCGAACCTGGGACCCTTGACATTGATACATAAATCTGTCTTATTCAGATTTCCCCAATTGTATTTGTACTGATGTGTGTGTGTGTGTGTGTGTGTGTGTGTGTGTGTGTGTGTGTATGCATGCATTAGGCTCTATACAATTATTGCTCCTTTTTAGGTTCATGTAATTACTACCAATTCCAACATTACAAGAATTTCTTGTGTTGTCCTTTTATAAGCACACCAACCTCATCTGCCCCCAGCCCCCATTCTCCATTTCTCATCTTTACCCCTTGGCAACCGCTAATTTGTCTTATGTTTCCATAATTTTGTCATTCCAAAATGACAATGGGATTCACATTCCAAAATATAAGTAGAATCATATAGTATATAACCTTTGGGATTAACTTTTTTCACTAAGCCTAATTCCCTGGAAAGTTGTCTAAGTTGTTGTGTGCATCAATAGTTGGCTCCTTTATATTCCTGAGCAGTATTGCATGGTTCGTATATATTACAGTGTGTTTAACCATTTACCTGTTGAAGTGTATCTGGGCTGATTCCAGTGTAGGACTCTTACAAATAAAGTTGCTATGAACATATCTGTATAGGTTTTTGTGTGAACATGTTGTCATTTCAGTGGGATCTATGCCCAAGAGTGCAATTGCATGTTGAATTTTATAACAAACTGTCAACTGTTTTCCAGAGTGGCTATATCACTTTGCATTCCCATCAACAATGTATGAGTGATCCAGTTTTTCTGCATTCTTGACAACATTGGGTGTTGTCACTATTTTTTATCTTAGTAATTCTCAATGTATGTTGATAGCTCATTGTGTGTTTTAACATGCATTGTCTCTTTTGGCTAGTGATGTTGAACATCTTATATAATAAAAGCCTAATATGCTAAGTGTCCGGTCATCCAGTTGGCCATTCAACCAATCAAAGTGTAATGTGCTAATGATATGCTAAGACCATTCAACTGCTCGTTATGATGTGCACTGACCACTAGGGGGCAGACAGTCAACCGGTCAACCAGTTGCTATGACATGCACTGACCGTCATGGGGCAGACACTCTGAGTGGTAGATTAGCTTGCTGCTGGGGTCCAGCCAATCGGGACTGAGCGAGATAGGCTGGACATGCCCTGGAGCTCTCCCACAGTCCCTCCCTGGCTGGCCAACCTCCCCCGTCCCTCCCTATCCCTGATCATGCACCGGTGGGGTCCCTCGGCCTGGCCTGCACCCTATTACAATCCGGGACCCCTCAGGGGATGTCAGAGAGCTGATTTCGGCCTGGTGGTGGAACGACCAGTCGCTGTGAAGTGCACTGACTACCAGGGGGTAGACGCTCAACGCAGGAGCTTCCCCCTGAGGGTCAGTGTGCTCCCACAGGGGGAACATCACTCAGCCCAAAGCCAGGCTCATGGCTGGTGAGCGCAGCGGCAATGGGGGGAGCCTCTCCTGCCTCCACAGCAGCTCTAAGGATGTCCTACTGATGGCTATCGCCCCGAGGGCTCCCGGACTGTGAGAGGGCACAGGTCAGGCTGAGAGACACCCCCTCCCTCCCCCCAGTGCACGAATTTTGCTAATGAGATTTATTATTTTTAACTGTTAAGTTTTTAGAGTCCTTTATATTTCTAGATGCGGATTGTTTGTGGAATATGTGGTTTGCAAATATTTTCTCCCACTCTTTAGTTTGACTTTTAATTCTCTTCACATAAACTTTTACTGAGCAAAAGTTTTATAATTTTGCCCTGACTGATTTGGCTCAGGGGATAGAGCGTCAGCCTGCAGACTCAAGGGTCCCAGGTTCAATTCCGGTCGGGGGCATGTACCTTGGTTGCGGGCACAAACCCAATAGGGGTGTGTGCAGGAGGCAGCTGATCGATGTTTCTTTCTCATTGATGTTTCTAACTCTCTATCCCTCTCCCTTCCTCTCTGTAAAAAAAATCAATAAAATATATATTTTAAAAAGTTTTATAATTTTGACTACGAATTTATCAACTTTTTTTCTTTTAGGGGATCATGCTTTATTGTCAAGTCTAAAACTCTTTACTCTGAAATAGTTTTTTTACGTGCACATTAATATTTATTCTGTGTCTTTCACGGTCTGCCCTTTATTACTAATGATGTTTTATATTCTCTCTCTCTGTTTTCCTGATAGTTCTTGCTAAATGTTTGCCTACTTCTTTTCACCCAATATTTGGCTTACTTTGTTACCTCACATTTTTTTTTTATTTTAGAATTTTGTAGTTTTATCGTTAATCTCATCTTTCTAATTTTTCTGCCTTTTTAATAAATACATTTACGAATATAAAATTTCCTGTAATATTACATTAGTTTCAATGGACAAGTTTTAAAATGTACTATATCTGTTCTTTACAAATGATTAATAGAGGAGATATTTAAGGGTAAGGTATTAACTTACATAACAACATGCTTTAGTTATGTGTTCACTATTTTGTGGGTTTTATTGCTAATTAAATTTATAATTAGCTTACAAACTCCTTTGTGATCAATTTATTATACTCTTTTTTGGCAGTAAATTAATTTTCAATTATGAAAGTAGTTAAATTATTTTCAATTTAATGATAATTTACTAATATATTTTTACTACAAATCTGATCGAAATGCATTAATTCAAAACTTCTCAGCTATAGTTTTATTGTTGGATTGCCAGTGTTTGTAACATTTTTAAATTGAATTTATTTAACTTATTTATTGGTTAATAAAATTATATAGTTCTCAAGTGTGCAATTCTATAATACATCATGTGTGTATTGTATTGTGTGTTACCACCCAAAGTCAAGTCTCCTATCACCATATATTTGACCCCCTTTATTGTTTACTACCCTCACCCCTCTTCCCTCTGGTAACCACCATACTGTGGTCTGTGCCTATGAGGTTTTGGTTATTTTGTCTTTCTTGCTCATTCATTTGTTGCTTTCAGTTTTATAGAACACGTGAATGAAGTCACATGGTTCTTGACATTTTCTGTCTGACTTATTTTGTTTAGCATGATATTCTCAAAATCCATTTATGTTCCCAAATGGCAATATTTTGTCCTTTCTTATGGCTGAGTAGTATTCCATTGTATATATGTAACACATATTCTTTATTCAATCATCTTTCAAAGGCCTTTTCAATTGTTTCCATGTCTTAGCCATTGTGAATAATGCTGCAATGAACATAGGAGTGCATATATCTTTGCAAATAAATGTTTTCCATTTTAAGGGGATAAACACCCAGAAGAGAGGTTGATGGGTCATAAAGTAATTGTATCCTTAATTTTCTTATGACACTTCTATATTGTTTCCCAGAGTGGCTGTATCAGTTTACATTCCCACCAGTAGTGAATAAGGGTGACTTTTTCCACACAATCTCTTCGACATTCATTATTGTCTTCTTGATGACAGCTATTCTAACAGGTGTGAGGTGGTAGCTCATTGTAGCTTTAATTTGCATATTCCTAATAGCTAGTGAAGTTGAACATCTTTTCATATATCTCTTGGCAATTGGTACGTTTTCTGGTCAGGTTCTCTGCCCAGTTTTTAATTGGATAGTTTGTGTGTTTTGTTATTGAGTTGATGAGTTCTTTATATATTTTGGACATTAATCCCTTGTCAGAGGTAGTGTTTGCAAATATCTTTTCCCATTTGGTTTGTTGCCTTTTTGTTTTGTTGAGTTTCTTTTGCTGTGAAGAAGCTTTTTAATTTGATATAGTCCCATTTATTTATTTTTTCCTTTTACTTCTCTTTGCCTTTGAAGTCAGATTAATAAAATCCTCTTTAAGACCAAGGTCCAAAAGTTTAGTACCTATGTTTTTTCTATGTAATTTATTGTTTCGGGTCTTATATTTAGGTCTTTGATCCATTTTGAGTTAATTTTGTATCTGGTGACAGACAGCAGTCTAGTTTTATTCTTTTGCATGTGGCTTTCCAATTTTCCCAGCACCATTCATTGAAGAGGCTTCTCCCTCCCCACCCCCTTGTATCTTTCATCAAAAATGATTTGCCCATATACATGTGGATGCATTTCTGGGCTCTCAATTCTCTTTTATTGGTCTGTGCATTTTTTTATGCCAATACCATGCTGTTTTGATTATGTAGCCTTGTAGTATAATTTGAAGTCTGGGAGTGTGATACCTCCAACTTTGTTCTTTTTCTCAGGATTGCTTTGGCTATTGGGGTCTTTTGTGGTTCCATACAAATCTTATGACTTTTTTTTGTTCTGTTTCCTTAAAAATTTTGATGGGGATTGCATTAAATGGGTATATTGCTTTGGGTAATATGGCCATTTTTAACTGTCGATTCTTCCAATCCACAAATATGGATTTATCAAAGGATGTGAAGGACCTATACACTGAAAACTATAAGACATTGTTAAAACATATTGAAGAAGACACAAAGAAATATTTGTAACATTTTTAATACTATCTATCATTTTATGATTATCACTTCATTACTTAAAAACCCACATTCCATACTGGGTACAAGAATTTTCAGAAAATTGTTTAAGTAGACTAGTTAACTGCATCTTTCAACTCAGCTATATTCTTTATAATGTTAATCTGTCTTGATATCATCCCTGAGAGATGTGTAAGATGCTCCCAATGTGATTGTGGAATTGTTTGTTTGACCTGTAACAGCACCAATTATTCTGTTGGCTATACCAGTTCCCCGTGTGGTTTGGATGCAGGTTCATAGGTATCAGAGCTTCTTGTTGAAATGTTACTCTTATTATCACATAACATGCAATTGTATTGCTATAGATGCTTTCAGCCCTCAATCCAACCATGTTCCCATTGCTATATGAACATTCTTTCAGTTGCCATTTGACTAGAAATATATGAGAAAGAATTGGCCCACAATAAGGGGCTTGTAATACGAGCGATACATTTCTACACTTGACCATGGCACCTTGTTAAGTGGGTAACAAATGTTCCAGATGATGAGGAGAGAGCATCTGGGTGACTCAGGTGGGCATGCTGGACAGACCAGGGCCTGAGTCCCTCCGTTTTGGAGTTGTGCCTGTGTCCAAGGCTGTAAGGCACCTTCTGGCTAGAGCCCATCTTGAAAGGAGACCCATGCTCTTACACTCTCCCTCTGCATTTCCTACCCTGGCAACAATTCAAGGTTATCTGTTTACCACAAAGCTCATGAACTATACTTTGCTGCAAAGCCCATGGGAGTCCCATGGACCTGGACATGGTTGAATTTGCAATAATGCTCATACAATTGTCCAGAGTTCTGTCACAGGAAGGACCTATGACCAGCTGTGTTCAGCCGAAGGTACTTGGTACTGAATACGTGCATTGTTCCTGTTCATGAGTCCCTGCCTCTGTCCCTGTCCCTTTGGCATTTGGGATTCTTAGGACTACGACTGTCTCTGCCCAAACTTCTACATCCTGTCTACATCAGGTTTGAGGGGTGCTGGCTAGCTTCAACTGACTCTCACATCACTTTGGCATGAGGCTGGTGTGCCAGTGCATCAGACTCAAAGCAACAAGAAAACCGAACCGTGTCCTTCATCCCAAGGCCCCCCAGTGGCTACAACTCAGGCTGGCGATTCTCAGGCAAGTGCTGGTGCCCTTTCCCAGGTAACTACACAGGTTTCCTTCTTTCACCCACGAAGCTGGCTCTGGGAAACCCATCCTTTTTGGCTCCTCCCCTCCTTGTCTTGCTGACCTCCACTCTACTGCTGTGTCAGAGGATCACCTTCCATTTCTACCTCTTGCACTTGTTGCCCTCATTACAGCCTCTGGTTCTGGGGCAAACAAGTGAAGTCTTCCTTCCCCACTGAGGCACCGAGGGAGGCCTACGGCTGGGATTCAGCTACAGGGGACCTCATCTCCTATCGCTGATCCTTCCCAACCCCCCCTGCCAGGGCCTTGTTCCTTTGTCCTGGACAGGAGACAATGTTAACTACTTTGGACAGAGGAGGCAGGGTCACATGTGGGAGAGGACAGGGTGTAACAGCAGAGAGGAGGCTCACAGGAAGGATTTGTCCTGGGGTAGACTAGTTGGACCACTGCCCAGGGAAGCTTGGGTGGAGTCTGAGCCAGGAGGGCTATGAGTGGCTGGTTGCCTGCACCTCTGAGGTGCCTGCAATGGAGATGAGCTCTGCCTGGGCCGTGTTCCTGCTTCTCGCAGGTTCCCAGGTCCTAGTGACTCACAGCTGGAGTATTAGCGATGAAGGAAAAGGCGTAGAAAGTTATTTCTTTGCCACCGTGGAGTATGCCTTACACATATTCAATGTGAAGAGCAAGGACACGAATGCCTACAGGCTGGTGAGCATCCTGGACTCCCAGAGGGAGAAGGTAGGTGACTGCATCTTCCTGCCCAGCTAGCCTTCACTTGTCGTAAGTCAGTAACAGATAGGGGACTTATCAAAGGATCTCGTATGCCATTTGAAGTTTATAAAATAACATATACAAACTATTCATTTTCAGATTGTATAAAAGCGTTTACATGGAAATTTTAAAAATTAGATCAATGTCTACTCACATGCAATATTTTTTCAATCTTTATGTCATTGTTTAATGAAAAATGACATCAAAATGTAGTCTGTGAGAGGAGAAAGATAAAGATGTCTAGTAAGGAAGAGACAGATGCACAGAGAAAATGCTTAAAAAGTTAGGGTGAGGAAAGAGTTCAAGGAAATAAGTAAAACCGGGCCTCTGCTGTGACTTCCATGAGCTCTGGGCTCCCTGCTGTGGTATTCACCTCTGTGGACTGATGTTATTTTACACTCTTCCCCAGACCACGGTTTTTAATCCTTAAAGGTTCTCCTTGCCAGGGACTCTCTTTCAGAATGCAACCAGCAATGTCATTTTCATTTGGGCTGCAGACATGAACAATGAAAACACTCTCCCGAAGGAGCACTTCTGGCTCTGCGTGTGAGTGTGTGTGTGAGAGTGTGTGAGTGTGTGTGTGTATGTGTGTGTGTGTGTGAATGTGTGATAGTGTGTGTGTGAGTGTGTGTGTGTGAGTCTGTGTGAGTGTGTGTGTGTGAGTGTGTGTGTGAGAGTGTATGTGTGTGAGTGTGTGTGTGTGAGTCTGTGTGAGTGTGTGAGAGTGTGTGTGTGTGTGTGTGTGTGTGTGTGGTGTCGGGGGCATTACTCTCTCACCCTCTGGACCTCTGCGCTGAGAGTCCACATGAAGGGCAAAGGGTCCCCACCCTCCACTGACAACCCTCTGTGACATTGGTTCAGGCACCCTGGGCTCTCTCAGGCTGGACCTCTAGTGGGGATTTTTATATCCAGAGTCACAGACTGAGTTTAGGTGCTGGGGATAATGGAGTGGATGGCATGGGAGAATATGGAATAAAATGAGTAGAATGGAGTAGAGAAGAGTACAGAACATGTCATAGTGCACTTTGTAATAGAAGTTGTTTCTTGAAGCCATCGTCTTGTGTGTGTGTGTGTATGTGTGTGTGTGTGGTTTCACTAGCATTGTATGGCATTTTTCTGATGTTGGGCAGGTGAAGGGTGTGACAATGGGGCTATAGATGAGTCTCCCACTCCGGGGTTGAGATGATCAAGCAAACTCTTGCAGGGCCAACACCCTCTCAGCCACTTGTCAATGGGAATGTTGTAGAAGCTAGAAGCATTGAAAAGAGAGGGGGGTCTCACTTGGCATTTGCAAATGTGAGGCTGCAGTGTGTGATATTAATAGTGTGTGATTAGCTTGCTTTTACCCCGGAGGCTCCACTGGGCTATGGGTCTCTTTGTCCAGAAGATCCCAAGTGTAGCTTAACACAAGTGTGCTGATCCAGACCCAGAGGGAAGTCCCAAATAGAGTAAGGTTTGGGCCTGTTCCTACACTCCATGTGTCTCCACTAGCAACTACTTAATGGGACCATGAAGGTTGTTTCCCCTTTAATGTCTATATGTACCACAGCTATATACTCTGGTTTCTCTTCAGATCACATAAATCTTTCGCCTTTTATATGTACCACAGCTAGATACCCTGATGGCTTTCTCCATGGAGCTGAAGCTTCGCAGAACCAGGTGTGGGAAATTTGATGAAGACATTGACAACTGCCCCTTTGAAGAAAACCCAGAGCTGAACAACGTAAGACACACATGAGCCTCCTTCAGGTTCCATAGCTGTGGACCTGCATGGGGTGTTGTGGGCGGTGGGACAGAGGACATACCATTCTTAGGGACACAAGAGGGAAGGGGCTACTGGCCCTACTACAGCCACTGCTTCTGCTAAAGACAGAGCCCAGCCTAGCAGGTCAGCCCCAGGGTCCACTTGCAGGCCCCTGGCCAATTTGAGATCCCAACTGTCCACTCACCCCATTCAGCTGTTGGAACCTCAGGCCATACCAGTGACAGATTGTTCCTGCCTCTACAGTCCGGGTCTCTTGATTCTGGTCAGAGGATGTCCTCTTCCCGCTCTGCAGCCACTGCCCTTTCCTGCCTTCAGGAGGAGGAACATGTCAGGAGTGGCCAACATCACTGTTGACTGAGTGGCCAGTCCTCAGGTCTCCCTGTCACTGAGCAGAGCTGATGGGGGTTTGGGTGAGGGGAGCCCACTGCCCTGTGTCCCAGGCTCTGCCCCAGGCCCTGCTGAGCTGCAGTTCCTGCCTGGGGGGAAGGGAAGGTGAACCCCTGCTCTAGGACAAGCCCACCTCAGGTCAGGGCTACTTGAGGTAAGGCCCGCTGGGAAGGAGCATGTGTTGCTGTACTAGAGGCATGGGCCACTCTAGACAGCCCAGGGGTTCTCCTGGGGAGAGCAGAGTGGCACAGGAGACCCGGGGTTAGGAGACTTAGACTGAGGGCTAGAGCCTGCATCCCCCAGCTGCTCACCTTGCAGATGCAAGTCTGGGATGGATGCTGTCTTTAGAGCTTGGAGTCACAGCTTCCCAAGGCTTCTTCACCAATTTATTCCTGTGCTTATTCCCTCAGACCTTCATCTGCTTCTTCACCATCAGCATCGAGCCCTGGAGAACAGTGTTTCAACTCCTAAACAAGACCTGCCTGGAGGGGACCTACTGAGTGATATCACGCTCCAGCCCAGCCTCTTTAACCCTCTCTCTGTAGGAGGCACTTTCGTGGCTGAGCAGCTCTGAACTCACTCTGTTCTCTGCCTTGCAGATATCTGGAGCCTCACACACGGGCATGGTGGAAATTCCTCAGTGTCCATTTTCTTCCATGTAGAATAGTCCATTAAACATCAGCATTTCAAAAGGCGCTGTGTGGCATGGTTCCTGACTGAGGGGGATGGGCAGTTGCTGGGCAGCTTAGTGGCCCAAGGGGGTGGGTCGTCTCTCCCCTTGCACAAGTAAGGCGCCTCTGAGCTGCTAGCTCAGGGCTCATGAGGGATAACCACGTCCCCGGAGGGGCAATGACCATGACCAAGGTAGGGAACCCTTGTCTGAAGGATGGACACAGACTGGGCCTCAGGCCCCTCAGGGCACATGTGGCCTCTGTTTGGGGGGACTTGCTCACACACATTTCCTGGTCCATGACTGCTGGGACAATGTAGGAGGGGACTCTAGCCTCCACTCAAAGAGCAATCAAGGCCAGCGGCAGTGGCAGGGGCAGCGGCAGCTCTAAGACCCTTTCAGAGATGTGTGTTCTCAGGGCCTGCAGGATGTCCTCTTCCCGCTCTGCAGCCACAGCCCTTTCCTGCCTTCAGGTGGAGAAACATGTCAGGAGTGGCCAACATCACCGTTGACTGAGTGGCCATTTGTAAATGGCCACCTTTGCACCAGGAGACTGCATTTTACAAATTCCTAGGGAACCCAGGGCCAGTTAAAGACTGAGAAGCACTAACCGCTGTGCCAGGTGCTATTGCAACTCTGGCCAAAATGCCTAGAACAGGATTTGGCAAACTTTTTCCATGAAGAGGAAAAGAGTCACTCTTGGGCTTTTGTGAGCATGTGGTCTTCTCCACTCTCGAATGTCACCTTATGTCTGGAAAGCACCATGGGCAATGAGAACACAAGCATGGCGGTCTTCTTCCAATAGGACTTTGTGTGTATAGACAGGCAGGGGGTGGGTTGGGTCCAGGGCCAGTACCCTGATACTAGATGCCCCACCCACCCCTGCAGCTGGGAGGTCCAGAAGCAGCACACTGGGAACAGGGTTGGATCGAGAACCAAAAGCATTTGTAGCAATACAATTGCAGGTTATCTTACCTAATAATAGACAAACATGTAAATTGACCATACCTTCGCTACACCCATAGCCAATCAGAGTGACAATGCAAATTAACCCAAAAAAGATGGCGGTTAATTTGCATACATAGGCGCCCAGCGCCTGTGTCCAAGGAACTTCCTGGCACCCAGGTCACTGTGAGGTAAGGCCTGGTGCAGGAGCGGACCCACAGCAATCGATCGCAGGGAGCTGGGGCTCCGCTCCTGCACAAGGCCGAAAGCGGACCCCCTGCGATCGTTGGCAGGAGGATGGGGCTCCGCTGCTGCTTTCGGCCTGGTGTAGGAGCAGACTCCCTGAGATTGATCACAGGGAGCTGGGGGTCCACTCCTGCTCCAGGCGAAATCCAGAGGCTTTCTGCCTGGTGCAGGAACGGACCCCCTGTGATCGATGGCAGGGAGCTGGGGCCTCTGCTCCTGCCCTAGAGGCTTTCGGTCTGGGCAGGCCTGGGCAGAGGTGGAGCTGGAGATCAGAGGGAGCTGGAGGGCCCCTGTCCAGGACTAAAGCTTTGGCCAGAGGCTTTAGGCCTGGGCAGGGCCCAGCCCGTGATTGGTATGAATTATAGAGGAAACACCTTTTCTGACTGCACATTGGCTAAGCTTCCTGTATGCCACTGGTAATATTCTTAGTAACTTGGGTAATAAGAATCCAAAAAGGTGATCTAGGGTTTTTTTACCACACTTCTGGAGAAAAAAATGAAGGTCTGCTGCTGGAAGGCTAAGAAATGTCATATCCTGCCCTAGCCAGTTTGACTCAGTGGATATTGCCTTGGCCTGCCGACAGCAGGGTCTGGGTTCGACTGATCAAGGGCATGTACCTAGGTTGCAGGCTCCTCCCTGGCTGGGGCCCAGATCAGGGCTCATGCAGGAGGCAACCAATCAAAGTGTTCCTCTCACTTTGATGTTGCTCTCTGTCTTTCCCTTTCTCTTCCACATTCTCTAAAAGTCAATGGAAACATATCCTCAGGTGAGGATAAAAAAAAAAGAAAGAAAGAAAGAAATGCATATCCTATGAAAGACACATCTTGAAAATGCCTAAAGAAAATTGTCATTTTTTCTTGGTGAAGGGACTGGAGTCTGTGTTGATGAAAACACCTTGGTGGCTGTGGTGACTGGAAGTGGCTACAGCAGTGGGGTGATGGGGCTGGTGCCTTCTCTGATCAGCCCGGTTGCCTCCCACAAAGGGAGGCCAGACTGCGGCTTAGGTCCGCTCCCCCCGGAGCGGACCTAAGCCGTCAGTAGGACATCCCCTGAGGGCTCCCAGTATGTGAGAGGGGGCAGGTTGAGCTGAGGGACCCCCCACCCCCAGTGCACGGATTTTGTGCACTGGGCCCCTAGTGTGATAATAAGAAAAATAATTCAACATAAAGCTCTAATACCTATGAATCTGCACCTAAACAACATGTAGAGCTGGAACAGCCAACAGAATCATTGGTGCTGTTACAGGTCAAACCGGCAATTCCACAATCATGTTTGAAGCATCTTACACATCCATTAGGGATGATATCATGAAGGATAACCTTACCTATGACCCTGGCTTCCTCCCTCCAACGCAGTTAACATTGTCTCCCGTCCAGGACAAAGGAACAAGGCCCTGGCAGGGTGGGTTGGGAAGGATCAGCGACAGGAGAAGAGGTCTCCTGTAGCTGAATCCCAGCCATGGGACTCACTCAGGGCCTCTGTGGGGAAGGAAGACTTCACTTGAGTGTCCCAGAACCAAAGGTTGAAATGAGGACACAAGTGCAAGAGGTAGAAATGGAAGGGGATCCCCAGACACAGTAGCAGAGTAAAGGTCAGCAAGAAAAGGAGGAGCGGAACCAAAAAGGGTGGGTTTCCCAGAGCCAGTTGGTGGGTGATAGGAGGCAATCTGCCCAGCGATGAATATGTATTTACTAGAGGCCCGATGCATGAATATTCGTGCAAGAATGGGCCTTCCTTCCCCTGGCTGCTGGCACCACCTTCGCTCTGGCTGGACCTGCCTTTCTGCCTTCCCACGCTGCCCAGAGGCCCAGAGTGGCAAGCGTCCCGCCCCACCCCCATCTGCTCAGCGACTGTGCATGCAAATTAACCTGCCATCTTTGTTGGGTTAATTTGCATACTCACTCCTGATTGGCTGGTGGGTGTCATGAAGGTATGGTCAATTAGCATGTTACTGTTTTATTAGGTAGACTAGGGGCCCGGTGCACGATATTCGTGCACTGGGGTTGGGGGGTCCCTCAGCCCAACCTGCCCCCTCTCACATACTGGGTGCCCTCAGGGGATGTCCTACTGATGGCTTAGGCCCGTGCCCCACGCTCCTTTGTGGGAGGCAACCGGGCTGATCAGGGGAAGGCAGCAGCCCCATCACCTCGCTGCTGCAGCCACTACCAGTCACCACAGCCACCAAGGTGTTTTCATCAACACGGACTTCAGTCCCTTCACCAAGAAAAAATGACAACTTTCTTTAGGCATTTTCAAGATGTGTCTTTCATAGGATATGCATTTTTTTTTTAATCCTCACCTGAGGGTATGTTCCCATTGATTTTTAGAGTGTGGATGAAAGAGGGAGAGACAGAGAGAAACATCAATGTGAGAGGGACACTTTGATTGGTTGCCTCCTGTATGAGCCCTGACCATGGGCGCCAGGCTGGGGGGCATGCAGGGACCCCTGGGCCGCACGCAGCGGTGGCCGCCAAGGGTCTCCACACACCCCAGAGGCCAGCAGCCAGCCCCCCATCATGTGCGCCAGGCTGGGGGCGTGGACCCAAACTGCCTCTTGATGCTGGAGCATTCCCAAGCGGCTGGGGGCACTATGGTGACAGGGGATGTTTCCGCCCCGCCCCCAGCCCCTTGGCTCCTGCACCTATAGGCTCAAAGTGGCCAGGGGGTGTTCTGGGACCCCTGCCACTCAGGACCTAAGCAAGGGGCCTACAGGCTCGGACTGGCCTGGGTCCTGAGGATGTTTGCGGGACCCAGCCCCTTGGCGCCTGCACCCTTAGGCTCCAAGTGGCCAGGGGGCATTCTGGGACCCTGCTGCTCAGGACCTAAGCGCGGGCCTACAGGCTCTGATCGGCCTGGGTCCAGAGGATGTTTATGGGACCCAGGCCGCTCAGGACCTAAGCGCAGGCCTACAGGATCTGAGCGGCTTGGGTCTGGAGGATGTTTCCCAGACCCCAGACCTCTGCAAGTGTTTGGGGGCGGGAACATTCCCACATCGCTATGGCGACACGGGAATGTTCCCGCCCCGCCAAGGCTCCCAGTGGCCAGGGGGTGTTCTGGGCCCCTGCCACTCAGGACCTAAGCGCGGGCCTACAGGCTCTGATCGGCCTGGGTCCAGAGGATGTTTATGGGACCCAGGCCGCTCAGGACCTAAGCGCAGGCCTACAGGATCTGAGCGGCTTGGGTCTGAAGGATGTTTCCCAGACCCCAGACCTCTGCAAGTGTTTGGGGGCGGGAACATTCCCGCGTTGCTATGGCGACGCGGGAATGTTCCCTCCGGCCAAGGCTCCCAGTGGCCAGGGGGCGTTCTGGGGCCCCCCCGCCACTCAGGACCTAAGTGATCCGCCTGGGTCCGGAGGATGTTTATGGGACCCAGGCCGCTCAGGACCTAAGTGCAGGCCTACAGGATCTGAGAGGCTTGGGTCTGAAGGATGTTTCCCAGACCCCAGACCTCTGCAAGTGTTTGGGGGCGGGAACATTCCCGCGTTGCTATGGCGACGCGGGAATGTTCCCGCCCCGCCAAGGCTCCCATTGGCCAGGGGGAGTTCTGGGGCCCCTGCCGCTCAGGACCTAAGCGCGGGCCTACAGGCTCTGAGCGGCTTAGGTCCCAGACCCCAGACTGCTGCAAGTGTTTGGGGGCGGGAACATTCCTGCGTCGCTATGGCGACGCGGGAATGTTCCCGCGCGCCAAGGCTCCCAGTGGCCAGGGGGTGTTCTGGGCCCCTGCCACTCAGGACCTAAGGGCGGGCCTACAGGCTCTGATCAGCCTGGGTCCGGAGGATATTTATGGGACCCAGGCCGCTCAGGACCTAAGCGCAGGCCTACAGGATCTGAGCGGCTTGGGTCTGGAGGATGTCCGCATATGCAAATTAACCGCCATCTTGTTCGCTCTGATTGGCTGTGGGCGTAGCGAAGGTGCGGTCAATTTGCATGTTTGCCTATTATTAGGTTAGATTAGAAATGTACAGAAGAGGCCCATTGAGGTTTTTATGGGCCCTAGTGTTTCCTTGTACCACTGGCTCCTCAGACCCCCTGTGGCTTCTGAAACAGACTTGACTCACTGGCTCCTGGGCTGTGGCCTCACTAGAGATGTTGGAGAATGAAGCTGAGCTCAGTGCATCACTCTTTGCCCAACTTCTCAGCTTGTGGATGTGCTTCCATGAGCTAAGCTGAAGGCCTGGCTGGATGAGCAAATGCCCTCTCTCCAGAGGGGTTTACAGGAGATGGTCCCGACATGCACTGCACCTATGGTTTTCTTTGTAGGAATTTATTTCTAGAATAGGAGGAGTGAAAGAGAAACAGAGAGAAGAGTGAACCAAATGAGTTCCAGGGATCCCTGAGCTGTATACAGTAGGTGACCATTGGTGCCCTCTGGTGGCCACAGTTGTCACAGCTCAGCAAGCACAATTTGCTGTGTGCAGTTTCTAGAGAAGGGACGTCCAAGGCCCACAGCTGGAATGCAGCTCTTGGACGATTAAATAACACTCTCTTTGCAAACAAGCTTCAGCTCTGTGCCATGAATTAGGCCTCCAGCATCTGTGTGCAGCTGCTTGTGAACTTCGAAGGGTACCATAACCCCTGAAGGCCTGTGGACACCCAGGTCCCTGCGCTCGTCCCTATCCCAGGATTCTGACCCAGTAGATCTGGGAAGGCCTGGAGGGCTTGCTTCTTAACCCGAAACCAGCAGGTGGTGATATTCTTGGTCTCTGGACCTCACTTTGAGTAGCGCAGTTACAGTGACTCCCTTGGCTTGGATGCAGCCAATCACATGAAGTCTCTCAACTGTAAGGGTATGGGGTGGGTGCTTGAGTAGGGTTTCTGGGGCCACACTGGCTCCAGGAAAGGGTCAAAACTTCATGCCTGGTGATAAAGAAAAAGGGTTTACAGATCCCAGGCATCAGTTTGCAAGTATGCTTCCATGAGCTAAGCCCGAGGGCCTCGCTGGATGAGTAAATGCTTATGGAAGGAGAGAAGGCTGCTTTGACCCTGACAGCCCATCTTCCTCAGAGAGTTCCCCAGAGCCGATGCCCTTCCCCACCAGAGGGAGCTCTTAAATCTGTCCCAGCAATCCCATCCCCAGGTTTCCCACACTCAGGAGAGCCTGCTGCCTGCTCTCAGCTATGCTCTCCCCAGAGAGCCGGTCTTCCTGTTCCCCACCAGGCAAGCATACCTGTCTATCCTCCATGCGTCTTTGTGATTTTCTTTTCAGACAACGTTCCAGGTTCACTGTTCCATTGCCTCCCACCAGAAAACAACTCAGTCCTGTAGGACAACAGCAGGTTGGGGTGTGCTATTTGCCACGGATAAGCAATTTGATAAATCACATGTGGAAAGCAGCCAGATGTGCAGCAGAACTCCACCCATCGTATGCAAAATGATTGAATCATAAAAAATAAGGAAATTTCCCTCAGTATGGATCGACCTGGAGGACATTATGATAAATGACATAAGCCAGACACAGGACAAATGCTGCATTTTTTGTTTGTTTGTTTAAAGTACTATATGTCTCCTTTTTTCCCCTGATTAACCCCCCCACACCCACCCCCGAGGGCAAGCCCCCACCGCCCCAGTGTCTGTGTCCATTGGTCATGCTAATATGCATGCATACAAGTGCTTTGGTTACTCTCTACCCGCCCCCCTCCCCTGCCTTCTCCCTGAGGTTGGACGGTCTGCTCAGTGCCACCTTGTCTCTGGGTCCATTTTTGTTCATCAGATTATGTTGATCATTATATCCCACATATGAGTGAGATCATGTGATATTTATCTTTCTCCGACTGGCTCCTGATTCCACTTTAAAATATATATATATATATATATATATATATATATATATATATATATATATATATATAATTGATTTCAGAGAGGAAGGGAGAGGGAGAATCATTGATCTGCTGCTTCCTGCACACCCCCTACTGGGGATCAAGCCCATAACCTGGGCATGTGCCTGACAGGGAATTCAACCGTGACCTCCTGATTCATAGGTTGACACTCAACCACTGAACCACACCAGCTGGGCTGCATGATTCCACTTTTATGAGAAATCCAAAATAATTAAGCTCACAGAAAAAGAAAGCAGAGTGGTGGCTCCTAGGGATGAGGGAAATGAAATGGAAAGATGTTGGTCAAAGGGCATAAAATTATGCAGGATTGGTCAAAGGGCATAAAATTATGCAGGATGAATGATTTGGGGAGATCTGCTATACAACCTGGAGCCTACAGCCAAAAATACTGTATTGTGCACTTAAACATGTGCTAGAGGGTAGATAGTGCTCTTACCACAAAAAGAAAAATTAAATTAACTAAAATAATGGACATCGGAGGACACTTTTGCAGGTGGTTAAGTGTATGGTCTTGGTTGTGTTGATGATTTCATGGTGTATACTAATTTCTAAACTGTTTGGGCTGTAGACATTGGATATCAATCATACTTCAGTATAGTGGTTTAACCAAAGCAAAGAGAAAGAGATCGTATCTTTTCTCAGGAGACTTTAAGTTCAATAAAACTGCAATTGAAACATAAGTAATATGGTTTTTTAGTCTGAGAAGGATTGTGCATGTTTGGGGCTGGAATGGGTGTCAGCAATCTTAGGAGCATCTTCATGGGTTTTTGAGGGAACAGGCTGTGGTGATCTGTGTAAAGTAGAGTCCTAACATATCTGGATAGGTTGCAAGTGTCTCGACAGTGTCCAAACAAAGAACACAGAGGCCACCCCCAATTTGTCACCGAAGGGGACTGCACAACATGGATCTGTCCTGCAGACATCAATGTGCTCCCTATCCTGAGAGCCCACGTGTATTCCAAAGGAATGTCCACACCTACCCTTGCACGAGGGCTGGCTTAGACCTCTGTGCACTGTGTCTGTCCTCACCTTGCAGCCGAGGAGAGGATGGGGATGATCACACCCAGATCTGATCACAGCTACGTGGACATAGCTGGTCCTTATAAGTGTGTCTATACTCTTGCCAGGTTCCTAGGGGTCTGGGATGGTCCCCCTTCCCAGACTGAGAGGTACTGGCATATCAGAACATGAGCCCAGGGAAGAAGAGTGAATGTGCAGGAGGCAGCTGATCAATGTTTCTATCTCTCTCCCTCTTCTTTCCTCTTTCTAGGATTTTTATGGTTTCATGACTTACATTTAAGTCTTTTATCTATTTTGAGTTTATTCTTGTGTATGGTGGTCTAATTGTAATTATTTTCATGTACCTGTCCAATTTTCCCAACACCATGTATTGAAGAGACTGTCTTTACTCCATTGTATACTCTTGCCTCCTTTGTCAAATATTAATTGACCATAAAGGCATGGGTGGATTTCTGGGCTCTCTGCTTTATTCCATTGATTTATATGCCTGTTCCTGTTCTAGTACTTTACTTTTATTTTTTAATTACAATGGCTTTATAATACAGTTTGATATCTGGTATTATGATCCCTCCAACTTTGTTCTTCTTTCTAAGATTGCTAAGGCTATTTGGAGTCTTCTGGGGTTCCATATAAAGTTTTGGAATATTTGATCTAGATCTATGAAATATGCCTTTGGTATTTTAATATGAATTGCATTGAATCTATAGATTGCTTTGGATAGTATGGACATTTTGATGATGCTAATTCTCCAAATCCATGAACACAGTATACGCTTCCCTTGTTTGTATCTTCCTCTATTCGTTTATTCAATGTCTTATGGTTTTCTGAGTACAAGTCTTTTACCTCCATGGTGAAGTTTATTCCTAGATAACTTGTTTTTGTTGTTGTTGTTGCAATGATAAATAGGATTATTTTCTTAGTTTATCTTTCTGCAAGTTCATTATCACTGTATAATTCTGCTATAGATTTCTGGATATTAATTTTGTATCCTGCTACTTTGCTGAATTCATTTATTAAATCTAGTAGTTTTTTTTGGTGGAGTCTTTAGGGTTTTCTATGTACAGGAGATTGTCTGTACTTTTCCCTTTCCCTCTTCTTCCATCACATCTTCTCAACTCTAAGGAACCCCATGAGACTTGCAACTGGGGAATAATGGGCAGTGGCTGCTTGTCCTGGGTAAAACCCTGATCCTGTCCCCAAAGCTCCCTTTTCTCAGACTTCTTAGTGAGTGAAAGCAGCCCAGCCTAGGCTCATTTCCCCACCTAGTCTCTCTCCTTTTGCTTCTTCTATTCTAGGCCCTTCCTTGTTTAACTGTGCACAGCTTTAATAAGCATCCTCTAAAAATTGCCTGGACCCATGTTGTGAAATCTTTCCTGCATGGAGTCAAGAACCCACATACTACTGTTGGCCCTAGGCAGACCCGCTCAAGGCCAGGTCTCTTGCTGGCAACACTATTACTGAATTTGTAACAGTGACTGGGGTTGAAAGCATCTCACTGATGAAGAGAAGAGAGGTCTCAGGAGAGACTGGAATAATAGCTTTGGTGGTGGTGTAAGATCCAAGAAACTATTGTGGGAGTGCTGTGCAAAGAGTATCCACAGTAAGAACAGTTGAGGGATTGCCCCTGAAACTGTTAGAATCATATGAGTGTGACTTCAGCAATCACATGAGGGTGATTCTAATGGGAAGCCAGGGCTGAGGACTACGGCCTTAGCAAGCAGGTCAGATTTGCCGATCAATTTCACCAACCTCAGCATATCAAGTTCTACTGTGTGATTTGCAGGTAGTGCAGACACTATAGATGGAGATACAGGTTTGCTCCAGCCCCAAAGGAATGTGCTTGATAAACTCAAGGAAGGGAGGGTGCAGCAGAAGTACGACATACTAGACATTTTACCAAAGGCAGCTTGGGTTGCAGACATTCTGATGAGAAATGTCTTCTTAGATGGAAGTTATCAATCTCAGGAAGAGAGAATGGACAACACTTGTTTCAACAGCAGATGAGTTTGGAAGACTAGAGTTATTGAGGTGTATCTTTTCACAGGATACCCCTAGGGCAAAATAGAGTGGACTATATAAAAATAGGAAATGAGTGGGTCTTGAAAGCAAGGGAAAAGCAAAAAGAAAGAGAGACACTCAATCTGGCAAACAATACATGCCCTATCAGGTTTAGGAAATGTTAGGATCCAACTTAAAAGGCAGCCCTAACTGGTTTGGCTCAGTGGATAGAGCGTCGGCCTGTGGACTGAAGGGTCCCAGGTTCTGTTCCGGTCAAGGGCATGTACCTTGGTTGTGGGCACATCCCCAGTAGGGGGTGTGCAGGACGTAACTGACCGATGGTTCTCTCTCATCGATGTTTCTAACTCTCTATCCTTCTCCCTTCCTCTCTGTAAAAAATCAATAAAATATATTTTTAAAAAAGACAGGTGAAATGAACAACTTACTGATCCTTACTGAATGGCAAGGGGGAGAGTGAGAAATTCTGATTTAATTGTGACCAACTGACTATTCCTGAAATGAAAGCAGTGGTTCTCAAACTTTAGTGTGCATCAGAATCACTTGAGTTAGTCACATTGCTATGTAGCCAATGATTACAAAACCTAGCAGCTTCAAACAATAAACATTTAATATTTCACCATTTCTGTTTGTCAGGAATCCAAGCACAGATTAATTGGGTGCCTCCGCTCAAGGTCTCTGTAAAGTTCCAGTTCAGCTGTTGGCCGAGCTGCAGGCTCAGTGAAGGCTTGACGGGAATTGGTTGTGGGAGAGTGCTTGCAAGCTCCCGCATGTGGTTGCTGGCAAGTCTTGGTTCCTGTCATCTGAGTCTCTTCATAGGCTGCCTCCGGGTCCTACACCACAGCAGATAGTGGTCTTAAGGCCAGAAAGCCAGAGAGTGACTAAGATGGAAGCCGCAGTCTTTATAGACTAGTTTTTAGCAGTGACATCTTATCCCTTCTACTGTTGTCTTTTCAATATGAACTAGTCATGAAGTCCAGGCTATACTCAGAGGGTGGGGATTACACAAGGGCACGCATACCAGGAGATGGAGATCATGAGGACCATTTGGGAAGCGGCCTACCACAGCTCATTAGCACACAGATTGTAGGATTCTACCCCAGAGTTTCTGATTTAGCAGGGCTGAGGTGAGGCCTGAGAATTCGCATTTCTAACACATTCCTTGCTGCTGTTGTTGCTTCTGCCGGCCCAAGAACTACACTTTGAGAATTGTTGCTTTAACAACACTATACCTAATCACAGAGAAGTAGACTATAGGACACAAAACAAGATAGACAAGAAGCCCATAGCTGTCCCTGGGAAAGAAAAGGATCAATAACTAGTGGGTGCCCCTAAACCAAATTCACAAGAGTCTAAATTAGGAAAAGAAAGGGAAACATAAAATTTTACCTGCCACTCTTTTTTTTTTTTTAAGATTTTTAAAAATTACTTTTAGAAAGATAGGAAGAGAGAGGGAGAGGGAGAGAAACATTGATGTGAGAGCAAAATATTGATTGGCTACCTGCTGCATGCCAGAGATTGAGCCTGCAACCTGGGCATGTGGCCTGAACCAGGAATTGAACTGGCAACCTTTTGGTGCATGGGATGATGCCCAACCAACTGAGCCACATTGGCCAGGGCTACCTTCCACTCCTGATCAGACAATATAGAACAAAGTCAGGAAAATTGACTCCAGTAAGAACTATTTTATCCTTTGCTAGTGCGGATGAAAAATAGGGCCATATACTAAACCTGACAAGTTTAAGGGAGGTCAGCTTGGCAGGCCTACAAACTCGGAGACTGAAAGTAACCGCATAGAATGTCTAAACATAAAATTTCCGGACCAAAAGCGGGTTGTGGCAGGCAGTCACATCCTAGGCCTGTAGCTTTCCTGCCAAGGTAAACCTTAAGTGAGCCTATTGTCTTTTAAAAAAAATCTAAGATAATATACCTTTGAAATGTCAGAGCAGTCTCCTTTCCTAGACCCCTCAGGCACAACTGTTGCACCAGAGCACTGAGACCACAGACCCCTCATTTTTATGTTGTCCTCCCACCCAAGTACCATCTCTATGTGCTGTAATGTTGTTATTAATTATCCTGAGCCCACCAATGTAAAAAAGTATGTGTCTCTCCATTTCACTTTTTATCTAATCCAGAGTTTCCCCCTGCTTTGTTTTCTCCCATCCTTTTAATCCACCAACAGATTTCATGTAACCCTCCTTAATCTTCTCCTTTGATTTTACTATATACAATAAGCTGCAAAACTGCCATTATCCAGAGCATTTCCTCAATCCACTGAGATTTTGCTTCCCAGCAATTGTCGTCAGGTAGGCTCAAATAAATTCATAAAAATTATCTACAGGTTGGACATTTCATACATTAACACTGGCTTCTGAAGGCTCCAGCAAATGGGATGTAAAGTAGAGAGGTTAACCCTGGTTTCTAACAAACTTTGGCAAGGTTTTCCATTACTTTTGTGGATAAAAAAAAAGGATTCTATGGAAAGTAACCTCACAGCATGGTGATCTGATGATAAATTCTTAACTGGTCAGGTCATGGTGGGTAGTCATGCCCCAGGCATACAATTTCTTTAGTGAAAGGATATTTTGCCTGAAGATATCCTTTGTTTTTGTGCATCTAGGTTAACATACCTTTGAAATGCTATTTATTTATTTATTCCCCCAGATTTTAAGGTTTATCTCTAAACTAGAGGCCCGGTGCACAGATTCATGCACGTGTGGGGTCCCTCAGCCTGGCCTGCACCCTCTCATAATCCAGGACCCCTCGGGGGATGTTAGACTGCCAGTTTTGGCCCGATCCAGCCGTCCGACATCCCCCCGAGGGATGTAGAAGTGCCGAAGCTGCAGGGGGCTGGGGAGGAGCCCCAACCGGGACCAGGCTCAGCTCTGCTGCTGCTCATCCCACCCCATTGTGCTTGCCACCGCTGCTGCCATTGCCGCTGCCACTGCCGCTTGGTAGCACTGCTGTGGAGGTGGGAGAGGCTCCCGCCGCCTCTGCACTCATCAGCCATGAGCTCAGCTTCTGGCTGAGTGGTGCTCCCACTGTAAGACTGCACTGACCACCAGGGGGCAGCTCCTCCATTGAGCGTCTGCCCCCTGGTGGTCAGTGTGCATCATAGCGACCGGTCATTCTGGGCATTCAGTCATAACAGTGGCTGAGGCTTTTATATCTACACTAATAAAAGAGAAACATGCAAATTAACCATCACTCCGCTACACCCACCAGCCAATCAGGAGCAAGTAACCCAACTAAGATGCAAATTAACCCAACTAAGATGGTGGCCGCCATGGAGCTGGAGCAAGCAGAAGGCTTGGGTTTTCCGCCCCCCCCCCCCCCCCCCTCAGTGATGGAGGAAGCCAAGCTTCCTGCCCGCCCTGGCTGGCCCTGGCCTCTGCTCAAGGCTACAAAGTTTCAATTATAGAAGATAAATAAATCCCAGATACCTGCTTCCAGGCAGCCCTGGCCTACGCTCAAGGAGACGCTGAAAAAAAAAAAAAAAGAAAAAGAAAAAAAAGCCCCGTACCCAGGCTGGCCACACCCCCATGGGGTAAGGGTCCCCCCTTGGGGGCTTGGCCAGCCTGCAAACAGCCATTATCCCTCACCCAGGCTGGCCAGGCACCCCAGTAGGGACCCCCACCCTGAAGGGGGCTTGGCCAGCCTGCAAACAGCCCTCAGCCCCTCACCCAGGCTGGCTACACCCCCATGGCTCGATCCCTGTAAACGGGCAGTCGAATATCCCTCGAGGGGTCCCAGATTGGAGAGGGTGCAGGCTGGGCTGAGGGACACCCCACCCCTGTGCACGAATTTCGTGCACTGGGCCTCTAGTATATAGATTGTGGAACAAGAGATTCCATCTTGTGTTGAAGGAATTTCAGGCAGCAACAAGCATGCAAGGTAAGAGGCCAGCCCACACACAGTCCTGTAGGCTGACACTGGCTCATATGATCCACTCAGCCACTGCCGCCTTGGTTAAGACCTTCCTCTTAGGGAGCTGATTCACTGGGCATGCCTCTCAAGCTTCCCAAGTCTTCTTCTCAGAGAAAAGAAAACGTGAGCATTCTAATATGTTCAACTGATTTGAGCATTTCTGTCCAGGGTGCCTCTTTTTTAGACCACTATGAAGAGTTACCACCCGGGAGAGAGCACATAATCTTGTTAACTGCCTTGCCATTCAGTCCATGCCTTGCTTTCTTCCACCTTTATGTAAACTCCCTTACACCCCATCCTTAATTCCAAATTCATAAAAGAAACTTTAAACTGCCATTCTGGGAAGCATCTGTCTACGTCTGTGGAGATCTTGCTTCCAGGCTTATCCTTTTGTTTGCCTCAAATGAATTTTTATAAAAAAATGATTTACAGATTTGGACCTTTTTCACATTGACATTTGCTTGGGGTAGTCAGCAGAATTCCAAATAAACCCACCCAGAACCACCCTGCATAAATAAGTGGAACAACAAATCTCTCTCTCCCTCTCCTTCCCTCCTTCTCTCCCTCCCTCCTGTTAGGGTCACCGAAGGAGGAACGCCTGAGGACAAAAGGGGTAAAGAATTATGAAATGTATTAGGTCATCTGGATACCAGATGGGCTGAGCCCCAAAATGGTGCCAGCCCCCGAACACGGAGAGTCATAGGTTTTTAAAGGACTCTAGGGGGCTTTTTCTGGGCGGAGAATTTCTCAGATTCTGGGAAACTCCGGAGGGGAGAGAGAATGGTCTTAGCAAGTGGAATGTGGTCTAAGCAAGTGGAATGTCCATTGTGAAGTGGCCTAAAGGTCAGTTCCCAGGGGAGGGGGTATCGATTCAATTATTTGATCAAACCTAATACCTTCCTTTCTCTCTCTGTAAGATCAATAAATTTTTAAAAAATTCTTTATAGTAGTGGCTCTTAATAGTCTGAGCCATGCCTGTTTGTGAGGCACAGTTCAGCCTGTGACGCTGCACTTTTAACAGTGGTCTAATGCCTCCAAGGTCCAGAGGGCAGGACCTGCTCTTTCTGCAAGGTGACCCCTTGGAGGGTTACTTTGAAACAGTCAAGAAATGTCGTGGGGCAATCAGCTCTGAGAAATGATTGGTGAATTCAGTTTCTGCTCCTCTCTATCAGGTAGGACTCATAAGAGCACAAGCACCAGAAAAACCATCCCAGCAGGCCTGAAGAGAGGGGATGACCGGCTCACATAACTCACGGCAGGCGCTGCTCAGTGCCGGGACTCAGGTGATGTCAATGACCTGCTGTTTTTTTGTCTCTTGACTCAGTTATTGTGCCCCCCTGCAATCTGGCTTTATTCTCAAACAACTGCTTTAGACTTCCTGTCTTCTATTCAAACCCAGCTAGAGAGAGCCTGCTTTTTAAGTAGCTTAAACAAAATCCCACATTAAGCCTCAGGAGTCCCCCCATCCTCCCACCCCCAGGTGGCCAGCCTTGGGTGATGTGACATCTTTAATCCAATCACTAAGGCTCGGGGTGATGGGCTGTCCTGACTGGCTTAGCCAAGGTCACCTTCTCCAAGCCACGGTTCAAAAGGTAAAGTCACCTTCCCTGAAAACAGGTGGAATGAGGGGAAAGGAGGGGGTGTCGCCCCATGAATTATTATCTCGTTTTTATCATAAGAAGGCGGGCACTCTCTGATTTGTGAGTCAGCACCAACCTTGGGGATTTTCCCGTGGTGTTACCTCCACCTGGACAATGCGATGTGAGAAACACACAGGGCCGAGGGACTAGCATTCCTCAGCACCATTCAAGGCGGGTGGCCATTCGGGGCAGGCAGGTATTTCCTTTAATCTGTTCCTCGGGGCCTGGATTTGGCAGGCATTTGGGTAAAAGGAAAACATGTTGCTATTCATGATGAAAGGACTTCACTAAGAGGGTAAAGCCAGTTTACTAGGGAACCCTTTATTTTCTGAGCACCTTGATGGGTGTGATTAAGTCTTGAAAGAACTGAGCTGCTCTGCCCCACAGAGGGAGGGTTTGGATCAGCTGAGGGATCCTAGGGAAGGGATCTCCAGGAAAGGGATAGGGTGGACAAATGAGAAATGCCAAGAGGGACCAATGAGAGAAAGAAGGTCAGTGACTCCGTGAGGTGAAGGTCAAAGGGCAACTACCTCTAGGAGTGAGGTCAAGAGCATTTCAAGGAAAGGGTTGAAAATGTCAAGGTTATTGCTCCACAGAAATCTCTTCGGCTGCCTGAAATCTCCACAAAAGTTCACTGACCTAAGGAAGGCTTTGGTTGAGGGATATTTTTCATGTGGTTTTGTTTGGTTGCTTTTCATTTACTGGGAATCAAGGAGGGGGCTGGGTTATATATCGGCCTAGATCCCTGGAACCAAAAGCACGTCTAGATGCAGGTCTGACTTTGAGAGCGAACCCTGCACCAGCTGC
The DNA here is from genome assembly GCF_951640355.1 of Cnephaeus nilssonii. NCBI lineage: Eukaryota > Metazoa > Chordata > Mammalia > Chiroptera > Vespertilionidae > Cnephaeus > Cnephaeus nilssonii. Next base: position 13,591,340 of record NC_137082.1, on the reverse strand, counting down.
AAATTACAGATGTTTTAGGAGTAATAGGACTTTTAGAGGAAATCTAGTTGAGTTACAATTCTGCAGTTCCTTTGGGAATCAGTTGGATATCAAAATCCCAGTGCCTAGGTCCCAGCCCTGACCAATTAAGTCAGAATTTCTCAAAGTGCAAAGCAGGCATCAGTATTTTTTAAAGCTCCTCCGGTGATGGCATATGCAGCCATGCCTGAGATTATGGGGACTCCAGCTGACATTTTTTGTTGTTGTTGTTAATCCTCACCTAAGGATATTTTTAAAAAAATATGTTTTATTGATTTTAGAGAGAACGAGAGGGGAAGAGAAGATACAAACATCGATCGGCTGCCTCCTGCAAGCCTCCTACTGGGGATCGAGCCCACAACCCAGGCACGTGCCCTGACCAGGAAACGAACCTGCGATCTCTTGGGTTCATGGGTCAATGCTCAACTGCTGAGCCACACCAGCTGGGCATCTGAGGATATTTTTTCTACTGATTTTTAGAGAGGGTAGAAGGAAGAGGGTGGGGAGAGAAAAAGAGAGAGACATTGATATGAGACACATTGATGGTTGCCTCCCACAAATGCCCAACTGGGGCCGGAAATCAAACCTGCAACCTTAGGTACATGCCCTCGACCAGGAAATGGCACCTGCGACTTTTTGGTGCACAGGGTGATGCTCCAACCACTGAGCATACCAGCCAGGGCTCTGACATCTGAATGACCCTGAGTGTGTCTGACCCTGGGCTACAGAAACCTCTGTATCATCTGACACCATGCCCCCCACCGCCTGTCCCCAGAGACCCAATGCCAAGGGTGAGAGAACAGGACTGCTTAGAAGTCTTCTCCTTGTTCGGCTACCATTTCATGAACTGCTTCTCCGTTTTATGTGTTTGTCCACACAGCAGAGTATAATGAAGAGAAGCAGGTGAATTATTCTTTAGTCCAGTGGTCGGCAAACTGCGGCTCATGAGCCACGTGCAGCTTTGGCGCCTTGAGTGTGGCTCTTCCACAAAATACCACGGCCTGGGCGAGTCTATTTTGAAGAAGTGGCGTTAGAAGAAGTTTAAGTTTAAAAAATTTGGCTCTCAAAAGAAATTTCAATCGTTGTACTGTTGATATTTGGCTCTGTTGACTAATGAGTTTGCCGACCACTGCTTTAGAGTCTAGGGAACCTCAGCCATCACATCAGCCCCTGGGGTCTGATCAGCTCAGCACATCTGGCAGAAACCTATGGCTCTGCAGAACCTTGCTGAGGGAGGCCCTGGGCTATGGGCTCTGTCTGACTCCTCCCCACTGTCCAGCCCTGCTCACAGCCTGACTTCTTTTCAACCGCAGCAGCCAAGTCTCCAGAGCCAGCAGCATAGGTCCCTTCCTCTTTTTTAGATGATCAGGAGCCACCACAGCCGAAAGCCTTGGTTCCCAGTCCCCCTCCATGACTCAGTCATCCGAATGGGGCAGCATATTCCCCGAACGTGCCCACTATGGCCGACCGTGTCAGCTCTCTCCTCTCGTCTGCCCTCCAGAGCCAGCGGGACAGGAGCTCCTGGTAAAGTAACTGTAAACCCTCAGGCGCATCCCCGAGACAGTGAACAACGCAAGGAGTAGCTGATGTCATGTTTTATTGCGTAAAGTGGAAGCAGAACGTGCACCAGGCACAGGTGCATCTAGAAAGCACTCTATAGAAAGAAGCAAGTGAGAGCCACTTAGCTGGTCACACAAGGCTCAGGAAGCTTCTCCGTTTGTCTCCTGAGGCCAGCACACTGAAGGGGCCCCACCAGGGATGGGGGCGTGCAAGTGAGAGGCAGCCTGCATGGCTCAGCCTGTCACATCTCCTCTATGCGTCCTGGCAGCTGGACTTCACCAAGGAGGTCTTGCCCAGCCAGGGGACAGTGTATATCTGGAAAGAGCAGAGTGCTTCCTGCAAAACGGAAACAAGAGAGGTGGTCAGTTAGGGTTTCAGTAAAAAAGGAAATGGCCCAGCACGAGGTCTCCGAAGTGCAGGTGAGGAGCTGTGGTTGCTTGGTGGACCTCTCGACCCCCTACCCCGCGGAGCCCCGGATAACGATGCAGGACTCAGCAGGGGCCTCTTGGTGACCCCTTCCATTACTCCAAGTCTAGGAGATCTTCATTCCCCTGTCCCTGCAGGAATCCACACTGGTGTACCCCCAGCATGGCCCTTTAAGGAGCAGCCCAGCAAAGCCACACAGCCCTAGAGGGTGCAGGGTATCAGCCAAGTTCCCTCCACCTCCAGTGGGCTAGCACTATGACCCTATGACCGGAAACTCCCCTGAAAGAGAGTGTTTGGGGAGGTGACAAGCAGATGGAGGTCTCCCCAGCGGCTGAGACATCCCAAGAACCAGTCAAGCCCAGGCGCGAGTCTGGTGTTCAGTGAGCAGGGCAGCATGGATGGGCTTCTCCGGACAGGCCTCCAATTCCCTCTAATCTGTTCCAATGGCTGAGGCTGGGATTAAAAGGGCCCTATCTCTACCCCCCTGCTTCCTTCAGTCAGCAGGCAACAATCCCCCAAAGCATGTGGTGCTCAAAGGTCCCAGCTCAATTGCCCTTATAAATTCAAATTAGGGACCTGTACACACAAACTAGCACCCTTTCCCCCACACACCCCAGCCCCTGCACACCCCACCCAGGCCACAGCACTCCCCCATGACACATCCCCAGGGCGCCCTGTGCCCTGTGTGCCTGGCCCCTGGCCCACATCAAGTACATACCTTCTTCAGGTTCGGCTGCTCATGGAAGGGACAGTTGGCCAAGTTGGGCTGGGACTTGGTACATGTGGTTCGACCAATTTCCACATCCAAGAAGTAGTTCAGCCCAGCCACGAGCTGTGCACATAAAGGGAAGGATTGGTTTTCATCACCTGCCCACGCCACCCAGGCAGGTACCTTCCCGTTAGCGCGCATTGGGCCAGCATCCGGGGGTTGCCAGAGCCAACACCCAGGAGGCACCCAGCCACCTCCTGATGGCTACCCAAGACCGTGTGCCCTAGGTCCTCCTTGTAACTTGTTTACGGAGCAGCTCTGACAAGGTGAGTCACACAGCCTGGCAGAAGAGAGGCAGGAAAATAGAAGGTGGAGCCAGACGTCAAAATTCTGCCAGAAGCTAGAGGTGCAGCTCTGGGGAACCAGCGAGGGTATCAGCAAATCCGCTGTGCCAGCGCCAGGAACCAGGGCAGGGACTAAGGCAAAAGGACAGCTCTGCCGGGGCCGGGGCGGGGGCCGGTTCTGCCTCAGGAAGACTCCCATGGTAATGGCCTTGAAGTTACAGTCCAGTTGGTAACATCCAGCCCATCGAGACTCTCATCGCCTGTGGAAACCAGGTTACTCATGCCCCCACTGAGCAGATGCTTTACACACACACACACACACACACACACACACACACACACACACACACGCTTGAGGCCAATAACAGATGCCCCTGGGATGCCTGCCTTTCAAGCTGTTTGTGAGGGGAACACTTCTAAAGTGTGCCACACACCTCACACCTTGTGTCTTTTGCATTTGAGATTACACATGTGAAACCTGTGCTCACACAGGCATCCCAGACTCACCTCGTGAGAACTCGGAGAACCTCGAGACGAGGGGCCCAGACCAGGCTCTGGACTCTGCCCTATGGATGTCAAGCAAGTCCTACGATCCCTCTGCTGTCAGTTTCTTTCTTTTTTCTTTTTTTTTTTAATTTATCTTTATTGTTGAAAGTAATACAGATGTGCCCTTGGTGTCAGTTTTCCACATGGGCCCATGCGTTGTGACACCAAGCCAGGGTCACAGTGGAGAGGAGCTGTGCCTGGCAGGGACCTGGTGAGCAAGGAGTGCATGTCCCATCCAAAGGGGCCAGTGCCAGCCAACGGCTGCCTGGGAAATGGGTCCGATCTTGACCCATCGTCTGACGTTTCAAGAGGAGGTGAGAACAGGCTCTAAACACTGGCATGCAGCAGGTACCGCACTTTGCTGCTGTGCGGCTACGTTCTGCTTTTCCATGGTCTAAATGTCAGCCTTCCTCCAAGGTCAAGCTCAAGGCCCAGCAGCCCCTCTGGATGTGCCCTCCATTCCTTTTCTAACTCTGATGACTGCTCTCCCTAGCTGGCCAGAACCTCAGGGCGGGCTGGCAGAGGCAGGGTCACGTGGTCCTCTCTACCCCAGCATACACTTACTACCTCTGGCTTCTGGTGGTGGGGTACCCATCTACGGGTGGGGAATGAGACTTCAAAAACCCAGAGCCTCCTCCAGAGGTCTGACCTCTGGAGGGAAGAACACCCCAGGGGCCTTTCCTCCAGGGTCTCTCAGGTCTGGATTCTCATGCAAGACCCTCTGCCGTAGCATCCGCCTGGATGCCACAGGCTCATCCTGGACTCCTCTGTGTTTGCTGGTTCCCTCAAGGTGACCAGGGGAGCAGTGAGGGCCCGTCCTCAGTGCCTGAGGCCCCGAATACCATCGCACAGAGGGGACAGGGAGGTTGGTTTAGTGGCACCTGTTGAGAGGAGACTCAGAGAATATTCCTCTTTTGCATGACCCAAATCTTATCCTGAGGAAACCTCAGGGCAGCACTAACTGAGTGCCAGTCCGCACATTTAGGCTGGACCCTTCGCAAATGCCAAGGTGATGAGGCAGACAGGCTGCTCCAGGGTAAAGGGGCTGCAGTGTGTGAACCGGGAGTGTCCTTGGCTATAAAGGACCCTGGTGGAACTATCACGGACATCTGATAAGTCTATGCATTAGATCACTATTTCAGTGTTGATACCTGCTGTTCAAAATCGTACTGTGATTATTTTTAAAAATGCCTGTTTTTAGGAAATATATACTCTCCCAAATGGTTCAGAGAAATAAATGCATATATGTACCCCCACACACATGTGGGGAGGGAGGGAGGTGGATAAAGCAAACAGGGCAACATTTTGACTAATCTGGGGGAAGAATCTACAGGATTCTGTGTTCTATTTTTGCACGTTCTCTGTAAGTCTGAAATTATGTCAACATGAAAAGTTAAGAGGAATAAAGTGTTTTAAAAAACCACTCAGTGGCAGAGCCGGGAGGGCAGCCGGTATGCACCCTGTTTTTCCTTCGCCTGTGGTCATTAAGTTGCCAACTCACTCTGACCCCCCAGCCCCACGGCCTGGGAGGGAGATCAGTGGGCTGGACCTCAGGCCCTGTCCTTGCTGGGCTGGTGCTTGAAAACAGAAGCAAAGGCCTGGCACTGACCCAGAGTGCCTGTGACCCACTGCCAGTCCTGGCGAATAAGCCCGTGATGGTCCGTCACATGCAAGACCAGAGAAACTGCCTGGCTGAGAAGCACTGGCGGGTGACCGTGCTGCGAGTGGGGCGCTTGGGGCGGGGCTGATCGTGTCACAAGGGCCACGCCCTCCCGGGGCGCAGGCTCCTCCTCCCCATCGCCTCGCCCTGCCCCCCGGCCCCGGCCCCCGACCCCGGCCCCCGGCCCCCGGCGCCCAGCCCCGGCCCCCGGACGCACCTGCTTGCGGGCGCGCACCACCCGCATGGCGCGGCTGTGGTAGGCGTCGTTGCTCGCCTTGTTGTACTCGCTCAGGGCGAAGTTGAGCGCCTGCTGCACGCCCTCCTCGTTCACGTCCGCCTCCGCCAGGCCGCCCAGCAGGCGAGGCCTGCCGGCGTTGGCGCCGGCCGCAGGGCTCGCGGTCAGGGCCAGGGCCAGGGCCAGGGCGAGCAGGAACAGCGGGGCGCGCGAGAGCCCGGTCATGGTCACCTCCAGGGAACAGAACTCTAGAGCGAAGAGACGAGTGTGGAGGGGTGCGATCTAGATGCCGCGGGCTCCACCCGCCCGCAGCGGCTTTTATGGCCCCGTCTGCCCTATCGCCGCCCGCCCCGCCCTCGGCTCCTCCTTTTCCTTCCCGTCACATCCCCACCCCCTTTCGCAGGCCAGCCCCTCCCTGGGCCCCGCTCCGTTTCAGTCCTCGGGTCCTGCTTCTCCAACCGGCTCCCTTCGCCCTCTGTTGGTCTTCATCTCCAGCCTTAATAATCCTTCCCCTCCTCCCTGCCCCTCGGTCCGGTCCCGGCTTAGCCACCGAAGTCTGTCTGGGTTCCTCCCCCACCCATTTCAGCCCCTCCCTACCCTCCCAGGCCACCTCTAGTGTGCTCTGAAGCTCAGCTCATTCTGGCCACCCTTCTCTGGGCCTGAACAGCTGGTAACCCCTGAATTCTAATTTATTCTTTTAAAAGGGAAAAATAGGTGTCTTGGTCTCTGAGCAATGGGTCGAATTCTAGGGATGCCAGAGCAAGGGTACGATTTCAAGGGCTGGGGAAGATACCATCTGCCCCTGGTACTGGGGCGTATCTTTACCAAACATAAGTGAAGTACTTAACCTCTAATTGGTAAAACGTTCGGGTTCTCTTTTGCACAACTCATGCATTTATTCAACAAACCTTTCTCGGGCTTCTCCCAGGCGGGAAGGTCTAGGGTTTGTATGTAACAGGTGGCGAGTGGGCCAGTGAGCCTTGGACTTGACATTGCAGAGGGGCTGCCTTATAGAGATGTCAGCGAGTCCATGTGTAGCTTTCTATTTTCTAGTAGACACGTTAAAGAATGTGAAAAGATACAGGTGGCAGCAAGTTTAAGAATATATTTGATATGTGAACTGGAAAAAAAAATCAAGGTGAGAAGTGACAAGTGCGATTTAAAAGAGCAGCTATTCCAGAGGCACTGTTTTAGGCAGAAACTCATAGGGTTTCTATTAGGAGGTGAAGGCAAGGGGTATTTATGATAAAGGGAAGGGGATAATTACTTGAAAAGAAGAAAGACATTTCTATGGGTGTTAATAAACTAAGGAAGGAATTTCTACAGATGCGGATAAGCTAACATAGTGATATTTGTCCTAAAGGATGTAACTGATTTTTAGTTCTGTAGTTATGACCTCTGCTTCCCTGTTTTGACTCCGAGAAAGAAAATATCTGCCAAGGACGACTTCTTGTGGCTGACTGGGCCCAAATATAAAACTGGAGTCAAGCAGCTATTGTGGCCGAGGCCTCTAACTGCACACTGCCTGCCAGCGAAAAGCCACAGGCTGAGCGGTCAGCCTGTTGTGCACTCTGCTCCTGCATCAGGCAACCCTGGTAAGAGAGTTCATAGGATTGAAATTCAACCAATAGAGCTGAGACTTTCCTGTCCAATTTGAGACTAGGGAGTGCTATTTGGGCCAATCAAATTGTGATGATTTGGAGTCCTCAGTTGCATAGCAAGGGGCCAATCAGGGGCAGGGGATGAGCATCATTATCTGAGCCAGCTTCACCTTTGTGCTGGTAGAGCACACTTTCAGTTTCCTTGCAAGACTGTCTCCCCAGCTGAGCTCTAAAACCAGAACCTTAACACTGAGGGCACCCCACTTGGGCCACCTCTCCAAAGTTGTTTCAAAATCCTGCTTTCCAAACTAGTCTCACCAGAAGAGGCGGGAGAGGGGGAAAGACAGAGAGTTCCCAAATAAAATCAGAAATGAAAGAGGAGAGGTAACAACTGACACCAGAGAAATAAAGAAGATTGTGAAGAAACCAACAAGTTAGACAATCTGGATGAAATGGATTAATTCCTAGAAACATACAATCTTGTAAAACTGATTCAGGAAGAATCAGAAAATCTGGATAGATTAAAACTAATGAAATGTAAGCAGTAATCAAAACAAAACAAACAAAAACCCTCCAGAACAACAAAAATCCTGGGCCAGATAGCTTCACAGGTGAATGTTAATAAGCACTCAAAGAAGAATTAACCCCTGGCCTCAAATTATTCCAAAAATTTCCAAAAGAAGGGACGACTTCCAAGCTCTTTTTAGGAGACCAGCATTATCCTAATTCTAAAACCAGATGAAGACACTACAGAGAAAGAAAATTATAAGCCAATATCCCTGATGAGCAGAGATACTAAAATTCTCAACAAAATATTAGCAAACTGGGTCTAGCAATACATTAAAGAGATCATACACCATGATCAAGTACAATTTACTCCAGAGGCGGAAGGTTGGCACAATATCTGAAAATCAATAATCTTGATACTCTACATAAACAAAATGAAGGATAAAAACCACATGACTATATCAATAGATGCAGAAAAGGCATTTGATAAAATCTAGCACCCATTTATGATAAAAACATTCAGCAAAGTGGGAATAGAGAAATCATCACAACATAATGAAGGCCTTATATGACAATCCCACAGCCAACATCATGCTCAATGGGCAAAAACTTCAAGCATTCCCCTTAAGATCAGGAACAAGACAGGGATATTCACTTTCACAACTCATATTCAACATATAACTGGAAGTCCTAGCCCCAGCATTCAGATGAGAAGAAGATATCCAAATAGGAAAGGAAGAAGTAAACTCTCATTATTTGCAGATGACATGATACTGTATACAGAGAACCATAAAGATTCTACCAAAAACTACTAGAAGTGATAAATGAATTCAGTAAAGTAACAGGATACAAAATTAATATCCAGAAGTCAGTTGCATTTTTATGCATCAACTAGAGGCCCGGTGCATGAAATTCGTGCATGGGAGGGTGTGTCCCTCAGCCCAGCCTGCACCTTCTCCAATCTGGGACCCCTCGAGGATGTCCTACTAGGATTGGGCCTAAATGGGCAGTCGGACATCCCTCTCACAATCCAGGACTGCTGGCTCCCAACTGCTTGCCTGCTTGCCTTCCTGATTGCCCCTAACCACTTCTGCCTGCCAGCCTGATCACCCCCTAACCACTCCCCTGCCAGCCTGATTGATGCCTAACTTCCCTCCCCTGCAGGCCTGGTCCCCCCCAACTTCCCTCCCCTGCAGGCCTGGTCCCCCCCAACTGCCCTCCCCTGCAGGCCTGGTCCCCCTCAACTGCTCTCCCCTGCAGGCCCAGTCACTCTCAACTTCCTTCCTCTGCCAGCCTGGTCACCCCTAATTGCCCTCCCCTGCAGGTTTCATTGCCCCCAACTGCCCTCCTTTACAGGCCTGGTCCCTCCCAACTGCCCTCCCCTGCTGGCCTGATCGCTCACAACTGCCCTCCCTTGCAGGCCTGGTCCCTCCCAACTGCCCTCTCCTGCTGGCCATCTTGTGGTGGCCATCTTTGACCACATGGGGGCAGTCATCTTGTGTTGGAGTGATGGTCAATTTGCATATTACTCTTTTATTAGATAGGATAATGAACTATCAGAAAGGGAAACTAAGAAGACAGCCTCTTTCACAATTGCTTAAAAATATAACCTAGAATAATTTTTTTTTCAATTAGCAATAATGGTGCCTCGGATAAACCTCATTGGCTATGATACTCCACAAAGCTGACTTAGAAATAATTTTACTAAGGATGTAAAAGACCTCTACAGAAAATTATAAGACATTGAGGAAGATACAAATAAGTGGAAGCAAATACTTTGTATATGGATAGGAAAAATTAACATCACTAAAATGTCCATACTACCTGAAGTGATTCAACGCAATTCCTATCACAATACCAATAGCATATTTCACAGAACTAGAACAAATATTCCAAAAATTTACATGGAACCACAAAAAATCCCAAGTCGCCTGGCAGGCATGGCTCAATGGTTGAGTGTTGACCTATGAACTAGGCGGTCACAGTTCGATTTCTGATCTGGGCATATGCCCGGGTTGCAGGCTCAATCCCTAGTAGAGGGCATCATGAAGGCGGCAGCTGATCAGTGGTTCTCTCTCATCATTGATGTTTCTATCTCCCTCTCCCTTCCTCTCTGAAATAAATAAATAAATAAATATGTATATATAAATATATATATATTTAAAAATCCCAAGTCATCACAGCAATCTTGAGAATAAAGAACAAAGTTGGAGGAATCATGCTGCCTATCATCAAAGTATACTATAAAGCCATAGTAATCAAAACAGCATGATACTGGTATAAAAAAAAGACAGACAAATGGAACAGAATAGAGAGCCCAAAATATACCTACACTTTTATGGTCAATTAATATTTGAAAAAGGCAAGAACATGCACTGGGGTAAAAATAGTCTATTCAATAAGTGGTGTTGGGCAAATTGGACAGATATGTGCCAACAAATGAAACTAGACCACCTTTACACCATACATAAAAATGAACTCGCCCTGGCCAGTGTGGCTTAGTTGGTAGGGTGTTGTACTGTGCACCTAAAGGTTATTGGTTCAATTCCCGGTCAGGGCACATGCCTGGATTGTGGGATCAATCCCTGGTAGGGGCATGCAGGAGGCAGCTAGTTGATGTTTCCCTTTCATATCAGTTTCTCTCTCTCCCTCTCCCTTTCTCTCTTTCTAAAAATCAATAAAATATTAGAAAAAAAAGAATAAACATAATGAATTAAAAGCTTAAATGTTAGACTGGAAATCATAAAACTTCCAGCAGAAAACATAGGCAGTAAAATCTCGAACATTTCTTGTAGCAATATTTTTTCTGATATATCTCCTTGGTCGATGGAAACAAAAGAAAAAAATAAACAACTGGGACCACATCAAATTTTTTCACAGCAAAGAAAACCATCAACAAAATGAAAAAAACAATCTACTGAGTGGGAGAACATATTCACCAATACATCTGATAAGGGGTAAATATCCAAAATGTATAAAGGACTTATAAAACTCAACACCAAAAATACAATCCAATTAAAAAACGGGCAAAGGGCCTGAATAGACATTTTTCCAAAGAGGACATACAGATGGCCAATAGACAAATGAAAAGATGGTTAAGGTCTCTAAATATCAGAGAAATGCACATTCAAACCACAATGAGATATCACCTCACACCTGTCAGAATGGTTATCATCAATAAATAAACAAACAATGAATTTTAGGGAGAATGTGGAGAGAAGGGAAACGTGGGGAACCGTTGGTGGGAATGCAGACTGGTGCAGCCACTGTGGAAAGGAGTGTGGAGTTACCTCACAACATAGAAAAGTGGAACTGCCTTATGACCCAGCAATTCAACTTCGGGGAATTTATCCGAAGAAACCCAAACCATTAATTCAAAAGAATATCTGCACCCCTGTGTTCACTGCATAGTTATTTACAAGAGCCAATCTTTGGAAGCAGCCCAAGTGCCCACCAGTAGGTGAGTGAGTAAGAAGTTGTGGTACATTTATACAATGGAATACTACTCAGCCATAAAACAGAAGCTTGGATGAACCTGGAGAGTAGTATTATGCTAAATAAGCCAGTCAGAGAAAGACAAGTACCATATGATTTCACTTATTTGTGGAATCTAATGAACAAAATGATCTAACAAACAAAATGGAAACAGAGAACAGACTGACAGCTGTCAGAGGGGATGAGGGGATGAGGGGCTGGAGAGCTGGGTGAAAAAGGTGAATAGATTAAGAAAAAAAAAAAATCCTAAACCAAACCAAACAAAAACCAGCAACTCAGACACAGATAACAGTATGATGATTACCAGAGGAAAAAGGGGGATAAATGGTGATGGAAAAAAATTCTGCTGTTTCTCAGCTGTGCTGTTTCACAATTCAGCTCTTTGAACTGAATGGCATCTCTCTCCCTTTACTGCACCCCAAATTGAGGAATCCTTTTGGCTTTGAATTGGCATCCATGACCTTTGTTTGACACCTGTTAGTTTTGTAAACAGTTGTTTGGAATACAATACTGCTATAGGGTTAGTTCAAGGGTTATTTTGCCCAGTTTTAATATTCAAAGGTTTGAGAAGTAAGATCTTCAAGGCACTCTTTTAGGGGCAGCTTTGACACCATTTTGAAGTGACTCAGTTTATGTAAGCTTTCCAAATCCATAATGTCATTTCAACAATATGCGAACAATTGTTTTCTTCAAACTATATGTGTATATATTTTAAATGTATTTATTGATTTGAGAGAGAGAAAAAAAATCAATCAATCTGCTACCCCACTCATCCATGCATTCATTCGTTTTTCTCTTGTATGTGCCCAACCAGGGTTTGAATCCACAACCTTGGCATATTGGGATGATGTTCTAACCAACTGAGCTACCCAGCCAGGGTTTGCAAACAATTGTTAATGAGATGTTTTACATTCTTCTCTCTGTGCTAAGTCTATGGAATCATGTGTGTATATTTTACACTTAGAGCCGGTGTCAATTCAGACTGTTCTTATTCTTAGCTCCCCATGGCCAAATATGACTGGTGGCTGTGGTATTGCACAGCCCAACTTTAGTGTGTGTGTGTGTGTGTGTGTGTGTGTGTGTGTGTGTGTGTGTGTAGGGGGGCAATGATCAATAATGAAGATCAGGGTGTGATAGGCGCTTTGTTGGAAGTAAAATGTAAATGGTGAAAGAGAGAGATGATTGATGCTGGACACAGTTCAGGGAGAACTCTTTGAGATGACAGACATTTAAGCTGAAACCTAAAGGACAAAAAAGTCCTGCTGAGACCAGAGAAAGAGAGCTCCAGGCACTGAGACCAACCAGTGCAAAGGTCCTGAGGTGAGGTAGGGAGAAGGAATTGGAGGCTGTTTAAGCAGGCCAAGGATATGATCCAGAACCTCAGCTCAGCAGGTGTGTGGACAATAAACTGTGGGTGGGGGTCATGGGAAGAAGATGCAGGGAGACCCCTTCCAGGTTGGTGCAGGGGCAGGTGGGAAGGAGACCGTGAAGAGAACAGGCAACTGGGAGAACGTGTGTCAACGCACAGCTGCTGCTCTTGCTTCTTCCCCTGGGGAGCCACATTACTGACTCTGTTTTTTTGTTTTTGTCTTTTTTTGTCCACGGCTTAGAAGACTTGATGTTAAAGATCACGTTGAATGAGGTATCTATTCCATATACTAAAACCCCTCACGTTTTGTGTCCAGATGAGAAAGTTTTGCATGCAACAGTATCCCAACTCCATCAAGGTCTGGAACATTCCCACTACCCCGGAAAGTTGCCTAGTGCCTCTGCAGTCAGTCCCACGCCCACCCCTGGCTCCTGGCAATGCACACAATTGTCCTTGTAGACTTCAGCTTGTGCCTCGTCTTGCACTTCCCATAAAGGGAATCATGGGGTGTTAGTGCACGTGTGTCCATCTGGCTTCTTTCACTCAGCAGCAGATTTGAGCTGTCCCATGTTGTTGTTGAGACAGGCTGAGCCTGTCTCAGGCGGATGGAATGCTCTTTGGTTGTTTTGAAGCCTCTCCTGGATAAGCTGAAAGTTTCTCTTCAGGCACTCCCAAAGAGCGCAGCTCTGTGCCTGCGCCAGTGGATACCAGCCCATGGAGAGAACTGGAAAAGCAAAGAGCCCTGCTTGGCACCTGCGTGGGGAGCCCAGCCCTCTGTAAGTCAGCCCCGGCAGCTGTTCAGGGAGCCGCCTTCTTCATGAGTGGGTGCTCCCTTGATGCGTCAAGCTCCCTCCCTTTTACCTCTCCCTCCACCTTGTTTTCAGGAAACCTCATCTTTTGAATGTTTTGCCTCTCTTAATTTTTTCTTTAAAAACATATATTTTTTATTGATTTCAGAGAGGAAGGGAGAGGGAGAGAAAGATAGAAACATCAATGATGACAGAGAACACCTGCACGCCCCAAAAGGGAGGTTGGAGTGACAAGACCTTCTTTACTGGTGACATTGTGCTAACCTAATTGTTGCTTCTTTTTCTCTCCAGAAATGGCTAGGACATGGTTAGGACATAGGCTCTGAAGTCCCTTGCACACATCTTTCCTCCTTCTCCCCCTTCCCACTGTCCAACTCAGGGAGACATAAGCATGCTTCTACGCCATGTGCTAACATGGGTAAACAGGGCTCTGGTAGAGATTGATGTTAGATTGTTATAAAACAGTGATACTCAATGGAAAGTCTGTGTACTGTAGCCTATGAAGTGACCTTTTTGCAAAAAGGATTTTTTTTTCTGTATCTACCAAGCTCTTACTGCTTTATATTGTAAGTTACCATTTGTTTTTACAAGCTCATCATTACCAGAGCAGCTCCAGTGTCTGACGCAGCACAGCCAATGGCGAGGGGCAGAGAGAGGGCAGGGCATCTGGAGATTCAGCGGATGTTTTGTGCAGCTGGGTATTCTGCCTTCTCTCTGGGCCTCAGCTCTGGCCACAAGGAAAACAAGACAGCTCTGAGTCAGATTGAGCAATCCCCTTGGCATCTCTGGGTGGTCAGAGTTTTCTTTCCTGCTGTGACTACTTCCCTCTCAGTGTTTGTGCAACCATGCATGGCATTTTTTTCTTTTCTTTTCTTTTCTTTTCTTTTCTTTTCTTTTCTTTTCTTTTCTTTTCTTTTCTTTTCTCTTCTCTTCTCTTCTCTTCTCTTCTCTTCTCTTCTCTTCTCTTCTCTTCTCTTCTCTTCTCTTCTCTTCTCTTCTCTTCTCTTCTTTTCTTTTTTAGCAATCTGCAATGGAGCAGCAGAGGGAAGCTTGTGCCTGCCCAGGGTGCCATTAAAAGTGACACACCAGATTTTTGAGCAGCAAATCAGAGGCCACTTAGGGAAGCCTGCCCTCTCCATGGTGCCCTCTACTCACCCCCTTTCTGCAGAGGAGCTGGGTCTAGTAACATGGGCTTGATGAAGCTTTAGTCTGGCACCTCCACGCCCGCTTCGTCACTAGACCTAAGCCTCGGCTCTGTCCTGTTCTTGCCAGGCCTGCTAACCCTGTCTTGGAGAGAATCCTCCACCCTGATATCTGATCAAGTTCTTTATCCCCCATATTTGATGTTTAAGTCTTTCTAAAAGTCCTGTTAGATCAGTTTAGCCAGAATATTCCCAGCATTTTCTCCCAGTAATTTTTCATCTTCTGACCCACCCCCTTGGCTATCCATTCTCATTTGTCATGGTTGTGTTTACAGTTGAGCTCCTTCTCTCTCCTATTTCCATAGTCTTGATTCCTACTGCACTAGTTTTGAATGAAGTCTCCCTTCCCATTTGAACAAGCATCGGGATAACATTTTTTAACAGTCAGGCCAGTGCTCTTTGCTCTTCCTGGAACGTGGTCAGACTACTGCTGCCAAGTAGCAGCACAGGCCTGGTGAGATGGAGGAAAACAGAAAAGGGAAATGGCAAAGAGAGAAGCAGACAGGGAGGAAGAGCACAGGGGAGCTGGAGGGTGGGGAAGTGGGATGCACGTCCCCTGACACTTTATTATAAAGATCTTCAAATGTGTAAAGTTAGAATAATTTTATAGCAAACGTCTATATACCCCCCACCTGGATTCTACCAGTAATATTCTACTTTACTGACTTCATCACATAAATCCTTCTGTCTACCTTCTTTTTTTAAATGCATTTCAAAGCAAGGTAAAGACATTAGTATACTTCACCCCTATACACTTAAGCATTAGTAGCATTAGCAAGAGTTTAAAAATTACTTACAGCTTCTTCATTTGTTGTAAACTTACTTATAGTGAAGGTGTACATTTACTTAATTCTGACACATGCATACCTCTGTGCAATCCAAACCCTTATCAGAGACAACACGCCCATCACCCCGGAACGTTCCCTATTCCCTTTCCCAGTCAATTTGGGCTCTCACCTCCAGAGACAACCACTGTGCTGATTTTTTTCTGCTACAGATTAGTTTTTAGTATTTCAGAAGTTCATATGTAGACTTCTCTGTGCGCCTTTTCTCACTCGGCTTAAAGTTGTTGAGATTCATCCCTGTTGTTTAAATTGTATGTTTATAAGTCGGCCTTTGGTTGCACACGGCGCCTATTCCAGAAAAGTCTCTGGAGGGTCTCAGGCTCTGGATCACGGGCAGGATCTGCCACAATGAGGAGGGCAATTCTTATTTCCTCAGAATATTTTTAAAAATATTTTTATTGATTTCAGAGAGGAAGGGAGAGGGAGAGAGAGATAGAACCATCAGTGATGAGAGAGAATCATTGATCGGCTGCCTTCTGCATGCCCCCTACTGGGGACAGCGCCTGCAACCTGGGCATGCGCTCTGACCAGGAATCAAACCATGACCTCCTGGTTCATAGGCTAATGCTCAACCTCTGAGCCACGCCAGCTGGGCTACTCAGAATTTTTGCTGCTGTTTTTCTTTCTTTCTTTTTCTGTATTAAATTGGAACAACTTCCCACCCCCCTTTTCTTCTCTGCTGCACTTCCTTCCCTCCCTATCCCCACTTCCTTCCTTTCCTACCTTCACACCACAAAGCTAGTTTTTATGAAAAGACCTATCATCAATAGAGGAAAACCCAATTTTAAAAGACAAAGAACAAATTTTCCAAACTTGCCGAACCATGTAAAGAAAATCTTAATGGATATAAAGGGATAGATTACAGTAATACAGTGATAGTAGGATATTTTAGCACCCCATTGACATCAATGGATAGATCTTTCAGTCAGAAAATCAACAGGTGACGCCAAATGACATACTAGATCAGATGTATGTTCTGAGCATTTCACCCAGAAGCAGCAGAATTTACATTCTCTTCAAGTGCACATAAAATTTATAGGATACAAAACAAGTCTCAACATATTTAAGAAGATTAAACTCATATAAAGCATCTTCTCTGACCATAACAGTATGAAAGTAGAAATCAATCATAAGAACAAAACTAAAAATCACACAAAGATGGAGGCTAAATAACATGTTAGTAAACAATGAATGGGTTAACAATGAGATCAAGAAAAAAATCAAAAGATACATTGGACAAATGAAAATAAGAACACAACTCAAAATTTATGGTATATAATGAAAGCAGTCCTAAGAGGAAAATTCATAGCATCACAGGCCTACCTCAAGAAATAAGAAAAATCTCACAATCTCACTTTATACTTAAACTGTTTCAATTATGCTTACAAAAGTATAATTTACCAAATTCCTCTACGTCGTGGCTAGCTTAAGAAAAAAAATTTTATATAGTATTGGGAAAATTATAAAATTGAAGAATCATCAATATTTCAAACAAAAAGTCATAAAAATTGTAATATTCTTATCAGTTCATTCAGTCCTGAATGCAGTTAAAACTTGTTCTCTTATATTCAGTTTTTTCATTAGTTCTCTCAATTTAGCCTGATAATTGCAGGTGATAGGGTCAGTTATAATTCTAAGAAATTTATAAGGTTGTCTGTCAAGGTGTGCATAATTTGCTCAGTAAAGTGTGTACCTTGGTTACTAGAGATCGTGGAAGGTATACTCTAAGCGGGAAACACATTTTCAGACAGTTCCTTAGCCTTCCAACCCTGTGGAAGGGGAGTGCTTTAACCCATTCAGAAAAAAATACATATGACACAAAAACATACTGATAACCCATACTTAGTGGCAATTAAATGAAACCCAGCTTAAATGTGCAATGGCAGATGAAGGAATGCAAAAACTGGGGGAAGATGGGTTTTTACCACAAAATCTGGAAAAATCAAGCAGCTGTCTTGGGTTTTCTATACCAGTAGCCAAAACTATTTATTTAATTTACTACCATTGTTTACCCATACAGTGTCCCCTAGAAGTTTTTCATCACTTATTTTGCAATGCTTTCCATGTAATTTAACATACCACAGATGCCTATTTAGTTTAAAATTTCTCTTTTGCAAGGAGTGAAAACACATCTTTTGTGGTGTTCCAGGGGCCTTCTGGAATACCTCACAGTTATTCCCAGGTCAAGACTTTACTCATAATTTGAATTTTGGGAAGTTTGTCAAAATATATAAGAGGTTTGGACATTTGACTAAATTGGATCATAAATCATTATGAAACCCATTTAACAAAAGTGACAATAATAAATTTCAAAGCCAGATACAGAAGTTTACATAATTGTCAACAAAACTTAGTTCTTACTAATGAGGAGATTGAGTTTTCTTAAATAATCAAGGACCTGATTAAGACAACATGAAACACAGAAAATCATTTTGATAAAACACAGAATCTTGGCTTTTTATTTAGAAAACTTTTCCACAATACTTATCAGTAGCAGACTAGTAGTCCATGAAAAATGTCCTTTTATCAGAGAGAAAGAACAGCTTTTTAAATTTGCATCAGCTTACTTTTGACATTAAATTCACCTACTTGATTAAATCAATTTCAATCTTATTCAACTTGACCACAAATAAATTTTATTTCTCAGGATTCCTTTTTCATAGCATTTATATGAACTTCAGAGTTTTTTAAAGTTTGTCTCTTGTTCTCTTACCTACTCAGAAATAATCTGGACAATGTTATTATTTCATTTTCATTAATGAAAACATATCTTTATATCTTATACATTTGTTTTTATTGGGGTGACATCAATATAATAAAAGCCTAAGTGACCCTTACAACTGATTGACCAGAATAACCAGTCAACCAGTTGCTATGACATGCACTGACCACCAAGGGGCAGACGCTCAACGCAGGAGCCATCCCCTGGTGATCAGTGCGCTCCCACAGCCAACTTCCCACCACCTCTCCCCCTGGCCGGCCAGCCATCCAATATGCCTCAATCATCGGCCAGGCCAAGGGACCCCACCTGTGCACAAATTTGTGCACCTGGCCTCTAGTTGGTCAATATGCATGATCATATTATCTTACACATTCAAAAGAGCCAAACATATATTTTAAGTTATACAATTGTTTTTCCTATTTTATTATTTTTTATAGCTTTAGTTGCATGTATTAGAATTCTTTATCTTCAAAACCTTCATTTATAATAAAGACTAAGAAGTAAGCAATTGTAAAATGTCTGTTATACCAGTATTCTTTATATTGACAAGTTTATAAACACATTTCATAATTTCTAGAAATAGAAACTTCTTCAGAGCACATTTTTTATAATGTGGCATAAAACATGTTTACTAATAGACTCAAAATTATCTTTGGTTCTTTTATAATAATAAGCAAGAAGTAGATAAAATTATGTTCAGGTATTAATGTTTCATTATTTTATCTTATTTGGAAATGATTTTGATATCTAATGATTATCCATCATTTAATTTGGCTAGCAAAACTTTGAAGTTTTAAGTTACTAAAGAGATTTAAAAAATATTTTTAAATTAAATACAACTATTGCTAAAGAGTTCATCTACAAAGAAACTTTTTATCCTACTTACGTATACTTCATTTACTTGCTCTTAAAAATTATGTTTAGATTACTTATAAAAATTTTATCATACCAAATTATTTTTATTTCTGACAAAGTTTGCAACAGAAATAACATGAACTTATTTGACTAATAAACCAAGGTAAAATAAAAGTATTATTTAATGCTGATGATTCTAAAGACATGCCTCTTTAACCAAACCAAACTCAAGCTAGCTTTAATATCATTTCCCCAGGTTACACAACTCTGAAAGCATTATTTATTGATTTGTTTTTGAGAGAGAGGAAGGAAGAGAAAGAGAGAGAAAGGAAAACATTGATTTGTTATTCCCCTTATTTATGCATTCATTGGCTGATTCTTGTATGTGCCCTGACTGGGGATCAAACCCACAACCTTGGCACATTGAAACAATGCTCTAGCCAACTGGACTGCCCGGCCAGGGCTCTGTTATATATATTTTTAATTCTTATATATGCACTTGTTAAAGCCAACTTAATAGAGCTTTTTACAAAGTTACATGGTTGTTCAGAGGTAGAAATTACCACACAATACATATACACATACAGACAGACACAAACAGACACCTGTGGTAGGCAGTTAGACAGACATGAGCAGAGCAAGAACCACGGCCCATGTACAGAAGGTCACCAGGGTGAAAGGCCCCAGGTGCCTAGCAAAGGACAATTGTAGGGTGGGGTCTCACCCCCAGGGAGACCTTTCCTTCCCTAGCATACTAAAGGTCATAACCAGTTCACTGTAAGAAGGGAGATTATTCTAGATAACCTGGGTGGCCTAATTAAATTGGTTCAAAGTCCTTAAGAGCAGCATTGAGTTTCCCTGAGGAAGAACTATTAGGCCCAAGGACAGCAGCTCCAGCATGTGCCCTAGAATTCCAGCCTGCTCTTCCTGGGGACAGACATGCTGTGTGTGTGTGTGTGTGTGTGTGTGTGTGTGTATGTGTGCGTGTGTGTGTGTGTGTGTTGCCATTCCCCAAAATTATACAAGCTGATGCCTTGCCACAAATACATTCTGATTCTATTTCTCCAGTTGAACCCTGACTGACACACACCCATGTAGCAATGGTATTGGCTTTAACTTTTTAAATATATATGTATGCCTATCTATATGCATATTACTAAAACACATAAAATTAGAAGTTCAAGTTTGCCCAAGTTGGTAAATGCTTAGTTCAAAAACAGCTTTAGATGCCATAACTTGAATATATCTTGTTTTCCCTTTGATTTTGGACTCTAGTTTCATACTATCTTCAATGTTTTTAAGAAGATAATTGTTTTTGTCAGCATATTTGGTTATTTATAGTGGAACGTTAGTCTGATCCCTAGTCGGCTTATTTCTGAAAATGAAAGTCTTTCTTAGGCTTGCCTGAACTTCACACTTACAAACAAACAAAAAATAACATGACATGCTTTAAGTAAGTTAGCATATAAAAAAACAAGCATGTATTTTTTTAAGTCTTCCATATTTCAGAAAAAGAATCATTGCAAGGTTCTCTTACATAGACTACAAAAATTTAATTGCATAGAACTTTTCAGGAATGTGTCAAAATTTTTTCAAACTTTTTTTATTGGACTTTTAAAATTATAAAATACAAGACTTTACTCAGAAATTACTTTCCCAGTGAACTCAACCACCCAAGAATCCAAAAGTGAATATAAAATAATTCTATGTAGTCTAATTAGATGGCCAAAGATTTGTCACCTTATTTAATGTAATTTATTCATTGGAAAGTCCTTAAGGCCTCATTCAGAGTTGATGAACTTTTATTTTATACACAAATCAAAGAAACCTCATTCTCTGGATTTGTAGCTCATAAACCCTTAAAAACAATAATTTAAAAGAAAACATGTACTTTGAAAGATGGGCTCATTAGAAGAACCAGGAATGCTACCTGAAATATAAAGTTATACATACACATACATATTATAATTATAATTATTTACTGACCTTTTTGAAAGTAAGTTGTAGGTATTATGACCCTTTGGATTATTCATTTATTTATTTATTTATTAGAATTACACGTAATGATCCAATTCAGGAGTTTAATACTGATACACTATTATTATCTAATAGTCAGTCCTTTTTAAATATTCTTTAAATTGTCCTCAAAATGTCCATTACACATTTTTTTTCCCATCTGGTTGAGCATTTAATATAGGATTACATTTGTATTTAGCTATCATGTCTCTTTAATTTCCTTTAATCTGGAACAACTGATGTGCCTTTATTTGTCTTCCATGTCATTTATATTTTTAAAGAGCACAGAACAGTTTTTTATAATATTTTATAATTATTTGGAGCTGTTCAATGCTTTTCTGATTATTAGATTCAAGGTAAATATATGTAACAGAAGCACCACATTATGATGCTGTGCCCCTTCAGGGCATCTTATCGGAACAGTGCCATGTTTGTCCCATCCCTGATGACATTGACTTGGTCATTTAAGGCAGTGCCTCCAAGTCTCTCCACGTATACTGCTCCCTTTGTAATAAATTAGTTATCTGTGGGAGATACTTTGAGACTGTAAATATACTGTTCTCCAATCACTTTAACCAGTGGTTTAGAATCTATTGGTGATTGTTGTCTGAACCTACTATTATTTTATTACTAGAGGCCCGATGCTCAGCCCTCACAGCCCCGGCTTCATCTGGAAGGTCATCCGGAAGGACGTCTGAAAAGTCGTTCAGCCGTTTGGTCTAATTAGCATATTAGCTCTTTATTATATAGGATGATTACTATTATGTACTTGCCTTTCTTTCTAAAATGCAGCTCTTAGCATAGGCTCCAGGGGCCCTGATCTGTGGGGCAGGGCTTTGACTTTTGGGTTGCAGAAAGGTGGTGGTGTGCTCAAAGTCAGCCAGAATATCCCATGCACTTCCTTTTCTCTGGGAAATATGTGAGTTTCTTTGGGAAAGTTTTGTGAGGAAGCCCCATTTTTAGACCTGAGAGCCCCTTGCCAAAGGCTACTTTATTATACCACCTTTTCACTTTAACATCAGCCAAAGCCTATAGGCCTTAAATACCCCCACTGGAGTCTGGAAATGAGACACTAGTTTAAATTTAGAAGCCAGTGCTTCACCTGAAGCTACCAGTATAGTCGATTTAAGTGTATATTTAAAACGGACTGGTGCTTGCTTGTGTCTGAGAAGCCCAGCCCTGAACAGGAGTCAGGAAGAAGCCCAGGAGGCTCCTCAAGGAGAGGACCTGGTGGCTGACTCTTGGACAACCCAAGGCACCCACACACCACTCAGGCCCAGCCAGGTCCCACCTGCAGCTGCCTGCTTCTGAACCACACCTGAGAACCGCTGCTGCTGGAGCACCGGGGTGAAGGAGTACCTGTTCTTAGGGACCGGCCCTAGGCTGTTCCTCATTCTCTTTCTCCCTTCCCACCCCCACACCATCTGTGATCATCTGCCCTGCAAGGAGTGGTCAGAACTGACCTCCCCAACTCTGGAACTTTCTCCTTTTGTCCGCTCTGGGGTCAGGTCAGGGGAAGACAGTGCACAACCTGCCTGAGTTTGACATCCCTGAAAGTTGTGTTTCTGAGAGGCTCACTCATGGTCCAGACACATAGCAGCTTCACTGGGGTGCTATTGGAGGTCAGGTCCCACCCAGTTTCTAGTTAACTGTTTGATGGCTGGGCCCACTCACAGTTTTCAATCTCCTGTGAAAATTGCTGACAGAGCACATGGCCCTGGGGGAACCAGGACCAGTTCTGTGGGATTCTGACACTGAGGTCAACAATGTCTGAGATTATTGTTCATCTCTGTTGAGAAGTCAAATGTTCAGGAAATATTTGTGTCAAAAAGGGGCCACATACTGAACCTGACAAGCTCAGGATAGGCCTGCAGGGCAACTTGACAAATTCAGGGACCTAAAGTGACTGTTGGGTCACAGCCCCTCTGCTAGGGGCTGGACCTCCGTGGATGTCGGGAATTGGAAGAAGACATGAGTAGCCATAGGCATATAGGAGAGACTTTATTTCAGACCAAGCAGCCGTTGCTAACAAGGAGCCATCAGACAAAGCAGTTCTTCAAAATAGCCCTACAAAGCAGCCACGCACCGGCTGGTCAGTAACACATTTTTATACCCATTCAGACAAAAGAGGCTTCTTGCCAAATTGTGACATCAATATGTGGGTTATAGAAAGGTATACCTGTGCAGTTTGTACAGTAAAACTGCTCTGTCATTGCCTTTGAACGTGTGTGGCAAATTGGCCTTTAACCCTTTACCATCCGGGGTACTCTGATCAAGGTCCCCACAGTAACCACAGAGGATGGTCTTGTGACAGGTATCTCACAGACACCAGAGGGCTGTTATTGGACAGCCCTGTAGTCAGAAAGAGGACTATTCCCAGCTCAGTTCTTGTCATACTTGTATAAACGAATTTAAATGAGAGACTTCAGATTATGTTGTGATAAAGTCAATTTATTAAAAACTTAAAGCATGCACATTTATTAAAGAAGCAAGACACGCAAATCTATACATCTGGCTTATAAAGTGCATACAGGCTCTCAGCTAATCCGAAGAGCAAGTAGGGTTGGGGTTCAATGCATTCTATACCCTTCTGTCCATAGGGTTTTGTTGTTGTTTAATTGCTCTGCTAGATATCCTGGTACAGTTTAACTCTGAAGGTCTCCCCTTTTCTTTGTTATGACTTCCCCAGAATTTATGCGGAGCACCAGGTAATTAAGTCCTGAGACTGTTGGCTTCTCTGTTTAAATGGTGGGATGAGATTAGGCTGCACTCTTCCTTTGCTCTCCTCCCTCCTCTCTGCTGTCTTTTAGTTGGTTTCAGGTTGATTTAGCTCTGTGTCCTCTAGTTGCATTTAGAATCCTCCTCCTCTCTCCCTCTCTTCCCCCTCCTCTCCTGCATTTGTGAGAAGAGGTTTTAATCCTTTGTTCTCAAGATGAAGTCCTTCTACAAGTGGACTGCAAAGCTCTTTGTCTTTGTTTAATTTTCCAGTCTCAGTTTCCTTATTCCATTTTGTAAGGACAGAAAAGGGCCTCTCTTTTTCTTTGCTGTGGCTTTCCACAATTTATGAGAATCACCTGGTAATTAAACCCCAAGATTGTTGGCTCCTCTGATTCAAAATGCTTCTCTGTTCAAACTGTGGGACAAGATAAGCTACTGGCAGGGCTACATTCTTGCATCCCCCTCCTCCCTGCTGTTTTCACAACTCAGGGGTAATTCCCACCAAGGAGTTTCTAGTTAGTAGAAAGTTCCCTTCCCACCTCCACTTCAAACAAACCTCCTTAGAACTCTTCATAACTTTTGTTCTAAGTTTATTTTATTGATAAGACACCTCTCTAGGACATCTGCCAGACTGTTTCCTGGAAAGCAAACAAACTAGCTTTTCAAGACAACCCCCCATATCTGCTCAACTTCAACATGATCCCCCTCCCTTTCTTGTTACCTGTTAACAGCAACTGATTGGTCTTAAAAAGTGGAAGCCACTCTTTGTTCCTTGTCCTGTATTGATTAGCAATACTTGGCCCTTTACTCTCTTGGAAAGTAAAGTAAACGTCCTCTGTGTATCTTCTCCTTCACATAAGAGCTCAATAAATTACAAAACACACATTCTTTTCGTTGTGAATTCTTTCACAGCCCATGTCACCAGTAAGACCCTAATACACTTATCCCAGAATTTTCCCAGCTTTTCATTGTCTTATAACAGTCTGAAATTAAAACTTTTTAACTAAAAGCAGTTTATAGTAGGTCCTAGGCTAAAATCTTCCTAGACAAAAGTCAATCTTTACCTATATTAAGCCTGTCTATTACCTTTTTGAATTTATGATAACCTGATAACATAACCTTTGGAATGCCATGCTAACTTCCCTTTTTACAGAACCTTCAGGGTCAGAGGTCACAAATTCTCTCATTGTTATTGTTATTGAGTTGATTGTTGACTGTTAACTATCCTATAAGCACTCATGTAAAAGAAGCCTGTATCTATCATTTTATTTTTATTCCAATCCCAGAGATTTCCCGTTTTGCTTTCTCCCGCCTCTCTAATCTATTACTAATGGATTTCATGTAACCCACCTACTTCTTTCTCTTTTGATTGTAATGTATAAAATAAGATGCAAAACTGCCATTCTCTGGAGCATTTTCTCAATGTGTTGAGATTTTGCTTCCCTGAAATTGTTGACAGATTGGCTTAAATAAACTCACAAAAAATCTCCACAGGTTTGAATGTTTCTTATGTTGAGTATTTTGAGTCAGAGGTCCTCACTCTGACTCTCCTGTTCTGCTGACCAGGTTCCCAGGCTGGGTAAGTGTTCAAGGACTGCCTAGAGATGTGAGGTTAAGGGATCTGCAGCAGAAAGGGTCATCCTATGAATAAGTGGGTTTCTTCCTAAAGTCACTACTACAGTGCTAAATACATTTAATTCCCTGTCACTCTGAGCCTGTGAGAGTGGGTGGGAAGAGGGTAATGCTGCAGGATTGATGGGGTAAGGGTGTGATTAGAGGGATGGAGGCAAAGAAATTAATGTTTTTAAGGTAACCTTTGCTTCCCCAGCATCTACCAGGTCCTTTTATATGTGCTTCCTCTGTTAATTTCCAGACAATTCTGGGAAACATAATCCCTGTTTTGTACATATCAAAATGGAGGTTAGAAAAGGTCAGTATATCCCTCACACTCATCCAATCAGAAAGAGGATGTGAACCAAATCTGTGAAAATAGGAAGTGGGCTGGGTATGGAGAAGATGGGGTCTAGAAAGTGATGGGTGAGGCCGAATAGGGAACAGAAACAGGAGTGAACAATGTCAAGCTGGGGAACCATGAACAGGCCGGATCAGGGTGGAAGCTGGGAGGGGAGCTCCAATGTTTGCTCTCCAACATGGGCACAGATGCCATGACAATCATCAGACTTACCATTACTGATAAGCACCTAGCTAGTCATGCGTTTGTTTATGTAACCTTTGGCTTACACTTGGTTCTCAGTAACATTCAATAATTCCAGTTCCAAAGATCCACATAAGAGCTCAATAAATTATAAAACACACTCAAGGTTTTGGTGTTGATACTTCATGAAGAAGAAAACTGGCCAGCATGGCTCAGTGATTGAGTGTCGACCTGTAAATCAGAAGGTCATGGTTCGATTCCAGTAAGGGCATGTGCCTGGTGGCAGGCTTGATCCCTCATAGGGGCCATGCAGGAGGCAGCAGATAGACAATTCTCTTTCATTGTTGATGTTTCTGTGTCTCTCCCTCTCCTTTTCTCTTTGAAATCAATAATAATAATAATAATAATAAAGAAGAAGAAAACAATGAGTGCAGATAACAAATTTTTTAATAATAGGATCCTTTGTGGGTATGGAAATCTTGACCTGAAGGCATTGATTAAAATAAAACAAGTAATTTATGGGAGAAAATGTTCTTATTTAATCAATTTTGGAATCATCTGGGGATTCTAAAACTTATTTGTTAAGTAGTCTGAATTCTCAACACTTAGACTGGCCTTCTTCATTAACTGGTCTCATTATAGGCACCAGAAATGCCAGAAAAGGTGTTATCAGACCCCTGAGTTGGAGGGAGAGGGCTGTATCCTCCCTGGTTCTTGTCGGTCTCATAGGAAAGACTTCAAAGGAGTAACACTGGATATTTGCATTGTAATAAAGCCAATTTATTAAAGAAATAAGCAAGTAAATTTATTAAAGAAGGTAGGCAAGTCAATTTATCAAAATACATCTCGCTTATGAAGCATAGACTGGCTCTCAGATAATCTGAGGAGTGAGTCTAATGGGAGTTTAAGGGGTTTTATACTTTCCTGTCTATAGGTTTTGTTGTAGGCAGTTAGACAGATGTGAGCAGAGCAAGGACAATGGCCAGGTACAAAAGGTCACCAGGATGGAAAGCCCCGGGTGCCTAGCAATGGACAACCAATTGTAGGGTGGGACCTCACCCCAGGATGACTTTTCCTCCCCTAGCATATCGCTGGTCATGCAGTTTGGACCCCCTCCCCTTTCCTCCCTAGAGATAACATCTAGGCCTCAGTTGTATTTCAGCTCCAGGCCCAGATAAATAACTACAACATCAGGACCAGCTGCATTGAATAATGTCCCCTCTGCCCTGCTGCTGGCCAATCAATCAGTGGAGACCACAACACCTGGAAAGTTGTTGAATATTCTGTTAAGATCTTCCCCTGGGACCGCCCCTAAAATCACAGCCCTTAAAACTCTTAGGATGGAGGACCCAGGGTGCTCTCCCTCCAGGGAGCATGCCTTGCCCTTCCCCCCTCCTTTCCTTTTCCCTTCTCCCTTCCTCTCCCCAGGCATGTTACCATTGGCTTCCTCATACCCAAGCTCAGAGGGCCCTTCCTTTATCTCTATAACTTGTTTCCTCAGCCCATTTCTTCTAGGAATTACTTCCTCTACCTCTGTGATTGACCCAGTACATGTTCTCCTTCAGTTTGAGTCTTGCTCTGAATTCTTTCCTGCTGAACCCAGGTTTGGTCTGACCCCATCGGTCTGACACCTGGTTCCTCTGCCAGAGATCTTGGTACAGATTAGCTCTCAGGGCCTCCCTTTTACTTTGTTATAGCTTCCCCGGAATTTATGAGAAACACCTCCAGATTTTATCTGGACAAGCCCGGAAACTGCTGGCTTCTCTGTTTAGTGAGCGGGGTAAAAACTCCCCCTTTTCTCTCTCTTTCTCCCAGACAGCTGAGTTTTTTGTTTAGTGGGTGAAATTAAACTCCTTTCTTTCCTTCCCCCTTCCACCTCTCAGGCCTTAGCAGTTCCAGGGTGATTGAAGCTACACATTCTCTGGTTAGGGAGGAGAGGTGTTAACCCTTTGTTTTCAAGTGTCCTTGGTTGGGGAAGATAAGAACTTATTCACAAAGCTGACTGCCTGTTGCCTAAACAGTTTGGCCTGGCTTAATTTTCTTGTCTCCGTTTCCCTATTTCACTTGTCCAGGAATCCTCCTCGCTTCTTGCTAGCCTGTTACAATCTGGTTACATTTGAGTTTTCTCCCTTCCAGAATTTAAATTTCTCCTTGTGAGAACAAAAGAGGGTGGAATAAAGGATTGTGTTGTCTGCCAATTCTCTTGTACTTAAAACTGAGAGGCAGAAATCGCAGGCTTGCTGGCACTGCTCTTTGACTGGGTAGGAAAGGAGCGGCATCCGGAGCAGGTTGAAAAGGCCTTCCTGCATTGCCAAGGCTGGAATATGTGCGTGGTCTGGGAATCCGTCTGGAATTGGCTAAGTGCACGACCTTCCTATAATATGGCGTCCAGGCCCAGGCTTCTGTTTTCCTCGGTAGCCCTCTGAATGCTCACTAAGTGCACATGCTCACCAAGTGCACATGCCCACCAGATGGCTCCAGCTGCTCTCTGGAGGGTCCAGGGAAGCCAGCCTGAGAGACTGGGTCTTCCACTGAGGGACTGAGGTTTTCTTAGCTCCTTCACCCCTGCCCCAGGTCTGCTTCCCACTTCCTCTTTCATTTCCTTCCCAAGGATCTGAAATAAAACCACAAACCTCTCCCAGCACGCAAGAGGAAGTCCAGACCAAGTCCAGACCTTCTCCTTTCGCCTCTCACTTCCGGTCCCAGCTGCGAGCTCACTGTGCAGGACTGGCCTGGGGTGGACTGACTCCTCCTGTGTGTTGATCCAGTGACCGGGAGGCCCAGATGGGTCTGTGAAGGAAGGGAGCATGGGGCCTGGACCTCGGGATCTACAGGAAGACCTGCCCTGGGGTTCCTGGGAGCTTGACTAGTAATGTGGCAGGCACCTCACTTCCCTGGGGGCCGGTCGGTCTCCCCTGTGAGTGCCGCCCTGGGAAGGGTCTGCGAGAAGGGGAGGGAAAAGGGTGCGATTTGAGGAAAACCCAGGGTGGAGTCCCTAATACTCGCAATCTCACTGGGGAAATGGGGCTTGAATACCACAAGGTGACAGGTGACATGATGTCCACGCACAGGGGCATGGGACTAAGGCAGGAAAGCTAGTATTAAATGATCTCTGAACTGAGTTTATCTCTGCTAACAACTGGAGATAAGAGCCTAGTGACACGGGGGCGGGGGGAGGGGGGCAGAACAGGGGAGCAGCACCCCAGGCAGGGCAGCAGCGCCTGTGAAGCTTAGGCCTGTCTGGGGGCGCTGTCCACGGGCGGGAAGGGGTGGGGGTGGGGGCTTCTCACACTGAGTGTGCACACGAACTGCCTGCAGAGCTTGTTAAATGAAGGTTCTGATGCAGAGGCTCGGGGGCGGACCTGAGAGTCTGCATCTCTGACTCACTCCCAGGTGACGCTGAGCTGCCAGGCTGTGGCCCTGTGGCCGCAGGGCTGTGGACACAGGACAAGGGCAGCAGCGCCGTCTTCATGATGTCGAGTCAATCCTTGGCCGGGAGAGTCCTTTTTTGGCTAACCTGGCACTTAGAGGTAAACCTAAATAGGACCATATAGCTGGAACCGAGTGCCAACGAGTCAAATGAGGGGTGACTAGCGTTTAGCTTGTGTCCTTAACACACAGGAGTAAAGTCTGTTCAACTACTACACAACACAAGGTGTATGCATATCCTGTCATAAAAACAATGACTTCAGATTAGTCATTACTGACGACTCTGAAGGCTCCAGTTACTTTAAGTCTAGCAATCCTGGTTCTAAGACACGCACTGAGGAGGAAAACCTTTCAGAGTGACCCCGTGACTTTTTGCTCCTTATGCTACTGAAGCAATCTTAATTATTTAGATTCTTAATCAAATCTAATATTTACTTAAAATTTCTGCGCTGAAGATTTGCAGCTGAAAGATTTAAATGTTGGGGGCTGTGGAGTGTCTGAATCAGCTTCCTCTTTGGGGTGCTCCCTTGTGTTGTGGAGGAAGTCAGAGCTCCACCCTCTACTGTGCAAGCTGAGAAAGGCCAGACACCCCCTCCTGCCTCCTGGAAGGTAAGACACAGATGCCAGTCGGACGCTCTGATTCTGGACTGTAACTCGGGAACAGGTTTACAGAGAGAAAAGCACAGATTAACAAGAAGTGGAGTGATTCAGTGCCCATGTCTGTGGAGGCAGAGTTGGAGGACCTGCATGCTGACCGTCACACCCAGTGCTAATGGCATAACCCACTGCCTATGGGGCAGGAGCTGCAGCCCAGGCCAGGTGCTTCTGGAGGTGTGACTTGGCCGGGCTCCGGCTACTGATGCCTCTCAGTCTGCTCATTTTCTGAGCCTGGTTTCCCAAGAAACACCTCATTTCCTTTCAAATAAAGCCAGTTGCTCTTAGTCAATTAGATTTGGTTTTGTTGCTTTCTGTGCACTGTGCTTCTCTCCTTAAGGACTCCTATCAGAGTGATAACCGGAACGGTGAGCCAAGGTTTTTTCCTGGGCGTTGTGTCTCACAACACCAAAGAATGAGCTCCACGGACCAGAAGGTTTAAGCAAAAGTGTGGGAAATTTATTACAAGCAGATTCAGATCCCCCTCACAGGGAGGGGGGGGCAATAATGGGCTCCCCCCGCTTAAGCCTTGTAGTCCAGGGGTATATATTTGCTACAAACCTGCTTCTATATCTATCTGTGTTGTCACATGATTGATTCCCTCAATTGTTCTTGCCCCGCAATGGACCTGAACTTTCCCTGTTTCTATGTGTTCTTGCTCTGTTCCTATGCTGAACTGTCTCTGTTTGTATGCGTTCATACACCTTGTTACTGCAGACCCTCCCTTGGTTTCCCATGCCTCCCGCTCTGAGTCCAGAAACATTCTATTATTTCTGCTTGGTTGGTTCCTGTGGTTAGGCTGGCTCAAACTGCCGTGTCTGCCCCTGCCTATGTTCCATCTGCCTTCGTTTCCCACTGGACCCCTGCCCTATCTGCCTGCATTTCAAGTTAACCCTTTCAATAGGTATGAAAGACACCTATTAATTTCCTTATTTTTTCCACCACTGACTGCTGATTCAGGACCTTCTGGGATTTCCGATAATTTTTAGAAAGATGACATTATAGCCATTCTCTCATGGTTTCTCTTGTCCTCTCTTCTTGCTCCTCCCTTTCTCCATTTATCTTACTTGACTCTTGGTTTCTTATTTTATTCCGAGCTATAATTTTTGTTTTAAATAATCTTTATTGTTCAAATTATTACAGTTGTTCCTCTTTTTCCCCCCTATAGCGCCCCTCCACCCGGTTCCCACCCCACCCCATGCCCTTACCCGCCCCCCCACTGTCCTCGTCCATAGGTGTAAGATTTTTGTCCAATCTCTTCCCACACCCCCCACACTCCCTTATTCTGAGAATTGTCAGTCCACTCCCTTTCTATGCCCCTGATTCTATTATATTCACCAGTTTATTCTGTTCATCAGATTTTTTATTCACTTGATCTTTAGATTTACTTGTTGATAGATATGTATTTGTTGTCACTTTGTTGTTCATAATTTTTATCTTTACCTTTTTCTTCTTCTTCCTTTTCTTCTACCCTTCAGCATTTCATATAATCCTGGTTTGGTGGTGATGAACTCCTTTAGCTTTTTCTTGTCTGTGAAGCTCTTTATCTGACCTTCAATTGTAAATGATAGCTTTGCTGGGTAGAGTAATCTTGGTTGTAGGTTCTTGCTATTCATCACTTTGAATATTTCTTGCCACTCCCTTCTGGCCTACATAGTTTCTGTTGAGAAATCAGCTGACAGTCGTATGGGTACTCCCTTGTAGGTAACTAACTGTTTTTCTCTTGCTGCTTTTAAGATTCTCTCTTTGGCTTTGCCCTTGGCATTTTAATTATGGTGTGTCTTGGTGTGGTCCTCTTTGAATTCCTTTTGTTTGTGGTTCTCTGCACTTCCTGGACTTGTAAGTCTATTTCTTTTACCAGGTAGGGGAAGTTTTCTGTCATTATTTCTTCAAATAGGTTTTCATATCTTGCTCTCTCTCTTCTTCTGGCACCCCCATAATTTGGATGTTGGTACACTTGAAGTTGTCCCAGAGGCTCCTTACACTATCTTCATATTTTTGGATTATTTTTCTTTTTTCTTTTTGCTTTTCCAGTTGGCTGTTTTTTGCTTCTTTGTACTTCAAATCTTTGACTTGATTCTTGGGATCCTCTAGTCTGCTGTTGGATCTCTGTATATTATTCTTTATTTTAGTCAGTGTATGCTTAATTTCTGATTGGTCCTTTTTCATATCCTTGAGGGTCTCACTAAATTTCTCGGAGGTTTC
Source organism: Cnephaeus nilssonii (assembly GCF_951640355.1). Lineage (NCBI taxonomy): Eukaryota > Metazoa > Chordata > Mammalia > Chiroptera > Vespertilionidae > Cnephaeus > Cnephaeus nilssonii. The sequence continues at coordinate 13,559,260 of NC_137082.1, read as the reverse complement.
TAGAAAATTCTTGAGTAACCTTATAACTGTGGTTTTGAACTCTATATCCAGTATTTTGCTTTCCTCCATTTCTTTCATATGTAACATGTTTCTTTGTCTTTGCATTTTGGCTGCTTCCCTGTGTTGATAGAGTGGCCTTATGTGCTAGGTGTCCTATAGGGCCCAGTGGCTCAGCCTCCCCAATTACCTGAGGTGGACACTCTTGGTGCACCCCTTTGTGGTCTGTGTGCACAGTCTTGGTGTAGTTAAGCCTTGATAGCTCTTGGTATCACTGGGAGGAATTGACCTCCAGGCCAATTGGCTGTGAGGACCAGATGTGTCTACAATGGGAGAACTGCTATGCTGGAGACACCCTTATGGGGCAGGACTTGCTTCAGTGGGGCTTTGGTGCTTACTGAGTCTGCCGCTTGAGTGTGTCACTTATGGATGTGAAGAGTTGTAATCTGGTATGGTCTCACACTGACCACTGGGTACACTGGCTCTTGGATCTCCAAGGAGGTGCAAAGTCAGCCACTGCCTGAGGTCACCCAGCAGGAGCTACAGAGAGATATGCAGATTCCTCCTCTTTGTTTGGGGTTTGGAAGTGCCCAGATGAGGCCCAGCTGTGAAGCAATGTAGGCTGCTGCACAGGGCCTTAGGCCTTCTTTTGGAAGCATTGGAGCTCTCTGACCCAGCTGCAGTTTGTTAGGTTTTAGTTTGCAAAAGGACAGGCCATTCATATGCAAAAGCCACTGCACACAGCTTAGGTGGGGTTGTAAATTGGGTGGGGCGGGGTCTCAGGGAATCACCAGGGTGGAGCAAACAGCAATGGCTGCCAGTCCGCCCTGCCTTGGAGAGGCCCCCGGGTCTCTGTGTCCCATGGTCCCATGCAGGAACAATGATTGCTGGGAGCACCTCTGAGAAAAAGCCGCCCTCGTGTTCCAGCCCGATGCTAGACAGTCCAGTTTCTCCTGGTATGAGTCTGGGTCCCCAGAGTCTTGCCCGGAACTGAAGTTCAGAGCAATCAGGAGCTTGTATCTCCCTCCCAATTGAAAAACAACAACAGCGCACCCAGTTGTCAGCCCGTTTTGTGCGCGCCTCCGTACCTCCACACCTTCGCACCTCCTCCCAGTCTTAATGCGCTTTTTTCTTTCCTTCTAGTTGTAGGACTTCCACTCAACCAGTTTTCCCGTGGTTCTGGATGATATTTGTTTTGTCTTTTAGTTGGAGCTTTGATGTGGTTGTGAGAGGCAGCAAGTACAGGTGTTTACCTGTGCTGCCATCTTGGTTGTTCTCGAGCTATAATCTTTTATTACTATTTATTCTAATGTATAAGTTCTCTCAGAGTTGGCTGAAGCCCCTATAAGCTGCTTTGTGTGCTCTGTTGACATGTCCCCATAATGCTTTGAGCCCATCCTTACTTTCTGATATAACAAGAAAATTTAGGTTCATATTTCATGATCCTTGATTGGAATTCATGGTGAATGGTCTATGAAAACCAATACCTGTACTAAGTGTGCTCATTAATACTGGGATGCCATTGCAGCCAAGACAGTGGTTCTCCAACTGGGTCACTTTTGCCACCCGGGGGATATTTATTTTTGTCTGGAGACAGTTTTTGTTTGCCACAAGTTGCAAGGAGCAGGATGCTACTGGCATCTAGAGGGCCAGGGATTCTGTTAAACATCCTGTAATGCATAGGATGGCCCCACAGCAAGAACTATTAGGTCCAAAGTGTCAATAGTACTGAGATTGAGAAACCCTGTTCTAGGCCCCCTAGTGGACAGATCTAGGAAATACACACACTAACACACATGCTGGTATTTATTTTTATATTATGTCTATATATTAAAAACCATGAATTCAGATTGACACCAATTCCAACACAATAAGACCCATTCTAGTCTTTCCTTTCTACAGCTGACTCCGTTTTGTGACAGCTGTGAACCCGGGTCCCATTATCATCACTATACTTTCTCAATACCAGAACTCACAGAAGGTAAAACTTTATTCTACGTCAGTGTTTTACAATTGATTTTTACAGGACACTATTTCTGAAGTTTGCTGATAAGAGTTAGCCATTGCCCTACTCTCCCTGTAAAAAGGGTACCGTAATAGGATTAAAATCATCTATGGAAGCTCCAAGAGAATGAACCAGAGTCTTTACTGCACACATTTGCAGTGTTTTCATCAGTGTTCTTATGTGCATTGGTATCTCCCAAAGGAGGCTTTTGTGTACAGAATATTTTCAATGTATTGGTTCAAGGAATTTTTAAAATTAGGAGCATCAAGCCACATTTGTGCTGCAGGCAACAGTTTGTAAAACGCTATTTTAGATCTCTTTCCTCCTGCAAGGAGGTATTCTAGATTTTTCCATCAACATAAAGTGTTTTGTGTTTTCAAGGATATCCAATGTTTAAAAATACCTATAGCCCTAGCTGGTTTGGCTCAGTGGATAGAGTGTCAGCCTGTGGACTGAAGGGTCCTGGGTTCAATTCCAGTCAAGGGTACATATTCGGGTTGTGGGCTGGATCCCAGTAGGGGGCATGCAGGAGGCAGCCAATCAATGATCCTCTCTCTCATTGATGTTCTATCTATCTCTCCCTTTCCCTTCCTCTCTGTATATACATTGTATATATTTTTATATACAATAAAAATATATATTTAAAAAATATTTATAGAGCATCTTTCCTCTGAATATACTCCTAAAGATGTGTGTGTATATGTGGTGTGTGTGTGTGTGTGTGCCCGCACATGCACGTCTGGACATATGGCCAGGCACCAATCCATCCACAAGTGTCTAAGAGTTGACTCTTACTGATTTTCTAACGAGTAATGAGCCTGGCTTACCCTCATTCAGCAGCTCCTGCATTCCCCTTGGCCATTTCATTGTCTTTTCCCAGGTCTCTGGATTAGCGTCATAATATTTGTGGTTTTACTATTTGCTCAACAGCAGGGTGGCTTTTCTTTGTGGTAGCATCGCATCAAAGATACACTCACTTTCCCTCATGTGGTTCCTACCAATGGGCACATCCCACCACACGCACCTTCTTTCCAGGAGACCCAGGCCAAGAAGGGGGAAATGGATGCTCACCACTGATCCTCTGGGCTCCTCCAGTGGCACCTTTCTTCTGACACCTGGCTCCTCTGCTTGCTCACTGCCACAGTCCCAGTCTCACCCACAGGGATAGGTAGGCAATGTTTTGAATGAAAGATCTTCCAAACTCTTTGTGAAATCTATTTTCTGCTTTTGCATGTGAGGAGCCTGCAATAAAAAGTGTTAGGGTAGCCTGACAGGTATGGCTCAGTGGATTGAGTGTCATCTCATGCACCAAGAGGCCACTGGTTCAATTCCAGGTCAGGGCACATGCTGGGTTGTGGGCTTGATACCCAGTAGGGGGTGTGCAGGAGGCAGCCGATTGATGTTTTTCTCTCATCCATGTTTCTCCCCTTCTCTATCTAAAAATCAATAAAAACTTATTTTTTTTTAAAGTGTCAGGGTAGAATTAGAATGCAGGCCCATCAGACCCCATAATGGTAATCTGTCAAGCTATGCCTGGGGTCTCAGAACTCTCCTGTGAAATCACATTTAAGGGAGGAAAACAACTCCATCCACGAAGCCAGTCAAAAAAGTTTATGGTGCCCTAACCAGTTTGGCTCAGTGGATAGAGCGTTGTCCTGCGGATTGAAGAGTCCCAGGTTCAATTCTGGTCAAGGGCATGTACCTTGGTTGCGGGCATATCCCCAGTAGGGGGTTTGCAGGAGGCAGCTGATCGATGTTTCTCTCTTATCAATGTTTCTAACTCTATCCCTCTCCCTTCCTCTCAGTAAAAAAATCAATAATATATATATATATATTTTTAAAAGTTTATGGTGTGCCTCATCTATGTCAGGGATTATACTGTATTTTAAATTTAATTTATAGAGGTAACATTGGTTAAGAATGCTATATAAATTTCCAGTGAACAACATTATAATTTGATAGCTGTACACTGTATTATGTGCTCACTACCCTGACACCAGACTCCTTCCAGTACGTATATTTAACTCCCTTACCAAATTCACCCTGCCCCACCCAGGGATTATTTTCTCATTAGCCAAGTACCTGATCTATTTGGGGAGTCGTGAAGAGAAAATGATGTTTGTGAGGCCCTCCGCTTGCACACAGAAGCACACAAGAGAGGTGACAAGTGCTGCTGAATAATATTCTGCCAGTTGGTCTCAGGACACCCTGTTCTATGAGTCACCCTTTACAGGGCCATTTTTTTTCATTCCTCCCCAATTGCATTTTGATATTTATTTCCAAATCTTTGTAATTTCCCATAAGTTCTAACATTAGGGCAGGCTCCAGCGATTGAACCTAGCAGTTCTAACAAACAGTCTTAAAGTCATAACCTAACGATGCTGCCAGCAAGACGTCCACCCTGGACCATCTTATGTATACTGGAACGTCTCTGGTAAACCCACTCAGAAATATTCATCCAATATGAACATTGAGTGTCCTTCATGTTCCAGGCAGACACATGATGGAGAATGAGACAAATACACTATTGCCTTCCAGGGGCTTACACCCAAATAATAGCCTGCCTACCTACAGAGAATCATTAGGAAAGATAACTTAGAGAAGGTGATATGTGAGCCAAAATCTGAAGGAAGAGGAGAAAGCTGCAGGAACCAAGGATGGGTGTTTTTGAGAAGAACCCCTTGAGGCAGAAATGTTCGTAACACTTCAAGCTCTTAAGTGAGCTGTCAGGTACTGGCAGTGTTGGGGTAAAGAAGATTGAGCTTGATGGGTAAACAGATATCAGTTCACACCGGACCTGATACACCCTCATAAGGAGCTTGCATCTTATCCAAAGTGTAATGAGAAATCTTTGAAAGGTTCTATAGGAACATATTAGTGGATATTACACATTATTAAAAGATGAGCATTGTCACGTTGGGTGGAATGGGTTTTAATCAACAAGAATGGAAGCATGGAGAACAGTCAAGATGATCTTGCAGCAGTCCAGGGATGTGAGGAGGGCGACCTGGGCTGCTGTAGTGTCAGGGAGATGGAGAAAGAAGAGAGACTCAAGATGCATTTGAGAAATGGACTTGTTGAGGGTGTGGGTATGGCTGCAGAGGAGAGGAAAAAACAAAAACTGCAGCCCAGGCTTGAGCAAATGGAGGTGGCAGTTACCAGAGAAGATCAGAGGATACACAGACTAAGGCCCTGAGCTGGGGGAGGACTAGGGAGCTGTTTTCTGAGATCCTGGGAAGAACCATGGAAGTATGTCTGTGGCTCTCAAATGCCAACCTGTGGATTCAGCCTAAAGGGGGTAGTTTTTATTAATTAAATTGAAGGGCAGGACACCCCTGCATTTTGATGATGGCTTTCATTTTGGACAGTATCAGAGTGTTTTTCTCTAATGACTAGTGATATTTTTTTTCCTTGACAATCTTACCTGAAGATACAAACATTAGCATTGTTCATGAAAACAACAACACACACACCAGTTATAGTAGTGCACATTCTGTAGCTCCTGGCCTGGATGATGTCTGAGGGGACCATGGGATTGTCAGAGTTGGCAGGAGGGTGAGCCTTCAGGGCTCTGAGAAGTGGAGGGCCTCTGAGGGGAAAAAGGAGGAAAGATGCTCACAAGAAGGGCAAGCCCCTGTCCACAGTGCAGAAGCGGTTGATATGCTGAGCTTTCACACATGAAGATGAAGACACCGAGAAGAGAACCCATGAAGCTGATGCATCAGCCACATGATAGGGGCCCTTCCAGGGCCTGCAGTCTCCTTGTCCTGAAACTCCTGCTGAACTTGGGAATTTGCAGAGAATTGCTATTAGGCTTAGGTCTGCATTCACCACTTGCCCACAATGACCACCAGAGGGGAGCATTCACCCACTGATGATCAGCCTTCTCCTCTAGCTTCTTATTCCGGCTACACTTGTGTGCTGCACATTCTCCAAGGCCTCTCCTGGGGAGACTTAGGATCTGACTTCAGGGAAGGAGCTCTGCAAACCAAACATTACTGAGTGCTGACTTGGGGTCTAGAGAACCCCTATCCTGGCTCTATGTTCCCTGCTCTGGGCTCCCTGGTGTCACTGGGCATTTCTGAACACAGCAAATGCCAGTAGATGGCAGCAGCCACTCCTTACTCAACTCTTCAGCAGGAATGCCCAGATCTGAGCCTCCCCAGGAAGGAGAGACAGGCTTAGAACTGACCATGTGGGAGACAGACACCTTCTTCCAGCAGGTGACAGTAAGTGTGTGGACACCCTGCAGACAAGTCTGGTTTCTGCCCTCTCACCTCTCTCCCCGCCCCCTTCTCTTCTTTGCTTTCTCTGGCTCCCCTTTTTTGTTTCTCAAGACAACTATCTCATTCTTGTTCAAATAGCCACCTTTTGGCCTGAGGGAGTGTCCAGTGGTAGATGTTGGATTGAGGACAAACTTTTCCTGACATCAGAAACATTTTTTTGAATCAAGTTATAACCAAAGATCAAATTCATGGTGGTGCCCCGGAAAAGGAGAGCGCTGGACTCTCGTTCCAATAATTCCCCCGGAAAACAGAATTCTATGCTGGCCCATTTCTCTGCACCTCAGAGCTGAATGAAAGATGTAATTGAATGCAAAGAAAAATCCATTTTCTCTTTTAATTTTAATTGGATCTTTCAGCTGGTGAGAGCATTGGAAAATGAAGTTTATTCCCTATCTGTAATATTAAAGGGAAATAATGTAATTAAAAAAGAACCACTGTACATTGTTCTGAATTATTTACATGCATAATGCCCCCTGCCGGAGGCCACATTAGGACATCAATCCCGTGCTATAGGTGTTTTCATAGTTTGCCTCTCCTCAGCTGTTTTTCTGTAAAATAGTTACCTTGACTAACCTTCCTTGTCTACAGCAGGGACTGGTGGGAATTAATTCCATGTTGTTGTTGTCTTCCTTGGGATTAAATGGCACTCTTCCTGCCCCTCCCCCCAAAGAGTCATCTCATTTTTAGTTTAAAAAATTAAAGTGCTAAGGTAATGTATTTTATCACACAATCTAGTCTGTACTCCAACACGGAAGATGGATTTCTATCTAAGCTAATACTCTCTGCCCAGATGATTTTTCATGGTGCTGTGAAATTGAGCAGCCTTCATAAGAGACCAGGAATCTGGCTTGTAAATTGTAAATGATAGAAAAAGTTAATCCTTCTCAGGTTAAATCTATATATGCAGAAAAGCACAGCACAGACCTCCTTATAATTTATAGCTGTAACAATTTGAACCCTTCTTTTTCCAAATGGTAAGCAATTCCAGGCAGGGGATTTGGGCCATCATCTTTGTTTTTCCAGTAAAAAAACAATGTAATGCTAAACTGGAGAATTCTGTTTTATTATTTCAGTGGATATTACCGAGCCTTGGAGCCCATTTATAGCTAAAAAGACCCTTGAAGAAATGAGAAATAAATGAAATGATCATTGACCTCCCTGGTCTGAAGAGACCAGCAATATTGTTGGTATCTCATGAGAGTGGTTGCGGGTATCTGAACATGTCCTGGGCAGGAATCAGAGGGAACCCCTCCGCCCTGGCATCCAGAGAGGAAAAAGCAAGTTCCCAACAGAAGTGCCTAGTTATATATCTACAGTATGATTTGGGCTGGAGCAGATACAGGAAGAAAAGCAACAGACTTGGGATTCTTGTGATAATCTGCCTAAACTGGAGAATTTCCTCAGGTTACAACAAAGTGGAGAAGTTTTCATGGTTGTTTTATGGCCCAGGGTGCCGTGGCCCTTGAAGGTATTTTCCTTAAAATATTTTGCTAGGAGGCAGATGAAAACAGAAAACAAAAAACCCCCAGGTTTATGAAGGCTCGTTTCTAACAGTTGGGAGGAATTTCTACCAACAGTAAAATGAGATAGAGTTGGATTAACAGAAGCTTTGCTTATTTGTTTGTTCTTTGCCTCACTATACATATGTTTTGCCCACATATGTGCACTGTCCTCATGCCATGGTTCATCCTGAGCTCACAGGCCATGGAGCCAAGTCAGCAGGAATCAGGACAGAACCTCTTCCTTTTGTGAGTGCCTCTCTCAATATAGCTACTCGGAAACTACAACCATCCAGAAACAAAATGTGGTGAAACGGGCAAAGTAGCCTCTTGTGGTGGCACATAGTGTTGTAAGCGTTGTGTCCATGAGCAAGTCACTCCGGGTAAGGGACCAAAAAAAAAAAAAAAATGACATGCCCATTAAGCAGGATGTTTGGCCAGCCAAGGTGGTCCTGCATGCCTTTGACTGAGTGTCAAAACAGGGATGAAGATCTCACATTAGCATGAGTCCAGCTCATGGATAAACTGCCTGTCAACGTGCTGTCGATCTGATTCAGTGGGTGTGTGATGAGAAGAATCAAAAGGAAGTCATGCAGCACACTGTTTGGAGAAATGCAATGTGAACTGTATACCCCTTAGAAGAAGAGTAAATAGAGAAAAAGAAAATGTTGTCCCACTCAAATGCACTCCAAATCCAGGGAATGGGGGCTATCATAGCAGAGGTGCAGAGTAAGAGCATACCTTGAAGTTTGTTTGCTTGTTTAGAAAACTGGCCTTTTCAACAGCATGTCAATGGATGTGGCTCTATAAACCGGGAGCAGAGAGTGACAATGGGAAGACAAATTGGGATGAAAACACAGCCTTAGTAGAATGCATAAAATGTGGACAAATAGGTGTAGTATACACGAGAAAGGATAATGGATAAAGAGGATAAGTGCAAACTAAGAAAATGGATGCTCATGAAGAGATAACATATGCAACTGGAACATTAGTCACAATCAAAAGAATTATTTCTTGAATTAGTATAATTTAAAAAAAGTGTCCAGACCCAGGACCTGAGTGCATAGATTAAAATAATTAATTAATTAATTATTATTATTATTATTATTATTATTATTATTATTATTATTATTTGTAAACCAATAGTCCTCAAGAAATAACCTAGACAGCTTGGGAAATGTTTTCATTAGGAGGCTGGAGTAGAATATCTTCGTCCAGAAAGAAAAAAAAGTTACCAACAAAGGAACCAAATTCAGACTTCTGTTAAATAATATTCAGACTTCAATTAAATAATATTTATAGTTTTGAGGTGGGAAAAGATTATCACACATAAATTTTATTCATATCCAAAGATGACATAATCAAGGACATATATCTAAATTTTATTTTTTGATTAAAACATTGGTATTCTAGAAATAGCTTTGAGATAGAGAAGGAGGAAGTTATGGGAGTAAAAAGTTGGCTTTGATCATCGAAACCAATGAAAGGAAGCATTTGCTTAAACCATTCTGACAGACTTGCAAATCAACAAGCATATATAACAACTAATATTTGATGCCAGAGAAAGAATACAAAATGAATCACATAGATCATTCAAAGATCCAATTTATGTTAAAAATAAGACTCAAAAATGTAGGGTAGAACATGAAGAAGTAAAAACATGCTAAAGCCTACATTTTATGCATATGAAGAAGCGCAGTCAAAGACATATTTTCTCTTTTTATCTGAATAAAGAATCATAGGTTGAACAATTAAAACCATAATGTCAACTGTTGGAGAAGATGAATGGTAGCATAAATTAGTTAATCTTCATAACTAGTTACAATATAATAGAAGAAAGAACCAACTTGACAGGATTTACAATAAATATAAGTGGGTTGGATACCCTTAAAAATGTCACAGATTCTGAACCTGCCTTAAAAGTTAATATCTGTATAGTTTGATTACATTCTAAAACAAAGAAAACATATAAAATTAAATAATATAAAAATATAGAATGAAAGTAGATGGCATCATTGTTTTCAAAGAAGTAAAATTCAAGGCAGAAACCATTAAATAGTAGAACTGAAAAGAATCACAGTGGATAACATCTGTGAATACTCATGCACTAACTAATATTGCATCAAAATATATAAAGCAAATACTATTTTATTAAAATAAAATGGCAAATTGATTATGGAAGTTACAAGTCTGAAGGAAACATATAATAAGGACAGAGAATAAGAGTAAGATTAAAGTAATTACTACATTTTGTTGCAGAAAACATACTTTTTCAAATGTTTATAAAACATTTACTGCCCTAGCTGGTTTTGCTCAGTAGATAGAGCATTGGCTCTTGGACTGAAGGGTCTCAGGTTTGATTCTGGTCAAGGGCATGTACCTCAGTTTCAGGCTCAACCCCTGGTCCTGGTCAGAGCGCGTGCAGGAGGCAACCAATCGATGTGTCTCTCTCACATTAATGTTTCTCTCTCTCTGTATCTGTCTCTCCCCCTCCCTTCTCTCTAAAAAAGAAATCAATGGAAAAAATATCCTCAGGTGAAGATTAACAAAAACAACAACAATAACAAGAGAAAACATTTACAAAAAAAATGTCTAATAGGATATGCACAATTTTTCTAAGTCAAAATCACTGGACAATTTTTCTATCAAGCTGTAATAAAACAAGAAATGAATGTAAAACGACTTGCAAAATGAATCAGATATTTTAAAATACTTATATAAGATTATTGGGTCAGAGGAGAAATATAAGTCTAATTACAAGCTTTTAGATATGACATACATTGAAATAAAGTTAAACATGAATTGAATATAAATTTTATAAATAAAATAAACAGTAAGCAAAGAGAGTACATAACAAAGTTTGAAATAATAAAAATAAATAATTGTAGGGAAAACAGGAGAAAGAAAATAAGGATGATGAAATAAGTGATAATAGAATGCATAAGGTTCCCACAATCTGGTTCTTTGGTCAAATTATTGGCAAACCTCCTCAAGGAAAAGGAAAAAAATATACAGAAAAACAAATGATGTGAAGAAAGAATATTAAGAGGTTAATATTCATAACCTTTCTTAATTTAATTTTTTATTTAATTTATAAATTTAATTTTTTGTTAAACCTCACTTGAGGATATTTTGCCATTGATTTTTAGAAAGAATGGAAGGAAAGGAGAGAGACACAGAGAGAAAGAGAAACATCTATGTGAGAAAGACACATCGATTGGTTGCCTCCCGCACACAGCCCAACCTGGGGCCCTTGACCAGAATCGAATCTGGGACCCTTCGGTCTGAAGGCTGATGTTCTATCCACTTAGCCAAACTGGCTAAGGCCATAACCTGTTTTCTAATAAATGATAAAATATTAAGTAATTTTCCTTTTCTGGGAAAATGTCAGTTAACATGACTGACTTAAAAAAGGCAGTTCTGGACAGATGGTGATTTGAAGCACACCCTTGACTTCCTCAACCTCCAATTCCATCTTTTCTGAGATTTTGCAGAGAGAGTGTAGCTGTGGGGCTCTGTTCTTGACTGAAGCAAAGCATCAGGGGCTGTGACAGAAATCAAGCCTTATCTATTTCTGTGTAAGAAAGCACCCCATAACTTTGTTACTTAAAACAATGGCCATTTCATTTGTTTATGATTCTGCAATCTGGGCTGGGTCAGCTGGGCAGTTCTCTTGATCTTGCCACTGGTCCAGTTAACAGATTTGCTGGAAGCTATGCTAAACTGGGATGCTGGGATGACCTCTGTCTTTCTCCACTAGGGCCAAAGTCTTGCTCTCTCCATGTGGTCTCTTCACGCACATACTCAAGCATCTCTGTAGCAGCTCAGGGCTCCTGGAAGCACGACAGCAGAAGGTCCTCAACGTGGGCTAACGGCTATGATGTTCTGCTATTCTCTCCTCCGGGAAATCTGCTCCCACTCCCTCTCCAGCTGGGATGTTTCTCGAGGTTTCCCTGTGTGTAGGTGTCTGCAGCCCCCTCGTTAATGTCTCCGTCACCTGTGGGAGAGGCTGAATGTTTACAAGCTTACCAGGTAGGTGATACATGTGTGTAGAATATATTCACTGGTACTCAGGCATGTACCAGGTAAGTGGGAGCATCTGCTTAGAAATTTTGAAAGTGTGACTTAGTATGAAAATGTAAGGTGTTTAGAAAATACAAAGGATTCAAGCTTTGGTGGTTCAACTGCATGGCCAATTGGTTCTGAACACTTTCAAAATTGTACCTCCAAGACTCCAAGGCAGAAATGGGGGCAAGCATTGTTTTTATAAAGTAAACAGTATATTTTCTCGGAGCCAACTCCTGTGTGAGCCCTGGGAGAGAATGACCTCTCATGCTGCACTGTCTCAGGGTAACCCAGGAGGTGAGCATAGGGGCTCAGCGTGGCCTCCAAGAATTAACTGAAACCCATTGATTTCTTTGTGGAGGTCTGATGTCCAGGCTTTCAGGTAAGAGGAACGGAAGAATTTGTGGTGATATGATGAAAACAGTGAATATCCTTATTACCTATAGAGAGTCTCACTTCAAAAGTGCTGAGGTTTTTTCTAACATCAAAAAGATTTTTAAACTTTATTAGAAATAATCCAGAATCTTTATGTGGTCATTATGGTTGATTGAACAAATGACCAGGAACCTTTCCCTACATGTATCCACACCATTAAAATATCACCTTGAAAAATCTATCCAGAGACAAAGTCAGAGTTTATTTCTCTAACCATTCAATCTGGGTTGGCCATGTGACTTTGCTTTGGCCAATGAGATTTTGGAAAACATGATATAAGCTAAGGCTTGAAAAGTACCTTAAATCCACTTTGCATGTAATTAATTTTAACAAGACTCAAGAACATGCGGTAATCTGAATATTATGTTGGCTTAGAAAACATATTACCTTAAGAAGTATGGGGAACAAGCACAAATACAATAAGAATATTAACATTTAATAACAAACACACAAAGGGATCATTTTTCTGAGCTGAGAGCATGGACCCCTTTCTTTGGGGGCACCAGCTGGAACTGAGCGGCTGCACAGTGACTCCCTTACCGGGTCTGTGGCTGCTTCCTTCACAACAGTGTTCACTGCTTCCATGAGCTCCTTCTGTTTGCACCTCTGGTGAGATTCTCTGTGGGGAGGCTCTTGGCCTGCATGCGGGTCAAACATGGATATGGAGCAGATGGACATCTTTTAGCCGCCACAGAGCCATTGCTGAAGTTGTCTTCTCGGATCAGGATAGTTTTCACGGGAAGCATGTAACTCTTGGGCGTCCTTGGGAGCATGTGCATGGCAGGGAGCCATACCGTGTTCTGTCTGCAGCTCCCAGGCCCTCTTAGTAACGTGCCACACCCTGGCAAAGAGAATTGGCAACGGGTTTGCAAGAAGAGTGCAGCCACCTGAAAATTGCAGGAGATTGAACTAGGATGCTCCAGAGGATTCTTATGTCTGTCACCTGCACACAGCGCACTCTGCAAAAGGAAGCAAAGCAACAGGGCCTCGAGAAGGGCACTGGGATTTGCTTGGTGAACACTAAGTTTTCATCTTGTAAGGCTGTTCCATGAGGCACTTTTTTTTTTTTTAACTGCATTTCCCCCTTTATGACATTGAAATAAATGATAGGCAGATGTAGAACAAATAAAAAGCATCTGAACATTTACAAGATTTCAAATAAGCATCTTCTTATCAGGAAGCAATTGTATGAAAAGAATCAGTTAAGATCAAGGTTTTCAATTTATGTAAATGCTGAGATTTGTCCCACAGGTTAATAAAGCTGAACAACAAGCTTCTCATTCTGTTCGGAGGCCAAATGCTGCAAAGCTATTAAATTGCATACATCTTGTGTGCTTCAAAATGGAAATTAGCTACTTTAATTGCATCAGCATAAAGCAAATATCTGTTCCTCAGAGGACCTGGTTTTAAAGGTAGCTCGAAAGTAAGTCATTCCCAACCCTTGTGGGTGTTGTCTTAGCAGCTAGGAAACGGATGACTTACTGTGCAATTAGAAGTGCAGGGAAAGCGGAAGTAATGGGGGAATTGTTTTTCTCCTCACTTTCTTCCTTATTCTTTGGATTGCACCATTGGCAGTTGGTTAGTTTCTCTACTGTCCGATGCTTTGAGACACACACAGCAAGTGGTGAGCCTGCAAATTGAGTGGAAACTACTAATCGCTTAGATAATGATCCCAACAGAGGCTTCCTCAGGAGGAGAACTGCTCATGATATTACCAGGTGGGACCTGGCCCCGTCTGGTTCTCTCTGCTCACCAGCAAAGCTCACCTCCTCAGTTCCCTGGAGAAGTCATAGGGCCAGAGGAAACTGGGTATGAAGACTGGTACTCTGAGGAAGAATCAGGACTGAGAGTAAGAAGAAACAATGGAGTAAATTAAGAGAGACAGAGATAGAAACAGGGGGGAGGAGGAAGGAGAAAAGGATGAAGAACAGCTTATGCTCTGCCACGCTACCAACACATTTGCCCCCCCCCCCCGCACCCCGCCACTTATACCCTCCAGAGAACCAGGTGAAGCTACACACCCTCTTCCACCTTCTTGGAAGTCACACGGTGTCTCTTGCTTTGCATTCTGTTCAGTACAGATTCAAGGTGAAGGCTCATAAACCCCACCTTCTGATAGGAGGAACATCAAAATTATTGAGGAACATCAATAATTTGGGGCCACAAGAGACTTTCCCAATAAAGTGACTGAATAAACATAGACCCAGATAAATCCTGTCCCAGGATTGGAATCTTAGGTACCCTGCAGTTCTCTAGGGACGTCTGCTTCTCTGCCCTGCAAATGCTTCCTGATTGCCTAGGCATAAAACACACGGATGCTCCAACATGGGACCTAGCGTGCTGTACTGGTAAGTAGATTAAAATAAAACACCGTACTTCAACTAGTTGTCAATGAACTTATCTTATGTTGTTACGTGGCAAGAAGAGGATTAAAAATGATGAATAAGGAAGAGGAAGGTACCCTTCGCATTCCTGAGTATGCATGCATGGAAATGAGCAGCACTTAATACAGAGCAAATCAGCTGGCCGTTTTTTTGTTTTGTTTGTTTGTTTGTTTTTTGGTTTGTTTGTTTGTTTGTTTGTTTTTGTTTTTGTTTTTTGTCTTGTCACAAAATTTAAGGAGGAAATGGCCATCACAGACAAAAGCTGTGCTACTGGTGTCTGGTCCATGCTGAGAGCCTGGCATTGAGGATGGTACAGGTACAATGCTCTACACCCTGCCTTAGCTATTTGGTGAGTACCAAGGGAGTTGCAATTTGACATGTGGCCATCTTCCGTAGAACCAACTGTGCATTTCTCATATACCTTTTCACTAAAGAAAAGCATGTGCTTAGGTGCACCTGGTGCTGAGCTAGCACTGGGAATAGTTAGATACATAATCCATAGATCCTACCTTCAAGGAACTTGGGACCAAGAGAAACAAAGTTAAACCAAACCTACAAGTGCTCTGAATGTTGCAGATTTTTTCCTCAATGAAAGTTCCAGGAAAGTCTTTTTAGAATAGTTGAAATGTGAGTTTAATTCTATAAAGTATGTTTTTTACATACTGCTGCTTCTACACACATCTAGATTCTTACCTCTTTCTTCATGTGGAGGATGAGACTTCTTCAATTGTATAAATTAACTCCAGGCAATAAACTGTGATATGTTGAGATGGGGTGGGCTGGAGTTGGTAAAAAAGCAGCTCCAGTCTGAGGTGGAAGTATGAGAAGTCAAAAGGAGTGGAAAGTGTGAGGTACTTAGATATTCTAAATAGTTCTTGAAAATTCTGTTATTCCCAGGCAGGAATCTCGCCCAATACAAGCCAGGTGTTAGCTCCTGGTTAACTTACAAGTAGAAGTGAGAGGAAAGCGAGGAGATCGATCTGTCCAGCATCCTAGCCCATCTTTTCTGACTCTGCCTCTCCCTGCTCTTTCCTTCAAGGCTCTCCTGACTCCCCAGAAGTCCCCTTTAACTATTAAAAAGTTTAGCTTCCTATTGACTCTGAGGCTGGCTTCCATTAAGTCTGGTTGTGTCCTCAGGGTGTAGAGAGAAATGTAATTCCTATCCCTTGCACAGCCTTCAGGTATTCACCAACAGCTATACAATTTTCCACAGCCAGGTTTTTCTTTTCTTTTTCCTTTTAAAAAAATAAAATAAAGTCTACTTCACTCAACATTTTTGAGGACATACTGCTGCTTCCACACACTTTTAGAGTCTTACCTCTTTCTTTATGGAGGATCAGACTTCCTTAATTGTGTAAGTTAATTCCAGTCAATAAACAGTGTTTTGTATCCTCTTGTGTTTATTTAAATAATAGGTGGTGGCAAGTTCTGTGTTTGAATTTGAGTTAGCTTACAGGAGTGCTGATTGTCTTGATAGCTATGTGACAACTGTTCTGACTCAGGCTGCACTGGAGCGGGATAAACATCACAACATAACAATGCCACTCTAATTTATTATTTTTGGTACACAAGTGGCTTACATGGTTTTAATAATCATGTGAGACACATGGTCTACACAGAAGTAAAGCAAAATAACCCTGCTATTAAGCCAATAGTGGAGATAGCTCTTGAGTCTTAGAGGGGCTGAGGTATAGTTCCACATCATTAATCATTTTGGGAAACCGTCATATGAGCAGACTGTTGTTCTCATTTACATTAGTTTTCCCTATAGGAATCCGGACAGGTGGTGATTGTCACCTTCCTTTCAGGATCTGAGAGGTCAGCATGCCTATTTTCAGCTAGAGAGTGATTAAAGGCCAAAAGATCTTGGCATAATTGTCCCAGAATGAGCCCACATAGTACCAGACAGCAACAAGATTGTAACATGTTTGGGATTAGTCAGCTCAAATGCTGAGAAATGTGAGTAGAGTAATAAGACTATAGTTTTTATATGAAGTAATTTAAAATTTTACAATGATTGAATATTTGTCAAAATAATACACATATGGTAAAGAAAAATAAAAAATGTGCCAGTATAAAATGAGAAGCATAGTCCACTAAATGCCTCAAAGTTCTCACCCCAAGTCTTTCAACTCTTTGTGTTATGTGTTCTACTGGTTACCATGAAAATACTAATAACCTATTCTGCTATTTTATTAATCTTAAAATAATTTTTAAAATATATATCTTTATTGATCTCAGAGAGGAAGGGAGAGGGAGAGATAGAAACATAAATGATAAGAGGTAATCATTGATTGGCTGCCTTCTGCATGCCCCCCACTGGGGATCGAGCCCGCAACCCAGGCATGTGACCTTGACTGGTATCGAACCCGGACTCTTCAGTTCACAGGCCAACGCTCTATCTGCTGAGCCAAACCAGGTAGGGCTTAAAATAATTTTTATACATGATCTATTAAGTCTCTGGTTTGGAATTTTAAAATTTAGCTAACTTGAACCACCTCCATCTCTTCTCTCTGGCCTCTTCCCAATTTTAGGTAGTACAGTTGGCCCTTGAACAGTGCAGGGGTGAGAAGCTTGAAAGTCCTGTGAAGCTGAAAATCTGAATATTACTTTTGACTTCCTTCAAACTTAACTACTAATAGCCTGCTATTGACCAAAAGCCCTATTGATAACATAAACTCTTGACTAACATATTTTTGTATGTTATATTATTACAATGAAATAAGTTAGAATAAAGAAAATGTTATTAAGAAAATCACAAGGGAGAGAAAATACATTTACAGCATTTATTGAAAAAATCTGCATATAAGTAGATATGCACAGTTCAAACCCATGTTGTTCAAGGGTTAATTGCACTTCTATTAGTTACAGTGAAAATATAAGAAATATATGACTTCATTTAGTATGTATTTATTTTTTATTAGACTTGTATCTCTTATCATCTCTACTTCTACACCAGCTCTCCAATTCCTGTTAACTGAACCTTTGTTAAGGGAAATGACATTTATTTTATATTCTGTACCATAGTTAAATTTTGTGTCCTTTGTAGGTTGATTTCAGAGTTCAAAACCAACTGCTCAGGGGACTGTGAGGAAGGTGCCAGGGAGTGGCCTGGCCCCAGTCCCAACAACCCTGGATGCTGTGCATCAGAAGTAGAAGTGTGCAGGGCTCTGTGACAGCCTCTGGTGTAGCCTGGAGGGCATCAAGGACGTCAGGTGGTGACAAGGAGGTGCTAGCAAGCCAGGCAGAGCTGAGGCATCGGAGGAGAAGAAGTGATTGCTCCTCCTCCTATAAGCTGCAGGAACCACCTCCAACACAATGCAGTCTGTTCAAACCATCCCAGCCAAGGCCAGTGTTCCCCTGGAGAGCCTCGTTCTGTGGGTGAAGGGAGGGCAGCTCAGACCTGGGTCATTCTAAGTGTGAGACTGGAAGCAGACCCAGCTTTTGGGCGACAGAGGCCCCACCCACAAGACTACTTGGGACTCCGCCCTGCCAGGCTTCAGCCTGGTTGTCCAGGGCCAGGAAGGGACAGTGACGCACATTGACCTGCAGCACAGAACCTCCCCGCAGGCCCAGGACCAACACACCAAGGGGCCAGAGTCAACCACAACAGAGCAAAATCCAGCAAGCTCCACAAATAGCAGATCCAAAGGGGTTTTTTCCTTCTTTCTTATCTTTTTTTTCGTTCATATCTCTTGTTTCTGTTTTCACTCATTCCATTTGTTTTTTTCTGTCTCTTTTTAAATTAAAATTTTCTCTTATTTTATTCTATTTTTTCTTTTCCCATTTTTCTTTTCCTATTTTATATTTAAACTAGTGGCCCAGTGCATGAAATTCATGCACATTAAAAGGGAATTAATTAGAAGAAATATTGTAATATTGCTACTTGCCCTTTCTCTATAATAAAAGTGTCAGAGATGAAAGAAAATCAGTAAAATGTATATGAAAATCTTCCTCCTGTCAGAGTCTGGGGCACGTACCTCGAAATCACACAAGACCCAGACCTGGCAGGCCCCAACCCCATTGGGTGAGATCCAGACTGGGCCGGCCTCATCCTCGTCAAGCCCTGCCAGGCGGGGGGTGCAGCCTCAGGGGGTGCAGGCCCAGGTCCCCCAACCCAGCGCTGCATGGAAGAACAGCCTCAGGTCCCCCGTTAAGCCCCACCAGGTGGGGGGCGCAGCCTGAGGTCCCCCAGCCTGGTGCCGGGGAGGGGTGTGTGGCCTCAGGTCCCTTGGCTCAGGGTGAAGGGCGTGGCCTGAGGTCCTCTGCCCCGAAACCTGGGTGGGGGGTTGTGCCTTGAGGTCCCCCATCAAGCCCCACCGGGCATGGGGCACGGCCTGAGGTCAACCATCAAGCCCCTCTGGGCAGGGGGTATGGCCTGAGGTTCCCCAGACCAGCGCCAGGGCGGGGGTGTGTATTGAGGTCCTCCAGCCTGGTGCCGGGGTATGGGGCATGGCCTGAGGTCCCCTGTCAAAACCCCACTGGGAAGGGGGTGCAGCCTCAGGTCCCCCTGCCCCGGCCCGGATCCATGCAGCCTCAGGTCCCTGCTGATCGCTCATTATGGGAACCCCGCCTCTGCTGTGGGCACAGCCATCTTGTGATGGTGTGACAGTTAATTTGCATATTTCCTCTTTATTATATAGGATTTATTCATTATTATTGCTTTTTAAAATTATTATTTCATTTATTTTTTTTCTTTATACTTTTCTTTTTATTCTTATAGTATTCTAGTTCTTTTCTCTTCCTTCTTTTCTTCTATATTCTCTTTCTGGGTCTTCCCCCTCCACTCTAATATTTTTGGTCTCATGTCTTTTAGTGTTTTTCTTTTCCTTTCTTTTCTTTTTCTTTTTCAGTATTTCTTGTTACTGTTGTTGTTTTTGTTTTTGTGTGTGTTGTTTTATAGAACAGAGACCCCAGAAATTGAACCATGTCATTAACTTCAATTAATATTTGTCAAAAGAGGCAAGAGCATGCAACGGAGTAAAGACAGTCTCTTCAATGAATGGTGCTGGGAAAAGTGGAAAGGTACATGTAAAAAAATGAAACTAGATCACCAACTTACACCATAGATGAGAATAAACTCAAAATAGATAAATATACTTAAAGATAAGTCGCAAAACAATAAAAATCATAGAAGAAAACATCAGCAGCAAAATCTCAGACATCTTACATAGCAGAATTATCACTCATACAACTCCTAGGGCAGGAGAAACCAAGGAACAAATAAACAAAAGGGACTTCATCAAACCAAAAAGCTTCTGCACAGCAGAAGAAACCATTATTAAAATACAAAGCGAACCCATGGTATAGGAGAACATATTCTCCAATGACACATCTGATCAGGGGTTAATCTCTAAAATATATACAGAGCTCATATAACTCAATACCAGGAAGACAAATAATCCAATTAAAAAATGGGAAGACTTTCTGAATAGATACTTCTCCAAAGAGGACACACAGATGGCCAAGAGACATATGAAAAAATGCTCAAAGTCACTGATCATCAGAGAAATTAAAATTAAAACCACAATGAGATATCACCTCACACCTGCCAAAATGGCTACCATCAATAAATCAACAAACAACAAGTGCTGGTGAGGATGTGGAGAAAAGGAAACCCTGGTACACTGCTGGTGTAATGCAGACTCATGTAACCACTATAGAAAACACTATAATTGTCCTCAAAAAATTAAAAATGGAGCTGCCTTTTGACCCAGTGATCTTCCTTCTAGGAATATAATCTAAGAATCCCAAAACACCAACCAGAAAGAATATATACACCCCTATGTTTATAGCAGTCTTATTACAATAGCTAAGATCTGGAAACAGCCCGTGTTCCCATCAGCAGATGAGTGGATAAAATAGCTGTGATACATTTACACAATGCAATACTACACAGCTGTAAAAAGGAGGATCTCTTACTCTTTGCTACAACATTGATGGGCCTGGAGAGTACTATGCCAAGCGAAATAAGCCAGTCAGAGAAAGATAAATATCACATGATCTCACTTATATATGGAATATAATTTAAGAAAATACAGGGGTGAGCAAAAGTAGGTTTACAGTTGTAATACAAATATTTAATACAATAATAAGTAATAATACAAGAATAAGCTGTGTTTGACACAACTATTATCCTACCTTTGCCCACTCCTGTATACTGATGAGTAAAATAGGTGCAGAGGCATGGATGCATGGAACAGACTGACAGATCTCAGAGGGGAGAGGGTGGAGGGGACGGGAAGAGATTAACCAAATAATCCTACCTAATAAAAGAGTAATATGCAAATTGACCCTAACTCTGCTACACCCAAAAGCCACGCCCACCATCCAATCAGAGCAAGTATGCAAATAAACCCAATCAAGATGGCTACAGCCACAGAGAGCAGGAGGGAGGCTTGGGTTTCCAAGGTGATAGAAGAAGCCAAGCTTTCTGCCTTCCCTGGTTGGCCTAAGCCTCCACTCAAGGCTACAAAGTTTCAATTATAGAAGGTAAACAAACCCTAAACAGAAATGGCTGCCAGCCACGGAGCGAGCAGGAGGCTTGGCTCCGCTCCAGGCTACAAAGTTTCAATTGTAGAAGGTAAATAAATTCCAGATACCAGGGCCTCCGCTTGGGTCACCAGGGGGCGTGGCTGGCCTGCAAACCACCACAGGCCCCTCTCTCAGGCCGCCCCACACCCTAAGGGAACCCCCACCCTGATCCGGGACACCCTTCAGGGCAAACCAGCCGGCCCCCACCCGTGCACCAGGCCTCTATCCTATCTAATAAAAGAGTAATATGCAGATTGACCATCACTCCAACACACAATATAGCTGCCCCCATGTGGTCAAAGATCCTGACACAAGATGGCCACCACACGATGGCCAACAGGGGAGGGCAGTTGGGAGGCACCAGGCCTGCAAGGGATAGCAGTTGAGAGGGACCAGGCCTGCAAGGGAGGGCAGTTGGAGGCGATCAAGCCTGCAGGGGAGGGCAGTTAGGGGTGACCAGGCCGGCAGAGGAGGGAAGTTGGGGGCAAACAGGCTGGCAGGGGAGCAGTTAGACATCAATCAGGCTGGCATGGGAGTGGTTAGGGGGTGATCAGGCTGGCAGGCAGAAGGAGTTAGGGGCAATCAGGAAGGCAGGCAGGCGAGCAGTTGGGAGCCAGCAGTCCTGGATTGTGAGAGGGATGTCTGACTGCCCGTTTAGGCCCAATTCGGGCCTAAACGGGCAGTCAGATATCCCTTGAGGGGTCCCAGATTGGAGAGGGTGCAGGCTGGTCTGAGGGACACTCCCTCACCCCATGAATTTCGTGCACCGGGCCTCTAGTATATATATATATATTGGCCCTGGACACAGAGAATGGTGTGGTGAAAGCCTTGGGAACAGCAAGACCTGGATGAAGGGGGTAAAATGGGAGGAAAATTGGGAACATCTGTAATACTGTCAACAAGAAAAAACTATACGGGGAACACTTTAGAAAGTATTTGATTATCTAATAACTACACTGCACACCTAAAACTAATGCAAAATAATATCAAATGTAAACTGTAATTGCAAAATAGAATAATAAAACTATATAAAAAAGAGTTCAAAACCAATACATTTTCTTAGTGAAATTTTGATAAAGAAAATATTATTTAGAGTCAAGTCACATGGTTGAGTTGTATTTCTTTCTCCAAACTCAGTATTATGACCCTCAGGCACACAGAGCAAAATATTTTTTGGGTAGAATACTAGTTATATCATTCACTGCTCATCAGACCACATTTGAATTGGATTCACATTTAAACCATGCCTTTCTTGAAAGGCTTTTCCCTTTTTCTTGGCATTTCTAAATGCTTTTTGTTTCTTAAAGCTCAAGCAAAATCCACATTTCTCCAAACATGTGAGTCTTTGTCTTAAAACATATCTTTAGTTACAGAAACACATAGAAGCTTGCAGGGCTGTAAAAAGGCAATGGATATATTTTAAAGAGCCAGATTTACAGAGAAGTGCAGCAAGGAGGAATGACTGAAATAGAATCTATGCCACTAAATTGATTTAGATTATCCCTCTCAGCCCAGAGAGATGTTTGGAGAAAAAAGGAGAAAATATGAAAGAACCAGATTGGAACCCAGCAAGCTTGAGACCTTACTAGTATCTCAAATGGCAAACTGAGGAGAGATGCACCTGCCTGGGCAAAGAAGAGAGCTGATTGGGGTAAATTGTCGTTAATGGGGCTGGTAATTTGCAGGGAGGCATATTTGCATGTCTTTTGCTACATGAACCAGAAAGACAACTTAGAATGAGTCCCTGGCTCTCTGTCCTCCCCTCTCCCCAACCACCATACTTCATCTGTCCTGGTTCCACAATGAGAAATAAGCAGAAATAATCTGTACATAAATATTACAAAGAAGGAGTGAAAACAAAAATGAAATAAAAAGCATATATCAGAAGAGAAATCACTAAAGGAGGGTGAGTCTGAACACATAGTTCTCCAGAGACTCAAATAAATTACAAACATCATCATCATTGGGAACAGATTTAAAAGAGAAATAGAAGTCCATGCAAGGCATTATGCAATATCTGAGAAGGATTCCAAAGTGCACGGATTGGGACTTGTGAAGATGAGGAACAAATAGAATGGGGAAAAATATTTCCAAAATGTAATAAAACAAAATTTTCTGAAATAAATATCTGGATCTGTGGGCACACCACATCCCAGTGAATATATATGCTCTGGAAAAGAATAACAAGCAGCCGTCTGAACTCCAGGTTTATGTCTGTTCCCTGTGTCTGTACCTCATTATATGTGGTTTTTGAAAGTTTGGGATGGAGTTGGTAAACATTTCCCTGACATTTTCTATCACCTTAACTTTTTGCTTTATAGTCTGGGGGTGTTTTATATTTTAATATTACTAACGATTTTATTTTAACTTCAGAAATAATCATTTTAACTACCAAGAATATTTTCTTGTTCTTTGATCTTTTCCCCAGCTGCCTGTTCTTGTCTTATAGATGCAGTGTCTAAAACACACTTGAGGGTATTCTGGATATTTGAAAATGTTGTCTTCTACAATATCTCCGTTTCCCATGGATTGAGTTATTTCTGTTGACCTTGGTTGTTTCCCTTGGAATTGTTGACCTCTCCTCAAGGCCTGCTGACTGCGCACCAATGCTTCAGACAAGAAAGAGGTCCAGCCCAGCCGGCGTGCCTCAGTGGCTGAGCATCCATCTATGAACCAGGAGGTCACTGTTCATTCTTGGTCAGGGCACATGCCCAGGTTGCGGGCTTGGTCCCCAATGTGGGGCGTGTAGGAGGCAGCCGATCAGTGATTCTCTCTCATCATTGATGTTTCTCTCTCTCTCCCTCGCCCTTCCTCTCTGAAATCAATAAAAATATATTAAACAAAAAAGGAAAAGCTCCAACAACTCACATCTGCCCACCCTCTGTTCCATCCACAGAGGTAACCAACACTCTGAATTTTGGTGTTACCCATTCTCTGTGAAAAATATATCAGTTTATCCTTTATAAGTATATGTTTAAATAATATAGTATTTATTTTCAGCTCTTTTATAATTTTATAAAAATGTTAATCAAAATGTTTCTTCAGAGACGTGTTTGCTCGTCCATTAACATCTTGTTCCTATGGCTTGTCCTTGGTGTAGCATGTAGCAGTAGTTCATTTTCACACAGGCAGGTATTTTACAGTTTACCCTGGTAAGGTCCTCTGGCCAAAGAAACATGAGCAGAGGGGAACATGTGTCAGTTCCGGCGGAAGCATCGAAGGTCCAGCGTGTGCTTTCCTGTGCTTGTGCCCACGCTGCTGAAACTGGGGAAGCGCCTATGGACATGAAGCTGCCGCAGATCAGAGCACCCCGAATCAGCTACACCATGGAGAACAGCGGCCCGGGAGCGTGCTGGCAGTCACAGGAAATGTGTCCAGGGAAAGAAGTTAACTGTGTGTGTAGTCAATGAGATTCAGGGGTTACTTCTTATCATAGAATAACCCAGAGTGCCTTTTCATTCAGCTTATTTCCAGCTCGAAGTTATTTTTGTGTGTGAGGTGATATGTTAATCCAATTTTATTTTCTGCCTGGATAACTGAGTTTGCAACTCCACTCATTAAACAGCCCTTTCTCCTCCCAGGAACCCACAATGCACCCATGTTTGTATGGCCTGTTTCAGAGCTCCACCCTTCTCTGCTGTCAGTTCATCCATCCTGCACAAATACCACTGCAGCCTTCATTACTGGAGTTTAAAACTATCTGGTAGAGTGGCTTTCTTCACTTTTCTTTTTTCTTTTTTAGGAGTGTCTTGTCCAATCTTGTAATGTTTATCTATTAAATTTTTAAAAATCTAAAATTACATACATAACAAAACATCTGTTGGACTTTTAACTATAATTGCATTTGAGGAGTACTGATGTCTTTAAAGTATAGAATCTTATTTTTTAATATATTTTTTATTGATTTCAGAAAGGAAGGAAGAGGAAAAGAGAGAAACATCAATGATGAAAGAGAATCATTGATCAGCTGCCTCCTGCATGCCCCCTCCTGGGGATCAAGCCCACAACCTGAGCATGTGCCCTGACAGGGAATTGAACCTTGACCTCCTGGTTCATAGATCGATGCTCAACCACTGAGCCATGCTGGCCGGGTGGCATAGAATCTTTTTACTCATCATGGACTATGGGCTACTCATTTGTCTTTTTTGATATCTCCAGATTATTATAATCTTTTTGAGCAAGGGGATGAGATTACTTTCTAGACCATCTTCCGGAATTGGAAATCTATTTGCAATAGCATTTTAGAGAGTTAGACACAACATAAAAGCAAAACACAGGAAGAAGACAAGGTGGGAAGAAGACTACACCAGGTACTTGCTTTGTGCCTGATATCCAGTGGGTGTGATACAGGCAGAGCCTCAATCTATTCTACTAAACCCCTCTCAAGTATGTAGTAGGTTTTTCATGAACTCAAGATACAGGTATGTTAAACAACTGTCAGAGCTCAGATTGGTATAAAGTAACAGAGCCAGGAATTGGAGCAGGCTACTCTGTCTGCAAGCCAGAATTTCTCCATTATATTACAAATAGAGGCCCAGTGCACAAATTCGTGCACTGGTGGGGTTCCTTGGCCTGGCTGGTGATCCAGGCCTATTGGGGGGCGGGGGTGGCAGCTGGAGGGGAGGGGTTGCAGGAGGTTGGCTGTGGGAGCGCACTGACCACCGGGGGACAGCTCCTGCGTTGAGCATCTGCCCCCTGGTGGTCAGTGCACATCATAGTGACTGGTAGACCAGTCGTTCTGCTTGTTCCAGTAGTTCAGTGGGAAAGTTCACTTAGGCTTTTATATATATAGACTAGAGGCCCGTTGCACAATATTCATGCAAGAATAGGCCTTCCTTCCCCTGGCTTCGCTCCCGGCTGCCCAGAAGCCTGTAAGTCCTCACCCTGGGCCTCCCGGGAGCCTGCAAGTCCTTGCTCCCAGCCAGAGCACCGCTCCTGTAGCTCCCTCCTGTTCTGGGCCTGCATATGCAAATTAACCTGCCATCTTTGTTGAGTTAATTTGCATATTCACTCCTGATTGGCTGTGGGCGTAGCGGAGGTATGGTCAATTTACATGTTTGTCTATTATTAGGTAAGATGAGCTTGCTAAATAAATTCAAAACTTTGCCTGCATTTCTTTAGGTATAAGAATGGGGTTGGCCCATATTTTCTGTCAAATTTATGATTATTAAAAATAAATTTTAGAATAAGATCTTGCTTAGGCTAATCAAAAGTAAATAACTATGGTTTCATGATTATTGGAGAGACTATCTTTACTCCATTGAATGCTCTTACCTCCTTTGTCAAATATTAATTGGGCATATAACTTGGGATGATTTCTGGGGTTTCTGTTGTGTTCCATTGACCTAAATGCCTGTTCTTGTGCCAGTATCAGACTGTTTTGATTACAGTGGCTTTGTAGTATAACTAGAAGTCTGGTATTGTGATCCCTCCAATTTTGTTCTTCTTTTTCAAGATTGTTTTGACTATTTGTGGTGTTGTTTCTTTTGTTTGTTTGTTTTGTTTTTTGTCCCATATAAATTTTTGGAGTATTTGTTCTAGATCTGTGAAATATGCCATTGGTATTTTAATAGGGATTGCACTGAATCTATACATTGCTTTGGGTAGTATGGACATATTAATGATGTTAATTCTACCAACCATGAACATAGTATATTCTTCCACTTGTTTATATCTTCTTCTATCTCTTTTTTCAATGTCCTATGAGTCATACAACCATAAAAATCCTAGAAGAAAATATCGGCAGCAAAATCTCAGACATCTCTCATAGCAATATGTTTTCTGATACATCTCCTAGGGCAAGGGATATAAAAGAGAATATAAACAACTAGGATTATACCAAAATAAAAAGCTTCTACACAGCAAAAGAAACCATCAACAAAATGAAAAGGAAGCCCACTGTATGGGAGAACATAT
Source organism: Cnephaeus nilssonii (assembly GCF_951640355.1). NCBI lineage: Eukaryota > Metazoa > Chordata > Mammalia > Chiroptera > Vespertilionidae > Cnephaeus > Cnephaeus nilssonii. The sequence goes on along the minus strand of NC_137082.1, from coordinate 13,532,139 downwards.
TTGCCAATGATATATCTAACAAGGGGTTAATTTCCAAAATATATAGAACACATATAACTCAATATCAAGAAGACAATCCAATTTAAAAATGGGCAGAGGACCTTAAATAGACACTTCCTTAAAGTGGACATACAGATGGCCAAGAGTCATATGAAAAAATGCTCAAAGTCACTAATCATCAGAGAGATGCAAATTAAAGCAACAATGAGGTATCACCTAACACCTGTCAGAAAGGCTAGCATCAAATAATCAACAAATGACAAGTGCTGGCGAGGATGTGGAGAAAAGGGAACCCTGGCACACTGCTGGTGGGAATGCAGACTGGTGCAGCCACTGTGGAAAACAACGTAGAGTTTCCTCAAAAAATTAAATATGGAACTGCCATTTGACCCAGTGATCCCACTCCTGCAAATATATCCTAAGAAACCAGAAACACCAATCAGAAAGAATGTATGCACCCCTATGTTCATAGCAGCACAATTTACAATAGCTAAGATTTGGAAACAGCCCAAGTGCCCATCAGCAGATGAGTGGATTAAAAAAAACTGTGGTTCATTTATACTATGGAATACAATGCAGCAGTAAAAAAGAAGGATCTCTTACCCTTTGAGACAGCATGAAGGGACCTGGAGAGTATTACGATAAGCCAGTCAGAGAAAGACAGCTATCACATGATCTCACTCATTTGTGGAATCGAATGAACAAAATAAACTGATGAACAAAATAGATCCAGAGACATAGAAGCATGAAACAAACTGATGAATCTCAGAGGGAAGGGGAAGGAGGGTGGGTGGGTGGGTAGGTGGGAGAGATTAACCAAAGAACTTTTATGCATAATTCATGGACACATACAATAGTGTGGTGTAACCTGGGGCGGGGGGCCGGTGCAGTTAGAAGGGGTCAATGGGGAGGGAAAAGGTGACATCTGTAATACTTTCAACAATCAAGATACATTTTTTAAAAAGTAAACAACAGGAATGTATGTCCACAGACCAAGGTCAAGTGGTGTCACATTATGTTTACATCAACTAAGGGTGGTGAACCCCTCACATAGAGAAATAAAAAAATAAGCAATTCTATTAGTTCTCACAAAACCCACAAGGAAGGTGCAGCTGCTGCAATGTTTTGAGAAAGAACATTAGTTTCACTTGGTCTCTATGATCAGATCCTTCTTTTGTGACTGAGGGGGCAATTTATTACTGGCATAATTAAATTGCATTATATACCAGCTCTGTCACTGTAGTTTTATATTTTTCTGTCTATGTAATAACCTTCTATGATTATGTATGAACTTCTAAGTAAGAACAGAGGAGACTTAATTCCATTACATTTCCCTGGAGAAGGGGGAGTCTGACTCAGTTCAAATACAAAGATTCTTCTTGTTATGAAATGGTGGTGTTTATAGCATTATTTTGTGGAGTTGTTGACTGTGTCTGGATGATATTTTTATTTTATGTATCCAGTCTGGGCTGCCCACACTTGACTAACTTGAGAAGCAATAATACAAAGAGCTTTCTTCTTACTGGACATGTAAAAGTCCACGGATTTTCCCACTCCTGCTCTAGGATATATGAGCTCAGCCCTGAATAAATTTAGTCTCTAACTCAATTTTGTTCCCTCCCTCCTTTCCACAGATCAAATTGTTTCCACTGATGCAGACGATCTAGCAACTGCAGACACACACTGTTTTTATACGGTCTGTCGTCATCTCATTTTGCAAAGGGTATAAAAACAGGCAGATACTACACAGGAGCGAAAGACAACACCAGGGCTGTAGTTTAATTATATAAATGCTCAGTGCTTTAGTTATCAAAGGTGGGTAGCTTTTTGGAGTGTATAACAGAAACTCAAATACTAAACAGATTAGTTGTGTCAATCCAAGACACAATCCCAGAACAGAGCAGGCTTCTGGGAACAGGGTCTTCATTCACCTGCTCTGCCTGCCCACGCTTTGGCCACACCCTTGCTTGTCTCTACAAGTCTGCACGCTGCCTCTCTCTGCACACTGCCTCTCCACACCATAGCAGAGCTTCAGCTCAGTCTGCACATTCAAACAATGAGCTCTCCGTCCCATCCCATACCCTCTGAGCAATGCTGGACTAGCTGAGCTGGAGCTACATGTCCACCTCTGGTCCAATCAGCAGTGGCCAAGGAACGGGTGTCCTGGCAAATTAGGATGGCCTCTTCCTAACTGCAGCCTTCCAGGGGTGGGAGGGGGAAGGAGTTACAGATGAGTGTGTGGAGGCAAAATAAGGTCTTAAAAGATGCCCACATCCTAATTGATGGGACCTGTGAATGTGTTGCCTCATATGGCAAAGGAACTTTGCAGGCGTGTTAAGGGTCTTCAGGTGCATAGATTATCCTGGATTATCCAGGTGGGCCTGATGTAATCACAAGGTCCTTATAGGAGGGACAGAGGAGGGTCAGAGAAACAGATGGGACGACAGAAGCAGAGGTTGGAGTGATGCAGCCATAGGCCAAGGGATGTGGGCGGCCTCTCGAAGCTGGAAAAGGCAGGGAACAGATTCTCCCCTCGAGCTCATGAAGGACCACAGCCCTGCTGACATCTGGCACAGTGAGACCCATTTCAGACTTCAACCTCCAAAACTACCGGGTAATATATTTGTTGTTTTAAGCTGCTATGTTTGTATTAATTTATAACAGCAGTCATAGGAAATAATACAGAGTGAACATTGTTAGAATCTCTAGTAATAATCTAGTTAAAGTCTATAATCCTTCAATTTTTATGGTTTATTAAGATTTTTCTACAGTCATTCATTCAAAGAAAGAGAGAGAACTAATGGTCAAATTAGCAATATTTTCACATAGGAATAATAATAATTCAGGATCTGGTGACATCAGCATTGTAACCTGTTTTGAACAGTGTGTAAGAAAAGTTCTATAGATATTAAGTAAATAAACTGACCAGCAGTTCACCCAGTTTCCCCAATTTTTAGTGTGTTTTTTTTTAATCTTTCTTTTTGAGCCACATATGAGACTTTGAGGAGCCCAAATGACTTAACACTGAAAATTTTTTGTTCCAGTTTGTATTGTCTTTTGTAAAGAAGTCTGGGTCCTTGTGCCTGAAATCACATCTCTGGCATAATACCTACGCTTGCCCCGCTAAGGACAGGGAGATCCATAAACAGCTTGGGGTGAGCACTTGACCTGGGGCCATGCGGGCACTTCAGCAGCTGCTGGAAGGGTGACCCATTCAATATGGGAGCGGATGCAGCTAACTGATGGGGTTTGGAACGGTTGCCTCTGAGGAGGCCACCGGGCGCTCCCTGGGATACCTGAGAAGAAAGATCCGGCTCCAAACCTTGGCCGCCCAGGGTGAGAGGGATGGGACTAACCGGAGACATTTCCGCTTTCATCGTCTGGCTTCAAAGAACACACCACTGGCTCTTTTTCAGGAGCTTCTGTGTGCCACTCATGACAGAAGCCCTTTCTATCCCACCGGCTCTTAAGGAATCAGATTTGGGCTTTTGTTAGATTCTGTCCAATCCATTGTAGATAAAGCTTATTTGCTGAACCATTTAAAATTGGGCAAATTTTATACAACTTTATATTTACTATGTACACTTATTTGCACCTTTACCCAAGAAAAATTCAAATTTCACAGGAAGGAGAAGGCTGGGGTTTTTCTTGGAGCATGTGTCCTCCAGTCAGGAGCAGACAGGGAGGGTTACTATACATCTGATTTTGGCAGCCCCCAAGACCATTTCTACTGCCAAGTTTTCAGTTGTTTAGGTGAGTTTCCAGAATGTTCCCAGTGAGTTTGACTAATTTACAAAAAGAAAGTGGATCTGGAGATCAGTGGATCTGGTAATCATCCAATGATGCCCCTATCACTCTTGCCAAATGTGGCAAATGACATGGGACTTATTGCAGTTATTGATGAGCAAGAATGCACAAAATGTACCATTTAGGGAAAACTGTTTATGGAAACTAAAACTCAGTTCAGTAAATGGACTGCTTTGAAAAGAGTTTGAATACACTTGCAAAATATGGGACTATCTATTGTGCTCTGGACACTGCACCGGGAGTTTTTTACACATTGCCCGATCCTAATGACAACCATGTTGGGAGTATATCTGCCATAAAGAGGGAGGGGACACTCACAGCATCCCTTCCCTTGGCTGTTAAATCTCCAAAAGCCCACAGTCATAGTTCAATAATTACTTACTAACTGAATGAGCAATCAGATCAAAGATTTGGTTTTGTCCCCAGGGATAGCATTTGCTGGAGGTAATAGAGCTGTGTGTGTCTCCAAGTCCATGTTCTCCTGCCTCCTAAGGGTCTCCTTTGATTGGACTGCATTCAGGGCTCCTGGTATTTTTAAAGTTCTCAATGATCTCGGTTTGGGGCAACACTACACCATAAGAAGTAGTTTCCCCAGGGAGGCCACTGGGCAATGAAACCAGATTACATGTCTGTGAACTTTGCCCATTTGGCCTTGGATAAGTACAAGGAAGAGACATCATTTTCTGAAGGGTCTTATGAGCTTCAAGGAGATGTATTAAAATATCATTCCTGTATCTGTATTAAAGTATCATTCCTGTATCTTAGTGAGATAAAACCAGGCTGGTAAAAAATTCCATCAGATTTCTTTTTTTTTTTAATTTCTTTATTGATTAAGGTATTGGATATGTGTCAAATTCTTTGCGATGATTTCTATCACTGGAAGCACATGGGGAAAGGGAAACCTCATCTGCAGTTGGTGGAAACATGTTTGTTGAGTTGCTTTTTGATGTTTTTTTAATTTATAAAAAAATTAATGGCCGAGAAATTGCACTTCTTGGAATTAATATTATAAAAATGACACTACCAGGCTATGCAAATATTTTATGTTTGAGAATATGTTAGTGGTAAAATTTAGAAAAATTTACTGCCATTATTGGGGAAATAATAGAATAAATCATAGCTTATCATACACCACAATTATGGAGTCATTACAATAAAACAAAAAATTAACAGTTTCATCTATACTAAGGCATCCATAAGCATTATTGAGAGATGCACATGTAAAGCAGCATGTATCAGCTGACAACTGAGGACCAAGGTTTGATGCATGGACAACTATGTATGAGGAACCACAGAGCTGCGGAGTTTGTGCAACTTTGTAGGTATGTGCATGTGTGTAATGATCACATGAACACGGAAAAATGTATGAGTCATGTAGAATTAGCTAGTGGTTATGAGTAAAATGAAAAAAAAGGACACACATTAACAAGGAAAAAGGAAACGTAAAAAGGTTGGACGTTAGAAACCTAGCATATGTGACATGATCCACTTCAGTAAAATTATGTGTATGTAGAAATAAATAGTGAGCTCTATTGCAACTCCCTAGTGGGGTGTCCACGATACATTGTCAAGTGAGAGAAAGTAGTTACATGATAGTTTGTATAAACTGTGATCTATTATCTAATAAAAAATCAATGGACACCTCAAATAAACAATATTGAAAAATAACCACAAAGTTGAATCACACATTCTGATTTAAAACTTCCCATAAAATTTCAATAATAAAAACAGTGTGACATAAAAATAGACACATAGGCCATTGAAATAGAGACATAAACTCTCACACAGGTGTTCAAATGATTTTCGACAAGTTTGCAAAGCCGAATCAATGGGGGAAAGGAATGCTTTTTCAACAAATGGTGTTGGGATAACTGGCTATCCACGTGTAAAATAATGAAATAGACTCTTGCCTTACCCCATATACAAAAATTAACTCAAAGACCTAAATGTATGAGCTAAAACTATAAAACTCTTAGAAAAAATACATAAGAAGAAAGCTTCATGACATTAAAATTGGCAGGGATTTCTTGAATGTGACATCAAAAGCACATGTAACAAATGAAAACATAGAAAATTAGACTTCAATAAAATTAAAAAATTTAAAAAAATATGTTTTTATTGACTTTAGAGAGAGAGGGAAAGAGAGGAGAGAGCTAGACACATCAATCGGCTGCCTCCTGCATGCCCTTACTGGGGATTGAGCCTGCAACCTACGCATGTGACTTGGCCAGGAATTGAACCGGTGACTTCTTGGTGCATAGGATGATGCACAACCAAATGAGCCACACCAGCCAGGCTAAATTAAACATTTTTATGTATCAAAGGACAATATTAAGAGAATAAAAAGTCAAATCACAGAATGGGAGAAAATATTTGAAAATAATATATATATAATAAGGGACCAATATCTAGAATATATAAAGAACTCTTACAACACAACAACAAAAAACCCAACAGCCCATTTGAAAATAGTCCAATGACTCAAATAGATATTTATTCAAAGAAATAAATATGGCCAATAGCACATGAAAATATGTTCAACAATGTTAATCATTTTTAAAATGCAAGTTAAAAACACAATGAAATTTCACTCCATACACACTAGAATGGTTATTATTTAAAGAATCAGAAAATAGTAAGTGTTGGCAATGATATGGAGAAATCAGAACCTTCGTGTACTGCTGGTGGGTGAGAATGTAAAATAGTGCAACTGCTATGGAAAACATCATGGCGGTTCCTCAAAAAATTAAGCACAGAACTGCCACATGATTCACCAATGACATTCTGGGTATATAGACAAAAGAAATGCAAGCAGGCATTTGAACAGATATTTGTGCACCAATGCTCCTGGCAGCATTATTCACAGTAGTCAAAAGATGAAAATAATCCAAGTGTCCATTAATGGATGTGGTATACACATACGATGGAGTAATATTCAGCCTTAAAAAGAAATAAAATTGTGATGCATGATACAACATGGATAAACCTTGAAGACATTATGTTAAATAAAATAAGCCAGTCACAAAAGTACAAATACTGTCTGATTCCACCTATGTGAATGACTTAGATAATTCATTTCATAGAGATATAAAGTAGAATGGTGGTCACCAGATCCTGGGTTTGGGAAGGAATGGGGAGTTAGTGTTTGAGAAGGAATGGAGAGTTAGTGTTTAATGGGAATGTAGTTTCAGTTCAAAATGATGAAAACGTTCTGGAGATGGATGGTGGTGATGAGTGCACAACAATGTGAATGTACTTAATTCTACCAAAATGTATATATCAAAATTGTTTAATATGTTTTTATTGATTTCAGAGAGAGAGGAAGAGAGAAAAACATCAACGAGGGGAGAGAATCATTGATCAGCTACCTCCTGCATGCTCCCAACTGGGGATCGAGCCCACAACCCAGGCATGTGCCCTGACCTCCTGGTTCATGGCTTTACACTGAACCACGGAGACACATCGGCCGGGCTTGAAATGTATATTTAAAAATGATTAAAATGGTAATTTTTACGTTATGTATATTTTACCACACACACAAAAAATAGACAACAGATGATACCTGAGCCATGCAAGCACAGGCTTGTGCACATGTGCTCGATTCGGGAAAGGCTGGGAGTAGACAGTGTTGGCAGGGTATGAGCTGCCTAAAGGGAGACAGTTTTTTTAAATATAACATTGACTGTGTTTCATTTGCCATACAATTTAATTAATTTTATAACAAAAATCTAATAAGGAACCTCTTTCTTTTAATGGCAAGGTTACTAGGAACATATGCATACTGATCAAGTTTTGCTTTTCCTTCCTCTGCTGTGGACACCCACATTAAAATTGTTCTGAACCCGGTGCCTAACCTTGTAAGGAAGGCTACTTGCCAAGTGGATTCAGCAGTTGCGGGTTGTTGTGTTCAGCAGACTCGTCCCCGCCTGGGCTCTTGGAGAATAAAGAAGTCAGCTCTCAGTGCTCAGCCTGGAGTCCAGCCTGCTGGGGCTGATGGCCTGGACGCCTCCAGGACACAGCAGTGCTCCCTGAGCTCACCGCACAGGCAAGGGCAGTGCCAAAGCCTCGGGAAGACAGACCTGATCATAACTATCAGAATGAATGGGATGAAGCTTTCTGTGTGCGCTCCTATAGTCACGACTTTCTGGTCTCACCAGGCACCAATGTGACACTTGCTGAAGAATGTGGCTGTTAATATAGCTTGTCTTTAGTTTTATTTTCTTCCCTGGGAGTGAAAGGCTATTAAAGAAAATAGTTTCTAAAAAGATTTATTATGTACTTGCTGGGAAATAGGACTTAAGAAGGTGGACTTTCATAGCAAAGTTTCGCAGTATGGTAATGAGGGTTTTGTTCAGCGGGAAGGACAAGGCAGGGTGCGTGATCTGGGAGGACGTGGCATGGCGGTGCGTCCTGTGCTCCCACTTGGCTTAGTATATTGGAACAGCTGCCCTGAGTTACTTTTGTGGCTCTGCCTCTAACCCCTGTGTGAAGCTAGGATGCCAGGGATGCCATTTTTTTAAAGTGTCACATTTATCGAAGCATATTTTACATACAGAAACAGTCCTTTTTAGTGTCCAGTTGCATGAGTGTGACAAACACATGCCTTTATGTAACCGTAACCACAAAGGAGACACAGAACATTTCCATTGCCTCAAAAAAGTCCTCTTGTGCCCCTTAACAGTCAGTTCCTCTTCCAATTCTCACCTCACGCCAGCAAGTGATCCGTTTTCTGTACCTATGGTTTTGACTTTTCCAGAATGTCATATGAATAATCCATAGGCATTTTTAACAGCCAAGTTGCCTTTTGTATTATATTTATTTTTTAAAACTTTCAATTACAGTTTACTTTCAATATTATTCTGTATTAGTTTCAGATGCACAGCAAAGTGGTTAGACAATCATTTTACAGAGTGGTTCCCCAGCTGCTTCCAGTACCCACCCGGTCCCATACATACTAGTATTTATGATGATATCATTGACTAGATTCCCTATGATGTAATCTACATCTCTGTGTCTAGTCAATAACCACTATTTTGTACAGCTTAATCCCCTCACAGTTTTCACCCAGCTCCCCAAGCCCCTATCCCTGACAAGTGTCAGTCTGTTAGGTTGCCCTTTTAAATTAAAATGCTCACTGGTGCTTTGCCTACCTCCAATATTCATGAGCTGACATGGTTCAATAAATATTCTTTTTTTCCTCTTAACAGACTTCCTGGGTACAAATTCTGATATTGCCTGAATATCTAATCTAATAATAGAGAAATATGCAAATTTGCCAGGACGCCATAACATCATGACTGATCTACAAGAGGTGGAGAGCTACAGGAGGGTGGGGCAGCGAGCTAAGAGTGGGGAGAGCTACAGGAGGGCGGGGCAGTGAGCTATGAGTGGCAGAGAGCTACCAGCAACGGTGCATGGGGTGGCCAGTTGAGGCAAGCGGCAGCGAACTACTCACACACGGATTCGTGCTCAGGGCTACCAGTTTTTATATATTTCATTTTAGTTTTCAGTAACTTAGTTTCCTCATCTATAAAATGGGAACTATGAAGTACCTATCTTTGGAGATAAAAAAAAAACCACACAACTAAAGAAAACAACAATGACAAAAAATTATATTGTCCTTAGGATCTTAGAAAATAAACTACGTGAGCTTTCTTTATTTTAAAGCTTCTTCAGAGGACAACAAATGGCACTCAGTGACCATGGGCAAGTTTCTGTGTGCTTAAATTCTTTTGTGTTAATTGGGAAAAAGAAATATGCCTTTTCCATAGGATTGTCATCATGAGATTAATGAGACACAATCTATATAATGCCCTTTGAACAACCTTAGACTGTTGTAAACATGAAAAGAAAAAAAAACACTACAGGACCTATCAAAATTATCTTTTGAATTTATATATCAATATTATAAAATATATATGCAGTATATATTTAAGAATGTTTAAGGGCCCTGATCAGTGTTTCTAAGTGGTTAGAGCATCTGCCGAGCACTGAATGGTCACGGGTTCAATTCCCAGTCAAGGACATGTGTCTGGGTTGCAGATTTAGTCCCTGGCCCTGGTCAAGGTGAGTTTGAGTGGCAACCAATTGATCTGTCTCTCTCACATCAATGTTTCTTTATCTCTCTCTCTCTCTTTCCCCCCCCTTCTCTTCCATTGTCTCTAAAAATCAATGGAAAAATATCTTCAGATGAGGATTAAAAAAATAAAGAATGTTTAGTGATCTGATTGCTGAATAATGCCCTTCAACTTGATATATATTTTTTCTTTTATTAGTTTATTCTTTTAAAGAATGGAAATACAATTCATAGATCCAAAAATTCTTCCTTTTAATGTATACAATTCTTCTGTCTAATTGTTCTGTTCCTAATTGAAAGTGGCATATTCACTTTCAGTCAAGATGGTGGAGTAGGGAAAGGCTGTGTTCCCCTCCTCCCACAACAACATCAAAATTACAACTAAATTATAAAACATCCACCCTTGAGAACCAACTGAGGAAAGACTAGCTGAACAGAACTCTTATAACTAAGGATATAGAGAAGAAGACAAGTTGAAGGTGGTAAGAGAGGCAGAGACGTGTAATGGGCTGGTTTCATACCCAGGTGTGGTGGTTAAGAATGGGAAGGGATATCTCGGCTACAGAGGTCCCCCTTGAGGAGTGAGGGGTCCCAGTCCCACCCAGGGTTTCCCATTCCAAAGCACCAATGCTGGGAAGAGGAGTCAACAAAACATCTCGCTTTGACAATCAGTGGGAATTCTGTTCGGGTGAGACAGGGCTGCTGTAGACACAGGCATCCTCTTACAGGGCCTGCACACAGACTCATTGGCTCACAACACTAACTCTAAGCTCCAGCAAAGGGACAGCAGCTCAAAAATCACCATGGACAGATGGGAAGGAACTGAATTGTGTGACTTCAGGGCAAGGGCTGGAGAGGCAGCTCCGTCCAGGACTGAGTGCTGGCAGGTGCCACTGTTCCTTTGTTACTAGTAAGCCCTCCTTCACTTCCCCACACAGCCTGCAGGAGCAGGTGCAAGTGCTGGCAGGCACCACTACAGTTTTGTTGAGCCCTCTCACTACCCAGTCTGCAAGGACAGATGGATGCCAAATATGTCTCCATTAACCTGGCTAACATCACTCACCCACCCTGGTGATTCCTTAAGATCCTACCCCACCCTTCTTACACACCTGCCAGAACTGCTTTCAGTGGCCATGTCTCACAATCAGCCAGCCTTGGCCTGTGCTACAGACTTTCCTCAGTCTCTCAAAAGTCCGAAAACCCCAAACAAGCAGAAGCTGGCCTCAGTGTGCCCTGCACCTATGACTGAGTGGCCACAAGCCTGGCCTTAGAGGCAGTTGGCCTGTATTTGCAGCATAACCCCTTCCATTGAACTCCAAGCCTCGCAGAGACAGCAGATCACTTTGAGTCTTCTACCAGGTAGCCCCGGGCTTGGCACAGGTGGCAGCTAACCTTGGCCTGTACCACAGACCCTCCCAAAGGCCCCAGGAGACCTGGGCAGGGGCCTGAGAATGTGAATTTATCACAAGTTCTAGGTGATTGTGATGCTGCTGGCCCAGACACTAACTGCTGCGCTACATACTGATGATCTAGAAAGGCTGTGTTGTTCTGTTCCTAATTGAAAGTGGCATATTGACTTTCAGTCAAGATGGTGGAGTAGGGAAAGGCTGTGTTCCCCTCCTCCCACAACAACATCAAAATTACAACTAAATTATAGAATTTACACAAAAGAATGCCCCAACCTGGGCATTGCTTAGATCTAAATTATCCTATATAATAAGAGAAGAATATGCTAATTATCCATTATGCCCTGAGGTGCAATGACCGACTGCATGACGACCAGATCACAGATCAGCAGGAGGGTGGGGCAACGAGCTACAAGCAGGGGCAGAGAGCTACAGGAAGGGGCAGGGCAGCAAGCTATGAGGGAGGGTGGGGGGGGGGGGCTACAGGAGGGTGTGCCAGTAGGTGGAGAGCTCCAGGAGGGCGGGGTAGCGAGCTACCAGGAGCGGAGAGCTACCAGCGGTGGTGGGCGGGTGGCCAGCTGAGGCAAATGGCAGCAACCTACTCGTGCACAGATTTGTGTGTAGGGCTACTAGTGTGTAAATAATAGTTAAGTCCCTCAGCTTCTATGGAACTCTTCTGTTAACATGCTTTCTGTCAGGGAAGGACCTGGGGTAAGTCAAATCCTCCAGGCATGCCCATTGGCAGCCCAGAAGGTATTGACAGGCAGAGAGAGTGAAACCATCAGAACTTGCATCAAAGGAGGGTGCTGAGTAGGGGGGAGATGGAGACGAAATCACCCTCACTTACTCTGAGTTTGCTTGTGACTGGTTCCACTTCAAGATTCTTTTCCTGATGTCAAACAGAATGATTGGTTTGCCCTATTGGTATTGCATTTCTCTAGTCCTTAAACATGTTAATGGAGGCACTTCGGTTATGGGAAGGAACTATTAAAAGACATCATTATGGACAACGTGGGCCACCACAAAGGTACATGGATATGCACCAATGAGTCAGCATACATTTAAAGAAAAACTTATATGTCTGTGTGTGGCCTGGATTTCCAGAAGCTTGAGAGCCACTGACTTAGAAATGATGTGTTAAAGATAAGTTATTCACTGGCTACTTTTTTAAAATGGCAAGGAAGACTTTATTCAAGACTACTGCAACAGAGGGAAGTGATTGAACTCAACTCAGCATAGAGCAAAGATAGCTGAGAATTTATAGCCAATGAACAGAGAGGGAGTTAAAGATGAAAACTGCTAAGAGGAATTTAGAGCAATTCTTGCTAAAATGGTTTGACAGGATGCTTGCTTAAGGCAGACTAAGGACTTAGACATCAAGGGGGAGGACTAGGAACTTGATCAGATATCAAGGGTGGGGAGATTCTTTATAAATTGCCTTAACAGGTTTATTCGATGAAACTGGGTTCAAGCAGAACAGCAGGCCAATGTGCACTGTCAGGGCCTGGTAGAGAAAAGGCTCAGAGAAGCTTGCCCTCAGTTTTTTCAAAGGGGAGCCTTTGTCAGAGGAAAGAGAGGCAAGGAGGCTAAAACTGAGCAGGTGCAACATATTTTCTGATAAACCGGAATTTTCACCAGCAATGTTCAATCCTGGGGTTAGGAAAGGAGAGGCTAGGATAAACAAGTATTGTAAAAATGTTAGGTCAAGATTAATTTTAATATGCTCTACAATAAAAAACACACCCAAACTATATTTGTCCAGAGAAATCTTTTGAGACTAATGACTAATATAGTTCAATCAACTGAATAAGATGTTATTAAAATCCCAAGAAAAAGTTGAAATCAGCAAATAGAAATGGGACTCAAAACTGTGTGAAGCAATCAGACTTGAATAGAGATGATACCATTTGAAATGCCATATCAATTGAGATGTACTCCCAGGCCATCTCCAGTGCAGCTATAACTGTGAATTTTTATGAATAAAAATAAAGAAGAAACAGCCTTATGAAATTTTGGGGTAAAAGCCATGATGGCTGCTACATTGGGGAACTGAGCTGGATTCCACAATGCCTAGTGAGAAAATACTGCAGGGTTCAAATAAAGAGAAATGACATATAATGGGCTTGTTATGAAGAATTGTACTTGGGGAAGAACAATAAATCTCAAAATAATATGTGGGAAACAATGAGTCAGTTATGTTGAAAGGAAAGGAAAGATGTGTGGGTCACAACGAGTCTTACACATCACCAAAATCTATAGGTCCTTAGGGCAGATCTGATTTGAGAGACCAAGTGTTCCCTGTCCCAGGGCTCCAGTCTGGCTGCCTTTGCTGCAGATCAAGTTGGCAGGTCAGCAGGCTCTGCAATGGAGCGTAGCGTGCAGGTCATTGGTTAAGGAGCACTCTTTGCATGACTCCTGCAGAAAAGCAGAAGAGAGGCAGACTAGGTGGAGGGAGAGAGGGAGCTGGGCTGTAGGCTGACCTACAGGGTGATCTGGAGCCAGAAAGGCCCTTCAGAGTTGTGCTGAGTTGAGCCTAAGTGGCCAGGCCTTCATGTATCATTAGACGTGGGCTCCGGGCTGGCCAGGACATTGCTGAAGGGGCTGATTCTGAAGGCAGTCTGTGGTCAGTGTTCCCAGAAGCAGGCAACAGCCTTCACTGATGGGTACTTGGGGCCCCACAGTGTCCACCACAACATTTGACTCCCTCCACTGAACATTCATATCGAACTCTGTAACTTCAAATGCTACTTCCATGCGCAGCAGCATACCAGTTTTTTACATTTGCTTTTTGTTAGGTCACCAAAGGAGGAACGCAGGAGACCAGAATGGTGAGGGATTACGAACTTATTTGATTATCTGCACACCAGGTGGCTAATTCTGGGTGGCTCCAGCCCCCAGGGAAGGGAGTCAGTGGCTTTTAAAGGACTTTTGGCGGGCTTTTTCTGGGCGGAGACTTCTTTATGCAGACCCAGAGGGGAGAGAATGGAATGTGGTCACCACAAGTGAAATGTGATCTCAGCAAAGGGAATGTCCATAGTGAAATGACCTGAAAAGCCAGTTCCCGGGGGAGGGGTATCAATTCAATTGCTTGATCAAACCTAACACTTTTTATTATAGGATAGTTGATGTATGATATTATATTAGTTTTAGGTGTACAACATAGTGATTCAACATTTATATACCTTACAACATTTTTCTCCATTTTTTTTTGTGTGTGAGTGTGAATTATGTCTCTTCCCCTAGGTTTCCTCTATTAGCTTGGGGGGTCTGAATTGTGATTTGTTTTCTTATCTGTTTCTTCGTCATTGGACTGTCCACCCCTGGAAGAACAAGGTCATGTCTGTCCATGGTATATTCTATCCCTCCAGTGCAGTAAAAAATGCTCAGTAAAAAATGCTCACCCACAAATCTATTTCTTTGTAACCACCTGCTCTCCCTCCCCCCAACCCCCACCCCCAGTGTTGGGTGAAGCTCCAGGTGCAGTCATGAAGTAGATGCATCGTTATGACTGATTGAATAGGCAGGTGATGCACAGATGTTCTCGCAGGGGCAGGTGAGTTAGCTCAACGGTGAGAAGAAAGGCCTGCTGAATAGTGATGGCTTCTTACTGAGATCCCTTGCTCAGGAGAACATTTTATCATTAGTTATGAAATGCCTGCTTAACAGGGAGGAAGACTTGATTAATAAGTCACTTTAAACAAAAACAATTAACATCAGCAGGGCCTTTCTTCGGTTTTAAAGAAGATAAAGCACTCAGCCTTCTTGGCAAGTGGGTGTTCTTCAGCACGCAGCCTGAGGGGGTCGTGCTTTGACAGGTGACGGCACAGCTTTCCCACTTCTTTCAGGCAAAGCAGTGTCTCTTTCCTGAGTTAGGGCAAGGACTCCTGCCTCAAGCCGCCTCACCTTGATCAAAGGGACTGTGGTACAGAGCTTGCATTTCCCCATTGAGATGTAAAGTCCAGGAAAATTCCAGTCCTGGTAACTCAAGGCACACCTACAGAGCAGGACAAGAAATGTCAATTCTCCCAGATGCCCACCTGCTGTGCATCTGCGGCAGCTCCTCTGAGGCTTCCTGCAGGAGGACCTTCCTGATCGCTCTCCTGGGGCCGAGCCTCTGAATGTTCTGTGTCCGCTCTCTTTTGCACTGGCCCTGGTGTCTTGATAGCATGCACCCTGCTACTCGACAACCATTGTCCTTTTTCTGGTCTTGGTTACTCTGGACGTACTCAGAGTTCCTGATATTTGGCAGCCATGGCATGACCCAAAGCACCATTATGGCAAAGACCTCTTCTCAGCAAAGGGCTCTACTTAAAGTTGTAAACTATTTTTTTTAAAGGAACAAACTAGTGGTACATGTAGGAATGAATCTGAAAAACATGATGAGCAAAAGGAGTTGGACATAGAAAATACATACTGAGATTCTGGTTATATGAGATCCTAGCACTCAAACACAATATTTCTTCATCATCATTTAGTCCTTCCTTCACCTCCCTCAACTACCCAATGTACACATTTGCACACACAAGCCTCTCATCTGTACACATCAAACAGGGCTTATACTGCAGGAAACCTCACACTGCTGTGCGTTCCTCTGCACCACGGGGTTCTCACCCCAGGGCACTCCTCACATCCTGCATCTGAGGATAAACAGGGCTCTCCTGAGGCAACACTGCCTCATGTGGACATAAGAACCAGTGACTCTCCTCCCTGCACATCCATCCGGTACTCGCACCTGGCCTTCCCAGGGCCCGACCACAAGGGACCAGGTAAATCTACACGAAGCACAGAGAGTTTCAAAAGTTGCCAACTGTGGACCAACCAACTGAAGAAAACTCTCTGCTGTTTGGTTTCTATGATACAGAGCTGTTTATTAATGAAGTCTTCTGCTTAGCAACCAAGCAAGGATAATTGATGTTTAAATGATAACCCCGAGAACTGTGGAACTCTGAATTGCCTTCTGAATTATCACAGAGATTAATATTCCTGTAATGTCTCTGCAATTCATTTTTTATAGGACAGCACAAAGAGTGGAGAATAAATGTAAATGGAAAGAATTCTTAGGAAACAAAGATTATGGTAATCATTAGATCTGAAGGTTTAGAATCAGAGAAGGGACTTTAATATAATTTTACAGAAAGGAAAGTGACACAGTTTACATTTAGTTACAAAATAAAGTCAAGTTTTGAACCTTGGCTTCCCACCCCTTCTCTAACAGTGACCCACGTATGTTATCTCATGAACTCTTTCTGCAAAGTGATGAGGTAGGCACATTTCCCTCAGGTCCCCTTTCCCTTTTATTGCCCCCCTTTCAGTGGTTGGGCACCTTGGGTGGAAGAGTCAATTGGCGCATCCATTGCCATCGGAGAATTGATGCCATAGAGCATGGTGGTGAAGGGCAGAGGCTCGGGAGCCAGGCTCCCCAGCTGTGTGAGTTTGGGTGGGCTATTTAGCCTCTCTGGGTCTCAGAGGGTTTATTAGAAGCATAAAATAATATTTACAAAATGATTAGAACAATGTTTGACATGGATAACATTCAATATTAGTGTGTTTTTAATAAATAGACCCCACTGCCAAGTATTTACTTTCCAAATAAGCTAGCAAAGAATGCCTTTACATTGTTTAACGCCTGTTTTATGGTGTGAACCCTGGCTTCAGCAGGGAGAAAATGATGCCAGGTGCCTTGTTGGCCACATCCTAACCCCACTACACAAATGACCATTTTCTAGATGTGGGGGTGAGGACACTGGTGATTACAGTGTAATAGTGGTTTTGCTGAAAAGAAGAAAAATTGAAAAGGATCAAAACTGTGAGAAAGCAGTTTGCTTTTATACCTGAAAACTCTTTAAAAGAAGCCTATCAACATGTGATTGAATGAACTAAAGTAACTGTCTTATTATCTGATACATACAAATATGATCCATTCATAAACATAGTTGTCTGAACAAGTGCATCTGGCATTTTACTTTGGGAGATCTGGATGGATGAATGCCATTTTGAAGAACTTTTCTTTGTTTTAGTGATGATTGAATACTTAGTCACTTAAAACCCATAAGTCAATGAAATTTTAAGAGGAATTGAAAATCTATATATATAAAACCCTAATATGCAAATAGACTGAACGGCGGAATAACAGAACAACCGGTAGCTATGACGTGTGCTGACCACAGGGGGCGCATGCAGAACATGGCAGGCGTTGGCAGTAGGCAGCAGAGCACAGACCATAGCGGGCATCGGCTATGGTGGGATGGTGGAGCAGGTGAGCAGGGGCACCAGATCAAGGTGGGGTGCCAGTCGCTGTCATCAGGGTGAGCCTCTGGTGGTTACTGAAAATTCTTTGCTCCCATGTGCCATGGTTCACCGGGCGCTCGCACCCGCTGCTGGCTCCTGCGCCAGCCCAAATTGCTTGGCACCGTCCATGGGTGCAAGGGGTGGCTACCGGCCCCGATTGCCACTCAGGGCTTCTCCACCTCCCCCTGCTCCTGAGAGGCGATTGGGGAAGCAGCCGCTGCTCGCACTTGCTGCTGGCACCAGCCCCAATCACTTAGTGCCGTCAGTGGTGTGAGTGGGGCTGGCACCGTCAGCACGTGGGAATGGCGGCGGCAGCAGCAGCAGGGCTGCCGGCAGACAGGGGACTAGGGGCTGTGGCAGGAGGGGCCGGGTGGGGGCATGGGGGATGGGCCGAGACCCAACCCTGTGCCCACCGCAGCCTCGCGGCCCACAGTTCTTTTCAAGGTGCACAAATTTGTGCACTGGGCCCCTAGTATACATATATTTGGCAATTTTATTTATCTGTGGGACACAATGAATAATGAGCAACTTTACATATTATTTTTAAAAGGTCCAAGCAACCTCATTAATAACTGTGTGGTTTGAAGTTCAAACTGCCCATAGCGCTCATTACATGACCTTTCTCTATGCCAGGGCTCACTGTTGCTGATGTCCCTGGTGTCTTTGCAATCATCTAAGAAGATTAAGATTCCTAGAAGATACGCATGTCCACACACCAGCTCATGTCAGAGCCAGGGGCAGCTAAACAGTCTGTTGTTCTAAGTCAGGCGTTCTCAAACTACGGCCCGCGGGCCACATGTGGGTGTTTTTGCCGTTTTGTTTTTTTACTTCAAAGTAAGATATGTGCAGTGTGCATAGGAATTTGTTCATAGTTTTTTTTTAAACTATAGTCCAACCCTCCAACGGTCTGAGGGACAGTGAACTGGCCCCCTGTTTAAAAAGTTTGAGGACCCCTGTTCTAAGTGAAAGCCAGGAATCTGAATTTTTATAACATCTCAGATGATTCTTATGAATTGTAAAATCTAGAAAAATATTTAAAAATGGGTCAATCCACAGGAGTACAACAAATGCTTTTTAAAAGAAATAATAAAGTTTATTTCTTTAAAGTCATTTTAGGTTTACAATAAATTTGAGAGCAAGACACAGAGAGTTTGCACATACCTTCTGCCCTCAAATATCCAACAACCTCCCCTACGGCCAGCATCCCCTACAAGAGTGGTAGCTTTGCTACACTCAATGAACCTACAATGGCACATCATCATCACCCCAAATAGTTTACATTAGGATTCACTCTTAGTGTGGTGTATCCTATGAGTTTTGATGAATGTATAATGACATGTATCTATCTATCATTATAGTATCATACAGTCTGGTTATCTTAACCCTAAAAATCCTCTGTACACTGCTTATTTATTCTTCTTTCCTCTCTAACCCTTGGCAAACTTTAATCAGTTTTGTCTTCACTAGGGAGTCATGTAGTTGAAATGATAATGTATATTTTCAAATTGGCTTCTTTCACATGATAATAAGTAGTTAAGATTTCTTCTTGCCCTTTCATGAATTAATAGCTCATTTATTTTTAGCACTGAATAATACTCCATTGTCTGGATGTACCACAGATTGTTTACCCTGAAGGGCACCTTGGTTGCTTCCATGTTTTGGCAAATATAAATAAAGCTGGTAGAAGCATTCATGCACAGTTTTTTTGTGTGAACATAACTTTTGAAGACCTTTGGGTAAGCATCAAGAAGTGCAATTGCTTGATCATATAATAAAAGTGTGAGTTGTTTTATAAGAAGCTACTAAACTGTCTTCCCAAGTGGCTGTACCATTTGCATTTCCACTAGCAACAAATGAGAATTCCTGTTGCTCCATATTCTCATCAGCATTTGGTGTTGGTAGTATTTTGGATTTGGGCTACTGTAATAGATGCATAGTGTATCTTATAATTGTTTTAATTTGCTATTTTCTAACCGCATATGATGTTAAGCATCTTTTCATATGCTTATTTGTCATTTGTATATTTTCTTTGATGAGATGTCAGTTCAAATCTGTTGCTTATTTTTTTTTAATTAGATTGTTTGTCTGATGGTTGAATTTTAAGAGCTCTTTGTATATTTTAGATAACAGTCCTTTATCAGCTATGTCTTTGCAGTCTGGGCTTGTCTTTTTATTCTCTTGACAGTGTCTTTGGCAGATAAAAAGGTTTTGCTTTTAATGAAGTCTAGCTCATTAATTGTTTCTTTCATGTATAGTGCCTTTGGTGCTGTATCTGAAAAATCATTACCATACTCGAGTTTAGGTAGGTTTTTTCCTGTTATTTTCTAGTTTTCTAGTTTTGCTAAGACATTTTAGTCATTTCATGCATTCTCAGGCATAGGCCATTTCTTCAATGCCAGTGTCCCCACCCTTTGTCTCCTTATTCTTTGTCTTTGAACTACTATCAGTTTGGTGCTCTTTTTTTTTTTTATAATCTCATTCAATGATTAGAAGAAGAATGTCTGACATATGGTATGGGTTTTATATGTGATTATTGAATGTTGGATGTTGTATGGATCCTGCTATTTTATACATATGCCATTAGTCCCAAATTCTAATCTCCAAAACCTTTTCTCCTGAGCACTAAATGTGAATATATGTCTACTTCCTAGACATCACCAGCAGTTATTGAGCCATCTTTCAGTTCCTATGCTCCAAACTAAAATCATTTCAGGTAGTACAACTGAAGGAGCATAGATTTCTAATACACCCCATTTGAATTTTTTCTTTTGTTTAAGTCTCTATTGTTGAAAATACTATGTAAGTCCCCTTTATTCCTCCATTGACCCCTTCTAGCCTGCTCCCACCTATGCCCCAGGCCTTTACCACCTTATTGTCT
The DNA here is from genome assembly GCF_951640355.1 of Cnephaeus nilssonii. Taxonomy (NCBI): domain Eukaryota; kingdom Metazoa; phylum Chordata; class Mammalia; order Chiroptera; family Vespertilionidae; genus Cnephaeus; species Cnephaeus nilssonii. The sequence goes on along the minus strand of NC_137082.1, from coordinate 13,511,684 downwards.
GTGTCTATGGGTTATGCATATGTGCATACAAGTTCTTTGGTTGATCTCTTCCTATCCACCCACCCACCCCTGCCTTCCCTCTGAGATTCAACAGTCTGTTCCATGCTTCTATGTCTCTGAATCTATTTTGTTCAACAGTTTATTTTGTTCATTAGATTCCACATATGAGTGAGATCATGTCCACTTGAGTTTGAATTCTAGTTCTGACATTGCATATACAGTTGACTCTTGAGCATCATGGCTTTAAACTGTGTGGGTCCACTCATATGTGCTTTTCTCCCCAATAAATATTGCAAATATATTTTATTGTCCTTATGATTTTTTAATAACATTTTATTTACTCTAGCGTACTTTATTGAAAGAGTACAGTATATAATACATATAACATACAAGATATGTGTTAATCAACAATTTATGTTATCAATAAGGCTTTTGGTCAATAATAGGCTTTTATTAGTAGTAGTTAAATTTTGGGAGAGTCAAAGTTATATATGATGCTCAACTATGTAGGGGGTCAGCATCCCTAGTCCCCACATTTTCCAGGGGTCAACTGTATTTGAAGGAGCTGCCCTATTCTAAAAACCTCAGTTTCTCACTCAGACAGTGGGATAATAATGCCCACCTTAAAGCATTTTATGAAAATTCAGTGAGACTATGCATGAAATGACTAAAATGGAGTAAATTTTTAATAACTGTTAGTTTTACATCCCAATCAATTCTGTTCCACTTCCCATTTTCCAAAGTACAATTTTTATCTTAAAACCATCCATTCCGTTCTACCCCATTCATCCAACAATCATCCACTTATTCAATACCCATCTACCATCCATCTATTCATTTATTCTTCCAGTGATCCAGCCATCCATCCAGCGATCCATCAGTCATCCAAGTTAGATCCTTAGAAGTGCATGTGGTGCAAAAGGAAAGTTAAACAATTAAGGGTGGCTAAAATGAAGGCTGAGTTACTGGAGTAAATAGAAGGAGACTGAAAAGGTTGATGAGAAACAGTGATGACCAACCTTGTTTTCTATGCTAATGAGGATGAGCTTTATTCTAAAGGCAGTAAGAAGCCATATCATATTGCATAGAGACCATGGGTCAAGGCACTTATGAAATGGGAACAGTTAAATCAGTACCTAGGTGAATGAAAGCCCATTGAGTATGGTTGTGTAAGTATAGGAATTTAAGATCAAAGAATGATAAAACTAGTAAGAATGATGGTCTAAAACTTGGAGAAATCAGCAATTTTGGGAGAAAACTGACTTGAGTAGAGACAGTGAGGAAAGTGAGGAAGATTTTACAATCACTTATATAAGGACTGATATGGCATAACTTAAACTGAGGCAGAGAGATGGGAATGTAGATTTGGGAATTGCTCAAGAGGCCTGAGAGGGAATGGGCTGGGCTAGCTGGGTGACGTGTGGCAAGTCACTCAAACCCACTGTGCTTTGGTTGTCCATTTGTAGAGTGAGCAGACCTCCACTACAAGCATCTGATGAGCTAATACTTGTAAAATGTCCTTGGCATATTATAAGCCTTTAGTAAGAGCTAGGTCAAATCAATGTTATTAAATAAAATATAAAATATTTCTGAGAGACTATTTTATTGATCACAATGAATACATGAGTAAGGGATTTACAAAGTAGAGGTGGTTTAGGGGGTGGAGCATAAGAAAAAATAATATATATTATTTAATAATAGTAACATGTATTTCATAAATGTTACATTAACTGAACCATGCAGTATGTATTCTTTTGATATTAACTTTTCTCACTCAACATAATTTCCTTGAGGTTCATCTAAATTGTTGCATGAATCAATTGTTCATTTTTTTTTATTGCTGAGTAGTTTTTCATGATATGCCATACTGACCTTTTAAATCATAGATTTGTTAATTAAATAAAATTAAATTAACTTCGTGAGAAAGATTCCGTATTGTTGCTCATCCACTTGACATGAATTACATCTTTGACAGAGCATAAAATATGGAAACAATTAATCAGAAGAATTGTGTGAGTGATGTCTCATTAACACTGAATGCTGGCTTGCAGCCAGAAGACTGATGTGGGTTTCAAAGCTTGACCTCATATGTGTGCTAGGGGTGGGGGCTTGTCACAGCCTTTGAGGAGATGTCATTAAAGGCAGCTGAGTGCCCAGGCACAGTGACTGAGGGAGTGGCATGATATTAATTTCCAGATGTTATGGGGATCAGAAAACCTAATCAGACTCTCAGAGTAAAGAGCAGGAAATCAGACCAGAGTAAAACACTCAAGTGACAGGCAAGGAGGAGGGGCTCATTTATGTAAAATGGGGGGCACTGGTCAGGGTCTGATTTGGAAAGTGGATTGGCCAGTTAGCAGGGACTGAGTGAATGGCTACACTTGTTATGCAGGGCACAATCCCATTATAGAGTCCTCTGGCGTGCAGTTCACACTGTGCAGTGATGTAACCTGCTCTGAATAAAGAAGAGGCCTGGTGTCAGTGTACCATCAAATTGGATTTGGTTTTACTGCAGGGTTTTGTCATTTGAAAGGAAGAGAAGACCCAAAAAAGCAGCATGAGAGGTAGGTCAGCACCACATAGAGCACATCGAGGCAGACTTCCAGAGTTCCAGCCACATTGGGTTACAGACATTCATTCCAAGGATAATCAGGACTCATCCTCTGCATGCCCTTGTCTGGGGGTAGGCCAACTATAAAAGAAATTTAGGGTTCATAAGTTCCCTGAGACCTTGATCTGAATCCAAAAGTGTGACAGTTCTGTTACATCTGATTTGGTGGAGGAGGCTAGGCAAAAGGGGGAGACCTAAGGCTCATAAATTTGAATCCTGCTAGGGTCTACCATTGGGGCTGGTACTGGGTTAATTTATAGGGAGCTGAGTAAGGTGTAAAAAAGAAACAAACAAACAAAAAGCTGTGAAACAGGGAGAGTTGTAAATAAATCTCATTGTAACTAACTCCCTAAGGGCCATCTGGAGGGTCTAGAAAATATGGCATTATATTGCATTATTACCAAAAGATCATTTATCACAAAAACTATTTCAAAGGGACAATAGTGTGCTTTGTACCTGTGAATCTGTTTTGTTATTGCAAATTAAAATTTAGAAATTGGTTTATCTACAGCTCAGACAAACAAACAAACCTAAAAGCTTCCTCCTTTGTCTTTAAATCCATATGCTTCATAGCTTTTCAGAGTCTTCTGTCATCTTGGTGATTGTGAGATGTGACTCAAGTAATACTGGAAAGTTAAAGACAAAGAACAACAATGAAATAGCAAGGGCAAAGAAAAGAACAGGAAGCTCCTTTTTTCCTACTCATTCAGCTCTAGCTCAAGGTCCTAATCAAATTAGAGCCAATCCAGTTATCTAATTCATGAGTCTCATTAAATCCAGTTCACGTTGTGACTACTCATGCACTAGAAAGTGTCTGAATTAACAATACAGGAAAACCACCTCTGACCCCCTGAACCCTCCATCGGCCCTAGTGCCATGTGGCTCATGTTTGTGGGACCTGCCTGTGTGGGTACCTTCCTCTAGGCTGAGGGTCCTATGTGTGCAGAAACCCTAAGATACCAATGAAGGGAAGCAAAGCAATTGACTGACATTATCTTCAGGAGGTGAACACATCCCATGTGCCCAGCCTTGGTCTCTGCCAGGGCACACAGCTCAGACTGAGGGTATTTTTCACTATAGGCAAGCCAGCTCAGGAAAGGTGAGTTCCTGACTCCTTCCATCTGTCAAAGTCCTCAGCAGTCCAGCTGCATAACATGTCTCAAATCCAATCCCTTGGTCCATCTCACCACCACATACTAATCCAGACCTTGGCCAGGTCTTACCTGAATTTCCTCAAGAGCCTCCTCACCAGCCCATCTCCTCCATACAGACTGCATTCAATATGATCTTTCTAACATGGGTATTGGACTTCACCTGGAATATTAGTCTTTCAGTAGCCTTAACTGTCTTTAGACTGTGTTTTAAACTTAGAGCAAAAAAAGGGTATGTTTTTATCTGATACTTCTCCAACCTTATGGCTCTGCTCTATCCCACAATCACCCTAAACTCCTAGATTCTTAACTGAAAGCTAACTAAACTCTATCATCTATCATCTATGTCTCTATCTTCTATCTATCTTTCTTTCTTTCTTTCTTTCTTTCTTTCTTTCTTTCTTTCTTTCTTTCTTTCTTTCTTTCTATCTATCATCTATCATCATCTCTATCTCCCTCCTTTCTTCCTTAGCCCCTTCTTTGTTCTTTCTTGTAATAATCTTTCACCAGGAAAGACTTCATTCCAACACGTAAATTCAGAAAAACTTTCCCTAACCTTAAAGGCTGCATGCGCTTTTCCCCTGGTACCTTTTATCACAAAAATATCCTTTATCTAAATGGTTCTGAGACTGTATTAATGGTCTGTTTTCTGACTAAACTGACAGATTCTTGAGGACAGAGAGCAGATCATGTTCAAAACTCTTTTTACAGACTCTACCACTCTACTCAGAATATAAGGGCACTAAAACTGTATCTGTTAAAATATACTAAAAAATGGATTTTATGAAAGTAATTTCTTTATTATTGCAGTAATAAAATTTCAGTGGCAGATTAGAAAAGTGTGTTTTTGTGGTGTGTGATTTTTTGTTGTTGTTAATCCTTAAACGAGGATATTTTCCCATTGATTTTTATGGAGAATGGAAGAGATAGGGAAAGACAGAGAGAAATATCAAGTGAGAGAAACACATTGATTGGTTGCCTCCTGCATGAGCCCCGACAAGGGTATGTGGCCTTGACTAGAATCAAAACCAGGACCCTTTGGTCCGAAGGCCAATGCTCTATCTACTAAGCCAAACTGGCTTGGGCTAGAAAAGTATTTTTATCCATCCTGCGAGCACTTGCCCTGCAAAATTTAAAACATAATAGAGATCAGAGTATGGTGTAGGAAAAAGAAGGAGTTACTGGCTACACCAGTCTTCATTCCCACCTAGTGTACTAGGGTTCCTTTTTTCTCCATATCCTCACCAGCATTTGTTGTTTGTTGATTTATTGATGGTACCAATTATTGCAGGTGTGACATGATACCTCACTGTGGTTTTAAACATTTTCTTTTTTAAAAATATGTTTTTATTGATTTCAGAGAGAGGAAGGAGAGGGAGAGAGATAGAAACATCAGTGATGAGAATCACCATCAGCTGCCTCCTGCACGCCCCCTACTGGAGATATAGCCTGCAACCCAGACATGTGCCCTGATTGGGAATCAAACTGTGACCTTCTGGTTCATGGGTTGGTGCTCAACCATTGAGCCACACCAGCCAGGCACCTCTTTGTGGTTTTAATTTGCATCTGTCTGATGACTAGTGATGTTGAGCATCTTTTCATATGTTTCTTGGCCATCTGTATTCCTCTTGCCCATTTTTTAATTGGTTTGTTTGTCTTACTGGTGTTGAGTTATATATTTTGGAAATTAACACCTTATCATATGTATCACTAGCAAATATGTTCTTCCATAGAGTTCGTTTCCTTTGCATTTTGAGGATGGTTTCTTTTGCTATGCATAAGCTTTTTAGTTTGATGTAGTCCCACTTATTTATTTTTTCCTTTGTTTCTCTTGCCCTAGGGTGAAAATTCTGCCATGTGAGAAGTCTGAGATTTTACTGCCTATATTTATTCTAGGATTTTTATGGTTTCATGACTTACATTTAAGTCTTTTATCCATTGCACATTGGTGCAGTATGGAGTTTCCTCAAAAAATTAAAAATGAAACTGCCATCTAACCCAGTGATCCCACTTTTGGGATTATATCCTAAGAATCCCAAAACACCAATGAGAAAGAATGTATGCACCCTTATGTTCATAGCAACATTATTTACAATAGATAAGACCTGGAACCAGCCCAAGTGTCCATCAGTAGATGAATGGATAAAAAAGCTGTGGTACATTTACACAATGGAATACTGTGCAGCTGTAAAAAAGAAGGATCTTTTACCCTTTGATTCAGCATGGAGGGACCTAGAGAGTATTATGCTAAGTGAAATAAGCCAATCAGAGAAAGACAAATATCACTTGATCTCACTTATATGTGGATTCTAATGAACAAAATAAACTGATGAACAAAATAGGACCAGAAACATGGAAGCATGGAACAGACTGACAGATCTCAGAGGGAAAGTAGGAGGGAGGCTGGAAAGAGATTAATCAAAGAACTTACATGCATATATGCATAGCTCATGGATAGGGACAATAGACCAGTGAAGGCCTGGGGTGGGGTGGGAGCCTACTAAAGAGCAGCGAAGGAGGTGGGGATTGAGAGACATCTGTAACACTCTCAACAATAAAATAAATTTTAAAAAATAAAACGATGGAGTCAGGTAAAGACAGAAAGATGCTTTATGTTAAGGCATCTCTGTGTAAAATTTTTGAAATGCATTTCCCAATCCTATATAATAAAAGGCTAATATGCAAATTGATTGAACGGTAGAACTACTGGTTGTTATGATGAGCACTGAGCACCAGAGGACAGGCGATCAACGCAGGAGCTGCCCCCTGGTGGTCAGTGTGCTCCCACAGGGGGAGCAGCCACTCAGCCAGAAGCTGAGCTCACGGCTGGCGAGCACAGTGGCAGTGGCGGGAGCATCTCCTGCCTCTGCAGCAACACTAAGGATATCTAACTGCTGCGCTCCCCCGAGGGAGTGGGCCTAAGCTGGCAGTCAGACATACCCTGAGGGCTCCCAGACTGCGAGAAGGCACATGCCAAGCTGAGAGGACCCCCACCCCCGGCCCCGCCACTGAGTGCACGAATTTCGTGCATCAGGCTTCTAGTTAACTATAAAAGAAAAAGAAAACAAAAGCTGAATTCTTCTGCTTTTTGCCAAATATCCCAAGTTCTCCATCTTAGACGACCTCAAATTTACTATGGTCTGTGAAGGAAACCAGAGTTTGCCACCCAAAATATGCCTTGTGGGATATTAACTATTTAAGCTGGCTATTTTTAAGAAACAAAAGACACAGAAAAAAGTGTTGAAACAAAAGACATAGAAAAAACTTCCTAAAAGGAATTTATATAGAGAGCCAGATCAAGGAAGGGAGATAGAATCACAGTAACTATAATTTACTATGAACTACTAGTAAGTGTGATAGACTGCGGGGAGTGGGGGATGCTAGAAAAGCACATTTGATAAAAATCCTCTCTGTGTCTCACTATTAAAAGGCACAGCAATCACTTGTTTACCAGTCAATTGCTTTCCCATCTCCATGTGGATTGCCTTCCCGATCTTTTAAGTCCCAAACCACTGCCCTCTTCTCCTTAGCTTTAGATGGCGTATAAACCTTAATTGCCTGATCTGTCCTAGTTCTCATATTCTTGTGGAACCCCCATATGTAATACATAATACATATGGTTACTTTTTCCTGTTAATCTGTATCATGTTAATTTGATCATTAGTCTAGTCAGAAGAACTTCTTAAAATGTAGGAGGAAAATTTATTTTTGATCCCCACATCTGCTCCTCAGCACATGCAGAAACTGGGAGTTTTGATTGATTTTGTCTAGATAAGGTGCTAGCACTATTTGAGCTTCAGTCTCCCTTTCACTGATTGATGACATGAAACATCCTAAGTGCCTTTATGGCATTGACTCTAGAAAATGTGACTTGACTCCCATCCCAGAACCTTTTTAAATGGATCAGAAGTTCAGGGTGATGAAGGTGAGCAGACAACTTGAAAGATAATTGCCCCTTGATTATTTAGTGGCTGTAAAGCATAATTATTTACTTCTCACAATCTGCGGGCTGCCCACCAGGCAAGTCCTTCTTTTAGTCCCTCTGGGCTCACACAGGTGCTGCAGTCACTGATGGCTGGCAGGTGGCATGAGCTGTTGGCTTGGGCATCTCAGTGCCCTCCAAATGGCCTCTTCTACTCCAGGAGACTGGGCCAGGTATCTTCACAACACAGTGGGCCCAGGGTTGAAGGAGGGGGAGGGTAGGAGCTACAGGCTATCCTGAAGCTCTGGAACCCACATAATGTTAGCTTCCCCACACTCCACCAGTCAGAATGTTGTGGAGTGAAAGCGAGTGAATGACCACTGGAGTCCAGACCAAATTAAAATTTAGGGATCCTTTATTAGCCGGCCAGCAACTGCTCTGCCTTTCTCCACGCAGGAAGTCCAGAGACCAGCCTCGATACTTTGTGCAGGACCGCTTTTAAACCCATTTACCACATCTTGTTTTTGCAGAGTAAGTAATTTAAGACAAAACAGTTTTTTTAAGTAATGTCAGGGTCATGTTATTGATGACCATGTTATTTACAGGGTCATCCTGTTCTCAAGAAAGCTGACAGTGATCTATGAAAGAAGGCCTATGTGCTGGGAAGGGGCCATGAGACCATATCTTAAGGCCTGGCCAGGTGTCAGCACTGACAACTCTATCTGGGTCATAGTCCATGGCCTCTCTGGAATGGGAGTAGTCTTATTTTTTTTGAGGTGCAGTTGGGATTCAAGGCCAAGTCGACTAGGAGGAAGCATGCTCAAAAATTCCCACTCTCCAACAAGACAAAGCACAGGATGTGCCCAGGTTCTTCGGGGAGGAGACTCTCTTTTTTTAAAAATATGTTTTTATTGATTTTTTTTTAGAGGGAGAGGAAGGAGAGGGATAGAGAGACAGGAACATTGGTGAGAAAGAAACATTGATCAGCTGCCTCCAGCATGCCCCACATTGAGGATTGAGTCCTGGCACGTCCTCCACTGGGGATTGAGCCAGCAACCTGGTCATGTGCCCTGACTGGGAACCAAACAGGTGACCCCCTGGTCCAGCAGTCAACACTCAACCATTCAATCATGCCAGCCTGGCAGGAGACTCTCAATGGGTAAGGCATCTTCACAATGTAAAGGGAGGTAGGATTCACTAGGAGCTGAGTTAGACATCTGCCACAGCACAAGCTATGTCAACACAGTGGCTCTTGTATTGATCTAGAATAGCACCAGCCAAAAACTGGGGGGAAATACTAAGTATCTACTTGTACATAAAAAGAAATGACTGACTATTGATATAAGGAACAAAATGTATGAATCTCAAAAACATTATGTTGAGTAAAATAAGCCAGACAAGAAGTATACATACTGTATGAGTCCATTTGTATGACATTCTAAGAAAAGCAGATCTAAACTGTGGCCCAAGATCTTGCCTGGGTCTGCGCTTGGTGAGGTCATGATCACAAAGGAACATGGGAGCATGGCGGGGTGGGGGGGTGTTAGTGATAAAAATGTTGGATACCTTGATTACAACAGCATATACATTTGTCGAACCTATCAAACACTGTACTTAAAATAGATGCCTTTTATTGTGTGTGCCTTTCCATCAGAAAGTTTATTTTTTAGAGGCTCTTTAAAATGCACCTGACAATTATGTTCAGTCCTGCCCTGTGAGGAACGCTGCTCTGGCTCCACTCTGGCTTAATTAGGCAGTGAGTTCCCTGTTAGCCCTTCATGTCTCCCTCCTGTTCCTCTCAGGGCAGAAAGCACTTTGCTAATGGGATTAGGTCTTCTCCGTTAGATGCCAACAATGATCAAAGAATTCCCTGGAGATGAAATCAAACCGTCTCCTTCTGGACTGAAATATTGATTATTGCCAAGTTCATGTCTCCTCAGTCCCTACAAGATCCTGGTCTTGACAAGGAAATGCCATTAGCATTTTCCCCCCTTTTCAACCCAAAGACAGGGACGGTTTTTCCTAAAGTTGATAGAAATTATGTCAGCTGGACTGTACGTTTTAGAGATTAGCCACAGATAGAGTTATTCTGTGTTGACATGTTTTACAAAATGGCAAAAAGAGCTTGAATATGACAGAATGTGGCATTTGACTCTCTGCCTACACAGCAAGCAATGATTTCAGAAAATATTCATTAAATGATTATAATATATACTCCTAAATCTATTAACTAAACACAGGACATAAATCTATCTCCTCTTTAATGTATTTTCTGATGAAGTGTAGAAAGAAAACTTTTTGAAGCTGAAGTGGATGGATACTCCTGGGGCCATGATAAAATGATATCATAAAATATAGACTCTCTCAAGAAGAAAAATAACCTTTCAGAAAAACAATGTTATATTCTTCACCATAACCAGAGGCCAGTGGTGCCTCCTGTGATGATGTCTTTTCAGACCAGAAATAGCATCTTATTAAATCGTTTCTACAGTTGACTCATTCAAAACTGAACACAGTAGGGAAAGCCAAATCCCTGGAATAAAGATTTAGCCTCTCCCTCTAATGCTGTTTCTTGCAAGGTGGTTCACATCCTATATAATAAAAGCATAGTATGCAAATTGTCCCCTCAACCAGAGTTCTTCTGGGAGTTTGACCAGGGGGTGGGCTGGCCAGGAGAAGGGAGGGAGGCCCCGGCTGGCAGTCAACAGACGGTAGGGACACTACCAGTGCACGAATTTTGTGCACTGGGCCTCTAGTTTCAAGGTAAAAAGGTCAGGCTGATATCACAGTGGGGAATTTTTCAAATCAAATAGGTTTCTTTTTATCCTTTTGATTCTGATGGTGAGTGGCACTGTGAACTCAATTTCCAGATGCAGATATTGAGTTACCCAGTAGGTATTCCTTGTGAAAGCACCAATCAATAGAAGTGGAAATTAGTCCCTGCTACCTAGAAGGCAAGGACCATAGTGCATCCACTGAGCACCTGTGCCCATCTTTCTGGGAAGCATCACAAATAGAAGGGGGTGGGGGAAGAAAACCCATATTCTCTAGTAAATGGAATCCTAAGATTCTGACTGTCACTCCCCTTTCCCTCCCTGTAAACCTGGTGTGGTCCAAAGTGGAACCAAAACACCGCAGAGTTCTGCTCCCTAGTTTTTATTCTACAAATTTGAAGTACCTCAATCACTTCCTCCTCTGACGTAAGTATAGTAGTTTGAGTAATAATAATACCTTTCTCCCAGTAAGAAAGGTGCTTTTTGCAGGTAGAGATAGGGCTCCCTCTGTGAACTGAGAACACCCCGTCATCTGTGGATTGAACTTTTTACAAATATATGTGTTTTTATTGATTTCAGAGAGTCAGGGAGAGGGAGAGATAGAAACATCAATGATTAGAGAGAATTATTGATTGGCTGCCTCCTGCATGGCCCACACTGGGGATCCAGTCCACAACCCCGGGCATGTGCCCTGACCGGGAATCAAACTGTGACGTTTTGGTTCATAGGTCAATACTCAACCACTGAGCCACACCAGCTGGGCGAATTGAGCTTCTTGAAGTAGAAGCCAGGCAGCTGGGGACAGGGGTTTGTTCTTAGCTGTCACAGAGCTCTGTGCAAGGACAGACCCCGACCACGGCACAGCTGGCCCAGGGCCCCAGGACTGACTATTGTCATGGCAGTGCCCCTGGAAGTCTAAGTGTAGGGGACTGGGAACAGGATTCATGTTTTTTGACCTGGTATCCAGCCATCTCAGGTAGGATCAGAATCAAGCTGAGTCCAGGTAAAGTGAGGCCAGCAGCTAAAGAGAGGGCACATTCCAAAGGCTTTATCCAATCATGGTGTGGGATAGTGCCAGCCAGATCCCTGCTTTCAGGGAGTGTGGTGAAAGGCAGATGAGAGGGAAGCGAAGGTGCGGAAGGACAAAGTAGGTGGAAAGTAAGTGGGGATGATGGAGGGCTGTGTGGTGGGAGTCAGCCCTGTGACCTGGGACATGATGTGGACTTCTTCCCCGAAGATGTCAAGACTGATGCCTGGTTTCCTGTGAATCCTTAGAATAAATCTTTCATCACCTTGAGCTCACCTGCACCCTCTCTCAATCCAGGACCCCTTGGGGGATGTCAGAATGCCAGTTTAGGCCTGATCCTGCAGGCCAGGCCGAGGGACCCCAGTAGTGCACAGACCTCTAGTATGCATATAAGATCTTTGGTTAATCCCTTCCCTCTGAGATTCATCAGTTTGTTCCATGTTTCCATGCCTGTGTGCTGAGCATCTGCCCCCTGGTGGTCAGTGCATGTCATAGCTACCGGTTGAACGGTCAAATGGTCAGCCGGTCACTTAGGCTTTTATATATATAGACTAGAAGCCCGTTTGCATGAAGATCCGTGCAAGACATTCATTCACCTGGCTGCCTGCACCAGTTTTCCACCAGCATCAGGGGGACCCAGGCCTTGGCTCTGGCCACCGTCTTCCGCCTTCTTTCAGGGTCGGGGCTTGGCGATCTGGGCACCTCCCGCTGGCCTGGTTCCGTCAGCCGCTCATCGTTCGGAGCGGTGGGAGGCCCCACCCCTTCCACCAGCCCGGGTCCGCCAGCCACTCAGCGATGGGGGGTGGGGCAGCGCGTGGGAGCCGCCATCTTGGTTAATTTGCATAGCACCCTGATTGGCTGTGGGCATAGCAAAGGTACGGTCAATTAGCATGTTACCCTTTTATTAGGTAGGACTAGAGGCCCAGTGCATGAAATTCATGCATGGGTGGAGTCCCTAGGCCTGGCTGGTGATCGGGGCCTTTTGGCTTCCAGTCGGGGCCTTCCTTCCCCAGCTGCCAGCTGCCAGTTGGGCCTTCCTTCATTCCACACAGCCCCCTGATGGTCAGTGCACGTCATAGCAAGCAATCGAACTTCCGGTCTCCAGATCGAACTCCTGAGGGGACAATGTGCATATTAGGCTTTTATATAGAGATTTTAATTACACAAACATGTCTATATAAAACAGGTAAGCTAACTAATTTGTCAAATTTTTAACATATGCATTTGGAAAGCCTACTTTATTATATAATGGGCTTTCGGCTTCAATGGACACCCCCTCACTCAAATTAGTCCGTTATATCGAGGTTTTACTATAGATAAAATCAACATACTTAATCAAATTTGTTGTAGAAATAAAACACAATAAATTTGAAAGACTTTAGACAAAACTGAGAGAGAATAACAGAAATGATATTCTGCTGGGGTCAATATCAATAATGAAAAATAGTATATACTTATAGATGTAGCAAAGCATTAAAACTTTTGATAAAAGAAAGTATGGATTTGAAAACCTAGGTAAAATAGACATAGTCTTTGAGAACTATAAATGATCAAGATTGAAAGAAGAAAAAGAACATTTTTGTCATTAAATAGACTGAATATACAGATCATGTATCATAGAAATGTATACTTGAAACCTATATAATCTTACTAACCAATGTTACCCAATACATTTAACAAAAAATGAACTAAATACGTATTTAAAACTTCCCCACAAATGAATCGTTCTACTTAGTTTCTCAATTAATTATTTTAAGACTTGTGATGGCTTTTATGTACAATTGCCATGTGTCAGGAATATTCTCATTGGCTTGTACACATTAGTTTATTTAACAGCCACAGTGACTTAACCTTGTGGGTGGGATGCTACTCCAATTTTAGGGTGGGGTGCCACCCCAGTCTGAGGGTGGGAAGCCATCCCAATTTGAGGGCAAGTTAAGAGGCAAAGGGAGTTTAAGTGACCTGCAAAGGCTCATGCAAAAGAGAGAGCCAGGACTTTAACCCAGGCCATCAGTGTGTACAGACTCCACAGCACCTTGGACCCACAGATAATCTCCTAGGGAAAGACAATCCCTGTTTTGTGCAAAACCTTCCAGAGAACCAGATTCCTTTCATTGAGCTGGTCTAACTTTGATGCCAGGCCAGACTAAGGGAAGGAACGTCAGACCAATTTCTATCAGAAATATAGATGTAGAATGTTTAAACAAAGTACTGCATTATATATATAAAAAAAGATAATAATCATGACTAAGTTGAACTTACTACTGAATGAAATGTTGGTTAACATTAGAAAATTAAATAATGTCAATCACCACTTTAATAAAAGAAAATGACAATACAGTTAGCTCAAAGAGGCAGAAAAATTATTTGATAAATTTGAAAGATAATTCCACGGTAGAAACTCTTCGTAAACTAGAAATCAATTTTAAAAATTCTTAGGTTGATAAAAGATATCTGCAAGAAAGATATGGAAACAATTTCTACTTAAGTATGAAATGCCAGAAGCATTGTCTTTAAAAATAGAAACAAGACAAGAATGCCCAGCACTTAGCACTTCTATTCACATGGTGAGGGATAGTCCAATCAGAGCAATAAGACAACCGAAAGGCCCAAGGACTGGGGAGAATAAAGTTTCCATTACTACAGATGTTATGACTGTTTACCTAGAAAATGCAAAAATTCTATAGGAAAATCACCAGATATAATAATATAACCTAACATTGCTGTTAAATATGAGGAGTGTATATTAAGGCCCATGGTATTTTGTACTCAAACAATTGTTAGAAGATGCAGTTAAGATATTTTATTTAGAATGGCCTACAAATATAAGAAACCTAGAAGTAAAATTTAAATGTAAGGTGTTAGCATGAAAATGAATGATACTTTATTGAAAGTCATTATAAAAGTCTTAAATAAGTGAATGGGCATATCCTGTTTATGGGCAGAAATTTTCAGTATTCTAGAGCTCTCAAGTGTCTTCAAACTGATCCCTCAATATTATAGAATTGAGGCCCAGTGCACAAAATTAGTGCACTTGGGAGGGGCCCCTCAGCCCTGCCTACACCCTCTCCCAGTCCAGGAGCCCTCGGGGGATGTCCACCTGATGGCTTAGGCTGGCTCCTTGCTCAGTCCCGATCGGCCAGACCCCAGCAGCAAGCTAACCTACCAGTTGGAGAGTCTTCCCCCTGGTGGTCAGTGCACATCATAGAGATTGGTCGACTGGTTGACTGTCTGCTCCCTGGTGGTCAGTGCATGTCATAACAAGTGGTTGAGTGGCCTTAGCATATCATTAGCATATTATGCTTTGATTGGTTGAACAGATGGCCAGACGACCGGACGCTTAGCATATTAGGCTTTTATTATATAGGATTTCTCAACAAAAACCCTCACCAGGATTTTTCAAGGAACTTGACAAGCTGATTTAACAGGTGTGTGGAAAAGAATCCATCAGCACTCATCACAGGTGCCACTTCCCTGTTCCTCACTCATAGGAACTTGCTCTTTCAGGAGTTGAGCACCCCTGATGGTGTCATTGGGACCCTGATCTCCATTTATGTTCCCTGTAACAGGGGCGTGTGTGGCAGTTACCCACAAACATACTTCTGATTCCTTAGAGCAGTGTTCTCTCTCCATGGAGGGTTTTATTCCCCTGGGGGAGGGGAGGAGGGAGTTGGTGTCCCCTCTACTCTGCTACCACCAGAATGTCCTCTCAGAATCCAAGGGCCAAGGGATCCTCTTGTCCCTTTGCTAAGGCAGCACCGCTGTAGAGACAAGTGAACCGGAGTTTGCCTCTCAGCAGGGCCCGCTAAACACAGGACTAACCTCTCCTGCTTCAGAGCCCTCATTCACAAAATAAAGATGGCCCAGTGGCTTGTAGGAGTGCTGGAGGGGTCAAATGACAGAGCTTGGGCCTAGGTGAAAAACCAATGGTGGACCTGATTCCTGCTCTGGAAGAAAGCTAGGGGACTGTGGGTGACATTTAAACCTCCTCTAACCCTTCCCTCCCTGCTTCACCCCCCTCCTCACCTTTCCTCCTCTCTCCAAGGCTTTCCTCACCATTAGCTAATGCTCATTATGTTTGCCAGGGGGAGGAACTTACGGGGGTCTAGCTTTTAGAACACAGCAGTGAGAGAGATAGAGCAGCAGGCCAGCGCGTCACCAGCTTCACAGACTACACTGAATGGCCAGATTATTATGATCTCTGAACGCATAATAATCTGGCCACTCAGTGTATTTGTATCTCAAATGGGTACCAAAAGTATTCTAGACTTTTGCTGGAGATCAACCACCTATTTGCCCTGGGCTTTCTATCAGCCGGTGCAAAGGGGAAAACTGATTAGGTACACGATTTATAGTATCTTTGATATTAAATAAATGAGGTACTCAAGAGAAGTACACTGAGTGGCCAGATTATTATGCATTCAGAGATCATAATAATCTGGCCACTCAGTGTATATATGAGGAAACTGAAGCTCAGAGAGGTGACAGGGCATGTGAAGGCCTCACAGGGATACAGAGCGTGTCCCGCAGGATGTACCTTCCCGGCATCCCTCGCTCTGCAGAGGAAGCATTGGATTCCTGGACAGATACACATTCCAAGCTCTGTCACCAGGAGCTAAGCCTCTGGCCGGGCAGGGAGCCACCTGGGCGACTGAGCCGAAGAGCACATCCCAGAGGAGGCTTGACCCCAGTGATGACATCGTGTCTGCAGCTCTCTCCGGGGAGCATCGCTTTGTCCTTTCCATTTGCTCTTTCATGGGACGAGCAGATTCTATTTCCTCTACCTCCCTGCGTCTGACTAGTTAATTGCCCCTTTCCTGGGCACCGGGTCATGGCCTCGTGGGTGTTCTGTGCGTGCCTCCCATCTCTTTCAGAAGGTTTGGGTCTGTGGCTGTCTCTTGCTTCCTAATCAAACTAGCAGGCTTCGGGGCTGTGTGGTCAGTGGATTAGGTAGCAGAAGTAATCACCAGCAAATTGGTCAGGCAGGCTCGGACAAGGCGTCCAGGTCAGACTAATTTAAATGTGGGTGAAGATGAGCAAAGGGGAGAAAGAGAGACCAGCCCAGGAACACTCGGTGAGTGAATTAAGCAGACTGGAGATTGACAGTGTCACGAACACCCAAGTCTGAATCTTCCACCCCCAGAAATATGAAGGAAGTGAGTACAGGTAGGCCCAGATGAGCTGGGGGCACGTGAGCCAGGGCAGGATGCTAGGCTCCTGACTCCTAGAATTGCCTCCATGTGTTTGACACTTGGTGCACCCGGTGTCCACACTTCCTCTCCTCTGCGGTATAATCAATGCCCGTGTGGTACATTGATGCCCATGGGCTACCTGAGCCTCCTGGTCCCCGTCAGTGGCCACAGGGCAGACAGCACTCTGGCACATCTGAGGTGCCATCAGCATTAAGGGTTCCAGCCAGGAGGGTCTCGGGTACCCAGTACCACATTCACTGAACCTCCTCTTTCTTAAAGACCTGAAAACCAGGAGGGTGGGACTCTGGTCCTGGCTCTGCTGTACTTGCTGTCTGCTTTTCTTTAAGTGGTTTTTATTTCCCTGAGCCTCTAGAGACCTTTGTTAAAGAAGGTCACTCAAAAACGCTGTCCTCTTGAGCACAAATATACTACAATCTGAAATATTTATGAGCTCTTCTGAGTTACTCAATGACTTGAAATGTTCTCTTTTTTAAAAAAAATATTTTTTATTGATTTTTTACAGAGAGGAAGGGAGACAGATAGAAAGTTAGAAACATCGATGAGAGAGAAACATCAATCAGCTGCCTCCTGCACACACCCTACTGGGGATGTGCCCGCAACCAAGGTACATGCCCTTGACCGGAATCGAACCTGGGACCCTTCAATCTGCAGGCCGACGCTCTATCCACTGAGCCAAACCGGTTAGGGTGAAATGTTCTCTTTAATGTGGAATAAAAACACGGGGTTCACGACTCGACCGAGTTCATCCTGGAGCAAACAACATAGTTCAGTTTGTGCAGGCAAAGCATGCCCATCCCACAACTGCACCCACTTCCTCCAAGCCCTGTAGCAGGATTTTACTTGCTTTTAGAGTTTATTTCTCACAATCCCGCAGGGCCCCACAGACCAGCAGCATCAGCAGCATCTGGGACTTGTAGAAGTGCAGAGCCTCAGGCCCCAGCCCAGGCCGCTCAACCAGAAACTCCAAGGCTGGTGTCCAGCCGCCTGGGCTTCACACGTCCTCTGGGTGATTCTCATGCCACTCAAGTTTGAGAGCCACAGGGACCATGACACAGTCAGCTGTTCTCAGCCTTTGCTATCAAACCAGGTCACCTGTGCAGTTATTCCAGCCCCACAGGTCCCTGTTGGCTAGTCTGGAAGGCCTGGAGTTCATGAGTTTGAAACCCCACGGCTGATGCTAATATGCACTAAAAGTGGAGACCCTCAGATCTGGTTCCTTGGGACTCATTTTCACAGGCACGAGTTCTGAAGCTCAGAGATGTTTCTGACACATTCTTGAGAGCATTTTGTCAAGGAAGGGGTTGAGGCTGCAGAATCCAGAATTGATCTCAGGTCTGCCCAGAGAGTTCCACTGTGCCAGTGGGTTTCAACTCCAGATTTTGGAATAAGCACACTTTGGTCCATATGTCATCAGCCCCAGTCTCAGTCTCCTCATGTGAATAATGGGATGAGTTGGCACCATGTGTAGGATTGCTGTAAAAAATAGAGGTGATCGTTAATTAAGTGTACAGTGGCATGTAATAGGTGCCCAATAGAAGCTACCATTGATAATAATACAAGACCTTCTCTGAAATATTTCATCTGTAAGCTCAAGCTGGGTTAAGAAATATTCATTTCTGGAGGTATTTGGCATTTTTCCTGGGTCGAAGCAAGAGAGGTTTATAGTGCTGCAATGGGCCCCATTGATTTGTGTAATGTTTAAAGGAAGGGAAAGAGCTAGAAGGAAGGAGGAAACAGCCACCACCACTATCTCTGTTTAATACACTCAAGGAGCTGATGCAATCCAGGCTTGCTACAGGCAGGGTTTAGAGAAGGGAAACACCTACACATTCACCTACCACCCACACTCACCCACCGGCACCCCCACTACAACTCTCCCTCACCCCTCTTCACCCCACTCCACTGAAAGGTGGAAGGAAGAGCTTACCATCCCAGTGGCACTGACCATGATGGCCACCCCATGGGAAATACCATGGCAACGACTCAAAACTTGGTTTAGGAGAATGAGACAGGGAGAGGGGAGAGGGAAGAAAGCCTCTTTACTGTCCAACTAGATAGGGCCCTCAGAGGGAACATTCTCAGAAGAGTGATTCTGAAAAACCTGCTGGAGTTTTGGGGGGCCTGAAGAGCAAATTCTTATCTGTTAGATACCACAGAACTCATCAAGCCCTGGTGGGTGTGGCTCAGTTTGTTGAGAGTCGTCCTGAGTATAAAAAGGTCGCCTGTTTGATTCCTGGTCATGGCACATGCTTAGGTTGTGGATTCGGTCCCCAGTCGGGGTGTGTGTGAGACAGTGATGTTTCCCTTACATCAAAGTTTCTCTCTCTCTCTCTCTCTCTCTCTCTCTCTCTCTCTCTCTCTCTCTCTTTCTCTCTCTCCTCTAAAATCAATAAAGGCATATTAAAAAAAAAATAGCTCATCCAGAAAGAGGCTCTGGGGTGGAGTGATTATTCTCTGAGTAGAGACTGTGCATTTCGGGAAAGGAGCGTGGTGACTGTCCCTGTGAGGGAGACTCAAGGAAGGACTGGACTGGAGCTGAAACGTCCTAATGGATCACTTAGAGAAGCAGCTCCACAGACAGGCAGCGGAACCAGGGAAACAAATCTGTTCCAAAGGTGCTTTTTCTGTCCCCAAGTGCTTTCTCCATCCGTGATCCAAAGCTTTACAGTTTGGGCTGAAATGGAAATTATTAAAGTCACTAATGGCTTAATGGCATGAAAGCTGGGATCGTATCTCTAGAAGCTTTCCATTAAATATGCAATTACCTGGTGCCCACCTTTCCCCTGCATGCTCAGCCTCCAAACAGTGGAAGGTAGCTCTCAGCCACAGATGTTCATCACATGCCTAAGGCAGAGATGGGTGCTTGGGCCAGGCAAACATGATATAAATTAGAGAAACATTTAAAACTAGAAGCCCGGTGCACAAAATTTGTGCACGGGTAGGGTCCCTAGGCCAGGCTGGCTATCAGGGCCGATCTGTGGGGCGACTGGTGGGGCAATCAGGGGGCCCCCACTGGCACTGCCTTGGCCCTGCCCCCTGCCACTCACTGGCCCTGCCCCCTGCCACTGCCGTGCATCACCTCCCTCTGTGGCACGACCATTGGGGCAATTGGAGGGCCCAGCTCACACAGGGAAAGGCTGTTTATTCTGTAGCAAGAATGGGGTGAGCAGCCCTAACCGGTTTGGCTCAGTGGATAGAGTGTCGGCCTGCGGACTGAAGGGTCCGAGGTTCGATTCTGGTCAAGGGCATGTACCTTGGTTGCAGACACATCCTCAGTGGGGCGTATGCAGAAGGCAGCTGATCAATGTTTCTCTCTCATCAACGTTTCTAACCCTCTATCCCTCTCCCTTCCTCTCTGTAAAAAATCAATAAAATATATTTTAAAAAAAAAGAATGGGGTGAGCAAAATCAAGACCCCTCTATCATGTGTCTGAGCACAAACAAAAGTAGAAACACTGTGCAAATAAATAGAATGCATATCCCCTCTTCCCTTCCAGCTGGAGTGACTATTGCTTCATTGCTAATAACAGCTTGAGTTCTCTCCATTTTCACCTTGGACAAAAATCACTGATTACCCAATCATGGAGTAACCCTACTTTCTGATGGCATCCAATCCAGACACCCTGGCTTCTTTGACCCCTCCCAACACCAGTCAAAACTCCATCATAAGCTCCTCTCAGCACCCTCCTACTGAGATGTGCAAGGCTCTCCATGGTCTGAGGTCTCCTTAGCTGCAGCAGGTAATAAATCCAACTTTGACTCCAGGTACCTGACAGGGGGCATGGATAACATCAACTGGCAAATGGGACTTTGGGGAGAAAAGGGTGGCTACCTCAGAAGACAGGCCTGGGTATGGTAAGGGGCCAGTGAGAGAGGGTCCTTGAGATGCTGGACTGCAGCAGGAAGTGCAAGATTTGTATACTTTGCCCAAGAGTTTGGTTTATATTTTATGGCATAGTGGTTTCAATGTTATTGCATTTGCATCTTAGCGGACCACTTTGACTGTAGTTTTGAGAATGTGTAATACTCAAGCAATACTGACTATAGAGGGTGACCAGCATTATCCAGCAAAGAGGTGATGTTGCCCTGGAGGGGAAGGAATGGGTTAGAGAGGACACATAAAGGTAAAACCACCAAATCCCACATGATGTTGGCAGGGAGACGTGGTAGGGTCAGGTGCTAGCATTCATTTTAGGTGGCAGATATTTATTATCCTTTGGGACACTTGTGATTTGGGGTATTCAAGGGGAGACACTTCCTCAGGAGGCCTGTACATGAACATACTGGAGAACAGAGACCAACTGAGGAAGCTGGGTGAGGTCTGTGAGGTTGAGTGTTCAAGTGGAGCGCTTAACCAAGGTAGGGAGGCTCTAGCATGAAACAGTGCAGAGGTGGGAGGGACTAATTGTGAGCTCTGGCCATGTAATATTAGCGGGCAGGACACACTTGTTTAAATTCGTTCACCTCTCAGTCTGTTTTTTTCTCTGTACAGTGGAAATAAATGCCTGCATCTTGCTAGTTCTTCTCAGGGCTAAGCATTTCAAAGGGTCCTCATTACTGCATGCCATTTTCTAATGCCCACAGTTCCATGGTTTCACAGGGAAGTACTGTGGCCTAAAAATACACCCCTTATAGGCTTACAGCCACTTGGAAAATTAGTCTTCATTCAGTCCTTTTTTTCTGCTTGACTGTCATATCTATCACAACTAATATTTTTGTCATTATCCCTCTGTCAATAGTTGTTAACTTCAGATAAATTTTAAAAATGCAAATCACTGCAAGAGTGAGAGCATCAGTTTTGAAGAAGCTGCAGGTCTCAGAAGGTGCTGGGGGCTGGCAAAGAACGGCATCCACTGGCTCCGACAGAGCTGGACCCACACGCTGGGAGGAGAGGGACCTGTTGAGACGGACAGGGCCATGTTCAACATGAGTGCGTTAAAAGAGGCTCTCGGGAAAATCGGTGAAGCTTTGGAATAGTATCCCCATCTCCACCCGAAACTGCTCTCCTCCGGATGGGACTCTGGGAGTCCAACAAAAGGGGAAGAGCTTCATGCTAGGCATTCATGGCATTTTATTTTTTTTTTTGGAAAAATTTGCTCCCCACATCTCCAACCACACTTGACTCATTATCTGTTCATCTTATGAAGTCGAACATAGTCGGCTTTAAAGAAACCTAAATTTTGTCTAACATCTATTTGTTTTATAAGTTTTTGTCATTCAATCTACTATATCATAAGCACATGTTTTGCTTAAACGATGGTTGCCTTGGAGAGGCATCTCTTGTGACACGAATTTACCTCCAGCAACAAGTGCCACCTGAGCAAGGAGCTGGCTCCATACCTGACACTCACAGTAGGAGCGTCATAAATGACCATTCTTTCTTCTGCCGCATCACTTTCTTTGAGAGAGGAGGGAGGAAGGAGATGACAAATGTGGAGGCCTGGGTTGTGGGGCTGGAGAGAAATGAAGAAGGGACGCATTCATCAATAGCAGTGCATGTGGTAAGTTGAGCAGACTACAAGGCATTTATTAGGTGCCAAATAGAAGCGTTATTTACTTCCCATGAGCTTCTTAAATGGAAGTTGGTGTTCAATCAATTTGGCTTAAAGAGGGAGATCTCTTTCAAATCTTGAACCCTCAGTACTCATCTTTGCCCTTTAGGTAGGCAGTTAGGTCTGATTTAATAATGTGGTTATCCTCTCCCTTTTCTAATCATGTGGATTGAGCTTCCTTCTTTCTAGATTTCCCAAAGCAAAAGGAATAGCAAATAACTCATCACTAAAGAGGGGAGGAATTAACTTAAATAAATTAGCACTATTTTTAACTGGCAGGATAGTAATATTGTCATCAAGTCCATGATTGTTTTGACAAAATGAATGTCACCTCTCCTTCCTGTCACTGTTGGAGTATGGACAGAAAGGGTTGTCTGAGGATGCTGCTCTGGTGTAGGCTGGTGCTACAGTTATTTTTCCAATTTGTGGAAAATGGGGAGGGGATGGGGATAGTGAAGTCCTCTGTTGGCTTGATGTAGCCAGCTGGAGGGAGTTGAGGCTTTGTTATTGCCTTGTTAACTTATTGGATTCTCTGAATGGTCATGGTAGGTATAACAAGGGACAGAGACAAGGGGCTCAAATCTATCTTCCACTGAGACAACACCCCAACGTTCATTTCGACTAGGAATTAGGACCATCTTTGTGTGTCTACTTAACTCAAAGAACAGGTACAATGATGTGCTAACCTATTCATCTAAACGAACAAAGATGGAGGCTGATTGTACTGTGGGTGGGTTAGGGTTTACCTGAGCAAGTGCTAAACATTTGGAGAAGGCCTTCCACACAGCCCGGGTGGAGAGGCGTGAGGAGAGTTGAACGGGGTTTAGAAAGTCTGAATGACTTTGAGAATGATTAGTGACATCCACAGCTAAAAATAAAAGTGTGGAGGCCAGGTATGATTTTTTTCAAGGGTCAGGTCAGTCCCATGCCTCTGTTACTATCTAGAATGAAGACAGCCTTTTGAGTATTTGTGTGGGACCAAGCCCCAACCTTAGGTAAACTCTGCTGTATAAGGACTGCCGCCATCATGATTTTTGAGAGACCATTGGTGCCACTTGCTGAAAAGTAGGGGAGGGAACTAGAAATAAGAGGTCACGAAAAGGGAAAAGCCACAAACTTGATTTTCCTTCAAATCCTGAAGGATTGGGTTAGTGTTTTGTTTTTTGTCACTCTTATGCTTGTGTGTGCGTTTTGGCACATGACTCTCGAATGTTCTAGTAGCCTGTTTAATTGGTAGGATGTGCTGAGTGAGACTGTGTTACCATGGTGACTAGCCCAGGCTCCCTGACAGGGATCTGAACCGATCCTGGTGAGATAAAGAGAGACATGCAGGGAGAAGATAATTGACAGAGCTGCTCCTGAGTCTCTGGGCTGAACTCTCTGTGGGTACCTGCTGTGGAGAGAAGCAGGCTTGTCTCAAGGAGTACCGGAGAGAAGAATCACAGGCGAGACTCCCCAGTGTCACCTAAGCCTTTAGGGAACCATCTGATCCACTCAAGAGGTCCAGCCAAGCATTGGAGGTGCTGCTGTGCAAGAAGGGTTCAGAGTTTAATTGCCTTCACATGTGGGAGCCCTTATCATTTCCCTCTTGTGAAAATATATGGAATCTAATGAACAAAATACACCGATGAACAAGATAGAACCAGAGGCCTGAATAGGTGAAACAGATGGATGGATGTCAGAGTAAAAGGGTCGAGGGGGATCGGATGAAAAGAGGTGAAGAGATTAGTCAAAGAATATATATGCATAGCCCATGGACACAGACCACAGTGTGGTGAAGGCCAGAGGGAAGAGGTGTGGGGCTGGATGGAGGTGGGCAAAGGGGAGGAAAATGGGGAACATCCGTAATAGTATCAACATTAAAAATAAAGTTAAAAGGAAAATCTCATTAAAAAAATTTAAGCTCAAAATATCCGGTGCTGTGCTCTGAAGATAAAGCAAAGTGTTGACATAGGCCATACTTGCATTTAAATAGCCTAAGGTAATGAATATACACCTTAGCACCAATACATTTTACTTTTATAAACTGTGTACTGATCTTCCCCGTTTTCACTTTCACTTTGGCCTCCTGTTATGCAAAATCTTTCACCTAGAATAAACGTAGAACCAGAGTTGACCTCTCTATAACAAAGGGACTTATTGCCAAACATAGGAATGGCAGCAAGATTCCTCCTGAGATCTTGTATATTTGTACACACTGGCATTATGCAAAATGATGGTATTAATAAGAAGGAACAGGGGAACAATTCACGTCCCTCTAATATCATAGAAACTTTACTGGACACCACCCACAGAGTGTCTTAAATCTGCACGAAACCCGATAAGGCAAAGAGAAGTTCATCACATGGTATGAAAGCAGCAGAGTCACCTGTGAGCCCATATCTCTCTAAGTCACATGAGGTGCTGAGTGGAGACTAAAATCCAAACATAACATGGTCTCAGTATTAGAGCACTGACATTATTCTGAGCCCCGAGGCGGATATTTAGTAACAGGTAGGCTCTCAGTAAAAAAAAAAAATAATAATAAATAAATAAATAAATAAATAAATAAAAATCTCTGAATGAACATATGAGTGTATGACTTATAGAGTCAGTCAAATAATCTTACTATCAGATGTGTCATCTACCTAGATATTTCCCACAAGTATACATTTTAGATGTTATCATATGGTTGATGGCACATTTTGACCACACGTCAAGGTTCCTGGCACACCACTCCTTTCTTTTGCTGCACTGGCTCCAGCCTCTCTAATGAGATCTGTATGTTTGTGGAGTTTGTCATTGTGTTCACTAAGCAGGTGCATTCAGAAAAATTGGCCCACTGTGGTTTGCTCCTCACGCACAAGCACTAACTCCTGCTCACTGTGCAACCATAGCCAGCCAAGAGCCAGCAAAGGAACAAGAAAGAAATAATGAGAGATAGGGATATAGAGAGAGACAAAGTACTACATATGTCTCCTTTCCCCCCATTGACCCCAGGCAGATGGCAAAGTCAATGAAGATTAAAAATATACTGTTTGAAAATGACAAGTACTAGTACTGGCAAGGATGTAGAGAAAAGGGAACGCTAGTACACTGCTGGTGGGAATGCAGACTGGTGCAGCCATTATGAAAAACAGTATGGAGTTTCCTCAAAAAATTGACCCAGTGATCCCACTTCTAGGAATATATGCTAAGAAACCTGAAGCACCAATCAGAAAGAATGTATGCACCCCTATGTTCATAGCAGCACAATTTACAATAGCTAAGATCTGGAAACAG
Organism: Cnephaeus nilssonii; assembly: GCF_951640355.1. NCBI lineage: Eukaryota > Metazoa > Chordata > Mammalia > Chiroptera > Vespertilionidae > Cnephaeus > Cnephaeus nilssonii. The sequence continues at coordinate 13,486,173 of NC_137082.1, read as the reverse complement.
CCCAAGTGCCCATCAGTAGACGAGTGGGTAAAAAAGCTGTGGTACATTTATACCATGGAATACTATGCAGCAGTAAAAAAGAAGAATCTCTTAGCCTTTGAGACAGCATGGAGGGACCTGGAGAGTATGATGCTAAATGAAATAAGTCAGTCAGAGAAAGACAAATATCACATGATGTCACTCATATGTGGAATATAAGTAACAAAATAAACTGATGAACGGAGTGGATCCAGAGACATGGAAACATGGAACAGAGCGCAGAATCTCAGTGGGAAGGTGGGGGAAGGTAGGTGGGTGGGAAGTAATCAACCAAAGACCTTATATACATATATGCATGGCCCACGGTCATAGACAATGGGTGGTGAGGGCCGGGGATGGGGGATGAGGACGGGCTGGATGGGGTCAATGGGGGAAAAAGGAGACATACGTAGTACTTTCAATAATAAAGTATAATTATAAAAAATATATATACTGTTTGATTTTCAGAACCAAAAGAAAATGTAATGAAATGTTTCAATTGATGCTCATATACACTTATGAGCTAACCTCAATAAACATGTGTGTATGTAGATGGGCATGTGTATGCATGTAGATTCTTGTAGATGTGTGTATATGCACACATGTGTGTAGATTATATGTATGGGCATGTGTATATTATGTGTATATATATATGCATATATGCATGCATGAATGTATTTGTGTGCATGCATGTGTGCATATATTATGTGTGTGCATATGTACATATCTATGTGTGTGCATGTGAATATGAGTATGTGTACATCTACCTCTGGCTCACCCTGTTCATTGTCCACTGTGGAATAGATTGTTGATGACTTCCCCTAGGTTCCCATTACTTGGCTGGTGCACCATCCTCAGCTTCTGGGAGACTTCCTGTGAAGGCCCTGAGCTTTACTATCCCTAGAAAAATGCCCTTGATTAATGGGAGTTGCCCTTGGTCAGTGGGAAATGCTTCTCCTGGAGCTGCTTATTCCCCCCGTTATAGGTCTTTCTGTTTGCAAAGACGAACTGATGCTTGGCACAAGGGCCTGGCTTCCTGACTTAGAAGGGACACTCTCAGATGTCATGTGCACCAGATTTCTCCATGAATTCCAGTTTTCTATGTAGCATAATATCCACCCTGAACTAAGTGGCTTAAAACAAAAAACATTTTATTATATACTAGAAGGCCGGTGCATGAAATTTGTGCATAGGGAGGGGGTGTCCCTCAGCCCAGCCTGCACCCTCTCCAATCTGGGACATCCCTCTCACAACCCAGGACTGCTGGCTCCCAACAGCTCACCTGCCTGCTTGCCTGCCTGATTGCCCCTAATTGCTTCTGCCTGCCAGCCTGATAACCCCCTAACCACTTTCCTGCCAGCCTGATTGATGCCTAACTGCTCCTCTGCAGGCCCTATTGCCCCCAACTGCCCTCCCCTGCTGGCCCGGTCGCCCCCAACTTCCCTACTTTGCCTGCCTGGTTGCCCCTAACTGCCCTCCTCTGCCAGCCCAATTGCCCCTAACTGCCCTCTCCTGCAGGCCTGGTCACCCTCCAACTGCCCTCCCCCGCAGGCCTGGTCACCACTAACTGCTCTCCCCTGCAGGCCTGGTTCCCTCCAACTGCCCTCCCCTGCAGGCCTGGTCCTCCCTAACTGCCCTCCCCGGCAGGCCTGGGTCCCCCCAACTGTCCTCCCCTGCAGGCCTGATCACCCCCAACTGCCCTCCCTTGAAGGTCTGGTCCCTCCCAACTTTCCTCCCCTGCTGGCTTAATTGCCCACAACTGCCCTCCCCTGCTGGCCATCTTGTGGTGGCCATCTTGTGTCCACATGGGGGCGGCCATCTTCGAACACATGGGGCAGCCATCTTGTGTGTTGGAGTGATGGTCAATTTGCATATTACCTCTTTATTATATAAGATCATAATCTGTGGGTGATGATTCAGGCTGGGCTCAGCTGGATAATTTTTCCATTTCACCTGGTGTTTACTGTAGTTTCTGTGGTGTTTAGCTGGCAGCTGGATTAGTCCTCCATGTTCCAGACAACTTTATTCATGTGCCTGGTGCCTTGGTCAGAATAGTTGGAAAGCTGGGCAGCAGCACTGGGAAAGGATGTGCAGTGAGTCTGGGTGAGCTCAGGTAGGCCCCTCACTTTGCAGGTGGGCCCTCACTCTGCAGAGGTAACAGCTCTGCTTGAGTGGTCTCTGTGGGTCAGGCCTGGGTGTGCCTCCCCCTTGTTCTGCACTGAACCCACTTTCTACATAAGGAAACTCAGCTTCAGAGAATAGTGTGCCTGAAGCCATCGCCACTGCTGTGGCCCTTTGGCTACTCCCTGGGGCCTCCTAAAGGTACAAAGCCTCATGGCCTCACTTAGTATCATTAGACAGAGCCAATGGCTACATAGATGTTTTATCTCTGGGCAGGAGCTGCAAGAGGAGTGCCTCGTACACAAGGAAGAAAGAAAGAAAGAAGAAAGAAAGAAAGAAAGAAAGAAAGAAAGAAAGAAAGAAAGAAAGAAAGAAAGAAAGAAAGAAAGAAAGAAAGGAAGGAAGGAAGGAAGGAAGGAAGGAAGAAAGGAAGGAAGGAAGGAAGGAAGGAAGGAAGGAAGGAAGGAAGGAAGGAAGGAAGGAAGGAAGGAAGAAGCTTCTGTACCTCATGTCTTTGATTTGGGTTTCATTATCCTCCTCAGTAGTCAGGGCATCATCACTTCGGCAGTAACTTGGGTATCTTATAGTACAGCTTCGTGCAGAATCTCAAAGGAGTCACTTGCAGGTTCTGTATCTGTTACCATGGGATATCTCAAATAAACCTATGCCTGGTATCACTGGGGATAATCAAACTGCAGAAATATCAAGTGTCTTACCTGGATTAAAACAGGCAATTAGGGAACAAATGAACTGGGCATCCAGAAGGCAGACACTGTAAACCTTACTAGCAGTGTGCATGGGCCCTCTGCTCCATGGAAGACCCACAGGGCATCTTGTCCTCAATAAGCAGCTCTTAGCTGGAGTGCATCCCCCCCGCCCACCACACACACACACAGCCTGCTATACTTAGTAGCATCACTGAGCATTGAGGTGGGTGAAGAAGTTGCCCCACTCCCAATCCAGGCATCCTTCCACCACACTGAACTGCCACCTGCATTCTTATCTGTGTGGTCTTAAAATACAATCAACTATAGAAACATGAGGCAGCATTATCAACATCAATATAAATATAAGTTTAATACCTTTTATTGATTACAAGAAAAAATATGTTCCAGCCCAGCTCCCCTGTTCAGTGTGCATTTGCAGCTCCCAAGCAGAATTTTGTGTCTCAGCAATTTTATGTGAAGGGCTCCATTATCTTATTATTAGAGTCACACCCACATTCACTTGCCTTCCTCCCTCAATTTATCTGTCAAGGCCTGTTCTTTACCAAGTTTTGCTCAATTATCCAGCTCTCAGCTCTACTCAAGTATATTTTCAGGGTGAGTTTCTTTTTCCAACTTCTACCCACCCTCCACATTTTCTGCTCTTTTGGTTGGGGCTATCATTTTTATTTCAAAATAAGTTAGTCTGTTATTTATAACCCCGCCTCCAGTTCTCAGAATGGTTTTCTTTGCAGTGGTAAAGGCTTGGATTCAGATTTCAACCTCACTTTTGAAAAAAAAAAAATCTATCTCTGAGAATACTTTCATTTAAATGAATTTACTCTCCAAGCATTCAAGTCAGGCCCCAGATTCCATTAATTAATCTTCCAAATAAAGTCTTTTAAAAATAAATCACGAATTATATTATTTGTCTAGTGATGTCCTTGCTATTTGTGTTTCTTTTTCTTGGGTGCTCCTCTCTTCCTACTGATGTATGTGTAAGTCAATTTTTCTTTGGCTGACAGGTACACGACAGGTGATGATTAAACATCTCACAGAGCAACCTGATGAAGAGGTGAGGATGGTTACACTGCAGCATTGATGAACTCTGAATTCATTTCCATAGGAAAGTTGGGGCAAGACTAAGCAGTGTTTCCCAAAAGTGAGGTGGGAAGATGAGAGCAGAAGGTTAGGAATGGAAATGATCTTTCTGTGGACGGGAAATTTGGTGGTGAGCTCCACATTTGGCAAGACTCCTGTCTTGCCCAGGGATGAGGTGACTGTGTGACTCTGATCTGCAGAGCTAGATCACAGTGTCATGACATCTTGGAGTTCAAGTAGCCATGTAGGACTCATCTGCCAAGTGACTGATCAATCAGTTAATGTTGGCACCTTTCTAGGTGGCCTTTGACATTTACTACGTTAGAACAAGGTCATTGTGGATGAGTGACACCAAGAACAATGGTGGGGGTATGGCCAGTATTCAGAGGAGGAGGGACTCCTTTAACCTCTAAAATCAGAGGAAATGAAGCAAGGATGGGTGAGCTGTGTATAAAACTTTAAGTGCAGGGATTAGAAGTTCTGAGTGCCTCAACTCCTTAATGAATTCAGACTCAGGGTTTAACACTGGTAATGGATCAAGTCTGGTTGATTAGGGGACTAAGAGCAAAAAAGATATCTATAATAATAAAAGCATAATATGCAAATTGACTGAACAACTGAACAGAACTACCCTCTGGACAACCACGCTATGACATGCACTAGCGCCAGGCCAGCCAAGGTATGTACAATGCAATTGGTCAGAGGACCCGCCATCACCCCACGATCGCCCCAAGGAGGGAGGCCCAGGCCACCCTCTGTGGGGCAATCAATCAGGGGGCTCTGCAGAACCGGGGAGTGGGGGGCGGGAGGGGCAGCGGATGTGGGCAGTGCCAGGCCAAGGCAGGTGCTGGCAGGGGCAGCATGAGGCAGCCGGGGCTGCGAAGGCCTACCCTTGCACAAATTTCATGCATGGGGCCTTTAGTTTATAAATAAAGGAGGGATCTAATAAGGAAAGACAAAGCAGTGGGTTGATAGCTTTAGAGACCACACTGAATTTGGGGTGAGTACAATATTTTACAATAGTTGTGCTGATACAGGGTTTCCATGGTGTTGTAGGAACACATGGGTGGGGCATCCAACTGCACCACAGAAGCAAGCAAAAGCTCCTCAGAGTAAGTGTCACTTGAGCCAAGTGTTGAAAGACTGTGAGGGCTGACCTGACAGATGCAGCAGTGTGTTCCAAGCAGGAAAGTGATACCTGTAAAGTGTGAAATTGCTCTATAAACCCAAAAATTTCCAAATAGTTATGTGAGACTTGGGGCACAGAGGCACATGGGGGTGATGAGAGATGAGGCTGGACAGGCAAACAAAGGACAGGTTGGGCAGAGCCAGTTGTTGCTGTGTCTGTGCATTTGTATGGTACCTGAGACCTGCTGAACACCCCGGGAGCAGTAAAGCAGGGAACAACACCATATGATTTGCAAATGTAATAGGTCATGCTGGAGGCTGGAGGATAGTATCTGGAGGCACAGGTACTGGCTGGTGGGATATTGTAGGAATCTGGGTGGAAAGCAATGGTCATATTAGTAAGGCCTGGCAGCAAGAACAAGAAAGGTGTGTGCACACAAGAAATTGAAGAGGTAGAAGCTATACAACTTGGGGATTGATTTAATGTTGGGGTGAATAGGAGGAGACTATGATCCTTCCAGTGTCCTGGCTTGAGAAAAAAAGATGATAACCTGTATGTCAAAATGGAAAGTAAGTAGTATAAAAAAAATAAGTTTACTATTGGATACGTGGTGTCTGAAGCAATTCCAAGATACCAACAGTTGGATAGATGGTTCAGGAGTTCAGCAGAGAGCTCTGGATAGGGCCGAAATTCTAGTAGTGTTCACCATCTGAAGGGTAACAGCAGTTGTGGGATGCTCCCAGCTGTGGTATTGTATCAGGAAAGAAAAACTGTATACTACCCCTACCTACCATGAAATGGAATTAGAATAAAATGTACTAACAAACTGATAAAAAAAAAAAAGAACTCACATAAAAATAGTTTCCTTATAAGCACACTGCAGGGATCAGCAGTCCCAGCTCCTGCTTGTACAAGAAATGGCCTTGACATGATTTCAGTTGACACAGATTATCCAACTGCAGGAATCTGGTTGGCACTGGCCAGTTCCAGTATGCTGACAATAATGATCCATATCGAGACCAGCAAGGATACTGTGTGCACATCCACAGCCCCTCCTCCTGATCTCTTCGCCCTGCTTTCCTTCTCCCTCCCTATAAAAACCCTTGCCTGCATTGAGATGCTAAGATGGGCTTTGGACAAGAGTCCCCTATCTTCTCCAGATGCTGGCACTTGAATAAACCTCTTTCCTTTTTCACCAGCATCTGTCTTAAGAGTTTGGTTTTGGTGCAGCAGGCGAAGTTGAACCTTGGTTCCAGTTCCAGTATGGTTAAGGCTGCTCCCAGGTGTGGTGAGAGTGAAGGCAGCTAGAGAAGAGACCCCTGAAGACCAGTCCTATTTAAAGTTCAAGCACAGCAGAAGGCATCCATGAAGAGATGAGAAGTTACCAAAGCATAGAAAGTCCAACAAATGCACTTCAGAGCCATCATCTCACATAATTAAATATACCTTTACAAGGACCTGGAAAGCCAGGTTTAATTTATATTTCTTGGGTCCTTGGAGTTCCATGGCAGAGGGGTGGTGTGGGATGAGCTGGCTCTGGCCTCCATTCCTGATTCAAGCCCCCTACCTCTTTCTCATACTGGCTAAAACCCTGTTCTACCACGAGATGGGACTTGTATATCCACACAGACACACTAAATGTTCATATCTGCCACAAACAGTCATACCTCAGCCACACCTTGACCTAGAGGTACTCACAAACATAGGAGATGGGCCATTGAGCAGGCGATCCTGAAGTTCTGGATGCCTGGGATGTGACTACAGGCTCCAGGTGGACAGGTCCTCTAAACACATGAACTTCATGAATTTAAAGTGAATTTCTTTTAGCCAACAAAGGATTATGTATAATAATAAAAGTGTAATATGCTAATGAGACTGGACATCCTTCCAGATGACCTTCTAGATGAAGCCAGGGCTGCAAGGGCCAAGGCAGCTGGCCGCTGCAGCAGGCAGGGGCTGAGGCAGAGGTGGCGGGGGCTGAGACCCTTGCACAAATTTCGTGCATCAGGCCTCTAGTGTAATATATTTTGCCAATTTATGTCTTTTAGTAAATGCATTTAGGCTGATTACATTAAAGGTAATTATTGATATTGGCACTTAAAAGTTGATATTTTATTTTCTGTTTGTTCTCTCTGATCTTTGTTTCTCTGTTTTCTATTTTTTTGTCTTCCTGTGGGTTACTTTTATATTTCTTAGGGTTTCATTTTATCTAATTGTCTATAGAATTTTTGACTCTATCTCTCTGTATAGCTATTTTCATGGTTGCTCTAGATATTACATTCATTACATTAAATGCATTACCAAGTCTAATAGTGTCACCAAGTGAAGTAAAATGAAATATTGCAGTGCAGTAGAAACCTTGTCTCCATTTATGCACCATTACACTTTCCCCTTCATAACACAATTGTCTAAACATTTTAGACATATTTAAATTACATAAGAATAATTTCATAATTTTGCTTTAAATGTCAATTATGCACTTATTTGCCATAAAATTTTTATGATTGGTATTATTTTTTCCCTCCTTCCTGGGACAAGGTTCCAAGAATTTTTCTTTGATCATTTCTTTCTGTTTGTAGGCCTTCATTTTTCCATCCTTTTAAGGAAGATCTGCTAGTGACAAATTCTATTTGATTTCTCTTTCATTTCTGAAAGGTATTTTAATTGGTATAAGAGTAAGGTTGACAATTATTTTCTTGAAGCACTTGAAAAATGACCTACTTTTATCTAGCTTTTATGGTTTTTATGTGAAATGTACTATCATTCCAATTGTTCCTCTCTCACTGCTTTAAAGATATTTTTTTCCTGTCTTCAGTTTCAGAAATTTGACTCTTATGTGTCTTAGTATAGATTTGTTTAAGTTTAGGGTTTACTCAATTTCTTGAACCTATAAGTTTATGTCTTTTGTCAAATCTGAGAAATTTAGGTCATTGTTATTTTATTGTTATTTCTCAGTCCTGCCCCTTTTCTTCTACTGAGAGACTGATGACACCAAGTTAAACTTTTTGTTGCTTTAGTCTCCTTGGCTCTTGAAATATTGTTCTTTGTATTTTATTTTTCAGTCTATTTTCTCTCTGTTGTTTAGATTGGCTAATTTCTTTTGTTCCATATCATTTGGTTCACGAATTCTTTCTTCTGTATACTCCATTATGCTGTTGAGCCTATTCACTGAGCTTTTTGCTTCAGTTATTATATTTTTAGTTCTAAAAATTGTATTTAGTTCTTTTTTATATCTTAAATTTCTTTGCTGAGAGTTTCTATATTTTTCTTTTGTTTCAAACATGTTTGTAATGCTTGCCAAAGCTCTTTTACAATGGGTGCTTTAAAATTCTTATCAGATCATTCTAATAGCTCTGTCAACTTGGGGTTGAAATCTATTGGTTGTATTTTCATTCAGTTTAAAACCTTTCTACTTTTTGGTATGAGAAGTGATCTTAATTGGAATTTTGACTGAACATTTTGTTATTATGCTATGAGACTTCAGAGGTTATTTGTATCTTTTTTGTTTAATTGATCTCATCTGATACCACTCCTCAGGGAAAGGGGTTGTACTTCTGTATTCCTGCCAGCTGGGGGTAGTAGTCCAGACTCCTCACTAACACTTCAGGGGCTTGATTTTGTTTGGCGAAGATGGAAATCCCAGTGCCCTACTCAGCCTTTTTTAACCATCCCAGTTGTGTCAGGGTGGGGGGTACAAGGGACACGTTGTCCTTTGCTGGATCACTGACCAAAGAAAGCAGGCTCTTAAAAATGCTTAATTGGGATATAATATGTATAACATAAAATTTAACATCTTAATCATTTTAAGTGTACAGTTTAGTAATGATAATTATCTTAACATATTCACATTGTTATGCAACCAATATCCAGAACTTTTTATCTTGCAAAACTGAAACTGTTTACCCATTAGAAAACTCCCTATCCCCAGTCTTTAGCAACCACTATTCTATTTTCCATCTATGTGAGTTTGAGTACTCTAGATACTACCTCATATAAGTGAAATCATACAATATTTGTTCTTTTGTAACTGACTTATTTAATTTAGCATAATGTCCTCAAGGTTCATCCATGCTATAGCATGTGTCAGAATTTCATTCTTTTAAAGGCTGAATAATATTCTACTGTATGTATATAGGTACCACATTTTCTTTATCCATTCATTTGTCATGGACAGAGGGCAGGCCTTTTTTGGGGTTTTATTATCTGCAGTCATTGGTATTTCTGGGTTTCTAACTTCTGTCTAAAATATATGAGACAAAGATAAAACCACGAGAACTCAGCATAATGCCATTACTTGGAACTGTGTTCCAAGGCCCTAGTCAATCTGTAGTTCTCTCTTCACCTTTACAGGTCTTCTTATGTCTGCTTCATATATAATTTCTAGGGTTTTCGCTGTAGTTATCCAGAGGAATAGGGCCAAATATATCTACTCTGTCTTTTTAAAAGTCCTGTAATTGATTCTTATAGTAGTTTATAATGAGTATACTACTCATTATAAATGTTTAAACATATTCTAAAAATCTGATTTTTAGTAAATCAGACAAGATTTTCTTTCTTTTTAATTTGAAGTACACATAGTTTCACTTTTTGGGACTTCCATCCTTAGTAGTTCTACAGATTTTCATTTGAAAAAATAAAATTAGTTTTTAAAGGGCTTGTAATTTAAGCTTCTCTACTTCTACTATTTGCAAACTCAGTTTTCTTAATCAATACCAAACTATGTACTGAGTGTCTCATGCTCTGTTTTATGTGTTGAACTTAAACCACTGACACAAATCTATGTTATTTTACTATGGCTTTCAGAATAGCCAGGGGATAATATTTTTGAAGATACTCCTAGACAATTTAGAGCCATACATTTTAATGACTTTTGAACACTTCATAAAATTTAAACCTGATAAGAAAATGATTTGGTATTTATCTTTAGAAAATTGTGCTGAGTTTTCTTATGGCACAGAAATGGGACTTCTTATTTCATCAACAACCTGTAAAACCTCTATGAGAAGTGGAAAATAGGCATTTAGCTGATCAGGGCCCTGGACAGGTAGCTCAGGTGGTTAGAGCATTGTCCAGACATTGTCCAACCACAAGGTTGCTGGTTCGATCCTGGGTCAGGGCACATGCAAGAATCAATCAATGAATGCATAAATAAGTGGAACAACAAATCTCTCGCTCTCTCAAAATCAATTTAAAAAAAAATAAAGGAAATGCTCTGAAACTCTAGAATTGATCTTTTGGGAGTCCAAGAAATTTACTCTTAGTGAAAAATCTTCTATTTGAAGGACTGTGAGTATAAATAAATCCTGAATCTACAGACTATATTTAACATAAAGTTAAAAAGAAAAAATCCACCTAGACTGCATATATACTTTCTAAGGACACTGTAAGAAAGTCTGAGACATTATTGAACCACAAAGATCTCCCCATCTTCTTGAATAGTATTCTAGGATAAAACTACAAGGCAACAGGCATTACAATGGCTCCAATGAGCAAGTGTGTGACTCCAAGAGAAATCCTATATAATAAAGAGGTAATATGCAAATTTATCATCACTCCAACACATAAGATGGCCGCTGCCATGTGGTCAAAGATGGCCACCCCCTTGTGGACACAAGATGGCCACCACAAGACGGCCGGCAGAGAAGGGCAGTTGGGGATGACCAGGCCAGCAGGGGAGGGCAGTTAGAGGCAATCAGGCCAGCAGGGGAGGGCAGTTAGGGACAACCAGGCTGGCAAGGGAGGGAAGTTAGGGGTGACTGGGCCAGCAGGGTAGGGCAGTTGGGGGCGACCAGGTCGGCAGGGAAGGGCAGTTAGGGGCAATTGGGCCAGCAGGGGAGTGGTTAGGGGGTGATCAGGCTGGCAGGGGAGTGGTTAGGGGGTGATCAGGCTGGCAGGCAGAAGCGGTTAGGGACAATCAGCCAGGCAGGCAGGTGAGTGGTTGGGAGCCACCAGTCCTGGATTGTGAGAGGGATGTCTGACTGCTTGTTTAGGCCCAATCCCATCAGGATCGGGCCTAAATGGGCAGTCAGACATCCCTCAAGGGGTCCCAGATTGGAGAGGGTGCAGGCTGGGCTGAGGGACACCCCCCCCCCCATGCATGAATTTTGTGCACTGGGTCTCTAGTGTAAAAATAAAACTAAATTATAAAACTTATTCTATCTTTATCTCTCCTTTAAGGATTTTTAAAACATCAAAGATACAAAGACAGGCCTGTTTAACTTTTATTTCTACAGTGCTGATGTAAAATATCTTCAGATTAATAAGGACAACAGCTGATAACACAAAAACTGATAGAAGTCCAAGTGCCTGATTTTGAGTAGACACAGAATTTAAAAAACTCCCATAAGATCACTCCTCTTAGAACAGGGTTGTTTTGAAAAAGAAGTCCTGATGCCATTGAATAACAAATAGGTGTATATGCCAATGCTTTGATGTATACAGTTAACAATAGGACAATTTCTGATTTGTGGTATCACGTTTAAGTGCCCTTTGTAAATCCCATCCAAATGACTACAAGTCTGAGCTACTTAAATGAACCAAAGCAAGGCATGGCTCGGTTATCTTTATTTTGTTCTATCTACTTATTGGTGCATAAAAACTATACCAAAACTTCTGGTTTAAAAAGAAATTATTAGATCTCACAATTATGTGAGCCAAGAATTTATTTGAGAGATGAAGTGACAGGGGCAGTCAGTGGGACTCAGCTGATGGATCGACTGGTCATAAGGTCCAAGATATGTTATTCACATGCCTGCCACCTTATTTCACATGCCTGGGAGGCCAAACACAGCTGAGTTTCTTCCGGTTATCCCATGGCCTTCTGATTTCTCCAGCAGAGGATGAAGACTCAGGCATCCAAGAAATAGCATGCCAGGAGATCCAATAGAAGCTCTAAGGATTCTCATAAAGCAGCCATGGAACTTTCAGAAGATCACTTCTATTGCACGCAAGCACTCAAGTGGTCAAGCAAGTCATTGGAGCCATATTCAGACAGAGGGGACTTGGACTCCATCTCTTAATGGGAGAAATGGTGGAAAATCTTTGGACATCTTGAATGTCACAGTATCATTTTCACAAACATAAGTAGCATGGTACCCCTGAATTTTTGGATATTTTACTGTATCTCTGGCATTTTTTATTGTTATAAATATTGAATATTATTGAATGGCATAATTAAATTAGATTAATTCTTGAACCTAGGGATAACCACAATTAACATTTTTTCTTTCTGTTATATTTCCATGTCTATTCCTGTATATCACGCTCCTCTTCCTAAGAATGGATGAATGTATGTGCTGTCTTATACATACACAGACAATATCTGTGATTTTATTCCTAATGATGAAATACATATTTATTCTGTTATACACCAAAATAATTAAAGACAGGTTTTTAGTCACAAGGATAACCTGTGCTGAGATGGCAAACATCATCCATCCCTGAGTTAGACCGGCCAACTGGCAGGAACCAAGCACCATTGACCACTTGTGTAGTTAACAACTCTATCAGGCACATGCTTGTGAGGTCATAGATTTGCATAAAATCTGGCTCCTGCTATTAAAGGGCTTGTGAGTCAATGAGAAACACATGCTATAGTAATATTTTATTCTAATACAATAAATGTACTAATAGAAATATGTCCCAACTGACAAAGAGATTGAATGAGGGCTCATTTTTGGCCCTTAACGTTGTTTGAGTTACAACATACTAGCTAAATTATATTGATGGTCTCTAATTAAAAGAAATAATTATTCCAGAAAGGGTTGGAGCCCAGAAATCAATTATCATAGGTGGCAAAATAAGGCAAAGATAAAAATTTGGACACAGTCTGAGATAATGTTCACATACAAAGGACACATCTTAAATATCTGTCCACCTGCAGCAAATAAGCCACACATTAGATTTTGCTTTTCATCCTTAGTATGACATGATTACTTATGCAATTACAGCTCTGCACAAAGAAACGCCTTGTCTATAATTTGGTAAATATGCCTGTTCATGCTTTCTACTCAGATCACCCTGATTTGAATGTGACATCACATCTGTTCCCTGCTGGGTTTCTGATACACCGTCTTTGGTGTCTTTGCACTTGGTGCTCCCACCTTCACTTAATTATTATTTAATTAATTCATTTACTGGTACATTAAATTGTCCTTACATTTAACATGTGTCTATGAGGAACCTAACACTGGGCCAGCATTTCACTTTCCTTTCTATGCCCTCCCTTCCCCCAGGCACCTGCTTCTTCATAAAGCCCTGCTTTCTCACTGCCTGGCACTGGGTCCCATTTCTCTGCTCTGCATTCCCGCTTTTCTCTCCATATAAATAAACTAAGCTCCCTTTTCTCCCTTGGCCTCACCAAGTCTCAGGGAGGGCACTGGGAACCCGAGCTCCATGAACCTTTACTTGGTCTCATTGGTGAGACAACCCCAAACAACTGGCTTAAATAACTGGGAAGTGTGGGATTTAGGTATTTGTCAACAGATACTTATAGTTGTTGATACTCATAAAAAAAATAAATGGCCGAAACCGGTTTGGCTCAGTGGATAGAGCGTCAGCCTGCGGACTGAAAGGTCCCAGGTTCGATTCCGGTCAAGGGCATGTACCTTGGTTGCGGGCACATCCCCAGTAGGAGGTGTGCAAGAGGCAGCTGATTGATGTTTCTCTATCATCGATGTTTCTAACTCTCTATCCCTCTCTCTTCCTCTCTGTAAAAAATCAATAAAATATATTTTTAAAAAAAAAGAAGTAATTTTCATTTCAGACACCAAATCAGGCAGATACAGGAGACAGTTAGTGGCAATGTGTTCTATAGTAACCCTGAAATCAAATCTCTTCAGAAGAGTGGTCAACACTTCCTGACTCTTTAACATGTGCTCAGCTCTAAGTATATTACCATATTAAATAACTTAATCTCCCCAAAATGAATTTCTGAGATAGGTACGATTATTATCCCCATTTTATAGGTGAGGAAACTGAGACAAAAGGTCAGAAATTTGCCCAAGATACGTAGGTAGTTTGTAGCAGAGCCTAGTTTTGAAGATAAGTTGACCCAGAGGTTTAGGTGGACAGAGTGGGTGAAAACATACAGATTTCCTCAGTAGAACTGCCATATGTTTAAAATGTGGCAGAATGCACAGGAGAATGATCAGCCAGCACTCTGAGGGAGGAAAGTTTAACCTTTATTTCGCAGATCTGCTGGTCCAGGGGAATTCCTGATCCAAAGCCTGAACTAAACTCGTGGGGAGGCTCTGACCTATATCTCTCCTCCTGTGGCGGCCCTTGAGCTCTGCCCAAGTCAGCTGTGGTGGGGCCCTGAGGTTAGGCTCTGCAGCTCCGCCCAAGTAAGTCAGAGTGGGGAAGTAAGACTACAGTTTTAACCAGATACTGAACTAGATTGCAAGACCCCCGTTTTCCTTTCCAAAAGTGCCTACTATGTATCTTAGATCCAAAAACGGATTCAATACTGTGAGGCATATTGTTCTTGCCCTGCCTTGGTCTCAGGCAACTTAACATTCTTATTAAAAATCAAAGATGTGCATAGCTTAGAGAATTCCAAGGATGCTTATATAACTGATGGTTCAAAGATATGATAGGCTATTAAAAGGGAGAACTTATTGTGGAGTGGAATTAGGCAAAAGCAATTGTGGTTTATGATATGTTTCCTGAGAATGAAAGGAATTTTCCTCAATATAATAAAATGTTATAACACAGATACAATCTGACAGAGCAACAATAATAAATTCTGATGTGAATAAAAAGCTTATATTTGAAACATACATCTTAAAAATATTACTCAGAAAATCGTGAGAACTTGGGGCCCTACACAAATCCAAAGATTGCATTTTTTGGTTTGTTAAAAGATCGTTCGGCTTAGTACCTCTTAGAAAACCACTATGATGCATGAAGTAATTAAACCAATTACTGTGTTGATTCTGCCCAAAACAAACTCTCTCCTGAGATCTCGCATGTCCCAAACATGGGCCATTCACACACTTCCTCCACTCTGACATTATTCAAGTTAACACATCTTTCCTAGTTTCATTACTAATTGAGTAGATGTAACATCCCTACAGGGTCCCTGAGTTGTGCATCATGATGTAGGACACAGCGGAGGAAGCTAGAGAAGGAGAAATGACTTGGACTAGAGCCCACTGCCAAAATATCTCAAAGGCAAGAGCAGATGGCCACAAAGAAGGAGGTACTCCGTTTTGTTGTCTCAAAAACTAACCATTTTCATGCACTGCAGTAATGCTACCGGCAAATGTTTCCTCTCACAATTGCATATTTAAGAATATGATTTTTGAAGTTATAAATTGTCAGCTATTATTTGATTATCTCAGCTTGTACCCTGCTACATAATGAGTTCCTCAGTAGGATGCTGAGCTGCTAATTCACAACCTC
Organism: Cnephaeus nilssonii; assembly: GCF_951640355.1. Taxonomy (NCBI): domain Eukaryota; kingdom Metazoa; phylum Chordata; class Mammalia; order Chiroptera; family Vespertilionidae; genus Cnephaeus; species Cnephaeus nilssonii. The sequence goes on along the minus strand of NC_137082.1, from coordinate 13,470,696 downwards.
CTTCTGAAAAAGCTTTTCAGGAAATTTGTAACAAATCCATTAAATTAAAATAAATTTGTGCTACATTGAGAAGTAACTGAACCATATGGGTCCAATCCAAATGATGTCATTTTAATTTTTTTTCTCTAACCCAAAGAACATTACATTTATTTCTCTTCAGTAGGAGCGGCATGCGCTATACTTTTATGGTCAGGATTGGCGCAGGGGAAGTGGGGCTGAGAATTTTCTGTTGGTCTGGGTATCACACTTTCTAGAGGCAGGACTACCGGCCTGTTCAGTAAACCCAATTCTAAGTGCCAGTGGCATAGAAAATCTGAGCCTCATTTTCAACATCTGTAAAATGAGGCATAGAAATTAATCCTTCCAACATTTTCTGTGAGAATCAAGTGAACCATTTGTGAACATCATTGATAAAATTTTTAGTTTGCATTGAGTAAAAACTCTTAAAGGATAATATTCCAAAAGTTAAAGTCATGACTTTAACACAAATGTAAGCATGCGCTAATAATTTTATTTAATTCACCGATTAATGAATGATATAAGATACAAAAACAGGTTCAGAGGAGTATATCTAAAGAATAGACATGTAATAGGCAATCATGATGCTGGGATGAATTCAATCATAGATGCAAAACTGGGTAAATTTCTGGCACCAAAATGTAACATTTGGAAAAAATAGAATGTTTGGATAAGTCCTTTCTCAGATCAGAAATCAATTGCATTTCCACGGGGCGGGCGGGGGAGGGGGGATATTTTTATTGCTTTGAAAAGGAACCAGCTGTATCACAATGAACACAAAACACCTTCATTGCCATCAGCCCTCCACAAATCCACTTCCCTATTTGAACAGAATAGCAAAATAGCCTGGCCGAGGACAGGAAAAGGTACCCACCTCATAGAATTGGATAATCATGGGAGATGGAGCATCCTATCTGACACTCAGAATTCCACTGAAGAACAACCAGTGGTCTCTTCTGCCCCTTTCAAAAGACAGCCATCAATCTAATGAACAAAATAAACGGATGAACAAAATAGACCCAGAGGCACGGAAGCATGGAACAGACTGACAAATTTCAGAGGGAAGGCAGGGGAGGGGTGAGAGTGGGGAGTGATTAACCAGGGAACTTCCATGCATATATGCATAACCCATGGACACAGACAATAGTGCGGTGAAGGTCTGGGAGGGGCCTGTGCAGGGTGGAGTGGGGTCAATGGGGGAAAATAAAACAAAGGGGACATCTGTAATACTTTTAATAATAAAGATTAAGAAAAAAGACAGCCATCATGACAAAATTAAGAAACTTATAGTCTTACAAAATCCCCAAAATAGCGGTTCCTGCCTGAGGGGGTGAACTGTCTTGGCTTTTGTTCTCCGACGTCTCCTTCCTCTGCCTTTTGCAAAGGTCTTTAGACCCTGTGCTTGACTTTCTACTTACACTGGGAGAGAACAGGGGGCTGTATGAGTCCAGGGCTGTGGTGGGCAAACTGCGGCTCGCGAGCCACATGCGGCTCTTTGGCCCCTTGAGTGTGGCTCTTCCACAAAATACCACGGCCTGGGCGAGTCTATTTTGAAGAAGTGGCATTAGAAGAAGTTTAAGTTTAAAAAATTTGGCTCTCAAAAGAAATTTCAATCGTTGTACTGTTGATATTTGGCTCTGATGACTAATGAGTTTGCCGACCACTGGTCCAGGGACCGACAAACTGGGGTGCCCCATCCACCCACCTAGCTCTTCCCTGAGATAGTGTCTTCTGGGATCCCATTGATGGGGTTATTTGTGTAAACTTTAACAATAATCAGTCAGCCATTTCAGAAAACAGAAAGAGAGGAAGCAGCACTTACTTAAGTGACTCAACCCATGTGTGCAACATCTTTAGTGAATCTGAAGAAAACAGAAGTGGAAAGAGTAGAAAAAGAGATGAAATCACATAACACTGTGATTTTAAAGACAAAGGTGAAGCAGTTCAGCTTCCTAAGTCTGAAGGAAAAAAATCCTGCCAAAATTCTAGGAGAGTGCCTGGTGTCTGCCCTGCATAAAACAACAACAACAAAAAAAAACAAAAGGCTTCTGAAGGCTGAAAAAAAGACAAAGAATTACTTTTATAAAAATCCAGAGAGTTTATGCTTGAAATTGCAATGAATCCTTTAAAAAATTTTAAAGGAGGAATAATTGAGAAATAAACATTCCTAAAATGATCACAATAAGAATGAACAATTGTTTTTCATTTATTTAATTCCCTCTTTTTAAAACAATTTTATTGTTGAGAGCATTTTTACAATACCCTATAAATAATGGTGTTGTGAACATTCTGATCTTGTCTCTGGAAGTTTCTCTAGAATATAGATCTCAGTGGATTTGCTAAGTCCCAGGGGGCACAGATGTTCAATTTACAAGATAACACCGAGTTGTTTTGCAAGGAAATTCCTGTCCCGATTTCTATACCTCAATAAGCACTGTGTAAGAATGCCAGCTGCTGCCCTGGGTTCGACCTTCACAAGGACTGTGCCCATCTAATAGGCATAATCCAGGATCTCACTATGGCAGACAATGTCATATACCTGGCCATCTTCTCATTCTTTTGAGCATCTCTATCTCTATTTTCTGAAAGGTTAGTCTGTGTGTTTTGGCCATATTTTAAGTTTTGCTGTTGCTTTCTAATTGCCCTCTAGAGATTCTGGTTTCTGGATATTTATTTCTTGTTTATTATCTGTTTCAAATACACTATCATTTTCCAGTTTGTAGCTTGCATTTTTGCTTTCTTCATGGGATTTTTTGATAAATGGAAGTTCTCAAACTTAAATTTAGCTTCTTATTGATCTTTGAGGGTTAGCATTGTATGTATTTTTAAAAGAAAGCCTTCCCTATCCCCAAATATTAAGTGTAGTCTCAATTTTTCTTCTGTGTTTAAAGTTTACTTTCCGCATTTATATATTTTATCTATGTTTTTTATTGTTTTATAATCCTATCTAATAAAAGAGTAATATGCAAATTAACTGTACCTTTGCTACACCCACAAGCCACGCCCACCAGCCAATCAGGAGTGAGTATGCAAATTAACCCAACCAAGATGGCTGCAGCCACGGAGCTGCAGCAAGCAGGAGGCTTGGGTTTCCCTGGCAATGAAGGAAGCCAAGTTTCCCTGCCGCCCTGGCAGGCCCAGGCCTACACTCAAGGCTACAAAGTTTCAATTATAGAAGATAAATAAATCCCAACAAAAATGGCTGTGGCCACAGAGTGAGCAGGAGGCTTGGCTCCGCTCAAGGTTACAAAGTTTCAATTATAGAAGATAGATAAACCCCAGATACCAGGGCCTCCACTTGGGTCGCCGGGGGGCGTGGCCGGCCTGCAAACCACCGCAGGCCCCTCGCCCAGGCCACCCCATGCCCCAAGGGAACCCCCACCCTGATCCGGGACACCCTTCAGGGCAAACCAGCTGGTCCCCACCCATGAACCAGATCTCTATCCTATCTAATAAAAGAGTAATATGCAAATTGACCATCACTCCAACACACAAGATGGCTGCCCCCATGTGGTCAAAGATGGCTGCCCCCATGTGGACACAAGATGGCCGTGACAAGATGGCCAGCAGGGGAGGGCAGTTGGGAGGGACCAAGTCTGCAAGGGAGGGCAGTTGTGGGCGATCAGGCAAGCAGGGGAGGGCAGTTGGGAGGGACCAGGCCTGCAAGGGAGGGCAGTTGAGGGCAATCAGGCCTGCAGGGGAGGGCAGTTAGGGGTAACCAGGCCTGCAGGGGAGGGCAGTTAGGGGCAATCAGGCTGTCAGGGGAGTGGTTAGGGGGTGATCAGGCTGGCAGGCAGAAGCAGTTAGGGGCAATCAGGATGGCAAGCAGGCAAGCAGTTGGGAACCAGCAGTCCTGGATTGTGAGAGGGATGTCCGACTGCCCGTTTAGGCCCGATCCTACCCCTCCATGCACGAATTTCATGCACTAGGCCTCTAGTATATAATGTAAGGCGAGATGCAGTTTATTCCTTTCCCTCTGTATAAACAATCTTCCTAGTACAATTTATTAAAATAGTCCATCCTTTCCTGACCAGTAGGGATGGCCATCTCTATCTTACACACACTTCTGGGCTTTCTGTTTTGTTGCCTTGATCACTGTATGTGTTGATGCACTAGTACCACACAGTCCTAATTTCTATAATATTATGTCTTGATAACTAGTAATTCTACCTTCCCCATTTTTAACTGTTTAATATTGGTTATAGAAATGCAATTGATTTATTATATAGTCATAATTCTTGAGCATTTTGATAACTATTACTAACTCATACATTGCTTTTGTTTTTTAAATATTTATTTTTTATATTGTGTTCATTTTCTTTCCTGCTTTCCAATTTATAACTTCTATTCATTACTAAGCCTCTATAAACCTCAAGTACAATCTATACTAATAAAAGGGTAATATGCAAATTGGTCAGGATGCCCTCACACAATGACTGAACAGCATGCTGCATGGGGCTACCAGGCTGGCAGGGGGGGCAGTGAGGGGTGACCAAACTACCAAACTCTGGAAGAGTTTTATCATGTTAGAATGATCTATTCTGTGAGAGTCTGAATTAACTTTTATGTAAAATGGGTTGGTGGGAAGGTTTTTGAATACTGATTTACTTTTCTTAATGATTATAGGATTTTTCAGGTTTTCTATTCATTCTTGAATCTCTTTTAGAAAGTTTGTTTTTCTTGTTTCCCTCTCTCCCCATTTGATCTAAGTTCTGTTGACAGAGTTGTAAATTATATTTTATTAATTTTTAATTTTTTAAATCTCTGCTATATCTGTTGTTATGCTGTTTCCACATTCTTAATTATTTCTTTTCAAAAAAGTTTTGGAATGTAATATTCTTTCTATGCTTAGTTATAATTAATTATAAAGCTTTACTCTAATTTCTTCTTTGTTTCAAAGGTGACATGCTGTTTAAATACTAACATTATAACATTTTATCTCCCTTTTTATAATTGATTTCTAACTTAATTGCTTTGGGATCAGAGAGATGACTCTGTGAAACCACAATCACAGAATCTTTAAAAAGTTTGAACATGCTTTATTGCCTAACTTGTATGCTTTTCAAAAAAAAAAAAAAAAGATTTATAGCTCTGACCTGTGTGGCTCAATTGAAGCATCATCTTGTACATGGAAAGGTCATGGGTTTGATTCCAGGTCAGGGCACATACCTGGTTGGGGTGCATACAAGAGGCAACCAATGAGTGTTTTTCTCTCTCACATAGATCTCTTTCTCCCTTCTTCTCTCTAAAATTCATAAATATATCCTCAGGTGAAGATTAAAAAATGATCTAAAGGGTGTCCCCTCAAAATGTATAAGAACTTAACAGCTGATAGCTCAATTGATGTTTCTTTCTTTTCAGATTTAACCCATTGGAATTAATAATTATTCAAAGTGTGCATATATTTTGGGGGGACCTGTATATGTGCGTGGGAAAAGCAAATATTCTCTGTTTATCAAATCAAGAGTGTTAATTGTGTGGCTTAAATTTTTAAACCCCAACAAATTCTTTGTCTAGTTGAGGTCTTTAAAATTAGCAAAATATCCCACTATATCAATTATTTGTTTGTTTACCCTGGAGATCTATAAAGTATATATCTATAAATATAAACAGCTTAATGTAACCTTTAGTTAAATATATATTTATAGGTATATTTTTAAGCTATTTTATAGGTACATAAAAGTTTTGAGTTATTGTATATTTCTTATTTTTTAAACGTTTAAATATTGTTTAATGTTTCATTTTACCACAAATTTTTTTTGTAGTAAAATCTCTTTTGTTAATATTGTGATAGTAACACTAGCTTCTATTTGATTAGTATTTGCCTGAAATATATTTTCTCTTCTTTCCATGTCTTTACTCCTGACCTATGCTTTGCCTGTTTAACCAGTAAGGGAGCTCACAGCCAGCATCTCTAGCTCACAGATAAATAGTGCAGTGAGGGCCCACACTGCCTTCTCAGCAGGAGAGAAAATAAGGAGCAGATGAGCTGCAGCACCACCAGGGTAGGACCATGGCAAAGGGCAGTATCGCCATCCCTCCAGGAGACAGCAAACAGCTGCTCCCAGCATGGCCTGTGCCCTGGCAATGACCTTGAGATCGAATAGTCCTGGAAATGAGGCAAGTCCCCTTTTAGGAGTCAGGCAGAAATCACCTTGACTACAGTCTTTTGAGTTTATGAAATATCAGGCTTCTCATTCATGCTAGAGACAGCTTGAAAATATTACTTAAGAAACGCTTTATAAGAAAGTTAAAGTGCTATATAATTACATATTTCCACAGGTTTCTTGATTAGATTGGAAAGGCTAGAATGAAAAATAATTACCATGCCACTGAGTGTGTGGGTAATCCTGTAAAAAGACTGTGCAGTTGTGTTCCTGAAATATTCCTCCTTCATTAGGTTACAAATAAATCTTTTAAAATGTTCCAGAGGAGCGCATATTTAAAATAATGCCATGGCAAATTCTCTTAAACAACCAAAAATTCCTTTTTAATGTGACTCTCATAAAACACATTGAGAATGGAATTTTAAAAATGTATCCTGGTCTGAATCTGTTTTTAATTAGCTGTAAACTAGGATGTGACATTTTCTTAAGAGCCTCAGTGTCCCCCTCTGTACAATGAGGGCAGTTACCTCCCAGATGCCTTACAAATTCACCTCCTGGTGCTTGTGTTAAACTTCACATGAGCACTCTCCTGAGGTCTCACAGGACACAAACTGGGCTCCATTCGTGTCTCTATTGTGACTGCTTAAAATAGTGTATCCTTGGGCACTTGTTAGGCTTGTTATATTTTCTCACATAAATAACATTCTAGTCAACATCCTTATAGATGAATTGGTGTCATTATTTGAAAAAATTTTAGGTGAATTACACCATTATAATATTTTCCAAAATTAAACAGTTGTCCTCGAGACTGCTATTGAGCAATATGATAATTTGAAATGCTATCTCTATCATATATAAATATCAGATTCCATTTCTGAACCTTTGTCTGTTCCACTAATTCATATGTCCTTTCTGCAAATAGTTTAATCATTGTATCTTCTCAATATATTTTAATATTTTAATACCAGATAATATTTTAATAGCAGGTAGCACACACAAACTTTTATTTTATATTATTTTCTTGTTTATGTTTGTCTTATATTTCTCCCAGCTTTGGCACCCTCTGCTTTAGCCCCTGCCACACTCCATGCTTTTACCACATTATTGTCTGTGTCTGGGGCCTATACATATATTCATATATGTTCTTTGGTTAATCTCTTCTCATCCCTCCCAACCCACTGAAATCTGTCAGTCTGGTGCATGTATCTATGCTTATGGACCTATTTTGTTTATCAGTTTATTTTGTTCATTAGATTCAATATGAGTGAGATCATATGATACTTATCTTTATTTGACTGAATACTCTCCAGGTCCCTCCATGCAGTCTCGAAGGGTAAGAGAACCTTCTTTTTTTACAGCTGCATAGTATTCCATAGTGTAAATATACAACAGCTTTTTTATCTACTTATCTACTGACATATCACCTCACACCTGTCAGAATGGCTACCATCAACAAATCAAGAAATGACAAGTGCTGGTGAGGATGTGGAAAAAAGGGACCCTAGTGCACTGCTGGTGGGAATGCAGACCGGTGCAGCCATTATGGAAACCAGTATGGAGTTTCTTCAAAAAATTAAAAATGGAACTGCTATTTGACCCAATGATCTCACTTCTAGGAATATATCCCAAGAAACCTGAAAAACCAATCAGAGAGAATATATGCCCCCCTATGTTCATAGCAGCACAATTTGCAATAGATAGCTAAGATCTGGAAACAGCCCAAGTGCCCATCAGCAGATGAGTGGATACTGAAGTTCTTTTTCATCACCTAGCTTTGGGTCTATCCTGAAGAATGTCTTATATGCACTTGAGAAGTATATGTGTTTTACCGTTATTTGATAAAGTGTTTTATGTCTATTAGATCTAGTTGATAGATGGTATTCAAGTCTTATATTCCCATATTGTTCTTTTCTAGGTTATTTTACTCATGATTGAAAGAGGGTTATTAACATCTACAACTACTTTTGTTTATCTATTTCTCCCTATAATTCTGAGTTGTCACTTCATGTATTTTGAGACTCTGTTTTTAGATGCATGTATGTTACTGATTGTTATATCTTCTTGATGGATTTGTATTTTGCCATTTTACTCTATTCCTCTTTATAACTTTTTTATCTAAAAGTCTATTTTGTCTGATATTAGCATAGCCACTCTTCTTTCTTATGGTTGCTGGTTGTATGATAATTCTGATCTTACTTTTATCCTATTTATATCATTCAATCTAAAGTATATTGCCTATAGCAGTGTACATAGTTGAATATTATTTTTTACTCACCTTGAGAACATATGCCTTTTGAATATATTTTTGAGACTATTCATTCACATTTGATGTTATTGTTGGTTCATTTGGATTTGCTTCTGTTATTTTGCTATGTATATATTGCTTTATGTTCATTTTTTACTGCTTTCCTTGCATTATTTAAATCCTTTAACTTTAATTTTTCATGATATTTATTTATATACTTATTAGAGGCCTGGTGCATGGATTCATGCATCGGTGGGGTCCCTCGGCCTGGCCTGTGGAGATTGGGCTGAAACTGGCTCTCTGACATCCCCCAAGGGGTCCTGGATTATGAGAGGGTGGTTCTCGAGTAAAGCACCCCAGAATCGGGCTCCCTCCTCTCTGGTTCTAGGGTGCATCACCTGAGAACCGCAGCTGCCAAGTCACTGCAGCTCAGCAGCTCCTGCATTGAGCATCTGCCCCCTGGTGGTCAGTGTGCATCATAGCTACCAGTCAGAGAGTCTGCCCCCTGGTTGTCATTGCACATCATAGCTACCGGTCGGACAGTCAGACAGTCGGATGATCCCTTAGGTTTTAACATATATAGATGGTTGCTCTATATACATCTTAACTTTTTAGAAACTACTTCATCTATATATATAAAAGCTAAGCAACCAGAATGACCAGTCACTATGACGTGCACTGTGGAGGCCAACTGGCCCAATCAGGGCCTCGATCAGCACCCCCAACCTCCCCTGGCCCCTTCCCCCAGCCAGCCCCAACCCCAATCAGCCCTCCCACCCTGATTGGGGGCGGGGCCAGCCAGCCAACATCCCGTGTCCCCTTCCCTCTGCCCTCCTGGCCCTGATCAGTCCCCATCTAGGCAGGCTGGCTGGACCCCACCCATGCATGAATTCATGCACCTGGCCTCTATTTAATAGTAATTTAATTCTAATTAGATATTCACAATGTACTCCTATATGTCTCTACTCTCTCCTCCAACTTTTTCTGTTAATGTGGATATGCATATTCATCTAAAATTGTTATAAAGTAACAATATATTGATATAATAATTATTTTATGTAATTTTTATCATTGAAATAAACTAAAAGAATAAAGAAGAGCAGATATATTTATTGAATTTTTTTATACCTACTAATCAAATTTTTATCTTTTTTTATTTTCTTACTCTATCACAGCTTTGCTCTCACTTGCCTTTTTTTGGTGAGCTTATCGTCAAATTTATTTCTATATGTTATAGGCCTAAAATTATAATCATATACATATTTGACATAAAATTGCTCTTTAAAATCACTTATGAAAAGAAAGGAAAATACATATGCATTTGTACTTTTGAATAATTTTATAATTACACTAGAAGCCCGGTGCACGAAATTCGTGCACGGCGGGGGGTTGTCCCTCAGCCCAGCCTGTACCCTCTCCAATCTGAGACTCCTGGAGGGATGTGCGACTGCCCGTTTAGGCCCGATCCTACAGGATCGGGCCTAAACGGGCAGTCGCACATCCCTCTCACAATCCAGGACTGCTGGCTCCCAACTACTTGCCTGCCTGCCTTCCTGATTGCCCCTAACCACCTCTGCCTGCCAGCCTGATCACCCCCTAACCACTCCGCTGCCAGCCTGGTTGATGCTTAACTGCTCCCCTGCCAGCCTGTTTGCCCCCAACTTCCCTCCTCTGCCAGCCTGGTCACCCCTAACTGCCCTCTCCTGCAGGGTTGATCGCCCCCAACTGCCCTCCCTTGCAAGCCTGGTCCCTCTCAACTGCCCTCCCTTGCAGGCCAGGTGCCTCCCAACTGCCCTCCCTTGCAGGCCGGGTGCCTCCCAACTTCCCTCTCCTGCTGGCCATCTTGTAGTGGCCATCTTGTGTCCACATGGGGACAGGATCTTTGACCACATGGGGGCAGCTATATTGTGTGTTGCAGTGATGATCAATCTGTATATTACTCTTTTATTAGATAGGATAGAGGCCTGGTGCACGGGTGGGGGCCAGCTGGTTTGCCCTGAAGGGTATCCCGGATCAGGGTGGGGTTCCCTTGGGGTGTGGGGCGGCCTGAGCGAGGGGCCTGTGGTGGTTTGCAGGCTGGCCACGACCCCTGGCAACCCAAGGGGAGGCCCTGGTATCTGGAATTTATTTTCCTTCTACAATTGAAACTTTGTAGCCTGGAGCAGAGCCAAGCCTGGGGCTCCCTCCGAGGCCCGAAGCCATTTGTGTTGGGGTTATAATTGAAACTTTGTTGCCTTAGGCGGGTGAGCCCGGCCAGGGTGTGCGGAAAGCTTTGCTTCCCCTGTTGCCGCCGGCAACCCTGGCCTGCTCTCTCAAGCTCCATTCTGCTGCCATTTGTTTGAATTTGTTTACCTTCTATAATTGAAACTTTGTAGCTTGAGTGGAGGCTTAGGCCTGCAACGGCTATGGAAAGCTTGGCTTACTCTGTTACCTGGGAAACCTTGCTCTCTGTGGCTGTAGCCATCTTGGATTGGGGTTAATTTGCATACTTGCCCTGATTGGCTGGTGGGCGTGACTTATGTAGCGGAGTGATGGTTAATTTGCATATTACCATTTTATTAGAGAGGATTTCCTGATGCTTCCTTTTTTTTCTTGTGGATTTGAATTACCTTCTAGGATCCCTTGCTTTCTGCCTGAAGAATATAGTTTAATATTTCTCATAAATTGGATTTGCAAGCAATATATTCTCTCATCTTTTGCTCATCTGTAAATGCATTTCACTTTTATTTTTGGAAAAGAGTTTTTGACCTAATATTCTTGGCTTACAGATTCTCCCCCGCCCCCCCTTCCCCCACCCCCTGCCGAACCTTGAACATGTCATCACATTTTCTTCCGGCCTCCATTGTTTCAGAGGAGGTTCCACTGAAACTTGCCACTATATGGCAAGTCATTTTTCTCTTGTTGCCTTCATATTTTTCTTTCTTTGGCTTCCAAAATTTTTGCTATAATGTATTTGTCTGTGGATTTCTTTGTGTTTCTCCCGCTTGGGGTTTGTTGAGCTTTACTAATGAAAATTTTATCCTACCATGACTTTGTTAACACCAAATTTAGAAAGTTGTTCAACCGTTATTTCTTCAAATGTTTTTTTTTCTGCTTCTTTCTCTTTTTCTTCTCTTCTTGTTGTACCCATCATACTCATGTTGTATACTTCATGGTGCCCCATGTTTCTGAGTCATTGTTCATTATTTTATCACCCGAGGATATATTTATTGATTTTAAAGAGAGGAAGAGACACATCCATATGAGAGAGAAATTTAATTGGTTGCCTCCCACAACTTAGGGTATGTGCCCTAACCAGGAATCAAACCCACAACTTTTTGATGTATGGAACGACACTCCAACCAACTGAGCCACCTGGCTGGGGAATTATTCATTTTCCTTATTCTTTTTTCTCTGTTGTTTGGATTGCATAATCTCTATCAGTCTGTCTTCAATTTGTTGATTCTTTCTACTTCCAGCTAAAGTATCCTGTTGAGACCTTCCGATGGATTGTTTCATTTATTATACATTTTTAACTCCAGAATTTTTATTTGGCATTTTTATAATAATTTTTATCTCCCTATTTGCTCATGCCCTCTCATAATATCTTTATTTTATAACAGTTTCCTTTATTTCTTTGAATATGTTTATATGACCTGGTTAGGCCAAAATCTGGACCATGTCAATGGCAATTTTTGCCTACTCTAATCCTTTGTAGGGATTGCTTTCTTTTTTACATGTCTCATAAATTTCATTGAAAATTGGGCACTTTGTATCATATACTGTAGCAAATATGGATACTGACCTTTATCCCCTGGGCCTTGACACTGTTGTTTGCTTATCTGTTTGTAGAAGTCTATTTTCCCCACAAGGTATAGACTCTGTTGCTTCTCCTCAAAGGGCACAGGTTTGATCATGCCACCATGATCTGGAATGAGAGTGATTTCAGAAGGGCTTTCCTGGGCTCTTTCCTTAATCTGTCGGTTAAGGTGGACACCTCTATTGTACTGACCCTTAGCCATTAGCCTCCACAAACTTCCAGCTGATTTCTCTCCTCTTTTAATGCCTTGGGCCATTAATTACTCTTCAGTCTGATGCAATTAAACGTGGGGTCCTTTTCAGAGGTAGTCTTCAAGGCCAGTCTTTGAGATTTGTTCAGAATCCTAAGGGCTTTTCTTACTTGTGAGTCTTGTGACTTTTCCTGATTCTCTCTGGTAAATGTCTAGCTTGTCTAGGACTTGTTTTCACTCTCTGGAGTCACCAGCTTTCTTTCAATTGTTTACCACCAAAATCTCCATTGTTCTCAAGAAAGCCAATAAAGTTAAACTTCCCATGTGCTGTTCTAAATAAAGCCAATTCCATTTGGAAAGAGCAATGGCACTCTCGGTCACCTTCCTTCCTAGGCTAAAACTCTGTACCACTCCTCTAGAACTGGGGGTAGGGGTACTGGCTGATTTTTAGTATTGGAACCCCTGCTTTATGAGTGAGGCACTGGACAGAACTGTCAGCCTCTGGTATTCTGAGCTTGACTTTCCCTCCCTGACCTGGACAGAGCTTTCTGGCCTATGAGTGGGTATAGAAAGGGAGCCCTGGCCTTTGGGTCACAAAGGCCTGAAGTAGACTTTTCAGAACATGAGATGGGGAGGGGGAGGAATGCTGTTGGCCCATCCCTCCAGGGAGATACCGCAGCTCTAGTCTTGGAGCAGGGGAAGACAGAGCCCTATGTTGTTTTCTGCGAATTCCCATAGCTAGCTTTCTTCAGGCTGAGCTGGGAGAATGCAGAGGGAGCGCATTGTAGTTCTAACCCCACAGACTCTTGTTGTTCTTACATAAATTTAGTAGATTTTTAAAAATCGTAAATGTTTTTCCATTTGCTCTATGTCCTTAGAAAATTTTCCAGAAACTTTGAATGGTTGTTTTTTTAAGCAATTTTTACCAGTTATTCTTATTGTATTGTTACTAGTGGCCTGGTACACAGATTCGTGCACATTGAAAGGATATTAATTTGAAGAAATATTTTAATATTGCTATTCGCCCTTTCTCTATAATAGAAGTGTCAACCAAATTCACAATTGACAATGACAGATCAAAACACATGCATATGATTGGCACAAGCGAGAGCTTTATATGTATCACTCAGGCGCGAGTCAACATTTATTTTTAAATTGCCAGTGCTCGTCATATGTACTGGCTGGTCGGTCAGCCCGACGGTCGGATGGTCGGTCACTTAGCCTTTTATATATATAGATTATTCTGTGGGAGGGACCATGGAACTCTTCACACTCCTACTCCAAGAAGCCCTCTATGTTTAACATGCACAAATTTATATACTAGTTCACAGTTTTTGCTTTTTTGATAGATATAGTATCATGACAATAACTTCAGCAGAAATGTTCACCTTTTGTCCACATTCATGAATATTTTATGTAGCAAGCGAAATATCTATTCCTTGGAAATGTATAAAGTCAGCATGCAAAGTTTTCTGAACCAATCATTACTTTTAAAGTTAATTGCTTAAAATCTTACATTTCTTTCTTGTATAGTTAATATTTATATTTATTTTTATATCAATTTTGGTAATCTAGACAATCATGGACATTTTATTATTTTTCAGTTTATGTTTTTGTTTTAATATTTAAAATGAAGAATAATTTTTGAAAGGTTCTTTATCTCTTTAAGAATATAGCCTTGGAGATTTCTAATTTTAATTTTTATTTGTGTTATTTTTTTATTGTTGAAAGCATTACATATGTTTTCTTTTCTCCCCCATTGACCTCTTCTTGCCTGCCCCTTCCCCCAACCCCAGGCCTTCACCACCCTATGGTCTGTGTTCATGGGTTATGCATATTTGCATACAAGTTCTTTGGTTGATTTATTTCCACTCACCCCCACCACCCGCCTTCCCTCTGAGGTTTGTGCATTTTTTTATTTGACTGATTCAGCTAATGCTTTATCTACTTCATTGTTTTGCCTTATTGTTTTGTTATACTGTATTTCTCCTTTCCCCTCAAATATTTGACACTCAAATCTTCTAATTTATTTCTCATTGTCTTTTATAATATTCTTTTACATTTATCATTTCTTTTGCCCTGTCATCATTTATGCTTATTTTATAATTTATATTTTCACATAGCAAACTTTCTTTAAAAGATTATCTGTCTGACTAAAAAGGAGGCTGTTTTTCTTTTTTTTGTGTCACAATGACATGTTCCATTTTTTTTTTAACAAAACCCTGCATAAAATAGGTATACGGAAATACACCCACACCAGGAGAGTTTGAGCTTCCTCCACTCGATACCTGGCATTCTTGCTATCAGCATCTATTTCTAATCCATAGTCTCCTTGGAGTTTACTACCCAGAAATCCTAGTCATGGCAGACATCAGATTCCCACATATCACTCTTTTCTCTTCTCCAAGATTATCAAGACAGCCTCCCAGAGCAAGAAACTCTTCTTTTAAATGTGCTTTTTGAGGGCTGGCACATTTTGAAACATCTAATAAGCAAGATACCTGTCCCCACTGGAAAGGGGAAAAAAGATGAGGGTGAGAATGTGTCCTCTCCCATTAAAGGAACAGCTTCATGCATGTAGAGTTCATGTGGCCAGGAATAAAGCAGTTTCTATTATTTTCAATGTTTAACAGTTGACCATTGTTGAAAGTTTCTCTCCCAAAAGAATTGACTGCCCACCCCCCCGCCACACACACACACACACATACACACACAGATATTATTTTTAGTCTTGAGGCTTTATGGCTTTTGGAGGGTCTGTAACACATTCCAGTTTAACTGAACATGATTACCAAAGAGGCATTTTCCCCCCATCTCTGTCTCTGACACTTTTTTTTATAGGCAGATGTATATCTATCGGAGTATTTTTCATAATAAGAAAAAAACTCTTAGTGTCCTAAGAAAATAGGAGACTGCCCTGCCAGTGTGGCTCAGTGGTTGAGTGTTGACTTATGAACCAGGAAGTCACAGTTCGATTCCCTGTCAGGGAACATGCCCGAGTTGCAGGATTGATCTCCAGTGGGGGGCGTGCAGGAAGCAGCCGATCAATGATTCTCTCTTATCACTATGTTTCTAACTCTCTCTCCCTCTCCCTTCCTCTCTCTGAAATCAATAAAAAACATATATATATATATAAAAAAGGAAAATAGAAGACAACTCGCCCACATAGCACTGCAAACTCCTTTGCACTGATGTCTGGCCTCAGTTCCCTGCTAACTGTAATTTAAATACAATTTATGATTCCAGTCAAGATCCTAATTACATTTAGTTTGCTGGTGACAGAATCAATTCATTTCAGCCAGGAAAAATGATGCATTGGCTGTCAGGCTTCTGTTCTCGGAGATACCAAGTTTTCCCAGAGCCATCTCTCTGCATTTTGGAGATGCCTGCCTTTTGCTCCTGACATTTCATAATGATCAACGTTTAAGCATCAGCTTACCTGGTCAGATGTCAGGGTCACTACATTCTGATTTATCATTCAGAGAGAGAGTCAAGCAAGATAACTCCATCAACAGCAAAATAAATTTCTGAGGAAAATTGGGCAAACAAAGAGAGGTTTTTAGTTTACGGCAAAGCAGGTTTTTAACACATTGGTGTTATTCCACACTGCAGTGTGAAAGGAGTTACATAAGAGTATAATAATAAAAGGCATGTTTGTAGTACTGTAGCTATTGGGTGCTTGCAGAGGGCTGTAGTGTCCACTGTTTTTAGATTTGTTTCTTATGAGAGACTATTCATCTAATCTATATACTAATATATAAAAGCCTAAGTGAACCATTACACCAGTCAACTGGTCACTATGATACGTACTGACTGACCATCAGGGGGCAGATGCTCAACACAGGATCTGGCCCCTGGTGGTCAGTGTGCTCCCACAGCCAACCTCCTCCCAGCCAGCAGGCCTCGATTGGCCCCTATTGGGACTGGACAAGACAGGCCCCGATCACCAGCCAGGCCAAGGGACCCCACCTGTGCACAAATTCGTGCACCAGGCCTCTAGTTCTCACATAATTTGTCAACCCCACACATTATTAATCTGAAAAACAACCTTCTTTCAGGTCTTTTAAGTTGCATAATGAGTTTAAAGTAACAAAACTTGACACTACATATAGACCCAAAACAGCAAAGCGCATGTTATTTTTTCTCTAACTGAGGTGAAGTTGCCACAGCGCTCAGGTGAACTACAAGAGTGAGCAGTGTTGGAAAATACCCGGGAAAAACATGACCGTTCACATGATAGGCTTCCCTTTTCTCTGTGCTCACTGGGCCAGCAATCACAGATAAACATTGGGCTCTCCCATGGGCTGCCTGCATGTGAGTTGAGGGTGTTTCCAGCTAGCCCGTCACAGGTGTGGAGAGGAGTGTTTGAGGGTGAGGGACCACCACAAAGAGAATTAGACACAGAAATCAGGACATGGAATATTTGGCCCTGGTGAAGACACACATGAGTCTGTTTCACCAACACACCCCAAGCTCTGAAGTGTCCATCAATGTGCTGATCCTCAATCCCTCACAACAGCCAGCAAGGTGTAACATGTCCTTCTCTCTCAAGAATAAGAAAACTAAGGCTCATTGAGACTGGCTCCTAATGACTAGGAGATGGAGGTGAAGGAACTAGCTTTGAGAAAGCTATTTTGTCACCAAGGCCTGTCCATCCTCTGCTGACATACCATTTGCCACACAGCAACCCTGGGGTCTGAACACAGGCATCTGATTCCAAAACCTGGGGTTTTAGCCACCTCTTCCCAGTATGTGGAAGTCCAGCTTCCCCAAAAGGAAGCAGAAACTGAGTCAGTCAGGATTGAATTCAGCTAAAAAATAGAAGCTCCACCCCAGCTGGTTTGGCTCAATGGATAGAGTGTCGGCCTGTGGACTGAAGGGCCCCAGGTTTGATTCTGGCCAAGGGCACAGGCCCAGGTTGTGGGCTCAATCCCCAGTAAGGGGTGTGCAGGAGGCAGCCGATCAATGATTCTCTCTCATCATTGATGTTTCTATCTCTCTCCCTCTCCCTCTCCCTTCTTCCAACTTAACAGAGACTTAAACAAGATATAAATTGATTCTATTTTCAGGTTAACATCCAGCTGCCCAAAGTAGATATGACATTCCACATGTCAGATCCTATTTTTCTGCCATGCATGGCCTTAGCCTCATGGTCAATGATGGTCCTTCCATTTTTCTAGGGGCATCAGGATGGGTAACCCAGAGAAAAAACACAAGGACTCACATCGACTGTGGGAAAGCCCCTCCCGCCCCCCATGCAATCTCAGTGCTGCTGTGTCACATGGCCACACCTAACTGCTAGGAAGCTGAGAAACATAGTCTTTATTCTAAGCAGAGGACAGATATTGAAGAGATGATCAACAGCTCTGCCTTGATGATCTCCAAGGAGGGCCGATTTTCACTTGCAATAGGTCACAAAGTATCATCTCTTGTGTCCTAGAAAAGACCTACTTTCTCCCCACTCCCCGTGGACCATGAATATGTCTTTACTCATATGAGCCACCATCTAAGTGTTACCTAGTTGCACAATGAATACCAATGACTCTTTCTGGATATTAGATGAAATAGAGGAATTGGGATGTTTGTGAGCTGTTGGCCAAACTGTTTGGAGCTCTTCTTTTCTCACTGTGTTTTTGGTCAATTTGGTCAGATGGCTTGTAGCAAAAGGAGGTTGAGGTATATATATTTTTTTTCTTCTGGAGATAGATAAAAAGAAAGAATGTGAATAGAATTTGCCAGGCCAGTCACAAATTTGGGGACCAAACTCTTAACGCTGAAGCCCACCCCTCTCCAAGAACAGTAGGCAAAGGGGATCCCTGCGGACTATTGGATGAGGGAATCATTTGAATACTTAACCTTTTGCACTCAGATGTCGAGTGTGACTCGACAGGGTTAGCATTAGAATAAAGGAATCGAGAAAAAAGCAGGCGAGTGCAAAGGGTTAAAGTAAATGTTTACAGCATCCAGTATGACTGCCAACTCTTCCTCGGTCTTCTCTTCAAGCATCTGATTAGGCAGGAAGCCCTGTGTGCCAAAGACCAGGCTGCCACCTTGGATGCTACTCATGCAGACATTGCTGTGCTAGGATATACTAGTGGACTTTCTATGGTGGTGGTGGTGAGGGGTGTGATGTTTTATGTCACCTTCCTGAACATTCACATGCCCCTTAAATACAATGATCTGTGTTTTAAGAATGCCTCAGAGCACATTTAAGAACATGCGCCTCTCAGAATATGGTGGGCCACCTCTCTCCTGGCCTTCAGAGCATGATTTATAGATGTTGTAAACTCACTGCTGTATGATTTATTTAAAGCAGAAACTGGCTCACATAGAATCTGTGTTTCTGTCTGTCTGAAGTACCCAAAGAATATTGTCATGTGTTGGCGGTAGATTTCTGGGGCTTCAGGAAAACTGCAGGTAATGAATTTCTAAGGCTTTATACATGCAGACGCAGAGGAAGGACTCTCACGGGGAAAGCTAGAAATCTTAGCTCATTCAGCGTGGTTGCTGCCTGACTTTGCCACTACAAGGCCTAGTGGGTCATTCCTTCTCCCTTGGAGATACACTTCATTCTAACACTAGAGGCCTGATGCACAAAATTTGTGCAAGAGTAGGCCTTCCTTCCCCTGGCTGCCAGCACCGGCTTCCCTCTGGCACCTAGTACCCGGGCTTCCCTCGTAGACCAGAAGGACATCCAGTCTAATTAGCATATTGCACTTATATTATTATAGATTGTTTCTGCTTCACTTTCTTTGCCCTGTGGCAAGTCAGTTGAAGGGGGTCACTGGTCACACAATGGTACCCAAAAGCATGGACTTTAGAAATAAGATGAGGCATAAAGGCCAACACCCCTTCTCAAAGGTGCTTTGAGACCCTTGCTGTAGGAGTGGACAGCAGGTCTTCAGCAGTTTGCTTCCAATGAAATAAGACTGGGAGCAGAATCTCAGCTAATGGCCATCACTGGGTTTCTAGTCCTGGGACTCAAGTCCCACTAAATGAGGAGTAAATGGTACCTGGGAGGTGTGGCGGGATCGCTGGATCCTGTAATCTAAGAATTTGATCATCCTTTGCCCCAGAAGCATCTCCATGCAAAGTTTCCAATAGCAATGGACTTCCAGAGGAACGGGCCAGCTGAATATACTTTTTTTTTCTTTCTTTCTTTCTTGAACTTGCTGAGTCTCAGAGAGAAATGCTTCTGCTCATCTAGTGTCAGGGCTGGGGCATGGAACCAACAGACCTACTGTCCTTCTTGGTCCCTTCCCACCCTGAGCCCACACCTGACCCACAGCCCTCTGCACCCTTCTCTTCTCATGTCAAAGAATTCCTGGCCAGGGACAGGCACACTGGAGACCCTGCCCCTGCGTGCTGAGGGCACTCCCACAGCTTCTAGCCTCCCAGCTGGGCACAAGCACTGTCCTGCCTGGGGAGATGTTGGGCCTCCGGTGACTCCTGCAGAACTAGCCAGGCCCTGCAGAGTGCGTGGGGCTCCACAGTCATCCCTACTACACTTGGTGGGAGCCTCGTCGGGGCCCCGCACATTCTGGAACACACTCTGAGACCTGGACGAGCACACATGTCTTGAGGACCAAAGAAATGTAAGAGTTTTACTTCACTTTGGTGGTCTGTGGAAGCAATAGGAATGCAAACATTCTCTTGGTTAAAATGACTACTACTTGTAAGAGACACCACAATCCATTCTGATTATCTGGTGAGTGCCACCATCAGACCTTGATGAACAATAACCCAATTTAGTTTTTTTCCTCCCATATTATTCTTTTAAAAAATATAAGTTTTTATTGATTTCAGAGATAGTTGAAGGGAGAAGGAGAGAGAGAGAAACATCGATGTGAAAGAGAAACATCAATTGGCTGCCTCCTGCATGCCCTACTGAGGATCAAGCCCACAACCCAGGCATGTGCCCTGACTGGGAATGGAACCAGCAACCTTTTGGTGTACAGGATGATGTTCAACCAACTGAGGTACACTGGCCAGGCCTCCTCTTCACAGCCAGGGCGCCATCTTCACATCCTTAAGACAGCGCACACCTGTGCCTCTCTGGGACCTCTGAAAGTAGACAGAGGCTTGGGATGGCTTGTCAAGAGTTGGGACCAGCAGCTGTCCATGAAAGGCAGTGTAGTGTGTCCTGTGGAGTTCACAGATCAGGTAAGTCTCTCCAGAACGATAGGACCTCCCCTCGAGCGATGACAGTGGGAAGGAAGTGACATGTGAGAACTGAGATGGGTCACCATCAAGCTTCAGCTGAAGAGCGTGAGGCAGGCAGCACAGGCTGGATACGAAGCCACGTGTGGGGGCTCCCTGGGGGAGAGATGGCACTGACAGACATAATACCCACAGCAATGAGCAGACCTTTAACACCCCGCGCACGGTTATGCTTTAGACCACCAGGACATCTGAGTAGGAACTTTTAGTCCTCGGTTTTCACCCTCTAAGTTAGATTGTAGTCTCTGTGACAAGATAGCTTATGGAAGTGGGGCAGTGACGACTGTGGAGCCCAAGGCACTCGGCAGGCACAGCCAGGTTTCCCTGCCAGGGTTCTGCCTGCCCTCGTTACTAACAAAAATGTTAAAAGAACATTTCTGCCAACTTCTGAAATTGCTCAAGATCATATAATTTGAGAAATATTACCTTTAGTGAGAAGGCAGATACCTCTTTTACAATGAAGCCTGGGATGCTGCCTCCAGGGACATAGGAGTCTGCTCTCTCCAGTCCCTGGGCTGAAGCAGCAGGGCTTATGACTGTTCTCCATGGAGTCCTGACATGTGACCGGACTGAGGGCACTGCTCCCCATAATATCCTCACTACAGTAGGTTCACATCACAAAACATCTCCAAACCATGTGACCACTGTCTTCCTAGACTATCATTCTGGATCACCACTGATATTAGGCTGCTTCAGCCCTCACAGTGCCGGACACCCCGCCTGGAATGAACGTTTTGGCTTCTCAGAAGGTGGTGAGCTATCCCATCTCCCTCCTGGAACTGCACTTTCAGTTCACGCCCTTTGTGCTCACCTCCTATTCTCCCTCCTCTCCCTCTTCTCCCTCACACCTCCCCCTCCTGCCCCTACACACACACACACACACACACACACACACACACACACACACACTGGTCAGATGAGATGGGACTCTTGGATGTAGTCTTGCATTGCTGCCTGTTCTTCATTGTATTCTTCTGATGGTTATTTTTTGCCACTAGAATGGATATGGCTTCTATAAAATAAGGTGAAACTTAAAACTGTGACCCCCTGTGCATAGCACTGTGTTGACCTTGAATAGACATCACATTTCCTTGGAGCAGCCAGGGCACCATCATCTTCACATCCTTCCTCAGCTTTGGGCATGCTCTGTGACATGGGCCCTTGAATTTCCTCTAAATGCTGGAATTCCCTAAGTCCACTGCTTCTTTTCTCGCAGACAGGCCCAGCTTGCAGGACTTCTAGAATGAGCACAGATCAGTCGTCTGGCCACACACCCCGCAGAAAGCACAGCCTGGAAAGTGCCAGGAAGAGTGCTGGCTGGATTCACATTGAGGGTCATTGGAGGTTACTCTTGATGGCATAGACTGTGAATTAGATAGGGTTAGCAAGGGCACATCGAAAATGTGAGCAGATCTGATTGATGAGCCCCGTTTATAATAGCAATAAGCTCCATCTCCCATTCTTTAATAGAAAGGTGCTTTGGGCTGATTATGATGAGCTGCAAAGAAGCTCCTTATTCTGCTACAGCTCTTCTTTAGAAACCCAGACCTTGACCTCCAATATCAGCCTTTAGAGCCTCAGAGGTGGGCGTGTTAACAAGCTCCTCAGGCAGATGGGAAATGGCAATCTTGCAGGAGTGGAAAGTTGAAATTCAGATTTTGTCTTTATTTTCTCTGAGTTATGAGGTTCATTGTTGCTGTTCTCATACTGAGGCTCCAGCTATTACTTAATGGTTGGCTATAAAACACTCTGTGAAGACGCAGTGTTAAATAAGATGAGGAAAATCAATATTTGTTCCTAGTGCATGTTTTTAGCTCTGCATAATGTAATTTTAATTTTAAAAACTCACATTTTAGTAGGGGACTAACCAAAGACTGTGTACTGGCTGATTTTCGACATCAAGATGGAGGGAAAATAGGTAGCTTCTGAATCTCAAATTACTTCACTACAAGCATGGTCCTTCTTTTCCTTGGATGTGTCTAGAATTAATGCCATAGGACAGACAAATGTGGAACCACAGATTCACTGATAGAACAACCACCACCTTTGAAACCAGAAAAAAGATATCTGATCCACAGTTGAAATGGATTTCAAGGAACCTTTTATTTATTTACTTTTCTATTAGCTCAGTTCAGGAAGTTGCAATAGTTTATCAGCTGTGGTGATTTGGGGGTGAAGTCAAACTGCCAACCCACCATAAGGCCAGGAGTGAAAGGGGGAGAAGCTGAGGACCACAACTATAGGCATCCCAGAGGAACCAAAGAATGATTTCAGTCAGACATCATCAAAACCAAGAAGAGCAGATAAAGAAGGAGGGGAGGAGATCAGAAACATCCTAAATATGTATGGCATCAGGGAGTCCCTATGCTTCCTTGAATAATTGCATTAAGCTTCCTGTTCCTCCCTCCTGGACTTGGAGCCTGCTGTCTTGCTGTGACCTTGCTCCCAGGGCAGACACTCATCCTTGGACATAAAAGCTCTTAGTACCTTTGCAGTCTCTTTTTATCATCTGGATGGACTCATAGTCTGGAAGAACCTTGAAATTTTTGCTGGGCTCTGGTTCTAATGAAAATAAATCACAATAAAGACAAGATCATTGGATCAGCAAAGAATGGATTTTACAGAACATTGAAATCCTGCTGAGAGCCATGAACTCAGGAGTTTAGCCAGAACATATTAGCCTCCAGGTTGCGGCAAAATTGCTCTTCTCAATTCTTGGGAGCCCAGCTCAGGTCTGGCCAAGTTTTCACTGATGTAGTCCCAGGAGAGAGGACGCCCTTGGCATCTAGACTGTGTCTTCTTTGCATTTAAATGACTAGCGTGTACTTCTGGTGAACTGTAAATCACAAACAGACATTCTCCCAGATGTCTCAGAGAGAAAAATAAAAGCAAAGAGAGCAGAGGGAAGAGAGAGAGATGTTTGAGTAAAAGTAGAACACAATGGCCCATGAGGAACGTGGTGATTGTTTTCCCTTTAGAGCTTTCATTGTAATATCTCTTCTAATAGGCTACCATTTCAACAGCACTTGCTGGGGGTTATGCTGTTGAAGGCCATGTGGCAGACCCTAGGAGTAAAATCACCCTCAGGAAACTCACAATAAAGGAGTGGAGATACAAGTGGGTTTTGGATCAAAGCCTTCATACAAATAGAAACACAGCCCCAGTGATGCCTGGATGCTGTATGCCTAGGCTTTGAAGTTGGAGCAAGCTAAGAGGAGCTTGCTAAGGACAATATCAGGCAATACCAGTGTGAGCATGGCGGGCAGAGGGGACCATTCTTTCCCTCTTCCCCTTGGCCAATGAAATATGACTATTTCTCAGAAGCTCTGTGCCACTGACCTCTCCCCACCTGTCTGAGGCGTTCTCATGAATGAGGAAGAACCTCCATGCCTGGTGATATGACAAAAATCTTATTTCCACAGAGGTCATGTGTATCCTCTGGACAAGGTCAATAGGTTAAAAGTCACTACATTCTCACAATATCTATCTCTAGGACTTTGAGTTCCACAGGGTATGGAGTAGCTCAAATTTCCCATTCACTTGGACCCTCAAAGCAGGTGATGAAAGGGTATTCTTAACCTTATCTGACTCTTATATGAAAATCCCATTTTTTAAGAATTGGGAAGCAGAGGGGAGCATTAACTAACAACTTCCTGAGGTGCCAACAGGGTAGGGTGGGAGGAGAGATATGGGCAATGCACTCCTAGAAAATTTTGGAAATAAAAATCCACAAATGTTATAGCATGGGTCTCAACTTCCTAGAGGAAATTTAAAACATTTCTAATTGGAAGAGTATTGGGATGAAGTTAGTTGTTTCAGAAAAACAAAGTTCATGGTGATGTGGAGATGCATTCGAGGTTGGCATCAGGCCCTGTACATGGAACTCAGCCTGCCTACAACCAGGCACAGGCACAAAAAGACAATGATGAGCCTTAGGGTCAGAAAAGACTCAGCAGCAAAGTGGATCTGATGCATTTGTACAGTTTAAGGAATGATAGCAACAGAAAGACCTGTGTATCCACAGCCTGTCAGAGGAGTGATCTTTTCAAATTTAAATCAGATCATGTCAGCTTCCTGTTTAAAACCTTCCAATTGGCTTCCATGTAATCAGAATAAAATCTAAGCACCCTGTCTTCTTCAGAAGACTTTCCTTCACCATGCCCTGAACCCTTTCTCTCACTTTTCCCTCTCACTCATGGATTTAACCCTATTGGAAGTCAAAAGACCTTTCCATCATACTAAATTCACTACTAAACCTTACATTTGCATTTTCCTTCCCTTCTCCCTCAAATATCCGCTCTAGATTTTCACATCTTATCCTTGTTCAATGTTCCAATGGCATCTTTCTGAAAGAACATCTTCCCTGGCCACCCTATGCACTGCTGTATCTTCTCCCACTTCTCCTTTACTCTGTTACTTTGTTCACACTTAATAATTATCTAAAACTAGAGGCCCGGTGCATGAAATTCATGCATGGGGGAGGGGGTATATGTCCCTCAGCCCAGCCTGCATCCTCTCCAATCTGGGATCCCTCTCACAATCCAAGACTGCTGGCTCCCAACCGCTCGCTTGCCTGCCTGCCTGATTGCCCCTAATCACTTCTGCCTGACAGCCTTATCACCCCCTAACCACTCCCCTGCCAGCTTGATCGACGCCTAACTGCTCCCCTGCCGACCCGGTCACCCCTAACTGCCCTCCCTTGCCAGCCTGGTTACCCCTAACTGCCCGCACCTGCTGGCCTGGTCACCCCCAACTGCCCTCCCCTGCAGGCCTGGTTTCCCCCCCCCTCCCCCAACTGCCCTCCCTGCTGGCCATCTTGTGGTGGCCATATTGTGTCCACATGGGGGCGGCCATCTTATGTGTTGGAATGACAGTCAATTTGCACATTACCTTTTTATTATATAGGATAATTGTTGTTTTTTCATTTGCTTACATGTTTATTTTCTGTAAGATTTCCACTAGACCAGTACTTCTCAAACTTGAGCATGCAAAAGAATCACTTGTAGAGTGAAACATATATTCCTGGACCCAACCTTAGAATTAGTTTCTGATCCAGTAGGTCTGCGATGGGAGCTGAGAATTTGCCCTTCTAACAAGCCCCAACTGTTGCTGATGCTGCAGGTCTATGGATTAGGAGGACTTAGAAAGTGAGTTTTACACTGAGCAGCACTGGGTGGGTCTTACTCTCAACTCTATCCACAGTGCACATTATGGTGTTTGCACATGGTAACACTCAGTCCTAAGGAATCATTCTGAATCCATTGGGACTGCAGGCACCTGTGGAATCTCACCTGACATTCAAGTGTGCATGTTTGTCTGAAAAACAGAACTGTGAACACGATTTTGTTGGCTATGAAGTGGTTGAACATGAAAGGAAGGCCCAGAACTCAATGATAAAAAATAGCTGAACCAACTCCTAAGGAGTCAGTTTAGATGTCTCACTCACTCAACTGTTTTATGACCATGCTCTCTGCAGGGCCATCAGTACTCAACTAGGAAGCCAGACATGATCTACCTGCCCAATCTACATAGAGAGTACCTAGGGCTTTTACCCACCAGTGACTGTTCAGCAATAAGGGCAACTGATAATTGAACTCATTTCATCAGCTTTGTGTTTTTTGTGTGCCTGTGGTCTTTGATGAAGATCTGGGCTCCTTCCTCTTTCTGCACAGGAACTGCATGACGAGGCTAGGTGAAGGTCCATCTGATTCTGTGGTCCTCTGAGGTAACACCTGAAGTATGTGCCCCGCCAATGACTTAAATAGAGCTGATCACCCCCTGGGAGACACAGGAGAGAACAGTAACTCCTCTGTGAAGCCGCTTGTCCTGTTAATGATGGTTCCGCTCTCAACACAAGCACTGGTGTGGGGTGTTTGAGTCATTTCCTCCATTCTCGCAAATAACATGCAGTGCTGTCCTATTTCCATTTTGTGGACAGGGTGGAGCGACCACAGCAAGCCCATTTTCCCAGACCATTCCTGCCGGTCATTGACTAAAACTGGACGGATTGTCAGAGAAATCAGATTTCCCACTCACTGGCAATTCCTCCCTTGCAGCACTCTCGAGTCTCACCTGAACTTCAGCTCTAGCTGCGCCCTCCTGGAGGGAAAGAACTCCTCTTTCCTCAGACCCTTCTGTGAGGCCTGAAGAGCCATTAGAGTCAGGTGACAAGAGTGACCTTTGCCCAGAAATGTAACTTCTCTAAGACTCATATGCCCACCCTGTGACATGGCTAGAAATATTTTCTGCTATTGGTTATAGTGAGGAATAAATGAGAAAAAAATGCTTGTGGAAATATCTACAGCAATACCTGGCATAAAGCACACAAAAAATGTTAGATCCTAAATACTTTCCCCAAGCAAGGGGGAGTGGGGGCGGGGGGAATGGGCAGAATGAAGAGAAGGGTTAAAGTGTGCATCTCAGATCTTGAAGTTCAACTTGAAATTGGGTTGCAGATGACTCAAAGTTACAGTATTAGTTAAGTGATGAATGGGGTTTATGTATCTGTGTGTGAACACAGGTGTGTGTGTTTGGGGGAGGAGGCACTGGGGAAAAGAGAGAAGGGGAGAGACAAGAAAAAGTTGCTATCTTCATTGGGGATTTCCTGAGGCAAAGCCTGAACTCAATTAGTTTATTTGGGAATTTAACCGCACAGGGCAGAGGTGCAGGATAATGAGGGAGAAACTGGATAGAAAGAGGCTGCCTATATTCAGACATTCATATGGACAACTGGACACCATCGGACCACGCTCTTCTGGGAACCCTGTGAAATGAGTCTCAGAACTGTCCACAAGGGAGAATAAAAACAGTATTGGAAGTTCTATCCAGGGCAATTAGGCAATAAAAACAAATAAAAGTTCTAAATTAAAAAGAAAGAAGTACAATTATCTCTGGGCACAACCTGACCTTATATGAAGAAAACCCTAAAGATTCCACAGAAAAACTGTTAGAAGTAATAAACAAATTCAGCAAAGCTGTAGTAGCACAATTTCATGAAAAATCAACATACAAAATTCAGTCATTTTTATACAATAACAATGAACAACCCAAAGAGGAAATTAAGAAAATTATACCATATACAATAGCATCAAAATAAAAAATATATATTTGGGACTAAGCCTAACCAAGGAGGCAAAAGACTTGTACACTGAAAACAACTAAGTGCTGCTGAAAGAAATTAATTATCACACAACTAAATGGAAAGTCATACTATATTTAAAGATTAGAAGATAATAGCATTAAGGTACCAAATAGTCAGGGGATATAAAGTACAGCATAGGGATTATAGTAAGTAACATTGTAATAACTGTGTATGGTGCCAGATGGGTACTAGATTTATTGGGGAAATCACTTCATAAAGTATACAAATGTCTAATCACTAAGTTTTACACCTGAAACTAATATAACATTGTTGGCTGTAACTGAAGTATAAATACAATTTTTAAAAAGATACCAACACTCTCAAAGAGATCTACAGATTCAATCTAATCTCTATCAAAATTTCAGAAATAGAAAACTCTTTTCTAAAATTCATATAGAACCTCAAGAGACTTTAATAATAGCAAAAACAATCTTAAAAAAGAACATAGAAGTCTCACACTTTCTAATTTCAAAACTTATTAAAAAGCTATAGTAACCAAAGAATGTGCTTTGGACAAATATTATATGACTAGAGGCCCGGTGCATGAAAATTCATGCACTGGAGGGGGGTCCCTCAGCCCGGCCTGCCCCCTCTCACAGTCTGGGAGCCCTCAGGGGCAGGAGGCTACCTGGCAATCAGGGGAAGGCGACACCCCATCATACCTCTGCTGCTGCCACTGCTGGTAGGGTAAGCCTCAGCCGGCCCTGGTTACCAGAGCCTCAGGTGGCCCTGGGCGGCTGGGAAGCCGCCATCTGAGGCTTGCCTGTGTCTTGGGCTGGCCTTGGGTGGCTTGGGGGCTGAAGGGACTGGGGGACTCTGGAGGAAGGCGCACGGAGTGGCCAGGCCTGCCTGGGGGTGGGCCTGGCCTTGCCGTGCACCTGCCGCCCCAGTGGGGCTGAGGGGACTGGGCGCCACCATCTTGTGGCTGTAGGCGCCGCCATCTTTGAGGGCGGGACAGTCAATTAGCATATTCCCTCCTTATTGGTTGTGGGCGCAGCCATCTTTGCAATGGTGTGAGGGTCAATTAGCATATTCCCTCTTTATTAGATGGGATATCATTTATATGAGGTCAGGATATGGGGGAAGAGGCATGGCTAGCTTTCCCCTGGAGCTGGTGGCAGGACCTCAGAGAAAGGAACAGTTCCCAGGAGTTGGTTTTTGCCAATGAAAGGACAGAGGCCCGGGAGTGTGCAGGAAGTAGGCATCTTGGTACTGCTCCAAGGCAGCCAGCTCTGGGTTTTCTACATCATGACATGCATGAGATACGAGGAGGAGTGAAGCGATTTGCCCAGTGCCACTTGGCAATTCTTTGAACAGAGCATGAAAGAGCCCTCTGTGCTCCTAATTCCAGGGTGTACATTTAGTCCCTGGAGCCTTCCTTGCTTCTCCAGAAATACTGGCAGCCTTTTCTGCTGTTAACCAAAGCTTAGTGACAACACAAAACAAGGTTTCCGCCCCGTCTCCTTCCCCCAAAGAAACCCCTGTGAAAGGGGCTGCCCTATTGTGCTGGCTCCTGAATCTGCCTCTCACTGTTCTACGCTACCCTTCATGTTCTCTCAGACAGGCTGGGATGAAGCCCCTGGAGCCCAGGGTAAAACCCACCTAGAGTTGTGCCTGACTGTTCCTGGCTGAAATCAACCCAATTCACCTGCTGGTCATAGGCTGCCTGTTATAACCCTAAATAACCCTTCTGGTCTTTGCCTTTTCTAACAATGTGAAGGAGCAGGACTCATGAAGCTCTAGGCATGGATGAAAGCTGTGATAATCAGGAAAATGGGTCCAAATTCAACTTTTTAAAAGGCATTCAAATTTATGAGAGTGAGGAAGCTGCTAGTAAACCTACTGAGAGAGAGAGGAGGGGAGAGGAGAAGAGAGGAGGGGAGGGGAGAGGAGAGAAGGAAAGGGGAGAGGAGGGGAGGGGAAGGAAGGGGAGGGGAGGGGAGGGGATAAGAGAAGGGAAGAGGAGAGAGATGGTTCTTTTTTTTTATTAAAAATTTCTTTATTGATTAAGGTGTCACATATTTGTCCTCATCCCCCCATTCCCATCCCACACCCCTCCCCACGGATGCCCCAACCCCCTGTTGAACTTAACCATTGGTTAGGCTCATATGCATGCACACAAGTCCTTTGGTTGATCTCTCCCCCCTCCCCCCACCCTCCCCTATCCTCCCTCTGAGGCCCGATAGTTCGATCGATGCCTCCTTGTTTCTGGTTCTGTTCTTGTTCATCAGTCTATGTTGTTCATCATTTCCCCTAGATGAGCGAGATCATGTGTCACTAGAGATGTACTTATATGAACTGAATGTGAGATGAGCAATAATAGTTATGCTGACAGGCAAATGAATCAGTCTATAGTGAGTTTCTTTCTGGACCAACAGTTCTTTTGAGACCCAATATCAATGTCCACCAGTTCCTTATGTGTACATGTCGGCACTGACCCCTCAGCTCTGGATGGTGGACAAATGGTGGTAATGCAGGTTCGATTCCCTCTGGTTGGGTCTCGGCCGGACCCAGGGGCACGGCTTCATCCGGACCCAGGGGCACGTGGCCTCACCCGGACCCAGGGGGTGCGTGGCCTCACCTGGACTCAGGTGCGCGCCGCTTCCTCCGGACCCGGGACCCAGCGTCACCTGGATCCAGGGGCACATGGCCTCACCTGGACCCGGGATCCAGCTTCACCCGGACCCAGGGGCGCATGGCCTCACCCGGACCCAGGGGCGCGTGGCCTCACCTGGACCCAGGGGCACGTGGCCTCTCCCAGACCCAGGGGTGCGTGGCCTCACCCGGACCCAGGTGTGTGAGGCCCCTGAGATGGTTCTCAGAAGAGACACATTTTGGTGATTTAAGTGACTTCCAAGGCTGCTCAAAGTTCAAGGTCTGGTGCAGATCACATGGTCCTGCAGCCCATTTGCACCAACATTATTGTCCTCAACAATTAGAATGCATGAATAATCCAGGCACAATGGGAACTTATGGCAAAGGGCACTTATCATCCAATGACAACGTGGTTCAGAGAACTATAAATCTCCTGGGTTGGAAAGGTTCGGGCCAGCTATACTTCTTTGTCAGTAAGCTTGCAGGACATAGCTCTGTCCCTATAGGGCCCTAAGGATGTAGACAGTGACTCACTGAGAGAGTGAGAAAGAGAGGTTGCCAGTATGAGCACTGGGCTGGCCCTTTGCCAGCCCCTCCCTGCACAGCCCTCAGCCTTGACTCCTGTCACCGAGGCCCCAGGAATGTGCAGAGAGGTGTGTGTGTGTGTGTGTGTGTGTGTGTGTGTGTGTATGAGGAGCCTTCGGGAGATGGAAAGTGTGCACTTTGGATATTAAGTAACAGGTCTGTGTAGAAGAAAGGCAAGGAAATAGGAAACTGGCACCAAAGGCCAGAGCTTCCATGATTTGCCAGGAAAATCTCTGTGCCTGGAGCATGTCAGGCTGGTCTTTCAGAACCCAGCGTCTAATTGAAAACATCTCATTTGCCTGATTAATTAATCAATTAATTTGTTTCAAACTGTAGATCCAACTATGAGAAGAAGCACACCAGAGAAGTATAATTTAAAAGATTTTCCAAGGGGGAAACCATAACAAAAGAGCTTTTTATTCATTTACTTATCAATAGGCAGTTTTAGTTTATAAGGGCTCTTGTTGGATAGAAATCAATTTTGTTTTTCACCAGTGTGTTTCTGCTTCATGAACTCTCAAACCCTGAGATATACTCAAAAATCATCCATATTCAATCACTCAATGCATTGTACCTTCTTTTAATGTGTAAGTACATTTTATTCAAAAATCATTTCATGGGATACTATATTAAATGAAAATGATGAATTTAATGCCAACATTGTGGGCAAAATCTCAAATATACACTGAGTTGCCAGATTATTATGATCTCTGAATGCATAATAATCTGGTCACTCAGTGTATATCCTATATAATAAAAGGCTAATATGCAAATTGTCCCCTCAACCAGGAGTTTGACCAGCAGGCCGGCCGGCCAACAGCCCATGTCCCTTCCGCCTGGCCAGACTGGCCAAACCACACCCATGCGTGAATTCATGCACCGGACCTCTAATATATATATACTGAGTAGCCAGATTATTATGCGTTCAGAGATCATAATAATCTGGCCACTCAGTGTATTGTGTAAAGAAATAAGACCAATATTCTCTGTCATATTATTTCATTCATGGGAAGTTTCAAAACAGGAAAAACGAAACTATATTGGTCAATATTCCCTATATATCAAGAAAAGCAAAGAACTGTTGACTTTATAATTTATGCTTAACTTTTGGGTTTGAAATGTTATTGAATGGAATGCATAGGAAGCATAATATTCTATTGCTTGACCCAACAGTAGTTAAACAGATATAAACTTTACAACTAGTCATTGAACTGCACAAGGAAGTTAGGTGAAATTTTCATAGAGCAAAACATGTAAATTTTTAAATGCACAAATACAAGGATTGGTGTATGTTACAAAAAAATTTAAATGCATAAGTAAAGGATTGGTGTATGTTACAAAAAGGAGAAATGAAAAGTTCTATACATTATGTTATATATAAAATAAAGAAGAAATAATACTTAGTAAGACAAAAATGATACTTAAAGCAGTCATTATTCTAATATAAAGATTAAAAATCTCATACTGGGTAAAAAAAATACAAAATCCAACTATGCAATATCCATTTGAAAAACACTTAAAAATAAGGAAGAAAGTTGAAAATAACATTTGAAAAAATATAACAATATTTTTGAAATGCTGGGTCTTACATATTACTCTTTGAGCAAGTGGATATGTCAATATGTTATGGAAAGATAAAAGTCCGTTTTTAACGGGGTATCACAGAACATGAAGAAGCTACCATCATTGGAATATGTTCACTTAATGGAAATAAATGGGTATACATGTTACTAATGGCTATTGATTTTAACAAATACTCTCAGAAATGATAAATCAGGCAGACAAACATACAGATGATATTAATAATATGCCAGTCAGGAGATACATATAACCTTGGTCTTACATTGTTGAACACAGAAAATCTTATAGCCACTGAGGAGGGTCATGGGTCAATTTTCTGAATTGCGTGTGGGCCTATGTCCATTAAGCTGCTAGAGCAGCCTGTCTCACATAGAGTTCCACAAGGGAATCAGGTCCTGCAGAAAGCAATTTGAGTAAAGACTGTCTTAATCATACCAAGGAATGTGCATAACCAGCAGCAGGCTAGATGCAGAGAATAGAAATATGTCCTTACCAGCTGTGGACTCCTCCTGAAAGCCGGCTGAGAGAGGCACAGAGTGGAACTGTGCAGAGTTGTAGATAACAAGTTCACTTTTCCTGGCTGCCTCATTGCGGACTCATAGAGCCCACAGAGCCTGGGCTAAAGCCACAAGTAGAATGACAGTCATGTGCTTAACTTTGCTGATGCTGGGAAGCAAGTCCAGCCCTTCCTTGCACATTTCTAATTTTGAGACCTAGGTTGCTACATAAAGCACGACTTTGTGGTGTATTATGACTCCTGTGAGGATTTTTTAAATCCCAATTAGCAGAGTTAATCCTGAAATATTTAAGAATTTGAGGGAACCAGTGATAAATACTTTGTAAATTATAATGATCACTTCAGAAAAAGTAAATATTATATAAAAAACATATATATATCACATTCTCCTTCTATTTTTATACATATACTAGAGGCCTGATGCATGAAATTCGTTCAAGAATAGGTCTTCCTTCCCCCAGCTGCTGGCACCGGCTTCCCTCCGGTCGTCAGCAGGCACTCGGGACCTGGGCTTCTCTCAAAGCCCTGGCTTCGTCTAGAAGGTCATCTGGAAGGATTTCTGGTCTAATTAACATATTGCTCTTTTATTATTATATAAAAGCTACATATATCTATATCTATAGATATATCTATATCTATATATCTATATCTATATCTATATCTATATCTATATCTATATCTATATCTATATCTATATCTATATCTATATCTATATCTATAGTTAATCCTCACCCAAGGATATTTTCTTCCATTGATTTTATTTTTTTGGAGAGAGTGGGAGGAAGGGAGGGGGAGAGAGAGGAAAGAGACAGAGAGAGACATTGATTAGTTGCTTCCCAACCAATTAAACCCTGATCAGGGCCAGGGATTGAACCTGCAAAGCAGGTAGGTGTCCTTGATTGGGAATCGAACCTACAACCCTCTGGTGCATGGGCCAATGCTCTAACCACTGGGAAACACAGGCCAGAGCAACAGTGTGGCTTCTTTGATCAGAACAGTTCTCCTGTACACAGTTGAGTAACCATGTATACCTTAATTCCATAATTTTCAATTCTATAAGACAACTATAGAGCAATTTAAATGCCTATGTCTGAGAACTTTTGGAATTACAAGGGGCTTTTGAACACTAATTGCCTTTAATCACTTGACATACTATTAAGGCACTCTCTTTAGCAGCTATCAAAATTCAGTCAAAGCTCCCAGGCATGAGAACAGCTCCCAACCAGTGTGCTGACAGGAAGGTTCATTCTTGGGGGAGCAAAGAGACAGGGAGGGCAGCTGTGTCTGAGGTTCATCCAGAAGGGTCTTGAAGACCAGACTTCAAGTCAATGGTTCTGCTTCCACCTTCTTCTCCCTCTATCTTGCCTGGAATTTTATTTTATTATTTCATTAATCCTCACCTGAGGATATTTTTCTATTGATTTTAAAAGAGAGTGGAATCAACGGGGAGAGACACAGAGAGAGAAAAATGGATGTGAGAGATACACATCAATTGGTTGCTTCCCACACATGCTGGGGCCTGGGATTCAGTCTGCAATCTTTGACCGGATCCAACCCCGAGGCTCCATCCATAGGGGCTTAATCACAAGGAACAACAACAGCCTGTAATTATTGGAATTGAGAGTCTAGGTCAGTGGTCGGCAAACTCATTAGTTAACTGAGCGGCAAACCGTGGCTTGCGAGCTGCATTAAGTCAAACCGGCTAGTGCTAGAATTTTACTTTTAAGGTGAAGCAACGTTTTATTATCCAGTGTCCTGCCACTTTTGCTGCTTCTTTCTTTCTCTCTCTCTCTCTCTCTCTCTCTCTCTCTCTCTCTCTCTCTCTCTTCCCTCCCTCCCTCCCTCCCTCCCTCCCTCCCTCCCTCCCTTCCTTCCTTCCTTCCTTCCTTCCTTCCTTCCTTCCTTCCTTCCTTTCTTGAATTTATTGGGGTGACACTTGTTAATAAAACTATATAGGTTTCAGGTGCCAATTCCACAACATACCATCTGTACACTGTATTGTATGTTCACCATCCCAAGTCAAGCCTCCTTCCATCACCATTTATACCCTTCTTCACCTCCCCCTGGAAATCCGCACATTGTTGTCCTTATCCATGTGTTTTTATCTTTTTTTTTCTCAATCCCTTCACTCCCCGCTCTCTAAGCTCCCCAGCATCCCTGCCCCCACAGCTATCAGCCTGCTCTCTATCTATGGGTCTGTCTCTACTTGGTTTGATAGTTTATTTTGTTCACTGGATTCCACATATCAGTGAAATCATATGGTACAACTTGTCTCTCAAAAATCACTTGGGCTTCTCTGCCAGCAGGTGAGCAGCCCACATACCTGCCTGTGCCTGCAGCTGCCGCTCAATGCCCTTCTCCCCTGACCGATCTGAAACTCCCACGACCTGAGAAGACAGAAGCAGGTGGGAGCCCGCAGCTCCGCTGTGCTCTGTAAGTAGCCTGTAACAACCTGAGCCCGGGCTCAGTGACTCAGGTAGCCACACTGGTCTTTTCCATTTGGAACTAGTCATGGTCTCCTTGCCTCCAAATTTCAAATTTTAGAATCTGTTTTGATGTAAACTATAGTGCCTTTAAACATGGGGTTATGATCATGTACATTGTTCATGTTTGCTCTTAAAATAGTTTTTTTTTTAAGAAAATGATATATGTGTGCAAGGTTTTTCAGATATCAAATTGAGTCAATGTGCATCCAGTGAAAGGTGGTCAGAGACAGTTCTTCTATTGGGTTTGTTTCTGTTTTATAACACTTTGCTCTGCTTGCTTATATTTTCTGAAAAAAATCTATATAAATACAAGTATATGAATATGTCTTTCTTTTTACACAAATGAATATGTGCATACTCTACATTCTGCAGTTCTTTAGACTTTAAATTACATTTTGGAGCTAATGCCATAGTATCAAAAATAAACAGTTATTTTTTAAACAGATGCATGATATATCTTTGTAAGAACAAACCATTAATTATTTAACTGGCTCCCTATTAATGAATATTTTCTTACATCCAGATTTATTCTTACCAAGTCATTTTTGCATGTGCATCTTTGCATTTAAATGACCTACAGATTAAATTTCCAGAGTGAAAATGGCTGGGACAGAGTATGGGTCATTTAAAATTTAGACTATTAGAATTGATAAACAAATCCAGCTAAGTAGCAGGATACAAAATAAATATCCAGAAATCAGTTGTATTTTTATATACCAACAATGAACTATTTGAAGGGAAACTAAGAAAACGATCCCATTTACAATTACTTCAAAAAGAATAAAGCACCTTAGGATAAATTTAACCAAGAATGTAAAAGATCTGTACTTGGAAAATTATATGACACTGAAGAAAGATATTGAAGAGGGTACAAATAAATGGAAGCATATGCCGTGTCCATGGGTAGGAAGATTTTACATCAATAAAATGTCCATACTACCCAAAGCAATCTACAGATTCAATCCAATTCCTATCAAGATACAAATGGTGTATTTCACAAAACTAGAACAAATATTCTACAAATTTATATGGAACCATAAAAGACCCCAAATAGCAACAGTGATCTTGATGAAGAAGAACAAAGTTGGAGGAATCACGCTATCTAATAGCAAACCATACTACAAGGCCATAGCAATCAAAACACCATGGTACTGACATAAAAACAGAAATATAGATCAATGGAACAGAATAGAAAAGCCTAGAAATAAACCCACACCTTTATAGTCAATTAATATTTGGTAAAGAAGGCAAAAACATCCAATGGGCTAAAGATAGTTTATTCAATAAATAGTGTTGGGAAAATTAAACAGATATGTGCAAAAAATAAAACTAGACCAACTTTTATACTAATCACAAGACTAAACTAAAAAATGTGTTTAAGACTTAAATGTTGGACTTTAAACCATACAAATCCTAGAAGAAAACAAAATCACCAGTTGTAGCACTTAAATTGTTTGGGTCTATTGCCTCTTATAAAAAGCTAAGGGAGTTCAAATTTATGAAGTTGAAAATTTCTTCTTATACTAATTACCTCTCTGACCTTATGCTTCTGTTCTTTACTGCACATATATACCTATATGTACACAGAATAGATGATTATTATAAAAGAGTAGAGCTCAGACTCATTGGATTTCATTCCGTTGATTGAAGAGAATGAGAAGGGCATGAAGACAGAGGAGGAAGAGAAATAACCCAGGGCAGGGAGGCCTTGGCCAATGTACAGTGACCAAGAGGGTTCAAAAACTAAACCAGGACTCCCTGAGTTCAGCAGAGGGAAGTTCAAAGTTACACACAGTCTTCATAAAACACACTTGATAAACAATGTGGATGAGGACATGAGAAATGGGAAGAAGCAGAAATCAAGTCTTTACAAAAGCCAAAGTCAAGAATATTAATTTTTGTTTTATATGAGTCTTGGCTTATTAAAAACTGGATTATATTCATAAACCTCTACTGGTCTTTGTGATTCCTCAGAAGTCTCAGAGACAGAACTACAAGGACGAGGAGAAGAGAATGAAACCAGACAGGACAGGACACACAGGGATGAGGAGGTGGCAAGCCTTAGTCAGTGCTGAGGCCCTGGGTGCCTTGGGCATCCCCACCAGCTCTGGCAGTTGATAAGACTGATCTGAGAAGTGGAGAGCAGTGGGCAGTGCCTAAGGGAGATGACTGCTGGGATCCTGGCTTTCCTCACTGTCGTGTGCCAAGGAGCCGGTAAACTAACCCACAGGGAGGAAGTGGAGCACCTGGTCTCTCATGGCAGAAGCCCGGACCTGGACACCCAGGGCCCTCAGCCTCCCCCGTGGCTTCCACCTTCCACTGCATCTGGGCTTGTTTCCTCACTGACTGACCGAATCACTTGCAGGTAGACACGCAGTTTCCGTAACACCTAGGGCAGACTTCCCGCAGCCTTGCCACTGTATAAGCGGGACTCGCTGCCTGATTCTAGGTCAGAATGATCCTGTAGAAAACCTGTAGTGACCCCTTAACTTAGTTTGCCTCCACCCCCTAAAGCAGGACCTGAGATGTGTGTAGAGTCTCCAGGAAGCAGAGGTGATGGAGCAGGAGAGTGTAACCCAGGAGGAAAAGCCACCAGAGGGTAGGCGATTGCTGATCCTGACCACATACTGGAGCTCAGCTTCCAGAATTCCTCACAGACGTGCTCTTCCAAGAGATGGCAAGCTAGAGGATTTATCTGCCACTTTGCACCCTATGTTGACTGATGGCTAACTTCCCTGCACGGAACAGGTTCTATGGCTTCAGATAAAAACACCCAGAAAAAAATGAGAGTCTGGAAGCAGGGGTGTGAGGAGAATGCTGTCCGGACACAGGAAATTGCCCACCACAGTTGGGCTAAAGCTTGAGCCTGAAATTCACCCCTGAGTCACAGGGGTGTGAGTCAGCACCAGATGTGTCTGTTACAGCCAGCTTGGGCCTGATGCCATTGCAGGACAAAGGGCTGGTTTCTAGGAGCTCCTGCAGAAACACCCTGGGTAGATACAGGAAAGTCACTGGACAGGTAAGCAATCCATGTGGTGG
Source organism: Cnephaeus nilssonii (assembly GCF_951640355.1). Lineage (NCBI taxonomy): Eukaryota > Metazoa > Chordata > Mammalia > Chiroptera > Vespertilionidae > Cnephaeus > Cnephaeus nilssonii. The sequence continues at coordinate 13,432,173 of NC_137082.1, read as the reverse complement.
GAGGCAAATGGCCAGCTCTTAGAGGACCACAGGCAACAGTTATGGAGTCTAGCTTCCGATGGCTTGGGAAAGCAAGCCCTAGTCACTGAGGTCCTCTGTAGGTAGGACAGGGCCCAAGAGAATACTGTAGCTCACAGTCCTGCAGAAGTTGTGACATGCTCACCTCTGGTTACAGCTCCACGACCAAGAGGAGACACATACCACAGCAGGTGTGGCCTACAGTGTGTGAATGCAGCAGGGGTAGAGGTAAGCGGTGGAACTGCCTGTGGCTAGGCCCAGTATGGGACCCCTGGCCTGTGTGCAGTTTTCAGCTTTGCATCTTCATAGCAACAGGAACAAGGATGAGGTCCGCTACCAGTCATGGGAGGTGGTCAGAGGCTGCTATGGAGTTTCCTACCTGGAGCAGAGTTGGCCAGGGGGCACAGAATGACCATGCCCGCAGGTGACACACTGGGGCTGCGGTGGAGCCAGCCTGGGCAGAAAATCTTCTTTGAGCGTTCATTGCAGTAGTTGTTATTCCATCCTGACATCCAGGCAAGAGCTTTTAAATTAGCACAGCTTCATAAGCATCAACGATGTAAGGAAACACATTTAGCCCTCTGGGGAAATTAAGCCATTTAACATTACACACTGACATGCTAATTCCTCAAATAAAAATTCAGCATCTCCTTAAAGGATGCCTTCCCAGAGCCCATTTCTCTTACAGCCAGGGAACCAGGAATGTCCAGCATATTACACAGCACCTGCTCCACTTCTGTTTTGTTTTTGTTTTTTAATACTGTCGCTGTTTTAATATCTCCTTTTGGTAAATGAGGCTGGTGTGTCAGTACAGACTGCTGATGTGTTGCTATAACTTGAGCCCGAATCTCACCCAAGGAAACCCAGACTGCAGGGGAATTGATAGGAAGTCAGATAGCCACAGCTTGTTGACCAAAAGGGTTAATTCAACAGCAGTCTCCTGTTCAATACAGGTAACTGTGCAACAATGTCTAGTCTCTCATCTCTCATGCATTCCAAAGGGAAAGGTCCCTCCATTCCTGAACCGTGTGCATCATCACGCTCGCTGCCAGAGTTTGTTTGTTTGTTTGTTTGTTTGTTTTATTGACAGACTATTTGGTCTTTCCCTTCTTTGTGTTTAGAAGATATGACTAAAATTTCAGATCACACTGTAGTTTTCCTAAAAGATTTGTATTTGGTTGGTTGGTTTACTGACAAGCATCAATGCCACATTGCTCATCACTTTCTAGTCTTCACCCAGCTGCTGTGAGACCCCTGGCAAGCACAGCCTTACCTGCACAGGGCTGGGACGGCTCCTTCCCCGTGCGGCGGAAGTATGGGTGCTCTACGGACTCTTTGGCAGTCAGTCTCTGTTGATGGTCGTATTGCAGAAGTTTGTCCAGAAGATCTAGGGCCTCAGGGCTGATGAGGTGTCTGTTCTCACTATGCATAAAGTTTTCCCAGCATTCCCATGAATATCACTGAAGGGCAGATCTAGGTATATGCGATACTACTTCAAATAGCCATACAGCTCATCTGTATCCAGAACCTCGGCAATTCAAACAAGATGGTGGTAGGTAGTAGTCCTGTCCGTGTAAGAAGGGTTCTTTCTGAAAGATCATGCTTGCTAGCATATAGCCCAAACTCCACATATCCAAGCTAAAGTCATGCATCTTATAGTCCACAAGACTCTGGTCCCTTGAAGGACCTGGAGGCCACAAGGACATTGCAGTCCTGAGCAAGAGGGTAGAACTCTGCCAGACCCCAGTGTATCAGCCGCTGCTTTTCCTGTTGGTGATCCATCCGTCCTGACATTGGGAGGCTTCACATTCCTAAGCACAATTCCCTTGCTGGTCAGTAATTCTGAACTTGAAGTACGTCATCCATATAAAACCAGATATCACAGTCTGTCCAGATCCTGTAAAGTTGCTTAAAATCTATATTATTGGTATTGATATATTCAAATACCAAAGCCAGTGTCTTAACACAGAGTACTTCACAGTGTCAATCAATTTAATGATATTCCACAGGAACGTTCTCCAGAATGTTAATCTCTCCTTTTATCTTCTTTGTCTTCACTGGCTTAAGAATTCTTACAACCACTCTTTGGTGATGTTAATAACCTCAAGTACTTCATATCCTTTCCCTGGACCAAGTTTTCTAACCATTTGCTAATCACCTAAATTACCTCAGTTTGGGACTTGAGCCTTATAGTACACAGGGCTCCTCAAGCCGTTCACCACAGCTTCGCCCTGGGCCCTGCAGCCCCTGGAAGGCTGGCAGGGGGCGCCTCAGGGCACCCAGGGCGGTGACTAGGAGGCTGGGGCCCTGGAGCAGCAGCGGAGGAGGAGGAGCTGGGGGGCAGGTGGGCTGAGGTGGGGCATAGTGGGGCAGAGGGCTGGGCTGCCCTCAAGCTGCATGGCACCCTAAGAGGGGGTGCTGCAGTGCCACAGGCAGCAGCCCCTATTGGCCAGGAAAGGAGATGCTCTATTTCTGAATTCATTTTTTTTTTTTAAGTCATCACCATGCTTCACTTTATATGTAACCTCTGGATTATTTCAAATATGTGCACTTAGTCAAATGCTACTATTCAAATCAAACCATGGGAGCTGAAATTCTCTGGGGTTCCTATTGGGTCTGCATTCATAGGTCGCTGTGAAAGACCATGCAAGTGGGTGTGTGGCAAGTCACTCTGGAGTGAATCAGGTACATACCACCCTAACCCCGAGCCTACACAAAGTCCAAAAACTATAGGTCTTTCTTCCCAAAGTTAAATCCAATCAGCACCATTCCTCTATCTAATATCTCACCATGGGACTGTGCACTAAACTGAAGCTCTTGTGAGTGGTTTGAGGTCCCTGCTCACAGCAGTCACTTTCTTGACTGATTGGTTTCACTGATGCCCAAGCTAATCTTACTAGGTTGGATGTCTCTCACCCTTTAGCTTTACAACAGCAAGTGCACAAAAGCAGGGTGCTGCCTATTCTGTAAACATACACTGCTGGGCCTGCCGGGCCTGCCTTGTGAGCTCTGTGGCCCGTTGCGGAGTGAGTTTGCTGACCTGGAGCAGAGTTGAGGCTGTGATGGAGACAGTTGTATCCTTGTCACCACACCACATGTAGCCCACACAAGATGTCAATCACATATTATTGTTTGGGAGTAGACAGGATTCTCGTAGAGACCAGTAGAGCCACACAGGAAAGTGTTAACCTAAAAATAAAAAGTCTTTTGAAGTGAGAGGCAACAGAACTTGCAAAGTGAGTGGCAAAGAATAGCTATTTGGGATGCACTGAGTCTGGCAGAAGCCCGAATGGTTTTGATGAGGAGACGAAGGCCTGGGTATTTATGGGAAGAAGAAGGGGACAATTACCTCAATAGAAGGAAGGCACTTCTATCGGTGCAGATCACATCACACAGTCATTTAATTCTAAGTAATGTTTTTAATTTTGAGTCCAATAGTCATCAGTCCGGCAGTCCTAACAACTACTTTCTCGTTATCTTCACAAACAGTTCTTTGGGGCACAATGTTGCTTTAGGCCTGATCCAACGGTTATTTTGCCATGTTTTAACATTCCAAAGGTTTGAGGCATAATATGTGCAGGGCAATTCCTCTGGCATGGCAACTCCCGCTCCCCCTTTTTTTTTTTTTTCCATAGAAGAAAAGACAAATTCTTTGGGGTCAGATAACCAAGAGTGGTTTAGCAGAGTGCACAGGTCTGGTCCTGTGATAGACCAGATGGGAATAAGTTAAAGACAGGAAGCACCCTACCAACAGGTGTCAACCAGCAGAGCTAGAAATTAGCAGGAAGTCTGATGTTGACAAAAGCCTCTGTCCTGACAGGCAAGGAGCAGGATTGCTACAAAAAGGGAAAAAGGTTTGATCCTAGCATTGGGACCATCCCAGTTTGTTGAGGGCTTAGTGGCTTCCCAGGATGCTGGGAAAATCCTGGCCAAATCCAGACTCCTACGTTTTGAGGTCAGCAAACCAGGCAGAAATACTAACCCAGAGCAAAGGGCTCCCTTTTCGCCTGGACCTGGGAAGCCCAGCATGGCTCCTGGATTCCTGCAGGCAAAGGTGTGCTCCCACTTTAGCTAGTGTCCTTATCCTGGAAGAACTAAGGTCATGGGATTATTTTAGAAAAGTTCACTTTGGAAAGCAGCTACTCTAATCTCCTCCCTTTTAGGCCATTATCCTTATTTTAAAGCCTGAGGCTAAGTGTTTTATTCCAGGTCAACAAAGCTAAGTAGTGGTAGAGTCAGATCTGGAAAACTAAATGGTTCTGTTTCTACTCCTGTGTTCTTTGTGCTGTAACCTTCCGTCTTATAAAGTACTAGAGGCCCGATGCATGAAAATTCGTGCAAGAGTAGGCTTTCCCTCCCCTGGCTGCCGGCACTGGCTTCCCTCCGGCATCTGGGACCTGAGCTTCCCTCCTCTGGACACCGGCAGGCACCCGGGACCTGGGCTGGCGTCCCTCCAGCCCTGGCTTCGTCAGGAAGGACATCTGGAATGACGTCCAGAAGATGTCTGGTCTAATTAGCATATTACCCTTTTATTATTATAGAAGCTCAGTATGGAGCTCATCTGAATCCTGGGTCCATGGGTGTTGAGGGCAGAAGCAAAAGCCTGCTTACCACTTCTGGTTCCCTCCTAGTTTCTAGCCGACACTTAGCAATACCAGGCAGTTCTTAAAGACTGGGGTAGGTTGTTTAAGTAATGAAGATTAAATACACATAGAAAGAAAAAACAGTGAGGAAGATGTACTTGGAGGTTGTGGCTCTTGAAACTGAGCATAGTATTGTAATTTAAACAGTGAGTAGGTAACATTTGGGATATGGGTTCTATTTGAGGGGTTGAGGTGGGAAATGCAGAAAGAGTGTGATGTAGAAAGAGGATTTAGGGTTGAAAAGGTCATGTAGTCATGGCAGAGAGATAGGGGTATTGAAATTGGTATGCAAAGCTGTAACTGGTCCCAGCATTCCATTCTGCATTCGTTCTGAAAACTTCTTCTCAGAACCCCGTTTTTAGGGGCTGGCTCTTACCTTCTGTTCCTATCACTTAATTAAGTATATATCAATCTTCTACTGTGTGCCAGCCATTGTACTGGCACTGAAGGTATGCAGGCCAACAAGTCATAGTCCATGTCCATAAGAGCTCTCATTGTAGATGAAGGAGGACTTAAGTCTGGGATCAATAAATCTTTACAGGTGACTTCAAAGTTCACATAAGATACAGAGGCACAAACTTCCTGTGGGAGACAGGGTATTTTCACAGAGGGGGGGTCTCTGGGCTGAGTCCTGAATGAATACGTGTTCCCAAGATGAAGAAACAAAGTGAAGATTGTTCTGTGTGTAAAGAATAGCTGTTTCTCCATTTCTGGATACTGAGGCAACCATTTTTCTCCTTCCCCTTATACTGATTAGGAACTCTTAGGACACCTACTATCCTAGCCTCATTCACATACAAGAGTTCAGAGGTGCTACAAAAGCCTTCTCTACTACCCACTCCTTATGCAGTCCCTGTGGCCATCACCCAGGGTCTCAAGTCAGGGCCTGGAGGGGAGAGCTCCCCAATCAGACTCCATTAGTTCTCCTCCACATGGATACACACCAGACATCAGTATTCAAACAACATGCCTGCTCTAGATGGATCAATAAATAATTAGAAATAAAATAGGAAAAGTATTCTACCTGCAATGAAGACAAATGTATAAACTAGTTAGAAATATGTTTAATAAGAAAGACCTAGAGCCTATATAACTGATATAAGATGTAGAACTTACATCCAAATTTTTATTATAATATGTGAAATAAGAATGAAGCTAATGGAGAGACACACATGAGAAGATTTAATGTCACAGTAATATCACATGCTCTCCTAAATAATGTGCAAACACTATCATTCTAATTGATATTCCAGTGTGGTATTTTCTTTGAATTGGATAAAATAAATGACTGTAAAATTTATATGGCAAAATGTATATATTTATATTTTTTAAAATAACTATGAGGGTGGTTATATTTTGCCAGTTATTAGATCCTCAGAGCCGTTATAACCAATCATCATGTCAATGGTGGGGCAGAGGAACCCTATGAAAAATCCAGACATCAGTCTCAGTGTATGAGGATTTAATATGGGACAAAACACAATTCCGCAGGAAAACATTAGATTACTAATAAACTAGAGGCCCGGTGCATGAAATTCATACACGGAGGGGGGGGGGGTTCCCTCAGCCCAGCCTGCACCCTCTCCAATTGGGGACCCCTTGGAGGATGTCCAACTGCCAGTTTAGGCCCGATCCCTGTGGGACATCCCTCTAGCAATCTGGGACCGCTGGCTCCTAACTGCTCACCTGCCTGTCTGATCACCCCTAACTGCCTCTGTCTGCCTGCCTGATCACCCCTAACTGCTCTCCCCTGCTGGCCTGGTTGCCCCCACTGGCCTCCCCTGCTGGCCTGATCTCACCTCCAACTACCCTCCTCTGCTGGCCAATTTGGTTCTGATTGGTCAGTTTCTATGCCAGTCAGCATCAAAAGCTCTGCCTCTTAGACAGCCATTGGCTCCCCACAGCACCCAGATTTGGTTCTGATTGGTCGGTGTCTATGCCAGTCAGCATCAGAAGCTCCGCCTCCTAGGCAGCCATTGGTTCTTCACAGCACCCACATTTGGTTCTGATTGGTCAGTTCCTATGCCAGTCAGCATCTCTGGGCCTATCAACAAGGCCTGATCAGAAAGGCGGGGCTGATCAGCAGCACCAGTGGAGACCTGGAGAGAAATGGAGGCGCAGCTGCTGACGGGACTGAGAGAAAGAGAGAGCAAGTGTTGATCCAAAGCTGCCACAGAGACAATGGATCAGTCCTTGCTTCTCTCTTCAGGCCTCTCTCTGGCCCTGATTCACAGCCCCCTCAGCAGTCAGTGCTGGGGCACCTCACCAGCAGCAGAAGCAGTCAGCGCTGGGATGGCAACCCAGCGCTGAGTGCAGGACTGACTTCCCGTTGGTTGAGCCTCAGTCTTTACTGGTCCTTATGACCCAGGGTTTTTATATATTAGTATGGCACTGTGATAAATGTTAGTCTTCTGGAAGAAAATAAAGTTAGAGATCTGTTAGCAGTTATAAAAACTTAAAATCTAGTCTGATCAAAGGCTTGAATGGTAATTAAATTCTTATGAGAAAATCTAGGAACATAGATGCATATTCTATGTGTGAAAGAGGCCATTTTAACCACAATGAAATAGAAGATATAAAAGAAATGACAGTTGTGTGTTATATGAAACTTTTAAAAAATATATTTTTATTGATTTCAGAGAAGAAGGGAGAGGGAGAGAGATAGAAACATCAATGATAAGAATCATTGATTGGCTGCCTCTTGCATGACCCTTACTGGGGGTTGAGCCCAAAACCTGGGCATGTTCCCTGACCAGGAATCAAACTGTGACCTCCTCGTTCATGGATCGATGCTCCACCACTAAGCAACATTACCAGGCTATTATATAAAGCTTTTTAAAGTATGGGGAATATGCCATAAAAATACCAACTGAAAAAAGGGCTAATATCCATTTTATAAAGTGAAAATTTTCAAATGGACCAGAGAAAGAAAACATGGAAAAATTGGAGAAAAACAGATAATTCAAATGGAAACAAATCCAAATGGGCAATGCATATATGAAAATAAGTTCAAATTTGCTGATTATCAAAAAAAGGCAAATTTTCTGACAGTAAAAAAAAAAAATCACTTGCCACTTTTGTCAAAATTATCAATACCCACTTTTGCTGGTAGTGTTGTTGGGAGAAAGACTTGCTCATTGTTAGGGAAAATATAAAGTGCCCACAGAGACTTTGAAAAATGATATGGTGACACCTTTTTAATTATAAAATGCATATGCCATGGTACTATGACAACATTGTTACTGGTTCCTAACATTGAAAACACACTTATGAGTCCATCAAAGAAGACTAGTGAAAACAAATCTTCAAGCATCCACACGCTGGGATGCAGTGCATTCGTGACAGAGAGGGAAGCAGAGCTATCTATGCTGATATGGAGCCATCTCCAAGGTAGACTGAGGAATGGCATGCAGTGGGGACTAAGCCTGTGCCTGAGCCTGTGTATCTGCAGAAATAGCACCTTGGAAGGGGTCACCGCAAAGGGGTATTGGGGACTTCCTGTGGGAGGAGGAGTGGGATTTTTGGAGGCTAGGAGATTTCGTTTTTTATTGCATTTTTCTTTATAATTTCTTTTTTTACCTTTTGCATGTATTTTCCCATTAAAACAGTTAATATTTTACAAGTCCAAATATAAAGGCTAAAAAAATACAGTAAGGAAATGTGACTGAAAATAAACCAGGTCTAAATGAGTCCATTAGACACATGAGTGCTGATGAGAGGAGATGCTAGGAAAACATAGGTAAGTAGACTGGAGGAGAGCTTTCTGACCTGCTGTGTTTGAGATGGTGCTCACAGCTAGGCATGGCCAGACATCTTTATTCCCCACCACCAGCATGTCATAAATTAGGGAAGCCATGGCAGAAGATGAGATCACCTGAGAAGTTCACCTAAGAAGAATATATGGACTGCTGAGGTTAGGATGGTGGGGGTGCCTATAGCGCCCAGGTTTCCCCAGGCTCACTGTGTAGGAGCACCTGAGGGGTCTGCACTAACAGTGATATCTCAGAATTTGGGGCTCCGGAGCCCAGCAGCTCACTGTGGAATCCAGGTATTTCTAGGGCAACAAGGTGTTTCATGTGCACCCACAAAAAGCCCTTTGTCTTTCTTTTGTTGATGTTCACTCTCCACAAGCTTCTATTTTTTATGCTGCTAGCAGAACTACAGAATCTTATTTCCAAAACTGTGGCCATTTCCACACATATCTTGTTTACCCAATATTCTTATGGAAACACTTCCTATACCTTTTTTCTGCTCTTCCTTTGGGTTGGTATCTTTATCTTAAGGAACTGTATCTTATACCCACCCAGATTACCTTTCTTTATTTTCCCCCAGTCTACACTTTCCTGCTCATCAACTTTTCACTCAGGCCAGGACTTACTTGGATCCCAACCAGGACCCCTGCCTGCTACTCATGTAGTGGTGGGGAAGACAAAAGCAAGTGAGTGATCAGAGACATCAGAGAAGTAAGGGCTCCACCAGGGGGGTGGAATTGCACCTCTATGTTCACTTCAGCATTATTCATAGTGGCCAAGACATGGGAACAACCAAAGTGTCCTGAGATAGAGGACTGGATAAAGAAGATGTGGTACGTATATACGATGGAATACTACTCAGCCATAAGAAAGGATGAAATACTGCCATTTGCAACAACATGGATGGACCTTGAGAACATTATGCTAAGTGAAATAAGTCAGTCAGAAAAAGCTAAGAACCATATGATTTCACTCATATGTGGGATATAAAACGGAACCATGAGCACAAACAGCAGTGTGCTGGTTGAAAAAAAAAGCGGGGGGGGGCGGGTAGTGGGGAGAAGGGGGTTCTAATATATGGTGACAAGAGAAGATTTAACTTTGCGTGGCAGGCACACTGAGCAATATACAGATCTTATAATATAGAAACCCACACCTAAAACCTATATGATCATGTTGACCAATGTCATCTCAATAAATTTAATAAAAAAAGAAAATCATTTAAAAAAAAGAAACTCATTTTCAAGGAGAGCTTGGGTTAAAGATCATGCTTGTGAGAATGAGCCATTATAGTAAGCAGTTAGCAAAGCACCAGAAATCTTTAAGAGAAGAATCTTGGCCCAGGCCTTAGTCCCAAACCTAGGATGAATGGTAATTAAATAATTTACAGGAACAAGAGTAGATTATTCTTTCAGAGCCAGCCATTAGGGAGATCAGAAAAGAAATGCTGGTGTCTTGTTGTCTAGTAGATGTTGGCAGAACTCCATTTTAATATGAGGTTGTTTAAATCCCTTTTCAGGTTGAGAGCAAAGATACAGGAGAAAGGCTGAGATTGATCATATAATGAAAGAGTGAGAGAATGAGAGATGGCATCATTTTTCTAAAGCTGTTCAAAGAGAGTAGAATCAGAAGCACAGGCAGAATAGTTAGCCTTAGATAAGGAGGGTGTTGGGATATATCTTGCAACAAAAGAGAAGGCTTTGCAATTGAAGAAATTTAAAGGGACCCCTATATTTTTCACCAATATTCTCTGTGAAATGAGATCCAGGCTCACTTTTTTAAAATGTTTTTATTTTTATTTATTTTAGAGAGGAAGGGAGGAGAGAGAGACAGAAACATCAATGATGAGAATCATTGATCGGCTGCCTCCTGCAGGGAATTGAACCATGACCTCCTGGTTCATAGGTGGACGCTCAACCACTGAGCCATGCCAGCAGGCAATCCAGGCTCACTTTTATTGAGAGATGAGGACGATGAGTTTTAGACCAGTTTTCCTAAAACTTTAATGTGCAATCAGGTCACCTGGGGTCTTGCTAAAATGCAAAATCATTTTCAGTAGGTCTGATTGAGGCTTGAGATTCTGCATCTTTAAGAAGCAAGCAGGCTGCCATTCTACTTGCTGAATAGGAAGGGGTAGAATTCCCTTTTTGTCCTAAATTGGAGGTGAGTAAAAGGACAGCCAGTGCCATCAAAGGCCTGTCTGAGGTGGGAAAAGGTATATTGTAATGGTTTGGTTGTCAGTTTCATGTGATAATATGTAGTTCCCCCTGCCTCATCAATAATTCACACCCAGGGCACTTATGCAGAAACCCGGTGTGTAGATGGATTCATGATGGAAGGCGCTGGAAAACCATGAGGCACTGAGAATGAGCTGTGGTTCCTCCCTCTGAGCTCCAGGACCAGGAGTGGTCGGAAACCTGTCTAAACTGTGAGCATTCAGAACAGAGACTTGGTTGCTGCTGATCTAGAGGAGGTCCAGAACTGGGGAGGGGACTGAAGGGGTGAAAAAGGCAGTAAATTCAATGCTGTGTTTGACCAAAGTGGAAGAAGAGCAAGTCTGAGGGGGGAAAAATTAAAGCTTGGTATATTTCAGATTTTAAGCTTTACCTGTTATATTTATAACACACTTTATCATCACACTGCTGATTTTCATTTTATTAAAGTTTCAAAATTGTGTAGTCATTATTGTGATCTTTTCTTTTGTAGCTAATTCTATCACTATAACAATAAAACCATTACTTTTCTTCCCCAGGGGGCATTAATATATTATTCTGATTTTATAAAATATTTTTTAATTTTAAAATTTAATGATTTAATCTACAGAAGATTTATTGTGGCATTTGGCAAAATAAGTTAGCTACCATTTCTTATTTGATCACTTATGCTGATTAACCTATTTGTATTTAGACATGAGATTTACATTCTGTATTTCTTGTCTTCCATTTAAACGTATTGAAATGGATGGAAAATAAGGTCCCATGAGGCTCAAGGTCACCCAGCTTAAGGGCTAAATGCCAATCTTGAGCAGAAATCACTGGATCCATGTCCTGTGTCTTTCCTGCTACTGGCCACAGCTGCAGGGCTGGAATTCAAAGGATGAGGAAGCAGCAGTGAGATGTCAGTCATCAGCTTTTCCTTTCTCTCCATTAACATCTGACAGTCAATTAATCTTTTAAATATTTTGTCCAGGGAGAGGAATGCACATACTGAAGCCAAAGATAACCACATGAAGTATACACAAGACCCCAATTCCTGCAAATGCTTGGCTCTGCCTTTGATTCAGGTGGGAAAACCCATAGTTGTGTTGTTGTTTATATATATGCCAAAGGGAGATATTAAGCAGTAAGGCAGGCTTCTGGATACAAATAATTAAAATGTGATTCTGTGTTGTTCATTAGTGGGCCTCAGTGCAGGGAAGCAAGACTTATTTGCCTTTCTCAGCCCTGCAGAATTTATTGGTTATGAAAAGATATTTGGCACCAATTAACTTATTGGAAAAACGGCATGGAGACAGAGCTCCTGCTCACACCTGAGTGTTGGTGTGAATGAAGTGCTGCCGGAGGTTACAGGATTGGGTCAATCTATTTGGGCAGGTGTGACTGCAAGCAATTGGTTTCCAGTGGGGAAAATGGTCTCTAAAGGCTGTGAGGTAACTTGAAAGTAAAACTAATCAAATAAATTCCAGTGACCTCCAAAGTTTGCAGAGCACAAAGTACTATTCTCGGAAGGTGCCAACAAATGGAGTCAGCTGCTCCCCAGGCTTTCTGCAGGCATCCCTTCCATGGCTGATGCTTTTGGAAACTGGTAGAAACGGGTTAAAGCTACAGATTATCCATTAGCTAGTCAGGCAGTATGCATATCTGACGTGCCAACTGCCTATTCTGCCTGGACTGGGCATTGTGGGATAAAGAAATATGAAGGCTCTCAAGGGCTTAAATTTAGTGGGTAGGAAAGTCATGTACTACCATTTAGGTCACTGAGAAATCACTGCTAATGGATGGTGTGGCTGAGGCTCAAAGGCTGTGGCTGTCCAGGGTCTGGGAGATAGGCCACTGAGCGCTGAGAGGAAGTTATTAAAAAAAAAACCACAACTGGATTGAAGTTTGGACCTGAGGATACTAAATAATCTATAAAAATAAAAGCATAATATGCTAATTAGACCGAACAGCTGAATGACCTTCCGGACAAAGCTGGGGCTGCGAGAGCTGAGCCCCTTGCACGAATTTCGTGCATCGGGCCTCTAGTGCTAAATAAGGGCAGTCAGTTGCCCCATAAGTCTGATTATTTAAAAAATAAAACAAACACCCTGTCTTCCATGCTGCATTTAGGAGAGGCTAAGTCATGAAGTGGGCTAGGGTTCAGAGTCAGACTGAGGGTTCAGAGTCAGACTGAGTCAGTCAGCACTTCCTCAGGCTGGTTGCTTATACCCTCTGGGCCTTAGTTTCCTTGTCTGTAAAATGTCGAGTAATAGTATCTGCCACCAGGGTTGTCATAAGGGTAAGCGAGCAAATACGTGCAAAATTCTTAAAGCAGTGTCTGGTACACAGCACACCACTCAAAATTGCAATTTATAATTTAGAGAAAGAAGACTCAACTAGATTAGTTAGAGCAAAATTAAAGAACAAAGGGAATGAATAACAACAAAATAAAGGTGTCAGAGTCCTTGCAGCCCTGTCCGTGAGAGAACAGAGCCGGTCCCAGGAAGTGTTCTCTTCAGTGGGGTTTTCCCAGAACCCAAGTTAGTTTCCTTGTTTTGCTCACCACTCAGCAAGTCTCTGACAAGGGGATCATTTGAGACTCATCACAGATGTCATGATCCCTAGAAAAGAATACGCTCCATCTGGAATCGGCAGATTGGCATTTCAGCATACACCTGTAAGCTTGCCCATTGCAAACCTGGCCCCAACACTGACCTGATCCATCATCAACGATGTCTGCAGACAGGCTGTGATTGAAAGAGGGGAATATGGATCCTGGGGTGGGGGTTGGGGGGAGGGAAAGACACCTACTAAAAAGGGCTCCTATGGCTAACTGGTCTCAAATTAAAAAAAGAAAGAAAAAAGAAAAAGAAAAGCTTAGCAGCCATTTCTACACAAGGGCCTCTCTTGAAAACTGCACTTCTGGGAGAAGCTTGCACTGAACTGCCGGCCTGCACTGTGTTCAAGCCACCTGAGCCAGCCCTCATAGCGGAGTTCCTGGATATAGAACTTGGGCTTCCCCCATCCAGTCTATATAAGCCAGCTCCCCTCTGACACTTTCCATTTTCATGGAAGACGGAAGACTGTGATCCCCCAGCTGATCCGAAACACCAAAGATGGCTCACCAGAGCAGAGTGGAGTAGAACAGCTCGAGCCAGAGTAGACTGAGCTGAGCTGAGCTGAGCAGAGCAGACCAGCACAGTGCAAAGCAAACTAGCGTGGAGCAGAGCAGAGAAGACCAGGGAGGCGCAGAGCAGAGCTGTCCAGACAGATAGGGGCCTGGCCCCAGGAATGCCTGTCTCTAGGGCTGCCTCACATCTGTGCTGTAACACAATTGAGCTCTTCCACAGCTTTAATATTTATATAGCCATGCTGTATCATCACAATTGAGTTATTTTGCAGTGAATAAAATTTCCATCTTCCCTTCACTCCAAATTAGGGATTCCTGTTGGCATTGAATTGGTGCTAACAACCAATGGTTGACAATGTAAAAAAATATTTCATCCTAGATTTTCAATGAGCATCGTAAAGTGCTAATAAACTTGATCTTTATTTGAAGAAAGCCAAAGTTTGAGATTTTCATTGATTTAGGAGACTGAACTCTTTGGCCCCTGACCCCCAATGGCTTCCCATCACTGCTACAGTAAGGACCAGTATACCTTGTCCAGAAGGTGCTTTGTGAATTGGACTCTGGCTGCATGGCTAACCCCACTAGTTGCTACTCTCCCCCTCTCCTCTGCTGTGGTCTCAGAGAGAGAGCTGAGAATTCAGCCTTCCAGCTTCTTCTCAAACACAAATATTCCAGCCTTCTTCAGTGGCCCTTACCCTCTGCCTTCTTCACTCAGTGTCTGTACAGAATCTTCCTTGGGGGTGTCCTTAAACCTCTCCACCAAAATGGTGCCACCACTCTCACCACCTCAGTTCTCCACGACTTGACTTCTATTTGTTAGTATTGCCCACCTCCTTGTTTGTCCATCATATTGCATGAGCTAGATTTAATATGGTGTAAGCACCAAATAAATTCATTTTACCTCACCATTAACCCCCAATTCCATCAATCCCTGAGTTCCAAGCTTTCTTCTGCTTCTAGATTGGTCTAGACACAGGCATGAATGCTTGGAGTTGGATGGCCAGTATTGTTGGCATCTCAGATATTTACTTGCTGCTCCATAATCCCTAAATTGCTAGCAGATATTCATGACCCTCGGGGATAAAAGAAGGGTAAGGAGAAAGACTCCCATTTAATAGGCACAGGATGGCTGGCTCCATCATTTATGGAAAATGTTGTGGGTGCTTCTGAGACCTTCATGCTAGGAATTTCTCAATAGATTTCTAATCATATCAACTACGCTTTCTCCATATATGACAAATTGCTTTAAAAAATTTTTTTTAGAAAATTTAGTCACATTCCACATTCCATCCTGGGATTCCTCTAACCTCCCAAATGCTATTTTTAAATTTGTATTTATTAGGTTTTAATCTTTGTGCTGTAAACATTAATGGGTTTGAATAAATGCCTATGTCATGTTTTGACGTACACATGTGTCATACAGAATAGTTTCACCACCCTAAAATCTCCTTTGCTTCACTTGTTTAACACTCTTTCCAAAGTCTATAGTTTACACTAGGGCTCACTCTTAGCATTGTACATTGTATGGGTTTGGACAAACGTATAATGACATGTATCCACTGTTTTAGTATCATACAGAGTAGTTCCACTGCCCTAAAAATCCTCCATTCATTCCCCCATCCTCACCCCAAATCACTGGTAACCACTGATCATTTTACCTTCTCTATAGTTTTGCCTTTCCCAGAAAGTCATATAACTGGAATTATACAGTATGTGGCCTTTTCAGACTTTCCTCTTTCACTTGGCTGTTGTACTTAAAATTCATCCATGTCTTTTCATGGCTTGATAGGTCATTTCTCTTTATTACTGAATAGTCTTCCATTGTATGGATGTACCACAGTTTATTTATTCATTTGCCTTTTGAAGGATATCTTGCTTACTTCCAGTGTTTGGTGATTGTGAATAAGGCTGGTCTAAACATTCACATGCACATTTTTATGTGCAAACATAGTTTTCAAATAAATTGGGTAAATACCTAGAAATGAAATTCCTGAATCATATGGTAAGACAATGTCTAACTTGTAAGAAGCTGCCAAACTTTGCATTTCCACTAGCAATGAATGGCAGTTCTTGTGTTCCACACCCGCATCATAAATTAGTGTTGTCAGTTTTATTTAAATTTTAGAACTCTAATAGGTATGTAGTAGCATCTTGTTTTAATTTGCAATTCTCTAGTGACAAATAATGTTGAGCATCCTTTTCTAATTATTTTTATCTTTCAATTACAGTTGACATTTAAAATTATATTAGTTTCAGGTGTACAGCATAGTGGTTGGACATTTATATAACATATGAAGTGATTCCTCAATAAGTTGAGTACCTCCAAAACCATATATAATTATTAAAATATTATTAATTATATTCCCTGTGATATACTTTATATCCCAGTAAGTATTTTGTAACTGCCAATTTGTACTTCTTAATCCCTTTATCTTTTTCATCCAGCCCCCAAATCTCTATCTAACTGGCAACTCTCAGTTTGTTCCCTTTATCTATGATTGATTTTCATTTTGTTTGTTTATTTATTCTGTTTTTTAGATTCTACTTTTAAGTAAAAATATATGGTACTTATTTTTCTCTGTCTGACTTATTTTACTTAGCATAATACAATGTAGATCCATCTTTGTCACAAATGACAAGATTTCACTCTTTTTTATGGTTGAGTAATTTTCCATTGTGTGTGTGTGTGTGTGTGTATATATATATATATATATATATATATATATATATATATATATGTTATTATTAATTTGTCTACTGATGGACACTTAGGTTACTTCTATATCTTGGCTATTGTAAATAATGCTGCAATGAACATAGGGATGCACATGTCTTTTCAAATTTATATTTTGGGTTTTTTCAGATAAATACTTAGAAGCTAGGTTTTTCTTTGTCTCTTGTTAATAGCCTTTGTTTTAAAGTCTATTTTATCTGGTATAAATATTATTAACCCAGCTTTTCTTGTTGTTTCCATTTGCATGAATTATCTTTTTCCATTCCTTTACTTTTAGTCTGTGTGTGTCTTTCAATCAGAAATGAATCTCTATTTGGCAACATATGTATGGGTCTTGTTTTCTTATCCATTCAGCCACCCTATGTCTTTGTTAGAGCATTTAATTCATTTACAGTTAAAGTAAGTATTGATAGGCATGTAGTTATTGCTATTTTATTATTTATATTTTTGAACTTTTTTTCTTTTTCTTAAAATCCCTTTAAGATTGTGTGTGTGTGTGTGTGTGTGTGTGTGTGTGTGTGTGTGTGTGTATAATACTGGTTTGATGGTGATAAATTCCTTTGACTATTTCTTGTCTGAGAAGCTCTTTATCTTTCTTTCAATTCTAAATGATAGCCTTGCTGAGTAGAGTAAACTTGGTAAGTCTATGCTTTTCATCACTGAATATTTTGTACCAACCTCTTCTTACCTGCAAAGTTTCTGTTGAGAAGTCAGCTGACAGTATTATGGAAGCTATCTTGTAATTAACTAACTGCTTTTCTTTTGCTACTTTTAAGATTCTTTTTGTCTTTAACCTTTGACATTTTAATTATGATATGTCTTGGTGTGGGGCTTTTTTAGCTCATTTTGTTTGGGACTCTCTGTGTTTACTGGACTTTCATGTCTATTTCCTTTGCTCAAATAGGGAAGTTTTCAGTTATTATTTCTTCAAATAGGTTTTCAATTCCTTGCTCTCTCTTTTCTCCTTTTGATATCCTTACGATAAAAATGTTCCTGTGCTCAATAGTGTCTTAGAGGTCATTCAAAGTATCCTCATTTAACTTTTTTTTTCTATTCCAATTGGGTGTTTTTTACAACCTTGTCTTCCAGATTGCTGATTTAGAACATGGAAAGTTTGCTTTAAAAAGTGACATCTGAACTATCTTTTAAAGGAAGAACAAAAAATTTATCATTCATTAAAAAGTGAGGCACATGAAAGTTGAAAAGAGGCAGAGGAAATAGTATCTAACAAGGAAGAGAAGAGAGAAAAAAACATATTCAGGGAAGAACAGGAAAATTCATCTGGAGTAAAAAAATACATGTAAAAAGTGGTAAAAGGTGACCATGTAAAATTAATGCATGGCCAAATGATTGAAAGTCTTATACTAGTATATCTATGTTAGGGAGGATGGAGATTCATTGAAGGTTGTTGTGAGGATTAATTTTATGTGTCAGCTTGACTGGCATAAGGGATGCCCAGAGAGCTAGTAAGAAATCTTATTTCTGGGCATTACTGGAAGGAATTAAATTAGATTCAGTAGATTGAGTAAAGAGATCCACCTTCGTCAATGTAGGTGGTATCATTCAATCCATTTGAGGGCTCAACATCCATTCTGGTGCATTGCAACACAACTGACTGAGCACAAATGAAAGTCCCTTGGTAATCACAGTCAACACAATGCAGCGGCAGGGATGGGGCCACGGGCCAAGAGCAGCATTAGCTTTTTGGACATTTGTTTCTTGGCCTATCTCTCCCTGCTGACTAGGTATTTCTAGCGTCCTCTACAGTTTTTCGTAGTTAGAGATGCAGGAAAATTTGAAACCTTCCTTTGATATGCTTTCAGAAAAACAAAAGCAAAATAAGTTCCAATACCATTTCCAGCCATCAGACTCCACATATCAGGCTGGCCCATGGACACCGCTTCTCTGGCATATTGGCATCTCTGGAATGAAGTCAGCTTAGAAAAATTTATTTTGCTTCTCAGGGATGACTAATGGAGATGCCTCACCAGATATTGTGTGACTCAGTATTCCTCCTGCCAAGAGCATAGAAATTCCAATTCCCTCTGAAGCTTAATGCATCTAGATCAGTAAAAAGGAAAATCATTAGGAGTCATGCTCATAAAACTGAAACTACTTAATCAGCAGCCTGATACATTGTGCACACTTAATTACAATGATTACCGAGATTGAGGTTCATTATAATGCATTTTAATGATTCACCTTGATAGCTAATGATGCCTCTGGATGGTTTCAATGTAATGTGGAGTTCCAGCCACTCTTGCTGCTCAGCAAGAAGGCTCCAGATGCTAATGAGACCCCTTCCCAAGAGGTCAGGCATTTCACAAAGATACTCACACAACCCTACTGAGAACAAGGATGGCATCCCCATTTTCAGAGGGAGAAATGAACACTGCAGGTCATAAGGGCTGTCAGATGAAAGACAGATTTCCTGTTTGAGGGTCTGCTACCCTTCTCTGCAGGACGAATTAGCAAGTCTTTTCTTGTATTTGGGGGATATTTTTTTTTCTACCAGGCTTGACCTAAGGCCATCAAAAGCCAGAAGTGTGAATTCGAAGCAAAGATAGTAATCATATGCTGACAACTTTACTCACAGTGAAGGGCAAGACAGGCCCAGGCTTCACAAAGCAAGATTTCCAAAGTCAGGGCAGGAGGCTTCCATCGAGATTCATCCTCCGATTTTGATTAGTGAAAAATCACAAAGACTTGTTCAAGCCTTGTGTTCATCATCAAATCTTCCCTACGCACAATGTGATGTCATTTTCTCCTGGCTTGGAATAGATAGGGTCCAGATGTTTGTTTTATTGCATGAAACCTGCAAGATTTCAAAGAGGGAAGGATCTGTCTCAGATATTAGAAAATCTGTATTTTTTACACAAACTCAGGGACAAATGTATTTATGGATTTTATGTTTTACATTTCAATACATCTCCAGGTGATTTGTAGGCTGGTGTTGGAGGACTGTGCTTCAGTCAGTTGTGTTGCAATGCACCAGACTGCTACACTGGGAGAGAATATTCCCAGAAGCAGACCTGCTCCTATAAACACCTGGCCGCTTCCCCTTGAGGACAGAGGGCAGCACAAGGGCAGCTGCTGCACCAGCCCTCACCAGGCACCTGGGAGCTGTCCTTTGACCTCTTTTCCTCTGTCGAGTGTCAGAAAGGTTCTTGCCCATTTGAGCTCTGCTGGCAGACAGGCTCCTCCAAATTTCCCATTGTCAGTTGCTTCTCTTCCTCCCTGGTGTGGCTTGGTAAGTCTCACCCTTCTTTTCTCTCTACCTTTCCCCACAGTCTGCGGTTTCCAGAAATCACCGTAGGCTGAGCTCAGAAGAAGGTCATAACATGCGTGCTCAGCACACTTTAGAAGAAATTCATTTTTGTTATTCTGTTTTTAGATTTTTGCTGTGTCGATACAGCAGGGACCTTTTGTCTTTGCTCTCCAGATCCTGGAATTGATATATATCGCCACCACATGTGTCCAAAAAATAAATGTCAGATCAACTCAGAGTCCAAACCTTAATGACTGGGCTAAATGGAATTTTGGATCCAAATCAGGGGGAGATGAACAAGATGTTTCTGCTGAACCCACAAGGCTCTGGTTACTTTCTCATTTGAAAATTGGATATGCAGTCCCTAGGTGAGTGCCGCTTCTGGCACCTAAGCCTGCTGGTGCTAAAACCACCTTGATCTGAGTTGAAATACAGATGTTTGCTGTCTTTAAGAGGAATTTGATCTAGCACCAAGTACCCAGCACAGTTATGCGTGGACAATTGCTTCAACAAGACAAAGGGGATCCTTTAGAACAGGCACCTCCAGCATGCCACACTGGTGCCCAGAGGGGAGAGTACTTGGTAGCTCTATGGAGTTCCTTTGAGGCCACACTTTGTCCTGCCTAGGAGACACCTTGATGGCAGGAAGCGGATTACAGATGATTTCTTAGGCAGGGGCCAAACATTCCAAATACACCAATTCATAGACTTTCAAGTCCCAGATGGCACAATAACTACTCTATTGACAACCAAAGATGCCAATGACCTGGTACATCTCTTCCTACTTGACTTATGATGGTTAACTTTATGTCTCAACTTGAGTGGCCACAGGGTGCCCAGATTAAACATTATTCCTGGGCATGTCTGTGGGGGGAGGGGGGGGGGTGTTCCCTGCTGAGATGACCATTTGATTCAGTTGACACAGTAAATCATTGCCTTCCCCTTTGTGGATGGGCATTTGCCAATCTATTGACTCCTGAATAGAACAAAAGGTGGAGAAAGAAGGAATGGGCCCCTTCCCGCACCCCCCGACTCCACCTCTCTGTTGAGCTGGGACATCTTATCTTCCCCATCTCTCAGACTGGGACTTACACCATCAGCTCCCCTGACACTCAGGCCCACAGACTCGAGCTGAATCATACCACTAGCTCTCTGGGTCTCCAGATTGCAGCAGGCAGATTGTAAGGCTGCTCAGCTTCCATAATTGCATGAGCCAACTCCTCATAATAAATCTCCTTCTATCTGCCTCTTACAGAAGATATATACATCTATTTACAGCTACAGCCACAACTATACCTATAACTATATCCATTCTACTGGTTCTGTTACTCTGGAGAACCCTGCCTAATTCAGAATTTTCAGACTGTGAATAGGAAACTATCAAATGTACTGATTCCCACATCACACTATTGAGGAGGGAGCTTGGGAAGCCCACTAAATGCTGCTCAGAGCACCTGCTGCCCACCCAGAAGACGGAGCCTCACATCCTGCTTCTGCTAATACTGACCCTTGTCGTCAACAAGTCTCTTATTTTTTCGTACCCCTATTTCCCTTATCAGTACCACAAAGATAATCCCCTCCTGGTGGCTCGCATAGTCTAATTAAAAGATCCTTAGGTAGGCCTTGCCCTGTTGCAGGCACAATTCTGAGAATTTTACAAATGTTAACTCATTTCAACTTCCTAACAGGAAGTTCTTGTTATCCTCAATGAGCAAATGAGGAAACAGGCACAGAGTTACTATCTGACTTCTGTAAGGGGGAAATGTAATAATTACTGCCAGACACGTGGCAAGCCTGAAGCAATGTGAAGGTAATTACAGCAGTAGCTAGCAAGGATTGAACACTTGAGCATTTCCTTTAGGCTAACCCAGAAATTTTCAAACTTGGTTTTTAAGTGCAAGACACATAGTAAAGAATACTTTTTACTTTGTAACCCAGCATGCATACTGAAATTACATGCTACCCCATAGTGCAGATTTAAAACAGCTACCATTGTGTTATAATCATGAATTCAAGCAGGGTTTAGCTAGGCAGTTATTTTGTTCCTTGTGGCACCAACTGAGGCCACTGAATAGTAATCAGCAGCTCGATAGGTTTATCTAAGGTTGTTTCACTCGTATCTGGGACCTGAACTGGGGTTACTCAGTGCCTAAAACTGGAGTACCTACCTGTGGCCTCTCCACATGGCTTGGGCATCCTCATAGCATTGCAGCCTCAGCATAGTCTGACTTGTAACATGGCAGTGTTGTGCCCCGCGATTGAAGGTTCTAGCCACCAGGACAGATGTGGCATTATTTTTAAAACCCAGCCTTTGAAGTCACAGCATTACTTCCACCACATTTTTCTGCTCAAAGTAATCAGGAGCTTACCCAGATTCAAAAGGTGGAAAATAGACCTCATCTCAAGATGCTGGAGCAGGAAGGTTCCACTCTACAGGAGCACATGGGATGCAAGACATTATTGAGGCTGTTTTTAACAATAGGACATGCTGCAAATACTTAGCTTTACTTATTCAATGTACCCTGATGTCTCCTATTTTATTCTGTCACTTTTTAGAAATATTGGCCCCAATGCACTACAGTAATTTCATGACCCACTCATGGATATGTCCATCGGTTTTGTGTGTTATTTTAAAGGAAGAATGACACAATGTTCTAAGCTCTTTTCATGTAACATCTTTTTAAATTCTTATAACAAGTTTAGGAAGCAAATACTTAGACGTCCCCATTATATGGCAATGCCAGTGTGACTTCAAAAGCTCACATAATGTGATAGATCCAATATTGACTCCACTTCTCCAAGGCAGATGCTCTTAACAACTGTCACTCATATTCTTGACGCAATGCATTATCCTTGTTAATTTCCAGCTGGCACCACAGGCTATACCATGTGGCACTCATCATAGATTGTAGAAGGGGAATGGTAAAATTGCTTGGTGATTTATGCATGGTGTGTGTGTGTGTGTGTGTGTGTGAACAAGAGAGAGAGAGAGAGACAGAGAGACAGAGAGACAGAGAGAGAGAGAGAATGTGCCTGTGCACTTTTGTGGCTCAGTTCCTAGAACACATGAATGCAATCCACCCCACGTGGTCCCTGAGCTTGGACAATATGTGGCTAATCAGATGTCAGGCTTTCTTGGGACAAGGAGGTACCAGCAGCCCTACCCACCATTAGTGTTCATGAAAATGCCAGTGACAGGCTGAGAAAAGCCCTGGATTAAGACCACCATCATAGGCAGAGGTTCAAGTAGCAAATGCATGACTGATTGTTTATCCATCTGGGATGTCTACGAACATTTTAAATGAATAATGATGGAACTCTCTACCCACATAAATTATATCAGAGGCAAATTGACATTTCCTAATTGCCGGGTATAGGCAACTGCCAGCTTTGGGGACACAGATGTGCTTGGAAAAGCAACGGTGATGACCACCAATGACTGGAAAGGAAGTGCCCACTAGTCAGTGACCATCAGGCCCCAGCTGACTCCTCATGTCCATTCCTCTGTCTTCTTGGCAAGGTCACTTACTATGTGTCACCTGGAAAGATTTTAAAACAATGCTAATGGTTAAAGAAATGTTACCATCAGCCTGACAGGTATTCTTTCTTTCTTTCTTTCTTTCTTTCTTTCTTTCTTTCTTTCTTTCTTTCTTTCTTTCTTTCTTTCTTTCTTCCTTCCTTCCTCCCTCCCTCCCTCCCTCCCTCCCTTCCTTCCTTCCTTCCTTCCTCCCTCTCTCCCTTCCTTCCTTCCTTCCTTCCTTCCTTCCTTCCTTTCTTTCTTTCTTTCTTTCTTTCTTTCTTTCTTTCTTTCTTTCTTTCTTTCTTTCTTTCTTTCTTTCTTTCAATAGAATAAGGATTGAGAATGCCCCCTAGTTTCCTCAATCATCTTCCAATCACGTGTGCAGTGCAATGGGTCAAGGACTGCTCTTTAGGCCTGGACGTGCCAGCTTTTGACCAATTTTACCTTTTCTCGGGATGTTGTCACTCTGCAGGTAAACAGGTACCTGATAATCTTCTCTCTTCTTTTCATGCCTCACTCCGTCCTTCCCTTCTCCCTGTTAGACCATGTTTATTGGAGAAAAGAAGCAGTTCCCTTGGCCTGGGACACTAGCACTTGGAGGTAATGTGTTGCTGTGAGAAATGACTTCCTGAAATCTGAACCCTGGCCCAGACAGGCACTGCAGCCCCTGCTTTCTCTCTGCCCCTCTAAATGACCCTTCAGATGCCCAGCCAGCAGCCAGCACCCTGCTGGCAGCCTTTGCTGCCTGTGATACTGGCCACCCCCTCCCACTGCACCAGGAAAACAAATCCTGGGCTGCTGATGTCAGGTGCTGCCCTCCACAGCCAGATGCCAAGGCGCCTGTGCCCCTCCAACTCTAACAAATGAAGCCCAACCCCAGCAGGGATGATAGGAGTCCACCGGCTGCCCAGCACCTGGCCCTTTGTGTCCTTTGACTGCCCTTTTCACAAGAGCCCTCCTGTGGCTCCAACTCAGGGTGAAGTGGTAGGCTGGGTTCTGATCCCAGCTCCATCTGCTGGGCTGTGAAACCCTGCACTGAACTCCAGCCCACCAGGCAAAGCTGCAACTTGTCTGGCCCCTGCTGGGAGCTCAGCCTGCTGCCCACCCCCAGCTCTGCATGGAGAATCACACCTACAAGAAAGCGCACCTGGGAGACCTGTCATCTCCCACCCTGGCCCAGGCAGCCACCCCACCTGACACATTGAAAGCCAAATTCTAGCAAAACACTACTTTTCTTAGGATTCCACAGAAACGGGCCCTGAGACAGGGCTGGAGCACATGACTTATGCATGGGTGCTGCAGGAGATGGGACATGGGGACGGGGAAGTGAGACAGTGAGGGGTTTTCTCCTGAGAGAGGAGCCTGACTTTTGCTCCCTTATTCCCATCAATCCTGGCTGAGGGATGCTCTTGAGAATACTGGCTTCCTGGCCCTTCCAGCCCCTCTCCCGGTAGACCCTTGGGCAAAAAGAAGCAGGGACAGGCATTTGGGGACCAGATTCCAGTGGAAGGGGTGAAAGTAGGGCACTGCCAGTGTTTGCTGGGGCAGGTCCTAGGAGCCGCCAATGCGAGATCAGCCTGGAGTCCCCAGATGCACTCTCTGTCAAGCTGGGGCCTTCCCCTTTCACCCCCTTGTACCTGGGAGCATGCCTGTCCATTCCACCCCTCTTTGGCTCCTGTTTCCCTGGCAGGCTTCCCAGTTACCTCACAGTTCAGTCCTTTGAAAAACTAATGGAAATAATACCTGTGTGGATGACAATTCTAAAGGCTAGGCTTTCTCTGTTTAACTATGATGAATCATCCAGGCCCGTGGTCGGCAAACTGCGGCTCGCGAGCCAGATGCGGCTCTTTGGCCCCTTGAGTGTGGCTCTTCCACAAAATACCATGGCCTGGGCGAGTCTATTTTGAAGAAGTGGCGTTAGAAGAAGTTTAAGTTTAAAAAATTTGGCTCTCAAAAGAAATTTCAATCGTTGTACTGTTGATATTTGGCTCTGTTGACTAATGAGTTTGCCGACCACTGATCCAGGCAAATATTAACCTGAGGATTTACACAGACCCTGAATAGACTTTAAGGAAGTTTTGGAAACCCTTAAATTATACTGGCTAACATTTTTTTAAGTATATGCATTTTTCTGGTGAAAACTTTTCCAACATCCTAAAAAGAAAAGCCTGAGTTAGAAAAAAAAAATTAAAATCAATCTAAGACCCACTGTTCAACTAAACTATATATCAAAACACATTATACAGGTGCCCTAACTGCACGTTGAAGGAACACGTAAAAAATCAACTGTGAACTCCTGAGGGCAAAGAGTGGGTTGATAACAAGCAGCACAGTGACCACAACAAGCAGGCTCCCATGCTGGTTAAATGGATGATCTGAGCCAAATCTCGTATCATGAAGACTTTTATAGTTTCCATTACTTATCTGCATACTTCTCATGTTAGAGAGGCAATACGAAGTAACATGTGCTGCGTCAGAGCAGTTGACAGTACTTCAACTGCCATTGTGTTATACTCATGAATTGAAGCAGGGTTTCTACCTCCAAAGAGTTAACAGCTGAAAGTATTTGCCTGTAGCAATCAGCTTTTGCGGCAAACAAACCACCCAAAATGTAGTGGCTCAAATCTAAAGCCATCTATTTAGCTCATTATTCTGCAAGTTGGCAATTTTGACAGATGGGTTGGATCTCTGCTAGGCTTGTGTCTGCATCTGTGGTCAGCTGGTCAGGTGTCAGGGGATCATGATTTAGGATGACATGGACTGGGATGGCAGAAGCCTTTTTCCAGGAGGCCTCTCATTCTTCGTCAGGCTAGCTTGGCAGGTTATGTGCTGGTAACGTACTAAGAGCACAACGCAGAAGCTGCAAGGCCCTTTAGGCCTACACTTAATAAAATTGGTTCAATGTTCTTTTTCACATTCTGTTGTCAAAGACAAGTCACAAGATGAGCCCAGATTCAAGGGGTAGGTAAACAGATTCCACTTGTTCATGGAAAGAACTGCAAACTGTCTTGGCCATTTTTGTAATTTATAATAACCTACCGGACCAGAAAAACCTGCCAGCTGAGCCCAGCACAAATCACCAAGCTGCAGAATCATGAGTTCAATAAAGGGTAATTGTTCTGAGCTTCTAAGTTTTGGGATAGTTTGATATGCAGCAAAAAAATAACTTATTCTTTGCCTTAGATTGAATTTTCCTGATGTGGATGTTGAGATAAGGTTTCATGTGAAAGTGATTGATTAGAATGTGTTCCCAGAAAAAGCCCAAGGTGGGTAGAGAGAATGGAGACGAGGAAGGGAAGAAGTTCTAGCATGAGTGAGATATCAGTCAAAGCCATAAAGGACAGTAAGTGTGACTTAACCTTGCAGGAAACCTCTGAGGACAGTGTAGGTCACACCCCAGAGCTGTGTCAATCAGGGCAAGGAAACTGCAAGGTTGATGTCTCCACACCTGGCAGTCATTGGTTAAGATCAGCAGTGTGTGTTCTCAGGTACTCTGGCTTTCTGTGGGCACAGCAGAGTGGGTCTCACCCATAGGGTGGTGCTGCCTACTGGTCAAGAGGCAGATGTTAGCTGTTGGGAGGGGTGACAGTGCACCAGAATCTTGCTGCACTAAGTGGCAAATGTTTAAGAGATGATGTGGCTGGAGCATTAATGTTGTCTGCCTCCATGTCCAAGATGGGTTATTTTTCCTCCACAGTTTGGAGCCTATCATTTGGAGCCTATTGAATGATTAAAATGCTTTCATTGTCAAATTCTTTCTTGTCTTTCTAAGTAAATGTTTTTGTTGATGTTGTTAGGATGCCAGTTCATGTCTTCCTGTTTGTAACTCGGGGAGAAAGAAAATCATTGGGAGTATACTCATGATAACTTTCTTGTGCTCAAAGGCCTTTGCTAATCACCTCCTGAATATTTTCAGCTGGAGAAATGGCCTCAACTCCATTAAACTTTTCTGTATTTGCCAGACTTTCTCCTTGTAATCTCTTGATCTGTTCCTCTCTTAATCCTTTCTCCTATACCCACTTCTTTCTTGTACCAATTTCTTTTTTATGGGTAAAAATTCAAATTAGAAACTGACCTCTCATAATTGTTTAGTCAACAATAAGAAATTAGAGCAAATCTGTAATTTGCTCTAAAAAGTAATTACTTACTTTTAGTTTTCATTAAAAATTAAGGCTTCTAATAGTTAAGAATGCTAATTTGGCTGAAAAGAAATTGTGTGGTGTTTGTAATAAAAGGTATAAGGTATGGATACATATCTTACCTTATAATAGATAAATATGCAAATTGACCACACCTTCGCTACGCCAAGCCACGCCCACCAACCAAGCCACGCCCACAAACCACGCCCACCAGGAAACCGTTGCAGGGACATTGGGGTGTGGCGGAGCCCAAGGCCAGGAAAGCCTCGGGGCGGAGGCTTTCCCGGCCTTGGGCACCAGCAGGGAGCCTGCACGGATCGCAGGAAACCACTGGGGGTCGGCTCCTGCGATCAGTAGCAGAGACGCAGGGACGCTGGGTGCGGCCGAGCCCAAGGCTGGGAAAGCCGCCTGAGGCTTTCCCGGCCTTGGGCACCAGCGGGGAGCCTGCACGGATCGCAGGAAACCACTGGGGGTCGGCTCCTGCGACCGGTAGCAGGGACGCTGGGTGCTGCTGAGCCCAAGGCCACTGCCCGGGGCCAAGCCCCGACCCTGAAAAAGGCAGAAGGCGGTGGCCACAGCCAAGGCCTGGGTCCCCAGTGCCGGCAGAAAACTGGTGCAGGCAGCCAGGTGAATGAAGGTCTATTGCACGAATCTTCGTGCAAACGGGCTACTAGTTCTATATAATAAAAGGCCAAGGACCATAAGCGGAACAACCAGAATGACAGCTTCACCAGTCACCATGAGGTGCATTGACCACCTCTTGGTCCCTCTCCCCAAGCCTGTGAGCAGCAGCTCACAGCGGTGGGCAGGATGTCTTGTGGCGAGCGGTGGTGGATGGGCAGGGCAGCAAGGCGAGCGGTGGCAGGCAGGGGGTGAGGCAGCAAGCGGCGGCAAGCAGCAGCAAGCTACATGCACATGATTTTGTGCGCTGGGCCTCTAGTGTGTGTGTGTGTGTGTGTGTGTGTGTGTGTGTGTGTGTGTAATTCAGAGATGAAGGGAGAGGGAGAGAGAGATAGAAACATCAATGATGAGAGAGAATCATTAATCGGCTGCCTCCTCATGCCCCCCACTGGGGATCGAACCTGAAACCTGGGCATGTGCCCTGACTGGAAATTGAACCATGCATGACCTCTTGGTTCATAGGTCAATGCTTAACCACACTGAGTCACTACAGCTGGGCTGGAGATATATTTTTAAGGAAATAGAAAGAAAGTGGGTTATTTTAAATTTGGTCATTTCGAAATGGGTTAAGAAGAGGCAAACTAAAAGGAAATAGGAAAGTTGCAGAATTTCATGAAGAAAAATCTTAAAAGGAAAGTGTATATGGTTAAGCTGAATAATATTGAAATAAATATAAGTAAATAAATTTAAATATTGAAAGTCAGCTAATACAGAATTAGAGTTTGGTTCTTTTTCACTATTATTATGACAATTGTTTTCTATATTTATTGTTCTAATTCAAATGAAATGTAAAATTTTTTACCTAGAAAGTAAAGATTCTGTTTTATTAAAATAGTTATATATCATATTATGTTAATTAGGTACTTGGTTACTTTAAAAAAATCTTCTTAATTCTAAGAACTAAAGTTTTGCTAGGTTGTATTTATGTTTGACACCTTTTATTGTGACTTTGGGTAAATAAGTAATTTAATATTGTTTCATAATGATATATTATATTTTGGTCCAATATGTTTAACAGCCTTCCCATAGTTTACATTTTATGAGACTTTTTCATTTTCCTTAAATCCTCACCTGAGGATATGTTTAGAGAGAGAGAGAGAGTGAACTCATTTTGAGAGCTCATTTGCATCACTGCCTCCTGAAATGAGACTCAACAATTTAACTGAACTGGTTTATTTTTAGGACTGAATAATTGAGAAAATGAAATATGGATCTATCTATCCTCTTTGCTTCTGGAATGTAAAACTTTATTATTTAAAAGATGGGACTGAAGAGACCAAAGTTCTGCCACCTTGAAACTGCTTTTACGGGATATTGATTTTAAACTGTTTATCTAACCTAATAAAAGAGAAACATGCAAATTAACCATCACTCCGCTAAGCCCACAGCCAATCAGAGTGAGTATGCAAATTAACCCAACAAAGATGGAGGTTAATTTTCATATGCAGGCGCAGAGCAGAGTGAAGCCTGCTATGAGGGGAAGGGGGGCGGCGGAGGGAGCTACTGGAGTGGTGCACCAGACAGAAGCGAGGACATGCCAGTTCCGGACAGCCCGGGAGCGGGGACGTGCCGGCTGCTGGCCCCAAACGGCCGGGGAGCGGGGACTTACCGGCTCCCTGGCAGCTGGGAGTGAAGCCAGGGGCCTATTCTTGCACGAATATTGTGCAATGGGCCTCTAGTTAGAAAATAAAAGACTCAAAATGAACCTCTGACCCTTCCTTCCCCTTTCCTACTCAAGAGATTCAGACAGAAAAACCTGCTTCAAGAAAGAGATCTTAGGATGCTCCCTTAGCCTAATTTATACTAAGTATGGTAAACAAGAGGGTTTCAGGCAGGTGCCTGCCAGTGATATACCTGCTGTGTTCCATTGTTTCTGAGTCACCTATCATGAAACTATGCTAAGGGAACTAATAACACAAGTCTCTCAGGGACACCTAAGACTCCCTGGGGGCGATACACACTTCCCTGGCAAATGCAGTGCTTGGCAATAGGCTAGCATTCAATTATGTGCTAGCTAAACAAAGGGGAATCTCTACTGTCATTAATAAAACCTGTCATAGCTATGTTACCACCACTGGACAGATTAAAAAGGACATAAAAAGAAAGATTTATGACCAGACAAGTGGTCATACTTTTTCTCAGGGGACTCCCCACCAACATAATCTGGGACACTATAAATGGGCCCCTCCCTCTATCACCTGGTTCTTTTATCTCCTAGGAGACCTTTGGTTGCTATAAATCTCCTTCTCATTTTGAGGGTATGCTTTTTTTACCTTCTTTTCAAATGTGTCACCTCTAGGATACAATAATTCCATGTCAAAATGATGATTCTTCAATATTTTTGACCCATCCCTGGCTTAGAGGACCTGCAGTATACCATCAACACTCTAGCCCTGACTACCATCCCCTGCCCCTCTCAGAACAGGAGACTCCCATGCCCTCCCCAGGCATGGGCCATCACCCTTGTTAGAAGGAAGCAGTTACTAAAGCCACTACATCATCACCCCTAAAACAACTCAGGGGTAGAAGTCTCTAAGGTGATAAAATGAGACAGGTTAGTAAGAAATTGGGAAAATTCCTTGGCAAGTGAAGTGAGGAAACTGAGACAAATATTGAACAAACGACCAAATGGCTGAGTAATAAACATCCAGGTAATCACAAGACCTTATCCTTCCTAACTAAAAATGCCTGAGAGAAGATGGTTTAAATCACCATAGTCAGGGAGATAAGTAACCAAAAAACAGTTAGATACAGACTAATCCAAGATGGAGAAAATATTGACCAGAGAACAACCTCAAAGCTTATTATACCACCATTATAATGAAAATAGACATAAATAGAAAGTGTCATAGCTCTTCCTGAACGAATCATATTAAGAATAAGAACCCTTTCCAACTGGAAGGCGGAGTCAGAATTTGGCACCACGAAGCTTGGAAACAACCTCCCCTTGGAAACACATAAAATCCCCAAAACTGACCATGTGCACAACTCACTCGTGAATCAGCCTGAGTCCAACTGGGTGTGTACATTTTGCTTATTTCACATCCTGGCTCTTTCTTTTTCTTTACCTGAATAAAACTTGCTCATCCTTGACATTTTTCCTAGGCGAGCCGAGAATCTGGAGGTCACCTGGCATGGGAAAGGTCTGGAACTGTGCCTCGGCAGGACCAGCCCTGGTTCAAAAGTAGTCCAGTAACACTGGCAGGGGAAGGGCTGGAGATGGAATTATTCGCCAGTGGCCAATGATTTAACTAATGGTGCCTTTGTAATGAAACCTCCATATAAACTCAAAAGGGTGGGTGTCAGAGTTCTTCCACAGTGGGGAACCAGGACACACTCGGGTGTCAGACACCAAACTCCCTGTGGACAGGAGCTCACCCCATATATCTGTTCATCATTGATTCATACCCTTTCATCTCTTTTCAGTAAACAAGTAAACTGGTAATCTAGTGAATAAACGGGTTTCCTGAGTTCTGTGAGCCTCTCTAGCAAATTTATAAAACCTAGGAAGGGGGCCATTAGAACACGGTAGGGAGATCTCAGAAACTGTCTCTAAATGTGTGACCATCTTCCATATGTGCCATATGAAAGAGAGATTAGACATGTTCCTTTTGGTCTATGGTTTGACCCAAGTTCAGTTGGTGAGCATTTTTTAAAGAGACAGAGGCAGCTGAATATGTGATCTTGCCTTTAGAGGTGTTCAATGATAGAAAAGGGTCAGTGAATTCAGTCAGAAGGACCTTGATTTCCTGTGGTATTTATTGCAAATACAGGTTCCTGGAAAAATCTCTGACATGCTGTGCATATATCTTTTAGATTAATGGCTTTCAAACTAACCTGCATCTGAATCCAGGAAGGCTTATTAAAACACATTACTGACCCCACCCGCAGAGTATATAAATCTATGGGCCTAGGATAAAGCTTCAGAACTTGCACGTCTAATGTTTTCCCAGATGATGCTGATGCTGCTGGTCCAGGAACAACAGACTGAGAATAATTGTTGGAGATCATGCAGTGAATTTCCTAATGCCCCAGATGTGTTTTATTATTCCCCACATTTCTTAGGATAATACAGTTATATTGGTTAGGACACTCTAAGTTATGCTGCAGGAACAAGCAAATCTTAAACCTCAGTATCTTAGCACAGCCAGAGTGTTTTGCTGCTGTTGTTCACTCAAGGTATGAGGCAAGCAAATGAGTCATTCTCCATTCTATAACCAGGGACCCAAGCTCCCATCAACTTGCATCACAACCACATAGACATATGGCTGGTTTCTCCATTTCCCAAACAGAAGAGATCTGAATAAAGAAAAGGCTCTTGTGTCATTGTTACCCGAGAGGTGAAAGGCAGTCATAGGTTTCTTCCAAAGGCTTCACTTCTCTGGACAATTTTCATGCACAATTCGGCACAGCTGCCCTATCAAGTGAATCACACTTAATTTGCACAGGACATTTATGAGTTATAAGCTGAACAACAAAATATCCAACAGAAAGAAGTCTGTAACTGGGCAGGAGAGAGCTGAAGAGTGCACAGCAGCTCTGAAATGTTTTGGTGCAGAAGTCTCAGGTATCACTTCTGTTCACTGTCCACTAAGCTAGTCAAAAGACACCAACCTAATTGCAAGGGATTCGGGGAAATGCTGGAACAAATGGAGTATTTTAAAACACTCTGTGCTGGAGTCACACACTCAATAAATAACTGTGAGGTGTGGAAGGGAATTCCAGCATCTCTCCTCACAGCCCCTCAATGGGTGTAGCTACTTCCTGTCCAGGCAGCAGTGAGTACAGCAGTGTGGATGTGCAGTCCTCGGTCCTGGACTTGAATCTCTTCATCATTAATTTAACAACCTCAGACTACTCACCACATGTCCAGCCTACAGACTCCTCATCGGTCAAATGGTGGGAGTAGATGCACATTAATTCTTCCATCTCTATGTTCTGCAAGTCAAGGAAGCTATGCAGCTGGTTTCTCCATTTCCCAAATAGAAGAGATCTGAATAAAGAAAAGGCTCTTCTGTCATTGTTACCCGAGAGATGAAAGGCAGTCACAGGTTTTTTCCAAAGGCTTCACTTCTCTGGACAATTTTCATGCACAATTTGGCACAGCTGCCCTATCAAGTGAATCATACTTAATTTACACAGGACATTTATGAGTTATAAGTTGAACAGCAAAATATCCAACAGGAAGAAGTCTGTTCATTCCAATAACTATTATTTTAACTCATATTATTTAACTAAGGGCCCAGTGCATGAATTCGTGCACCTTGAAAGGAACTGTGGTGGGCAAAGGGGCGGGTCTTGGCCCATCCTTCGTATCCCCCGCTCAGCCCCTCCCACTGCAGCCCCTGGTCCTCTCTCTGCCAACAACCCTATTCCTGCCACCTCTGCTTCCATGCGCTGATGGCGCTGGCCCCGGTTACACCCACTTATGGCATGGAGCGATTGGGGCCGGTGCCAGCAGTGGGTGTGAGCAGGGCCAGTGCCCTCAGTGGGTGCAAACAGCAGCTGCTGCCCCGATTGCCCCACAGGAGCAAGGGGAGGTAGAGAAGCCCTCAGGGGCTATTGGGCCTGGCAGCCACCGCTCACACCCACTGACAGCACTGAGCGATCAGGACTGGTGCTAGGCACTGGCAGCAGGTGTGAGCAGCAGCTCCAGCACCAGCTGCGGGTACAAGTGGCGGCTCTAGCACTGGCTGCGGGTGCGAGCGGGGCCGCCATTGGCAACGGGTGCAAGTGGAGGCTGCCAGTCTCAATCGCCCCTCAGGAGCAGGGAGAGGTGGAGAAGCCATGAGGGGTGATCTGGGCCGGCGCTGGGTGCTGGCAGCAGGTGCAAGCACCATGTGGGATGGCGGTGCATGAGAACAGAGAATTTTTAGTAACCACCAGTGGCTCGCCCTGATGACAGCAACCAGCACCCCGCCTTGGTCTGGCACCCCCACTCACCTGCTCCAGCATCCCGCCATGGCCAACACCCACCATGTTCCGTGTGCGCCCCCTGGTGGTCAATGTATGTCATAGCGACCGGTTGTTCAGTTGTTCAGCCATTTGGTCTATTTGCATATTACGGTTTTATATAGAGAGATAATAATACTGATACTCTTGTTTAATAAATAAAGATGTGCTAAGCTACAAACAGCATTTGGTCAGGCTGCGCTGCTTACAAAACAGCACAATTACTTTTGTTAAGGCTGAGAGCCTGTTGTGAGGGCAGTTCTTGTACAGCCTCATCAGAATCATCTCCTTTTCATGGACCAGGAACCAGCTGACTGGTTATTGGAAAAAAACTAGCAAAACCAGAGATTTGTGAAGCAAGTCTGGAGGTCAGTGTGGCATGGAGGAGAGAACAGTGGGCCGAAACCAGGGAACCTGGTGGCAGATCTTTATTAACAACCTGTGTGGCTTCAGGGGAAATCATTTTACACCCTGTGCTTCACTTTTATCCCAATATGGCAACAGCAATAACCTATCTGACGATCTGGGGAGATGGATGGATGCAATTTATTTCTTTCACCTCATCCTCGGGGCCTCGCTGTCCTCAGGAAGATCAAGTTCTTTGTGTCTTTATTTTACAGCACTCCATCTTTCACTGATCTTCATCAAAACGGGGAAACATCATTTTTTTTTTGAAAGTGTTGTGGAGAGTCTCTAATTATGAGTCCATGAATGAGCAGACTTAACTATAGTCTTTGCAATCAAAGCTGATTTGAATTGAAAGCTGTGGGAAAAGGTTTGGAGAAAGTATTGGTCTTGCAGATGTCAGCCCAAGTTTTTCTCCCTTTCCCCATATCAACATTGAATTATGTCTTTGAGAAACAACCTTATGTTGACCCATATTTTTTGGAGAGAAGAAGGTATAAAATGAGTATAACAAAAATCTTCAGTGTTTTCTTATAGACACAATATGGATGCCACCATGCAGCCATTCCTACCTTAATACCATCCCAAAAGATGGAATGTAGACTGTGGATTTAGTTATCAGGGCATGACCCTTTCCTAATGGTCTAAGTACAAGAGTGAGAAAGGTATGGTTTAAGTAGCAGAGTGTGGTGAACACATGAATGAGGAAGTCCCCTTATTCCTCTAAACCAGGGGTAGGGAGCCCTTTTTCTGCCAAGGGCCATTGGATATTTATAACAATATTCCAAGGCCATACACAATTATCAACTTAAAATTAGCCTGCTATATTTGGCCAAACATTTAATTAAATCACCCCTAATGCCTAGGCAGCACCAGAACAACTAATTTCCCAGGCCTTATACAGCCGATGGGCCTGATATACCCCACCCCAGCTAAACCCTCTTCCTACTGGGCATTTGCACCTGAGTCCAGCTCAAGGGAGAATTATAGCTAATCTTTAAGAAATAGGGACCAGCTCTCAGAATACACATATGAGATGAATCTTCTTCAGTCTTGCCCATCACTGAACTTATTAAAAATCAATTGCATGTTGCTGTATTCCTTCTCTTTCCATAAGCTACCTGAGAGGACATCTATACCTACCTCATGGTGGCAGCAGGAATCCAAGCATAGGTCAGATGGGAAACACCAGGATCCTTTGCTTCTGCTGAGGTCACACACAGTAAGAAATACCCCAAGAAGCCCTCTGGGAGGGGAGCAGCATCTTCTCAGCAAACAGCAGTGCATTTATGGTGTCAGACCTCAGAAAAGTCAGTCAGTAGGTCCTGAGCTGTATTCCCTCTCTTATAAGTTCAGGATAGTTTTCTCTCTTCCAGAAACTTAAGTGACAAAGGCCATCTCAGCAGAACATCAAGCCCAACACCAGATTTAATGTTATTTTACTTTGTGTTCCACTCTCTTTACTACAGGACCTCACATCCCTTCCCTCAACAGTTTTCTACTCCATAAAGCAGCTCTCACTAATCACCAAGAAGTTTTTATTGGGGAAATTAGAATATTTTGAAAGTACATATTTGTGTATTTATTGTAGAAAATGCAGAAAAGACCAAATAGGAAAATAAAAGTCCCCCCCAAATCCCATGACCCAGGGAGTCCTGACAGTTTGAGATATGTCATCCTGCACTTTCTTCTTATCAATTCATACCTTTAACACATCATTATTAGCGTTTTTTTGTAACATGTTGTTTTTTTCCCTTAGCATGTGATGTTTGCTTTCCTTTGCCATTAAATGTGCTTACATTATATCATTGTGATATTTGCTTAGTATTGCATGGCTGAATTTAGCATAGTTTATTTATCCAATCACCAAATACATAGCACTTGGGTTGTGACCAATTTTTTTCTGTTATATATTACTAGAGGCCCAGTGCATGAATTCATGCACCAGTGGGGTCCCTTGGCCTGGCCTGCAGGATCGGGCCAAAACCACCTCTCTGACATCCCCTGAGGGGCCCCATATTGCGAGAGGGTGCAGGCCAGTGCGAGGGACCCCACTGGTACACGATCGGGCCAGGGAGGGATGCAGGAAGTTGGCCAGCCAGGAGGGATCCCTGGAGGGCTCCAGGGCCTATCCGGCCCATCTCGCCCAGTCCCAAATGGCTGGACATCAGCAGCAAGCTAACCTACCAGTCAGAGCATCTTTTCCCTGGTGGTCAGTGCACGTCATAGCGAGCAGTTGAGCAGCCTTAGCATATCATTAGCATATTATGCTTTGATTGGTTGAGTGGATGACCAGACACTTGTCATATTAGGCTTTTATTATATAGGATGTTGTAATTAATATTTTTAGCTGGTGCTTTCTGCACATAATAACTATAATCAATAATGGCTTTCATGTCAGGAGTGAACTGCACATATCAATGCATCTGCATCATCTCACTTGTCACTTGGCTGTGAAATGGGCTTTATTTGGTCCACCCCATAGTCTGTCTGGCACTGAGGCTGAGTTCTCTGTGTTATCTCAAACTGGCATATCATTTCACAAAGGAGGAAGGAAATTTAGACAATATTTAAGCCTCTTACATCTATACAGCCTTATGGCTAAGAATTTTGGTTACTGCAAAGACAGTATAAAAACAATGACCTCATTGTCATGTAGATTAAGTGTAGCAATACCTGGAAGGTAGTAATTTCAAGTGTGTGCCATTGTGATTACTATTAGGAGTGTAATTACAATCTATCAGGAGAATGCAGGGCCTGCGTGCCCCACATCCCTGCTCAGTGGCTTTGACTCCCTCTGCCAGTTTCTGATGGACACAAGAATGCCGCACCCCATTACTTCTCTCTCTATAGGCTGTCTGTCTTCACACAGGTTACCCTGGAAGCAAACCTGGGACAAGAACTCAAGTGCTAACAGTTATTCAGGAATCAAAGGAAACATCAATAATAGAAACATAAAGTGCTAAACAGAGACAGGGAGGAGATGAGTGAAAATAAAGTGTGTTGTTACACCAGTGACTACTGTGAATGATAGGACTTCAAATCAGTGTAGAACATGCTCCTGAATAATTCCACCAATAGCTGGGGGCTGGGGTATCCATCACCGGCTGTCATTGCATTGTTGTGGGTTGTTACAGGAGAGGGTTACCAGCACTCCTGAGAATGCTGTCAGGCTGAGGGGTCAGGCACCAGAAATCAGAGGCTAGTCCAGATTCTAGGAAAAGTTACAACCTTGAGGATGTGGTTGGCCCCAATAGTATGGGCTATGTGAGAGTGCCTGCCTCTAGAGCTCTTACAGTTCCCTGGTCAGTGCATCTATGCTATCAGGCCAGAAAGAACATCCAGTGACTATGTGTGGGTGGGAGAGGGGCACGTAGGCACTGAAGGAGCACTCAGCAACATCTCAGAGCCTGTGGATAGTCAGCCACCTTGGAGCTCAGACCATCAGGTGGGCTCAGCTGGTAAGAATCACAGCAGTGCAGGCGTCAGGTCAGTGATGACTTGACAGAGCACTATCCCTGTGCAGATGAGGGGAATTGTGGGGACATATTCCTGCTCCTTGTCTCTGGGTTAGCCAGAGAGATGCTGTAAGGAAATCTTAACTGAGCTCCCTCCCTGTGTCAGGTAGAGAAACAATATATATATAATATCTTCACCACTGTCCTCAGGGATGTCCGGGCTGAGGAGCTGCACCTAACTACTTTCAGGTAGTACCTACATATTAAGCAGAACCATCTGTAAACCAGGCCCGAGTCTTTGCTTCCTCTATCAACCATGAGGTAATAGGTACAGGCTGGGAGAGAGAAGGCAGTGTACCAGGAGTGGAGACCATGATATTCGAGCCACTTATTCACGTAATGAACTTGTACCTTCTGGACCTGCCTGGGCCAAATCTTGTATACTCCACTTCCATCTGAGGATGGAAGGCTGCTCTGCACATCCAACTTTATGACTTGGTGATTCAGGTTACACCCAGTTCACGATGGACTGTTCGGGTCACATAGTAAATCGTGGCCCATGGGTAAGGTAGATCAGCAAGTCATGAGCAGATTCTTAAAAGGAGAGCATGTCAGGGCTTTACTCCCAATTCCTAAAAGTCTTATTTGTGATTCACCCATCGTGGTCTTGCCAAAAGCTCCAAACAGCACCTCTATCTGCTGCTGACACTTCTATCACTACTGGAGCTGCTCGATCATATGGCCCCAGGGCAGAGCAGCTTGCACGGCAGCCTTGATATGATTCCTAGTCTTCTATTGTTCAAAACTGCAGCTTTTTAGGTCACTTAATAAATGGGACAGAGTAACACACCGAATTGAGGAATATGTTGTCTCCTAAATCCAAAGAGGCTCAATAAATGGTTGAATGAGGGGCCAGATGCACTAAGGTATCCTTCACCTTAGAAAGAATATCCTGACATGCCACACACCACTGACCTTAGAAATTTCACAGAGGCAAAAGGACCCTGAATTTTAGTAAATTTATTTTTACCCCCTGGCACTTGAATGTCTTACCCATAAGTGCTGCTTCTTGCTCATTAGGCTCAATGTCATCAATGTTATAGGCCAGTGTGATAGCTTATGGAATCAATTTATGATAAAGGCCTGGGAAATTGACAGGTCCTAGCAGTAGGAAAGCCTTGCCAGATGAAAGTGAACTGCTTTGGGTGGGCCTTTTTGACAGGAATGGAAAATATACCATTTGCCAAATCAGTAGCTGCATACCAGGTACCGGGAGATGTGTTAAACTATTCAAATAATAAAAGCAAATCTGACCAAGCAGCTGCAATTGGAGTCAGCACCTAGTAACGCTTAAAATAATCCACTGTCATTCTCCAATACCCATCTGCCTTCTGCACAGGCCAAAGAGACAAGTTGAATGGGAATGTGAAGAGAACCACCATCCCACATCCCTACATCTTTCATGTCCATGATGGTGGCACTAATCTCTGAAATCCCTCCAAGACTGTGGTCTTTTATTTAGTTTATTATTTTTTTAGAGATAGAGGCAGTTCTAGTGGCTTCTGCTTGGCCCTTCCCTCAATAAAAGCCCTCACTCCATAGGTCAGGGTACACATGTGGGGATTCTTCCAGCCACTGATTGTAGCTATTCTAATTATGCATTCCAGAACTGGGGGAATAACCACAAGATGAATTCAGAGACCCAATGGGCCCATTGTGAAGTGGTACTGAGATAAAACTCATTGGTCACCTGACCTCCATAAATCTCTACTCTGACTGGTGAACCACAGTAACATTTTGAGATTCCTGGAATTAGTGTCAGTTCAGAACCAGTGTCCAGAGGTACCAAAGGACTCTCAGTATTTCATTTTTCCCAATAAGGTACCCTGATAAGAGGCATAGTTCCGCTTGGGGAAGGCTGGGAGAATGATTAACAGTATACATTTCTGACAGTGTAATGGGATCCTTCTTCAATGGGACCTCCCCTCCCCTTCATTCATGGAGTTCTGGGTCTGTAATTGGGTCAGGTCCAGGAACTGATTGAGGAGCCCTGACTCCCTGTTTTTATAATTCA